>NC_059435.1:61412162-62612162 GCF_021028975.2 Sphaerodactylus townsendi
CCGCACATACAGAATAATGCACTTTCAAACTGCTTTCAGTGCTCTTTGAAGCTGTGTTATACTGTACTGGCTTCTCGTGGTTACTCCATAAAAGCTTCTCGTGGTTACTCCATAAAAGCTGCATGGAATCCAGTCTATGGCAACCTCATATATTGAGCCATCTCTGTGTGCAGCAGTTTCCCCTTCTCTGAATTTTGCCTCAGTGCAGCTGTCAAACATTCTTGTTGTTGGCTTGTGGTACTATAAGGAGTAGCTACACTAGGGGAACAAGCAGCATGGCAAGATGATACCCATTAGTGGAACCGTTACCACAAGTAGAGAGTTCTAGTTATCCCTCTCAGAATTGCCACGCTAAATGGCATGTTGTCATGCTATTTAGCAGCTGTTGTCATGCTAAATAACCCCGAAATATTCCGATATGAGCAAAAGTGGCTTGTAATTGCACTGCGTACCACAGTGGCATTTAGAAGTGATCACGGCAAAATTATCACACCCTTTGATCATTTCCCCACAAAGTGCAAACCTTCTTGCAAGCCCTACAGTCTTTGAAATGTTTTAAGTAATAACTGTCATTACGGGTGAAATGTGTCAACCTGACAGCTCAGGAGACCTAAATGTTCATCCCATTGAAAAAAGCAACGGAAGCCTTTCTTATCATCCCTCATGTGATGCTCAACGTAGGAGCAAGAAGGTTTCCATGCCTAGTTTGTCCTTACCATTTTCGGTTGTGATTGCTGAGAAAGGTGGTGATAGCGCTGCTTTTGCTCTCTAAGGCTGAGCTAAGCGGACACATTTTGTTTCGGGGAGGTAGATTGAGACAGCCAAAACATTTCCCTTTAGCATACTTGCGAGTTTTCGTCTCAGAATCCTTTAGCATACATTTTCTGCCTGCAATAATGAAAGCTTTAGGAGTCTTTAACTGTCCCCAAAGAACAGAGCAAATATGACTACTCCGCTGTTCTTTCCAGGAATTGTGAGGTGCCCTAATTAGTTGGGGCTTTTGGAAATTGTTTCAGACTGTCGAAACATTTTGTCGACACATTATGAATGGCAGACAATGTGCTCAGAACAGCAGCATTCTCAAAGGTATTGAAATGAAATCTGCATTCCAGACTCAAGTGCTGTTTACGGATTGAGAAAGAAATGAGACAACAGTTCTAGGTCTGAGGTCAGGAAGACAGAGACAGAACTGCGTTTGGGACTCTGAAGTATACTTGGGATGAGCAGATATCTTATTCGTCATACTATAGAGAGCATGGGTTGTGTTTTACACCTTCCTTAGCCTTCACTCACAGCTAGTGCTTTTCTTCAGAGATAGCTTATTAAAAATATCATGCCCTGTGATGAAAACATGCTCAGTGGCTTACAATAGTCAAAGAAAATGTAAACAACAAGGAGCTTGAATGTCTGATTTGAGGATGTCTGTGAATTTTCACAGTCCCTCTAGTGCCAAATGATCATGGCAGCTTTGAACAGTATCTATTGAAAGCTTCAGCACTAATATCAAACACAAGAAAAACACAAAGGAGGAACCGTTTAAATAAGCACTGGTGTTTATTCTCCTCTTTCATAGAACCACAGTCCTCAGGTAGGTGGGGGTTGTACTGACGCTGATGTTCAAATAGAACAAGTGAAGTACCTGCAATGACTTGCAAGGAGCAACTCATTTTCTGCTCTCCCACTATTTCCTCTTTCCTTTCCTTGAAAGCCCCCATAGCCTGTTCTCCTTTCCCTCTTTTCTTCCCACCTAACAGATAGCCTTTTTTTTATCTGCCCCTGACATCAGCTTTCCTTCCTTCCCTTCCTCTGGCATCCTGTACCCATGAAACTATGTGGCACTGGCCAAGCTGGACTCAATTGCACAATGTGGAACTTGCAGGGATTGTGAGGGGTGGGGTGCCTCACTTTCTCCTTTTCCCCCTTCTCACTATTTTCTCTTTCAATCCTCTTGGCAGCCCACATATCCTTAACTTTCCCTGCTTGCTTCACTCCTTCCCACCCATGCACTAATTAAACTTTTATTTGCCCTCCTGTCTTCAGTTGTATTTGTTACTTATTTACATTTATACCCTGTCTTGCTTCACAAAGGCAATACTTCACCTCTCGTCTCCATTTTATCCTCTCGACAACCCTTTGAGTTTCCATGGGAGAGTGGAGATTCAAACCTGAGTCTTCCAGATCCTAATCATAAACTCTAACCATTACACCACACTGGCCATTGTGTGGAACAATAGGAAAGAGTTGGGTCTGGGTAAATCATACCAGTCATGGGATAGTAAGTCACCTGCGACTACTGCCATGCCTGGCCTCAATTTCCTCCTACAAAGACCAGAATAGCTCTGGAAATGTCCCTTCCCCTTCCCCTTCCCCTTCCCCTTGCCTTTTACTGAAAGAAAGCAAGCTTTGAAGGCTGGCAATACTGTTATGGTGAGCTAACAATGCTCATGGAGGGAATAAGTTTCTTAAAGCTACAAGGGCTGCTTCAATAATTTT
Organism: Sphaerodactylus townsendi; assembly: GCF_021028975.2. Lineage (NCBI taxonomy): Eukaryota > Metazoa > Chordata > Lepidosauria > Squamata > Sphaerodactylidae > Sphaerodactylus > Sphaerodactylus townsendi. The sequence continues at coordinate 61,414,656 of NC_059435.1, forward strand.
GGAGAGGATTAGCCACCTGTGTTATCAATGCAGACATACAGATAGATTTAAATTTTAGGCTGATTCCGCATGGGCCAAAAACAGTGGTGTGAAACTGGTGTGAAAACAGTATAAACCCCTTTACACCGTTTTAAACCTTCTACACCATTTTCACACTGTTTTCACACTGCTGTTTTTGGCCCATGAGGAATCAGCCCTAGATTTTTCTGCAAACCTGAGGTTTTTCTCAGACCCTAGTATGTGGATTTATATTTCCATGGATGTGACCATGTTAAGAATAGATATATTGATATTTGTTTGCCACTTTTCTCTTCATATAACACAAATTAGGTGCTTTTTCTGTTGTTCCAAGAAGTACTGAGGCATCCTTCCCAAAAGTTTCCTTTCCTGAGAACAAATGTTGGACTAGTTCATGTCTTAAAACGCTCACTTCTTTTAGTGGGAGTTTCTCCTTTGACAAGAATGGGTATTTGGATCAGACTCCATGATGACTGCACCTTCTCCATCATCTTGCCAAGGTTTCCTCCCAGACTTAGGAAATGCATTTGTTTTGCTAGAAGATTCTGTTCTTTTTGGTGCTCTGGAGAACTGACAAAAAAACGATTTCTATTTCCTGTCAGCCACACGGGCACAATAATTGGTGTTCCAATCTTTTGTCATGTGAGAAGCTGCCAGCAAGTGGATCATACGTAAAAGTTCTACAAAGCAACAGCAAACACACACACACAAAATCCCACTGGCTTCCTAAAAAAATTCTTAAGCAAGGATTACATGGTTACTTATCAAATAAACAGAGGGTATGTTTTTTGGACAAAAATTGGTAGGCTGTTTCTCTTCTGAATGAGAAATGCATATGGACCTTGTTAATTTACTTGAAATTTTATAAGGCTTTATTTTGCCTCAGCGCTTACTACCTGCCCCCATTAATATACCACTGACCTTCAGCATCACATAAACGTTTTAAAAACACAAAAATTAAATATTATTCTCTACATTTGATGGATTCCCATGGTGTTCAAAGTCTCACTCACTCCCTGTCAGAAGAACCTGACATTCATTTTCTAGTTCACGAAACTAGCCTGTTTCAAAGTTTTTAGCAGTTTACAAAAACAATTATTCATACAATATGTGTGTGGGTGATTTTTTATGATGACAAAAATGTTCAGGCAACTAGTTCGCCCTTCAGAATGCATATTTCTTTCATGTTTTTTGGTTTGGCCAGTTTCTGCTCAGCTACCAAAGCAAGAACAGCACTGACTTTTGGCACAGTTTTCTTGTGCTTTTAATAGAAATTTATACACATTACAAATGGCCAATGTTACAGCAAACAGCAAGCTATAGATGGCAGAGTGAGAGAAGGCAGTGATCTATTAGGGCCAGATCTTGAGGCAGAAATCTGAGAGAGATACTCTGTACACATGTAAAAACAAGATGGTGCCGGTTTAGCTGGTAATCTTTCCTGTTCTAAGACACACGGAGCTCTGAATATATTCAGCTGTGCCCAGTTTTTCCTAGTGCCAACTGGAAAATGCGCTGAGAAGGAAGAAAGTGATTCCTGATTTCATAACATCCTTGCCTGAGACTTCTTCCAGAGCTCTCTGGGAATCATCCACTCCTCCATTGCTATCAGTTTGACTACAGCATGGACTAGACAAACAGCTTAGGTTATGGGAAACACCATTCTAAACTGCAAAGGAGAGGTTGCGTATTTGCATTCTCACTCACTAAAACAAGTTACACCTCACTCTACATATAAAATTCTACCTTGGCAGTAAGAAGGCTAGCTTAAATCTTTTCTCCTTGATATTTTTTCCCTGCACAGTCACTTTTTACATGGAGGAGCATTCAGTTGGGTCATCCGGTACCTGAAGTCTGAAGTGTTACAATTCAGAAACATCAGACTGGGCCTCAGGAACAAACAGAAGAAGAAAAACAACAACAAGAAGAAGAACGACAAGGAGATGAGGATGAACAACAGCAACAAGAGCTGGTTTTTATGCTCTACTTTTCTTTACTTTTAAGGGACCTTAAAGCACCGTACATTCCCTCCCCACAACAGATACCTACTGAGGTAGGTGGGGATGAGAAAGTTCTGAGAGAATTGTCACTGGTCCAAATCACCTAGCAGGCTTCATATGAAGGATGGGGGAACAAACCTGGTTCACCATATTAGAATCCTCTGTTCATGTGGAAGAGTGGAGAATCAAACCCAGTTCTCCAGATTAGAGTCTTTTAACCGTTACACCACATGGGCAGCATACAGATTCTGATCTTCATTATTATTATTCATTTTTTGTAGGTTACTGCTGCTATAGTTTTAATAGTTTTAAGGTTTTGTATTGTTTTAATTGGGGCTATTCGATTTGTTTTATTGTCTTGTTATTTGCTGTTGTACACCGTCCTGAGCCCTTCGGGTTCATCATCATGATCATCATGATCATGATCATGATCATGATCATCATCATCATCATCATCATCATCATCATCATCATCATCATCATCATCATCATCATCAATATTATTATTATTATTTCAGGCCCATTCCCTTGCAAGTATCTCCATCAGTCTGTCCAGCTACTTCTTTGTCTCACCTGTGGAGATTACTTTATAGGACTACCTTGGTTCCTCTCTGGTGCCTTCTTCATTTTGACAGATTAGAGTCTACTACTTTTAACCACTATACCACTCTGGCTTCTTCAAGGTCCTAACCTTTGTTCATTGAAATTCAGTAGGTGTTGCTTGGGGTAGAAATGACAGCCTTTTGTTTTTTGGCCTTCAGCACTAAGTTTATAATGTTTATTTTTTCTGCAAACATTTTAAAATTCTTTTTTCTTATTTTTTCATGTAAATATTCTGCCCTGGTTCCTTGTTTCTTATGAGTTACCATTAGGTTTATACATTCATTCTTATTTTCTCTGGGCTGTGCTTTTCATCAAATGACTTGTACACTTGTGCTTCTTTAGTGATCTATAAAATCTCTTGCAAGTGCATGAAACAGATATCCTATAGTATATTTTGATATTCATTTGAAAGATGGAAAATTCCTTTCTCATGGCCTCTTGTCCCTAGAAATCTGTGAGTCTCTTTATCTTGGCAGCTGACCAAGTATCACCATGATGTACCATTTTTCTTGGCTTTTTCCCCCTTCAGCCATTTGAAAGGAGGATATAAAAAAACAAGTGCTCACACAACATTTCCTTTCCTTCCCCCTGGATCTACCAGCTGTAGGATACTAACCACAGCTCCCTATGAAGTGAATTCCAACTAAATTCTCTACTAATGGCATTCTTTTAAGAGTTGTTGCCTAAAAAAATCCAGAATCAGAAGTGATAAAACTCACTTATGATACCATTTAACTTTCACTGCAGTAGACTAAATTTGAAATGGGTTTAAAGGAGTTAACTCTTTAAAGAGATAATGTCTGCATTCATGTCATATAGTTTATATATGTGGCACAGGACTGCCATTATCAAAGGGGGAGGCCATCTAAATAGACAACTGTGATTCACCTGGTAGTAATTATCTTGGTGCTTCTCTACCATATAACAGGGTTTCTACACAGTTGCAGATTTAGCAGCTGGCTGAAAGTGGCCTTCATATGATTGGTCCCAACACAATTGTGTATCTTCAGTTGTTTTTCTAACCATTTCTGAGATTCTCTAGACTTTGCTTTTTTATTGACAGATTTTTATAATGTTGTCCATGTGCATGATGCTGTTCATTTTTATTTATATATTTTAGTTATGAAAATTTATACCCTGTCTCATGCCCAAGTCTCTAGGCATCTTACACAGATTAAAAACAAGAAAAACACAAATATAACAATTAAAACAACAATAAAAATAACCTCAAAATAACCCCCAACCCCATTTTCTCAACCTTCAGACCAGCAACTGAACAGGGGGTTTCCAGGGAGGCTATCCAAATCCCTTGGGCAAATCCCTTCGCCATGCACCTAAACCCATAAAGGGCAGGTGCATGCAGGGTCTCTGAGGGGAGAATATTCCAAAGCCACCTGGGAGTTATAAATGAATGAATGAATGAATGAATGAATGAATGAATGAATGAATGAATGAATGAATGAATGAATGAATCAGACAGGCAGGCAGGCAGGCAGGCAGACAGACAGACAGACAGACAGACAGACAGAAATTAAATATAAGGACAATCACAGAGAAAGCCCTCCTGCATGCCCTTGCCCTCCGCATCACAGCAGGGGGAGGTACCACCAAGAGTGCCTCCCCCTGTGACCTCAGTGCCTGGGCAGGTTCATGGGAAAAATGATGAAGACACTGAGGAATGGGACAGTGTCAGTGAAGCTTTGAAGGTGTGTTATGCAACATTTTGCTTAGACCAGCAAAGGAATTAACAAGAGAAACCAGCATCCCCTTGTCTGCTGTTGCTGCACTGGAACAAGTACATATAATGCAGCGGGGATATGATGTCACTGACAGGTGATGCTCTAGGGATTTCTGTGGCCGAAATCATAGAGACAATTTCTGTGGCCAAAATCATAGAGACAAAGGGCATAGAGACAAGGAGAAATACCTAGAATATCACTATGGTGGATGTTGTCTGGCCATTGTTTTCTGGCTCCTCAGTTCTTTGAGGGTGATGTTAGAGACTGAGGGTGGGGGTTCATTCACGTCTGGTTGGCAAATGTTAAGTCTAAGCTAAGTTAATGAAATGAAATACAAGCAATGGCACAATGTCTTGTAGGAATTTCCTTTAATGGAATTCTACCTGAATAGAGATCATATTAAAAACCATATAAGACATAAAGTTTAGTCTGGGAGAATTAAGACACCTTTTGCCTACCAATTATGATGTACATTTATGTATTTATTTACTTTATAATCTGCCTTTCTCACTCAGACTAAAGGCAAATTACTCAATATAAATCAATATTATCAAGAGGCAAACTGAAACCAAGCGAAACAGTGGAACAAGGCTGAAACCAAGCACTCATGTAAACATGATGTGTTGAACAATTCAGAAATTACACAGTAGGAGCATACTCACATCAACAGACAGTATGTTCCTTGGTCACATTCTGAGGCATTGTATCAGCTTCACAAGAACATCTAGAAATTTGCATGGGTGAGGTTTATTGATTAATGTTTTTGCATTGTTGCCTCATTCTTCAAAACTGGTGCATGACATGGTGGGTGTGAATATAGCTAAGGCACAGAACGATAAACCAGAGTTATGACAGAAACTGGTTCAATAGCACTACAAATATTGTGTAGCACCACATAACGGACCTGCCCACTTTCTTCTCACAGAATGTTGCTATGGTAACATCAAGTAGTACTCAACTCTCTCTATGCCATTGTGACTATGCGTTTCTTTATTATCATTTCGCTAATTATCATTTAAATAGTTGGGATCACAAGCAATTAAGAGATTGCTTCCTTCTTGCTACCCATTTGTTGAGTCTCCTCCTAGGGATATCATTCACATATCAGCAGGCACATGTGAAAACAGCGTGTAGAAATGCAGTTTTGATAGCTGCTCCATAGGTGCAGAACAACTTTTGTTTAGATACTCATCAAAATTCAAGCTCTTCTTGATGTGGTCTTCAGAATGTTCCTTTCATACTGGAGGAGAGACACAACCAAAGTGCCAAAACTGCAAAAGTAGAAGAAACAAAAGAAACAAAGAATTAAAATGTCAACCAGCAGGTAATTTTTTTTATTTCTTTATTTTTTATCCCATCTTTCTTCCAAGGAGGGCAAGGTGGCATTCATTTCTACAAGCCTGGATCGTTGTCCTGAACATGCTTGACTGTCTACAAGAAGTAGAACGTCAGTTTAGTAACACCCTTTATGATGAGAAGCTTTCAGAGGATCCCACCAATCACATAAAAAACTATCATCAAAATGACAGCAAGGATTCCTTGTTGGGTATGATTGACGACCAGCTTGCTAATTTCTTTGTCAGTTCCCCAAGACACCCATGATTTATCTTTTACCGAAGATTCATAAACCCAACTTCTCTTTCTCTATGATATCCAGGTGTGCATCTTTTTAAATCTCAATATGTTCTTTTTTTTACAACCTTTTGTGCCTAAAATAGAGACATACATAAAAGATACCATATATTTTCTTGCAGCCGTTTGTGTGGTAGGTTTTTTTTATTTGTTGCTGATACATTTCTATGGATCGTACAACCATAAGTGAGACAGGTATAAGTTTGGAGCTGGGGCTACAATGGTAATAGTTTTGCTTTGGAGCCACGCTCAAATATTGGCTGCACATCTGTTTCAACCGCGATGCAGCCTCCTTGTCATATAAAGCCCTCAAGACTTCTTGTAACTCGGAATGGTGGGACATTATAGAAACAAAAATTAACAAATTAGGCTATTCTTTGGATTATCTGGCCATGTTACCATCTAAAGAGATTTTTCAGCTTCTGAGGAGAAGGCTCTTTGACCAGGAACATCAGATCCTACTCGAAAAGGCTGCCAGGACTTGCTCTCCTTTAGCTCTAGGTATCACCTACACTGGTAACAAGGGGGCTCAATACCTGCACCAGATAACCGTGCCCAGGCTCCGTAGAGTAATGATGTTGGCCCGTTGCAATGCCCTTCCATCAGCCGCATCAACAGGGAGATTCACTAAAACCCCTTACCACCAAAGGCTATGCATATGCAACGGGAACTGTGTAGACTCTATAGATCATATCTTACTTTATTGTCCACTTTACACAGGACCCAGAGTCAAATACCTGTCACCTCTGCTACTCAAAAAAGAGTATGCATCTGACTTGCAAAAGATTACCTTTCTGTTGGACAGCTCCAGTAGTGATGCAAACGATGCAGTCACCAAATTTTTGGATTTGTACACAAAACAGCGCTTTAGGAGCAAATCCTGAACATCAGCCTTCCCTACCTGTACATTTATTTTAGCTTCTCTCTACTTGGTTAAGTGGATCTGTGTATATAATGTTGTTATGCCAATAAAGGTTTCTTGTTGTGTGTATAGCTTTGGAATGCTAAATAGAGGTACATGTTCCATTGACATTAATGGGCTTCAAAAAGTGTAATCACAGCAATGTTTTCAAAAGCAGAGAGTAACTACTTGCCTTTCATCACTTCTGCTGCAGTGGAACTAGAGGTGGAGGAAGACCTCAGTGCACATTGGTTGCGGGCATCTCCCCACACAACCAAGCGTATAATCTAGAGCTGCTTCCATGTAGACCCATACATCCCTGTATATTCCCTTTCCATTTACCTTTCATTCTGGGACTAGAAAACTAAGGATTAAATTCTAATGAACATACAAACATACATATCGTACAAATAAGTCCAAATGAACTCACTGGGTCGTGGATTTCCAACTCCATTGGATCAGGCATATCCCATTTGCGAAATCCACCTGGGGATCTGTTTTTGTTAGAATCTTCAACCACAACAGATCTGTTTTCACATGGAATATATACACACAATGGACTTCAAACTGTTTTTCCCCCTATGGCACCTAACGTATTCTCTCTTGATTACACTCCCCAGAGACTTCTTTTGTTCTCCCATATACCCAACAGCTTGCCTGCATGAGGTTTTTTCTTCACATAAGCCAGGCTTCAGTCCAGCAGCTTGGTTTGCAAATCTTGCATGAGGCTGGTTTCCGTTGCTTTTCCCAACCATCACCAGAGGAGTGAAGAGAAAAGAACAGAGGATAGTACCATGTCATAGGAGAAAAGGCAGAGTAGGAGGCAGAGCAAATGAAAAGGTAACAGCATCAAGGAGGGCTCTGAAAAGGCAGCATAGATCTTTTCTAAATAAATAAATTATGGGCACTTCATTCCTTTGTTATCTCTGCTATTGCAACTCTTTGGGCAACACTTAAGGGCGCTGATGGATCTATTCCCGATGAGCCTGCTGAATCTTCTTTCAAAGCATAGATGACTTTAACAAGCAGATTTGTGAAGGACTGCCTCCTCATCCAGAGACAACAAACCTCTTAAAATGCCAATATCAAGCAAAGCCCTCTATGTCCTGTTTGTTGGTCCTCCAGGGCCACTGATTGGCCAACTGTGCAAAACAGGATGCTGGACTAGATGGACTAATCACTGATCCAGCAGAGGCCTGCTTACACCTTTGTGTGGACCTTTGCCCTTTCTTCTGACAGGCATTTTAAAGATCCAGGGCTTACAAGATATGGAGCTGAAGTCTATACATTGTGTACTTGGGAACAGGGGCCGTCTTAGTGATTCCAGGACCCATGGACAAAAATCCAAACTTTCTAGGGTTGCAAGCTCCTTGTTGGAAAATACCTGGAGATTTGGGGGTAGAGTTTGTGGAGGGACCTCAGCTGGATATAATGCCTTAAACCCACCCTCCAAAACTGCCATTTTCTCTAGGGGGACTAATCTTTGTAGTCTGTGGATCAGTTGTAATTGTGAGAGATCTCCAGGCCCCACCTGAAGGTTGGCAACCATAGTCCAAAGTGGCCTTCCTGAATCACTGTCTCCCCACCACTCTTCCTGCTGGAGCCAAGCAAAGAGTGATTCTTACCCATGTGAGCCACCACTTTCACTGGAATCTAGTTGCACTCACATCCCAGAGGGGGCAGATCAAAGCAGTGGCCAGAGCACGTTCTTCTTCTTCTTTCCCCCTCCTTTGAGAGAGTGAGGCCCATTGCTGGCCCATTTCCCATTAGTTAAAACCATCTCTACCTAACAATATCCTTGTGTTTAGGATTTAGAAGCCCCCCAAAAGGTTGTTAACTCTAAATACAGGCAGAAAAGGTAAGAGAAGAAGAAGAGTTTGGATTTATATCCCCCCTTTCTCTCCTGCAGGAGACTCAAAGGGGCTTACAATCTTCTTGCCCTTCCCCCCTCACAACAAACACCCTGTGAGGTAGGTGGGGCTGAGAGAGCTCCAAGAAGCTGTGACTAGCCCAAGGTCACCCAGCTGGCATGTGTGGGAGTGCACAGGCTAATCTGAATCCCCCAGTTAAGCCTCCACAGCTCAGGCAGCAGAGCGGAGAATCAAACCCGGTTCCTCCAGATTAGATACACGAGCTCTTAACCTCCTACACCACTGCTGCTGAGGGGAAGTGTTCTCTGCAACTGAGGGGAAGTGTTCTCTTCAATCAGAGAGGTCCTGGGCTACTTTTCTTGTAACTTACATTTGATACATTATATTTCCCCTGAAGAAGAGGTGCATAGCCCAACACAAGCCGAGAATACGGAAATTCCTATAACTCAGTAAGTCTCTCTAACAGTCCTGCCTCACAGATTTGAGCCTTAAGTCTGAAGTTGTTGGTTTCTATGGATTTTGTCATCCGTTGTTAATAGTGATTATTTTATTACACGTTATATGACATTGTAATGATACTGTTGAGTATTTGCTTTTAATTCTGTTTAGATGCTTTGAAGATTGCTGGTCAAAGAGCCAATCAAATGTAATAATATATTTTTCTCTTTTTTTTGTTAAGATTAGTAATAGACAAACTCCCTTCAGCACAATTTGTGCTCAGCTCTACACTTACAAGTTTCCTGAGCAAGCATTTTAAACAATTTCCCTTGATTTCTGAAGTTCTTTCCCTTCTCACAATGTTGGTACGTGCTGAGGGAATGCATTATTGTCTGCTCCTGGGAATTTTAGGTTGGTGATACCTGCCCTATATCTTCTCCAGAGTTCCAACCATAGCAGTGAATTTCCTGGAAACTCAACAAACAAACCTAGGAACAAAAACGCTTTCCTGACGTCGGACAACTGCAGCCACATAAAATGCTGGCAAGAAATTATCAAGAGAGCAGATCAAACAAGATGAAGAAGACTCACCAAACAAAAGGCTTCTTGGTCAAGTAGCTTGATCACAAAGCAGTAAATATCAAAGAACATCTGCACAGTACAGAAAAAAACTGCTGGGTGCCTTGTCTGCTGAATATCTATTGTGTGTGTGCTCAGAATCTCATTTAACATTAAGAGTAGAAGAACTTCTGGGAGAAATAAGGTTCACGTTGTTGATATTTTCATATATAGTCCACTGTTCTCTCAAGCAGGATTGCAAGTATGATCAACTTTTGGGATGATCAATAAGCTGATTCCAAACATGATAACATCAGTCACATGGATTACATGCAGAGGTGGGATCCAGCAGGTTCTCACCAGTTCCCGAGAGTGGGTTACTAATTATTTGTGTGTGCCAAGAGGGGGTTACTAATTGGGTCTGCTTTTCCATTAGAAATTCCATTAGGTCCAAAAATCATAAAGTCCTGTTGTTTTCTATGTGGCTGGTTAGCGAAGGTAGAAAACAGGATAATTCTCCCTGTTGGGCTGTTTTAAAAACATGTTTTAGTAATATGGTAAAGTTCCTTGTTTAAGGAAAGTATCCTTCTTTTGATTTCTAGAAACAAAATTAAGTATTTGAAAGTATTAAGTATTTGACAGGCAGTCAATTAGAGGAGAAGTAGTTGTTCTGTTGGCAGTAGACGATAGGACTTGCTATAATGAGTTTAAATTATGGACAGAAAGATACCAGCTGGAAATTAGGAACTTATTTTTTACAGTAAGAGTTTTTTAACAGTAACAGAGAAATTATTAATGCCCCGCCCCCAGAATGCTCGGCCATGCCCCCGGAATGCCTGCCCACGCCCCCGGAATGCCCCGCCCAGCCCCATTGGCGCTACTCCACTGTTTGAATCCCACCACCATGGGAACCTGTTACTAAAGTTTTTGGATTCCACCACTGATTACATGGTATGAGAACAATGTCTGAATGTTGTGAAGATTCCTACTGAAACAAAGAAAAATGTAGTTGGGCTGGAAATGTGGAGCAAGAGGGGAGACGAGAACAATGCAAGCAGTACAATTTGAAGACATGGCTAGTTTTGATTTTGATCATGTTGCTCAGCTGGCAGGATCAGTAGAAAGACTAATCATATGCTATGGCAGTGCTGAAAAATGTAAGGTAAAAATGTAAACGGTAGCAAGTTCAGAGCCCAAGCATTGTTTCTGGACCTCATATAAACTTGTGACATGGCCCCAAAACACACATTACCCTATCACATATGTAGCATCTCCTGGGTTATTGAAGAAGAGTATTACTTTTAATTAGCTATGGCAAAGTAGACCTACCAGCCCAGTCTTTCAAGTGATAAATGGAGAAATACAGAAAAATAGCTGTTTTTTTCTGAACACGGAAATTAAAATTAGCTCTCTTCCAAGTGGGGAGTTACTTTTCTACAGTTTTGCCTTTTGTTATCTTGATTTCCTAGCCTTGCACAGCTGGATGGAACATTCCTCAAAAGGTCATCTTGTCCCGTTCCCTGCATTGAGACAGGACTCGCCAGAACAGAGATCCTGTGTGGTTTTCATTTTAAGCCTAAACAATCTGGTCCTCCATAAATTGGCTTACGACAGGATAAATATTGCATTCATATTCCATTCATGAATCCTGTTTGGAGGGGACAAAATCCAAATGGTTAGTAAAAGTTAGAATAAAATGATTATCAATTGCTCTCTATTGCTGGAGAATCTTCCAGATCAAAATGAGCCTATTAACAAAGGGTTATGATAACCTTTTCCATATTTCTTGGATGTTCTTAGCCTTATCTGTAGCATTCCTGGAATGTGTTTGGAAGCATTCAATTGTAACTTATTAACCATTAATAAAAATACATTGGATAATACCTTATTATAGACCGTCATTAGTAGGTCCATAAAGCGTGACAGCCTCCCCATGCTGAAATGGGCTGTAATGGACTTATGCCAGCCAAAAGGCTGGCTTAAGTCTCTATTGCAGCCTGCTGGTGAAACACCGACAAAGGCTGGGAGGGAGCCAACTAATGTCAGCTCCTCTCCTGGCTCCACCCCCAGCTCAGCCCTGCTGCACCAGCCATGGTGGAGGAGGTACAGCGATGCGACTGCAGTGTCCTGCACTGTGTCCCACCACTGAGGGAGGTCACAATGGTGACTGCACAGTGATTTCACTCCTCCACTTTGGTAAATGCCTGGGAGAGGACAAATCCACCAGTTTAGCCATCCTGCTGCTCCCTTGGGCACCCCACCCCTTTGGATAGGGTTCTCAGCAGTGGTGGCATCCAAAAATTTTAATAACAGGTTCCGATGGTGGTGGATTCAAACAGTGGCGCCGCCGCACACACGCACCTCCAGTCCCTATTGGGCAGGGAGGTTGCTTTAGTAACCCCTTCTCGGAACTCAGAATAAATTAGTAACCACTTCTAGAGAAGTGGTGAGAACTGGTTGGATCCCACCTCTGGTTCTCAGCCTAACATCCTTCTGAGATAGGAAAAATGCATACCCAGATTGCTGGAAGTAAAGTGTAGACAATTGGGGAAGGCACTAGTAAACCACACCATAAACATAGTTTATGAAGTGAACATCATTTACATCATTTAGCAAGCTTGTTTTCTGCTGCTCCAGAGACTAGGACAAGGTGTAGCAGATTCAAGCTGCACGAAAAAAGATTCCATCTAAACATTAGGAAGAACTTCCTAACTGTATGGGCTGTTCAACAGTGGAATACACTGTCTCGGAGTGTGGTCGAGTGATAGTCTCCTTCACTGGAGGTTTTTAAGCAGAAGCTTGATGATCATCTGTCAGGAGTGCTTTGATTGTGTATTCCTGCATGGCAGGGGGTTGGACTTGATGGTCCTTGGGGTCTTTTCCAATTCTATGATTTTATGATCATGATATCGTCACACCATCGATCAATAATGACCTGGTGCTTGCACCGGAGACTAACAGAGCAATGGCTTCATTGGTTCTTCTTGTCAGGTTCTTCTTATGTTTGGGGACTTCAGAACAAGCACCATCTGTGGAACTTAGATAAATGCTTGGCATTTTTTTCTTTAAAAAAGCTACTGTAACCAAGAACCTCTATTATGGATTTATGGACGCTATAGAAGTCACAGCTGTGCTGGTCAACAGCCAGGGTTCAGGTTTTATCACTTGCTCTGAGTCCAAAAACCTTGTGCTTCTTTGGAGAAAGATGAGGAGAACATCTCTGCTTATCCATAAACCTCAGGGAAGGGTATCTCTCTTCTGGGAACCTAGATTGATCTTCCAATAGCCTACAGAAGATAAGCTTGTGTGATTTATGAACACGTTTAGAGGAATACATTTGATAGCCTAAAAACTTTCCATATAATAACATTAGTTCCTGCTCATTCCTAAATAAGCTGTTTTTGTCCTCCTCAGAAACTGTAAGTCTGTGTCTCAGCCAGCACCAAAGGGACACAGTTCTCTGTGCAAAGCCTGAACGATGCAATTGAGTGGCATTTCTGGTGGCACGCTTAGGGGACTCGCAGTGGTGGATTCATAAATTTAAAATAAAGCACCTCGTTCTATGCACAGTCCTCTTTTATGTTTTCTTGTTACTGTATGCTCCCCTGAAGCCCAAGGTATTGATAAATTCTCCCCTGCAGGGAAATCAATAAAAACTTTAATCACAAAATTAAATAAAAAACAGAAGTTACTGACATCGCATAGTAGCATTTTCTGAAGGCACAACACTAAGTTTTATGGTTCTGCTGTGAGTGGACTTCCAGAAATCAATTTTACCTGTGAATTAATCTGCATGAATACCATTTCAGGAGGATGGTGGTGGTGGTTAGGAAGAAATTGTGTGTCTAATGAATCCATGTTTCCTTTCCATGCCAGCCAGAGACCAGGAAACTCTAGTTTTGGGAAGAACCATATCATCCACCCAACCTCTATGGTCTCAATGTGTTTTCAGATTGATGTGGGCTTTAGTCATATGACAGTGGCTTCTGTAGGGTTACCAACTTTTCAGGTGGCCACTATGGTGGACTGTAAGAGTGGTGGACTCTAAGCTGGACAACTGGGTTTGTTTCCCCACCTCTACACATGAAGCCTGCTGGGTGACCTTGGGTTAGTCACAATTCTCTCTGAACTCTCTCATCCCCACCTACCTAACAAGATATCTGTTATGGGGAAAGGAAGGGAAAAGTTTTGTAAGCTGCTTTGAGACTCCCTACAGTTGAGAAAAGGAAAGTATAAGTCCAAACTCTTCTTCTTCTACCCATAATAGGGTTATGTCCCTTCCGATAAAAGCTTTTTGTTTTGTTGCTGACTTTAGCAACTCAAAAAGCTCTGAAAGGCACAAGAATGGGCTTAATTTGTTCTTACCAGTTAGCAGACTGACAATTCAACCCATGCAGTTAAGTCAAAAATAAATTATTTCACTGGGCTTACACAGGAGTAACTCTGCATAGAATTGCACTACCAGGCTCCTGTGGTGTTCTTTATGTTTGGTTCTGTACATGCCAAGTACAAAATAAACATATACCTTGGAAGTGTGAAATGGGTGCACATGCAGAAAGACGCACATCTCTTTAAAATAATGCAGAAGTAGCTACAAAAGTCTATGCTAACTGGTAGAAGCTGTCCTGGATCTGTGGTCTGGTTCTCCTATTTTAGACCCTTTGGAATTACCTTCAACATTGTACATGTAAATCATATGCCATACTGTTGACCTATGTTTCCTCCCTTGAGGTATGCTTTCTCAGGTGGAAAGATTTTATTATGTCATATAGAAGTTATGAGTTTGATTCCATACATTTTGACCACTTCTTGAAGAATTACATCCTGGGTGACAACCAACCGTCTTGGCAGATTTCCATGGTAGGATTATGACCTCTTCCATAATAATGCATCCAGCTGAACCACCAAGTCATATCCTCAATATATTATGGCAACATGAGGACCATTAAAATGCAAGAGGTTTGTTCTTATAGAAAAACTTTGGTACCAAAGATATGAGCATGGGATGCTTGACACCAACCAAATGACACAAATTAGGAGGAGTAGCTAATACACCAGAGGACAGGGCCAGAATTCAAAATGACCTGGACAGATTAGAGAGCTGGGCCAAAACTAACCAAATGAATTTCAACAAAGATAAATGTAAGATACTACACTTAAGCATAAAAAATGAAATGCACAGCTATAGAATGGGTGACACCTGGCTTGACAACAGTAGATGTGAAAGGGATCTGGGAGTCTTAGTTGACCACAATCTGAATATGAGTCAGCAGTGTGATGCGGCAGCCATGAAAGTCTATACAATTCTGGGCTGTATCAATAGGAGTATAGTGTCTAAATCAAGGAACATAATAGTCCCACTTTATTCTGCATTGATCAGACCTCACCTGGAATACTGTGTCCAGTTCTGGGCAGCAGAATTTCAGAAGGATATTGACCAGCTGGAATGGGTCCAGAGGAGGGCAACCAAAATGGGGAAAGGTCTGGATTCCATGCCCTTTGATGAGTGGCTTAGGGAGCTAATCTGGAAAAGAGAAGGTTAAGGGGTAACATGATAGCCATGTTTAAATATTTCAAGGGATGTCATGTTGAAGTTGGAGCAAGCTTGTTTTCTGCTGCTCCAGAGACTCGGACAAGGCATAATGGGTTCAAGAGAACAGGAAAAGAGATTTCACCCAAGCATTATGAAGAACTTGTTGACAGTACAGCCTTGGATGGTGGTGAAGTCTCCTTCTTTGGAGGTTTTTAAACTGAGGCTGGATGGCGATCTGTCAAAGGTGCTTTGCTTGTGTATTCCTGCATGGCAGGGGTTGTCCTCTATGGCTCATGTGGTCTCTTCCAACTCTAGTTTCTACATCATTTAGGAGACATGTGTGTCACCAGCATTTGTGCCTCCAATGCTTTTGTGCACCTTCTTTGAGCAATTTGTGAATGGCATTTAGAGAAACTGGACAAGCCAGACATATTTCATAGCAGACAACTGAGCGTGACATGAGAAAATCTGATTTTTATCCCATGATAAATAATAAAGAGCAACAAGGAAAAGCTGTTAGTAAATACTGTAAGAATGTGTGCCTGAGGGTGTTTTCTTACAATGGAGTTATTTATAAAAATTCTCCCTTATTAACATGGTTTAAGAGATTTAAGGGCATGAACACTAGGAGAAACGCTCTTTTTGCACTGGGAGACGATGCTACAATAATGATATAAATGCCATAGCAAGGAAGAAGAAAAAATCCTCACTTATTTCCCTGCCCTGCCCTGCCCTGCCCTGGAGAAGATGGTACCTGTTTATAGAGCTCTTCAGTAGATTCTGATAGATTTATTTAAGAACATTATGAATAGTGCTGGAAAGAATAAGAAGAGGACTGTTTCCCCCTTCCGAGCGGGATGTAATTGTTGGAGTCTCAGATTAGGATTTGGGAGACCCAATTTCCAATCTTGACTGCTATGGAACTCACTGAGTGACCTTGAGTCAATCATACACTTTCAATCTCACAGGGTTGTTGTGTGGATAAAAAGGAGAAGGTCAGTGATGTCAGTCACTTTTGAATGGCAGGGGATAAATGAATTAACATTAATTCTTCCCATGGTTGCAGCCCTAGTTTCTCTTCCTGACCACCATTTCAGGGTTCCCCTCTCCACTGCTGCCAGCTTGCCTCCCCAAGAGTGTCTTTGCACTGGCGTAATGCCCATTGGGCAAGGTGGGCAGCTGCCCAGGGCATCACCTTGTGGGGGGCATCAAAATGCTGGGTTCGTTTTTGGGTATTTTAGTGGTTTTCCATCTTTGGCCTGCAGGGGGCGCAGTTTTTAGACTAGCAGCACCAAAATTTCAGCGTATCATCAGGAGACTGTTCTTATGCTACCCCCCAAGTTCGGTGAGGTTTGGTTCAAGGAGTCCAAAGTTATGGACTCCCAAAGGGGGTGCCCCTATCCCCCATTATTTCCAATGGGAGCTAATAGGAGATGGGGGCTGCAGTTTTGAGGGTCCATAACTTTGGCCCCCCTGAACCAAACTGCACCAAACTTGGGGGGTATTTCTGTGCCTTCAGAAATGTGCCCCCCCCCCCACAGACTGCAACCCCCATTGACAGCAATGCAGAAAACTCAA
The DNA here is from genome assembly GCF_021028975.2 of Sphaerodactylus townsendi. Lineage (NCBI taxonomy): Eukaryota > Metazoa > Chordata > Lepidosauria > Squamata > Sphaerodactylidae > Sphaerodactylus > Sphaerodactylus townsendi. The sequence goes on from NC_059435.1 coordinate 61,431,527, forward strand.
TGCAGAACAAAGATTCTTGGGCAAATTTCTAGGATGTTCCTGCAGAGTTGCATTTTGATGTATCGGCATCAAAATTTCAGGGTATCATCTGGAGATGATGGCACCCCCCAAGTTTGGTGTAGTTTGGTTCAGGGGGGCCAAAGTTATGGACCCTCAAAACTGTAGCCCCCATCTCCTATTAGCTCTCATTGGAAACATGGGGGATGGGGCACCCCTTTTGGGAGTCCATAACTTTGGACTCCTTGAACCAAACCTCACCGAACTTGGGGAGTAGCATAAGGACAGTCTCCTGATGATATGCTGAAATATTGGTGCTGATATGTCTAAAAATGCACCCCCTGCAGGCACCAATGTCCTGGTGCAAAAAAAAATTGGTCATGGGGGGGGGCATCCAACTCAAGTTTTGCCCAGGGCTACAGTTTGCCCAGGGCTGTCTCGTTACGCCCCTGTGTCTTTGCCTGAAATATCTGTGCATTAACAAACATCACTATTAACATGACAGGAGTGGAGTTACCTTCATTTTTGACAACAGTATGATTTTTCTAAAAACGAGAAGATCTGGCTTTGCAGCACTTCACATCCTAGCAATGGCTAGCCCTGCTGTGCAAATCTGTTTGCCCAAAGGGTGAGTGTGTCAGAATTTGGGTGTTATATATATGGATAAAAGAACTGCTAAACTTGACTTAAATGGATCATGGTCAGCTAAATGGTCTGTGGGCCACATTAAGGTGCATGAAGTCCTTTGACCCTACCGAATTTTAATCCATACATCATAAAGAAGATGAAGAAGAATCGGTTATCATACTTTGCTTTTCTCTACCTTTTAAGGAGTCTCAAAGCAGCTTACAATCACCTTCCTTCCCCACAAGAGACGCCTTTTGAGATGGGGGTGGGGCTGAGAAAATTCTGAGAGACCTGTGACTAACTCAAGGTCGCCCAGCAGGGAGTAGCAGAGTGCTGGACTAGATGGACTCTGGTCTGATCCAGCAGGCTCGTTCTTATGTTCTTATGTTCTAATAAATTATGTAGTTCATGCACCCTGCAAGTGTGAAGCACTTATTGCTCAGTAGTTTTGCCTTTATTGTATATCTTGGCCCATATTGTCCATCCTGGTTCAGACCCAGGCAGCATGCCTATCTTAGTGACATGGGACTCAAAAATGGGGTTGAGCCAAAGCATGCTCTTCGACTTTAGCGTCCAGGTGGTTTGTTGCAAACACCACTCCCATTTAAATGATTTAATGTGGAACAAAGAGTTTATCCATGTGCTTGGTGGTTCCCATCTACTCCCTAACACACTTTCTTCTGCCTACTAGCAATTTTAAATTATTGATTTTTAAACTGGTAGTTTTGGTGTATTTTGCCATGTTTAATGTAGAAAGGTGGCAAATAAATATTGAATTAAATAAATACTTCAGCTCAGGATCCAACACCATTATAAGGGCTGGATGCAGTAATTGGATTTAATAAACAACCAGCTTGAATTACGTTGTATTTATCTCCTTCATTTATACCCCATTTTTCTTTCCAGCCAGAACCCAAAATGGCTCACAGTGTTCTCCAGTTCTCCATTTTATTTTCACAACACCACTATGAGGTAGGTTTGGCTGTGAATCTGTGACTGACCTAAGATCATCCCCCAAGATTTCATGGCAGACTGTGGGCTGTGCAGGTAAGTCTTCAAGATCCTACTCTGACACTCTAATCCAGGGGTCTGCAACCTGTGGCCCTCCAGATGTTCATGGACTACAATTCCCATCAGCCCCTGTCAGCATGGCCAATTGCTGGCAGGGGCTGATGGGAATTGTAGTCCACAAACATCTGGAGAATCACAGGTTGCAGACCCCTGTCTAATCACTATGCTTTGCTGTGACATGACATCACAAAGCCAATTGCGAGCAAAGGAAAGAAGGATGGACCTCAAAAGAGAGTGGATATGTCACAATGCTATAAGTACAACCATGTACACATGTTGCAAAGTCAAATCAGAGTGAAAGCAATGTTTTGTGGCCTCCTGTTAGATTCTTCAGCCAAAGGACAAAAGGGGCCAAGTAGCAGCAGAGAGAACTTTTGGTAATATGAGTAAACCATCTGGCCTTGTTTGCATTTGCTCTCCTTGTTTGTTGCAAGCATTTTATGCTTGGAAAAACATGAGACATTTACTATCTCACCAAAAACTGGGCCCTTTTCAGTGATTTCATGGGTGAGGGCAATCTATAATCCTTTTTATGTTCTAGAAATTAGAAACAGAAACTCTAACAAGTAAATACTGAAATAACAGAAACCCTTTGACAGAACTGAATTCAAGAAGGGGTCGAGGATTGTGGGAGATTAGAGGGAAAGGACTAAAATCACAAGGACCTCTTCACAACACTTGGAAACAGCTTGCCAAAAAAATGGCAATCAAGTGTTTTAGGTAGAGCCAATATACATTTTTTGTCTAAGTTTAACATCACCCCCCCCCCTTGCCCTGCAAAGTCGCCAAACTGCAAGATTGACTATGTACTGGACTTAATTTGCTATTAAAAAGTAGGAATGAGAGGAGCACATATCAATTAGTGGTGGCGTCTTATCCTACAAAAAGATAAAAGAATGAAGCTGAGTACGATCTGTTCCTACAGCCATTTCTGAATGCTTTGAGTGGAGAGCAGGCAAAATCTTTGATCTGCTCTGTCTACCTTTCAATTTAAAAGTGTCCGCTTCTCTACATGATCTAGCTTAAGCCAACTGGTTTATATAACATACAAAAGCCATCTGAGTTCCCAAAATCCAATCACAAAGCTTACCAAGATTTTTTTTTTCAGATTCTCTGATCTGTTTCCATACTCCACTAATGGGAAAGATGTCCAAACTTTAGAGATGATTAGGGTGAATCATGCTGACCTGAACTGACCATATGCTATGAATCTGCAAAATATGCCTTCCTTTTTTTCCTGGAATCATCAATCTTGGTTCCATTTATTTTCATTGACAAGGCCAGCAAGTTATAAGATGTTTTCATTTCAATTAATCTCTATCCAGTGGTATTAGAGTGCTATCCCAACCAGTGTTACACGCTTCTAAGTCCACTGAAGTTTATGTGCTTAGAAAGATGTTTAGGAGTGCATAATTAAACACAAAGTGCTGTCACAAGGGCCCCAAAATGCCCTTGAACCAGTCAATGAACCAGAATGAACCAGTTTGACCTTCCTGTTTGGAGTGGGGAAATCTAGCACTGGCATTTCCTTAAAATACACCATATTCCATGACAGCTAGAAGGGTTCATAAACCTTGATGCAACAGATAAGATACATCACACGAATGCATAAATGTTATGTGTTCCTAAAACTGGAACAAAATTGAAGATTGTTAAGTTCTGAGGATGGTAGTCGAGAATTGTCACCTGCATTGACAGTAGAGGCAGAAGGATGATTTGAGGACATTTATTTTAGAGAATTCTATACAACAACTTTTTTTTGACATATCAACAAGAGGTTAAAACTTAAACATGGCATTCTTAAAACATGAGCAGAGATAGCAGTTAATAAAATAATAAAATATGGGCACAGATAGCAATTAACTAATGAACAATTTAATAAACATATTTTCAAAAAGACAATATACTACAAGGACTTAGCTTTGAAGACATCCATCAGAAATTTTGCCACCAAGTTGGCATCAGACTAAAGTACTGTGGGTTTTACATCTTTTAGCCTTCCAGCTTAAATCATTCTAAAGGCTGGCATAAAGCTGATTTGGCTATTTTGGTCAAGTCTAACATATACTTAAAGTTTTACCGCTTGGATTTTGTCTGCCCTTAGCTCAAGCTCTTTTATTGTATATGTCTGATCTTAATTTAATTTTGCTAATTCTCTCCCTTCCGCCTACTGAAAATGAGACGACACTAATGACTAATTGGGATAAATTGTCTGAATTTACGCTTTCTTTAATTAAAAACATTCCCGTCTGCCAAACTTATCATTTTGGGTGATCTTAACATTCACACTGGAGCTAACAATCAAAATCTGTCAGGCCATTTGGGTTATGATGGTGACAATATCTGGTGACAAAATCTGTCTGGCCATTTGGGTTATGATGGTGACAACCTTTTCAGCTTCTCCTTATCCCCAAGTCTAAGGATACAATAAGTAATGGGGCAGGGATTAGATTCATGGAATTCTGTATCAATCATAATATTCTAATTTTAAATGGTTTATTGTACTTTTTTTTGCAGTGAATGAGTTTACTCTTTCCTCTGTATCAGGCTGTAGTATTGTTGATTATTATCTTTGTTTCCCCAGCCTATTATCTGATTTTAGTTCTTTCGCTATCGAATATTTACTGAAAGTGGCCATATACCCTTACGGTTAGTGTGACAATGTAAGCACAACACCAAGAATACTGAGATTGTGTATTCTTGGCAAGAGCCCCACAACATTTTAAAAAGAATTAGGTGGTCTCCAATGTTAGATGAGGAACTAGCTACTTTTTTGAATTGGAAATGACAAACTTGCTATTGGTTATGTTAATTCGCTTTTGCCTAAAGAATCTATTTTTGCCTATTCCCAATTTAGTAGTTATTGTGGAATGAAGGTAAACCTGTGTTTATGCTAATGTATAAGCCTGTGACCCTTTCCAAATCTCACTAAATCTGCTCATACGCCATGCTTTCCTTGCACAATGCACTGTTTATTTAGATCACTGGCCTCATTCTATGTTGTTTATTGTAATCCTAGATCCTGCCTAGACTATTCTGGCAAAGACCATTGGTCACCACATTTCTGCCAGAGTGCTTGGAATGCCAGCCTTCAGGTGGGTCCTGGGGATCCATCAGGACCAAGGTCCTACAGACTGTTACCCCAGTTTCCATTTTAAGTTTGTTTCGTTTCTCTTGATCCCTAAACCCACCTCTCCTTTGGACCGCCCACACACCCTATATATACTGGGACTGAGGGCAAGAACCCTCAGTTCCAGCACCCTGTATCTAGGGCGACATATATCAATAAAGTTCGTTCCTTTTCCATAAAGTCGACTTTGTTTGAGTGTGTTCAGCCTTACAGGGATCCCCTGGAATTACATCTCCAGAGTACAATGATCTATCCCTCTGGGGAAAATGGATGCTTTGGAGGGTGGACTCTATGGCATTGTACACCCCCACCCCCCGCGGTCCCCAAGCTCCATCCCCAAACCTCCAGGAATTTCCCAAGCTGAATCTGGCAACTACTCCTGCTCCATCCTGAACTGATGGCCAGGAAGGGGGAGATCTGGACATCCCTAAAGATGGCTCAGCCCAGTGAGTCAAACAGTACTGGAAAACAGTACTGGAAAGAAATTTCAGTGAACAGAATGGGACAGTCTCCATGACTTCTGGGACATAGGATCCAATCCACTATCCTATTTAAAAACACTGTAGAGGACTGAAATGTACTGGATTTACATGTTAGACATAAACTAGAGTGTGAGATCCTGTTTGTTTGGACAATTGTTTGACAGTATGAATGATGTTTAAATTATCCTTCCACATCCTTTCCAGTGGGTTGTAACATCTGATTAGCATGAAAGTTGGAGTATTCATGATGCGGTTGGCTCCAAAGTGTTCTTCTTCAAGTACAATTAGGGTGTTGTTGTGATCAGAATTCTCTGTTTCTCCACCTTCGCATCAATGAAGCTTGATTCTGGACTTCCTTAGCCCCTTATCAGTTTTAATAAGCCCTTATCCTCATATATTCTCCTGTTTCTTTGTTATCAGAAAAACTGCTGTTACTGTACACACTTAATAAGGTTTATTGCATTAGTGCCCTCGGGGATTAGGGTATTGATTCATTATTCCTAACACATTTATAAAAGACCAAGGATGTTGTCTATTATCCTCCCCCTTTTCAGTCTCTTGTCTACATGCGGCTTGAAGCAACTGACATAGTGTTAATCTTTGGCTTCCTGGATATTGTTAATTCGATTCTGCGAAGCATTTTTTTGTTGTTGTTACTACTAGTTTTTCTCATGCGTTCTTGTTACTGAGGCAATTTCTTGGAGCTATAAAATGCTTCGCCTATCACTTACTGACATGTGTGTTCATAGTTTTACATTCTCAGGTGAGAGTTAATAGCATCTAAACACAATGTCAAGGATTTAATCACCCAAAGCAAACAAAGAATAGAGCTAATATATATATATTTAAGTGACTCATTGGAATCCAGCAGTTCAAAAACAAATGTGTGTTTCAGTCCTCTAATTTATTGATTGTTGTCGGTTTTCAGGGCCTAATGTTTTACCTGGCATTTTTAGTGGCATGTTGTGGTACGACCCAGACTGCAAAACCCACAAAAGCCAGTTGATTCTGACCATGAAAGTCTTTGACAATGCCTTTCGTTTTATCTTTCATGTATATACCAAAAATATAAAAAAGGAGAAAGGATAGCCTCTAGGTAGTCACTAACAATCATATGACTATGTGACGTCCATAATTTTTACTGAGGTTCTGAGGTGTTCAGAATGAAAATCCACAAAGGAAAGTAAGGAACCACCAGAGCCAGATGTAATGTTTTTTCACCTGGTCTCTTGCAAGGTCGGTTTGAGAAGCGGCCCCTAACACATAGAGTATGTCCATTCTGTCTCACCATAGTCGAAACATTGGATCACATTTTATACTATTGTCCAAAATACAACGCACAGAGAGAAGCCCTATTACCATCGATAAGGGGTAAAAAACCGTCCAAAATATCAACGGTAAAATTACTAAATAGTAATGATCCTGATATGCTTGGGAGATTAGCCAGCTACTTGTTAAAGGTCATGAACCTAAGAGATGTGTAACTGTATGAATGTAACGTTTTGCATTGAAATTCAAAATGATAATTTTCAGCCAAAGATACTGAACGCAAAGTTGAAAGAAATCAGTATCATGCAAACATAAACTATATATAAATGAGTAATATTCTTCAGCCATGGCACCTCGGGTTATTATAAAATGCATATGTATAGGCTCATTGTTATTTATTTACTTATTTTAATATTAGGAAAATTTAATTGTCCTGTTGTTTTAATTAGTAATTCTCCAGAGCCTGAGGAGTGGATATACCCTTTTAGCAAATAGAACTAAATCGGGAAGTGCCAGATATTTCCTGGTGTTGGATCTTAAATATAGTCAAATGGTATCTGTTTTACAAATTTGTTTTTGAATTGAATGGCTAAACCCTTTTAATCCATTTTATATTTCTACTAATGAACTGTCAAGTTGGAAAGCCAAATCCATAGATGTAACATATGATTTTAAATTTAATAATTTAATAATAGTGTATAACCACTGTCTCATACCTAATGCCAATAAAGGTTATAAATAAAAAAAATTTAAAAAAAGTAAGGAACCTAATTCTGGCACAGGAAAAAAACTACATGTGCATACAGAAAGGTACCTGTGGTGACAATAGGATTGTGTTTGGTGGATCTGTCCTAATCTCCCCAGTTGAACTCAATTTGTGAATAGAACTCCACACTCCTGTTTGTCTATACCCCACTTTTCACCACAGTAGGGATTTCAACTGGGTTACAACATTGATCCCGCCTCTTCATTTTATCGTCACAACAATAATCTTGTGAGATAGTGTGACTGGCCTGAGGTCATCTAGTGAGCTTCTGTGCCAGACTGGCCACTTGAACCTGGATCTCCCAGATCATACCTGGATACTCTAACCACTACACCATGCTGTCTATCATGACCATGAAGGCTCCACGATATGTTCTGCACTCCCCATTTTCACAAATGACAGATTGTATATTTAAAGACAGCATGCTTTAGAGTGGCCATTGGAGTACCTCATTAATGTATGACAGTGGAATCAGTAGTCACTGATACTATGACAGTGTATCTCACACAGGTAAGCAGGGGAAGGAGCCTCTTCCTTAACGTTTGACTGCTTTCTCTTGTATCTGCCCCTTCCCCTGCAATACATAGCTACTGAGCTTTGGCCCAATTACCTTCCCTCCCTTAACTTGTTTGCTGCGTTTGATTGGCTGCTTCTATGTGCGACTGTAGTATGAGTGTCACTGACTTATCACTCTGTGATTGGTAGCTGTCAGAGGCTATGTCTGTAGACTCCAGTGCTGTTGCTATGTTCCCAGTTGCATGGAATTAGCAGCATGTTGGCTATTAGGATTGGGCTATCCAGATACATACATATAGTATTGGGAAAGCTTTCCTCCAGACAAATATGGAATGTTCTAAGAATAAATGTTAAAAACGTTTGCATAATAGTCATTAGCAAAGCAAATTGGAGGTTAGAATGCAACCCATTTAATAATGCAAACAATTAATTGTAGTTATTAATGTAAGTAATTACATAGCCATCTGACTGAGTCAAGGAAACCTACAAGCCCACTTGGCTTTTGAACTTTAGAGCTGTGCAACTGTTTGTAGAATTTGAGGGACAGTCCTGTCAGATTTTTCATTATCCTTTTTAACAATTTGAGGACCTTTGTAACATTCTGAGCATTTGACCTTTGGAAACCTGAGTTGTATTGGCAAAACTGGGATGGGGGCATTGTCAAGAACACTTAGTGGTATCAATAAAGATGAATCCGTCAAGGTGTTCTGCTGTCTGTTTTGAATGCATTGTGTACAGCATTTTTGTTTGTTTGCAAATAAGACCATTTACAAATCAGGGAACTGGAACAGGCACTTATTTCTGAACACTGGGATTATTACTTGCCCTTGTATAAATTAAAATCCTCATTTGCTTTCAGTGTTGAAATCCCTGCTACTTTGGGATGTTGCTCATGCGTCTTGCCTTCTTAGCTCTTTAACTTTGGTAATTAGTGAGCCGATGATGGTAAATAATTAAATTGATGTGCACTTTACACTTATCTGCCTCATTCAATCAAAGGGCTATGCTTTGCCACTTACGGATAATGTTCTCGTCATCACGGTAGGAGAAAATGCATTTCATTCCTTCGGCATTGTTTTAGCCATATAATGGGCTAAGGAAAAAGAGCAGTGCAGTTGTAAGAAGAGTTTGATCTTTCTAAGCCTATGGATGTCAATGGAACTTAGAAAAGCGGAAATCTGTTTAGGTTTGCACTGTCGATCATAGTAACCCCAGACATTGTAACACAGTGCTAGTAAAAAGCTTCCTCTGTTTTTTGTTATTTCTTCTTCGGCATGTTAGATGGATAACAAGCCTGCTAGTGTACATGTGTATTTCTCTGGAGGATTTGCAGACAAATCCTCTAATGTAGTCATGCTGATTTCACTGATGTAAAATTCAGACTGGGTTCATTTTCTTCATATACAAACTATTTGTTGCAGTTTTTGAGATGTTCAAAGATATTTCTCATAAAACTGCAGAAATTGTAGTGACAGAAGAAACACGCACACAAGCCCAAACAAACAGTCAAAGCAAATTATCATTTGGGGATGGAAGATCCACTGGAAGCTGTGTTCCAAGTCTCCTGCCCCCATAACTTTGTTTGAAATCAGATCGGAAAAGATTCACCCTAGCATCTCCCTGGATCTTTTCAGGGTCCCATTTGGTTCCAAATTACAGTTGACATCTCCAAGTTGGGAAATTCCTGGAAATGTTGGGGGTGGCACTGGGGGCGGGTGGAGTTTGGAGAAGTAAGAGACCATAGTAGGGACATAGAGTCCACCTTCCAAAAAAGCTGTTTGAGAGAAGTGATCTCTGTTGCCTGAGGACCAGTCGCAATTCTGGGATACCTCCAGCCACCACATGGGGGATGGCAGGGAGGGACCTCAGCAGGACATAATGCAACAGAGTCCACCTTCCAAAAGAGCCATTCCCCCCCACCCTCAGGAGAACTGATCTCTACAATTTGGAGATCAGTGGGAATTCCAGGAGATCTTCAGGTCCTACCAAATGAAAGTCCACTCCTATGGCATACAACAAACAACCACTTATACTCCTATATATTTCAAAACAAGCTTGTGTGATAAAGTACATGGAAGGTGACACGAGTTGACAGCGTAGGCGCAACTGAGCATATACAGAGTGTGGCAATAACTACTGGAGCCAGGGAGTTCACGCAAAGAAAGAATGTATTGGCATTGATACAATATATACAGTTTAAATGGACAGAGCCTTCGGCTTAGGTCCTGTCCCCAGCAAGGAACATGCTTAACTGAGTTAGCTTACTTATATACACTATAATACATTAATTAGCCTATGGCTAGTACAGTCAAAGGTCACATGACTCTTATATATAGCTGATGCAATCATGCTTAGTCATTCCCTTTGGCTGACTGCTAACAGGTTACTGTAGTTAGTCCTTCAGCAGGCAATTAAGGCAATCAAGGGTTTTGCCATGCAGCTGTTATACCTTCAGCTCCTGACACCCCTTCCCAGATGCTTGGCAAACCTACATCACATTTTTGTTTATCACATTAACAATTACATTTACACATATATCAATTCAGTGTATGCCTTACATTCCATAACATGGCTGACTTACTTCAGAGATGCATCTGTTATACCCAACAACTCTGTGCCTCTTTCATGTTTTATAGAGGTTAATGGCTTGGTCAGGATGTCTGCCTTATTGTTCTGTGATGGTATGAAGCTTGCCTCTATGAGTCCTGTTTGAATCATCTGTCTGATGTTTTGATAGCTGCATCTCTATATACTTTGTTCTGGTCTTAACAGATTCGGGCTTTTAAGAGACTGTATACAACTCTTTGTGAGTCATTGAATAATATGCTTGGTTTTGGTACCTTGAGACCTAAGTCTCTTAGCTAATTCAGACACCCATTGCATGTCTAAAGCACAACTATTCACAGCCTGTATTCGGCCCTCACAGCTGCTTTGTGCTACTAGTTTTTGCTTAAATGATGCCCATAAATGGGTACACCTATGTAGGTTATCACATACCCGTACAAGACATATTGTTCTCTTCATTCTAAAAACTGCTATCTGCATATCCAGCAATGTTGGTAGTTTGGTCTGGACACAGCAGTAAACCTTTAGACATAGTTGCATTAAGGTATTTCAGTACCCTTTTTACCCCAGTCCAGTCTGTTTCAGTTGGTTGTTGGCATCGTTCACTTAGTAATGTTGACAGCATGTGAAATATCTGGTCTGCTAATGGAAGCAATATACTGCAAAGACCCGATTACACTTCTGTAGAGACCGGAGTCATCACATTCTTGTGTCCTGTCTAGTTCTTGGAAACCTACTACCATGGGAGTTTGCTTGCTGAGTGAGTTAACCATTTGTGTTCTCTCCAAGAGCTCTTTTATTTTACCCTCTTGGTGCAGTATTATTATTATTATTATTTATTAAACTTGCTATACCGCCCTATCCCCGGAGGGCTCAGGGCGGTGAACAACATAAAGTCATACAAAAAAACATAAAAATCTTAAAACAGGTAGTAATAAACCCTCAGCAGTTTGTACAAATTCCATACTTAGGTAGGATTTTATTTCACCTAGATCACGCACTTTAATGTGTTTACTTAAAGTCTGAAACACTTTGTTCAGTTCCTTTTCGGTTTCTGTTAGTATTATGATGTCATCGACCCACACTACTAGGAACGTTTCAGCACCTGGTTTCCCTGTTTTATAGACACAGGAATCAGTGGCACAACTTTGAAAACCCTCTTTCACCAACAGGTCATCTAAATGGTTTCTCCACATATGTGCTGATTGTTTTAAACCATAAAGAGCACGTTTCAGTAACCAAACCTTATTTGTTTTACACCTGTAACCAGGTGGTGGTCTCATATATATCTCCTCATCCACCTTTGCATTCAGATAGGTGGTACACACATCTAGTTGCTTGGAGACATACCCCCTTTGTTCAGCAATAGCCAAACACAACCTGATGGATTCATACCTAGCTGTAGCAGCATAGGTTTCAGTAAAGTCCTCAGGAAAATTTTGTTTGAAACCTCTAGCTACTAGTCTGGCTTTTTTAAAAGCTGCTTCACCATTCGCTAAAAGCTTTCTTTTATAGACCCATCTGGAGTCCAACAGAGTTCTTCCTTTTGGCATATCAACCTCAGTGAAAACATCTAGGTCAATTAAAGATTTGAACTCTGAGTTCATAGCCTCAAACCATCGCTTTTGCTCAACTTCATCCCTGTGCAAAACCTCTTGATAATTGTTTGGTTCAAACCATTCATCAGTATCTGTTTGTAAAACATTCACTGCTCCATTCTCTGTTTTCATTTTGTGTTGTGTGTCATACCCAAACCTCTGGGGTGGTTTCCCTTTAGTCACATGTGCAGACCTTTTGGGAATTGGTTCTTTCTCCTTATCACTTTCTGAGTCTGATTCAGCTTTAACAGGAACACTAGACTTGTGTCTTTCACACTCTACCTCAGAAGAACTTTCAGTTTCAGTTCTTTGTCTCCTTCTCTCAATATGTTTATCAGCATATGGCAGAATGACAGATGGACTTTCTTGCTTAGAAAGCAGGGAGTCTAAATTGCTATGCAGCCGGGACCAACCAGAATGCTTCTCAAACTCAGCACTTCTGGAAAATAGTACCTGACCATTTGGTAATAGGAACCTGAAAGCCTTCATACCCACTTGGACACCCACAAACTGAAGCCTTTGTGAGTGCACCTTTCGTTTTCTTTTCTGTGGTGACAACAGAACATTGGCATATGAACCAAAAGTATGAAGGTGATCTAACTTAGGTGCCTTTACCATACAGCTTCCTATAATGGAATGTCAGTGAGTGCTTCATTGAATAATCTGTTCATGACATAATGCATAGTAAGCCCATGCCTCCACTTCAGAAACTATCCTTTGCATTTGTTTCTAGCATGGCACAGCGCACCATTTGTTTCAGTACACCAATCTTTCTCTCTGCTAAACCATTTTCAGAATGAACATAGGCATTACACACTCGCCTATCTATTCCTCGCTTGTTTAGCCACTCAGTAAATTGGTTACTTAGAAATTCTCCTCGCACCATCAATCTGGATTGTTTTCACATCACATCCAAAATTGTTTACAGATCCTTGTATGCCATAATTTAAAACACATGGAAGGCTTCACTCTTCTTTTTAAGAAATAGGAGAAAGTGAAGCGTGTGGCATTGTCCACAATTACAAACACATATTTGGCACCCCCGATGGAAACACCATACGATTGTGCTATATCGCAGTGCACCAAAGCCCAAGGGTCCTTAGTTACCCTTGGGCTTTGTCTTGCCACTGGATGCTTTCACTTTCCCACTCAAACACACTTTGCACTCTAGAAAACAATCACTATTTATAAATTGCACACCTCCCATTTGTGCTGTTTGTTTGAGTACTTTCAAGCTCATATGCCCTCATTTACTATTGAAGTTGTGTACACAATTAGCTGGGTGCAGTGGATCATTTACCCCACACACAGTAGTTGGAACATCACAGGTCACAGGGGTCTTACTGTCCACAGTCAATTTATAAAGTCTGTTACTTAATACACCCTGTGCCACAATGTCCCCATCCCTGGCTATGGAGCACCCTGTCCCAGTAAAAGTACATACATACCCATCCAGTGCCAACCTGGACACGCTTAATAGATTATGCGCCATACTTGGTATGTGTAACACGTTTTGCAGGGTAATCCCCATAGCTTGTAAAAACACTTCTCCTTGGGACTGTACAACAGCTGCAGAGCTGTCAGCAAGAGTCACCTCTCCAATATCCGGTGTCCTCTTCTTCTGCAGCGAACTTGCCCTTGCTACTATATGTTCTGTAGTCCCGGTGTCCAAAAGCCACGTAGATTTTGGTGCTTGGGTACGTTGCACCAGAAAGGCGCTTCCTTTCCCGGTCCTCTGCACAGCCTGTTGCTGACGTCTGGGTTGCTGTCGCCCTCGCTGGCAATTCCTCGCTAGGTGGTTGCTTGCTCCACAGGTGTAATATCTGCGAACAACATTCGCCTCTGCCGACTTGTCACCTCGGTCCTTGCTGATGCTGTTGTTCACTGGAGGCTGAGGGTAGGCACGTAAATCCCTTTGCCCCTTCCATTCCAAAAGCCTCCCAGACACGTAGTCCAATGTTAAATCATCCTCTGGCACACTTTGTAAGCCATCCACTAATGGGTCCCATTGTGTGCCGAGAGAGGAGAGCAAAATCAAAGCTTGCAGATTATTATCAAAAGCCAAACCTCTATCGGACAAATCAGCAAAGAGTCCTCTCATTTGTTGCAGATGGGAAATCACATTGCCTTCATGCAACTTGAGATTAAAGAGTCTACGCACCAGAATCAGCTTGGAGCCCGCTGTTGTCCTCTGGTACAACTCTTTCAGGGCAGTCCAACACCCCAAAGCTGTTGTTTTATCTCGCAGGAACACCAATTGGCTGTTTTCCACTGCTAGAACAATGGCTGCCTGGCTTTCTCATCAGCCTCCACCTCATCATCGCTGGCCCATATCTGAGCTTTCTGTGCAGCTGTCCAGAGTCCTTCCCAGATGAGGAAGCATTTAATTTTCTCCTGCCCATGAGACGTAATTGGACTCATTGAGCCTTTCAAACAGCAGCCCATGTAGTAGGACCCACATGACTACGCCACACTTCTTTTCGCTTCCACCCACTAGGCAATGTTACTCACCAGTGGGTTGTACCACGCCTAGCGGCAACTGGGACCATAATCTGACACGAAGTTGACAGCGTGAGGGTCAACTGAGCATATACAGAGTGCGGCAATAACCACTGGAGCCAGGGAGTTCATGCAAAGAAAGAATGTATTGGCATTGATACAATATATACAGTTTAAACGGACAGAGCCTTCGGCTTAGGTCCTGTCCCCAGCAAGGAACATGCTTAACTGAGTTAGCTTACTTATATACACTATAATACATTAATTAGCCTATGGCTAGTACAGTCAAAGGTCACATGACTCTTATATATAGCTGATGCAATCATGCTTAGTCATTCCCTTTGGCTGACTGCTAACAGGTTACTGTAGTTAGTCCTTCAGCAGGCAATTAAGGCAGTCAAGGGTTTTGCCATGCAGCTGTTATACCTTCAGCTCCTGACAGAAGGATAGGGTGGAGGGTTGGAAAGCCATGCTACAACAATAGAGCTCTATTGGATATATACACATGCATGAGTAGAGTTTACTGGCTACTCTATGAAAGGGTTTCCATTAAATATAATTTCATACAAATGTTTATTGTATTTTGGCTTAAAGAAGCCAAATTTTGTTTCACATTTTGAACACTAGGGAATGTAGTACTCTCACAAATGTAACCTATACATACCCATAATTGAATTTTACCCATTTGACATATATGAACAAGACACTGCCAGCTAAAAATCTCGATGGTTAAGCCACAATAATTAAAAATAGCATTACAAATATATATTTATTTTAAGTGCAATTGCACTTTAAAAGAGTTAAAAACCAAAACTTCAAAAGGTAAACGTCATACACATGAGGAATCTAATGAGACAGCTAAATTGCTTGCACAATATAAAATCATCAAGACCTTTATGTGTTCCAGCCCATAGGGCACACAATAATAAATTTATATTTGTAATATTATTTTTAATTATTGTGGCTCAACCTTCGAGGTTCCTAGCCTGTTTCATAGGTTGCATATAGCTCCCTTTGTTGGTCTCAAGACAGTGCCAGGCCAGCAAAGTGGAGCACACAGGAAGCAATCTTCTTCTAGATCCCAATGCTTACTTAACACCTTGTTGAACAAGCCAGATGCATTTTTTGAAACAATGGGAATGTGCCCCCTCATCTATGAACACCGGTTACCACACATGAATTGTGATCCTTGAAAGAACCATGCTGTTTTGTTCTGAATAGGAACAGGATCTGCCTTTGTAACAGAATGGCCACTTTGAAACAAATAGCCATTTATTTTCAACAAAGCACTAGTGATCAAGTGGTGAAATCCCAGGGCTTTAAAACAGAAACCCTGACAAGGACTGAAATTGTGGATTTGCCAATTAATCTTTCTTCACCATCTGCACAGCTGAAGCCAATGGGCAATGTTGGGGCTCATTTATGATGTTAGCCATTGCCGTGCTTCCTTCTCTTACCATCATTTTGCTTAGGGGCCAAAGGATTCCTCATTGAAAAGACTGAGCCTTGGCAACCAAACCTACAGACAGCCAAACCAAGATGACCGATTAGGCGCTACAAGTGTTATATTGCTTTGAGTGTGCCGTTTGTCACAGATTTGTCTAGTCTTTGAAAAGCATGACACTAAATCCTCATCTTCCCTGCTTGCTAGGCATGAGCTGCTAGTCTAGAATAAAGCTCTCTGAAATAATGAGAAAGATAAAGACACAGTAAGTTAATGGCTGCTCCATCAATGGCTCTTACTCCTGCAGATGCCGTAGCCTTATCTCGTGCTACCTTCATTACTCTGGAACAGCCTGCTGTTGCTTCAATTACTTTGGCACTGCCGTGTTACGGCTTCGCCCGCTGTCTGGAAGATCCATCCGGCTAAATCTCACCTGCTGAAGAATTGCACAGATGCAACGGTGCATACTAAACTAATAGTGATAAAAGCTGTGCCTAGCCAAGAAAAGCTTAGAGCAGCTCACCTGCTGACTGAGGCAATGGGAAAATCTCTGGTGGGTCATTTAAGACTTCCTCATTCCCTGGACCACGGGAGCCCTGCAGTGAGATTCAGAGTCAGTCAACAAAGGGCAAATTGTGCTGAGGTTATCTATTGACTGAAGAAGGAATGTCATTAATTAACCAGATCTCCTATCACTATCAACCCAACCTCAGTTCCAGTTTTCCCCAGTCAATAAGAGATTATATGGCTTTCCGGAATATTTGCTGTTCATTTCTCAATATTATTATCCCTCCAAAAAAATCTCCAAATGCAGAGAGAGAGAAAGAGAAGAACTTAAAGATTGAAATGAATCAACCTGTCAAAGAAAGTTAAATATCACTGCTGGATAACAGGAGAAATAGTTCTTCTATTGCACACACTCATATTGAGTTTGCTGGGCATAGGGTATATGTAAGTGGGAGAGGGAAGATGGGTGGGCCTAGGTTATGATAGAGCACCTGGTTTGCATGCAAAAGTTCCCATCAGCTGTGAATGTAATGACTGAAACATTGGAGAGCCACTGCCAGTCAGAGTAAACAATATTGACTTTGATAGGCCATTGGTCTGACTCAGTATAAAGCAACGTCACGTCTTCAGTCTGAAAAACTAGTTGCCAAACCACATGCCTCTCCATTGTGTTGAAAAACCTGGTCCTCAGTTCAGAGACCTGCATGACTTTTCCCAATTCCCATCACAACTAAGAATTTTGAAGAGCTAGTGACAGTCCCTTTGCTTGGACATCCCCATGATCACAGCCCCCCAAAATCAGGATACTTGAAGGGCTGTGACCAGAGGTGGGATCCAACCAGTTCTCACCACTTCTCTAGAAGTGGTTACTAATTTTTTATGAGTGCTGAGAAGGGGTTACTAAAGCAACCTCCCTGCCCAATAGGGACTGGAGATGCGTGTGTGTGGCGGCGCCGTTGTTTGAATCCCACCACCATCGTATCCTGTCATTAAAATTTTTGGATCCCACCACTGGCTGTGACCCAAAACAGAACCATCAAAATTTCTGAGAGGAACCAGTGACCGAGTCTGGCACCTGTTCCTGATTGACTTCAAGCGATTACTCCAATTGGTTCTGGCCTCCCCGAGTGATTGCAAACACATGGCTGAACTCATAAACATGCCACTTCATTCTCACCTCTGCAAAGGGGGAGGGCAAGGAAGGCTTGGGGTTGCCAACTTTGCCTTGGGAAATTCCTGGAGATTTGGGTGTGGTGCTTTGGGAAGAGATCTCACTGGGTATAAAGGCATAGATTCCACCAACCCACTCTCCCTAGCAGCCATTTTTCCCCCAGGAAAACTGATCTCTGTTTGGAGGTTAGTAGTAATTCCGGGAAATCTCCAGGTCCCACCACAGATTGGTTATCCTAAAGGAGGGGTGCTTACTTGCAGCTCATGGAGGGTATGGTTGCTAGGTCCTCCTTGGTCCCCAGCAGGGGATGGGATAAGGGTGCCAGGTCTTGCTGAGAAACTCCTGGATAGCTGGAGCTGGAGCCTGGGGAAGACAATGACCTCAGTGGGGTACTTTGCTACAGAGTCCACCCTCCAAAGCATCTAGGGAAATGGATTTCTATAACTTGCAGATTAGAAGAAGAAGAAGAAGAAGAAGAAGAAGAAGAAGAAGAAGAAGAAGAAGAAGAAGAAGAAGAAGAAGAAGAAGGAGGAGGAGGAGGAGGAGGAGGAGGAGGAGGAGGAGGAGTTTGGATTTATATCCCCCCTTTCTCTCCTGCAGGAGACTCAAAGGAGCTAACAATCTCCTTGCCCTTTCCCCCTCACAACAAACACCCTGTGAGGAAGGTGGGGTTGAGAGAGCTCTGAAAAGTTGTGACTAGCCCAAGGTCACCCAGCTGGCATGTGTGGGAGTGCACAGGCTAATCTGAATTCCCAGAAAAGCCTCCATCTCATGTGGCAGAGCGGAGAATCAAACCCGGTTCCTCCAGATTAGATACATGAGCTCTTAACCTCCTACGCCACTGCTGCTCCTAGGTGTAATTAGGTGTAATTCCAGGGGATCTCCAGGTCCCATCTGGAGACAGGCATCCCTAACAGAGGGTAACCAGTGGGTGGTGGCATGCCTATGTGGGGAGTTGCACAAAGGGAAGCTTTTAGAAGCACCATCATGCCAACCCTTGCCCCTTCAACCCATCCCAGACAAAGCGGGAGAGTATCATACTCGGGTTGTGAGGCAAGCGGCCCCGCCTATATAAGTATGCCCACCTAGGGAATGAGAACAATGGCATTTGGACAGTGGGAGGCTTTTGTTTGACCCGCAACACTTCACTTACTGCCTGACTCAGGTAGGTGAAAGTTGACTGTCCTGGAGTGTGGACTGGGGACAGGCGTTCCTCTTGGCACCTGTTCCTGATCGGCTTCCAGCGCTTGCTCCAACTGTTGGCTTTGGCCCCACCAAATAATTGCAAACATGTGGCTAAACTCCAAAGAATGAAAATATGTTTCCCATACACACCATTCTTCCACAGATACCAGTTTGCTTGGAAAGAAGAGGATGAGCCTCCTTCTGTCCTAAGGGAAAGCCCGAGTCAATGTATTAGAATCAATGACAGATGCACGGAGGGCTCAAAGAGAATGAGGGAAAATGTTAATTGTTCCAGGGTTCCTTAAAAAAAAGCTCCAATAAGGTAATTGGCTTATATGCACCAGAGCATCTTTCCTTTAAAGTCAGTAGCATGCTTTGGAGTGGATGAAAGAGATTAATATTTCTATCTTTTTGGAAAGTGGATGTCTTTTTTTTAAAAAAAAAAGAACTTCAAATATCCACTCACACTGAGACCAGCATGGAAACATCTGAAATTTATTCCAGCTTATGTTGAAAATGAACCTTTTAAAAGAAACTCAATTCAAGCATTTCCACCCCCACTTCCCCCACACAGTGACATTAATGCCATTTCTGACCATTTTTATCCTATATAATGGGAATGGAGGGAAGCTGGTGTATAGAAGAACAGATGGGCCAAACATGTGGGAAATGGTGGTGGGCTCAGAATTATCACTATAGCCCCTTCCGCACATGCAGAATAATGCACTTTCAATCCACTTTCACAATTAGTTGCAGGTGGATTTTGCCATTCTGTACAGTAAAATCCAGCTGCAAAGTGCATTGAAAGTAGATTGAAAGTGCATTATTCTGCAAGTGTGGAAGAGGCCTATATGAAAGGTCAAAAGTGTTCTTTATTAGCCATCTGACTTTAATGAGTAGTAAAAATTAACCATGAATTCTGAAAGGGAGGTTTGGAAAAAGAGGAGGTGTGAGGCATTACTGGTGGTCATTGGAAAAAACGTATTTATTTATTTATTTGTTTGTTTGTTTGTTTGTTTGTTTGTTATTTTTAATTCGATTTCTAGACCTCCCTTTCCCATATGGACTCAGCACAGCTTACAACAACAAAATTATAGACCATTGCAAGCCTTTTCCGTACACCGCATTTACCCAATTTTTAAAGGCATTTTTAACCCCATCATGTTCTGTGATGTTTGACTGCACTTTTTTTTCCATGCGTGCACTGTAGTGATTATTCATAACACCACAGATTCAATGAACTGAAAAAAACCAGAGGAAAAAACTCACAAGAAATGATAAAAATAAGAGGAGGGGGGTGAAACAGTAAGATGAGGGATAGAAAAAAATGGTGGACTAATTTGACAGACAAAATCTATCCTGCTTAGCTCCCAAGATGTGATAGGAGTGGGCTAGTCTTGGTCATGCAGGTCAGGACCTAACTGCCTTAACAAACTATCAAAATAGTTAATTGCTGTTATGACATCCTGTGTCAGTGAGTGCCATAAATCAATTATGTATTATGCGAACAAGAACCCTTTTTTTTTGGTCTACCTTCATTAGTAGTCTGCCACAGGACACATGTTTCAACTACTAGGTCTCCCCCCCCCCCCTTCACCGCTAGAAGCCTCAAAAACATTGATTATGGATACTGTTATTACGAAAGGACATAAGTTGTGGTAGAAGAAAGGGACAAGGCTGATTAGTATGGGTTTTCCTCCATAGATTATGATCTCCAATGAGCACACTATTTGTTTGTTTTGAATTTGTACATCTGGGACACAAACTGTGTATGTAACCTAAACTATGGTAATAGCACTCATATGGTTTGTTACTATAGCTGTCATTTCAAGCACAATGTTTTTACAATAAGTCACTCATTTACAGCATTTTGGCCAGAAATCCTAAAAAGATCATTGAGGCCCCTTCACATTTCTATATGTCAGATGAAGGTTATTTTTGCTATGTGTTTGGCCAAAATGGTGCCTAATTTTTCCTCAGCTCTGGGATACGAGCAGTGGTGGGATCCAAAAATGTTAGTAACAGGTTCCCATGGTGGTGGGATTCAAACGGTGGCGTAGCACTAATGGGGCTGGGCGGGCACAACAGGGGCGTGGCTGGGCATTCCAGGGGCGTGGCATTCCTGGGCGGGGCTGTGGCAAGGATGCAGCCGCTGTCCGGGTCCTTGGGCGGGAAACAAATGCACGCAGGTGCAGGCTGCCACACACGCCAGTGCACCTCCTGCTAGACTGCTTCAAGTTCTGTGCGCTACTGCTGAGAGGAAGGGCGTAACTAAGGCAAAAATCACGTGGCAAAATCACCAATTAGTAACCCCCTCTCGGCACACACAAATAAATAGTAACCCAATCTCGGGAACCTGTGAGAACCTGCTGGATCCCACCTCTGGATATGGGTATTTGGCCTGAATAATTTCTGCTAATGGAAGGGGAGAGTTGATAAATACTGATATTCCCCTTCCACAGGAAGCCCCCAGTGCCCCACTCATGATGTTTCTAAGGGTTCCCTGTCTCTCCCCACCCTGTGAAGCAATATTTTGGGGATCATCTTCCAGATTTTTGTTTTGTGTGTTTTTGTGTGTTTTAGAGAGTATTGTTTTATTATTGTTAACGATCATTAGCTGCTTGGCAATTGACTGGGAATGCGGAAAGGAGGATTAAACTATTTTAATAAATGCAATACATTTTCACTTTATGCACGCTCTTTCTCAGCCTCTATTTCTTCTTCTTAACACATGAGAGCTAAACAGAGATCTATTTGCTAATAGCTCTCAATGAAAGTAGGCAGTTTGGGAAGAATCCAATTTCATGTTATGAAAACAATCTTTGTTCAAGTCCTCCTTTTTCTCTTCAGTAGAGATTCTTTGGTTCCTGCAGTTTAACAATACTCCCCCCCCCCCTTCCTGGCTAGGTAATCTCATTTCCTACCAGTTGTTCATTATATTGTTTCTGTTCCCTTATAATTACCCAGGTGAACTGCAGTGCAATCATATGCAGAGTAAGATGCTTCTATGTGCATTGAACTTAACAAACGCATAAAGTGTAATTCTGTTAGAAGGACACTGCTTACCAGACAGTGTTGTATGAAATATTACCTTCCTTTCCCTTAGTAGCTTCTTTTCCAACTCCCGAATGGAACTAAATCGGGCCATACAAGCAAATGCTTTCTAGCATTCTGGGATTCCATTTTCATGAACCATTGGCTCTACAAAACGAGCGTACAGCATTAGATGCTGAACATCAGCCAATGCAAACACAGCCTTTGGGAAAGACTAATCTATATGCCACCATTAATCTTAAAGCCAGGGGATTTCAATAATGATTGTCCCAGATAGTCTCTGTTCAAGGGTGAAAAAAAGAGTCCTGGGAGCATCATTAACCAGCCGCTGTAGGAAGAAGCCATTGTAATGTGCATGGTTTGCATAAGAAGTTTGCCTCTAGTGCTGCAGAAGCCCCACAGAGGACAGGGCCACATTTCTGAAGTTCATCCCAAGCAAACAGCCCTCACTTCCATCCAGATGTTTGACAGTGGCTGATTACACTGATTACATTGTGCTTGCTGCGTGATGGGGCCAAATGTCTGTTGCAACAAGATTTCTTGTACGGACCTGTTTCCTCAAGCCCCGCTTTTACTTTCCATTCTCTCGACAGCAAATAAGACCACTTCTAGCATGAATTTTAATTTGCTTCGCTGCCGGAGTGGGGAAATTTGCCAGTGAGCACAGCTTTGCCCTGGAGATCTTCCCTCTGCCCATGGCCAGCCTTTCCTCTCCCTTGTACTGTTTTGCACACCTTCCCCATTGCCCCCACTTCCATGTTGCCGGCTGCTTCAAGTAACAGAAAAGAAGTTCACTCACACAACTCTGACCTGTAACTCTCTATTTTTTTAAAGATATTGATATTAAGAGAGCTTGGAAATAACAAGCCTCTGTCCTCTTGCAGTTGCAGCACCAGCAGCAGGAAATGCTGTGTGGATGGGAAGGGAGGGAAACAGAGTGGGGAAGAATATCTGCTCTAGGATGGTCCCCTTCTTTATTCCTTGTGGTTCAGGCAATTGCTTTGCCTCTTTCATTTGTGGGGGGATTACTTTTGGAACTGAAAAATCAACTTGCAGCTTAAAGGGTTAAGCCAGCAGTCTTGACTACCAGGTGGAATGAGATCTGTGTCTTTACGAATCTTGCCTTGATGGGCAAAGTTAAGAGAACCAAGCCTGGAAAGCTCTCTGCAGAAAAACTCCAGGAAAAGGAGGGAGTACCTCCTCATGTGTAAATAGATAAATGTGATGAGAACCCTCTGCAAGCTCACTGCACTAAGAGCCCCAAGGTAAGCATTCCATGCATAATGTCTGACAAATAGTTATATTTTGCAGTCCGCAAACCATTTTAGAAGTCCTGCAGCATCAAAGAATCACACACTCAGAAAGTGGGCCATCCATCCATCCATCCATCCATCCATCCATCCATCCATCCATCCATCCATCCATCCATCCATCCATCCATCCATCCATCCATCCATCCATCCATCCATCCATCCATCCATCCATCCATCCATCCATCCATCCATCCATCCATCCATCCATCCATCCCACCAAATTACTTTGAACAATCTTAGAGTACAAGGTAATACCAGAAGAAAGCAGGTGCTTCATAATGATGTGCCTGAGGAACAAACAGATCCATCAAAAAATATACAAGAGTCTCACAGCACCTTAAAAACTAATATGTTTTAAAGTTAGCATAATTATTTGTCATATTTGTTACATGCATCAGATGACACGGACCCTAGTCTGCAGAAATACATACAGGAATACAAACAGTCTTCAATGTGCCACAAGGTTTCTGTTTATTTTTGCTACAACCAATTAACACAGCTACCCACCTGGAATTGATTGAGAAAACTTCAGCGAATGACCTACTTGGTAAAACACAGTGCATACTAGCAAATCCAGCCCTCACAAAAGTTTCAGCCTGGCTCATCACAGAGTTGGAAGAAACCACAAGGATCATCAAGTCCACCCTCTTTCCATGCAGGAATATACAATCAAAGGACCCTGACAGAGGGTCTCTGCTTAAAAATCTCCAAGGAAGGAGACTCCCCCAAAATTCCAAGGCAGTGTATTCCACTGTCGAACAGGCCTTGGCTGCGGCATTCAGAGTGCCTCTGGCTCAATCCAAGCAAGTGAGTTGCTACACCCATGGCCTCTTTCCCTCCCGCCTTCCTCCTTGACTTACCAGAAGTAAGGAGGGAGGCTGCACTGCTTGCTTGCTTGCTTACCTGCCCTGCATGTGAGCCCGAGGCACTTTGAGCATGACAGGTGAGGCCTGGTAAACTTCCAGTAAGCTGGGGAGGAAGCTGAGAGGGAGGCTGTGCTGCTTGTTCACCCACTTGCCCACACTGCATGGTGGCATGGGGGGGGGGGGCGCAGCATGGGGAGTTCAGCAAGAGGGAGGGGACTTTGGCTGGGGGTTGGGTGTAGCAACTGGACTTTGCCCCAGGTGCTGTTTGTGGCAGTATGTCACTATTGCTCTATCTTCAACATGACATCCCTTCAAATATTCAACTATCATGTCCCCCCTTAACTGTCTCTTCTCCAGACTAAATATACCCAGTCCCCTCAGCTGCTCCTCATAGGGCTTGGTCCAGACCTCTTACCATCTTGGTTGCCCTCCTCTGGACCGGTTCCAGCTTGTCAATATCCTTCTTGAATTGTGATGGCCAGAACTGGACACCGCACTCCAGGTGACCTTTCTCAAGGATATTATACACAAAAGGGTAAATTACCTTTTCAAATTTAGATTTATAATCTGCCCTGAAAATTTCACTCGGAACAAGTAACGATCCTTTTTAAAGGAGAATAAATTGAAGCAAGTTATTTTAAAAGACATATTTAATAACATTTGTTACAGTATGTTTCCCTTTCCCCCACATTGTTCCCATCCATCTGTCCTTCAGAAAATATCTGACTTTTTTTTTTACTGAATTCATTTCAAAACATATTTCACATGGAACTTGCTATTCCCCATTAAACAAATGACTTTGCTGCAGTAATATAGAAATTTACATGATTCACTGTTCTTGAAAACCATTTAGCTGTGAACTTGTTAAATTAAGAAAAAAATTTAAAAAACACAGACCAGACTGATATGTCCTTCAGTCTGAAAATTAGTCTCTTCTTCTAATTGACTTGGAAAGTGATTAAAGTTCAAAGAAAACACAGCCTGTTTTGATCATTTGGAACAGACACCGAGACACTGAACAGGTTTGGG
This sequence comes from Sphaerodactylus townsendi, assembly GCF_021028975.2. Taxonomy (NCBI): domain Eukaryota; kingdom Metazoa; phylum Chordata; class Lepidosauria; order Squamata; family Sphaerodactylidae; genus Sphaerodactylus; species Sphaerodactylus townsendi. The sequence goes on from NC_059435.1 coordinate 61,456,616, forward strand.
TGTATCATATCTGTGACTGGCATGACCAGCAGCGTTGAGGACAGCACATTTGTACCATTGAAAGTAGGGAGATCCTACCACTATACTGAGAAGTAGAGGATCCTACCACTCTACTGAGCAGAGTTCATTTATTTTAATATGTACACCTCACATTTTTATGGCTCAGGTTTGAAGCCTTCCCCCAATCTAAGGAGCCTTCTCCCCTCCAATCTAAGGAATCTTCTTTCCCTAAGGAGACTTCCCCATTGGAGGAGGTCTCTTTGGGTTGGGGAAGATCACTTGGAGGATGGTTGGATCCACCTCACTGCTACCAGGAGTGACTAATGTGCTACTGCCTATATTAAGTACAGCTATGATAGGAACAAGCTTGCTGGTCACTATTGAAGCCTGGCCACTTTCCAAGAAAACACCTACACTGTGGCTCCATGGTAAATCACTGATTTTTCATGCAGAAGGTCAGAGGTTGAATTACTGGAATCTCCACTTAAGAAACCTCAGGTATCAAGAATGGGAAATGCCTTTCTGTCCCTGGAGAGCTCCTGAAGTAGCTACTGCTGAGCAGTATGTACCAATGGTCTGACTAGGTATAAGTCAGTTTCATATATTCATCAACAAGATTCGGATTATCAAACTGAACTTACTGAAGACTCAAGAACATAGAAAGGACAGAGGGAATCTGCTTACACAGAACTCAGTATATGCAGTATTATCCTGTCCAGCATATCCAAGGCACTGTGTGGTACAGTGGAAAAAGTATTGTGCTTGGATCAAGAGATTTTATTACCCATGAGGTGTCCTGATAGTGAAATCCAGTGGAATCCTTCAATCTTAAGAACATAAGAACATAAGAACAAGCCAGCTGGATCAGACCAGAGTCCATCTAGTCCAGCTCTCTGCTACTCGCAGTGGCCCACCAGGTGCCTTTGGGAGCTCACATGCAGGAGGTGAAAGCAATGGCCTTCTGCGGCTGCTGCTCCCGAGCACCTGGACTGTTGAGGCATTTGCAATCTCAGATCAAAGAGGATCAAGATTGGTAGCCATAAATCGACTTCTCCTCCATAAATCTGTCCAAGCCCCTCTTAAAGCTATCCAGGTTAGTGGCCATCACCACCTCCTGTGGCAGCATATTCCAAACACCAATCACACGTTGCGTGAAGAAGTGTTTCCTTTTATTAGTCCTAATTCTCCCCCCCAGCATTTTCAATGAATGCCCCCTGGTTCTAGTATTGTGAGAAAGAGAGAAAAATTTCTCTCTGTCAACATTTTCTACCCCATGCATAATTTTGTAGACTTCAATCATATCCCCCCTCAGCCGCCTCCTCTCCAAACTAAAGAGTCCCAAACGCTGCAGCCTCTCCTCATAGGGAAGGTGCTCCAGTCCCTCAATCATCCTTGTTGCCCTTCTCTGTACTTTTTCTATCTCCTCAATATCCTTTTTGAGATGCGGCGACCAGAACTGGACACAGTACTCCAAGTGCGTTCGCACCACTGCTTTATATAAGGGCATGACAATCTTTGCAGTTTTATTCTCAATTCCTTTCCTAATTATTCCCTTTATACTGAATCAGACCAGTGGTCCATCACATTCAATATTGTCTACTCTGACTGGCAGCAGGTCTCCAGATTCTGAGGCAGAGGTCTTTCCCATCACCTACTGCCTTGATCCTTTTAACCGGAGATGCAGGGGATTGAACCCGAAGCCTTCTCTGTACAAAGCGCAGTCACAGCCCCTTCCCAATCTCCTCTCCGTTGACAGCCCATTCCAGTTCAGTATGTTTATCTCCTGTAGACTGTTTCATCCTCTTTGATTCCTTCTGAAAACCATTTCTCAGTCTCAGATTTGTAAATAATTGGCTGGTTTCTCTCAATGACATCAGGACCCTTCCTTGGCCAGCTGTCAGAAGATGACTTTGCCCTGGAGGCTCTGGATATGATGGAAATGACACATATGCGCAGCTTCCAGCCGCTCTCGGCAACTCGAGAATGCAGATTTGTGCTTTTGCAACTGCTTGCTCCACGCAGCCACCAGCTGCACACTTAGCAGCTTATCTCCTTGTCAGCAAAGCAAAAGAAAAAAATGAACACAGAAGAGAAACGATTTGCGGTTCCTAGGAGACTTGTTTGTTTGGAAGCCATTGCACTGTCTGGTAGCAAAGGTTTATTTGGAGTTGGAAGAAACAACCGGTGACTCTCCCTGGGGGCTTGCCAGATGATAGCTTATAACTATCATATGCACACATGCTGCTCATTTCTTGTGAGGGATCCGCTCACCTTTCAGGGAGGAATCACTTCTGTTTGGGGGCCATTTGCATCTTCACAAAACCTGGTCTTCAATTGACTGTGGCTGGAAAAAGGGGATATCACAGGTTGACCGAGCCCATCTTGCCCCGAGAAGAAGACTTGTCAGAAGCAGAAGAGCTTCCCATGGTTTCCAGTATGCCTGAATCTTCATGCAGAAACTACAAGGAGAGATTCCCTGCTTTCTCACCAACAGTGGGCTCTCGTTCATGTTCCTTTGGCACCAATACACCAGGAGACCCAAGAGCGGACCCCTCCACCTCCTGTACTTCCAGAGTCTCCCATGCAACCCCAGGAACAGAGAAACAGGAGTGCCAGTGCTTGAAGCTTAGGCCAGGCAGACAAGTAAATCCTTGGCAACTCAAAAGCTTACAAACTCCAGACTTTCAGGTGGAGGATCTTGGCTGGATTAAAGACTTAATTCTAGAGCCTTTCAGGATTATGGAACTAGTCCTGGCTATAGGACAGGGTGGGGCTCTCAGCTCCTTATATAATCCTGTAGTTGAGTCCCAGACTTGGATGGCTCAGAATCCTGTCATAACCAGGTGATTCTTTGACCTGCATATTATAGGGTTGTTAATTCCGGGGTGGGAAAATCTTGGAGTTTTGGGGCTGGTAGAGCCTAAACAGGATATGGTTTGAAGAGAAGAGGGACATCAGTGCACTATAATACCCAGAATGCACTCTTCAGAGCAGCCATTTTCTCCAGGGGGAACTGATTTCTGTTGGCTGGAGATCAGTTGTAATTGCAGGAGATCTCCAGCCCTCACTGGGAGATGGTCAATGCTGTAGTAGCTTATTCTAAGCTCCAGCTCTCCAAGTCCAACCTTCCTCTTGCTGTGATCCCTGGGCTTCGGTGCCAGCCTTAACCATGGGTTCCCCCCTGCTTATTCTTGTCTGGTTGCTTGCTTTTCACCCTTGCTGCAATGCTTAAGAAGAAGAAGAAGAAGAAGAGTTTGGATTTATATCCCCCGTTTCTCTCCTGCAAGGAGACTCAAAGGGGCTTACAATCCCCTGTCCCTTCCCCTCCCCCCACAACAAACACCCTGTTAGGTGGGTGGGGCTGAGAGAGCTCTGAATAACTGTGACTAGCCCAAGGTCACCCAGCTGGCATGTGTTGGAGCACACAAGCTAATCTGGTTCCCCAGATAAGCCTCCACAGCTCAACTGGCAGAGCAGGGAATCAAATCCGGTTCTCCAGATTAGAGTGCACCTGCTCTTAACCACTACGCTGGTGATTCAGTGACCTGAATATTAAAAAACCTGAAAAACCCTCTTATTGGGATTTTCAGGTTTCTTTTTTACAGAAATCCCAACCCCTCCCCCCAAAAAGCCCTCCGGGGATGGGGCGGTATAAAAATCTAATAAAATAATAAAAATAATAATAAAAACGCTATTAATCACAGCCAAATTAACTTGATGCTGGAAAAGTCAAAAATATTTCATGTTTTTTGTATTTTGTGTGCAGAGAGCGTAGCTGTCCAGTCTCTGCAAACAACCACCCACCCCCCCTTCATGGAGAAAAGAGGGAGGGGACAAGGGTGGCCGAAAGAAAGCGGAGAATCTGTGAGAAGTCTCTGAAAAAGGGGAGTGGGATGGAAGATGGACCCAGACACTTTTCAAATATGCACAGACAGACCCCGGGAAACCCCACTTCAAAGCAAAAGGGCATGAGGTAAGTGGGGAGTAAATGAAGGACCATAGCATTAGCCCTACTACTGTAACATAGTTCCTGGTGGCATATACAAAAATATTTCACTGTTTGTGATTCTAGTCGATAGTACTGAACTAGTTGAACAAATAGAGAGAGCCAGCATGGTGTAGTGGTTAAGAGCAGGTGGACTCTAATCTGTAGAATAAGGTTTGCTTCCCCACTCTTCCTTAAGAGTGGCAGACTCTTATCTGCTGAACTGGATTTGTTTCCCCGCTTCTGCATACAATGCCTACTGGGTGATCTTGGGCTAGCTCCAGTTCTCTCAGAATTCTCTCAGCCCTACCTACCTCACAAAGTGTCTGTTGTGGGGAGAGGAAAGGAAGGTCCCTTGTTTAAAATCTCAGACAAACACACAGGAGAATCCATGACTCAGTGAATTTTGAATATTTCTGAATCTGATTTCATACTCCTTAAAAAAAGATTTTCAAGAAAAATGAAAATGAAAAGCAACAGGCCGAGCATCTGGATCCTGTTGGTCTTATTTGACTCCTTCGAGACTTTGGAAAATCCTCATTATGCTTTGTCCTTTTCATGAGCTTTAATTTCAATGCCGTTTAAACCCCCTGTTTTAGATTCCAGTGAAGCAGGTTCTTTCTGCAGCCTGTTTGAGATTGGTCGGCAGATGCCCAGTTCGAGGAAAGGTTTGGGAGCTCATTTTCGTACCTGTTTGTTTCCCCCCTGCTTTGAAGGAAGCTCTGTTTGAGCATGCGAAGCTCATTTATTGTTTATATTTTCTCCCCTCTCTACTCCAAAGGACGTTCAGCAGTGTATTAATTAGCTAGTGCTCCAACTGAGCCGACCATAATATTCACCTCATGCACCAGAGGACTTCTGAAGAGGTCCCAAGCACCTCTCCTCCAGCCAGAGATGCATATTTCATGAGTGCCTGGCATGTAAATGTGCTGCGTGCATCACAAACTCTACTTTCCAGGTGCTCATACTATCCAAAGAGCTTGTCAATCTCAATATATGTATGCGTGTATGGGAAGAAAAGAGCAAAGAGAAGAGAAAAAGGATCCAGCCTGAAGGACCATTTTGCCCAGGAAGTGTAAGAACGCAAGAGCTGTTCTGCTGGAACATACTCAGTTTCAACTAATTCTACATTTTGGTTCCAAGAGGAGGCAGGTAGGTGTCTCTGCAAGTACAAAAGCAGTGTGTGTAGCTGATGGTCTTCCCATTGTATATCCAGCCAGCTGTTCACAGAAACACTGTTTGTAGACTTGGAAGTTCTATGTACAATGATACTTGATGGACTACCTCCACCTCCATGAACCTGCCTGATCACGGGTTGAGGTCAACAGTCAGTGCCTGGTACTACATGCCTATGTTAGCTTATGTGAGACTGGCAGGTACTCCTCACCTCCTCAGAGGCAGAACAAGGGGAAACTGCGCCCAGGGCGGTCATGCCTGGCCATGCCTCTGTTGCGGCTCCACCTGGGGTGTTGCGTCCCCCCTTTCCCATGGGTGCTACGCCACTGCACCTCCTGGAGATCAAGAACAGGAAATATTGCAGCCTACAAAATTTGATTCAGCCACCAGGGTTGGAGGGAGTGATTAGTTGGTTGAGTACAACTGGGATACGCAATAGTAGGAAATTGTTGATCTAGCCATAGAGCTGTTGTTAATACAGACCTGCTGGGGGTAGGGAGAATGAAGATAACCAAAAATACAAATGTTTATCATTATTGCCTCATCCCTCTCCACAGGGTCTGCAATTTGGTTTCTGGGTCTGACTATCCACCATAATAGATAGATAGATAGATAGATAGATAGATAGATAGATAGATAGATAGATAGATAGATAGATAGATAGATAGATAGATAGATAGATAGATAGATAGATAGATAGATAGATAGATAGATAGATAGATAGATAGATAGATAGATAGATAGATAGATAGATATAAAGTCCTGTTCAGCTATTATTTTTGAATAAAACAATTGATTACAAAGTGCAGTAAACAAATTTTCAAATATTTGTGTTTTGAGGAGAAAAACCAAATACTAAGTGTCTTCCTTCAGGAATGTCTTCAGAAATGGAGAAGGGAATGGATGGGCACCTTCTGGGCCTTCAAAAACTGCTCCATAATTTCAAGAGTGCCGCCATTCTCACTTGGTAGGGGATGCTTTGTAAGGCCTTGCCATTTCCATATGAGGAAAACCTACTAAGGACACCACTTCCACAACATGGTGAAAACGCCATCCTCATTCACAAAAACAGATTATGGCTTCACCAAATCGCAAAGCATGTGGTAAATTTCACCAACATTACATAAGTTTTAATTTACTATTTTGGACAGTCAGTGACTTTGCCTGTTGATGAAACCTGGGGCAAAATGTATATGTCAGTGTAGGCAGATATATAGTTGGGTTCAAATCCTGGATGCGAGCACCTGTTTTCGACTGTGTCTGTAGGCTTAGCATGTGATTCGGGTATGTAACTGGTCCTCAACTCTGTTTATCAATTAGAATATATACAAAAGTCATACTTACCTTGATCATGAAAACATACAAAAGTCTGTGTAGTGTAGTGTTTAGAGTGCAGTACTAGACCCTGAGAGTTTCAGGTTCTTAATACCTCTTTTCCTTTTTTGGATCAGCCACTCCCTCTTTTCTTAACCTGCCTTGCAGGGTGGTTGTTATCGAGATAAAATGGAGGAGAAAAGGATGTTGAAGCCATTTTGGGCTCCCATTAGGGAGAAAAGTGGGGTTTAAATGCCTTTATAAAGAAACTGATGGAGCTGGGTTACTATACGAATGAATGAAGTAAAAGTATTTTGTACAAAAAGTTTCTTTCTAAAACTGCCAAATTCTAAATTCTAAAGAGGCAATGTGGGGAAGGTTGGTTGGGGTAGGGCAGGGCAGGGTGTGGTGTGGTGGGTGGAGTCAACCTGCTTTATTCATTCATACATAATACTTAAACAGTTCTGGACTATTCTAAAAAGAACAGCCACTGCTTGACAATTTAGCAATACCAATAAGCTCAGACTGAGTCCAGACTGAGTTTCTGTTATTTTTCTAATCTGGGTTCTTTGCATCTACTAACTTGCTGCACACATTTTTATAAAGCACTAACATGCCACAATAGGAGCCACATGGTGTAGTGGTTAAGGGCTTGCACTGCCACTTACAGGGTCAGGAGTTCGAGCCCCCTGTGGGTCAGATATCCTGGCAGCTGGCTTATGGTCAACTCCATCCATTTCTTGGTTGGTAAATGAGTACCTAGCTCATAGCCGGGGAAAGCAATGGCAAACTACCCCACAAAAACGGCTTGCCTATAAAATCACTGCTTGCAGTGGTACCCCAGGGTTGGACACGACTGAAGGGGAAACTTTACCTTTACTTAACATGCCACAAAATCTTAATGCAGCAAGGTTTGGGAGGGGGGGGCAGCTATTGTTAAAATTAAATATTTCTGAAACCCTGCTGGAAGAATCAACTCTTCTCTGGGCTTTATCTTTCTATATGCATCTGTGTGTGGGTTTTTTTTTTTTAAAGTTGCACATGTCAGTAGATTTTTCTTTGGCTTCGGAAAAATCCAGGCACCGATTTCCCACAAGCCTGTTTATAAAGATGCTCCAGGTCTAGCAGCCAGTCCCCTCTGGCTCTGTTCCTGCAACAGAGAAGCAGTTTGCGTGCCAGGTGCTAACTTCATATCCTCAGCCACGCTGGAATATATTAACGTGAGGCGACATCGAAAGGCAGCCAAATTAATGATCACTGCCAGGAACGTACAGACCAAACTCCTTATTAGAAGCTACACCAAACTGAGACTTTTTGCGCTTTGTGTTTGCTATCTGGCTTTTCAGATTATTAGAGAATCAGATACCAATACCTAATTAGTCATTTTAATTATTGGTTGGCGTGTGCATAAATTATGCTGAGATGCCCAAGTCTGTCTTGCTTCACTCAACATAATCTGTCAGGAAGATGCTCGGGGGGGATCTAAGATAATGAGATTACTGAATCTGAATTCTCTATGCACATCATTACGGCTCTGGCCCAAAGAGGCTCCCAGTGTTTTGAGAATTTTGCCCCTGTTTCACACACGGCAACTGGAAGTTCCTCAGTCTCTGCACTCTTTGTTGCTATTGCTGAGCAAATGGGTTTTGAGAGAGCTGAAGAAATAATTGAGAGGATTATTGTTTCCTGCAAAAAGCTCCCAGCAGTTGAAAGTTTGGGACTGGCATCCTGAATCTGGACTGGCATGGGGGAAAATGATACACAGGTAAATTTGTTCAGTCTAAGCTTAGGTATAGAGGAATTTCCCCCAGAAGCCTGTGAGATAGTCTGCAATGCCATACTTGCTGCTCCTTATCAAGATACACCGACAGCCATTATTGACGACTATACACCAACAGTCAAGATACTATCCCAGTCGTTATTGCTCATTTCAGCATGGCTGGCATGTTCAGGGTCTTTAAAATGCCCTGCTGAATATTTAGGATGTATTATTAATACATTGAAATAATCTCCTTGTTTATTTTTATATTTGAAAGGAACAGAAAGCTGGACAATGAAGAAAGCTGGCAGGCAGAGGCGTAGCAAGAGGGGAACGCGCTTGGTGCACTGATGCATCCTCCGCCCCCGTCCTGCCCCATCCCGCCCTGTCCCACCCCGGAATGCCCCTACCACACACCCAGAATGCCCCCACCATGCCCCCGGAATGCCCTGATGTTTCGCCATCAGATCCTCTGAAGATGCCACAGATGCAGGCGAAACGTCAGGAGAGAATTCTGCTAGAACATGACCATACAGCCTGGAAACCACACAGCACCCCAGTGATTCCGGCCGTGAAAGCCTTCGACAATACATAGTTACAGTACAGTTACAGTAAGAGAAAGCTTTATTACTTGCTTGTGCTGATTCTATAAAGTGATCTTGTCTCGCCTTATAGAGATATGCGTTTCTGTAAAACCACACTTGTACTCTTCACTCCAGCCTGAATATAGCAGGACTTCTGTTATTTTTAGGAACACCGCGTTGAGAGCTTCATGGAAGGTAATCTGCAGAGGAGGGTACATATATGTTGTAGGCAGCCACAGACATGGTCAAACAAGTTTAATAGGTTCAGACACTATATTCAGCCAGCTCTGATCGGAATCAGGACTCCTCTGGATTTGCCTGTGTAAGCCTCTTCCCATTGAGGTGGGGAAACCTTGTGAGATCTCAAAGGAGGTTCCAGCCCAATGAAGCAAAACCGTTCTTGAAAAATTAAAAATCAATAATAGAGCGGCTCTTGAGGTTTCTTCTGTGAGCGGTCACCAAAGTTTGCTGGAACTGAAGCAGAACCATTAATTTCCTGTAAAGCTGACGTGTATCTACTGCTGGCAAAACACTGGTGTTATATAACTATTCCAAATTATGATAATACAAAATATGTAGCTGAGGCCAAAGTAAAAGGTTCAAGGCTGAGAACAAAGTCTTCCAGTGCTTGAATAAGAGGGCAAGTGTAATCAGTTTTATAAAACACTCTGCCCTTAGTTTTTTTTCCAGTTGTCTGTTGGTGCCAGACACAACAGTGTTAGGTATTAACTTTCTTTAGATACATCCTCCTCTCCCCTTCTCCACTATGTTGTTCTATGCAAGGAAGTTCCCCTGAAATGTTAGGATTCCAATCAGGATCTGCTCTAAAGGGACTGTGTCTTTCATTCAGTTCTATATTTGTGGATATATCATCAGCCCAATATTAAATGTATTGTCAAAGGCTTTCATGGCCAGAATCAACTGGCTGTTGTGGGGTTTTTTTGGAAGGGGGATGGCCATGGCCTGGTAGTTTTTGCCCCTAACTTCTCGCCCACATCTTGAGGCATGTGCCAGTAAGAGGTGTTTCTCTCTGCCGCACAGTAAGATGGGTTTCTCTTTGCACCATGGCACAGAAACACATCTTACTGTAACATGCCTCTGAAGATGCCAGTCATAGATGCAGGCAAAATGTTAGGATGAAAAACTGCCATAACATGACCAAACAGCCTGGAAAACCTACAACAGACACCAAAATGTTCCTTCTATCAAATGAACCCTGGAAACTGTCTGTCTGTCTGTCTGTCTGTCTGTCTGTCTGTCTGTCTGTCCCATTGCCTGGCTCTGTGCCATGTCCCTTGTATTCCTTGGAGGCAGAGGAGGGATCCAGCAAGTTCTCACAGGTTCCCGAGAGTAGGTTACTAATTATTTGTGTGTGCCGAGAGGGGGTTACTAATTGGTGATTTTGCCACGTGATTTTTGCCTTAGTTACGCCACTCCTCCACTCCTCACCAGTAGCGTGCAAAACTTGAAGCAGTCTAGCAGGAGGTGCACCGGTGTGTGTGGCAGCCTGCACCTGCGTGCATTCATTTTCCACCCAAGGACCAGTGCAGTGGCTGTGTCCTTGCCACAGCCCTGCCCAGCAATGCCCCACCCCCGGAATGCCCGGCCATGCCCCCGTCGTGCCCCACCCAGCCCCAATGGCGCTACGCAACTGTTTGAATCCCACCACCATGGGAACCTGTTACTAAAATTTTTGGATCCCACCACTGCTTGGAGGTCTCCCTTCCAAATACTTGCCAGGTTGAAGTTGAGAGTGTGTGACTGGCCCAAGGCCCTGGCAATGTTCCAAGGCAGAGTGGGGATTTCCCAGATCCTAGTTTGACTCCTTAACCACTATGCCATGCTGGCTCTTGTAGATGTATATTTGTTGTCCAAGAAATCTGTAATGGGTTATGTTGTAACCTGCCCAGAGCCCTTCAGGGATAGGGTGGGATATAAATCCAAAAAATAAATTAAAAAATTAATTCTCAACACCCACCAACCTATAGTTCCCAGAATTCTTTGGCGAAAATTATGACTATTGAACTGTTATGAAACTGGCATCATTTAGTTGTGCAGGTATGCTGTTAATTACATAAATTAGGAGATGACTGAACCATTTGAAAGTTCTATAAAGTTACCGCTCAACCAGCATGCTCTGAAGATTGAGAAAGATCAGATAGTAGCAAGCCAGTTTGAAAGCACTATGTGCAAGTAAAGTGGATTGATCTAAAAATCGTGCCAGTCAGGGTGGAAAACTTAAACCTGACAACACTACCAGCCGTGTCAGCCCACAGAGAGCAGATCGCATGTATGCACCAGGGAAAGTTGAATTGGTCTTTGCAAACCACAATAAATGAGAATTAATGGATGCATGGGACAAGTTGGTTGCAAATCATTTCAACTAATGATGTCAACTGCACACGACTAGCTTGGAATGAGAGCCGGGGCAAAAGTTTTCTCCTGACTGTCATGTGCCATGTGACTCATCACAGAAGTCTTCATGAGGGAATACCACAGTGGTGGCCTAGATATCTCAGGATGCATTCCAAAATTAGAATAAAGATGACTACGTGGGCAGGTTTGTAAAATAATACATGGTGTGAATAAAGTAGATAAATAGACTTTTTCTCCATCTCTGAATTAACGGAGTTCAGGGTCACTCAATATATCTGAAGGATAATGGAACCAAGACAAAAAAGGATACATCTTACACAATACATATTTTACTTGCGAAACTCACTGACACAGCATGTAGAGTTGGCAAATAAGTTTGACAAACTTGATCAGGGAAAGCGAGTTAGCCCATGGCTGTTAGCTAGGAATCTTCCATATGAACACGTCCAATATTCTAGTGCTGGGAGGCAGCTAAGAGGACCCTTACTTTGGGCCCTACTTCTGGCCCTTCTAGAGAAGCTGATTGACTACTGAGGGGAAGAAGAAGCTGGACTAGAGAGAGTATTGGTCTGATCCATCTGGACTCTTCTTTTGTTCCAAATAAGATATCTGGATAACTGAATCAAATGTGTTTCAATTCCACATATTTTGCCATAAAAGAAAAGGAAGAACCCAGAACAGAGATCCCAACCTTTTTGAGACTATTTTTGAGACCAAAGGTGCCCACCTTTGGAATTATGAAACAGCGTGGTAGGCGAAGAAGAAGAAGAAGAAGAAGAAGAAGAAGAAGAAGAAGAAGAAGAAGAAGAAGAAGAAGAAGAAGAAGCCGCCGCCGCCGCCGCCGCCGCCGCCGCCACCCAGGCATTTGCAGGTGAAACAAACTATATGATTACTGTACTTTTCCCTTTCAAAATAATTGTAGATCTTTTGTTGTTTATAGTATGGGTTGTTATTGATGGAGAAAATGTGGAAGTTATCAGGAATACATACATGTTTTAGAACCCTAACAGAACAGCTGTGTTTTCTAAATAAATCCATCAAAGACAGTTTCAACAAAAATGATGTTATCAGTGACCTTGAAGAACTATGGATACTAAGAGGCCTTTTCAGGAGGATGTCGTAACAATATACAGGACAGTAGAAATGGAAGGTATAAATACACTCAGGAAGATTCAGTGCATCAAAAGAAAGCACCATTTTGTTCTGAAACTAAAATGACAATGCCACAATAAACAGGCAAATTAAACTTGACTTTCATAAAGGGGAGATGGAGGGAAGACACATGTCAGAAATGTGTCAGAATTACATGGAAATTTCCCTAGTGAGGGGCAAGACATTTGTTTTTAAGGAAAACAGTGAAGGTTGTGACCTGACACATAATCAAGAAATTGAAATGTCTGAAAAATGATAAAAATTCTGTACCAGCTGGGATCTCAGTTGCTGGGGTGAGGGAGAGACAGGCTTTCTTTGCACAGCACAAATAAGACATTATGAGGATAGAAAAAAGGCATCTCGGAGAGGAACTCCACACAGTCTCGCCCCCCGCCCCCCGCCCCCCGCCCCCCCAAGATTTCCTCAGGACACCTTATTTCAGCTCAGGGAGTCTGTTTTGATGTTGCTAAAATGTGGATCTTTTTTACTGAAATTGTATGCAAGTCATCTCCTGCTTGCCGTGTGGAGCTGTGGAGCTGAGGAAAGGTCTTGTTTTTCCTGCCCAAGCATTAGAGCTCTCTTGTCAGTTTTCTCCACCGCTCACGCCTGCCATTTTAGGCTGCTGCATTGTTTCCCCATGCCTACAGCCATTTGCTGGAGGTGTCCCTGGGACAGTCGCTCTGCAGGCTCCACTTCTGGGCACCTTTTCAGCCCGAAAAGTACATGTTTGTACTCAGCTTGTTCTGCCAAGTCTGACAATATATAGTTTTCCCTTTTCAAATTTTCGATGAACTGTCTTCGAGGACATGAACACACGATATGAGAGATTCTCATTGCAGTACCATAAAATGCCGGGTGTGACAGCTTTAAACTCAAGAGAGAGGAAATGACAGGCAAGGGAAGAAAAGTTCTTTCTCCTCTGACGCCTTTTTTGTCTGAGGTGTCCGAACAAAAAATGAGGAACAGCTTTTTTAAAGACATCCCCAAGATGTCTTATTTGTGCTGTGCAGAAAGGGCCATGGAGAGAGCTAGAGGAGGAATGAATCATTTGAATACCCTACAGATTTATGATCTACATTCATTAAAAATAATATCTGTAGGCACTGCCCACTGGAAGTATTGAAGAGTGTGTAATTTTGCCTTCTATTCTTTTACTTAATATCTTTCATGACCGCTAAGGCTCAAGGTTGAGTCCGCCTTCCATTCTTCCAAAGTTGCTAGAATGAGTACCTAGCTTGCAAGAGGTAAAGTGTAGACAACTAGGTAAGCCAATGGCAAACCACCTCATAAATACAGTCTGCCTAGTAAACATTAGGATGTGATGTCACCCGATGCTCTGTAACGATCTGGTGCTTTCACAGGGGACTGTCAAGTGCTATCAAGTTGCTTCCAACTCATGGCAACCCTATGAACCAAGGTCCTCCAAAATGTACTATTGTTAATATCCTTGCTCAGGTCTTACTCAGGTCATCTTTTTGTAGAGTCCATCCATCTCATGTTAGAGTTTTCTCTTTTCCTGATGCCTCCAGCCTTTCCTAGCATTATTGTCTTTTCCAGTGACACCTGTCTTCTCATAATGTGACCAAAGTACCATAGCCTCAGCGTGATCATTTTAGTTACTATGGAGAGTTCAGGCTTGATTTCTATGGAGAGTTCAACTTTGTCTTGTTTTGCAGTCCACAGTATCCATAACACTCTCTTCCAACACCACATTTCAAAGGAATCTGGTTTGTTCCTGTTCAGCTTTCTTCATTGCCAGCTTTCATATTCATACATAATCATGCTACTATGACATGAATTGCCTTGATCTTGGTTGCCAGCGACACATCCTTACACTTGAGAATAAGGTTCCATACAATCAAGACGTACATGAAACACTGATATGGGCCTGGAAGTCATAGAGTTTACACTGATCAGTCATTTTTGTATATTTCCTAAACACTATAAAATACGTACAGAGTTCATCTCCTTGAATTTGTCTGTCTTCTGGAATATTCTGTGAGAGCAAAGGCTACAGGTTTCATTTATATGGCAACTGTGTACTCAGAAATAGAAAAGAAAGAACAGTCAAAACCGAGACTGCCAGTGATTAGATCGGGGTGAGCAAGTCATCACTCTTGGGTTCTGTTTCCAGCAATATTCCAATCTCTGTGACCTTCAGAAAACAAAAAGAGTCTCTTCCGTGTGTTTGAATTTTAAAAGTATCTTCTCACTCCACATCAAGGAACTGCTCTTGTTATTTCTCCCCAGGACTCACATTTCCTATCACATTAATAAATTGTGTGTATTGAGAGTTACTAACTCTGTTTGCTTCAGCAGCACAAGAATGTAAAAAGAGCCCTCCTAGATCAGACCAAGGGTCCACTTAAACATATATCTTGTTCACCTTTAGTCATTTTTTAAAATTAGAAATCCTCAAATGCTTTAGCCTTTCCTCATTGGAAAGGTATTCCAGTGCCTTGGTCATTTTACACTCTCCTCTGTGCGTTTTTTCCAAGTTAGCATTTCTTGTGCAATGGTGCAGCCAGAATTCCACACAGTGCTCCCAGTCTGGCCATACCAGAGTTTTACATCAAGGCATTATGATGTCTGTTGATGTCTGACCATTCCATGATGATCCTTAACATGGATTTTGTCTTTTTCACTGCACTGAATTGGTGCTTTCATTAAGGCCCCTTCCGCACACGCAAAATAATGCGTTTTCAAACCACTTTCACAACTGTTTGCAAGTGGATTTTGCCATTCCGCACAGCTTCAAAGAGCACTGAAAGCAGTTTGAAAGTGCATTATTCTGCATGTGCGGAATGAGCCTAAGTCATCCTTCACAACCAGAAGGTGTTTCTTCTGGCTGATCACAGCCAGATTCAGTCTTGAAGTTGTAATCTCATGCTCCAATGTGCATCACTTTTCCCCCTGCATTGAACCCCATGTGTCATGTCATTGAATAGTTTATAGGGATCCTTTTAAAACACTTCATAGCCATCCTGAATAATTAGGTATCCTCCATTAACTGCTCATGGAGAGAGAAGGCAATTTAGTTGAGCAGTAAGTATCTCTCCAGGACTTTGCAAAGAGTACCTCTAGCAGGATTGGGTTCTTGCGTTCTTACCTGTATGGCAATAATAGATTCAGAGCCAATTCACAAACCCCTTTTGTATGCAATGATGCTCCCTTTCCCATTGGAATCCAACCAGCTATGAAAATCATGCCCCAAAAAAATCAAAATTGTTTTGCCATTGTGTGTAGCAATGGTAAACCTTCAAAGGGTATGTGTGGGCTGAGAACACAACAGAAAATGTAAGGCCGTTTCCGCACGGCCGTTGAGGCGCCTCCACGCCGGCAAGAATTCTGCCGGCGTGGAGGCGGAGGCCAGAAGACGGCAGGCGGAGGACAAGGTGGGCGGGGCTTCGATGGCCAGCAGGCCGACGACAGGGACAAGGTGAGTGGGACGGGGAAGGGAAACAGCGTGCTCCCGGCGGTGCTGTTCGCACCGCGCCGCCGGGAACACGCTGTTGGGGAAAAAACAACCCTTTAAAGGGTTGTTTTTCAGGGCGGCCTGACGCCGCCCTGGGGGAGGGGGAGCGCCGCCTGTGCGAATGGCTCCCTGGGGACGGCGTTTATCCCGTCCCCAGGGCGCCATTAAAGGGCCGTGCGGAAACGGCCTAAGGTTAGTGATAGCAACAAAACTGAAATAAAACCTGAACAGTTTGAGTTCTTTCATATTTCATACTTCCTTTCCAGCTTCTTCTGCTTTGCTAACACTGCTTAGATCTTAACTCCAGCCTAGAACTGCAGGTTTCTTTACGACTTATTTGCACAGCACCGTTGTGTTGTGCTACATCCCTGCACCATGCCAGGAACCTGCATGCTTTAGGGCAGCAAGTCTTCTACTGCCAACCAAAAGCTGTTCCTTATGGAGAAAACAACCTTATTTGATGAGATGCAACCAGAGCACAAGTCACATTAAGTGGCTGCTAAAACGTGACACAGCATGCTTGTAGCAGACACGGCAGCTGAACCCGATCATTTGTGCCCCCGACTTGTGATCTGGTCGGCTGTCTTTCCTTTGTGTTTTTGAGAAAAGAGAGGAAATCTTAGAAAACAAAGGGACTGTATATTTCATATACCTGACAGGCAGTTGTAAGGAAGGTACTCAAAGCCCTAGTCAGGGAGAGAATAAAGGGAATAACGATTTAATTAGGAAAAGTCAGCATGGATTCACAAAAGGGAGTTCGTGCTTAACAAACGATAATGGGATTTCCAGAGCTGTAATAAAAATTGCTGACAAAGAAAAGCGATCGCTTCCATTTACTTGATTTTTTTTTTTGCACAGGCCCTTTAAAATATGCAACGGGACTCATTCATCTCCCCACCCCTTGCACCCTCCAAGCTTGATGGGAGCCTGAAAAGTGCATGAAATGGTAAAGGATTGTCTTTACCATAGATTTTTAATCTATGGAATATTGTAAGCATACAAGGGCTCTTTCCTGGTCTCCATCTCCTCACTTCACAGGTGATTTTGTGAGAAAGGTACAAGAATGGCTCGGAACTACCGTGTTTTCCCGAAAATAAGACAGCGTCTTATATTAATTTTTGCTCCCAATGATGCACTATGTCTTATTTTCAGGGGATGTCTTATTTTTCGGTGTTCTGTTCAACGGGCATGCTTCCAAACAAAAACTTTGCTACGTCTTACTTTCGGGAGATGCCTTATATTTCGCACTTCAGCAAAACCTCTACTACGTCTTATTTTCAGAGGATGTCTTATATTTGGGAAAACAGGGTATGAGATGGTTTGGAACTAGGATGCACTGGATACTCCTATAGAATTTTCTTACTATCAGAAGAAAGGACTTGCAATGAAATCAAATTTCTAGTCCCAAATATGTCATAAATAAAGACTCACAATTTGTTGAACATTGGGCTGGCCCTGATCTCGTTGAAAATAGTTCTGATTAACCAGGGATAGGACTTAGTCGTGAGCTGTTGTTCTAACAGATTCTCTGGAATTTAGTCCTAGCTAATTTTTCATGGATTAGATCCTTCCGAGGAAGAGTGTCAGTTTCGGGGATGATCTTTCTCCTCCTCTTCCCTTTGACCTCCTAGACCTACTTTAATTCTGATCAACTTCAGGTCTTGATGATCAGGAATCTTTTTTTAGAACAAAGCAAGACATTTTGCCACAGGCTTTTTGTCCTTTTCAAGCTAATTTACAGCGTGGTTTAGTTTAGTTAGATCAAGGACATTTAACTGTTAATAAGCTTTCCTGCGCCACATCAGGTAAAAAAAAGACACGATTGCAGCTATTCTGAAAATATATTACAATAAATTTTGCTAAATCTGTTCTGTTAGACAGCCGAGATCTAATGTCTTGCAAGTAAGCTTTGTTGAAGGAGACGTCTAGCTCAGAATTAAGAAGCAGAGTAAAATATTTAAATCTACTATGACAGTACAAGCCATCTTAATGTTTTTGCATTTAGAATACATTTACGGATATGTTGTGAATTAATGCAGATATTAAAATGACTGCCCTACTTTTCTTCACAATACTTTCACACCTTAACTCAAGTGGTAGAAACAATAAAGTAAGCACTTCAGTGCCAGGGGAATAAATCTAACAGTCCAATCCTAAACAGAGTTATACTCTTCTAAGTATATTGAAGTCAGTGCGTTTAGAGGGATATAATGCTGCTTAGCATTGCACGGCTCAGCTTCTATTTGCAGATTTTCAGAAGCTGGAAAGTACCAGTTGATGTATTGTGTGCAAACATTTTAGCTGGAGGGTCTCATATTTCTACAATAAGGGTCCCATGTGGTGGTGGGGGGGGGTTGAAAGATCTTGGGGGAGCTGCATGGCCTTGCACCATCACTTTTGCTCCTCTGCCACATAAGGGGCAGCTCCACCAGTACAGGGAACAAACGTGCCAGGTCCAGTCGCTCCTCAGTTCCACAGCAGTAACATCCAGAAATTAGGACTGACATGGAGCAATCCAGACACATGGTGTCTGGATACCAGCATGGGGCAGGGGAGGCCGGCTTCCACCCAGGGTTTAGAGCTGTGAGCATGGCATCTGTCCTTGGATTTATGCCACCCTGGTAAGGTAAGTCTATTTAGCCCTATGGAGAGCTCTCCGGTGGCTTTTTTCCTGCAGTTTTCCCTGCATCCCTGCACCGCCATAAAGCCCTCTGCCTTGTTCTTTGGATGAGTAAACCCCCTCTGTTCTTCTGTTTGAGGGTCCCTTGACATCTTTGGGACCCGCCGTGGCCCCCTCCTAACAAGGAGGATTTTTAGGTAGGGTTTTGTGGAGCACTTTTTTTAATGCACTAATCGCTGTTTTAAATTAGTTTTTAAAGTCTATGGGGCTTAATCTATTAGCTTATACTGTTTTAGTTAATGTTAGGTATTCATTGGTTGTTGTTTAATCGCCCCTTTTGTTATTGTATTGTATGATGACTATGTTGTACACAGCCCAGAGCCCCTTGAGGATGGGGCGGTATACTAAAATTGAACAAACAAACAAACAAACAAATAGGAAGTTGATAATCATGGAGCAAAGCCCACGGGTCATTTTTTAGGGTTTGGGCAACAAGCAAACCTCCAAGCTGTTGTTATCTTACTTGGGGAAATGTACCTGCATATTTTCTGGATATTTGCCCCTGTCCAGTGAAACAGACGTCTTTTTCTCTTTGAGAGTACATTCCCTTTGGATTGATTCCCTGTTGCGCATATATTTTTCCCTCTTTGGCACTTGTTCCCACTGTCAGATGAGAAAATCCCAGTGGTTTCTGAAAGTAGTTTAAGTGTGACTTTCTCTCTCTCTCTTTTCAGGGAAAGCAAAGGATATCCCCATGCATTTAGCTTTCCTTGGGTTTTATCACTCCTACCCATCTTCCCTCTCTCAGATCACAGTACTTCCTCCCACTCTTTGAGCCACCATTTCAGGGTGATCAGAAAGACTTAAAAAAAATTAACAGTGAGCAATGAATCCAGTGAATCACTGGAGCAATGAATCCAGTGAAACTGACAAGACTGGTCTAGTGGAGTAATGCTAGATCAAAGATGGCAATGACAACAATAGAAAAGACAGCAGGCAACATCCCCAAATGTAAGTTACATGGAAACAAGGAGGCGGGCGGTAGGGGTGAGCAAAATGGCGGATCTGCTTGGCTAGGGACACCTTGCAGGAGGAAAAACTATGTAAACAAAAAAAACCACAGGGAAATCCTGCTGTGAAACAAAGTTAGAGAAGTAACTGCAGAATAAGTAGCGCATGCATACATGGCCAGAAACAAGCTGGGGAAGTTCTACTTTTCAAGGGGAAAATGGGGCAAGGAAAAAGGTTTAAAAGCTCCTGTCCCCCTGTCCTAGTCTCCCCCCTTGAATCACATCTCCAATAATGGTATTATATAAAACTGGGGGAAGGAGGACCCTAAGTAACAAAGGTTCATAGAAATAAAAAGCTCCACTCTCAATTCCAGCAAATCACTTCCAGAGGGAGTGCTGTTATTTCCTTAGAAATGAGATGGTTTTAAATATTAACTTTATGGCAGCCGCATTTTCCTACAGTAATAACATTTCTGCACATATATTATATATTAGCAAGGATGCAAAACTTCAGCAGCTTGGTTGCTAGGGGTGATGATATTATTAAGCATCTCACCTGACAGAGGGAAAAGTGCAGGGACTCATGTGATGGGACCTGCAGAGGTCAGCTTTGCCTTCAGGTGGTGTTGCATCCATGCAAGGCTCCACCCACATTGCAAATACAGGTGAGGTGGGAGTTGCAGCATCACAGTGGCTCAGATGGAACATCAAGCACAGTCATGGCTTCGTTTAACTGTGGCTAGTTTGTGAAAACAGGAGTTGATTGACTTACACAGACCCACCTTGCCTTGACCCATCCTAATTTCAGAGTTTGCTTTCCTCTTTGCTCCTCTTCTTAAAAAACACAATTACTATTCCAGTCTAGTGCAGTGCTGGAGTAAGGGAAACTTTTAATATCCAAACAACTTCCTTTCTATTGGCGAGTATTATTGTTAGGGCCACACATCCATGACCTTTTCTATGTCCACGACATTTTCTATGTCAAATCAAGGAAGCAAGAGAATGAGAGTAGCAGTGGCGTAGTGGTTAAGAGCAGGTGCACTCTAATCTGGAGAACTGGGTTTGATTCCCCACTCCGCCACTTGAGCTGTGGAGGCTTATCTGGGGAACTAGATTAGCCTGTGAACTCCAACACACACCAGTTGGGTGACCTTGGGCTAGTTACAGTTCTTCCGAGCTCTCCCAGCCCCACCCATCTCATAGGGTGTTTGTTGTGGGGAGTGGGGAAGGGAAAGGAGATTGTAAGCCCCTCCTTACAAGAGAGGAAGGGGGATATAAATCCAAGCTCTTCTGTTCTAATGTTTAGACTGATATCTGGGATTCAAATTCTCACTTTGCCATAGAAGCTCACCGAATGACCAAAAGCCAGTCATTCACATATCATCTATCCTACCCCTCTGCATAAAATGGAGGAAGGGAAACGATATTGTAAGCGACTTTGCGTTCCCATGGGGTAGGGTTGCCAGCTCCAGGTTGGGAAATATCTGAGAAAGACAGTGTTCAGAGAGGGGAGGGACTTCAATGGGGTATAAGGCCATAGAATCCATCTTCTGAGGCAGCCATTTTCTCCAGGTGAACTGGTCTCTGTTGCCTGGACAACAGCTGTAATCCCAGGATTTCTCCAGCATGTGTGAAGCCATTCTCATTACTTATTTCTTTACTTCATTTATCTCTTCCTTTCTCCCCAAGGTGGGTCCCAAAGCAGCTTACATCATTTCCCCCCCCCCTCCATTCTATCATGATAACAACCCTCTTGTTGGGTTAGGCTGTGGCTAGCCCAAGGTCACCAAGCATGCTTGCATGGCAGAATGGGGCTTTGAACCTGGATCTGCCAGATCATGGTCTGACACTAAGCACAACATTGACTCTAACAAATAAAAAAGAACGGGGGTAGGGGGAGGAGCTGAGGCAAGCAACATGACAATACTGGGAGATATTAATAGAGGTTACATGCATTCTATTTCTAGCTTTTGTATAAACATTTTAATTTGTGTCGTATAAATGTTAAGTGTTATTATTAAACTGGACAAGCTGGGTTTTTCTTTTTCTTTTTCTTTTGGACTGTTGGCAACTTTATCTCTTTGTGAATATCAACTACTGGTAGGCATGCAGCAGTGTAAAGAAAAACTGTGTCAATATGTCAAGTTATAGTAAAGGAAGTAATAGAAAATCTCAGGTTCTCCCAGCCCCAGCTGCTAGAATAGCTAGCTGTCTCCTAGGCCTTTGAACTGTTTTTTCCCCTTTTTGCACCCTGCATATATATCTTGAACTAAGATATTATCTCCAATGTTTTTTCCAATGTTTTTTTCCCATTCAGAACGCAGTCGCAAAACTGTTGGATCCAGTTCTTTAAGTGATACAGGTTATAAATATGGTGTCAAAACAGTTGCAATCTGACAGATCGGCAGATTCCAGTTGTAGATATTAATATCACAGCAGTGATTAGCAGAGGTCCATATTTAACAAAAGGCAATGTGTTCACAAAAAGCCAGCTTTTGTGTGCAGACATCCCTTGCAGGATTGGAGTGCTGTATGTATAGCTCCGTAGACTGGAGTGTTACTTCTACCAGTAGTAAGTGCTACACCGCACACAGTTGGCAGACATGCACACAGCTCTAGTCTTCTGCTATTATAGTGTCAATCACCTGCTGAACAATTGGGAAATGGGTGGCAATCCACTTTCCTGCAATGTTGGCAGTGAGTGATTGGCTGTGTAACCCCTACATAGGAATGGAATGAGCCTGGAAGGGATGAAGCCTCTAGAAGCAGAAGAGTGCAGAATGTATGGAAAGCAGAAGAGGGAATCCGGGCTGCCTGGCTGGGAGCTTGAAAGTCTTCATAGGCTGTTAACACCTTGTTTAAGGTAATTATGATGTTTGCATGGGAATTTGTAAGGGAGGGAGGCTTTTGTTTTGAACTGTAAACTTCAGAATTTATTGTTTCAGGGCTGTGTTATTCTTGGGACCATTATCCTTCAAAGCTAGTGCACCAAAAGTTCACCTGTAGACTTCCTGGGTCACCTGACATCTGGCTATTGTTATGTTTCTAATGTTGTATTGTTCTATTATGATTGCTGATGTTTTGATTTTGTAATTCTGCTTATTGTTGCCTATGTTATGTGTGTTGTACGCTGCCCTGAGCCCTCGGAGGGCGGTATAGAAATTAAATTACCCATTACCATTACCTACAAGAGGAAAGACATGGACTTGAGCGTGGCAAACTGTGAAAAGAGGACATTTAATAGTTAAACTTGAATAAGATCATAGTCTTGTTGTATTACCATGTTCTATATAGGTATATGATATGTTAAGTGAAAAGGAAAAAACTGTTTAGAATTGTTTTGCAAGGTTCATTTCGAGTTCTGTTCCACAGAACCCACAAGCTGAGGTTACACATGCAGATGTGTATACTCAACTCTGACACGAATAGCCCAAGATAGCCCAATTTCATCAGATCTCAGACGCTAAGCAGGGTGAGCCCCAGTTAGTACTTGACTGGGAGCCCAACAAGGAATTCTAGGGCTGGCATGCAGAGGCAGACAACGGCAAACCATCTCTGAACTTCACGTGCTTTGTACACCCCATGAGGTCACCATCAATTGGCTGTGATTTGATGGCAGAAAAGGTTGTACACAACAGCCCACAGGTCACAGCCCACTGATACGCATGTGTCTTTGATCCAGGCCAAAGGGAGAACAGCTATCCTTCCTGTCATACAGCTACAACTGGATGTCACATCTTTCTTTAACCATAGCCCCTCTTCTTGACTGGACCAGATCACTGCACTCAGGCCAAGAGCTATCTGGCGTGAAACTCTGCCTGGAATTTAGGAAACGGTAATTGACTTCAAAGGAAGAAAGAACTTGCTTGAACACGAGAAAGAAAATGACAAATGGGAGTTTGGCATGTATAGCTGTGACTAGAGGAGAGTCGCGAGGATTAGTATTAGGATCAATTTTGTTCATTTCATATCTCAAGCCAGAAGAAGTGGTAAGTGGATTATGCTCGGCGACGTTGGAAAGTGCTGGGGCAGTCAAAACAAAAGAAGAGGGCAACCAAATTCAGAACAGAAGAGAGAGATAAGTAGCTTATGAAATTCAAAGTACATAATGTAAGGTAATGAGTCTGGGAATGAAGGAAGGAGAAAAGCTCTTGCAAGGAAAGGAGAATATATACTCAGTCATACATTATGAAACATCAAGAAAGAGTGGATCTTAGGCTAGTGGTGGATAAGACTAGGTCCATTAGCTAAAGTGCTGATCACTAAGATGAGGGGAGGGTGGGGAAAGCCTGCCCCATGATAATTGGGGGTCAATTCTATATCTTGTAAAAGTGATTGGATTTCAGGCATAACATTTCTTATTTACCTCAGTTTCTATGCAACTCTTATACATCATTGTAGGATGAAGTCTGGGGAAAGGTGCTATCCGACTGCTTGTATAAATAACTAACTAACCGTGTGGGACAGATCTTTGAACTGAACTGCTGGGAAGTCCTGAGGAAAAAGAAGCACAAGATGCAAAAGAGAGAAAGACGCCTTGTGGTATAGCATTCATATTTCCGAAGGGGAAAGAGAGGAGAGTTACTCAAGGCAGTCTGAGCTAGTTACAAATGAAAGGGCACCAAGCCATGAACTTTATAGCTATGGGCTAGACACCAAAAGAATGTGGGCCGGGTTTATCTACAAAGCAGAGAAGCCAAGCAACTTAACCGAGGGCAGCAACAATAGACCCAACAGACATGAGCAGCTTTGAAAAGGCATCTAACATGTACTGAAAAAAGGAACCCTGTTGAGAGGTGAAGGTGCAGCTATTGACCTTACAACAAAGGACACAGAAATAGATTTTTCTAGGCCTCCCATCATATCCATCACCTTATGTGTAAAAGGCCCAGGTTAAATGAAAGGGAAAAAATACTTCCCCATCAGTTTTAGTAGACATGAAGCCACACTAGGCAGGGGAAGCCTTTTTGTATATTTTTCTGACAATCCAGTCTTGCCCTATCCAGTATTATGTTGTCAAGCTGGCTGATGAGCACAGTTCACCATTCCCGATAGAAAAAAACAGTGACTAATGAATAACCAAGAGAGACAGCATGGGGTAGCGGTTAAGAAGAGCGGATGCTAACCTGGAGAACCAGGTTCAATTCCCCAGTCCTCCACGTGAAGTCTGCTGGGTGACCCTGGGCCAGTCACAGTCCTCCCAGAACTCTCTCAGCCCTCATGGAGGCAGGAAATGACAAACTTGAAACCCCTATGGGGTTATGATTAGTCAATTGTAACGCAACAGCACTTTCTACCACCACAGTGAATAACTTAAAGAATCAGCGCTGGGGTTATAAGCGTTGTGGCCGGCAGTGAGGAGGGAGGAGGAGGGAGGAGGAGTTTGGCTTCCTACTATCCCCCCTTTCTATACTCCTGTAGGAGACTCCAAAGGGGCTTACAATCTCCCCTTACCCTTCCCCAAACACCCATGTATGAGGTAAAACAGGTGAGGGAGCTGAGAGAGCTCCGAAAAGCTGTGACTAGCCCAAGGTCACCCAGCTCGCACGTGTTGGAGTGCACAGGCTAATCTGAATTCCCCAGATAAGCCTCCACAGCTCAGGCGGCAGAGCGGGGAATCAAACCCGGTTCCTCCAGATTAGAATGCACCTGCTCTTAACCACTACGCCACTGCTGCTCTCCAGTCTCCAGAAGCAATTGTGATTTTACTGCTTTTACCCACTACTTTCCAAGTCATCCCTCCATTAATCTGACCCCATTTTGCTGCGGGCAAATTCTAAAGGGGCAAAAACAAGCCGGTAAATCTTCTGCACCAGATTCACACTGTATGTGCTAACCTTGAAGAAAGAGATGTCGAAGCAAAACGTAGAGTCTTTGGAATAAAAGGTGAGCCAGATGAGTGGGAGGAAGGATCTTATTCTGTTAGACATTTTTGACCTCCTGGTGTTGAAGTGGGGCTGATGCTTCTGCAGCATGTTCCTCTCATCCTTGAAATAATTGTTTGCCGAACTGTGAAAAACAAGCTATTGACCATATTTCTGTCAGAGCAGATTCATATTTGGCTGTGCATTATCACCCTGCAATTCTTCTTTGCATCAGAGGCTTTCAGGTTTATTTTTTAAACGTAGCAGATAGTAGTTGACCAATTTCAGTGCTGAAAAATCTTGATCTTCTCAATCTGACTGGCTCTGGAGGGTTTTCCGGGCTGTGTGGCTGTGGTCTAATGGATTTTGTTCCTAACATTTCACCTGCATCTGTGGCTGGCATCTTCAGAGGTGTATCACAGAGAAAAGTCTGTTTCTCACTGTGTCTAAGTGTGAAGGGAAAGTTTAGTGTGGTATATTGTCCATGGCCCTTTCCCCACTTCCCTTAAGCCCCGCGTTACTCGAGGAGAGTAGCGCGGGGTTCCTCGGCACTCCCCACTGAGAGGGGCGGCGACAGCGCAGCCCCCCTGAAGCTGCTGCTGTTGCGCCCCTCAGCGGCGCCAGCATCCCAGGCATTTTGCGCTCTTCTCCAACTGGCGCACTTTATGATGGCTTGGCCCGGAACGCCAGCCTTGAAGTCATAAAGACGGCCGAGCGAGCGCCTGCAGGATGCTTTCTTGGCGGCGTAACTGAGAGCAGCGCGCGGCATAGAAGGGAAGGTCGAAAGTGGGGAAAGGCCCCATGTCCCAGGGTGGACAATATACCACACATGGACAATATACCACACTAAACTTTCCCTTCACACTTAGACACAGTGAGAAACAGACTTTTCTCTGTGATACACCTCTGAAGATGCCAGCCATAGATGTAGGCAAAATGTTAGGAACAAAATCCATTAGACCACAGCCACACAGCCCGGAAAACCCTCCAGAACCAGTTGAATCCGGCCGTGAAAGCCTTTGACAATACATTCTCAATCTGAGTTTGCCAGTTCACCTGAAAAACCAGCTCCCGTCCATGGTGTTCACCAGTACATGCCTAATGATAGTCTGCTTTCCCCTGGGTTCAAAGAGAGGTTGCTGAAATGTAACCGTGCCCTACATATCAAGAGAGAAAGACATTGAGGCGGTTCCAGTCCTTAGTGAATCTAAAGAACAAACCAGGCTTGCTCCATTCTATCATGTTCCAAGTCAATCCAAATGCATTACAGGCCACAAAGTCACAAGCGGTGCTCGATTATTTATAACTATAAAATAAATGGAATAATTTGGGATTTATGAATTTTTCCCCCCTTTTGGTGGCGGCTAAGGCATGAAACGGCAAACTCACTTGCTGATATATATGATTAATGTGTGATGAATTTATAATACCCTGGTATCTGTCGACCATTGAGAAATCACTCGAAGCTCATGCCTTGCCGTTCTTTTCTTTGCATGACACACAACTTTCAAACCTGATAGATCGGCTTGGACTGGAGAAATGCAAGCATTTTCACATCATTATGCTTCTTATCATGGCTTTGTTCTGTATGATTTTAGCTCCTCTAAATACAGTCCAGAGTTCAATAATGTACCTGCTAATAACCAGCTGTGGAGACAAAGATGATGTATCTAAGCATTCAAAATACCCCCAGACTTTCAGCCGCTAAGATGAAAGAAAGATATAGGGTTGACTAATGTGACCATCGGTCAGAGGTTTCCCTGAATTCTGGTTATCTACGTAGCCTGGCCAAAACCACATCAAAGCCCTAATTAGGGATGAGTATACATCTAACCTGTCTCTGGATCACTCAGAAGCTATTGTGCTTTCCCTTGAGTTCCAGAGGGTGTGCAGAATATATGTAATAGATGCTATCAATGCCTGGTTTTTTCTTTCTTTCTGTGATGTGTCTTTTACTTGGCATAACCCCCACCCAACCCACATGTTTTCTCATTCTGCAGCGCTCGACAGAACATTCTCTAATGGATTTGGCTTCAATCTGTTGTTTGCATATCAAAATGATCAACGAAAATTGGCCTGATCCCCTTTGTTTTTTTCATTCTAAACTATTTCCATGCTTCAATTTGATTTTTTCAAGAGTTTGCAAGCCAGTGATACTCCCATAGGAACTGCAGCAGTTGTGATATTTCACTCTTGAGCAGGAATGGAGGGGGAAAAACCCATCTCCCACAATTCACACAAACAACGCTTGCTTAAAAAAACACCTGCGCTGCCTGGGTGGTCAATGACAGATGTTGCTAATATAAGGAACGTAGAACAGGATTTAGACCACTAGCCTTATAATCTCTTGTAATAGCAGAACACAGTCCACCATAGAGCCTTCTTCCAAAATAATGACATTTGTATTGATATATTTCTCACACACACATAATGGTCCAGTATAGATATAACATTCTGGATCTTCTAACAATGGCAAGAAAATTGGGAGCACATTGTGGACTAAAACACTACCTACTCATCTATTCTTCTGTGTATATTTCCCCTCCCTGTCTGTGCACTGCTAGTTCATCACTAGCCAGGGTAACAGTTTCAGAGGGCAGCCATCTTGGTCTCCCGTAGAGGAGTTAGATTTCAGTCCTAAAGTGCCTTAGGCTTATTCCGTACATGCAGAATAATGCACTTTCAAATTGCTTTCAGTGCTCTTTGAAGCTGTGCAGAATAGCAAAATCTACTTGCAAACAGTTGTGAAAGTGGTTTGAAAACGTATTATTTTGCGTGTGCAGAAGGGGCCCTAGAGACCAACAAGATTTTCAGCATGTGAGCTTTTGAGAGTCAAAGCTCCCTTCTTTGGATGCAAATAGACCAGAGACTCCTGTGTCCTTATATCCCAGTTTGCAAGTGGAAAGGATGTTGCTAAGAAAAACGTCAGGATCCAGAGATGCAATGCAAAAGGTAATGAAGGATCTTTGTTCCTATTTATATCTGATGAAGGGAACTTTGACTCTCAAAAGCTCATCTTCTGACAATCTTGTTGGTAAGGTGCTAATGGGCTTGATTCTAATCATTGTAATTCTATGTAAAGCACATTACACACATTGGATACAAAAGGATTTCACTAGTGTTAATCATGAAGACCAGGTGCTTGGGATCAGCAGCAGTGCAGAAGGTCATTGCTTGCACATCCTGCATGTGAGCTCCCAAAGGTATCTGGTGGGCCACTGTGAGTAGCAGAGTGCTGGACTAAATGGACTCTGGTCTGATCCAGCAGGCTATTGCTTATGTTCTTATGGAGAGCATCAATGTACGATATCATGGTTAAAGCAAAATTTTTTGATTTCCAATGAGAGCATCCAGAACTTTTATCTATTATAGATCATCTTCATTTTTAACACATTCATTTGCAGTTTAGAATCCTTGTGTTTGTCAAGTTATCGCTTGGCATGGTAGACACCAGACTTCTATGTTTTTGCATCTAAAACTGGCAATGCTCCATTTTTGCATAGTCAGCTTAAAGAGCATTTAGCCAGTATTGTCTGCATGCGTTCTTAAAACATGTACACATCATGTCAGTCAAACATGTATCTTTGTAGCCTGAGAATACTTTCGTAGACATATTCAGCTCATGCTGTACTTGCAGTCATGATTCCGAGTTGGATTCCTCACTGTCTCTCTTCCTCCATTCATACGTAACTGAGAGAGCTGAGTCACCCAGCAGGATGCCTGAGTTTGGTGGAAATTAACTCCTCTCTATTCCTCCTAAAATTCTTTCTGAAATTTGGAGCCTAGAAGGGCACCACCCTAGGATCTTTCCAAATCCTCCCAGAGCCTGGGGTCACCAGGAAGGAAGATGTACATAGCCTGACCAAGAAGCTAATTGAATGAGTGAAGCTGGAATGGAGCCTCACACACATTTTGAAGAAAATGTGTTTAATTAACGTGCATTCTATCCAAATATAGGAATACATCTGCTTGCAATGGTGTGAATTCTAGAAAATGAAGCACCCCCCCCCACCCCCCGCTTTTCTGAAAAGAATGGGCCTGGAATGACAAGAGCCATGATGGAGGATACTCTCCATTCCTCCCTTGGTGTCCATGTGCCTTTCCCCCAAACAAATACAACATTTTAACTCTTCCCCCTCCCAGTTGCACAGATGGCTCTGGGGTCAATCTCTGGAGTCCACAAAAGCCAGCCAAAGTTGTGTTGCCCCACTGCTCTTAATGTCTGGCAGCTGGAGATATTAAAACCTATTAATCTATCCGTCTTGACAGTGGAGTCCACTTGTGTCTGCTTTCCTGTACATTTGTCACAATAAAAGTATAGGTTTCCTTCCCAAGTGAACCATCTGGGATTTATACATGCACATCTCTTGTGAGTTTTCTTCAAAGGCTCCTGCCTTCATCCACAGCAATTGCCAGCCACAAATACCATTGACTGATTATTATTTTTATTTATCTTATTTTTACCCCATCCTTTCCCAACTGAAGTTAGGCTTAGGGATGGGATCCAGTGACCACTGAATCATTCACTAGGCAGCTGCCCGTCAAGCACAATGGCACACATGTATGATCAGGAGTTGTATTTTCCCCTATTGCTGCTTTAAGGCTAAGGATTTTCTTTCCCTTTTGGTTGGTACTTTTCTGCACTGGGAACAAGCAAACTGTTTCCCATTTGAACAAACTGTTTCTGGGATGGCAAGATTGCCCTCTTCCAAGGGCTTCTCTTTCTTTTCTTTTGGACTCCATTTTAACATATGACAGTTCCCTGCCCCACAACTGCGCATCACTTTGCAGTATGAATTTCTTCCCTTTCAGGGCTGTGTCTGTGGCAGAAAGCTCCATCTCCCACAGTGATTAGTGACTGAAATACTTCCATTTCTGCACTGGAAATCAAGCCACCTCAATGTGTTGCTTCTAATCTTGGCTCCATTTTAGGCCTAGAAATTATCCCCCGCAATCGTCTTTCACTTTGAGTCTCTGGTCGTGCAGAAGGAAACATCATCCCAACCCCAATGTCTAGTTAAATTTTAGATGTGGATAGTTTTCTTCATTTACTAATCAGAAACAATTTTAACACTGGTCAAGAGACTTCCCCTCACACCAATATAGCTTCTTTTCCAGGAAAACAGTAATTGAGTTTCTAAAATGGTTGCAGTGCTGTCTTGGGAAGCAAACAAAAATGCATGCCCTCTTTTTTAATTAACTGTTATTTATTATGACTTTTTAAAAGACCCATAATACCAACGACCAATGATAGACAAAGCCACAATATATAAGAAATAAAAATGAAAGACTTCCAATTTCTTCTGCACGGAATATAGTTGATTTTAAAAGTTACCACTCATTTCTTAATTATAACCAAATAAAACATTCAATCTTAATTGCTAATTTTGATAAGGCATATTGGAAGCGATGACTCAAAATCTGCACATATTGCAGATTCTCATACCAAGTCATCATAGCTTTGAAGGTGTCTCGTTGAAAATAAAAGGGAGAACGACATGTGCACAGGATCGCCAGTCCAAGTAAACTTTGAAAAGATTCACACCCTTCATGTACTTTGACAAGATTCATACCTCTCACTAATACAGCTAAATCCTTAATGTTCTGCTCCTTAAAACCACAAATCATCAGTTCATTTTTTCTATCTTATGCAAAAAGTCCATCAAGTTGTCAATACATTTAATAATACTCCCTCCTCCGGATCTGCACTCTCTGTCCCGGACCTAAATGAACTGGTTCACCAGGATTCCATGTCCCTGTCTTAATTATGAATGGACATCAAGCAATTAGTACGGCTAGTAGCTGGACCGCTGACAGTCAGTTCAGAAGCGCTCCATGACATTTGACTATTTTCATATGACATTTGACTATGTTCACATTTGTGGTAAAGGTTGTGGTATCCCTAGTAAGCAGCTGAAGGAAACCATTCAGTAAATCATCTGAAAGTTGCTCAGTTTGAGAGGTGTGTATCAGGCCTTAAAAACAATTCTTATGGTCAATTTACAATGCTTGGGAAGTTGCCTCTGATATATCCTGCCATTGAACAAATATAGAGTTGTTGTGGTACCAACACACCTCACTGTACACTGCTTCTGAATGTGTACTAATTTGATGTACCTACAGCAAATGAGCAACTCAGCCTGTTCTTGATAACCAGCTCTACTCAGAGGCATATCTAGGGTGGAGCAGTCAGGATGTGTTCCCTGTGTGCCACTTGGAGGGGGCACCCTCAGTCACATGATCTCTTCCCCACCAAGAACTCCGCTCCACACGGGTCCACCTTTAAACTTCAGGCTCCAGCTTTGAAGTCGACATGTACTTTGAAGTGGAGCCCACAGTTCAATGCTTGGCTTGGCCAGGTTGAGCTTTAAACGGTGAGTGCCTCCAAAGTCCATGTGGACTTAGGAAATGGATCCAGCAGTATAAAGCTGAACCCGGTGAGGATGAGCTCACAGTTCGACACTGACCTCGGCCTGAGCCTGTCCAAGTCCATTGTTGAACTGCAGGCTCTGATTCTGAAGTCCACCTGACTTCATAGGTGGCACCACCTGCAGCTTAATGCTGGCCCTGGCCAGGCTGCAGGAGAGGAAGAAGTGCTTTCAGTGATTGGTCTAGTGGCTGTTTTCCATAGACATGTCCTTGGGCTTACTTGTCCTAATGCTCATAAGTCAACACAAGCAGGGGAAAAAGATAAGAGATATTCAGAGGTGGTCTTGATATTCAGAGGTGGTCTTGATATACAATCTTGATATTCCTTAGGGGTCTCCCACCCAAATACTAGTCAGGGCCAACCTTGCTTAGCTTCCAAGATCTGATGAGATCAGGCTAGCCTGGGGCTATCCAGATCAGAGCTGTCACCGTATTGTTGAAGTCTTTCATGGCCGGAATCACTTGGGTGCTGTGTGGTTTCCGTGCTGTATGGCCGTGTTCTAGCAGCATTCTCTCCTGACGTCAGGCCATAAGGACCCAGTCTGCAGCACAGTGAGTTGAGATACTCTTGTTTCCCACCCTCCTCCCACCTTATTAATGCTGAAATGGTTCCACTTGGCTGTTTTGGCACTTGAAAAGATACAGGGGGAGGAAACTAGTGCCATGCTGCAGGCCCCAACAGAATCAGGGTGTGGCATTTTAAAATTGCTTAAAAATGGTAGTAGCAAGCTCATGGCAGCCACAAGCATGCCATCATATCTAGTTTGGCCCCCATGTTTCATGGTGATGCAAACAAATAACTACAGGGGGTGATGGAAAGCATCATTGTCCATCATCATGGAGAAATGACACCTCTCTTCCCAGAGAGCTTTGACAATCCATTGAACCCGGTGCTAGGGAACAGCAGCAGCAGAAGGCCACTGCTTTCACATCCTGCATGTGAGCTCTGAAAGGCATCTGGTGGGCCACTGTGAGTAGCAGAGTGCTGGACTAGATGGACTCTGGTCTGATCCAGCAGGCTCTTTCTGATGTTCTTATGAACTGTGCCATTATAACTTTCAGACTAGGCTATCTGCATGTATTACCCGGCCAAAGTTTTAAGTTTCAAAGGAAAACCCTGGAACAAACACAATCTATAATGTAATTCTGATTATAAAAGAAGATTAATACGACTGCACAACTCCTGAATCGGCAAATGGAACAGAACATAATTCAGTTAATCAAGCAATGCCAGAATCACTGCTGTGTTATTACTAGACCCTTCAAAAGCAATGTCCAGACTGTTTTCCTGCTGAGTCAGAAAACAGGATACACTTAAGTCTAAAACAAACCAGATTGATCACTATGATGCAGACTGTCTTTGATACACTTTTATCCAAGGAATAACAGAACTCTATTGTTTCACAACTGGATATGCACCATTTGGAAACCATCTGTACTTCTTTTATTGTACATACAGAACATATTTTATTGTAAGAAGGCTACCTTTCTCATGCTTCTTTATGAAGGACTGCAGTCGAAGATAGGGGGGCGAAAGCAAGAAGCTCTTTGAAGAGGAAAATAAAATGGTTGGAATAATGTAGCTATGTGCACTTAGCTGAAGAGTAAATAAAGGGGAGCTTACTTCTGAGTAAACATGCAGAAGGTTGCAGTGCGTGTCTTTGAAACTCTTTTCGTTGCTTAGTACCAAAAAAACACCACAAAACATGATCCAAGTCAACAATTCACCCAGAAAGTTTCAACGTGAGAGTTAAAACGAGGTATGCACCGAATTTTTGTAGCTTGCTTTTGTTTTTGAAAGGTTTTTAATCTAGGGTTGCCAACAATCCTGAGGGGAAATGTCCTGTCCTTTTAACAGAGGCTTAATATGTGAAAATGGCAGTTGAAACTTTTAGTCGCATGGAAGTGAATAATATCACCATCTATAAACAAAAAATGACTTTTTTCTCCAGGAAACTGACAACCCTGCTTACTCTATGGCTCATTCCGCACATGCAGAATAATGCACTTTCAAACTGCTTTCAGTGCTCTTTGAAGCTGTGTGGAATAGCAAAATCCACTTGCAAACAGTTGTGAAAGTGGTTTGAAAACACATTATTTTGCGTGTGCAAAAGGGGCCTATGTGTCACTTCATCATTGGGACATTCACACATTTCCAGCCTAGCCTATTTTGCAAGGATGTTGTCAGGATACTACGGAAGAGATAAGAACAAGGTAAGCTGTTTTGGGTCCACATTGAGGAGAAAGGGATGATACAAATAATAAATACAGTAATAAATCCTTTATTCATTTCCAGGACCTTCAATGAGAAACAGCTTTCCTGAAGATAACCTTCCCCAACCATCCAATCTCCCTCCCTCCAATTACAATGAAATTATCTGGGATGGGTCTTTCACCTAAAACATACGACCCACCAAGTTTCAGACAGTAATAATTATCAGCCCAGTTCAGTGTGGGGGTGGAATAGAAGTTTATCCACTCTGCTGGTGTAAGTGGTATTTTCACTGGTAGGGTGAGCAAATTAGGAAGTGGGCAGGTACCATGGAGCTTGGCAGTGCCTGACGCAGAAATGCCTGCTGCCTGAAGAGCTGCAGTGGCCTGAAGTTAGATGCCGGTGCAGTTGGAAGACAGGCTAGGGGCATTCCCAGGGGTGGAGACAGCATCCACTGGGCTTTACCTCAGGTACATTCCCGGCGTAGCCCTCAAACTTACCCTTTTGGGCTATGAAGGTCTTTCAGGTAGCCAGAGTTTTCCAGATCTTTGTTGCCTCCTCATATTACCTGGAAACCCTTCAGAGGTGCTGTGGCAGCACAATAGCAATACTGTCCCCAGTTGCCACCACTTCTGGATTGGGCCCTAATACTATCACATGCTCAGCAGACAGAGTGTGGCAACCTAAAATAGCTGAAAGAGGACATAATTAATATATAATAGGGGTATCCTTGCACATGAGTGACTTTAGCTGACAGTTGATCACCCACAAAGGGGATCCTATTGGTTTGATCTGTTACTTACGCATTCTCAATAATGTTTCATTTTTTAACACTGTGGACATTTAAGTGACAACTGAACATTGTTACGATTGGGAGAGATGCTGCAATTAGGTTTGGCAAGATTTCTAATGCCTGTGTTGCAACAGAAATTGCTTTCTGAACCAATGAGCCACAAAAAGTCTACCTTTCCATTTGAATCTTTATGGGGGATTGTTGTCGGGAGGGAATGAGGTCAGCCACCCTTCAAAGAGAAATGTATATAATTGTATACCAAAATGCTTACAATGGGCTATGCTGCTTGGCGTGAAACAAAAGGGCAGATTATAGGAAAAGGCAATTTAAGAGGGCTTCAAAGGTGATCGTCCCCTGGAAATACTGATTCGTCTCATTATTGCCAGGAGTAATTAGCCCAATGCGAATTCCTCATAATGGTCACTTTGTTCTGGAAAGCTGCACAGAGCTATAATGGAGAAAAGGAAAGTTAATGATAGATAACAGCTTTATTTGGAAATATTATGCTAACATTTACAGAGATAGTTTTAAAGTCCAAAATCCTTAGGAAACAAACCTCTATACCAGTTCAAGACAGACCAAAATAATTTGCCTGGTCAATGATAAAGTGATAAGCAAAGCAGGAAATAGGTAATTCAAAAAACTCAGTGCTGTGGATTTCATTGGACATAAATCACCCCAGAATTATTCTTTCTCTGACTGGGGATCCAGGTGGAAATGTTCCTTTTTAAAAATTTCTACTTGAGAAAAGAAACCCTAAACTCCAAATGCCATTGCAGTTATTTTTAGAAGTCTCCATATATTCTCTCTAGCTTAGATCCAAGTACCAAAATATGCAGTTCCCTGACAAACTATGGATGGATGAAAGGAGGAACAGTGTGTAGTGCAAATAGGAAGACCAGATGTCCTTGTTCAAAATCTTCTATTCTGCAATGGATGAGTCCTTCACTAAAATGAGTAGCATCTCATCCTAACTAAACATTCTTACATAGCTGTCTAGCTACTTTTGACCTACTGTTCTTCCAAGGAGCATTGGATGCAGTGGTGGGATCCAAAAATTTTAATAACAGGTTCCGATAGTGGTGGGATTCAAACAGTGGCGCCGCCGCACACACACACCTCCAGTCCCTATTGGGCAGGGAGGTTGCTTTAGTAACCCCTTCTTGGCACTCAGAAAAAATTAGTAACCACTTCTAGAGAAGTGGTGAGAACTGGTTGGATCCCACCGCTGATTGGATAGCATACATGATTCTATACCATCTACCCAGTTTATGCTCTTTGAGGTAGGGTGGGACTGGTACAGGGTATTTGTAACATTTGTAACATTAAAAACCCACCTTGCTCTGACTCTTGCCTGGAGGGTCTAGGCTAGCCCAGTATTGTCAGATCTTGGAAGCTAACCAGGATTGGCCTAGATTAGTACTTAGATAGGAGACCACCAAAAGAAGCCCAAGGTTGTTATGCAGAGGCAAGCAATGACAAACCACTTCTGTTCATCTCTTGCTATGAAAGTCTTAATCAGCTACAACAAGGAACAAAAGAGAACCTACTGTTCCAAGGCAAAAACAAAAATCCCAGAAAGCAGAATATGTTACATTCGGTATCCTATTACTGTATTACTATTGGACTTGTGGGTGCATAGTCCTACATGGATGGGAACTTAAGAAGGCTTTCATGATTACTATGCCACAAATTGATTCCCAAGACTGGACATGCTAGTAAGTTGTTGGAAGTGATCAAACCCTTGACACCAGGGTGAAACGGTTCTCTTATCAGGAATCCCCCATCTTCATTGTTCATGTATGACTTTCATATGTTGCTAATCATTGAATCTGCCAGCAATTACAAGAGGACATTGTTCTATGGGACACTACTTCAGTACCATATATAATATTTTGGACTCGAGACTAGTTGTTATGGCATGTTACACTAATGCACATATTTATGCACTTTTTGGGGTGGTGGTGGTATATTTCAGGTTGGGTCTGTCCCTTCCAGCCATCGTCCCAGGGCCCATGCGCTTCCTGATCTCAACCGCCATGGTCATGAACAACTGCTCCACATTGGTGGCGTTTTTCACGCTGGTCTCCAGGAAGGGACTCCTGAGGGAGTCTGCGAATCCCTTGGCAGTCATGTGGTGGTACACACATTTTTGTTTTGTGTTTCACATTAAATGTGACATATTCCTCATTCTTGTATTTTTGCTGTTGTCTTGGTGTAGTAGGCTCTCTTTTGTTCCTTGCTGTAGCTCCACTACACCTTTTCATTTGTTATCAACCCTACAGAGCTGTCAGAAGTTAGCTGCAACTTGATCGCCACTTTCCACCACCACTTTGCTCTAACACTGATGATCTTCTGCAGGCAGGCATATATCAAACAGTCTCTTTATCTGTACATAGAAGTTTTGCAGCCACCAATTACCCTTGCGAAGAAAGACATTTTTTCTTTGGAGATGTGAACTGATCGAAACCTTCCCTTTGAGTTTCAAAAAGTGTGTCACTCTCTTACAAAGTACAGGTGGGGCAGGGGGAATCAAATGCTTGCCAGCCTCGGCTTTAAAAATAAAAACGGTAGTTCGAGCTAGCCACAATGAGATGGTCAAGTTACACACACACACACTTCTCCAGCTAGACAGGTGACATCTAGCAGGGAACAGGACTGTATAGGTTGAAAACCTAGAAAAGTCTTTTCGTGCAGATGTCAGGAAAAACTTATTTGACCTGGTCAGTGGGAGGGGAATAGGGTTGCCATCCTCCAGGTGGTAGCTGGAGATCTCCCACTATTACAACTGATCTGCAGGCAGCAAATATCGGTTCACATGGAGAGAATGCCCACATTGAAAGGTAGACTCTCATGGCATCATGCCCCATTGAAGGCTCTCCCCTCCATAAATCCCACCCTCCTCAGGCTCCACTCCCAAAACTTTCAGGTATTTCCCAACCCAGAACTGGCAATCCTAGATGAGAAAGAGAGAAGATAGGATTCCTGTGAGCAAGGATGAGGGTCTCTCTTCTGCTGATTCCATCAAAGGAGACAGAGTTTATACCTGAGGTAAAAGGAACCCTTCAGAACAACAGTAACCTTTTAAGCCAGTCTTATGTTAACATCCACTAAGCCATGTACAGAAGGAAGGGCAGAGAAATTACATTTTATACTTTTCTATTGGGTCCCTTGCTCAGTCTGGGGCTGTGCTGACAATATGTGTATGGACATTTTCTTTTAAATAAAAGCTTTATAATTTGTAAATCTGGTAGAAATTCTTTGTACCACATTAGACCTCCACTGTTTTGGACTCACTATTTTAAAAAGCAGGACCAGGAAGCGGGGGTAGTTAGTTGGTCAGTAGTTACTTCCTCAGTGGCACACAAGACAGTAAGCTGTGTTTGTGGTAACCAGACACTGAATAGAAGGAGTGGTGAGACTTCGGAACAGGGAGAGAGGGGTGGATTCCGCACAAGCCAAAAACAGCTGTGTGAAAATGGTGTGAAAACCTTTTTACACCCTTTTAAACCATTTTACACCGTTTTCACACTGCTATTTTTGGCCCGTGTGGAATCCGCCAGAGAGCTGGGAGCTCAGCCCTCTCAGGGTGCAGTTTCTACAAAGGTAAGGGGACCAGATTGTCACCTTTTAAAACCAGGATGGGGTGGGTGCACGCGGGCGTGGCCACAGGAACGCACTGCCTTTTGGGGTGCTCCCCGGATTCCCGCCCTGTGACAGGGCGAGAAACTGGAGCGCCACAGAAGGCAGTGCGCTCCTGCGGCTGTGTGCATGGGAGGCTGCCGCACTGCCTTCTGGGGCACTACCCTGTTTCAGGCGGGAAACGGGAGTGCCCCAGACAAAATCGGGACAGGTACAAAACCCAGATTGGTGTAAGGCGGGACTGTCCCACCAAAAGCAGGACGTCTGGTCACCTTATACAAAGACCAGGTGATGATTAAACTGAGTGAAGGAGAGAAAAGTGTGGTTTGCCAATGCTTGCCTCTGTGTGCAAGGAAGGGGAGGGGGCCTGGCATCTGGACATGGCCCACCCATCCTAGTGGAGAGAGGGGAAGGGGAGGGAGGGGTGGCATGCAAGGGAGGGGAGGGAGTGAGGGGAGGGAAGGGAAGGGGACCCGTCCCCTGGACCTGGCCCACCCACCCTAGTGGAGGGAGAGGGAGGGGGTGGCATGCAAGGGAGGGGGGAGTGAGGGGTGGCATGCAAGGGTGGGGAGGGAAGCAGTGGACTTAGAGAGTTCTGAGAAAACTGTGACTGGCCCACAGTCACCCCAGCAGGCTTCATGTGAAGGAGCGAGGAATCAAACCTGGTTCTCCAGATTAGAGTTCACTGCTCTTAACCACTGCCCCACACCGGCTCTCTTTTGATTGTTAATTCCACTTAAAAGTGAAGAGCTTTTGCCAAATTCTCAGAAATGAAGTCAAGGCTCAGGGCATGCCCCACGGTGTGCCCAAGATGCCTCTTAATTCATTGGGAACGAATCCCATTCATTAAAAGGCAGGATATTCTCATCTGGTAGGGAGAAACTGAAATGTATCCTCCTTGGCTTACACCAGAAGAATTGGTTACCTCCATACAGCAAAGTGGACTCAATGGAATCAATTAAAGAACCAACGAAATGCATTCCTTAAAAAATGGGGCTTAATTCAAAAATATGCCTGCTGTTACAAGACCAATTTAACATTTAAAGTTTCTTCGTTCTGAAGATCGTATGAGCACTTTTTCCCCCCATTTTCCTTGGCTTTGTTAATATGTAAAACCCAGTTTGTCCATATGTTCCCCGAAAACCAGACTGATACATCTAATGAAATTCACTCCCTCAGAAATGCCGAATGCAAGACATTGTTTTGATGGCATGCAGTGAGATTGTTGAACCAAATAAAAAGTCTACTAAAGAAATCTTATTTGGCTTCCAGAATACATTATTTCCTTGTGTGGGGTCTCCCTCCATCCCACCTAGCTTTTGGGGGCGGCTGATTGCATGCAGACACTAACAAAAGGACTCAACAATGTGAGTTGCCGCACCTCGCTGGTCTAACTAAACAAATTCCCTGTCAAATAATGTTCCGTTGCATACAGCCCATGAAAATCTGTGTGCTCTATAGAGCACGTGATACCTGGGAGATTAAAAGTCTCTGGTCTGCATTTCTTCCTGTGACTTTCTAGTTTCTTTCATACTCCTCAGCTGCCATTTTCCAGACAAAACGCTAAATTACAGTTTGCTACGATATATGATGACAGAGGCCCATTATGTTTTATTGGGACCAATCTGTTATAAAAGGTTAAAGAATATTTATCATGCATACAAATAAACATATTTTCCATCTCTCGCTTTACCACAGTCTGAACTGAAGAAGGAATAGGAGGTTCTATAAGATCATGGAACAAGGCTACGTAATTATGACAGATTTGGTGTTCAGTGATTGCCTTTGAGATTTCATGGAACAAAGTAAGTGGCCTACAATCTGGAGCACGTTTGAAGTGGGGGACCCTTCCCCCTGAGGGTGCTTCCAGATGCTGTTACAACATACAGGTCTACTTCCTCTCCCCAGAAAGA
Source organism: Sphaerodactylus townsendi (assembly GCF_021028975.2). Classification (NCBI taxonomy): domain Eukaryota; kingdom Metazoa; phylum Chordata; class Lepidosauria; order Squamata; family Sphaerodactylidae; genus Sphaerodactylus; species Sphaerodactylus townsendi. The sequence continues at coordinate 61,496,920 of NC_059435.1, forward strand.
TCAACATATAAAACAGCAAAAGTAGAAATGTGATAGCAAACCATATAATAGGAAAGTATTACTTTAGACTGCACATTTGAGTGCATCCTCCAGTAAAATAAACTCCCTCCATAAACACTTCATTGTGCCTAGAATTGTGACAGAAATAACATTGGCCCTTTCCCCCACTTACCTTAAGCCCCGCGCTACTCTCCTCAAGTAGCGCGGGGTCCCCTGGCACTCCCCACTACAGGGGCGGTGACAACGCAGCTGCCCCGACGCTGCCGTTCTCGTGCCCCCTCAGTGCGCGGCATCCCTGGCACTCCTCAAAATGGCGCCTTTGGATGACCCCGCGTGGGGACGCCCAGGCGCGTGCCAGAGATGCCGCATGCTGAGAGTAGCGCACAGCAAAGGGCAGCAAAGGTAAGTGAGGAAATGCCCATTAATTCTTGCATTTCACTGCCTTTTGGTTCTTCAATTGATGACTTCTTTCTGTTGACCACACTGGGGTTCCTAGATGCCTGCTGAAGGTGGAAAAATCCCCATCCCCATTCTCTGCCCTCCCCCCCACTTACTCTAGTGGGTAAAAGGAGGAAAATGAGGAGAGAAAATTTCACCAATGTTTCCATGTCAGTTGTGGGTGAAATCCCGGAACTGATTGTCTTGCCCCTGCAACATTTGAAGAACTGACCTGATCTCTGTGATCTTTACCCTGTTCTGGGGGACATCAAAGCATCATTGATGTTTTCTCCTCCCAGATCCCAGCCTCAAAAAATCTCCCAGGAAGTAGGGGTTTAGGTCGGCCATCTCAAGTCCCAACAAATATACTTGCCAACATAGCTGACAAAGTGAGCTGTAATCTACATGTTTGTGCAATAACACTGTGGTCTTTAAGTCGCTTCATCACTCTTTATTGTTTTTACTGCAAAATCATAACCACATATTTACAATTCCCTGTCAAATGATAAGGAGGAAGAAGCACACCAACCGAAAGGGACTTCTACTTGGTGCACTAGGATTTGTTTGTCAATGGCGAGGAATTTTTTTACAATGGAGAACATTAAAAGTAATGAATCTTCACCACCTGCAGTCTAAAATTGTACAGGTCATTAACACCTCATGGTTCTTCTTTTTGCTACATGAATAGAACCGCCCTGCCTGTTATGAAGAGGGTGTTTTGTCAGTCCATGATCTTCATGCCAGCAGCACATTCCCAGAATCCTCAGGGACATTCTGAACAGGAAAAGAAAAACAGATATAGAAAATTCCATTTATACAACACTGAAAAGAAGACAGAAACATGTAGCCATTTGCCATCCCTGCAAGGATAAATGGCATTGCATGTTCTATTGTCCTCTCCTAATTAGGAACCCCTGATCATAAAATTTTCTGTGGAAGAATGTTATGGAAGTTCATGCCAATGCACAGTGCTCTCTGCAGGATGAAATAGAGCTGTGGGGATAAATAAGGAATTGCTTGTTTTCCTGTCATAGAAATTCCATGGTCATTCCATTAAGTCAACATGGAGGACTCAGTAATAACAACAAGAACTAGAGAGAAAATTATACAGCTTTTAGATCCCAAGGTGAGAAAGTAAATTCTGACTACTGCTCACATCACCCACTGGTTACAGCAGATTAAGTCAATTGCAGCAACACAAACAATCCTGGAATCTACCCCACCTAGCACTTTGCTGACTTGCTCTTTCACAAACAGCCCCGGGGGTAGCACAACTAATTCGAGTCATCCATCTTGTATCTGTCTGATGCCAGCTCCATATGTCACACCTGGCATCTGCTAGTCTTTCCTCTTGACAATAGATTGCTGTCTGGTTGCTTCTTCTCCTTCATTTCAATATACCTTCACTTCAGTATATGAGAATTTATGAACAAAAATTAGCCCCCTGAAGCAACACAGCTTTTTGTTTCTATTTACAAAATTAACTTACGGGCCTGGTTCCAGAAGATGGCTAGATGTAAATATGGAATGACGCTTGGGCCTCCTGTGGAAAGATATTGATGACAAGACAGTGACTGAGGGCAAGTTGGGTGAAATTTAAAAGGCTCCTTTGAGCCCTAAGTCAGTCCACTCCCATCTATGCAAGTATGCTATCGTAGGAATGGACCATGCTCATTGTTAAAATTGGGGTGCTAGAGCCGTCTCCAAACACATGCATTCAGTATAAAGTTGCTGAGAAGTAGTTGAAGTAATCAATGTTTAGAATAACATAATATATCAGATTTTTATCCCCCCTCCCCTCCAAATCTTTGCATGGTTGGGATCATCCTTGTATTCTCAGAAAGAAGGTTCCATAATGTTCGAAGTGGCAATGTCAAGGGTGCAAAGCAACTGAGAAGAAGACCCAGCAGAAGGCAAGCAAACAGTTAGCTGGATAGTGCTGAAACGTTAGAGACCTTTCCATCCTTTTGTGTCACCTCTTGTCTGTTTTTAGACAGGTACTCTCAGGTCTAATTTCCTCCTTCTTCTTGGAAGCTGTGTCCTCTCTCCTTCTCTGGCTAAGAAGGTAGCAGCGGGTCATCCCTGTCTGTCAGCTTTCCTATCTGAAATGTAGTTCCCTAATAAATCTTTTACCTTCGCCTTTTTGATCAGTGTGTCTGCCACTTGTCGGTGCACATAGCAACCCACTAACACATAAAACAGGGGCAGCCTCTGAGAAACTGGGACACTCAGCAGAAAAGTTTACCATTGACCCAAGTAAGAATTTCAAATGGAACCTGAAGTAGCCTTAAACCAGGGCCCCTTCCGCACACGCAAAATAATGCGTTTTCAAACCACTTTCACAACTGTTTGCAAGTGGGTTTTGCCATTCCACACAGCTTCAAAGAGCCCTGAAAGCAGCTTGAAAGTGCATTATTCTGCGTGTGCGGAATGAGCCAGAGAGAAGTCTGGAAACCTCCAGCAAATGGTGGGCGGCACAGAGAATCTCTGCAGCAGCACAAGTGAAAGCTGGTAAGTCGCGCAGCAAGCAGGAAATATTTTGGAAATGTATTTTTGGGGAAAAGAAATGCTATTTAGTCTTTTTGAAACAAAATGTTTTTTGGGGGGGAAATAAAACATTTTCCAAATTTTTGGAGGAAAAAGGAAACATTTTATTTTGCGACCTGAAAATGTTTTATTTGTGTTGTGCAGAATTGGCCTTTGTTTAGGATTGCATTGTGACAGTGGGATCTCTGAATCATAGAATCATAAAGTTGGAAGAGACCACAAGGGCCATCAAGTCCAACCCCCTGCCATCCAGGAACACACAAAGCACTCCTGACATATGATAATCCAGTCTCTGCTGAAAAAACCTCACATGGTTTTTAAACCTCCGCCTCTCCATGGCAGTGAATTCCGCTGTCGAACAGCCCTGACAGTCAGAAGTGATTCTCTGAAGTGATTCTCTGAGTTCTTATTATTTTTCTCTTTGGAAAGTATTATTTGTTACTTAATTTTTCAGCAGCCTTCTTCCAGAGCAGAGTACATCCAGTACCGCTGTTGTGTGCAAGTTCTTTACTCACTCACACTTCCTGCTGGGTTTCTCTGAAATGGAAGACAGCAGGGTCTATGAAGCAAGAAAACTGAGTGATCACAGGGGACAGAAGTCATGCCAGGCTAGGATTTTTTTTTCTAATGTTACCATATCATTTTCTAATTTTAAAATAATGTGAAATATAATGGAGGAAACGTGACATGACAATTTCTTTTATTCTCTTGTGCTGTATTCCCATTACTCTATGGCAACTGAACATTTCTGATGCATTTTTCCTTAAGCCCACAGGAGGGTCTTTCCAAAGTTAGCACAGCATTATAGAATGCTGTTTCCTTCTGTTCTTTGTACTTTCACATATCAGCTTGCTGCAGATACATTTTGACCAATGCATTCCTGTTTACCCAAGGAATATCCATCCTTTTATCCACCACTATTATCCTTATTGTTAAATTAAAACACCATTTTTGAAAGTATCATTAAAAAGTTATGACGATGCCCTAGTTGTTTTTCAGCTTCAGTATTTTCTCCTCCCAAAAGGCTGTCACAGAGCTTTGGAGGCCTTGTAAACCATGTTCTGGAATTTACCATGAGATTATTTTCAGTTATGGGTTATCTCCCCACTTTTGTATTGATTGCTGACTGAAGGGCCTTGGAGACCCAAGTTTGAGTCCCAAATCAGCCATGAAGTCTCCTTGGGTAACTTTGCACCAATCAGCAGCTCTCAGCCTCTCCTGCCTCAGGGTTTTGTGGGAATAAAATGTAAGAGGGAAGACATTTGTATGCTACCCTACGCTCCTTGGAGAAATGGTGAAATAAAGATATATAGATAAATCTATGATATATGGTAGCTACTAGCTACTGGAACTTATGAGACATCCTAAGTACTCAAATAAACAATTTGAATACAGGAAAGCCTCATACAATGCTGATTCCTGTCATATTGTTACAGCACTCTTTGTCCTGAGAAAGGGAGTGTACTTTTATTACACTCCCACTGTGAAGCATCCTGAAAAGTCTCTCCCAGTCTCTCCACATCGAAGTTTTGCCCCAGGAAAGCTGCAGCACCTTCCCTGTCAGCCCTGCAGGTCCCACTAAGGCCTTCTGCCTCAGCCACAGAAGACTTTCATAGACTCCTGAGATGTGTGGGAATTGACCAACTTGCCTGGAGTGATGCTGGCCATCTCTTACCCACCCACATCAGAGGCCTATGAAAGATTTGTGCAGTTGAGGAACAATGCCTCCATAGGAGCTTCTGCAGCTCTCCGGGGGGGAAGTCTTGATACAGCAAGCCCTTATGGTTGGCCCTGATGTTCCTGTTTCTCAACCAGATGAGGTTTTTAGAGAAGTACAATGCTTGTGGCTGTTGGCCAAGAAGAACTGCAGCCGCGGTCCTGCTGCAGGTAGGCCAGCCATTTTTCACTCACATCAGAGGTCTTCAAAAGCTGAAGGAAGAGAGCAGTCAGGCTCATAGAAAAAGTACTTCAAGCCCGATCTGCATGGGTCAAAGAAGCAGCTGCACACCGGCATAATTTATGCCAGTGGAGCCTCGGACTGCTAGCACAGTCTGTATGAAGGTGCCTTTTTTCGGCTTTCCCACTTACCTTCCGTCCCTGCAGAGCTCAGCTGGGATGGAGAGGCATGCCCACACTGCCCTCCAAACCCTGGGCAGCTCCCTCATCCCTGCGGAGCTCCACAGGGTCAGAAGGTAAGTGAGGAAAAACCGGAGGCACCTAAAAGCGGTGCCTCCACCTTGGTACCGTTTACATGGCGCTGCCTGGCAAACGCTGTTTCCAAAAAAAGCTCACTCATTGATCGAGTTTTAAAACAGAATTTCCCCACTAGTTGCAGGGAAAAAGCACGGCAGCACCTCACTTTAGAGGTGGCAGCCGTGCGGACAGAGCCCCAGGGACAGTATTTTTACCATCCCTGGGGTGCTGTTATTGGTCCGTGCAGAACAGGCCTCAGTTTTGTGATGGAGCCTCAGTGCTTCCTAGGTTGCTCCAGCAAGGGAGCCTGACAGAGCCAGTCAGTTTGATAGTGGCCACTTCCTTTAGCCAGCCCTTGCATGTCACTCGTGTCTGTTTCTCATGATGTATCTCAAGAATTCTGGAGCTATTACTGTATAGGTTGCTTCTTGCCAGCTTCCCATGCTGTTTCCTTTCTCACTAATAAGGGAAGTGTGAAACACAATATTTTAGAGTCCTAAAGTTGTGTTGCTCTTAATATAATGCACCATCTTTTATTAGTTACCTTTATATCCCCACTTTACCCTGTGAAACTCAAGACAACTTAGGTTTCCTGGGACGGTTTCCATTTAGACATTGACCAGATCCATAACTCATCATCTTCTATCCATACCCTGGGACTTATCAAAGTAAGTATGTATGTCTATGCTTACACAGACAGATGCACACATGATTATTCATTAAAAATCATGCCTTAGCCCAATTAAATTTTATCCCTCCCATATGACCTACAAGAAACATTTCAAACAGTTGACATCTATTTACTCGTATTGTGCTAACAAAGCCAAACTCTACTGTACTCAAGGCAAATCTCTTTTTTCAAAGCAATTACAACTTCTTACATTAATGCAAATCAGCAGCAAGCATCCTACCTACCCCAATTAAAGTACCCCCTGCCTCAGACCCATATTACTTGTTGGCAATTTTCCCTCTTTCCCCTTAAAAGGAAAGTTTCTTTCTGTAGAGGCTAATTGACAAGAAGAAGAAATTTTCAAGGACAAGTATAAAGAATCAAACAGAGAATATATTCAAAGTATGTTTCCAGCACATAAAACAACAGAGAAACTCAGATGCAATCAAAAGTAATGGATTGACCCAAGCCAACAGTATGTCATGCTTCCAGTGCCAAACTCTATGAACTCACTTAAACTGTGGAACTGAAGTAGTGACTCATGATCACTTGAGCTGCAATTCTATGTCTTGAAAGAAGACAAGACAAGAAAGCCAGCACCTTTACAACAACTCACTGTGAGGTACATTAGGCTGAGATCATGTGATGGGCCCAAGGTTACCTCGTGAGCTTCCATGACAGAGGATTTAAACCAGGGTTTTCCAGATCCTAGTCTGAAACTTTAACCACTATATCACACTGGTTTTAGTGTGGTAGCTGCTGTTGAACAATAGCAAGTGGCTGGGTGACTCATGGAACTCATGTGAAATCAAGTTGTTGTAGTTATTGCTGCGCCTGGCCCCAATGAATCCTCCCTCCAAGGCCAGAACAGCCCTGAAAAAAGTTCTGTCCCCTCCCCTGCCTTTTATTGACAGTAGCCAAGGCTTGAAGGCTTGCAATAGTATTGTGATTGCCTAGCAACACCTTCAATGTATGTTTTTTAGTTTTCAGATTTTTCTGCAAACCTGGGGCTTTTCTTATTTTCTTTATTTAAGTATTCACTGTGGCTGTATATCACAAAATTTCAAAGCCAAAGATATAGGTGGAAATTCTTGGTTTGGGTTGTTGCAATGATTTCCGAGAACCACAACTGAATTCCAGGATTTTGGAGAATAATGAACCCTCTTTCCCTAAACAACCTGCGGGGTTTGTTTGGTGGAGTTTGATGCTTACCAGCATTGCAGCATCTACTCGTGTTTTCCTTTGATTCAGTGATTTTCTGGACAATGGCATTTCTCCCTTCCAATGAGATCCTTGCAAGGGAGGAGCACAGAACGCTTCCAGCCAATCATCTTTGGAGACTGAAGGAGAATTTCAATAGCCATCTATGGCAGATGCAAGTAAAATGAGTTGTTTTGATAACAAAAAGACAGAATACAGCTTTTAAAACACATCCCTCAGAGCAATGCTCTTGTGACAAGGCTACAAACTGATCTAGACATTCCGCAGAATTATGTAGTTTAACTTTCAGGGTCTGATTAAATGAGTGCAGGACCTATAGCATATATTATAAAGGGGCCCTACATTTTTTTTAAAAAAATGTACATAAATATTAAAACATAAATTTCCTGCATAGTAAAGTAATTCAGGCTTTTTCCCCCATTTGCTATACAGCTAGATAAAACAACAAATGTCTGACCCTTCAATACTACGACTACTGACTTGTAGGTATCGATTTCAAATGTCAGAAGTGAGAAAACTGCAGTTTAAAAAATGACATTTTCAACAGTGTTGCCCGACGGTGAGAATATGGTGAGATGTGAATTTCACCTTACAGTCTGCAAACAGTTCTTTTACTACAAATTTAATTTTAAGGAAAAAATTGTGCAGCTGTTTGTTTAGTTTATTAAACAGTTCTGTCATTAACATTTACATTTACAGTACTTCTTTCATGCTGGCCCACAATATACTGAAACCGCAATCGAGAAACTAGCAACGTGGAATGGACAGCTGTTGTCAGCGACTCAGAATTTGAACTGGAAATTTCATAGACAGAGAACAGTTTGAATGAGCTACCCAGAACTGTGTTGTAAATCCTTAAGGCCCACTTCAAGTACAGAAGTGAATTAGTATGTGAAGCATTGGCCCCTTCCGCACACGCAAAATAATGCGTTTTCAAACCACTTTCACAACTGCTTGCAAGTGGATTTTGCCATTCCGCACAGCTTCAAAGAGCACTGAAAACAGTTTGAAAGTGCATTATTCTGCATGTGCGGAATGAGCCATTGATTGGCTGTTGTGAGTTTTCCAGGCTGCATGGTCATGGTTCTCTCTCTGACAGAAACAAATCTTCCCATGACATGCCTCAGAAGATGTCAACCACCAATGCAGGCCAAACGTTAGAAGCTAAAATCACCAGACTATGGTCACACAGTCCAGAAAATCAACAACAGCCAATTGATTCTGGTCATGAAAGCCTTTGACATTTCATTGCAACATTGACCTTTGTGATTGGCAGATCGTAAGAAACCCTTGGACTGACCAGGCCTTGACTACTGCAATTTTTGACAGAACAGGTGAGCTCTACTGAATGAAGCAGTTATGTAGACCTTCTGCTTTGCAGCACATTGGTGTGGGAATATACCTACTGCTTTCATATAGGTTGTGGTAGGATCATCTCAAGTACTCAGAAGTAAATGAGGCCAAGTGGGAAAAAAATAAGCATTTGATGATCTGATTACACCAATCCTTGCTTTGTCCAAGATATTCTAGACAGTTTTGTGGTGAATAAAGTTCCTGGTAAAGCATTCATTATTTTCCTTGGTTCTCAGAATTTTGTAGGCCTGCCTCATTATTTGTTTGTTTGTTTACATATCTCTTTTCTCTCCAGTGGGTACCTGAAACAGCTTATAACATCTTTCTCTTCCGCTTCCATTTTATCCTCACAACAATAATTCAGTGAGTTTAGGCTGATAGGATGTAACTGGACTAAAAGGTCACCCAGAAATCTGCTCTTGCCTGATAGGATAACAACACCAGGCTGGGAAATTCCTGGATATTTGGGGATGGAGCTTGGAAAGGGTGGAATTTGGGAAGTAAAGGAACCTCAATGATGTATAACACCCTACAGTAGATCAGAAGATCACTTGTACTTCTGGGAACTCTCCAGGGTCCACCAGGACATTGGGAACCCTATAATGTATGGTCAATAGCAGACGTTGTTTCTGTTCTTAGCATTCCTGCCCAGTCCACATTCAGTGGAAATACCCACAGTGCTATCTTGGCAAAAAAATAATCGAAATGACAAGTAGAAAAGGCAGTAATGGAGCAAAGTCAGAGGTGGGATCCAGCAGGTTCTCACAGGTTCCCGAGGGTAGGTTACTAATTATTTGTGTGTGCCGAGAGGGGGTTACTAATTGGTGATTTTGCCACGTGATTTTTGTCTTAGTTACGCCCTTCTTCTGCTCCTCAGCAGTAGCGCGCTGAACTTGAAGCAGTCTAGCAGGAGGTGCACCGGCGTGTGTGGCAGCCTGCGCCTGCGTGCATTCGTTTCCTGCCCAAGGACCGGCGCAGCAGCTGCATCCTTGCCACAGCCCCGCCCCCCTGAATGCCCGGCCAAGCCCCCGTCGTGCCCCGCCCAGCCCTATTGGCGCTACGCCACTGTTTGAATCCCACCACCATGGGAACCTGTTACTAAAAATTTTGGATCCCACCACTGAGCAAAGTGCAAAGCATAAATGGGCTGGCACTCAAGTGCATCAGCAAGCAATACCTGCAGAATCAAGGCACATTCTTTTGTTTTTTTTACCACCAGCAAGACTTAATGGGTTGAGATAGGAAGAGGGAGGAATAAAATCAAATGTTCACTCTTTAGCCTCTTTTTTTGGTTTTAAATCCTGTAACCCTGTAGAGTCTGCGGTATTAAGTACATGATGCAAATCAAATGTCTTGGATTGAGACATGTAATACACTAGCTAATGAGAACCAGTGTCAATGCTGGAAAATGTTAGGCAGAATGATTTTTCTTCACCCTCCCACCACTTTCCCCCCAGGAAAGCCGAGCATATGATTCCAATCATGCAGTTATGACAGGTTGTATGCATGTAGGAGGTTTTCCCCAAAGTTTCCGAGAGGTCGCTTACTAATGGCTTGTAGCCAAAAGTGCTGCTGCTCTCTTCAAGACCAATTTAGCTGCCAATAGCCACCACAGACAACGTTTAAGTTCTTTTGTTGACTGACATTCTACATGGAACTAGAGTTCTGCCTCCAGTCTTGGGGAAATCTTTAGTGCTCTGTAGCTGACAAAGCCACATTTTAAAAATGTTTCGAGGCAGTTTAGGCTGATATTGTTCCCATAGACTCAGTTCAGTTTTTATACACTGCCAACCTAGTCCTGTCAACTTTACTGGAGTAACAAACTTTTTTAAAAATTGCAGTGAACCCTCAGAATTACAATCTTTTAGACGTACAGTGGCAACTTCTTTCTCACTATGGCTCATTCCGCACACACAGAATAATGCACTTTCAAACTGCTTTTAGTGCTCTTTGAAGCTGTGCAGAATGGCAAAATCCACTTGCAAACAGTTGTGAAAGTGGTTTGAAAACGCATTATTTTGCATGTGCGGAAGGGGCCTATGCTGGCAATATGTATTTGAGTTGAACCACTTCAGACTGAAGTGATCATGAACAGATAAAGGTTTATCACCTCAGTCAACAGTACGGTTTCCAACTCCAGCTGGAGAAATTCCTGGAGGTTTGGGATCAGTGCGTTGGAAGGATGAAGTCTGGAAGTGAGGAAGCGCAAAAGGATTTGACACCATCCCCTATGAAGGTTGCCCTATGAAGTTGTCATTTACAGTGGGATCAGTGGAGTCTAGGAATCATTTTAATTCTGGGGGGGAATTCAGGCTGCACCAGGAGGTTGGTAACCCTAGGTGAGACTAAACCCTAGGCCTCAGTTTTGTGATTCTGGCACACATGCGAACAAGGGTTTTGAAGTACACAGAAAGTTTGCCTGAGCAAGAACTGTTCTATTTGTTTCCATACTGGAAGCACATTCTTGATACTAAAGTTAATAGGGCATTCCATAGTCAGGCATAGCCCCAAGAATGCATGAAAATCCATGGAACCATCGGTCTCATCCATCTTGCAGAAAAGGAGGCATAACCACAGCATTAGCTTAAACAGCAAGGAGTGTCATAAACTGGGTCATTACTGACTCATGAGGTGACATCACATCACAATATTTATTAGGCAGACAATCTTTATGAGGTGGTTTGCCAATGCCTTTCCCGATCAACTATACTCTACCCTTTAAAAAATAACACATTTGTTGGGGGATGAGTTCATATTATCAGGTGTGTTAAGTGTTGCCCTCATTCGGCTAGGATAAGTACACACAAAGTACTAACAGAAGGATGTTAACATGAGGAAAGTTATTACGAGTGGATATCGAAAAGGGCAGAACTGCATCTATCTAGTACATTTTTCACCCCTTCCTTCAAGGATGTTGGGGTGGTCATTATTCTCCCCCATTATTTTACCTGAGAATGTGACTGGACCAAGATCTTCCTCTGAGCTCTATAGAAATGGGAAATATGAACCTTGGATAGGTATCCCAGATCCTAGTCGAACACTAGCCACAAAACCACGCTGGATTAGAGGTGTGTTGCATTATGATTGTAGAGCTAGTCAAAAGAATAAACAATCCAACCAGGGTAAATGTGAACCATTCCCAACTGTTGATGATCTGGTGATGTAAGATGGACAATTACTTTCTGTAGAGAACTGTCCACTCCTAGTCTTTACTGAACCCAAGGTTGATACTGTGAAATAGTATGTGTGGTGTGGTGGTCTTCCTCTGGAATATTTTTTAACTGAAGGAGAAGAGATGGTTTTTATACTCCACTTTTCTCTGAGAAGTCTCAGAGTGGCTTACAACTTCCCTTCCCTCTGTACAACAGACATCTTTGATGTAGCTGGTGATGAGAAAGTTCTGGGAGGACTGTGACAGGTCAAATTCACCTATTAGACTTCATGTGGAAGAGTAGGGGATAAAATCTGGTTCTCCAGATTAGAGTTTGCTGCTCTTAACCACTTCACCACACTTGCTCTCTGAAACATGGGCCGTTTCCCCACTCGCCTTTTGTTGTGCACTACTTGATCCAAGTAACGCGGGGTCCAGCGGCACTCCCCACTACTGGAGCGGCGACAAACGCAGCTGCCCCGATTTTGCTGCCCTCGCAACCCCTCAGCGCATGTCATTTCTGCCCCTGTTCAGAATGGCGCCTTTTGCAAAACCCCGTGCAGAGCGCGGGCAGTGGGGAGCATGACTGCGCGCTCAGAAACACCCGCGGTTAACGAAGCCCGGTAAGCCTCGCTTTTCTTTTCAAAGTGGGGGAACGGCCATGGTGATCTATAAGTCTGTTGACTTCAGAGAGTAGCTGTGTTGGTTTGTAGAAGAAGAGCTAGATTTGAGTCCAGTTGGTCTCTGAAGTGCTACTGGGTTGAATTCAAGCTCTATTAATCTGTTACTGTCTGGCAAGGCTGAGTGAAATGCTCCCCTACTAGTTTCTGAAGGTTTCAATTTTTAAATGCCTGAGCTGTGTCTGTTTATTCTTGTACATACAGACAACCTGCTTTCACCACTGGAAAGATCTTGCTAGTGCATAATGTTTACTTCAGTTGTTGATTTGTTAATGGTAAATGAAGTGGGAAGAATCTATATAAAATACCTCCTGATATTTTTTCCTGCAACTCATCTATATTTCATTGGTTTCTGGACACATTAATCAAATGAGGACATTATCACCCACAACCCAACAAGCCAGAACTTGAACGATGGCTTAAAAGAAAGTCCCTGATGATAGGCAATTTAATCACTCGTCTTACCGTGGACTGTGGTTTTCTTCTCTTCCTTTCAGACACTGTAAAAGTAATAGCATTGCAGCAGACATCTTAAACAATAACATATGGAAGGAATTAGCCATGAAGACGTTGGGCCTGATGATTTTCAGCAGAAGACCTTTCCAGGAGGAATAAGAAAATGGATTCCTGAAACAGTTCATTCATTCTGCATGACCAGCCCCTCTCCCTCTCCAGAACCAGCATGTCATACTCAGAGGTTCAAAGTTATGCCCACTCCTGAACATTTCTCGCGTGGGAGACACCTATCTAATTCCTAACATCCACCCTCATGCTATATCAATACTGTACTCCTTTGGGGAGGGGCTGTGGCTCAATAGTAGAGCATCTGCTTGGCATGCAAAAGGTCCTAGGTTTAATCCCCAGCACCTCCAAAGGATCTGGAACTAAGGCCCCTTCCGCACACGCAAAATAATGCGTTTTCAAACCACTTTCACAACTGTTTGCAAGTGGATTTTGCTATTCCGCATAGCTTCAAAGAGAACTGAGAGCAGTTTGAAAGTGCATTATTCTGCATGTGCGGAATGAGCCTAAGTGATGTGAAAAACCTCTTACAGTAACCCTGAAAAGTCACTGCCAGTCTGCGTAGACAATATTGACTTTGTATTGTCTAAGGCTTTCACGGCCGGAAACACTTGGGTGCTGTGTGGTTTCCGGGCTGTATGGCCGTGTTCTAGCAGCATTCTCTCCTGACGTTTCACCTGCATCTGTGGCTGGCATCCTCTGAAGATGCCAGCCACAGATGCAGGTGAAACATCAGGAGAGAATGCTGCTAGAACACGGCCATACAGCCCGGAAACCACACAGCACCCAATATTGACTTTGATGAACCAAGGACCTGATTTGGTATAAGGAGATGAAGGCGACAAAATTCTAGCGGCTCTTGTTGCCCTGCAGGCCCACAGAACTGCACAAGCCATGCAGTTGGTGCTTGCATGATATTTGAGTTGGCACTGGGTGATTTGAGAAGGAAGGCCGATGGAATAAGACTTTGTGCCATAGTCCCAAAATGGCACCTCAATTGTTGTAACCCCCAGGAAGGAAAAGGACAGACACAATACAAATATTTGTTTCCCCTGTGACTGGGACTTAAAACAGCTGGACAGAAGCATTTTGTTGAACACTTGTACTGGAAAGGCTACCGTCCTGTGCATATTTGTTTGAAGTCAGTCCATGGGGAATCCACTGAAATCCATGGAACTTACTTCAGATGTTCAGAATGTAATCCTTGCGTAGAAGGATTCTTGTGAAACTTTAAAAACTATCTATTCCAGCTCAAGGTTTCCTGGACTAATGTCCACCTTGCCAATTACATGTAGTGACCCTTCACTTGACTCATATGTGTGTTGTGGAGCAGTAGTGGCGTAGTGGTTAAGAGCTGGTGCACTCTAATCTGGAGAACCAGGATTGATTACCTGCTCTGCCACTTGAACTGTGGAGGCTTATCTGGGGAACTAGATTAGCCTGTACACTCCAGCTGGGTGACCTTGAGCTAGTCACAGCTCTTCAGAGCTCTCTCAGCCCCACCCACCTCACAGGGTGTTTGTTGTGGGGGGGAAGGGAAAGGAGATTGTCAGCCCCTTTGAGTCTCCTTACAGGAGAGAAAGAGGGGGAGGGTATAAATCCAAACTCTTCTTCCCTCTTCTCTTTGTGTGTGTATACATGATTGTATGTAAAACCAATTAGGGTCAAATGCAAGAAATATAGGATAAGATGTAATGATGCCTGTGATGCAGTTGCATCCTGTAATTCCAACAGGCAAAATTACACCAACATGACAGGTAGCTTTGATCTCCAGATGGAGAAACTGGAAAGGCTATGGAAATTTACCCAACACAAAAAATAGGAGCCAAATGGGCACTTCAAAGGGTTGGGGGGATGCAGGGTCAAATGCACGAAGTATAGGGTAAGATGTAATGATGCCCAGTTCAAAGAACAGTAGACAGCCCATTCAATGGAGTAGTAATTCATGAATGATTCCTCTTTTGCCAAGTTAGTTGATATCTGTTAGGTTTTCCAACCTCGAGATGGGCCCTGGAGATCTCCCAAAATTATGACTGATCTGCAAACAACAGAGATTAGTTTCTCTGGAGAACATGGCAACTTCATTGTCTCCATAGCATCACATCCCTGCTGAGATTTCTTCCTTCTCCAAACTCCACTCCCCCCAGGTTCCACCCCCAAATCTCCAGGAATCTCTCCCCCTCCTCCGAGAATCGGCAAACTTAATATCTGTGGTAGCTAAAGACCTTCAAGTCCTTGTTGAGTTGTGAAATTTCCCCAGGTGTCACAAAGATGGTACACAACACAAGTGACAGAATTTCATCTTTGGTGAACGAAATAGGATTTCTTTGGGCCAGAAGTTAGCAGTTCAGGCAGTGTCTTTATTCCCTTTCTTTGAAGTGCTATTTATTTTGTGTTATGTTCTTAACCCAAACCAAGGAAATATTTCTGCCCAGTTGGGCAGTCCTGCAGAGAAGCAAATACTGATCACTAACCCTGACGTTGTCTTTATGAAGTTGTCTAAACAAGCAGCCTGCTCCCCCCCTCCCAGCATTCTTGTCCTATCAAGAAGACTAAGAAAACAGAGTCTGTCCCAGAGAGACGTGAAAGATTACACAATAACAGAGGCCTGAAGTTCAGCAACTGCTAGTTTTACTAGGGAGATAAGGGGCAAGAATGAGATATTTATAGGAGCTTAGACATTTATATTGGCTTTTCAAAGAAACATAATGATCAAACCCTAAAGAGTGGGAACATCATCAGTTTATTACCTTTTAAGTTTAATGGGGGTTTATAGCATAAATACATGCCAACAAAACACTTCTGTGAAAATAAGACGAGCAATAATCTCTCGAGGCAGGGACTGTCTCTTGACATATGTTTTCTGTAGGGCCTACCCACAACAGGTTTATCACAGTGAGTTAAACTAATGTTTCATTTGCACTTCACAGCACAAACCAGCAAATTCCATTAAAGGCACTGGTGGCAGCAAGCGCAGGAAGATGTCTTGTCTGAGAGAAATGCAGGGTGCAAATTGCCCAGTGCAACAACTAATATTGGCCCTGTCCCACCACTGCTGGTTTCTATTGCCACCATACATCCCTTTCCCTTATTACTATTTAAGTCCATGAGCCCAGAGGTGATGCATCACACACACACAAGTCTAAGGCAACAAGGACTCTTCCTTTTTTGCTCTCTGGCTTACCAAGGACCACCACTGGATTGGGGGGGCGGGGGGGCTGTGTCTTAAAAAGTGGCATGGTGCCAATAATGCAGCATCACTTCCAGCAAACTCTGGAAGGTGATTGTCACATCATCAACATGATGTAGATTTAATGCTTCAGGATTCCGCCAGAAGTCTATGGTTTTACCATAATGTTTTGTGGGAATCCTAGAACACTCCATTGACATCATGTTGATAACATGGCATCACTTCTGGATATCAACCCAAAGTGATGTCATGCCATTAATTGCCCTATCCCCACCTCTCCCTCCCCCAATGCTAGCCAATGACTGGTAACCTTACCCAAACCCCTTAAACTGTTGGACATTTGCGAGAAAAACAAAGCTGAACATGGCAATTTTGAAGATAGTGTTTTGTTTCATCCTTCTGCCTAGATTGCCTTCAGTCAGTGTTGACACTCAAGAGCTCTGTCTGCAGCCACTGATTTTTCTTTTTAAAGCTCCAGGAGTTGGACTGTGAAAGAACACAGTGTAACTTAGTGGCACCTATGAAAAGCAACAGCATTCTGTTGGCCACATAGGACAAACTCTCCATGCAGAAACCACCAGAGGAAAAAATAAAACTTCTGAATTAAGTGAAACTCTAAAAACAATGTCATACCCCAGGATAGTTCAAGAGACTTCCCGTAGCTTTTTCCAGACCAACTTCTTGAGGGTCCCTGTTAGCTGGGCTAAATTCAAGTTCAAACGTTATTACGCTCATCAACCAGCAACACAAGCATACAAACTGGATAAAATTACTGTTTACCATCAGAACCATTCGGCTGATTTAAACAGATTTTATCATTTAAACAATAATAATGAACTGATCCAACAAAATAAAACTACTTAAAATAATTTAAAACATTGTCTGCATTACAAAATTTAATCAACCTGAGAAACCATTTCTGATTTCTGAACATTGTATTCCAGGATACAAAATCTAGCAACTTGTCATGTCATCAACATGCTACTGATTTGAGGATTTCATGATGTCTACAAAGGGAGGGTTTTGGGGGTTTGGGTTTTGTTTTTTGCATTTCCCCTTAAGAATCATACATTTCTTCTGTCCAAGATACCACAGTGGGGTAGACAGATCATTGTTCAATCCTACTCAGACTATGTAATGCTTGGTTTAAAGTATATTGTCAACAGATCAGTTCTTAGAAAACCAAGAATGACAATCATCACAATTGGCTGTTGATTTTTACATGTTGGAGATATTTAGTCATTTGGGATTGGATTTTTTTGTTAGGTAATAACTATTTGCTTTAGTGACCAAACTGTGGGTGTTGAGGGTTGTTCTTTTTTAAAAAAAATGTCTACAGTAGATGTTCAGAACAGCAACATTCTCTGAGATGTCTGGCTACAGAAAGAAAAGCAGGGAAGCTATGCCAAAAATCCCACAGCAGTAAATCTGAGCCATGTTCTTTGAAAATATCAGACTCTCTGATTACATCTTCCAAAGAAAACACGAGAGCAGGAGATCTAAGAAATGACCAGCAAACACAGGTTGGCTGCCAGCCATTTGAGGTGATGTTTGGTGTTGGTTACCCAGCCAACCCTTCATGAGTAAGTGTGAAAAAAGGATAAATACACAAGCCAAAGGATGATTGCCTTACTCCTACATTGCGTTCCTTTGTAAGAAATAGGGCACACCTTAAATTTTAACCACATACTTTTGCTTCCCACTGAGATCAGGAGACTTTCCCCCTATGATTTGTGGGAACGTTCTGATCATTCTTCTGAACTGTGAAGCATCAGGGGTGGTCATGGTAAAAAGAGTCATGAAAGCATCTGCTTGCCACAGATATCTAAATGTCATGAGAAAAATAATAGAAAATGGTTGTACATCACTAGCCATCGAACAGACTGCATGTTACTATAGGTTTCTTTTCTGAGGTAACGTTTGCAGATATTCTACACGCCATTGGTCTTTAGCTAGGCGATCATGACTACTGACCCTAACAAAATTAAATGTTTCAAAATAGAAATCTGTATAGCTCAAAGTTCTCACCTTCATTAAAAGCCATATGTCATTTGACTCATAATTTAATAACCTAAATCAGGAATCCCCAGTAATGCTCACTGATGACTTTTCTGGTTACCACTTGCTTCTTACCTGAAACATCTCTTTTCCAAACCAAAGGGCAAATCCCAACTCTTCTTCATCTGGTGGGAGCAGGAGATACTTTAGAAGACCCAAGGAGATAACGTCTTTGGCTCTGAAGGGAGGTCTTGTTTAGAAATAGCTGCCCCTGTCATTGCAGGATGTTTGGTTTGGAATCTCCCAGCATTTTATGGTGCCCTACAAATAGCAACCATTTTATTATTGGCCCCATCTCTCATGGCAGCCATTTTGTGGTAGTGCTCACTACCCTGACCCATGTTGCGCAAGCCCCTAAAAACATTTCCAAATCCCTCCCCATTTGTCTACACTCACCCTATCGAAAACACTTCCTGGCCACCATTTTGTGGTTGCTCCATTTTTATAAACTTCTTTGATCTATAGCTACAAAGATTCAAAGTCTTCTGCTGCTAGTCTCTAGGGGTCATGTCTATATAGCTATGTAGACACAACTGCCTATAATTTTTTTTAAAAAAAACTGACAGAAATACAGTGCGAGATGACTGGTGTGAGCTCAGAAAATGACACTGATGAGAAAATGGCACTACTGTGGAGAGGCGTGGGAACGTTTTAAGAACACAGCAAATGAAAATGTTTTCAAAATGTTTTTTAAAAAGAATTGCTACAGAACAGCATGCAAATATAACATTTTCTGGCAGGAAATAAAACATTTTGAGTTAAAAAATATCCATGCCGGAAATGTGTTTTTTTCCTTCCTCAAAATGGTTCATTTGGTTTGTGCAGAAAAGTGCTTACAAAGGCAACAAAATTGAAGATGCCTGACCTGAACATAATTTTTGCCCTAGCAATTTGGAGAAGAAAATGCCCACAAGGAGTGTTTTTAAAATCCTCCACAGAACATTGTGAAAATGCAGGGACACTATCGAAAATCAGTGGAGAAATCCTGTCTAATTCTTCAATCTTCTCTGACCAAACTCTGGGAAACTTCTCCAACACTAGTAATTTCCATAGAGGTTTTTTGTGTGTTCTCTATTAGCTATTCCCCACTTAGCTATGGTGTGCCAAGAAAAAAATTGCTCCTACAAATAATGTGAAATGTGATACCCAAATAAATTTTACAGGGGAGCTTTTGGAAGCAATGTTGCTCTCTAAATAAACTTTTCTTATTAGAAAAAATCTAGCGAAAGCCTCACTGTGAAATTCTGAGGTTTTCAAGAACAACTTTTGATTATTCACAATAGCAAAAGTGGAAGAAAACAGGTATTAAAGGAGAACAGGCAACAGACACTAAAAAGTCTTTACAAAAACCATTTGGCTTTTGGGTCTAAAAAGTTTCTCAGAGTATGGTCAGACAAGAGAGTCCCACGCCCTATTCTATTCTTCCCATGGGCAGGTCTAGTTTGATGTTGACAAACAATCTAAAACTCTTGATATTGAATTCTTGAATTCACATGTAAGGAGTTCAGTAATTGTAACCTGACCTAACAAGTATCACAATAAAAAAAAACTAATTTCTTGGTATTCATATCTTTGTTTTAAACAGGATGCAAAGCCAGAGAGAAAAAAAACAGTAGAAGAAAAGATTGCTTCTCATGAAGTCTTTCCTCCATTTTTCACTCTCAACTTGCAATGGCTGTTTTGGGAAGTTCTGAACAATGTTGTCATGCAGTTGTTCCTCTTCCAGGTTTTCCTTGGCTCCACTCTGCAATGTCCGAAGCCAGATTTGGTTTGATCTTTTCCTAAAATATCATATTTGAAGTGGGGTTGGAGAAAGTGGGGAGTGTAAGGTGAAGTTTTTCCGCATCCAGTGACATTCACCCCACCACCATCACCACATAGACACACACACACACATCTCCAACAGGAGTGGGGGTTTTGGCCTTTAAAAATAGATACATTGGTACAGTGTTAAAATACTATAGTGACATGCATATAACTGATTTTGAAAAACTGAGCAGAGTCATGGGTAGGGAGGATAGCAGGCTTGTAAGAAGAGAAAGGGGAATCACTCTGTGGGGGGGGGGATATTCCAGTGCCGCTTCAAATGCCTTTGTGTTCACAACGCAATGAAGCCAAAACAGGGACCACCCCCCTGTAAAAGCAGCTATAGAAGGGGAAAGTGACAGACGCCTTATGAATGTGCCAGTAAAAACATTGATAGATGAAGTCAACCCAGTATATGATTACCATTGTATGTACATATTGTTCTTGGTCCCAAGCCTTTGAAATAAGTAACATGGCTGTCTACTGATGAAGACTTTGTATCATCATGAATTAACTCATTGTAGGATATCAGGAAGAGGAGCAGACTTTCAGGCCCTTTCCGCACGGGCCTTTTACAGCGCCCTGGGGACGGCAAAAACGCTGTCCCCAGGGAGCTGTTCGCATGTGGGGCGTGCCGCCCTTGCGCCTCCCCAGTGGTGCGAAGCCACTGTTTTGGAAAACAGCGGCTTCCAGCCGCTGCCATGCGAACAACAGTGGCTGGAAGGTGCCATTCCCCCTCCCCTTTCCCAAACGCTTTACTGTGTCCTCCGGCCTCCGGCGCGTCGCACAGGCCAGGGGACACGCCCCCCCGCCCTGCGACTTCCGAGCTGTCGCGCAGGGCAGGGGGGGTCATGTCCCCTGGCCTGTGTGATGCACCGGAGGCTGGAGGACACAGTAAAGTGTTTGGGGGACGGTGCAGCCTGTGCGGAGGCTGCACCGTCTTCCCCGTCACAACCGGGACCGTTCATGTGAACGGCCCTGGGGGGGGGGGATTGGGTCGGCGTCATGTACACTGACCCAACCCCCAGAGTGGCCGTGCAGAAGCCGCCTCAGACTAGACAGTTGCTACCGGCCTCTGACATTTGGTAAAAGCTATCTGGGTAAAATGATGCTGCACCAAAGGGCAGGAAAAAACAAAGGAGAGCAAGGTGCAAGGGACAGAGTTCATTTAGCTCTCTAGATCCCTATGTGCTTCACAATTTATTTTGTAGGGATCTTTTATAAAAATTTCTTAGCTCGAGTGGGATCTGAGAAATTTCCATGGAAGATCCCGTAACAAAGCAAAGCTAGAAATGGTAAAACGAGAATCAAAGACATTCTGTAGATTCCTTCATCGTCACCACAAAAATGCTACTAGGCAAAAAGGTTTTTAATGTTCATTAGCTTGGGGTAACTCTGTTGTTAAAAAGGAAAGATACATTTGGTCTTTGAACGATCTCCGGCAAAGTTCAGCCACAGTGGCGCTTCCTACCCAGACGTATTCTAGCTGTCAGAGTGCCTCTAGAGGACCAGTCCACATATCAAGTACGCCATCTAGGAGTTCTTAGAGTTCTATTATATTTTAATCCGACGTTAAGTTTTACATATTTACATATTCTGGAGATTTTAATGATATGTGCTATATGTGACTAGCTGCCCTGAACCCCACTGTGGCGAGGCCGGGATAGGAATAAAAGAAAATAAAAATAAAAGTCTCTGCAGCAGATAGCTCTCAAATTGTTGCGGAGAGGAAAAATTGTGAAAAATATTGGACCTAGGATACTTTTTCAAGGCTTTTATCTCACAGGATTTTTCTCTGTGCTGCAAAGCTGATAAATTCACTTCTGGTGGTCTTTTTACTCCATGTTCTGTATGTAAGACAAAACTTGCTAAATTATCAGTGAGGAAGTGAGCACATTTCATGTATTAACAGAGAATTTTTATATATCCTGAGCTATTGCAGCATGTGTCCGCATGCATGTCAGTAGCCTGGGATATTTTTTAATTATTTAGAAGTAGGGCTCCCAGGCTCCCCATAACCACCAGTGGGGAATAAGGGGGGAGTAGCGTGACTATATCCAGGCTGGGAAACTCCTGAGCATTTGAGGATGGAGCCTGAGGAACATAAAGACCTCACTGGGATACAATGCCATAGAGTCCACCCTCCAAAGCAGCCATTATATCCAGGGAAACACGTCACTGCAGTCTGGAGAACAGCTGTAATACCATGACACCCCCAGATACCACTTGGAGGTTGGCATCCACTACTCACAAGTAGTCTGCACTGGAGAAAAGAAGCAGAGAAGAGTCTGAATTTATACCCCCCTTTTCTCAACCCTAAGAAGTTTCACAGCAGCTTACAAACTCCTTCCGCTCCTCTCCCCACAATAAACACCTTGTGGGGGTAGGTGGGTCTGAGGGAGTTCTGAGAGAACTGTGACTGGCTCAACTTCACCCAGCTGGTTTCATGTGGAGGAGCAAGGGAAAAAACAAATCCGGTTCACCAGCTAAGAGAGTCCGCCACTCACATGGAGGAGTGGGGAATCAAACCCGGTTCTCCAGATTAGAGTCCACCGCTTTTAACCACCACACCACGCTGGCTCTCAAAGCCTCCTGCCCTACATACCTAGATATCACTTGGTTCCTCATCATTTGATGTTAAAGATGTTCACTTGAAACAGAACTTATAAAATCCATTCTAAATTCTCCCTGATAATCTTGGCAGGGTAGCAATTTTTTTTAATTCACCACAACAAATGCCTTCTGTGTCCTGGCATCCTAGGATAGGAGAGAAGGGGTGGGAAACACTCATCCCCTGAGATTTCATTCACTCAGTTTTTTTTTCTAAACTAGCCCTTTGTGTTGTATGAAGTAACTGATGCTTTGCTTCCGAATCCCAGCCATTAACGTTTTTTTTCTGTTCTCTGACTGCTAGTTCAAGACCCCCAATAGGTTACCTAATCACCCAGCCTTGTTGCCGTGTTTTGCTGGAATATTGAGGTTGCTGTACATCGGGAGCGTGGTTGTTTGTTTTCAAAGTAAAGAACAAATGTAACATTAAATACCCTTCACTGCTTCATTGAGCAGCCTTGTCTGTCTCGTGCTGAAAACAGAGCTACTTCCTATTGTGACTGGTTCTTGATTGAACTAATGATGCATGCAGAATCATAATTCAGCACTGGGAATTAAATTATCAGACCAATTGAGGCTGTTGTCACTTATCGTTACTTATGCCAAAAACAAAGAAACAAAGCAAAACTTCGGTGCATGCGTGTGGATTTTTTAGGCAGTGTTCTTTGCACAGTTCACAGGTAGGTGAGCAGACAGCTACAGGGATAAATAAATATGGAGCAGGCAAGGCAGATATTCGTACCCAAGCTGGGAGATACAGAAGTATGCAAATGATAAGTGTAAGCAAAGCCGTGGTTCTCCAAAGATCAAGTCTGCAGTGAATTGTGGAAATTATTTCTTCAAGCAGATCTCATCCTTTCATTACGTGCGTGATTTGAATTATGTATCAGCAGGTCTTGTCTTAATTTGGGGCAAGGCAGTCTGTAATAGTTCCTTCCTTGAAATGCTCAGCATTACAGATGCCTCTTTCCTAATAACCTGAAGATGTGGTGGATTTAAAGACAGCATTGGTATAACTGCCATAATCGGGAAATAGTTCCATATTTCTGTATTCAACTTTCAACTCATGCTTCCTCCAAGGAATACAGAGTGGTGTGCATGACTTTACTCCTCCCCACCCCCATTTCAGCTTCATATTAAGCTGAGAAGTAGTGGGTTGGAGCCAAAGGTTCTGTTCCACTAGTGGTAGAATGGTTCAGTGAGCTTGAGGAAGACAGTTTTCCCCTGAAAAAGGTTCCTTGTTGTTCAGGAAGGGTCTGCAATCAGTGGATCAAACCAAGTGATTCCTTCAAAATCTGTTGGGATTTTGTAAGTGTCTGTCATAACTCAATTATAAAAGGGTTAACTGTTTGCATGTAAACAAGTTGTTGAAGTCACTGTTTATGACCTGATCTATTGATTAGATATTGGTCAATCAAGATATTGGTCAAGTGCTGTACCTTATGATTCTTGACAAATGTATTTTCTTTTATGTACACTGAGAGCATATGCACCGGAGACAAATTCCTTGTGTGTCCAATCACACTTGGCCAATAAAGATTCTATTCAATTCAATTCTATTCTATTCTATTCAGATAGCCATTGCTTACATGTTAGTGAGCATATACATCTAAAGTTATAAAGTTAACTCTGGCCTTTTCCGCACGGGCCAAATACAGCGCCCTGGGGACGGCAAAAACGCTGTCCCCAGGGAGCTGTTCGCATGGGGGGTGCAGCTGCTTCACAGTCGCGCCACCCTCGCGCCTCCCCAGCGGCGCGAAGCCGCCATTTTCCCACCTCGCTCCCTGAGCGAGGTTGTTGGAAAACAATGGCTTCCAGCCGCTGCTGTGAGAATGGCAGCAGCTGGAAGGTGCCATCCCTCCCCCCTTTGCCCGATTGACCTACCTTCTCTGCAACCGTCCGGCGTGTCACCGAGGCCTGGAAACACGCCCCCCCTGCCCTGCGACTCTGGAGCGGTCGCGCAGGGTAGGGGGGCATGTCCCCTGGCCTCAGCAATGCGCCGGACGGTCACAGAGAAGGTAGGTTGATCGGACGACGGCACTCCGTGGCGCAGTCTTCCCACTCGTTACCGGGACCGTTTGTGCAAATGGTCCTGGGGGGGGGGGTTGGGTCGGTGTCATGTATGTGGCCGTGCGGAAACAGCCTCTTTTTCTTTGTTTGAGCAGACACGACACCAGAGAGGAGACACAAGGTACACTGCATCTTGTGAGACAGCAGATAGGTAGCAAGATGTTACCAAACATACAGTAATGTAGATGTGTAACATACATGTAACATACATGTAGATGTGTACATACAGTAATGTAGATGTGTAACAGGAAAGAAAGGATTTCTTATTTCATCTCCATGTA
Organism: Sphaerodactylus townsendi; assembly: GCF_021028975.2. Taxonomy (NCBI): domain Eukaryota; kingdom Metazoa; phylum Chordata; class Lepidosauria; order Squamata; family Sphaerodactylidae; genus Sphaerodactylus; species Sphaerodactylus townsendi. The sequence goes on from NC_059435.1 coordinate 61,521,710, forward strand.
ACCCTCCCTTATAGTTAGTAAACTCATTTATAAAAAGCAACTGAGAATCTGTCTTTTCTGTGCTAATATATATACACACCAAACAAAATCACACAATGAGCTTTATGACAACATGAGGGGTTGAACCCTAGTAGGCCTGGGCTTAATCCAATACTTTGACTGACAGGAGTTTGACTGACAATACTTTGACAATACTTTGACTGACATGGTACCTTGAAGACAAAACAAAGTTTATCCAGGCATAAGCTTTCATGAGTCAGAGCTTCTGTTCCTCTGAAGATGCCAGCCACAGATGCAAGAGAAACTTCAGGAGAAAATGCTACTAGAACACGGCCATACAGCCCAGAAATCACACAACACCCCAGTGATTCCGGCCGTGAAAACCTTTGACAATACAGTCAGAGCTTACTTCAACAGATGCATCCGAGTATAAATCCATCAGATGAAGGCCCTTTCTGCACAAATCAGCTAAAATGATTGTAAAACATTTTTAATTCCCCCCCCCCTTTGCCACAAAGTTTGTCCACACTCACCCCCTAGAAATGATTCATGACTGCTGTGTGGAGTTCCTCCCTTTTTTAGTTATTTGTTGTACTGATGTTTCTGTGGTTCATGCTGCTATTCTGTATGGCCTGTATAAGTGATGCTTTGAAGATTTTACCCACCCCAAATTAAAAACCACAGAAATCATGAAAACAAACAGGTAAGGGGGAAACTCAGCTACATGATAAAATGGCACTGAGGAGGAAGTTCGGGGATGACACAGAGGCATGGGGAATGTAGTAAATAGATTGCACAGCGAGTGACAACATTTTGAAAGCATTTCAGGCTAATGAATAGTTTTAAAGGGGGATGCATTTAAAACATTTTAAGGCTGGAGATAAAATGTTTTCAATATGTAAGGTGGGGAAAAATAATGCAGAACTCCATGGAGGAAACATTTCATTTCTGCCTCCAAATGTCAGGAAAATGGTTTGTGCGGAAAGGGCCAAGTTGATCTGACTCATGAAAGTTTATGCAAGAATATATTTTGTTAGACTTTGTGGTGCAGCTGGACTCCTGGTTCATTTTGTAACTACAGACTGACATAGATTCTCATCCAGATTCTTAACCACAGCACTGTACGTAGTATCTAATTAATAATACAGCTATGTGTTCTAAGGCAAAAGAATTACAAAATTACAAAAGGATCAACATACAGATCAGAATTTTTTTTAGTAAAACTTCACTAGGCTGTCACAGCAAAGGTGGGGTGCCGGGGAACCTTAGACTGATTCCGCATGGGCCAAAAACAGCAGTGTGAAAACGGTATAAACCCTTTTACACCGTTTTAAACCCTTTTACACCATTTTCACACTGCTGTTTTGGGCCCATGCGGAATCAGCCTTAGGGATAAAAGAAAATCAGACTTGGAAACCAGTTATATCTGAAAGAAAATAAAGAGGATGATCTCAAAGCAGTTAATTGGACTGATGACCTTGGAGTAATGTACACCGATATTTAGAAACCAATACCTGCTTTTTGAGCTATGTGTGATGGTGAGAAGGGGGAAAAAATTTAGTAGGCCTTTCACTATTCAAGATGGAGCCTCTCCAGATATAACAAAGCAGTTATTCTCTTGACAACAATCCCACTGTAAACTGATCAAGGATGTATTCAGCCTGCATCAAGCAACTTGGACATCTGCTGAACAAGTTTGCAGCTGCTTGTTGGTTAGAAAGAAACTCACAGCTGATTGGGGGATCACTGGGAATTGAATTCTGATCTCTTAGCTTATGAGGGATAAGTTGGGATGGGCTTCTTCCTCAGCTAAATTGCAGCAGAGTGAAGTTGGACATCAGAAGCAATTGATTTCTGATCTTCCCATCGTAAACAGTAGGGGAGAAAGATATTGTTTTTTTCCTGTCTCGACAGCTCAAGCCAACCTTTTGGGGTAGGGAGAAGAGGTCTGTTTTTTCTCCCAGCCCAAACTGGAAGATTGACTTGTAGAGCAAAAGCAACCTCTTCCTTCTCCCCACAGCCACAGCTGACAGCTTTATGTGAAGAGTGAGAAGTCAGCTGCACTTCTGATCACTACATCACCTCCGCCAAAATTGATGGGAGATCAGATACAGTCTGACTTCCAGCTGAGAGTTGACTTCTGATTCTCTCCCCACCCCCCACTCAAATATAATTTCTGGATACAGAGGAAATCTTTCCCAGCCAAAGATTTGAATCTGACTCCCAGCGATCTCTCATCAGCTGGGAGCTGGCCTCTAGTGGGCGCAAGTAGCCATTTCCTGTAAATAGATATGAGCAGTCTGCATATCGCTAAACCACATGCCAATTAAACGGATGTGGAGAAGAAGAATTTGGATTATTACCCCATATTCCTCTCCTGTACGGAGTCTTAAAGAGCTTACAAACTCCTTCCATTCCTCTTCTCGTAACAGACCCCTTGTGAGGTAGATGGGGCTGAGAGAGTTCTCAGAAAATTGTGCCTAGCTCAAGGACATGCAGCAGGCCACGTGCGTAGGAGTGGATAAACAAATTCAGTTCATTAGATAAGTGTCTGCTGCTCATGTGGAATGGAATGGGGAATCAAACCCAGTTCTGCAGATTAGAGTCCAGTGCTCTTTAGCACTACACATCTGGCCAACAGGATGTCAGATGAAATGGCAGGTGTTTGAACATCTCTAGTGCACAAAAGGGGTAATTTTGTCAATTCTTCCTTCCATGGCAGACCTTTGCTGCCCCCCTCAAGCTGTTCCTAGCTGTCTTGGAAGGAAGCAGACAGTCAATCTCTACTGACAAAAGGAAAGTTTTGGAAAGTTTTAGCAGGATCAAAGCCAATATATGTTTAAAGGGAAGATCACCCTAGAAATTGAAGGATTTGTTATAGCAAACAAAACATCCTGTAGGAAGATAAAGAGCAAATGCCATCAATTTGTGTGTTGTGGACGAAGAAGAAGAAGAAGAAGAAGAAGAAGAAGAAGAAGAAGAAGAAGAGGAGGAGGAGGAGGTGTTTGGATTTATATCCCCCCTTTCTCTCCTGTAGGAGACTCAAAGGGGCTTACAATCTCCTTGCCCTTCCCCCTTCACAACAAACACCCTATGAGGTAGGTGGGGCTGAGAGAGCTCCGAGAAGCTGTGACTAGCCCAAGGTCACCCAGCTGGCGTGTGTGGGAGTGTACAGGCTAATCTCAATTCCCCAGATAAGCCTCCACAGCTCAGGCGGCAGAGCAGAGAATCAAACCCGATTCCTCCAGATTAGATATACGAGCTCTTAACCTCCTACGCCACTGCTGCTCCTACGCCACTGCTGGAGGGAGTCAAGTCACAGAGAAATGCCCAGAAGTGGTTTGTCATTGTCTGTCTCTATGTGAGCTGAGAGAATTCTGAGAGAACTGTGACTGGCCCAAGGACACCAGCAGGTTTCATATGAAGTGGGAGAATCAAACCACGTTCTCCAGGCTGGAGTCTGCTGCTCACTACACCTTCAATGTAGTACGATGATATTTCACACAAGAGTTGTTGTTGCTTGCATAGATTCAAGTCCAGTCGCACCTAAGAAACCAGCAAGATTTTCAGAATATGAGATTTCAAGAGTCTAGGCTCCTTTTGTCAGATCTCATGAAGAGATCCTTCACTCAAAAACTCATACCTCAAAAATGTATTGATCTCTAAGGTCCTACTGGACTTGAATCTAGCTGTTCTACTGCAGAGCAACGTGGCTTCCGACTAAAATTGTTGCTTCGATGTGGTTTGCAGATGCTGAGTGTATATATGTATTCAGCCATCTTGAGGTACATTCAATAATAAATAAAAGAGCTAGTGTGATATAGAGATCAGCCAGTTAGTGTTAGGTCAGCCAACTTGTTCAAATGAAGTGGTTTTCTTCTGTCAGACTTATCTCATTGTTTGACAGTCTGACTGATGACTCTTCAGGTCTTAGGCAGAGAAACATCCAACACAAATGACCTGAGAGCCTTGAACTGGACATTATAGGAACTGAATTTAGGGCATCTTGTATACAAAGCCGATATTCCACCACTTGGTTGTGAACTCTCTCCCACTTCACCACAAAATGTACTGGGTGACATTGGACCAGTCAGTATCTGTCAACCTAATTTACCTCACAAGACTCTTGGATAAAAAAAAATCAGTTCTGGACATATGCTAAAAATGTAATAAATAAATATTATGCATCCCATTATAGTCAAAAAACAAAAAAGTCAAAAGCTTAGTAATTGCATTGTAAAGAGAGGTTTGTAGACAACCACTCATTGACATAGTGTTCAGACTATGAAACCTAGAGTTTTCCTCTCATATGACAAAATCACCCTTTAAAAATTGTGTTAAATTGAAAACAGGTAGTAAAAAAGACTGACTGCCCATTTGCATGAATCAGAGGACAGATGTTTTTATGTGTTAAGGAGACTTTGATAGAAAACTAAGAGGCCTCCTCCACAGGTTCATAAAAAGATAAATACTGTGTATTTGGCTGAAGTTATTCAGTTTTTGCAGATGGTGTAAAGCTGAATTGTAGGAAATAATAACTTGTTCACAAAATGGAGCCCAGTTCCAATAGTAATTTTATTCATGTGGTTCATAACAGATGCGGGAAGATCTATTTAAAACTGTAAGAACCCTGTTGGATCAGAGCCCTGCTAGATAGCAGTCCAGCATTCTATTTCCCATAACAGCCCCACAGATTCCCCCAAGAGTTTATAAACAGCACCTCATGTGGTGTTTCACATGTTTCACGCTCTGAACATGGGGATGCTATTCAGCTACAATGGCTAATAGTGGTGGAAGGACTCAGCCTGCTTGCACCTGTCTAAGACACTGTTTACAGCAACCTGTGCTAGTAGCTTTCACTACATCTTCTGGCACTGTTCCATAAGATAATTAATTATGTATGGCGTGAAACAAACAGAAGTTTCCGGAAAGGTGTGAAGTAGTTTGAGGGTATTTTATTTATTAAACATTTTTCTTTTTCTTCATTACGAAAGCCAGGAGCAAGTAACTATAAATTTCATGGCAAGCATATGTGAAATATGGTGTTACAACCAGGAATGTTCTGCTCTTGAACTCCAGAGTTATGGACTTTTTCACACAAGAAGGAAAGTCCCCAGTTGCAGGGAAGTCACAGACCTGATCTCCATATTCACTTTCTTTTTCTGTACTTAGAATACACATTCTAAAACACAGGTGTCACACTCGCGGCCCTCCAGATGTTCATGAACTACAATTCCCATCAGCCCTTGCCAGTATAGCCAATGCTCATGTTGGGAAGGACTGTTGGGAATTGTAGTTCATGAACATCTGGAGGGCTGCGAGTTTGACACCCCTGTTCTAAAACAAAACTGCACTTCCAAAAATTATTTCATGGAACAAATTGCAAGATTTGGACCTTTTGGGGTGCAATTAATTCAACAGGAAGAAGACTAAAATAATTTTGAATTTTTAAACAAAGCAGGTAGAAAAAGAAATCAGAAATAAACAGGATGTGTTGTAATGACAAATTCAATTAAATATTTGGGAATAAATTTGACTGGACAAAACGACATATTATTTAAAAACAACCATAAAATAACATGGATGAAGATGCAAGAGGATATGCAAATTGAAAGAGGATGTCACACCCCTATTCTAATATCACATTAAGTATCCCACCCTTTTCTAGCCTAATAGAAATATTTGGGTTCTTGTTTGGATTGAACTGCCTCTGGAATAGAACCAGGATTTGCTAAGCACAGAGTCCAGCAGGACATTGCAAGTCTCTGATTTGAGGAGAATTAAGATACAGATTGCCTATGTAAGAAGATTCAACTATGTAGGCTGCTGAACGTACCAGTATCTTCCTCAGATGTAGACATGTGTTTCTTTGCTCTTCTTGAATGCCGTTATAACAGCATTTTTCAGCTGAGAGAGACATACAGCAGCTCTCCCATGTCACATAAATATAACATGGGAAACAGCCCCAAGCATACAGTTATTGCTCGAAATGCAGCATCTTCACAGTGTGTACCTCAGTAGACAGCATCAGTAAAGCCTGAACTATTTTACATCTGCCAGTCTCGATTCAGAGATAATGAAACCGCTGTATGAAAATGTCTGTTTCTGCAGCACAAGGCAACCCGCTCCCAGCGAAACATTCTCTCTAATGCCATTCATCACCTACTGTTATGATTCATCATGTCTTTGGCATGCTTAACCGAAAACATGTCTTGTGGAGTTTATTGGACCTTCATCACAACAATCCTGGAAGGTGGATTGTTACCTCAACAGATGGAGATCTGCGATTGAGAGAAACAGACTTGGGCTATGGCCCATGAATTTGTATTGGCGATGGGGGAATTCTTTGCAGCGCCGTTTGAAACTGGCTGTTTGCAAACTTTCTAGATGAACATTCAGGGTGGGGGGAGATGCTTGGTTCTGAGAATACCTTTTCAGTTGAATCACTGCCGCAAGTGTAACCTCTATCTGTGGGTTCTGTGGGGCAGAACTTGGAATGAGTTTGCAACAACAATTTTTAAAAACAATATGGTTTACTTTCTTAACATATAACATATAACATCAACATTTAACATCACACTTCAAGGTCCTGTTCAGGTTGCATTTCAAGTCCTTCTAGTTACAGTCTACTGATACTGCCAAGTCCATTTCTTCTTTGCAAGTGGGTTGGCTCCTGAAGACTCCAAGGGCTTGGTGAACAGGATTCAACATGATGAAGGTTTCCAGGAGAACTCTCACCCATTACAACCACAAAAAACCTTGAAACAATAAACTCCAACATTTATAACATAGCAAAAACAAACAACTACCTTCCCAGTAGTTCCCAACAACATTGCAGTTACCTTAACAAGGTGTTAAGGGCTTATAGAAATCAAGGTCCGAGTCTGGTAGCCTTGTCTCCTCCAAACTACATGAGCTCTGCTGCAGCCTCTTGCTGCTTTGAGTCTCCACCCCTTACTGGGTCAACCCATTCTGAGCATGGGGGTTACACAAGCATGTTGGTGGTGCCAGTTTTTAATGTTATTCAACTTGTAGGCTGCCCTTCCCTGTTCTATATTTCATGAGAGAGCATGTGAGAGCACTGATGAGAAAAATCAAACTGAATTCAAAGACATTCTTTGAAAACAGTGCAAGAACTCACATACCCATAAGATACGCAACACTACTCACATACCTGTTACGGGGGTCTATAGATTTGTGTTCAAGCATTTGCTCATCAGCATAAGCACTGGCAGATCTTTCATGGTTTTTTGGATACAACTCCTGCTATGCAGCAATCAATCTGAGATTTACCTTTGATGAGTGAGTTAATCTATCTGTGCTTCTGGGCATGTACTTACAAATCAGCTGCCTCTGTAATTCAGCATACTTTCATAGCAATAAGCAAGAGTCAATGGCGTATCTAGGGGAAAACAGGGGGGCATCTAACCCAGGTGCCACTTTGAAGTGTCACATGGAGGTGCAATTGCCCTGTCCCCACACGCTCCCCCAGGAGGCTTCTGTGCCCCCACCCACTAGCTGCCACGCCCCTGCCTGCGGCTTCTCCATGCCTGCCACTCACCCACCACTTCTGCCACCCCCACCATTTTTGCTGCCCTCACCATTTGCCAACCGCTTCTGCTGTCCCCCCAGCGCTCCTGATGTTTGCTTGCCACTTCTGCCACACACCCACCACTTTGGCCAGCTGCACCCTACCAGCTGCCTGTTGCAATGTGGGGGGGGGGGCGCAATTTTGGTACTTGTTCCAGGTGCCATTTTTGGCAAGTATGTCACTGGCAAGAGTTTGGCTGAGCATTTCCTCCAGTCAGGGACCACTGTGAAAGAACTTCTGCACAGTGGACAGAATGAATGCTGACTCTCTCACACGGAGGATGCTGTTTTAAATTCCAACACAGAACAGACTTTCTGAGGTGAATGGAAGTTTCTTTGTAACACAGCTGGGCATTTTGACCATCCCTGTTTGGGTTCTGAGATGTGACAAGATTGGGCTAGCCTGGCTATCCAGGTGAGAGTTAAGGGGGACTGCATTCTTCTAAATCCAATGAAGTAACTGGGTCTGGACTGGTGTAAAAATTGCACTGTGAGGTATTTAACGTTTAAAAGAATATGGGGTCCTGTTCTTGATTGGAGTTTGCAGTATGAAAAGTTCTGTTAACTGTGACGAACTGCAGCAAATGATACACCTGATACTTATGCATTTAAGTCTCTAAGTCCATGCAATTTCTATTTCTAAACTTTCTGAAAAAAATATTCCAGAAGTTCCCTTGGTGTCTAACCCTCAAACCTGACCTGAATCACTCAAGTCAATGGATATTTTTCATTAACTATGGCAAATTAATGAACTGCAAATTAGTAAAATGCAAATGAGGAAAAAAGGATGCACTGTGAATTATTCAAATTATCTACCCTAATCTGTATTCCAAATGTGAGGCTACAAATTCAAATCCTTGACAGAGCATCCATATTGGACTTGATTCACAAATTTGAGAGCCACATTTATTCAGCCTGGTCCACAGACAATGCTGTTTGTCGTTTCCAACCTTTGCTCTTATAATAAGGCACCTCCATAAATGAAGAACCTAAAAAGTCACATGCATTTTTGAATACATGTAACAAGTCTGCAAAGCAAAGGACCTGCTTTTGTGTGCTTTCCAACAAGCTTATAGTAGGATAAATTACATGCCAGTGAGCTGACCAAACAGTTCCGTCCCAATCCCAATCTTCCTGAAACAGGCAGATTCATTCCTCTGTGCTTGTCAGGTTGCATGAATTAATGTGTCCTGTCTATCACACAGCAAACAAAACTGCAAAGGTAGTGATAAACTAGCCTTACTCGCTAGCAGCTCCACTGGATGAGGAGGAGGCAGCTTTTCCTGTCAGATGCAGACCCAGGTGACTTGGCAAGAAGCAAAACCCTGGAAGGTGTGGACTAAAAGTAGAATGCCTCCATTTTAGCTTTCTACCAGAACACTGGAGTGGATTCTTGAATTTATTACAAAATCTGGATTGGATGCCTGGGTGGCTCCAATGTGGTAGCAGGTCCACATTGAGGAGAAAGGTGGGGTATACATGAAGTAAATAACACAAACAAACAAAAAGACATCCATAACTTGAGAGACAACTATTATAGTGCTCTTTATGTGGGTTGTTTTTAATAGCTTGCAGGCTTCAGCTAGTGCAAAATGCTGTATTGGTCTTCTTGATGGGTCACTGAAAATACATTTGTGGCACTAATGCTTGTCATCTGCAATAGCCATGTAATGGTTTCTGAGCTCAGTTCAAGGTTCTGGTTACGCTCCACAAAATCCTAAATAAGCCTGCTACTTTCAGGCATCCACTCCATTGCCACATTCCACCCCAGTCTGAGATTCAGATGGGGATCTCCTCTTAATTACAATCTCTGCACCAGATCAAGAGCACAAGGACATGCAAAGAGGCATCCTAAATGACTGCCCTTCTGACCTTTCTTCCTATTGCTTGACTATAGCCCCAATCCAGCCCCAATCCAGTAGACTTTAAATAAAGATATCTCATCCTCCATACATGCTGCTGTTTTTGCATGTACTATTTCAGTAATTTTTTACAGTAACTTGTAATGTATATATGGTAACCTTTTCAGTAGTGGCTTATCAGCTACGAAATACCCTCCCTCCCTCTCCTGGCAGCTTTTCAATGCCAGTCTAAGACTTTTCTTCTAAATCAACTGGCTCTGAATTTAATAGTTAATGTTTTTGTTCTTCCCTCTCTGCCTTTTTTTTTTGGCAACAGGCTGTGCAAGCCAAGGAGATTTGCTGAGCCATGGCAAAAGCAATGTTGCCCCTTGCCCTGTTAAATTGACCTATGAAACTCAATGAGCTGTACCATTGTACCATTTGCCAGCACAAGTCTGAGCCAAGTAGTGTAGTGGTTAAGAGCAGGTGGATTCTAATCTGGAGAACAGGGTTTGATTCCCCACTCCTCCACCTGAGTGGAAAAGGCTTATCTGGTGAACCAGATGTGTTTCTGCACTCTTAGGCCCTTTCCGCTTACCAAGACCACATCACGGCCACCCTGGGATGGCAAAATGCCACCTCATTGAGACCCCGTTCACACAAACAGTGCTGCTGAAATGCAGCAGCGCTAACCTGGCTCCCCTCCACCTCCCCCAGAGCGGCGTCAGGCCGCCTCCAAAAACCTCCCTCCTGGAGGAAAGTTTTTGGGAAACAGTGTGTTCCCTGCCTGCACGTGTGCCGAATGGCATAAATTCACCGGGAGACATGCTGTTTTCCCCGATCCCCACTCACCTCATGCGCTCCTGTAGCATGCGGCTCTACTGGACTGCTGGGACCCTCCCTCGCTGTCCTCCAACCCCTGGAGGTCGGAGGGCAGCGTGGGCAGGTCTAGGAGTCCAGCAGGGTGATGCAGGACGATGAGGTGAGTGGGGGGGGGGGAGCGAGAAGAGATGCAGAGCACTCCTCTGTCATACCGACCTCTCTTGGGGCTGCTTGCATGCTCCCTGTGCTTGACAGACCCCCCCCTCCACCGGGCAGAAATTCCTGCAGGTGCAGAGTGGCCCTTTCCTTAGTCTTGAAAGGGAAAGGGCCTTACATTCCTGCTGGGTGACCTTGGGCTAGTCACAGTTCTTCAGAACTCTCTCAGTCCCACCTACTTCACAAGGTGTCTGTTGTGAGGAGAGGAAGGGAAAGGAGTTTGTAAGCCACCTTGAGAAAGGTGGGGTATAAATACAAACTCTTCTTCTTCTTCTTCTTCTTCTTCTTCTTCTTCTTCTTCTTCTTCTTCTTCTTCTTCTTCTTCTTCTTCTTCTTCTTCTTCTTCTTCTTCTTCTTCTTCTTCTTCTTCTTCTTCTGGTAACATTCCCAGGCAAAATGGCCCAGAAAGCCAATTAAAGCTGACCCCACCCCCTTTCGGCAATGGCATGGGCTTCTGCATGGAAGTAGTGCTATTACCGCAGCTGCACAGGCATCCGGTCTTGCACTGCCAAACAACTCCCCAAACCAGCATAAATGCACCTTATGCCAGAGCTAGTGGCATTTACACTTGTGCCAGGGTCATACCGCCTCCTCAGCAGGTCCCCCACCCACCCTCTCCCCAGATTGCACTTTTAGTCATACTTTGGTTTTAATTTGTTGCAATTGTTTTATTTGCTGCTGCTTTTTCCCAGAATGTTTTAAGGTCCGATTGCTTCCCTTAGTGGATTACATTAGTGTTGCACTTCTTTTTGGATTTTACTGTTAATATTTATAAGTTTGTTTCATTATCAAATTGTATGTTGTTAACTGCCTTAGGCACATGTTTGTTGAGAGGCAGCATTGAAACATTTTGAATAAAAGAAGAAAATAAAGTAGGACATTATACATATAGATGGCATAATCTTGCATTATACATGGGGGGTGGGCTGAAACTGAGAGCCTGTGGTTAGCCAAAATAACACAGCAAGTTAACAACTGAACTAAGCTTAAAACAAAGACACTTTGGTTTCTGCCTGGCTGGGGAAAAGATAACAGCATTTTGAATAAAGAAAACATGGGTCTTCCTAGGTCATTTCCTTCTCTCTTAGCTACGTGGAATTGCACCCTTCTGTTGAAGTCGGTGGACTTAGAAGGGTATAATGCTACTTAGGATGTCAACATTAATCAAACAGTTTTATAAAATTAATTCCTTGTCACTTCTTGCACATCACATGACACTTTTTTGTTGTTGCTGTCTAGTTCTTACACATCTTACGGGACCTTCATGGGCAGGTCAGACTCTATGACCTTTCTGTTATTACTGTAACGCTATGTGCAACTGTGGGGGTTATGTTTTCTCTTTGAATGCATTACCAAATGCCGAATGCCAGCATGCCAAGCTCCTTTCTTTTTCTCTGTTACAAAATTTATTCCAAAATATCCCTATTACAAACAAGTATCTGCGCAACATTGTTATTTTTATTAATCTCTCTGTTTTTCTTGCAGCTAGAAAGGATTACTTGCAGATGCTACTGTATTTATTTTTCCTCACTATCTTCAAAGAGCTGGCCTTAGGTTTATTATTTGTTCTTCAGACTGGGAGGTATAGAGATAATTCTGTGAACGTGACCAGCAAAATGCGTTCTTCTATCAGCTGCCTCTTCAAAACACTACCATTAGTAAAACCTTTCCATCCTGCCTCAGCCAGATAATCTTTGACCATTTGGAAACCTCAGCATCAAATTGAAAACGCCTTATGCACAAAGATACATCTTTACCCTTTGTGAAAGATATTAGCATTTACCGGGACAGGCATTTGTTATGGCAAAAAGAGAAAGGTAGTATGACCCAATAGCTGGTATGTGATAGTTTTGATCAGAAAAGGCAAGGTTCAAGTCCTATTCAGACAGGAATCATCAGGACCGGAACACAATGTCACAGTAGTGTCAAACTCTCAGTAGGCTCAAATTCACAGGAAAAACTGGCAGGAATCAGGTCCAGGGCAGAAGAAGATTTCAGGCGAAAGGCAAAAAATACATCCTCGAAGAGCAGAAGTTCACTATGGCAAGGATAGATGCTTCATTGTGATGGATCAAGCCATATTTTTACAACACTTAAGATCACTAACAAATCAATAAAATCGGACACAGGCATTTTACATCAAAACATTAACAGAGAATCAGACCATTGGTCTATTTAGTTGAGAACTAATGATCATCCTAAGATACTGAAGATGCACTAGCTGGGCACATTCATTGCTGTGTGACTGACAGGGCAATCCTATGCAAAGTTACTGTAGTCCAAGGCCATCAAAACCAATGAACCTGAGACTGACACCATATGGGCTATCACTGAGATAAAGCCTCTACCCCAAAAGGGGGTGAGTGCCCCCATCCCCCATTGTTTCCAATGGGAGCTAATAGAAGATGGGGGCTACACCTTTGAGGGTTCATAACTTTGGACCCCCTGAACCAAACTTCACCAAACCTGGGTAGTATCATTAGGAGAGTCTCCTAAAGATACCCTGAAAGTTTGGTGCTGCTAGCTTAACAATTGCACCCCAGACAGCAGGCACCCTTCAAATTTCTCCAGATTCTCCTTTTAAATCTTCGGCATGGATTTAAAGGGAGAATCTGAGGTCCACAGTTTAAAAATTGAAAGTGATGCTGTTTCAGGGTAGGGGAGAATCCATCACAAAACAGCATCACTTTCAGTGTTGTTTTAACTGGAGATCCCAGATTCTCCCTTTAAGGTGGTTTTAGAAGGAGAATCTGGGCTCCCTAGTTTAAACACCATTGAAAGTGATGCTGTTTGGGGGTGGATTCCAGCTTCACAGCGGCTGCCCAAAACTTAGATTTTGCACCAGGCTCCATTTTCCCTAGCTACGCCTCTGCCTGGAGGGGAGGGCAGAAGGGACTGCCAGCTGGGAGCGCAGCCGGGGGCGGGGGAGTGGGCAGGGGAGTCTGCTGTCCCCAAACTTGGAGAGCTGCTTTTATAAGCACGGAGGCTGGGGGGCAGGGCTTGGGGATGTGTGGCCACACCCTCAGGAGCTGCATTTGGGATGAGAACAACAGACTTAAACCATTAATGTCACAGAAAAGGTGGATGTTGAGGATGTATAAGAAGAGAATGGTGGCACCACATTTCTAAATGTTCTTAGTTTAAGTTTCACTTAAAACTCATGAATGTTTATCATAGAATCAGAGTTGGAAGAGACCACAAGGGCTATCAAGGCCAACCCCCTGCCATGCAGGAACACACAATCAAAACACTCCTGACAAATGGACATCCAGCCTCTGTTTAAAAACCTCCAAAGAAGGACACTCCACTACACTTCAAGGCAGTGTGTTCCATTGTCAAACAGCTCTTGCTGTCAGGAAGTTCCTCCTAATGTTTAGGTGGAATCTCTTTTTCTGTACCTAGGGTCGTGATTCACTCATTGGAAGAGTTGCACGGTTGCTTCAAAGCAAAGCCACTGACGACCAGCAAGCTTACTCCCGAGTAACGCACACCTTGGAGTCAACCATTTTTTTCTAAACTAAAACCTCAGTATTCAGGTTAAATTGCCGTGTTGGCACTTTGCGATTAATAAGTGGGTTTTGGGTTGCAATTTGGGCACTCGGTCTCGAAAAGGTTCGCTATCACTGTCCTAGGGTATGGAAACCAGACCTTTTACCATTTTGGTTGCCTTCCTCTGGATCTGTTCCAGCTTGTCAGCCTGAACACAGTATTTCAGGTGAGGTCTGACCAATGCAGCACAGAGTGGCACTATTTCATCCATTGATCTAGACACTGTACTCCTATTGGCTGCTGCATCACACTGCTGACTCGTGTTCAGTCTATGGTCTACTAAGACTCCCAGATCCCTTTCACACGTACTGTTGTCAAGCCAAGTGTCACCCATCCTATATATGTGCATTTCATTTCTTCTGCCTAAGAGTAGTATCTCATATTTATCTCTGTTGAAATTCATTTGGTTAGTTTTGGCCCAGCTCTCTAATCTATAGGTCATTTTGAATTCTGACCCTGTCCTTTGGGATATTAGCTATACCTCCTAATTTTGTGTCATCTGCAAATTTGATTAGCATGCCCTCTATTCCATCATCCAAGTCACTGACTGGAACATTAGTCCTTATTCAGTGGACTCCAACAGAACTAACATTCACTTTTTGCGGGGGAATGGGAGCTACAAAGAAGTATCATGTCTAAGGTATAACTAAGGCCAAAATATTAAAAGAGTTGCCAACTCCAAGTTGGTAAAATCCTGGGGGTTTGGGGGTGGGGCCAGGGAAGGGTAGAGTTTGTGGAAGAGAGGGAGCTCAGTGGGGATGTGATGTCATTCTGGAACATTCTGGAACTTGTTTCAAGGTCATGTGCACTTAAGAAGCAGAGCCAGCAGTATAAGACTGGATTTGGCCAAGCTGAGCCTGCACGTCAATGCTGGGTTCGGCCAGGCTGGGCCAGGACCAGCGTTCAACTCCATGCCTGTCTCTGAAGTCCATGTAAGTCTCAGAGGCATCAGGAAGCATGGATTCAGCGCTGTGCTAATGTAACCCCCATGCCCAGAATGGATTGGCCCAGAATGGGTTGACCCAGTAAGGGGTGGAGACTCGGAGCAGCAGAGAGGCTGAAAGAGCTCTTTTGCAGAAGAACAAGGCTACCAGACTCGGACCTTGATTTCTATAAGCCCTTAACACCTTGTTAAGGCAATTTCAATATTGTTGGGAACTACTGGGAAGGTAGTTGTTGTTTTGCTGTGTTGTAAATGTTGGAGTTTATTGTTTCAGGGTTTTCTTGTGTGGTTGTAATGGGTGAGAGTTCTCCTGGAAACCTTCATCATGTTGCAACCTGTTCATCAAGCCCTTGGAGTCTTCAGGAGCCAGCCAACTTGCAAAGGAGAATTTGGACTTGGCAATATCAGTAGACTGTAAATAGAAGGACTTGAAATGCAAACCTGAACAGGACCTTGAATTGTAACATTAAATGTTGATGTTTTAAAAGTGTAAATTGTAAAGAAAAGTAAACCATTTTGTTGTTTAAAAATTGTTGTTGCAACTCATTCCAAGTACTGCCCCACAGAACCCACAAGCTGAGGTTACACTAACTACTGCCTGGAGTCAGAAGCTGGATTTTTTTTGCGTTTGGGTTTAATAACCCAAAGATTTTTAGAAATTTTTTGGGTCTAACCCATGCCCCCCCCCCCCAAATATCATCATGTGTGTGTTTGTATGTGGGGGTGGTGGGGGTGGCTCCAGGCTGCCATCTGGAGGTTGGTAACCCTAAATCTTAAGCACATATTATCAATGCTAATCAATAGGACTTACTTCTGGGTAAGACGTACATAGGATTGAACTGCACTGCATCTATTATTCTTTATCCAATAATATCTGCATTCAGAACACTTTAGGGTGGAGTCATCTCCCTGTACCCACTGCAGGTCCTGTCTCCGTTTCATGAGCTAGAAGTGATTAATTTTTCATCCAGACAACAATGCCAAAATGCTCAGGGAGAGCGTGCAAACAAAAATATCTCATTCATATAAACCATTTATATTACATAGGATCACAAAAGAAAGGAACAAAAGATCTCTTTGTGGCTGTAATATTTCAACAACAAGGCAATCAAATGTAGAGTTAACTGCGAACTTCTTCCCTGAGGTGAAGGTTGTATATCTGAGTCAGCAAAGAAATTAAAACTATCGTTCAGAAGACTTGTGGCTGTTCTGGCCTCAGTTCTTGACATGTGTTCTTTAATGTGCTCTTAAAACTGAGCTAGACATGACATGTCCAGGTAAAGAGGCCACTGCTTTCATAGAAGAAATACTGAAGATGGTCACAGAGTATCTTTCCGGTTGCCCTTGGTATAAAACCTTTGATTCTTTCTGTAAGTCTTGCTGCTGAATGAGGCAGCCGGTCTCCTTGATGGTTAATTATATTCTCTTGCTAGTTTCATGGACCTTTCCACACATTTCTAAAACATTTTCATCCCCTACCCCTTTACCATGATGTATGACCACTATCACTCCCTCCAAAAAGATTCATGGCCACCATTTTGTATTCCCCCCCTCTTTTTTAGTACATTGTCCAGTAGATGCTTTGATGCCTCTCAGCTTTGTGCCATGATTCTCTGTGCCTTGTATACTCCATCCTTCGGAGTTTAGCCTCCCAAGACTAAAACTCACATAAATAGTGCAGGAAAAACAGGTGAGGGGCAAGAAGAGAGCTCAGAAAATGGTGCTGAGGAGGAAGTTCAGGGAAAGTAGATAAGTGTGGAAAACATCTTAAAGAGACCACACAGGCAAATGAAGGTGTTTTGAAAATGCTTTAACTAGAGAATCATTTTAAAAGGACATTCATTCAAAGCTGTTTAAGGCTGCAAATAAAAAGCTTTGTGAACCAAGGGGGTAACAAATAATGCAAAACTCCATGGAGTTATTATTTCTTGCCTCAAAATGTTTTAAAAGGTTTGTGCAGAAAGGGCCATTGTATGATTGATATCTTTTCCTTTGAACAATTCTTCATCCAGAGGCGTAGCTGGGCCAAAATGCACCTGGTGCACAGTCTATATTTTCCACCCCCATGGCCCCCCATGGCCCCCCTCCACGGAGCCCCCCTTCCCCCCTTCCCACACTTACCTTAGTTCCTTTCCTTTTCCTAGAATTCTTTCAGGCTGAAAAAAAGGCCTATTCACAGTTCAGGCTTAAAAACGTCCTGATGGGAACTATACTTCCCAGGAGACCTTCTGAGTCCCAAGGTCTCCTGGGAACTGTAGTTCCTCAGGCCATTTTTAGCCTGTACTGTGAACAGGCCTTTTTTTCAGCCTGAAAAAGTTCTAGGAAAAAGAAAGGAACTAAGGCAAGTGTGTGAAGAGGGTGGGGGGCGCCGTGGGGGGGAAGGGGGAGGGGCCTGGGGAAGGGGGAGGGGCAGGGGAATTTTAAACCCCCATGTGACCCAAAACATGCGCCCGGTGTGTGGTGCACCCTCCCATCCCCTGGTAGCCCCGCCTCTGTCTTCATCCTTCTTAGCTTCTTCCTGAGTGCAATCCGAATACATTTTCTTCATGACCTGCTAACAAGCTGCCATTTTGATATTGGCAGGACGTGTATGGAGGGAATGGTGGCACATTGGAAGAGCCCCTGGAGACAGCAGTCCACCTCTATCCACTCTGTGCACTCAATGAACGCATCCCCTGTGGGATTGCTGCCAATGAAGATCACACTGTGCAATGTCATAAGAGCACAGCAATCACGTTCCCTGGTACAGTGCTTTCCTGCTCTGCGTAGGAATTAATGGCAGCCATTCTGTTTCTGGGTTAAACTCACAGGACTTTGGACTTTCATTATTAGAATCCTGGACATGTTATGGGGCCTTAAATGCAGACATGGGAACAGAGTGTGGATTGGCTTACAAACTGGGGAAGGGTATATGTAACTCTCACCTTGCAACATTTTCCCAATCAGAAATAGAACCCTCGGGATTCTTTAAGACCTGGTATGGAAAAAGGACAGGTGTGTCTGTTTTTTGCCCCTCTGAGATTTAAAACTGTCTGGGATGACCATTTTTGATTAGAGTCATAGCATAGTGAAAGACATAAACCTCCCTTCCCAATACCATAGTCAATTCTCAATAACACGTTTGGAATTGCAGAACAGGTTATCCAGTTATCTCAACTATTGATAGTCACATTTGCTCAGATTTGGGTCCAATTTCTTGTGAATAAGATATGCATAGAGTTGAACTGCATTGCAAAAAAAATGATAATCATGTAGGGCCTGTTCATCAAAGACATCTCTCTTGGTTCATTTTTCTTCATTATTGTCATACTTACACACCTATCCTGAATATGCAACCATAACAGAAACTACTATTTCAAACTTTGGAAGAGTTAGTATTTTTCACACAATAACTGGGGTGAATGAATAGGAGAAGGATACCAGGTCCCCACCTCTAACATCCAAGTTTTCAGTGAAGGTTAGTGTTATGCCCCCAGAGAAGCTTTTGTTATTTTCCCATTAAGTATCAGTTTCCCTATAGGTAGAATGGGTTTAGTTCCTTGTATAGTATTCTAAGGGAGGGAATTTTAGTGGACCTTGTCCCTTTAAGAAATCTCACTAGAGGCAGTTTCCCTGTTATTATCCAGTAATCCCGCTGGTCAGTCAGCCAGTCTAAGATGCCTTGGGTAGTTGAAAGGCTGCAATATATGTTACGTCCAAGGTGTATAGAGATAGCATAAAGTTAAGGTGTACAAAAACTAGAATCCAGTTAAAGGACACTCAAGGAACCCAGAAGAAGCACAGACAAAGTGGACTTTCTTGGAAGCAGTCAAAGAAAGAACAAAAGTCTCAAGCTTCAAACTGTTCCAGTCAAGCAAGTACTTTATTTTAGTCAGACCCTGGGAAGAGTTAGGATCTCAATTCTTCTAAGCAATAAACCTTTTTTTTAAAAAAAAAAACTGTTACACCTTGCTTGTGTGTCTCCCACTCTGTTCCACCCAAGAACAGGACACCGTTAGATTGCTTTACTTGGGGAACAGAACAGTCAGAATAGGAATAGTGGATCTTTCTGTCCAATCAGGAACCCTGGGTTTCCAACTGTACAAACCCTTATCTATGTCTAGTGATATGGGCTCTATTCTGACCTTCAGATGAAGACACAAAAAACAGTGCAGGAGTAAAATGTACAATTCTGTTCCCCCATGAGTTTATTCACTCTAGTCAATTTCTTTTTCTCCTATAATGCATTTTTAAAAATGAAGCAGCGGCACAGGTGATTGCAGAGTCCTGTGGAGAGTAGCGTGAAATGTGTGAGAGCTTCTCTCCTGCATCATCCCCTGCTGACCCCACTAGAAATCCTGTTTGAAAGAAAGTGGATATTTACGGCAATAGGCAAAGGGGCAGGAGCTGATATATGATGTATGCAAATCCAGGCTCAGATTTGCTGAAATATGGATGCAGGCTCCTAGGCGAGTTGTTTGTCATTGCACCAAGGAAGACTGCAGCTGATGTGTTGATTGCCTATCTATATAAAGAGCGACCAGAGTGCTTTTGTGTGAAGAAGAGGGTGAGGGAAGCCGGCCGCAATAGCCGCATGTGGGCCCTGCTACACCACTTGGCCCGTTGAGTTTAAAAATGGCCAGGGTGAAGGTAGGGCGCAGTTGCAGTGGCAACGTCTCCAGGAGGACACCATTTTAAGCACACTAGTCAATGCATAGAATGTTCCTGAAAAGAAAAAAGGAGGCTGGCTATTGGTCTCTTTAAGCATATCAAGGTGCTGAAGAAGATCCTTTGAGACAGAGAACATAACCAGGATTTAGTTTGCCTATCATCATCATGCCTTAACAAACTGTGCTACAATGGCCATGTACGCAATGCTTGCCTCAAACTGCTAGGGCCATTTAAAAAATCTGTTTTATACAACTACTGTGACAGTATTTATTTATTTATTTATTTATTATTTGATTTAGTATATCGCCCTATCCCCAAAGGGCTCAGGGCGGTGAACAATGTAAAAGCATATATAAACATAAACAAATAAAAGTTTAAAATCTACAATCTAAAACAGTATCCCACGAACCCATATGCAACCCTCCCAAGAAGAATGATGGGTCCCGATGATGTTAGGGACCCTATACAGCAGGGGGGAGGATAAAAGCAGGGCACCCTCAGCAGCTGGTCTCTCCGAAGGCCCGGTGGAACAATTCGGTCTTGCAGGCCCTACTGAACTCTCCAAGGTCCCGCAAGGCCCGGACAGCTGGTGGCAGAGTGTTCCACCAGGCAGGGGCCAGAGCCGTAAAGGCCCTGGCCCGGGTGGAGGCCAGCTGCATCATTGAGGGGCCAGGGATTTCCAGTAAATTGGCCTCTGCTGAACGCAGAGGTCGATTCGGGACATATGGGGCAATGCAGTCCCGAAGGTTAAGAATATTGCATATTGTTAACAAATATTAAGATTTTGTATTATAGTCATGAAAATGTTATATATCGTTAACAAACAAGAAGATTTAAATATTTTGGCAGTTACTGTCTTATTGTACTAGGTCCTTAGAAGCTGCTTTGATTTTGGTCTGATTTTATTGCATATATGCCTCTAGCACCCTGGTGGGCTGGGGTGCCTCTTTACCTTGGCCCTTCAGCAAGGGCTCAGCCGGGGTCCCTGGCTCAGACTTAGAAGTGAGGGAGCGCTGACCTGGTGCCTCTCCCTCACAGTCAACACAGCTCCCCAGCTTTGGGAACTGATAATCAGGCTTCCGCCCTAGCTTGAGCCTCCCCCTCCTTTATATAGCCCTCCTCCCACCTTCCCAACTCTCTCCACCAGTCATGGCTTCAGGGTCTGGCCCATGCTTGCCCTTCCTTGGCTGCATTGGTCTTGTCTCCTTCTGTTGCTCTCCACGCCCTTCCACAACTACCTTCAGCCCTGCCCCTCTTCTCAGCAGGGATGCTGAAGCCTGATCAGTGAGGACCGGTTGGGTCTTGCCTTGCCTAGCATTCTCAGTTGCTTCGTGCAGAGGACTCTCCTCCCTTGTTGTCTGTGACAACACTCTCTGCAAAACTCTCTGCATGCCATTCAAAGGACATGCCATCTACAAGGATTCTCCTCCTGGCTCTAGTTTAGAACTAAAACAGAATATCAAAATAATCTGCATGAAATGGTTTAGTGTGGGGAAAACTGACGCTGATCTTGTACCATTGCTTGAATGAACATCTCACTGGCATATGGGCTTGAAAAGGTCAGATGCATTAAGTGAGCACTTTAGATCACCGGGATAAGTTCACAAGAAAAGCGGTGTGGCAGTTGATCAGTCAGTGAGGAAAATGGGTATGTTCCAATTTTGGGATTTATGTCCCTGGGAGTTCATATCTCTGTTGTCTCCCGTAATATAATATTGAATTCTTATTGAGATATAGACACGGAACTGTGAGAGGTTTGATCTTTGACCTCTATTTTCATCCTGTTTTGAGCTAGTGGTTTAAATTTTCCCAAAGGCAGAAGGTTGTTCTGGAAGAAATATGGTCCGCTATGTTTAT
Source organism: Sphaerodactylus townsendi (assembly GCF_021028975.2). Classification (NCBI taxonomy): domain Eukaryota; kingdom Metazoa; phylum Chordata; class Lepidosauria; order Squamata; family Sphaerodactylidae; genus Sphaerodactylus; species Sphaerodactylus townsendi. Next base: position 61,543,178 of record NC_059435.1, read on the forward strand.
ATACTGAGACCACAAGAGGTATTGGAGGATGTGTGCAACAGGCTTCAAAAAAATTGTATTGCTTTTTTTTTCCGGCTCATCAAAGCTAAACCACAGGAAACACAGCCGATCATCAGCATATGCCAAAAGATAAATAAACCCAAACAGTTGTCAAGGTTATATACCGCCCGATCCCCCGGGGATCGGGCGGTATATAAATTGAATGAATGAATGAATGAATGAATAAATAAATAAATAAATAAATAAATAAATAAATAAATAAATAAATAAATAAAAAAGGTTTGTTATCCATTTTGGGGGGCTACGTTATCCTGAAAAAACCTCAACAGTACAAAAATTCAATGAAACTAAGGCAATGCCAAATGAATTTGAAGCCCCAGAGTCAATAGCCATTTCTGGCTCAAGCACTCCAAGTGAATTTATGACTTAACAGGTTTCTGCCCATTGCCATTTGAACACATGCTTGGAAGGGAAACTTCTTTTCAGACAATTCCTCCGTACTTGCGCCCACTGTAAGGAATTCCATAGAAGCAGAAATAAAAGGCTCTTTGGTGTAAAAGACCGTTTATTCAGACATCTTAGAAAGCTCATGTACACGCAGTGGCAGGAATGACATTTCCCGCCAGAAGCACAGGTTATAACTCTATCCATCCCATCCCCCTCCCGGCTTCCCATGGGAACGGAGGTCTCATCTCCCTCGCAGAGATAAGGTCTCCGCCGCAGGAGCTGGCCCATCGCCCGGGTTGTGGAATGTAGTCAAGGCCAGGCAGCCGACCCGCTCATCAACACCACTGAATTCATTACACCCACTGTAGTTCACAATGAGAACACTTGCAGCACATCCTGTAGATCAGCAGCAATGTCAACGTCAAATCAGCCCAAGCGCCAGATGCCTGATTCAGCAGATACATGTAATTTTTTTCAGTCCCCCCTGAAATCATTACTGTTTTTGTGCACTGCATCACATTGCATTCTGCATTCCTGTGCTTGACAAAATCAATAACATCTGACTTCTAGTCTAGAAGTAATTGGGATAGGAAGCATGGCACAGGAGCACGTAGTGGCAGCCTCTTGTCCTACTAAGTGACACCTGACTAGGGAACCTGAAGATGGTTGATGCAGGAAAAGGAAGCTGGTTTTCCTCTTCCTTTCAGGGCTCACAAAGCAGCTTCCTCTTCCCGCAACAAACAATTTGGCCCCTTTCATACATGCAGAAAGTACATGCACTTTCAATCCACCTTCACAATTGTTTGCAAGTGGATTTTGCTATTCCACACAGTAAAATCCAGCTGCAAAGTGGACTGAGAGTGGATTGAAAGTACATTATTCTGCATGTGCAAAAGGGGCCTTTGTTAATGTGACCAGATGTCCTGCTTTTGGCGGGACAGTCCCGCTTTTAAGCAATTTGTCCCAAGTCCCACGGGGTTTTTTAAATCTCCTGATTTTTGGAAGGCTGCCGCACTGCCTTCTGGGGTGCTCCCGTTTCCTGCCCTGTGACAGGGCGGGAAACCGGGGAGCGCCCCAAAAGGCAGTGCGCTCCTGCGGCCGCGTGCGTGTCCCGCTTTAAAAAGGTGAAAATCTGGTCACCTTAGCCTTTGTGAGGTATCTGGGGCTGAGAGAGTTCTGAGAGAACTGTAACAAGTCCAAGGTCTCCCAGCAGATGTCATGTGGAAGAGAGGAGAAACACACCCAGTTCTCCAGATTAGAGTGTGCTGCTCATAACCAAGACACCACGCTGGCTCTCTGACTAATTTGTATAGAATGAGGAGCTGATCAGGCAAGCTTCACCTAAGACCCATGAATGGTCTAAGGATGTCCAGACCTTGAAACCCCATTTACACATGGACAAAAGGTTGCGGAACTCATTCGCCCTCCTCCGAGTGAAAATGAAAGCAGTAACAGACTACCTATACAGAATCCTGACGCCCTAAGAAACACCTTTACGAATTAAAAAAGAAAGGGAGAAGGATGAATACATGAAGAATTTTCGATAACATCAACTTGGCAATGCAAAGTGCAGCATAATGAACCCAACTGCCACATTTTAGTCTTGCGTACTATCCCCAATTTAGGCCTTAGATTGGTCTGAAAACATTAAGAACACCATTTTGGGGAAATCAAATAAATGGCTTATCCGGCCTTAACTGTTTAGCATCAGCTAAAGCTGAATGACAGATCCAGATTTGAAAGTAAGTGGCTGCACACCTCAGACAACTTTCATCAACGAGATTTCTCTCTGCTGTTCCCTTTTTCTCACTGCCCAGAAGAGAATGCTATTTGCTTCAGTCTGTGCCCTGCTTTTTATGTATGTAAATACTGATATGGCTTGTCTCATATGCTTCGGGACACGCTTCCCCTCTCCAAACATCAGTTCAGGGTTTGTAACCTTTCCTCCTCTGTCCCTTCCAACTCTGTTGCTCTTCGATTCTTCCATTCCCCTCTCAATTTGATTTCAGCTCTGCTTTAAAGGCTCTCTTCACCTGACCATTCACTTTTGATTTTGTTTCTTTTTCTCACCTCTTTATTGGTTGACCTTTCTTAGATCTTGTTTGAAAGACCTTTTACATTTGGAAGGGGGTGGGTATCACAAACTTCTGCTACCTTTTACTATTCTGGGCTGATACCCTCTGCAGGGCCATTAAATTTAGTGCGGGCAGTGACTGACTTATAGGAGATTCTGATGCATCATCTATTGACCAAGTGTGCACTACTGTGAAATCCTCAAACTCCTTAAACATTAAAAAAATAGTCCCCTGTGCAAGCACTGGGTCATTACTGACCCCTGAGATGACATCACATCAATTCAGGACATTTACTAGGCAGACTTTCTTTACAGAGTGTTTTGCCATTGCCTTCCCCAGTCTTCTGTACTTTGCCTGCAGTAAGCTAGGTCCTCATTTTACTAACATTAGAAGGATGGAAGGTTGAGTCCACCTTAAGCTGGCTACGTGAAACCAACTTCTGTCAGGATTGATCTTAAGTCATGAGCAGAAGTTGGATTGCAGTACTGCAGCTTACCACTCTGCGTCACTCTGCTTCTCATTCAAACTCATTAATACATAGTTATATCTAATAGTCAACATGGTCTCATTTGTGGATACTCAAATCAGGGCCATTTGTATAGAAACAATCCTTTTCAGCAAACTCAAAGGATACCCCAGGTTTGCAAATTCAATGGAAAAGTCCAGAAGCATTTGCCTCTGTATGTATACACACTGGAGCTGCTGCCTCCTGGCAGAGGCATAGGGGCTACAGGTTAGGAGGCTGGCAGGTACAGTGGTGAGGGAGCAGGTGAATGGAAGGACAGAGAAACAGAGAGGGAGCTGAAGGAGGAGCCACCACCATTACACCACTTGACCCAGCTGTGGAAGGGGGAACACTACATGAGGCAGGTAGTGGCTGGGTAGGCAGGGTGGTTGATGAGGGGCCTGCAGCCCACTGAGCAATTGGGGGAAGATCAGCAGGAGAACAGAGGGGGGCAAGTGGGATGGACGGACTAGCAAATTGGTACGGTTGGGCAGGCAGAGCTGTGAGGAAGGAGACAGGCAGGAGGGCAGAGTAGTACATCGCAGGGAAAGGGGGTAGGGCAGTAGGAGTGCAAGAGGGAGGTGAGGACAAGGGGGTAGAAAAAGTACAGTGTAGGAGGAGAAAGATGGGAGGAGGTGGCAGTGGGAGGAAAGGTGGCTGGGGAGCAGCCAGTGGTGTACCACCTATTGGGTCATGGGGTAGCCCATGTTCCTGGGTGAACGCCTTTTGGTCACGTGCTTTGAGCAGCAGAAATCAGAGGATATTGAGGGAGTTTCTCTGCAAATTTCTCCCAAGTCCCTATTTGTATATTAATAATTATGGTCGCTTTGGTTCATGTAACCTAGCGTCACACCTAGTGTCAAGTTGAGACCAATGAAATAAGGCAGGATCTAAACATTTAAAATAAAAAAACCCTAAATAAATACAGAAGTTGTATAGGCATAAAAAATACACATTCAGAGAGAACATGGTGACCATGTGTATCAGAAGGTTCGCCATACATCTGGAAGGCTCCCAGGACCCATGGGTTTAACGCTTTAAAAGGTCTTATAGACAATTGAATTTGATTGTGTGATAATTCTGCAGAACGGGTGGAAGCAATGTTTTCCATCCTTCCTCTGAATGGAAGAACATTTTTGTCGCATTTTAATGTCTCAGAATTATTGCTGAAACCGGGACACAGATTTCACAGGAATCAGTTTTTTTTCTCCTCACGCTTCCCCATTACTCAGTCATACTGCTCCCACCTCAACCCCTGCCTGCCTCTTCTTTCTCCAGTAGAATCCTCTATGGGATTTCGAACATTTCTCTTTCTAAGAACGCTATGCAGAGCAGGACCAAAGGAACAAATTAGAACATCCTGCTTTATACAGGCCCACCATTGTCTTCAAGACAGAATTAGGGTAAATAAATCATGCTATTTAAAGTATTTATGTAAGACACCAGCCAAAAATGACAAATTTCACAGGTTGGTCAGGGTTAAATTGGCAAATTATACAGTCAGTCATGGGTTAAACAATAACAGAAGACATTTTTTAAAAAAGAGCACAATGCCGATTAGGTTGTAACAAATGGCTCCCAGATGTTAAAATGCTTTTTAATGGAAATTATACTTTCTTTAATACCCATTTTAAGAAACATTTACCAACAAAAGAGGGAGGAAATCCCGTCAGCTAAAATAAAATGGTAATGTAATCTATGATAAAAAAATTTATTTTCAAAAAAATCAGTGTATCTCCACAGATCTGATAAAAGGGAACAATCCTAAATTTTACAGATTTCAAAGAAGATAGATTAACTGTAATCTTTTCATAGCAGGCACAAAATACAGTCATTTTTGATACCTTTACAATTCCATGATTTCTAAACCATCTTCGTAGGGTTTTTTTAAATGATTACAATATAGCTTCAAGTAGCCATTCTTTGTGATGATTCAAAGCTTAGTTTTCATACTTAAATCACTTACTTGATCCAAAGTACAGTTCCGGCCCTTCTAATGAGTTTAAACACTAAGACAGTGGTAACATGATACAGAAGATAATTATGTCCATTTTCCTTAGGATAAGAAGCTGAGTTAAACTGAAGTAACTTTTAATAACTACATCGAGGTCAGCGGATAGGAAGATGGGGTCTGGAAGTTTCCTGAAATGACAATTGATCTCCAAATGACAGATATCATTTCTCCTGGAGAAAATGGCTGCTTTGGAGCATGAACTCTATGGTATTATATTAAGGTGACCAGATTTTTACTCCTGTAAGGCAGGAGCACACTGCCTTTTGCGGCGCTCCCCGGGCAGGAAACAGGGAAGCCCCGCAGAAGGCAGTGCGGCAGCGCAGGAGGCACATGCGGCTGCAGGAGCCAAGCCACTGCCTTTGCGGCGCCCTGAGTTTCAGTAGCGCTTCCTAAGCGCCCCATGCACCTCCTCCTGCCAAGCCACACTGCCTTCTGATACGCCTTCCCAGCAGCTGCGAGGAGGCACCATCGGCATTTGCAGGAGCACACTGCCTTTTGCAGCGCTCCCCGGTTTCAGTGCGCTCCTGCGGCCGCGTGCACCTCCTGTGCTGCCACACTGCCTTCTGGGGCGCTTCAGGGCGGGAAACAGGGAAGCGCCCCAGAAGGCAGTGCGGCAGCGCAGGAGGCGCACGCAGCCACAGGAGCGCATTGCCTAATCGGGACAATTTTAAAACCCCACGGGACGCGGGACACATTGCGGAAAAGCGTGAGTGTCCCGCCAAAAGCGGGATGGCTGGTCACCTTATATTATATCCCACTGAGGTTCCTCCATGGAGTTTCCCATTGTTTTTACCCCCAAATCATTTTATTTCCAGCCTCAAAATGTTTTAAGTGAATCATCTTTTAAAACGATTCTCTGGCTGAAACGTTTTGAAAACATCTTCAGTTGCTGTGTGATCTATTGACTATGTTTCCTGCACTACTCTGCTTCCCTGGATGTCCTCCTCAGTGTCATTTTTTGAGCTCACTCAGTTCCCTTTCACCTGTTTATTTGCAGCATTTCTCTATTAGTTCTTTTATTTGGAGAGGGGAATCTTTGAAACATTGAGTATACCAGGAGTATGGAATGCATCACAAAGCTATGAAGCATTGAAGCATTGATCCAACACAGAACTAAAAAAAGTGGGGAAATCACATAAAGGCAGCCAGGAATTGTTTCAAGGGGGTGAGTGCAGACACACATCATTGTAAAGGGTGGGTGGGATGAAAACGTTTTAGGGGATTTGTGTGGATAGGGCCACAGTTCTACAACAGTGCCTTGTGCTGTGCTCTCTAAAATGAAGATACCAAAAAGTAAATACCCTGTGTTTATTGCAGAGCTGCTTTCATCTGTGCACACACAGAATTTCTCTTGGAATTCTGTGCCAGATCAACTGTGCCAGATCCACAGTTAAAAGCAGGAAATGGTCTTTGATATCTATGAAAAGATGAACAGAGTACACTATGATTTGCCACTGAACAAATCAGCACATTTAGTCGGCCATACGACTGTTCCCATTTCCCAGTTCTCCCACCAAAAGCTCAGGAGAGAAACATTGGTGTCATTATCACTCATTATTCACTGCAAGAGTGAACTCCTCAATGATGATCCATAACAAATGGCTCTAGAACCACCATCCCGTGGAAGAAAGTGACCTGTTAAATTAACTCTTTTGCAGACACCACAGCGGCTCAGTTGGTGGCATGTTTGCATCTTCACCTGAAATGTCTAGGTTCATCTCTCCTAGTAGGATCCTTGTTCCTTGCCAATAATCCAGTAATTAGAGAGAGAGGTTGTTAGTACCATCATCCTTCAAATGAAATACTGAAGATTGATGTTTTGGGGAGGCTTTCCAGTCACTGATAATAAATTAAAACCTTGTATTCAAGCCCATTCACCACCACCATCACTACCATCACTACCTGCCTCAAAAGAAGGAACTAAAACTGTGAAACTCAAGGAAACCAGATCATCTGTCCTCTTTTTCCAGTGAAGATGATGATTATGATGATGATTAAATATTAGAGTAATAGGAAAAGTGCCTGGTTTTTCGTTTGTTTGCTTTTTGTTGTTGTTTGGCAACCAGCAGGGAAGAGGGTTGCTGTTGGTGATGGCATGATGTTGCTTCCAGGGAAAACCTGGAAGTAACATGAGTGCTCTCTAGGAATCACTGGAAACTCTGATGATTCTTTGAGAAGATTAATATCATGTCCTGGTTTTCTCTGGAAGTGATGTCACACTATTTTTTTGGTTTGTTTTTCTACTTTTGCTGCTCTGAGCAATGTTGAGAAATGGGGGGGTGGAAGAAGGGGATCTTCCATCTGGTGTTTGGCAATCCTAAACCTACTGTCCTCCGCTGTTAGATGAATGAACTTGTTTGGTTTCTCTTCTCCCTCTGTTTTTATTTTCCCTAGCCGCTTATTTTCAAGTCCAGTGATGGCTGCAACTTACTCTTTTGGGTAGAATGAAATCAATCAGCCACTAGCAGTTGACACAAGGAATATCTGCAGACCACCATTTACCATGTGAGAAATATGGGGGAGCCTTAATAAGGATCCCAATATTCACCATGCATTACAAAGTTAAGTAGGAGAAATGTACACAGTTCGTAGGGTTACTGACCTCAATGTGGGAGGGAGCTTGAGTTCTTCTGGAATTTCATCTCATTTCCAGACTACAGAGATGACTTCACCTGGCAGCTTCAAAAGGTAGCCAATGGCGTGTCATCCTCACTGAGCTCCCTTCCCTCCCCAAACTCTGCCTTCTCCAGGCACAACCCCAAATCTTCAGGAATCCCCTAGTCAGAAGTTGGCAACCATGACAGTGACCAATCATCCAAGTGTAAGCATCTTAGCTGTGCGTTGGTTTGTTCTGTTTCTCTCTTCTTCCTTCTTTGGGTGGTACTAGGAGTGAGGGTCAAAGAGCAAGAGTCAAAGAGCTCTTGGGTCTTAGCCTATGGCACATGCCCTGTCTCTGGACTAGTCCCCAGAACACAGTTCATCCCTCTTATCTTTTTTTTGAATATTTAAATTGCATTTTTAAAAAAGTATATTTGATTGTATTTTTATCCATTGTGATCCACTTAGGGTCTCATTAGAGCAAGGGCCTGCAACCTGCTAATTGGTCATGCTGGCAGGGGCTGAAGGGCATTGTAGTCCATGAACATCTGGAGAGCCACAGATCCCTGCATTAGAGAGAAAAGAAGCAATCATCAACAATAACCCTATTCTGTGATAACCAAATTCACTAATTTACTATATATCGATGGCTAAATTGCTGGTGTTTAGTGTTTGATCCTCATTAGCCCAGGAAAGATCTATGTAGTTGAACTCGTGTGTGTGTGTGTGTGTGTGTGTGTGTGTGTGTGTGTGTGTGTGTGTGTGTGTGAGAGAGAGAGAGAGAGAGAGAGAGAGAGAGAGAGAGAGAGAGAGAGATTCACCTTGCAAATTCAGCTGTATGGTAATTTCTGTCTCTGTACAACACTGTCAGAATCCTTTGCTGCTCTTCCTGCATTCATTCCTCAACCAATGTAACAGCATTCTGAGAGTTCAGCAACAATCTCATTGAACGCCCATTAAATTCACTTGGCAAAGATTTCCTGTCACTGCCCGCTCATTCTCTTGATCACCTTCTCTGTGAACATGAAGAGCTCAGGAGGCCGCCATTCTTGTCACTACATTCTGCTCCATGTTCATTAGACTTGCTAAAACATTACGGAAAGAAAACGCACGTATCGGCATCTGCTCCTCTCTCTGTGTCTGTCTGATAATACATTTCTGTGGCAGCGTTCTCTTACCGTCATTCTCTTGCTTTCTTCGTAGTCTAGGACATTCTTACTTAATTCAGCAAACACCTTGAATCAAGAATGTCAGCTGTGATCTGAGTGGCTGCGGGTTCAAATCTCACCTCAGCTCCAAATGGCTTGGTGGCCTTAGGCAAGCTTCTCTCTCTCTCTCTCTCTCTCTCTCTCTCTCTCTGTGTGTGTGTGTGTGTGTGCCTCAACCTTTGCAAGTAGAGGTGTGGCCCTTCCCACTCAGGTTACAGAACCCCAGCAATTGAAATAAAATACCAGACAACCTTTTGTGTGGGTAAGAAAATTGGCCATAGCCTAAGAATTTATTGACAAAAAGCACAGGAAAGCATAATGGTGCAGCATGGAGAGGTGATCCAAGTTCCTGGGCAGCCCAAGTGCTGTCCCCTAGCGTCATCTGATTCCTTATTTTTTGTCTAATCACAGGCATCTGAGGAGAATAGAAGCTTTTCCCCACCTGACTGTTAAGCTTTCTGGCCAGTTTCCTCCTCAGTGGGTGCCCAACATTTTGTGTGTTGCTGAAGGAAGTCTCCGTGCCTCCATTTGCTGAAGGTTTTCCTAGGACGTCTGCTCTGCAGGCTCTGATCCTGGGTGCCTTTTCAGCCAAAAAAGTACATAGTTGTACTCATCTTGTCCTGCTGATTCCAGCAATACATAGTTGTCTTATTTTTAAAAGAAAATTGATGAGGTGTCTGCGAAGAAACACAGATGTGCTATGAGAATTTTAGCCACTTAGAGTTCTGGTCTACTTTCCATTGAAAAGCATTGGGTAGACCTGTCCTCCACAGTCCCAATTTTTTTCAATTGGGTGGTAGACCAGCCCTCTGAGTGGCTAAGATTCTTGTATTGCTGCTGAAGGTTATGCTAAACCCTCAGGCTATGCAAAAACAATTAATCTTCCAAGAACAAAAGCAACGCTTGTTCTCCAGATGACTGGTCTACCGCCCATCCAGAAGAGAACAGGAGGTGGACACTTTGACTTAGTGACTCCAGCCCAGGGAGCATCCAGAAATGATTAGATTTTGGGGTGAGTTGATTGAATCACAACTCCGGGGCTTTTCCAGTTCAAAGTGAGGTTGTCTTTCCCAGAGGTTAGTCAGAAAAAGGAAGTTGGAATTAGTGTGTTGAAGAATAGGTGACAAAAACTTTGATTACATTTAGTTAGCGTATACTTTGTTGAACAGGAGGCAGGGAGGGAGAGGACTGGCTTCACAAGGGGGAGGGAGGGGGGTGTTGTCTTTCCTGATTGTTTTAGGAAAGATTGTTGTACATTTTAATGACTGACAGGGAGGCAGGCCCAGGCAGACCTTCTCCCTATTGGTTTTGGTGAGCCAATGCAAGAGATGGCATCCATCTTTGGCTCCCCTATAGGGGAGGTTTGACAGGTAGATTCTAATTCCTAAAAACAGACCCCCATCCCACCTCAGCTCTGACTGGTAACAGCAATGACAAACCACCTCTGCTCTATCACTTGCCTTGAAAGCTCCTTGCTGGGGTCACCCTAAGTGTCTGTGACTTGACAGCACTTCACACACACACACACACACACACACACACATACACACACACACACACCCCAGTGGTGGGATCCAAAAAATTTAGTAACAGGTTCCCATGGTGGTGGGATTCAAACAGTGGCATAGCACCAATGGGGCTGGGTGGGGCACAACGGGGGCGTGGCCAGGCATTCCGGGGCAGGGCATTGCTGCAAGGATGCAGCCGCTGTGACGGTCCTTGCACGGGAAACAAATGCACGCAGGCACAGGCTGCCACGCACGCCGGTGCACCTCCTGCTAGACTGCTTCAAGTTCTGCACGCTACTGCTGAGAAGCGGAGGAGGGGCGTAACCAAGGCAAAAATCACGTGGCAAAATCACCAATTAGTAACCCCCTCTCAGCACACACAAATAATTAGTAACCTACTCTCGGGAACCTGTGAGAACCTGCTGGATCCCACCTCTGACACACACACACACACGCACACACACAGACATGAGGATTAGATTGTTGGTGCTATTCATTAGTTGTTGCCCATTACATGCTACAGTTTAATAGTCCTCTGAAATGAGGCAGCATATTGTCTTTGGAGCATGTAGAATTAATTAGTTAATTTTTTCTGGCATGGCTTGAATATTTAAAACAGCCTGAAAATATCCACTATTATTTTTATCAAGCAAAGCTATTGTTTTTTTTCCCCCTCAGGCTTCTAACACCTTAATTTTTTTTTACATCCCAAACTGCTACTATGTTATTAACTTCATTAAGCATCTCCTAGCCCTGACATTTAAATGCCCACAATGTTTCTGCATAATTACATTGTTTTGTATCAAAACACCCATTATGTTGCTGTGTGCATCAAGATGTGCATTTTTGCTCATTTTGCTTTTTGGCTGTAATAGCCCAATGCTGTCCCTTTCACACTATTTACCTTGCTCTGCTGGTTATTATAGCTCTGTCAAATGAGGAGCTCTGGCTCTCATTTATAGGAACTTGGCCAATTTTTTAATTCTCGCATACGCATGCCTTCCACCCAATTTGGACCTCATACAGTTTGTTGGCTTTGGGGGGCAAAAGGACGTCACCTCTGCAGCATTTGTTTTTCTCCTTGATGCATACTAACAGGAATTATTCCCACCGTGAAATGCAAGGACACCATAAGTGGAAAGCCTGTGTGTGTTAAAGGCCCACTTCTACATGCCAGTCACAGAAGACCATCACCTTTCCCAATAGAAAACAAAACAACACAGCTTGGTTTCTTTGCGTTGTGTTGCTGTTGTTTAAACCTGTTCACATTTAAATTGCCTGTTCTGTGTCTTTCAGCGAGGCTGAACCAGAAAGAACCAGAGACACAATAGGGAAGGGGAGACACTAAGGGATAAATTTTCAGGGGCCCTGGTCCACACTGTGAGCTCATGGAGCCAGACCAAAAGGAAATCTTTGAGCATTTGTGATGGCTTTCAGTAGTCTGGCACAGTAATGCTACATGGCATAGGAGCAGCAGTGGCAGGAGGTTAAGAGCTCATGTATCTAATCTGGAGGAACCGGGTTTGATTCCCAGCTCTGCCGCCTGAGCTGTGGAGGCTTATCTGGGGAATTCAGATTAGCCTGTACACTCCCACACACACCAGCTGGGTGACCTTGGGCTAGTCACAGTTTCTCGGAGCTCTCTCAGCCCCACCTACCTCACAGGGTGTTTGTTGTGAGGGGGGAAGGGCAAGGAGCTTGTAAGCCCCTTTGAGTCTCCTGCAGGAGAGAAAGGGGGGATATAAATCCAAACTCTTCTTCTTCTTCTTCTTCTTCTTCATAGTTATGGGGAGTGGATTTTTGTCCTGAAATTCACTTTTCAAAGTGTGTCGAGGTGGTGGAAGAAAGTCACAGCCATCTTAAGCCACCTGTCGTGGAATTTCTGGAAGTGGAGCTGGAAAGCAGCTTCTATGCCTGTTTTTGTGGTTCACGCTTGGGTGGAGTGAGTGACTCTGTATCCACCTTCTGGGTGGCATAGCTCCAAGGCCCCTAATGCCACATTCCTGCTCCTAAAGCCCAGCTGGAAGCCTACTAATCAGATACCGGCATTCCTCTGCAGCAACAGTCACTTCCTGGCTTTGCTGCAGAGCTGAGGGGTGCCTGGCCACCAGTGCCTTTGCCCTTTCCCTCAGTGAGGGTACCCCTTACACCAGTGGAAGGGGCAAAAATGCCAGTGCAGCCTTGGGCTGCCCCACCCCCCATAGGATTGGACTGCTCAGTACTTAGGATTTTCAAGATAAGAGACTCACACAGCTGGTTTCCCATTGCCAATGCCTGCCTCTGTGTCATGACCTTAGATTTCCTTGGTGTTCTCCCATACAAACACCGACTAGCCTAGGGCTGATCTACCTTAGCTTCCAAGATCTGACAAGATCGGGTTAGCCTTGGCTATTCAGGTTAGAGGAGATATAGCTGTAGATTCCTCTTTTTCTCTTCTGTTTTCAAAACAGAAATTCCCTTTACATTTCTCTTTAATGTTTCTTAGTAGATTCCTGTTACACCCTATATGTGGGCTTTTGTGAATTCAGCCTTTGCAGGGTTTTTTTTTAAAAAAATACTATACACTACAGGGTGCTGCAGGGGGACAGGGAGTCTCGAAAGTTGTTGCTTGCCTCTGCAGAGCAAAATTCTGAAATTCCACAGAACCTCCATTCCCACCTTTCTTATCTTTGGATTTCCCTTTTGAGCAGAAGAATGGGTTTAAAACAGAGGCCATCTGAAGAGGGCTAGCATCTTTCTACTTCCCAACATCAGGGAAATATTATACAAATCTGATGTTTACCTGAAGTATATTTGGCATCATTATTTGAATGGGGAAGAGCAAGGCAGAGGTGTCTCTGTTCCTCCACCACCACTATCTGAACCAGGTTCATGGTATAACCCTTAACCAATGTAACTACCAAGTTCTTATAACTATATCTCCAGTATCCCTCCAATATTACTTAGCTCAATAAACAGAACAATTACCAACTTCAGAAACTCTGAAGTGCCTCATATATGAAGAATTTCTCCAGGGAAGTAAATCATTAGATATCTTCAAAACTGTCAGAAATACAGCACTTAAGTAATAGCATTTCCATTTTTCTTGGCACAATTGTTTTGATGTTCTGTCCTTTTAAATATTGGTTTTCTCCCCAGAGCAGGGCATCGAATATCTCTTAAGTATTTTGACAAGAGGTGGTATTAAATTCAGCTTCCAGGAATTCCACTGAAACAGGAGTAACAGTATTCTTAATTTAGTTCTCCACTTTGGCATGCTATAGATATTCACCAAGGTATCGATGTTATTTGCTTCACTCCTCTCAGGATAACAATAATATAGAACCATGTTAGAGCTCACTGCTTCTAATGTGAACTATTGTACAACTATTCCCTCTGGTACTATAAATGAGACAATGCTCAATAGATCTAGAGTTCCATCAGACAGGATGGAGATTGGGAGGTAATACCATGATCATAGACTTACCTAAAATACCTATTTTTTAGATGAGTCATAAACATAGGAGATGAGTCATAAACATTGCCATCTCTGGACTGGAAAATACCTGGAGGGGGTGGAGCCTGGTGAGGGACTTGAGGTATAATGCCACAGATTCCACTGTCCAAAGCAGCCATTTTCTACAGGTGAACTGATTTTTATCCCCTGGAGATTCGTTGCAGTGGCGTACCACTAATAGGAACATGGGGTATCCCATGTCCCCAGGCACACACCCAAGCACCCCCACGTGACAAAACGGTGTGCACACAAGCTTATGAGACCCATTCCCCTCCCAGCTTCCCTGCAGGCCAGCTTCTGCCCTCCCCAGGACCTGCAGGAAGGCCGGGGGCGGGGCTCGGTGGTGGGTGACCCCGTAGTGCCCGTCCAAGTCCTGCCCTCCTCGAGCCCTGCCCTCCCCCAGTCTCCCTGCTGGCTCTCATAAGTGGGGCGTGGGGAGCCAAGCGACGGGGGTGGGGGGCAGTCATGCCTCTGGGTGCCATTTAGGCCCGGTGCACCACTGATCAAGTTGTAATAGTGGGAGATCTCCTACTATCACCTGGAGGTCAGCAACCCTGCCTAATGTTAAGCACCACTGACTTTACAGGTAAGCGGGAGGTTCCCCATAAGATCTTTCCAGTATTTCTTTTCAGTTCAAAGTAGTTGCAGGGAAGGAGGTGAAATGGGTCAGGGAGGCAAGAAAGGTTCATTTAACCCCATCCTTTCCTCTCATATAAATCACACACACCCAGTTCTCCTGATGGAAAATACTGGTGCTCAGTTCTCTTGTAAAATGGTCATTTCTATATATATATATAGAAGTCCTGAGTCCAGGATGCGAAGATACTTATAGGAACATCTCCTTTCGTAAAAATCCTATGCTTATGTCATTTTTATCTGGCTCTATTCCTAATATCACAGCCCTCCAATGCTAGAACAGCAAAGAAAAACCTGTCTCTCTCCCTCCCTCTCTCAATAAATGTTCTGTGGTAAAAGGTAAAGGTAGTCCTCTGGGCAAGCACCAGGTCGTTAGTGATCCATGCGTGATGTCACATCAAGGCAGGCTTTATTTAAGGATTGGTTTGCCATGGCCTTCCCCAGTCGTCTACACTTTTCCTTGAGCATGCTGGACACTCACTGTACCAACCTTAGAAGGATTGAAGGATGGCTACCTGAAACTGACTTTTGTCAGGATCAAACTCAGGCCCTTTCCTCACGAGCCATTTACAGCGCCCTAGGGATGGCAAAAACGCCATCCCTAGGGAGCTGTTCACATGGGGGGCGCAGCTGCATCGCAGCCACGCCGCCCTCGCTCCCCCCCAGCGGCGCGAAGCCGCCATTTTCCCACCTCGCTTCCCGAGCAAGGTTTTTGGAAAACAGAATGGCAGCACCTGGAAGGCGCCATCCCCCCTTTCCCGATTGACGTACCTTCTCTGTGACATTCCGGCATGTCACACGCCCCCCTGCCCTGCGACACCAGAGCGACGCGCCGGAAGGACGCAGGGAAGATACATCGATCGGGCGACAGCGCAGCGCTGCGCCGTCTTCCCTGCCTTTAATGGGACCGTTCATGCAAACGGTCCCAGGGGGGTGTCGGCGTCATGTACGCCGATGCACCCCCCAGCATGGCCATTTGGAAGCAGCCTCAGCTTGTGAGCAGAGCTTTTGACTGCAGTACTGCAGCTCACCAGTAACTCTGTGCCGTGGGGCTCCTTTTGAAGTTCTGTGGGTCATGATATTTTGTCTGTTTATAGCAGAATGCTTTGCTTTGAGCTTGAGGTTTACATTTTAATGTTAATTATGCTGCTGATCTCACTTTGGTTCATATGAGTTCTGAGCTATATTGATTTGTGGGTCCTGAATATAAATAAGGCGAGATTGAAATATAAATAAACTAGGGATTTTAATCAGAGAGGCTTGTTGTGTGAATTAAGTGCCATCACGTCACTTCCAACTTATGGCAATCTATGAATTAATGACCTCCAAAACATCCTATCATTTATAGGCTTGCTGAGGTCTCACAAACTGAGGGCTGAGACGTCCTTGATTGGGTCAATCCATCTCATGTTGGGTCTTCCTCTTTTCCTGCTGTATTCAACTTTTCTTGGCATTATTGTCTTATCCAGTGACACTTGTCTTCTCATAATATGATATGATAGACACAGTTTAGTCATTTTAGCTTCTAGAAAGATTTCAGGCTTGATTTGATTTGGAACCCACTTATTAGGGGGTTTTTTTTGGTGATCTACAGTACTCCTAAAACTCTCCTTCAAACCCAAATTCAAATGTATCAACTGTTTTCTTGTCAGCTTTCTTCAGAGTCCAACTTTCTCAGCCATACATAGTCATGGGGAATGCTGTAGGGAGAATTTTTTTGACTTGGGTCACCAGCAACACATTCTCACTCTTAAGGATCTTTTCTAACTCCATCATGGCTGCCTTTCCCAGTCTCAATCCTTTTTTTGATTTCTTGTTGCTATTTCCCTTTTAGTTAATGATGGAGCCAAGGAAGAAGAAGAAGAAGAAGAAGAAGAAGAAGAAGAAGAAGAAGAAGAAGAAGAAGAAGAAGAAGAAGAAGAAGAAGAAGAAGAAGAAGAAGAAGAAGAAGAAGAAGAAGAATCCTTAACAATTCCAATTTCTTCATCATCAGCCATAGAAATCTTAGTATATCTTCTTGATGTTCAGGTATAATCCTGCTTTGGCCCTTTCTGCTTTAACCTTCATCAATAGTTCTTTCAAGTCTTCACTATTTTATATCACTAATGTGATATCACCTGCATATCTCAAATTAATGATTTTTCAGTCCATCTTCATCTAAATCTAATTCCACTTTTCTTATGATATGTTCTGCCTTTCTGTTCAAACACATCCTCGTCTGACACTTTTGCCAACAGGAAGCCATTCCATGTCTCCATATTCTGTCCCAGCTGTAGCTTCTTGTCCTGAGTACATGTTGTGCATCAGAACAATCAAATGTTGTTGCACAACAATTTTTTTAAATTTAAAATAATCCTCACAGTCAAAAGTTTTGCTGTGATCTATGAAACATAAGATGATTTTCTTCTGAAATTGTCTTGTATGCTCCAGTAACCAATGTAAATTTGCAATATGATATCTAGTGTCTTTCTTTTCTGAATACAGCTTAAACATCTGGCATTTCTCATTCCAGATATGGAAACAGTCTTTGCTTGTAAGATTTTGAGCATCTCTTTACCATTAGAGAGGCTGCCATCTTACATATTGTTGGAAAGTGTAAACCAGTCTTTATTTTACTTCCGTCTTTTTTTGGTATCTTGGTATGAACTGTTCTACATGAAAAATTCATTCTAACAACTCCATCCCAACAACTGAGAAGATTTAAATAGATTATGAAGATGAAAGAAGGTGAGTTCATGCTGGCAATATTTAAGTTGAAAACAGACCATGGATTTACCAATGTGATGCCAAACTGATATCTAATCAAAAATGATAAGTATGTGGCATTTAGTTTTTAAAAGGTCAGGGGTGTCCTAGGGGTACAGATCTGAAGATAGTTAATGCAACTCTGTGTCCAGAAGAAAGAAA
Source organism: Sphaerodactylus townsendi (assembly GCF_021028975.2). Lineage (NCBI taxonomy): Eukaryota > Metazoa > Chordata > Lepidosauria > Squamata > Sphaerodactylidae > Sphaerodactylus > Sphaerodactylus townsendi. The sequence continues at coordinate 61,560,572 of NC_059435.1, forward strand.
ACATTTGAAAAGAAACCTATCTTTTGAAAAAGGCTCCACATGACAAAAGCCATTCATTTAAAAAAATGTCCTTTGTAACCTGGCAATGACCCTTTAACAAGCATCTATAGAATAAGTACTTCAAAAAGCAACCAGGACTATTAGTTTGCAGTGACTCTGCCTATGTGGAATCTCACACGGAGATTTATTATCTAGAACAGAACCTGACACCTGCTACAATCTTTTTTTAAATTTGAAAACCAAACCAAGTGTTTCTAACCTATATATGGTTAAAAGCATTAAAAAGCTATGCTAATCCAGAATTCTGCATGTACACCAGCAGCACATATGGGGCACTGTGCAACTGGATTCTCCCAGTCTCTTCGCTGCAAGGAGCAGCTCCAACGGAGCATGGGTGAATACATGGAAGCTATCTTATTCTTGTCATTAGTATATTGAGTTCAGTTTTGTCCATTCAGATCAGCAACAGCCTCCTGGGGTCTTAGGAAAGCTCGCACCTGTTATTAAGGAACTGGCTTTGTTTAGTCATTTCTTGGCATCTCAAAAGTTTGGTTCAGGCTTTGGGATCTCTAGTTAAGTTACTGAAAGCTCCTCTCTGGGAAACTAAGGCCATTTCTGCACAGGCCTTAGTGCCACACTGATTTGCAGTTTCCAAAGACAGATAAGGGATGAGATGGAGGTAGACATAGGTGCAAGTGAGATCATGAGTCTGAGAGCTTCAAGCCCAGAGACCTAAAGGGAGATTCCTACTAATATTCTGTTGAAGAAGAAGAAGAAGAAGAAGAAGGAAGAAAAAGAAAAAGAAGAAAAATACTTTGGATTTATATCCTGACTTTCTCTTGAAAGGAGTCTCAAAGGAGCTTATAAACTCCTTTCATTCCTCTCCCCACAACAGACATCTTATGAGGTAGCTGAGAGAACTGTGACTAGCCCAAGGTCACCCAGCACACTTCATGTATTGGAGCATGGAAACAAACCCAGTTCACCAGATAAGCATCCGCCACTCATGTGGAGGAGAGTTGAATCAAACCCGGTTCTCAAGGTCAGAGCCCACCACTCTTAACCACTTCACCATGCAGGTTCTCCACGTACCATATGCTTAAATATGCTTGGTTGTATATTGAGGAATGATATGGGGGGGAAAATTCAATAATGTATTTGTACATTTTATAAGGAGTGGGAAAAAAGATGCATTTATTGGTGTATAGCATGATCAGACATCATCAGCCATCATTTAATTTATAAATGCTCCACTTATTGCTAAACAAAAAAAAATTCTATTCAACAGATGGATTTACATTTGAAACTTTCCATTAGACACACAGACCAGATCAGGAACAGGCAATTATTAGTGTACTTTCCATGTTTCCTGTCAGAATATCTATTAGACAAAGGAAAGTTGCTATCATGGGAGAAGAATTATTTTTGTAGGAAATTAAATTTCTGAAGAGCTTTTTCATCTCATTACATTTGTCATCTCTTACCCAACCATCTGCATAATATTCCACCTTCACCTTTTCTGAGCCACAGGAATCATCAGTGTGGATAGTACTAATTGTTTGCATTCAAGAGCCCTATACAGTTATGTACATTTGATTCAGTTTTGATTTTATCATGTGCTGGAGTTTTATCGAGAAGGAGAGACGTCCATGCTGTGTTAAATTACAGGCCATCTATGGGAGAGGGGCACAATCATAACATGTTAATGCCACACAAAATTGACAGGTTAAGCTAAGGAGGGTGTGATAAGTTTAAATGATATTGTCCCGAGACGGTGGCCAAAAACCTGCCACAAATCATTGGGACATCTTCCCACTACTCATTCCCCCAGACCCCAAATCAGCAACAGGAACCCCACTGTGATACACCCAAGACTCCCCCCAAAGCAATGTTCCAGTCCTCCCAGGTTTCCTCCCCCTCCAACCACAAAGCCAGCCCCTACAGGCCCCAAACTGACAGAGTTTGTAGTGTATTATGGAGCAGCAGTGGCGTAGGAGGTTAAGAGCTCGTGTATCTAATCTGGAGGAACTGGGTTTGATTCTCCGCTCTGCCATCTGAGCTGTGGAGGCTTATCTGGGGAATTCAGATTAGCCTGTGCACTCCCACACACGCCAGCTGGGTGACCTTGGGCTAGTCACAGCTTTTCAGAGCTCTCTCAGTCCCGCTCACCTCACAGAGTGTTTGTTGTGAGGGGGGAAGGGCAAGGAGATTGTAAGCCCCTTTGAGTCTCCTGTAGGAGAGAAAGGGGGGATATAAATCCAAACTCTTCTGCTGCTGCTGCTGCTGCCGCTGCTGCTGGGGAAGGAGGGAGATTAGTGAAGCCAAGGAAAATTACCAGGGGGTCTATGTCACCCACTGCATAGAACTTGATATCATTGAACATCTCCCCAAGAATCTGCAGCTCCCCACTCACCATAGTATCACCCAACTTACAGCCACAGCTCCTGCCTTACCAAGTACTGCAACTCCCCTTGGAGACTCATGGTCTCCTCCTCCCCACCTCCTAGCAGCAGCCTAAATGAGGGAATGGGGGTGCGTACGCTGCAGAATGAGCCATCTCTACTGAGCAGTCAAACCTCCATGACCTCCTATCAGCAGTGTCATTGGGGGAACAGGGCATGCACACTGCAGAACAAGCCACCTCTGCTGGGAAATTGGAGCCTCCCCCACCTCCTAGCAGCAGCCTAATTGGGAAGGGAGTGCACATGTTGCAGAATGAGTCATCTCTGCTGGGCAATTGAGCCTCCCCCACCTCCTAACAGCAGCCTAATCAGGGGAAGGAGATGCACACTCTGCTCATCGTGTGGGTCCTGAAATAGCTAGTGGGTGGCCTGCTAGAGGCATGGGTCCTTAAACTCATCTGTTGGGTCTGACGGTATGAAACAGCCTCCACTTCAGTAAATAACTACCCACACGAGAAGTCAACTCATGTGAGTAATGTAATGTGCAAGCAATCAACCCCCTTGAGATAGCTCATTCTCTTCCGTGAACCGAAAAATTGCAATTTTGATGACTCAGTTTGGGCCTTATCTTTGTGCCGACTTCCCTGAGGTTGCACCCCATCTTCTCGCATCTTTCACTCATTTTCTTGGAATAGCAATTGCGTGGATTAGACTGTTATTGAAAACATTCAAAACCCATAAAACTCGACTTGCTGCACGTAACGTTTAATCATGCAGTCATCTGGTTAATTCCAATTTGCGTTGCATATTTCCATGAAATTTCCTCTGGTCAAAACAAAGCACTACTGCAAACAGGATTGTTGCAGTTTAGAAATATCCCCCTCGGTCTGGGTTGCCTAGATTGTGCAGACTTAATTTACATTAGCTGTGACATTTTGATATATTTGGGTGGGGGGGGGGGATTGCATGTAGAAAATTGGCAAAAGCCTAGATAGAGAGAACAGCAAAACGCTACCAATTCAGGCATGCCAGCCTCTTTGATACATAAACAACAGCAGGCTTTAAATGAATAATGCACTGTACAGATGCTTCACCTATGTGCTACAGATAGGGAATTTTAAAATAAAGCAATAAACAGCATTTCTGATAATACTCAAAGCACAAATCAGGACCTTTTTAATGTTCAAAAGCACATAGAGTAGAGAGCACGCCAGGCTGAATGAAGTTCTTTACACTAGTAAAGAGCTCCAAGCAGACCTTGATAATTTAGGTGAGTTGGCTAAGAAATGGCAAATGCAGTTCAATGTAGCAAAATGTAAAGTGATGCACATAGGGGCAAAAAATCCAAACTTCACATACACGCTACAGGGGTCAGTGCTATCAGTCACAGACCAGGAAAGGGATTTCAGCATCTTAGTTGATAGTTCCATGGGAATGTCAACTCAATGCATGGCAGCTGTGAAAAAGGCAAACTCTATGCTGGGGATAATTAGGAAAGGGATTGATAATAAAACTGCAAGGATTGTCATGCCCTTATATAAAGCTGTGGTGCAACTGCACTTGGAGTACTGTGTTCAGTTCTGGTCGCCACATCTCAAAAAGGATATTGAAGAGCTAGAAAAAGTGCAGAGAAGGGCAACAAGGATGATTGAGGGACTGGAGCACCTTCCTTATGAGGAGAGGCTGCAGCGTTTGGGACTCTTTCGTTTGGAGAGGAGACGTCTGAGGGGGGATATGATTGAAGTCTATAAAATTATGCATGGGATAGAAAATGTTGACAGAGAGAAATGTTTCTCTCTTTCTCACAATACTAGAACCAGGGGGCATACATTGAAAATGCTGGGGGGAAGAATTAGGACTAGTAAAAGGAAACACTTCTTCACGCAACGTGTGAATGGTGTTTGGAATATGCTGCCACAGGAGGTGGTGATGGCCACTAACCTGGATAGCTTTAAAAGGGGCTTGGACAGATTTATGGAGGAAAAGTTGATCTCTGGCTACCAATCTTGATCCTTCTTGATCTGAGGTTGCAAATGCCTTAGCAGACCAGGTGCTCGGGAACAGCAGCAGCAGAAGGCCATTGCTTTCACCTCCTGCATGTGAGCTCCCAAAGGCACCTGGTGGGCCACTGCAAGTAGCAGAGTGCTGGACTAGATGGACTCTGGTCTGATCCAGCAGGCTTGTTCTTATGAGTTGCGCCTGCGTAGCAATGACAACCCCCCCAAAAGAAAGGCACTCCCCCCCCCGGGGCCACACTTTGATCTCAGATCAAAGAGGATCAAGATTGGTAGCCATAGATCGACTTCTCCACTCATGAAAAATTTTTAAAAAGCAATCTCATGAAAAACAACTCATGAAAATATTTTAAAAAGCAATCCCAAGGCACCTCCATGCAAAGGTGCAGGCCAGCTGATTTGCTCGCTGACTGTGGGACAGCCAGACAGTGAAGGGCCAGAGGATAAAACGGGTTCATTTATACCTGGTGTTAATTGGCTATGCAGAAGGGGCCTTGGCATTTGTTATTTTATTCTGGTTTTAACTGGAGATTTTTAAAACTATTATTGTAAGTGCTTTGAATGACAAGGCAGAGCAGGATATAAATGTTCTGATAAATGAATTCTTTTTATGTTAATTCTATTTTTGCCTAACATCTTTTTGAAGTGGTCTTCACACACATGGAATGAACTGATTATTATTCTTTTCATTAGATTTTTTTTTCAAAACGTCCTTTACATAACATCTCGGTCTCTATCCTGCTTTTCTGTTGTAAACATAAGACCCTTTACCTTAAGATGCCACTCCAGTGCATCTGATACAGAGAACCGAGACTTACAAAAGCTCATAGCAGAATAAACGTTTTTATGGTCCTAAAGTGCTGTCGCATCCCCGTTTTATTTTGCTGCTGCAGAGTAACACAACTACCCATCTGGAACTGTCACAGTCTTAACAGTTTGTATCATAGAAACATCCTGTAAGTTGCTTGCAAAATGAAAGCAAAAAGCCGTCATCCCATTTGTAAAGCAAGCTGGTTAATGATGATGCCAGAAAGATGCAAGGGATATTGTTTCCATATGTTGTGCATGCCAAGAGTATCATGTTCCACTACTGGTACCTGCAGTTAAGGGATCTTAGACAACAGGGCTGGAAAATACCTCCACCTGAGACACTGGAGACTTGCTGCAAGTCATGGAAGACGTTACTAGGGTAAATGGATAAATGTGGCACTTTGATAAGAAAGCATTGTTTCATCTGTAGATATGTCATTCTAGCAGTGGGTGTATACTTATTGTAATGGATACTTACAAGGTAATAGTGAAGAAGGCACTTTATCAAAGGAGTCAGGAGAAATGATTGGAAAGAGCTGAATGCACAGAGCATGCTTTTGATTGATTGAAAGGTAGAAAGGAGTGAAACATTTGGTTTATATCTGCAGGTCAGATTTTCCAGGGATCCTGGAAAGGTTGTATCTTCCTCTGAGCATAGAGTAGGGGTCACTGGGAGAGTAGGGGAATATTTGTTAATTTCCTGCATTATGCAAGGAATTGGATCAGACGACCCCTGAGGTCCCTTCTAGTCCATGTTTCTGTATCAAGGGCCACACTCACAGTGAGGTGGCTAACTTGTGTGTCAGGATATCAAAGAAAAATAGTCCTCTTTAAAAGGAATTTTGGCTGGTGAGAGCAATGAGCTAAGGGGACATTCTACAGATCACTGGAGTCCAGACATAAATAGATGAAGCTAATGTGCATTTAGGGTTTTGGATCTCTCTCTGTAAGCCAAGATTCTAGCATTCTATGTGCAGAGTCTGTCTTTTTAAATACAGACACATTCAGTCACATGAGCCCCCAATCTGAACTAATACAACCCAAATATAGATTTACCTTCTCAATATGATCTAGACTAGGATAGTAGTCTGGAAAACAACCCACATTTAAACATTTTGTTTATAGAGGTAAAATGCTAAAGGCTAGCCTCGGGCAGAAACTTGTCAGAGCCCAGTGAAATTGAAGCTTATCATTTTCTATTATTACTAAATATAAATGTATTTTCTGATTTTTACATAATGCCTCTGCAGAAACTTTAACCTTCAACAGAAGGTTAGGATTGTGTTCTTCAAAGGGCCACCAAGTTTTTTCCCCCGCTAAAAATCATTCCCTCTCGCTATTTTCCCCATCATGTTGGCAAAAGGATGTGTGACTGAAAATCTGTTTAGACGGGAAAGAACTATGAAGCTCTTTCACCCATTGGATCTTCCTCTGCAGCCTCTGTGGCCATGTTGAACATAGATGCTCTTGAATCACAGCCAGCTCTATTTCAGGTGTTAACAGCTGCAGAAAATGCAATTAAGTTACCTGGCCTCGGTAACCCCAGTAAACCTCCATATCTGATAAAGACCTGAACGAAAATCGGTTTTGTATAATTACAAGATTTCAGTTTAAAAATGAAAGGAGACGACAAAACGAAATCCTTCCTAGAGAACATTTTATATTCTACAACGAGACATAACCATTCCTTGGACTTAAACACCCGGATTCATGATTTTTTTTTCTTCCGGCGCATGAGTAACAGGATGAAATCTTGCTTATTTGACCTCCCTGCTTCCTTACACATGTTGTATTCTTTGGGGAATGGGTCAACTTAATTGTTTGTGGCCGTTTGTTGAGTCTTTAGGGAAATGAAGTCAGGAGATTCTGCCTGGACTTGCAAAGGATGAAGCTATGGGGGACAGTCTTGCTTTTCAGTAAATGATTATAACAGAGAGGTCTAGAAGGTCTGGTTTTAAGATGCTTTCCCCAATGAGGGAAATGGCAGATGTTTCTTATGATCTATGTGGCAGATTATAGGTAAGGCATCTTTAATATCATAAAACAAACGTTAGGCCTGGCTTAGGCATATGACAGGCTCTTCATGAATGAAGCCAACACACAGGGAGATTTCGCATGCCCGCAAAAACACCCCCGAAACTTTTCAGGGATGTTTGATCTGGGTCTCAGAAGCTCTTAAATATTCTGTCACCAACTTCTCAGCTCTCTTTCTGGAATGGATGCTCATCTATGCATTCAGAGACTCCCACAACAGTTTCTATCTTGCCAGCACCAACTGTTCCTATTTCACCAGCCTTCTGACTATGCCCTAATGCCCACTGACCATTGAAATGGAAATCAACAGGCAGCAATGAATATAACAGAGGATTTAGATATCTGAGCATTTTTGGAGTGTATATAAGCCTGGACAATGCCTGACAAATTGATGCAATTTAGACCATTTGGTCAGCTTTCTTCATTGATGTTCTCTCAGGCTAAACAAACATTCTTTCCCTCCGCCATACCTCACCTCAAGTACTTCCTTTTGTCTTCCTCTGTTTTGTGCCATAAAAAGACGAAAGCCAGAGATACAATCATATCTATTCCATCTCTTCTTTCCAGTAAACATCCTGGTATGGGAACCAGCGGCTTCCCAGTTGTCAGGCACTGAGTACAGCAAATTGTCTCTACCAGTGAGTGATTATTTAGAGCTAGGCTAGACAAAAGCTTAGAAAATAATGCCATACTACAGGGAACAATTCTGTGCAGACAAAGGAGAATGAATGCACCACATAACAGCGCTCATCTTTTCCATCTATAATTGCTTTCCCACCCCCCAAAAGAGAAAGATATATTTATGAAAGCCTTTAAAAAGCAAACAAACACCAAACCAGTCTGATATTAAACTTCAGAAGAGACGACCTGTAATGAGCAGATTTCTTCTGACAGTCCTCTAGTTTCAGCAAAAGGACTTGGTTATGGTAATACCAAAATATTACTGCCACTGAGCATTATAACCTTCCAACCTCTTTCACACATCAGTTCACCCATATGATTTTCCCTTACAAGAATGATTTTAAAAATCCTACGCCTGCTGTTCCCCTTCCACACACACAAAACTGCATTTTGATTTCACTTCTGTGTGAGAAGATTTTGTGATCCTTTATTTCTACCCCATTTCCCCTTTCTTCACACTGAGTTTTAAAATTCTGATCTCTTCCGTTTCATCTGAAAAAATCCCTGATGCATGTTATACCTGTGATTTTTGTGCCATTTTGCGTCGCCTGGCGCCACATTTCCCCCATGAAAATGCATGCATCTGGCAATGATGACATTATGCATATATGCATAAATAACACGCAGTTGTTGCCTGTTAAGAACCAAACATGTGTATACAAATATCAAGAATATCAAGAAGACACAGAGAAAAGAACAGAGGAAAGCAAAACATCTGTTAAGTCTTGAACTGTGAAAACCTGAAAGTCCTGCATGACTATCCAACCACTGAGTCAACATGCTTGAAGGGTCCTTTTATGGCATGGTATCTCCCTACCTGTAAAGGTAAAGGTAGTCCCCCTGTGCAAGCATCAGGTCATTACTGTCACAGCACAACATTTATACAGGGCATCTTTGAGGGCAACAAAGGAATAATTTTTAGCAAGTATGAAATAATACCCTTGACAGAGCTTGAGAACCAATGAGGCATCCATGTGGCTTTCATAGAGTTGCCAACTCCAGGTCACAAAATTCCTGGAGATTTGGGGATGAAGGTTGGGGAGGGAGCTCAGCAGGGTATAATGCCATACAGTCCCCTTTCCAGGGCAATCAATGTTTTCCATGGGTGACTGATCTCTGTCATCTGGAGATGATCTGTAATACTGGGAGAAGAAGAAGAAGAGTTTGGATTTATATCCCCCCTTTCTCTCCTGCAGGAGACTCAAAGGGGCTGACAATCTCCTTGCCCTTCCCCCCCTCACAGCAAACACCCTGTGAGGTTGGTGGGGCTGAGAGAGCTCCGAAGAGCTGTGACTAGCCCAAGGTCACCCAGCTGGCATGTGTGGGAGTGTACAGGCTAATCTGAATTCCCCAGATAAGCCTCCACAGCTCAGGCGGCAGAGCTGGGAATCAAACCCAGTTCCTCCAGATTAGATGCACGAACTCTTAACCTCCTACACCACTGCTGCTCCTCCAAGCTCTCCATGTCCCACCTTGAGTTTGCAATCCTACTTACATGTGTAAATCTGAGGCAGAACTAAGTACAAAATAAACATACTAGTAAGTATATCATGAAGAATACCACAGGCTTTTCTTGCAAATAAAAATGTACATGATCAGATTGGTTGCAGAACACTAGGCCTGTCCCTGCAAAACTGTCAGATGTTGTCAAAGACTGCCACTTCTAGAAGAAAGGAGAAAGATACCGTGGGCCAAATCTGTTTCATCTTCAAAAACAGCAGCTACTGACGCTATTGATAGCTACATAAATCTTCCATTCTGTGCACATATGCACTTTTAAAATGTGCCTTTAAAATATGCATGGAGTCAACATAATAAAACATTTAAAAATTCCCAGAAATACAGCGCAAATCAAAGCCAACTTCCCAGAAGGTAATGGACAGGGATATGGAAGATTATCAGAGAACCAATTCCTGCTTTTGCGACTTACACGTGTTAAATCTACTGCACTCACTAAGAGGAGCAGAGATTGGATGGTTGGGGAGGGGAGAGATGAGAATCCATGCAGAACATTCTGATACACACTGACATAAAGTCAGTTGGGGGAACTGTGAACAGTCTTAAATGTATCTTGCAACCAAACTGTTTTTAAGGTAAAGCCAGGTGCTAAAAGTGAATCAGCAGCCAAGTTGAGCTTGCAAAAAGGAAGAGAGGACATGACTAAATCCCATTTGTCTTGCAAACACAATGTGAGCTAAACGTTGTGAATAATGATTCAGAAACATCTTCCCTGCCATATCATCTGTCCACATTCAAAACCGAAATCCTGGGTGGAACTAATGGGTCTCCTTATGCAGACAGACATTCCCCCACCAGGGAATGAGGTGTGAACACAGTGATATTAAATGTAGCTTTAGCAAAGGCTGATCTAATCCTACAGCTGACATTGCTTAGGGTCGCTGTTTTATGATGGGTGATTGTTAAAGAAGGCAAGCTGAAGTGTCTGAAGAAGAAGAGGAATGCAAGCAAAAGGAAATAAAAAGGGCTGCTTGAGTGTGATCATAAACGTAAAAAAAACCCTACTAAAACTTTGAAGGGGATATGGATTTGTGGCCTACAGATCGCAGAGGTTCCTCAAAGGATACAGCCCATTAATTTTAAGTAACCAACTAGGGAACTCAAAGGGTTCTTTAAGATGTAGGACACCAGGCAAATTTGTCTGTGAGAAGGAATAAAGGAAAACAAAGGGATGAATTATCTTTCTATTTTAACTTTTCCAAGCCCACTCCCCAAGTGCAAGTAAAAATAGAAGTCTGTTTACACTTAATGAAAACAAGTCCAGACATGTCCACAACCATGGAAATCAACACCTTTGTGAACACTGGCCCCTCTTAACACCTAACTTATTCCCATGCTGAAAACAGGAACAGACAGCCGTAGCACAAATTGTTGATCAGGCACCTTATCGTTAGCACTGCTAATCAGTCCCACGGACTCTTTTGGTGTAATTTTATCTCAACCTCCCCTTAAAAGTTCTTTCATTTCATGACAGTTTTACCGCTCCCAGTAATAACTCCCAAATAATTTTGCTTAGACATTCTGATCCACAAGGACTTATGATGCCAGTTTTGAACTGTTGATATTGAGGATTTGGGGAAACCAAACTATTAAGGTAGAGTAGGTGTTTACACGAAATGTAGAGTCTTATTCAACCATATATGCCACCTGAGCTTTTTGGAAGAACTGTAGGTAAAAAAATTCTCCTTGTAAATCAACAAGAGACAGGCAATTGTAGAGTTAATAGATATGGGAGAGCAGCAGTGCATAATGGAGGTGGGTATTGATTTGTGTGTGTGTGTGTGGAATAATGTTATCAAAGAATTCCCCTATTTTTTGCCTGTGAAATGTTTGATGGTGTGACACATAAAGCAGAGTTTAGCATGCCAATATTTCAAAATTCAAAATTCAGGAAAACAATTTGTCCCCAACTCACTCGTTTTGATAAAATAAAACAGAAATCAAGCAGCACCTTTTGAATGAACTATATTTATTCCAGAATCAGCTTGTGTGAGTCAAAGCTAAGCTGCAACTCACAACATTTTGATCTGGAATCAACTTGCTTAGTGTTTAATGTGCTCCTTGATTTTGAATTTATTTTGCCATAAGAGACTAACATGACTACCTGGGGTTTGATCATCTCCAGGTGAGTCTTGAAAATCTCCTGGAGTTACAATGGATCTCCAGAGCAGCTCCGGAGAAAATGGCTGTTTTAAAAGGTGGACTGATTAAGATATTCTACCTTGCTGAAGTCCCTCCTCACACTAAACCCCACCCTTTAAAGACTCAGCCCCAAAACCTCCAGAAATTTCCCAATCCAGATTTGGCAACCCTGTCTACCTTTTGGAAGCTTTTGCTAACCGAAGCCCAGGGCTGTGCTCAATTAACGTGCACCAGTCCCAACGAAGTCATCCCTGTCCATCTCCACAGCAGCGAGTCAACATCCAAAAGCAACTGGAGGATCAGGTAAAATCTCTCTCACCTTTCCCTTGTTTCTGCATCTCTCCATCTGCCATTGCCAATATAAATATTTATGCAATCCAAAGGAGGAGATCATCAGCTCATCAGTGCAGGTTTGTTTGCCTGACACTCATGCAGATGGCTGACTCCCGAGAATCAGGCCAGCACAGGGAGAGGTTTCAGGCAAAGTGTGAATGCCCTAGACCAGGGGTAGGGAACCTGCGGCTCTCCAGATGTTCAGGAACTACAATTCCCATCAGCCCCCACCAGCATGGCCAATTGGCCATGCTGACAGAGGCTGATGGGAATTGTAGTTCCTGAACATCTGGAGAGCCACAGGTTCCCTACCCCTGCCCTAGACCCCATGCCAGATGCTCTCTTGGTGGACTGAAGAGTGGGCAAAGTGATGAGAGAAAAGACCAGCAAGGAGGAGATTACAAAAGACCAATGCAACACTCCAGGCAAACCAGAGTCCACAGAATTACTATAATAACCCTCTGCGAAATGGAGATTCAAATAATACTTTGCCAAGGAAATGTTGCTTAATTTTCACAAGTGTAAAATGCCATTGCTGAAGTTCATCATTTCTTGGGAGCAGCTTGTACAGAACAGTTTTCACATCAGGGTCCCCAGTTGTGCTGTATGCAAACATTTCCTCACATAGCACACCATGGTGTACTGTGTTGTTCTTTCAGATTCTGCAGTGTGCCAGCCTGGCACAAGGGTGCCCTTATCAGAAATGTTACTAATGCTACTGTCACTAGAAAAAGTACCCTGGTGCACATCATTACGTCCCATACCCCCTCCCCTCATATTTTCCTCCCAGCTCCGGGACAGATTGCTCGCATATAATTTGCAGGAAGCTGCATTTGATTTTTCATTTCCAGTCAGTTAAATATGAGTTATACTTCAGGAAGATAGCCATCACACTGCGCTGTTTTTTCCCATATTCTGTGTCATGCTTAGGTTCATTGGAAATACATCCCAAACCATCCTACTGCTGTCCTTCAGGACCTTCTTAAAATAAATGATTTATAGGCCGAAAGTCCAAGATTCAATCCCTGGCGTCTACAGCTAAAGGCTGACATAGAGCAGCTGTTGGTACAGGCCTTTCCACCCAGCGTGGAGTGTTGTTACTGAGTGGGGCAGACGTTACACTGAGCTTTCAGATGAACCCAACAGTGTGGCTTGTTAGAAGACAGCTTTATATGTGGACAAGTTTCCCACAAGGTGTGTCTGTGTGTCTGTGTGTGTGTACAGCTTGTGGCATGAATGGTGCGATAAAGTCACAACTGACTTACAGCAGCCCCATACGGTTTTCAAGGTAAGAGACGTTCAGAAGTGGTTGGCCGTTGCTTGCCTCCATCTTCAGAGAGTTCTGAGAGACTTGTGACATGCAATAAATCAGAGAAATCATGGAGGGTTGTCAACCGGACTGAAGAAAAATGCCCTGTCAGGTGATGGCATTTAGCTCAAATAACATGAAAAGTTCCAACTGCTCACTTCCACATATTGAGCCTCTAAGAAATGGGCAGGACATTTTCCTCCAGACCCCTAGGCCAGGATGGCTACCAAGTGTATTACTGGCCAATATTCCTGTATCGATTCCTGGAAGTCTCCCCTTTCAGTCACTTCCTGTTGTGATCAGTAGGCAACCACCTGTAGCTCTGTCTCTATGTGACCAGTATTCTGTTATGGCCCTCACATTACCAACCCTTCGAAAGGGTGAACACATCTACTGAACGTATTGAGAACAATATAAAACATGACACTAACTGCTGTTCACATGGTGAGGTATGATCAAATGTACAGTCAAAATGAAGGTAGTTCCCCTTTGCAAGCACCGGGTCATTACTTACTCATGGGATGACATCATATCATGATGTTTAAGAGGCAGACTATAGTTGTCATTCACTTCCCCAGTTGTCTACACTTAATTGTGCAAAAATCCCATTGATTTCAATGACGAAGCATGCTTTGCTGTATGCTGGACCACAGCAGGAGCCATCTGCCTGATTTTATCATATGGGAAAAAGGAATACGATGAATATAGATTGGTTTCTGTGTGAAATGAAGCAGTGAGGAAAGGTGAAGAAATGTTCTTGCCCTGCTTTGTCTGACGCAGTCAAGCCCATGTCCTTTGATTGTTTTGTATGGTATAAATGGTGTTTACAAATAGGGCAATTGAGGTTATGATGATTATCGGGCCCAGCCTCTCCAGGGAATGGACTAGTCTACCTTATCTGCATTCAATCACATTCTTGTGGTGAGAGTTTCCACCAGTGCTCCTTCACATCTATTGCCATGTGGCTCCATCCTTCTATGCAGGCTTCCATGCCTACGGCTCTTTCCACATAGACACTAATTGTTTTGAGGCAAAAAGTTACTTGTTTCCTCTGAGGAGTTCTGAATTCCCCCCCCCCCACACACACACATTTTATTTGCAGCCTCAAAATGTTTTAAATAAATCCCCTTTTAAAATGATTCTGTGGTCGAAACATTTCTTAAAAGGCTTCATTTGTCTGTTCTGTCCCTTTAAGATACCTCTCTGCCTTCTTGCACTTCCTCATCAGTAACATTTTGTGAGCTTCTTGTCCTGTTTTGGAGCATTTCAGAGTCTTTTGATGATTTTGGTGGGATCAATCTTCACAGCATTGAAGGCAGAAAACTTAGGGAATCGCAGTAGGAGGCTGCGAAGCATGGAAGCACAGATTTGTCAATGGGAAAAAACAGAAAATGGCAACCAGGAATCGTTTCAAGGGGGTGAGTGGGATCAAAAATTGTGTTATGGGGGGGGGGGGGGATCTAAAATGTTTTTAAAATTTTGATGCATCACTCCTAAGGCACAAATTGGCTGTTTTGGCACAAGTCACCTAAAATGTTTTTAAAACATTTTAGGTGACTTGTGCCAAAACAGCCAATTTGTGCCTTAGGAGTGATGCATCAGAATTTGTTGATCACCGATGATACTTTGGCCAGCGTTCACAAGCTACCAGGTCACATGTTACTGTGTTTTCATGACTGAAGATGTCAAAGCGGCAGGCACAAACTCCATCCTGAGGTAATCTGAGAACCAGCTCTGGAAGCAGGAAGATTAGAGAAAATATGTGAGACATTCTCCATGTTGGAATCTGTTTGTTTATGTTTGGGTGGAGTCTTGCGAATTCCCAAGAAAGTGGTGCCATTCGCCCTAGCCCTTACCTTTCCTAGTAATGTCCGACTCTGCAAAGGGAGCAACAGGACAAATGAAAGGAAGGAAATAGTTGAAATGTTCAGCTTCCCCTGAAACAAATCTGAATAGCCTTGAGCTGACAGATGTAAAACTACGATTGTTTAACAACTTCCACCCTGCCAAGAGACAATATTACAAACCTTTGTAAAATTCAATACCTTGTGCAATATAATACAATACAAGCCACATATTGTATGCTGAATACCGCACAATGGGGGGAAAAAAATCTCAGCAACTTAGCCAAATTTTCTTGGCTTCTATACTTTGAACAGAAAGGAAATGATTACATGTGGAACTTGAAGTCTTTGCTTTACTTCACATTTCGATCCCTTCCCTTTGGCTCTTGCTGTGCCTCCAAGAAAGCTGAGCAGGGCTTGGGACTGTTACAGGATATCTTTGTTTAATGAAAAGCTGTTTATCATGAATGTGAAAACTTCTCCGATGCCTATTGGTGCATCAGTTTTAAAATAAAATATTTTATTAAGTCGAACAGAAAACTGCCTCCTGGAATAAAAATGAGCAGAGCGGTTTTGCTAATGTATTACATACAGGAAACACACAAGACAACAGTTCAGGTCGAACGTCATGTGAAGCTAGGGTTGCCAACTTCCAAGGGGGTGGCTGGAGATCTCTTGAGATTAAACTGATCTCCAGGCAACAGAGATCACCTGGAGATCACCTGGAGAACACCTGGAGAAAATGGCCGCTTGGGAAGTGGAATCTACGGGTATTATACCGCACTGAAGTGTCTCCCATTCCAAACTCCCCCATCCTCAGGTTCCACTTCCAAAATCTTCAGATATCTCCTTACCTGAAGCTGGCAGGCCTATGTGAAGCCATGATTTATTTTAATCCTGGCTAGCTTGTGAAACCAGGAGCAGGGTTGCTGATGATTCATGCAAATCCTGGCTTGTCTCCACAAACTGTGATTTCATCAGCTTTGTACTTTTGCCCACTAGTATCACAGCCTGCTTGTTGGGGGCTGGCGGGAAAGGGGAGTATTTATTGGGGATGAAATCAGGATTGATAGAAGATATCTGCATTTGCACATCACATGACAAGCCCATCAAGATCAAATTCAAACCATGGCTTCAGATTCCAGTGTAAGATATTGCAATAAGCAGAGTGACCTGTGTTCAGAAAATAGCAATGACCTTTGTTAGTTTAATTAAACCGTTTTTGAATGTATCAAAAAAAAATTGCCTAAATTCTCAAGATGAAAATTCACTTCCTTTTCTTTCCATAATTAAGATGCTGACATTATTCACATGAGTAACTGAAAAGAGGAACCGTACTGACCTTATCAGATTTGGCCAAGTGTCCATCTAATTTCAGATTTTCAGTGTTTCCAGCAGAATACATCTGGATTATTAAGAACATAAGAACATAAGAACAAGCCAGCTGGATCAGACCAAAGTCCATCTAGTCCAGCTCTCTGCTACTCGCAGTGGCCCACCAGGTGCCTTTGGGGGCTAGACCAAAGTCCATCTAGTCCAGCTCTCTGCTACTCGCAGTGGCCCACCAGGTGCCTTTGGGAGCTCACATGTAGGATGTGAACGCAATGGCCTTCTCGCGGCTAAGTTGCTCCCCGGACCATCACCTGGTCTGTTAAGGCATTTTGCAATCTCAGATCAAAGAGGATCAAGATTGAGTAGCCATAAATCGGACTTCTCCTCATAAATCTGTCCAAGCCCTTTTTAAAGCTATCCAGGTTAGTGGCCATCATGTCACCTCCTGTGGCAGCATATTCCAAACACCAATCTGCGTTAGCGTGAAGAAGTGTTTCCCTTTATTAGTCCTAATTCTTCCCCAGCATTTTCAAATGAATGCCCCCTGGTTCTAGTATTGTGAGAAAGAGAGAAAAATTTCTCTTCTGTCAACATTTTCTACCCCATGCATAATTTTTGTAGGACTTCTAATCATATCCCCCTCAGTCGCTCTCCTCTCCAGAACTAAAGAGTCCCAAACGCTGCAGCTACTCCCCTCATAGGGAAGGTGCTCCAGTCACCTCAATCATCCTTGTTGCCCTTCTTAACTGCACTTTCTTTTTTCTATCTCCCTCAATATCCTTTTTTTGAGATGCGGGCAAACAGAACTGGACACAGTACTCCAAGTGCGGTCGCGACTCCACTGCTTTTATATATATGTGAGGCATGACAATCTTTGCAGTTTTTTATTATCAATTCCTTTTCTAATGTAATCCCCAGCATAGAGTTTGCCTTTTTCACAGCTATGGCCATGCATTGAGTTGACATTCCCATGGAACTATCAACTAAGACGCCTAAATCCCTTTCCTGGTCTGTGACTGATAGCACTGACCCCTTAAGTAGCGTGTAATGTGAAGTTTGGATTTTTTGCCCCTATGTGCATCACTTTACATTTTTTTGCTACATTGAACTGCATTTGCCATTTCTGAGCCCACTTTCACCTAATTTATCAAGGTCCTCTTGGAGCTCTTTAGCAAGAATCCTTTGTGGTTCTCCCCACCTCTACATAGCAATTTGGTATCATCTGCAAACTTGGGCCACCACGCTTACCCACCCTACTTCCAGGTCATTTATGAATAGGTTAAAGAGCACTGGTCCCAAAACGGATCCTTGGGGACACCACTCCCGACATCTCTCCATTGTATGAGAAACTTCTCCATTTACACTCCACTCTTTTGTTTCCTGTTTCTCCAAATCCAGTTTTTAATCCATAGGAGGACTTCCCCTCTTATTCCTTCTCCACATTGCTGAGTTTTTCTCCAACAGTCTCTGGTGAGGAACTTTGTCAAAAGCCTTTTGGAAATCCAAGTAGACAATGTCCAATCCGGGTTCACCCCTGTCCACATGCCTGTTTACACCTCTCAAAGAACTCTAGTAAGTTTGTAAGACAGGATTTGCTCCTCTGCAAAAGCCATACATGCTGAGCTTCCTTCTCAGCAAGGTCTTGCTTTTCTTACATGTTTCTTATAATTTTATCTTTTAATGATAGATTCTACTCTAATTTTACCAGGAACAGATGTCAAACTGACTGGCCTGTAATTTCCTCGGTCCCCTAGATCGCTTTCTTAAAGATTGGTGTGGACATTGGCCATCTTCCAGTCTTCAGGGATGGAGCCTGATTTCAGGAGATAAGTTGCATTATTAAAATTAGAGAAGATCAGCAATTTCATGCTTGAGCTCTTTAAGAGCACTCTTAATGGGTGAATGCAATCTGGGCCAGGGATTTGGTAACATTTAGTTTATCAATGGCTGCCAGAACTTCTTCCCTTGTCTACCACTATCTTTCGCTTAGTTCCACCGGATTCAGCCTCCCTAAGAAGCTTGGATTTCAGGTGCAGGAATGTTCCTCACCTCCTCCTCTTGGGTGAAGACAGATGCAAAAAAGAATTCATTCAGCTTCTCTGCAATCTCCCTGCCATCTTTTAAAGCACACCCTTTGTTCCTTTTGTCATCTAACGAGGCCTACCGCTTCCCTTGCTGGCTTCCTGCTTTTGATGTACTTGAATAACTGTTTGTTGCTGGTCTTGATGTTCGCAGCCATGCGTTCCTCATAATCCATTTTTGCCTCCCTTACAGCTAACCTTCTTCTCCTCCTCTCTCGCGTCCGCCAGCTCAATGCTTCAGCGCGAATTGTTTACCAGATAATTCGGTCATTGACCTCCATACCGGAGAGATCTTCCAAATTCTCAATTGGATATCAGCTGTAGAGGCTTTTATGAGCTTTTGCTAGATAAGATCCACGTCGCTCCGCCAATGCGACCTTCTCATCCACGTTGGCTACAATTAGCGAACTGGAGACTCCCTTGCCGTCGCCGGGGCCTTGTTTGACCCAGTGTGCTCCTCCTTTCTGCTCTCTGAAGCGGCCTGCTCTACAGAGCCTTAGCCTGCTGTTAGACCTACTACCTGCTCCTCTGGATCCGCGCCCAGTCCTGGCTTAGGAAGTGAAAACCTGCGGTGGAGCTACGGCCCCATCTGTTAGAGTATCATCAATGGCTCTTCTCTTGAGCAAAGGAACCTTCCCGGATGGAGTTGAAGGAGGCAGTGGTCCACCCACTCTTAAAAAGACCACCGTTAGATCCAGGAGATCTGGCCAATTACCGCCCCGCTTCGAAGATCTTTCGTTTCTTGGGAAGGTAATTGAGAGAGTAGTGCTGGAGCAGCTTCAAGGTTTTCTGGATGACTACATCGGCTTTTGACTCTTCCAGTCCAGCTTCCGTGCTGGAGTATGGGACGGAGACTGTTCTCGTGGCGTCACAGATACACTCCTCGCGCATCCAGCTTGACCAAAGGCGGATGCGGGCACTGCTGGTGTTGTTAGATCTCACATCCTGCGTTCTGGATGTGAGTGCGACCTACTCGATCTTTTTGACTCCACTGGCCTGGCCGGGCCTCCGGAGTCGCGGGGCACTGGTCCTTCAGTGGATAACCTCGCTTTCTCCTCCGGGGCCGGAATCAGCAAGTGAGTCGCGAGGACCAGGCTTTCCGGAGGTGCGCCCACTACAATGTAAGTGCCTCTAGGGGGTACATTACTGTCCCCGCTGTTATTTAACATCTATATGCGACCCCTTGCTCAGTTAGTTTTGCGGAGTTTTGGGCTGATTTGTCACCAGTACGCTTTGATGACACCTGCAGCTCATTCTGTTGATGGAGGGGAGCAGCCGCCCGCCTCATGCGGCTCTACAGCACTGTTTGGAGAGCGTGTAGCTGGTTGGATTTAGCGATCAGAGCAGGCTGAAATCTGAACTCGCTTCTGAAGACGGAGATCCTCTGAAAGCCTGGCCGTGAAGGAGGAGAGTGGACTTTTCCAACGCGCCCGGTATGGGAGGTGGGGCCACATTGGCACCGACCCCCCCTCGTTCGCGAGCCTGGGGGTCCACCTGGATTCAACTCTCTTCAATGGAGATCCAGGTGGCTCCATACAACCCGGGCTGCCTTTTTCCACCTCCGTCAGGCCGGGCGACTGGGCCCCTTCTCTCTCCAGAGCCGGATCTAGCCTCGGTGATCCATGCAACGGTCATCTCCAGACTTGCACTATTGTAACTTCGGCTCTACTGGCTGGGCCTTCCCTTAAGCGTTTGATCCAGACATTAAAACTGGTTCACCATGCGGCAGCACGCCTGCTTCACGTGGCAAGTACCTTCGGGAGCAACATTCAACCTGTGCTGCGGCAGCTGCATTGGCTTCCAGTAGAGTTCCGGATCATCTTCTCAAGGTGCTGGTATTGACCTTTAAGGCCATTCACCGGCCTTGGGACCATCGTATCTTCGAGACCGCATCACCCCATATGTCCCTAGGCGACCTCTTCTGATCAGCGGAGGGCCAACCTACTGGTGGTCCCTGGCCCCTCGGCAATCGCGGCTGGCAGCCTCCACATCCGCCAGGACCTTTACAGCCCTGGCTCCCCGCTCTGGTGGAACAGCTCTCCCTCCAGCTGTCCGGACCTCGCGGGACCTTGGAAAGTTCCTTGGGGGGGCCTGCAAAGACGGAGGCTGTTCCGCCGGGCCTTCGGAGGATCCACGCCAATAGTGCCCTCGCTTTGGCCTCTGGACACCCTAGGCCGTACTTACATCATTGAGACTCACTCATGCCCCCTCCACCATGGGAAGTTGGGAGGGTTTTATTTATTGATTGATGCTGGACGCCACACTGCACTTTGAATCTTAACTTAAACTTAGATTTGGGTTTTAAATTGTAAATGTATTAGGAGTTTTACTGCTGCTTTTAAATGCTATTTAATACATTGTTTTTTAAATGTTGTACACCGCCCAGAGCCCCCAGGGGATGGGGCGGTATAAAAATCGAACAAAATAAATAAATAAAATAAATAACTTGCTTCTCTTTTGCCACCATTTGTGTTCCCTCTCATATTCTTCATCAGCCAAACTGGACTTCCATTTTTGAAAAGACATTTTCTTTTTTCTGATAATTTCCTCAACCTCTCTTGTTAACCATGGTGGCTTTCTTTTGGACTGGGTGCTGCCTTTTCTAACCTGTGGAACACATTCCAGCTGAGCTTTTATTACTGTGTTTTTAAATAACCTCCAAGCATCCTGGACAGTTTTGACTCTCTTGATTTTCCCTTTCAGCTTCCTGCGCACTATCCCCCTCATCTTGAGAAATTTCCCTTTCTGAAGGCGAATGTAACTACATTAGTAGTTGCCACTTGTTCGTGCCATGCTGAGATAACTGAATCTGGAGCTAGCATTGTAGGTCGCTGTTCCTATCGGCTCAACAACACTGACTTTCTAATACCGGAGTCCCTGGGTCCCGCATAGAATTAGATCTAGGATCACACTCCTAGCCTGGTTGGTTCCACAACCATCTGCTCTAAACACAGTCATTTAGCATATCCAGGAATGCTCTCTCCTTACTATGACCTGAACATGCATTTTTCCAGTTTATATGGGGATAGTTAAAATCACCCAATACCACTACATTTTTGTTTTTGTTGGCCTCTCTAATTTCTTTTTCCATCTCAGAATCCTCTTGTGCACTTTGGTCAGGGGGACGATAATATATTCCTAATATTAAACTGTCAGCCTTCACACCTGAGTATTGATATCCACAGTGATTCTGTGAGGAATAACTCCCCGGCCATTATCCTATTTTATGTGATACTATGCTCTCTTTGATGTAAAGGGCAGCTCCACCCCTGTCGCCCTGTCCTATCCTTCCTATAGGGGCTGCGCCTGCTATAACAGCATCCCACTGGTTCTCCTCATTCCACCATGTCTCTGTAATGCCCACTATATCAAAGTCCTCCTTCAAAACTCTGTACTCTAAGCTCCCCCATTTTAGGCTCTAATGAAAGCTTCATTTCACTATTAGCATAGAGACACCTGTATACCCTGTCTCTGTTATCCTTATACCTGGGATTTATGTGCTTTTACCCTCAAGTCTTTTTTGTAAGACACTATCCCTTGTCCACATGCACACATTGCTATGTTCCTCGCTTTGTATGTGGTTGATTTAGAAAAACCTCCCTCTCTGTCTGCATCCCCATAGATACTGTATTCAGAACCGAAGTCACCTCAGCTCCTGTCGGCTTTCCCCCAGGGATCAGTTTAAGCTGCTTCTGCCACCTTTTTTTAATGTTGAGCGCCAGCAGCCTGGTTTCCTCTTTGGTTAAGATGAAGCCCGTCCCATTTGTACACAGGCCTACCTTTGTCCCAAAAGGTTCCCCAGTTCCTGACAAATCTGAAACCCTTCTGCCTTTACACCACCTTCTCATCCACGCATTGAGACCCCTGTATCTCTCCTCGGCACTTGCCTAGCTCAGCCTCTGCTTGGCGATAGAATCGGGTAGCATTTCTGAGGAGAATGCCACCTTGGAGGTCCTGGACTTCAACCTGTTTCCTAGCAGCCTAAATTTAGCTTCCAGAACCTCCCGGCTACATTTCCCAGTAATGTCGTTGAGATTTGCCAATGTGGGACCCACAACTGCTGAAGCTCCACCCCAGCACTGTCTAAAAGCCTATCTAGAGCTTAAGTGTGACATCCAAGCTTGACCTTTCAGCACCAGGCAGACTTGAAGTCACCATGTCGGGTCATCAAGCCTCTCACAAACCCAACTCTCTACATTTCTAATGATCCCGAATCACCCACTACAAAGGGAGTCCCCCCCCACTCTCTCGAGGGTATCCTCAGTCGAGAGGATAGCTGATCACCAGTTAAGGAAGGGATCCCATCTAAGGGAGCATCTTCCCCACACCTCAGACTGGCACCCTCCATCCCCAAGGCCTTTCATTCTCCATGACATCTGAAGAGATGTCACCTTGGGAGAGTGGGACCCGGCTGTGCCAGGGTCCCTGAAAGCCTCTGTCTGTCACTCTCTCTGCCTTTTTTCAGCTTCTCCAGGTCTGCCACCTTGGCTTCAAGAGAACAGCACATGTTCCTTAGCGAGTGCCAGGAGCTCATTGCAGCGAAGGGGCACACCCAATGCGACTTCTGTCCTGAGTGGCAGATAGTCATACATGTGACACTCAGTGCAAAACACTGGAAAGCCCCCATCCCCCTGATGGCTTTCTGCCTTCATATCTGATTTGTTTAGATATTTAGATATTAAGCTTTTAGTCACTGCCCCCCTGGAGCTATCTGCACGTACTATCTGTCAAATATGTCCTTATTAATTTAAAAAACAAAAAAAATTAAATTAAAATTGCGCGAGCTGTTAGGCGCGCGCCGCTGGTTCCAGAGACTGAACTAAAGCCAGCAGGTCACTCTGCTCTTCCTGGCCAAGTCTCTTCTGCTGCTACTCCTCTCTGCTGGTTCCAGAGAATGAACTAAAGCCCCACCTCTCAGGACAAAAGCCCCACCTCTCAGGACAAAGAGGAACAAGAGATGAACTCTGTTAACCCCTGTTAAGCCCCACCTTCCAGATTCAGCAGCCTTACAAGGAGAAAAAGAGATAACCCCTGTTAAAATACACTGTTTTAAAAGCTGTGGCTTTGAGAAAAGCCCTCCGAAATGAACACCAGCAGGTCACTCTGCTCTTCCTGGCCAAGTCTCTGCAGCATCTACATTTCTCTGCAGCATCTACAAATTGCAGCATCTACAAATCTACGTATATGCTAAAATGTGATACGTTTATTTTTTTTTATTTTTTTTATTTTATTAAACTTATAGGCCGCCTATCCCTGAAGGGCTCAAGGCGGCTTCCAACATGGCTGTTACATAGACAGCAATCAACAACATAAAATACTAAAATCATTAAAACCCAAGAACTAAGCAGCAGTTTACTACAGAACTATAGGTTAAGCAACCCAGTTCATAAATTAATTAAGACAGAGGCCATTAAAGAAGAAAAGAGGAGGGAGTAAGTAGGGCCTGGGATGGAATTTATAAAGTAAGACAGGCCCAGCTTTCTTTAATAGAATGGAACGGGCAGTCTCAGTTTTGATTTCAATTTCAGCGTCGCCGAGGGCAGTAGATCCCACGGCCGCCTCCCCTAAAAGTCTGTGGAAAAGCTCTGTCTTGCAGGCCCTCAAGTGAACTCTTTACAGATCCCGCGAGGGCCCGGCATACAGCCGGAGGAGTAAGGCATCTCCACGCTCAGGCGGGGGGGCCAGGGTCAAAGGCTCCTGGCCGAGGGCTGAGGCCAGCCGTATCATTGCAGGACCAGAGGGTCACCAGTGCAGATCTGCCGCTGCCGAGCCAGCTTACCTGTAATGGGACATAAGGAGGGGGTGATGCGTCCCGCGAGGTATGTGGGCCCCATGTCACAGTAAGGCCCAAAGGTTAAAACCAGTACCTTGAAAACGCATCCGAGGAACTCCACCGGGATAGTGCAGACGGCACAGCACAGGGGTGATATGATCTGAATAACCACCACCTGTTAGAAGCCGTGCCGCTGCATTCTGGACCAGCTTCAGCTTCCGGATCAGTCGCAAGGGAAGGCCCGCCAGAGAGCCGAAGTTACAACAATCAAGCCCTCGAGGTGACCGGCCGTGATGGGATCACAGTGGCCAGGTCGGACTGGGAGAGATAGGGAGCCAGCCGCCGTGCCTGGCGAAGGTGGAAGAACGCAACCTGGGTAACATGGGCCACCTGGTTCTCCATAGATAATGAAGAGTCCAGGCGGACCCCCAGGCTGCGAGCCAGAGATGTTGGGGTTTAGCAGTTGGAGCTAACGGTTGGTAGCTGGAATATACATATTAGTGGTTTTCAGCCCAAGATTTGGCTGATAAGCGCCAGTGGCATGTGAAATTCCTCTTCTTTGGGCTACTACCACTTTGGTTTCATCTTCAAAATGTCATGTGTGAATTCATACCACTTTGTGTCTTTCAGTAACCAGTGGCGGCACTCAGAAAAAATAAGTAACCACTTCTAGAGAAGTGGTGAGAACTGGTTGGATCCCACCTCTGCCAGTAACACAGAATTCATCTTGCATAGGTGTATGATTTTTTTTTCATTCTCACTTTCCCATCAGACATCATATATGTTTGCATCAGCCCACTCTTGTTACACAACATGTAAAAGCACAAGCACTGGAACAGTTGTTACCGTGGAGAGATAAAAGAAAGGCCAGGTAAGAGTGGCACATGGGGCCAGTATTGGCAAACGAGCAGGAACTTTCACCTTCTCAGCTCTGTGAGAAGATTACTGCATTTTAAAAACATATCAACAAGAGTGGGGATTTGCCAGTTCTTTCTTTTTTTTTCAGTCTAAAGAAAACCCATGTCGAGTAGCGAATAGAATGCTGGACTGGAATCAGGGAAGCCGGGGTTTGAATTCTCAAACATATGAAAGAAACCACATAACTCTGCCCAGAACTGCAAATTGTAACTTGTGTAGCCTCAATTTGCCTGTAGACTGTAGAGAAAGAAGTTTTAACCCTTCAACTTCTACTCGGTACTCCCCCGCTGCTGAATAGAAGAATTGTGCTGAAAGGAGAAAATGAGGACATATTGGTCGTTTCCCCACTTACCTGCTGCTGCGCGCTACTCTCCCCAAGCAGTGCGGGGCCCCCCGGCACTCCCCACTACAGGGGCGGCGACAACGCAGCCGCCCCGACGCTGCCGCTGTCGCGCCCCCGGCGCCTTTTTATGACCCCGCGGGGTCGTGGGGAAACCTGGGGAGCGCGCAAGAAATGACGCGTGCTGGGAGTAGCGCGCAGCAACCTTTGGTCGAGGTAAGTGGGGAAATGACCATTGTTCTCCTTTAAAGTGCTAATAATATAGAAGGAGGCACAGTTTCAAAAAACTGATGGGTTAATTCACTGTGCCATCTCCAAAGAAATGGAAGGTGTAATCTTAAACAGACGCATGGAGTTAGAAGGTAGTAACTCTGCTTAGGAATACACCGCAAGGCTGCAAAAACTGGGTTGGGAGGAGGAGAGTCTTGTTGGCAACAATTCTTACCTAATCTATGTTATACAGATGTGCCTCTCATCTTCCACTTGCTCTTCCAAGATGGGCGACAGGCCTAATTGCTTTGCGCTATTGACTACTTTTTACCAATCAGATACACCCCCATGGGGGTTTTATACACCCTTAGTTGAAAAACATTAGTTTATGATCTTTTAGATGAAGAGCTCTCAGCGCAAGGTACTGAATATATGAAGCGTATCACATCAGCCTCCAGGGAAATGAAAAATGAAGAGATTTATGTGAAGATATGCACATTTGTAATTCACAGTACATTTATTATATATGACTCTACAATATTTACCGTAGGATTTAAAGAAGAAAACAAATGATGGGTACTCTGATGAGGATATCTCCTCTCCCATTATTCAGAGCCAAGACCAACAGCCAAATGAATGCAACTTAGGCCCAGGTTTAGGGTGGGCTTTCTGCCAGATTTTTCCAATGGTTGTCTAGGGCATAAACAATAGTAACAGAAAAGGTGACTTTTCTGCTGAGGCAGAAGAGGGAAGAACTGAGGCAAACACATGGCAGTTTCAGCTTTCAGGTCATTCATTATTGTTGGAGGGCCTGAGTGCCTGGGAAACGCTCAAGTATGGGGGCACACTGCCGGAAAAGGGTCTCTCACACTCCCCCGACTGACCTCTCCTTCCAAAGTGTGGATTCGGAGAAACCGCTGAGGTTGCAAGACCTCCTGGCTCCAATGTGTACGTGCAATTTTGCCAAATCCCCCTGCGCCCTTTTGCCCTGTTCATTGTCTTGTATCCAGGTGCTGCAAACCCCTGCCTGCCTGCCTTGTTTGTTTTTCCACTTGTAAACTGTCAATAAAAGGGCTTGGGGAGAAACGGGACGGCAGAGTTGCCTCCTGCATCTCTCACTGGCCGAAACGACATGCTGTCTCCGTTGCTGTAAGACAACACATTATTTTGTGTACTTTTAGTGAAATCTCTGGTCCCCAGTAATAGTATTACTAAACTAAACTTACTACCCCTTTTCCATCTTGACTTGGCATTCCACTTTCACCCCCAACACTTCCTTCAATGGGTTTTCTGTTGATTAGAGTACGCCAGCCTTTGGATTTCACAGAGCCTTCCTGTTAGGGAATTCTGAAGAGCTGCCTGGGACTGGAAATAAGACTGGCATACTCTTGCCAACAGAAGCACAACAAAAGGCATCTCCCATGTATCTCTTACTCTTTGAGACAATGTCTGCATGGCAGATAACAATAGCCAGCGATGAGAGTAGCATTCGGGACAGGAACATTTCTTGAGAGAAAAAAACAATGGGAACATTTGTGTTATTAAATGTTAGCAGCAGGTAGCAATGCAGAACCAAATCTGATTTGGTTTGAGATGAGCAATGGACTCAGCTGCAATTTTAACATGTTCCAGTATTTCGCCTTCCATCTGTGGCGTCAGCTGGTATGCACCTCCTCCAATTTGGCCCTCTGTTTTGGCACCTTTTTTCACTTAGGAGACCAAATGATCTGACAATCTGATTCACTTTTGGTATAATATACAAAGGGTGGAATGGTAGAATTATTTCCCAATAAATGAGGAACCTTCCCTTGGTAGAAGAATTCTGGTCAGTCCAAGAAAAAGTTGGATCCAACCTATAAACTTCTGAGGAGACCTCACTGCAATATGTGAAAAGATGGGAGGCCTTCTGAAAACATGTAGTAAACCTTTTAAGACAGTATAGATGGCTATAATCAGCTTTTATACAATAGGGATTTAGACTTCCAGAGACCCATATGGCCCAGTGCTGAAGATAACCATTAAAAGTCCTAGATCTGTGCCCATAGTTACAATGCTAATGAATCTCCTTCAGAGTCCTTCCCCATACTTCTGTATTCCAATATAAAATGGTAAATCAAAGGTAAAGCATGCTAATATGTATATATACAAATTGATGAAAGTTATTTTTAAATATTTCATATATCTTGAACAGGAAAACTCATTTTCACTTTTGAAGGCAAATTGATTTGTTTTAAAGTTTCGTACCCCTTCAGGATGAAACGCTGTCTTCTGCAGTAGCTCTTTATCTTTAAAAGCGTGAAGCCCCTAAAAAATGCATTTGTCTTCAGAAGCAAAACGGATTAAAGAGCCTTAGTTGTTATTTTAACATAATTTTAGAAATAGTCCACCTTTACAGCACCTTGATGAAATGACATCTGAAGGTGCCACATTTTACTAAACAGAGTAGCAAACTTGAACACCACACCTCCCCACACATAAAACTCCAGATCTGTCTCTCTAGAAATGAAAGCAGCATATTCTTTGACATTCAACATTTTATAGATGTGCATGAACTCTTTAGCTGTATTCTAGAAACCTCTCAAGAAACCATGCGCCTGGTGTCAGGATCAGATTGACAGAACCAGTTGCCCACATTGTCTTTGCAATTGACATACTGCAAGAAATCTGGGGAACTTAACAAAATCCATTTCAGATATGGTATTTAGTTTTTTTAAAAAATAAATTCCCACTGGGAATGCCAAGATCTTGGCTATGTCTGCAGTAACTCCTTGAATCCAAGCAATAGTGGGGGGGTGGGGGTGGGGGTTAATTGCAATGTTTTCCAGAAAGCTTTCTTAAGCTTTGCAAATATGCTCTCAGATGGCTGTGTTGTATCATTCACACATTTGTATCCTAAGCCCTATGCAGACATCTTAAATCCAGGACCGATCAACATGTGGGATCGGAGTAGCAGGCCGCACCAGACCCCCTCGCATTCTTTAGACATCGTATTACAGCCTTCGTGCATACTTTCAAATGCACACACCACCAAACAGTAGGGATCAGGCCAATCCCTGCAAGGGTATGTTTTGTTGCGGGCCATTTGATGGCTGTTTGTGGTTCTCCCAGTGCTTTGGAACAGCCTTGCAGATGGAATTAAAAGATGGGCATCTCTTTTGGAATTCCAGAGGACCTGTGTAAGACAGGAGTCTTTAGAAGAGCATTTGACTCTTCAGAAATGATCACCTTGTGGGTGCCTTGGACATTAACCCCCCACCCCACCCCAATAGTTATTTTAATTTAAATTTCATTGTACTTTTTAAGAATTGTTTTGTGTCATTTTTTTTACTGTTGTTATTTATGCTGAGTCCTAAGTATTATCTGAAAGAAAGCTGGGTTTATCTGTGTTTTAAATAAACACAAATAAATCCCAGCACTCCGTACCCAGAGGTGAGATCCAACCAGTTCTCACCACTTCTCTAGAAGTGGTTACTAATTTTTTTGGAATGCCAAGAAGGGGTTACTAAAGCAACCGCCCTGCCCAATAGGGATTGGAGGTGCGTGTGTGCGGCGGCACCACTGTTTGAATCCCACCACCATCGAAACAGGTTATTAAAATTTTGGGATCCCACCACTGTCCGTACCTGCGACTTGTACAGCATCCATGCTCGGCAATCTCCTGTACTTGTGATCCGAGGCCCTCCAACTTCCTGTGCTTGTGTTTGCATGCGGATATGCAGAGGTTCACTCCAATAACCATTAACACCATTGTTAAATTGGAAGTTGGGGTTGCTTGGCCCCTGTCACATGCCGGTTCCTGGTCACGTGACCGGGGCTTCTCCGGCCGAGAACGGCCGGGCGGTCGTTTCCCCTCTCCTCGCCGCAACAGCACCCCAGGTTAATGCCTGGGGCGCGTCTTATAAGCTCTGTGTCCAAGATATGATCAACATTTAGACGTCTAAGGTGAGGCCAGCAAACCTCTGATTATTATCCTTCCCGTGTTGATGCATTTTAGAACATCTTCATAAAGTCGTTGAGTTGCCGCTTCCCAGCTGCATCTGTAACCCCCATGCCCAGAATGGGTTGGCCCAGAATGGGTTGACCCAGTAAGGGGTGGAGACTCGGAGCAGCAGAAAGGCTGAAAGAGCTCTTTGCAGAAGACAAGGGTACCAGACTCGGACCTTGATTTCTATAAGCCCTTAACACCTTGTTAAGGGTTTTCTTTTGTGGTTGTAATGGGTGAGAGTTCTCCTGGAGACCTTCATCATGTCGCAACCTGTTCATCAAGCCCTTGGAGTCTTCAGGAGCCAGCCAACTTGCAAAGAAGAATTTGGACTTGGCAATATCAGTAGACTGTAAATAGAAGGACTTGAAATGCAACCTGAACAGGACCTTGAATTGTAACGTTAAATGTTGATGTTTTAAAAGTGTTATATGTAAAGAAAAGTAAACCATTTTGTTGTTTAAAAATTGTTGTTGCAACTCATTCCAAGTACTGCCCCACAGAACCCACAGCTGAGGTTACACATCCACACATTTACTTTTCAGAAACTTTTCAGACTAGGAATGTTGACCTCCCTCCTACTCCTTGCCTCAGTGCTGTAGCAATCAGTGAGGTTTTGCTCCACTCCCCCTGTTTTATCTGATTCTCATGATTAGCCTCGTGTACTATTGGACAAGAGAGCAGGGGCAGGCATCTTAACAGCAGCCTCCCAGCAGGAGAGGAGAAATCTAATCAGAACACTCAGAAGTATAGCAGCTTGGGGCCAGATTGGGGGTGATAACCCTAACTGCAAAATGTCTACTGACCTTCACACATTTGTACTACTTTTGACTTGGATTTTCTTTAAGCTAAGAACTTTTTAAAAAATGATGTATGCTATAGAAAAGTATCCTGCGTCTCTCCCAGCTGTCTCGCGCTCATCTCTGTGCCTTCATATCACATTTCAGTCCTAGCAAAAGGCTGAGAAAAGCGGTTACATAATGCCAAATTTCTTAAAGAGTCACAAGAGGCTCCCGACCATCATGGCTTTTGAAAAGTGAAAACGACTCCAGGAAAGCCATTCAGACTCCTGAATGGGAAACCTGTATGAAGAGGGCAGGAAGAAAAGTGGCTATTAAAAGTATGCTCTCGATGCAAACCAATTTATTAAAATGACATTTTCCCCCCATTTCGAATGTTTCATCATTGTCTAGATCTCAGCCTGCTAAAGGAGAGTGTTCGACCTTAACTATCTCTGCCAGAGTCCCCAAGAGCTCATCTGGCCCCCATACTGTCAAAGCCTCGTGTCCCTCAAAACCAGCGCAAACAACAGACAAAAACGAATCATGTGACTTGCTGAAATGCATGGGTCCTGCAGAAGACGAAGACCCAAAAAGTTTTGCAGCCACAGACACCACCTCCCTCAGCAGGCTGTAGGGTTTCCAAGCCCCACCCCTGCTCCTGGTGCCCATCACCACTCTGAACAGTGGCAGGGGGAAAAACAGAAATTGCTGTAAATTCTGTGGTTTTACAAGAAATGACATAGCACTAAAACTAGCACTGTGGTCTTCCCAGTGGTGGGATCCAAAATTTTTAGTAACAGGTTCCCATGGTGGTGGGATTCAAACTGTGGTGTAGCGCCAATGGGGCTGGGTGGGGCACGATGGGGGCGTGGCTGGGGTATCTCCAGGGTGGGAGGGCATTTCATAGAAGGCGGGGCTGGTGGCAAGGATGCAGCCATCATGCCCGGTCCTTGGGTGGGAAACAAATGCACGCAGGCACAGGCTGCCACGCATGCCGGTGCACCTCCTGCTAGACTGCTTCAAGTTCTGCGCGCTCCTGCTGAGAGGAGTGGCGTAACTAAGGCAAAAATCATGTGGCAAAATCACCAATTAGTAACCCCCTCTCGGCACACACAAATAATTAGTAACCTACTCTTGGAAACCTGTGAGAACCTGCTGGATCCCACCTCTGGGTTCTCCCCTATCCCTGCCTACAAGACTCTGCCAGTTGCTAGGTACTGCCTGCCAACCCTAGCCGGTTTTAGGACAGGTGGGGAGAGGGAGGGAGGAGGAGGAGGAGGAGGAGGAGGAGGAGGAGAAGGAGAAGGAGAAGAAGAGGAAGAGGAAGCGGAAGAAGAAGAAGAAGAAGAAGAAGAAGAAGAAGAAGAAGAAGAAGAAGAAGAAGAAGAAGAAGAAGAAGAAGAAGAAGAAGAAGAAGAAGAAGGCCTTTTCTATTCAAGTCGCTTGCAGCGATTCCAACTCACTAATACCTCGATTTTCCATGGAGTTCTGCATGCTTTTCTCCCATTTGGTTCCAGACGCATTTCCAACAAATTCTTGCTTTATTGTTTTTGAAAACACTTTTATCGTGATGTTTTCCCCTGAAATGTTTCCAAGTTAGCTTCCCTCATGGTGCTATTGTAACCCACATGTTCAGAATGGGTTGACCCAGAAAGGGGTGGAGACTAAAAGCAGCAGGAGGCTGCAGAGCTCATGTAGTTTGGAGGAGACAAGGCTACCAGACTCGGACCTCGATTTGTATAAGCCCTTAACACCTTGTTAAGGGTTTTTGTGGTTGTAATGGGTGAGAGTTCTCCTGGAAACCTTCATCATGTTGAATCCTGTTCATCAAGCCCTTGGAGTCTTCACTTGCAAAGAAGAATTGGACTTGGCAATATCAGTAGACTGTAAATATAAGGACTTGAAAATGCAACTTAACAGGAGTGTAATGTGTTAAATGTTAAATGTTAAAAGTGTTATTTGTAAAGAAAGTAAACCATTTTGTTTTAAGTTTAGTTTCTTTGCAACCCCTTCCAAGTACTGCCCCACAGAACCCATAGAAAGAGGGCACACTACCATGCTGAAAAAAATTTCCCATCAAAAACCCTGGCTCTTATCCACCTCCCTGTGCAAAATCACCCAACTTCTCCTTCAGTGCTGGGTCCACCTCACTGCTTCACTCTTCTCCTTTTATTTATTTATTTTTATTCTTTTCTCTCTCTGTTTTTTGGGATTATTGAATCAGATATGCTAAGAATCATGACTAAAGCATATACATGGGGGGGGGGGAGAACAAAAATGGATGGTGGCCAAGAAACAATGTTCTGAAGAGCGGAGTGTGGACAGGCTTTGTAGAAAATGAGAGGATCGAGGACACCTTCAAAATGGGGTAAGTGCGGTGTGAGAAAAAGCCTCTATTACACAACTGTTGTGGATTAGGAGTAGATGCGCAAGATACTCTGAGACCGCTACGGAGATGGAAGACTGAGTGACATCCCAGAAACTGGCAGATAGGGGAAAGATACACCCCACCAGACATAGTGTTGTTTACAACCTAAAAGGAAAACACACTAGCTGATTGATGTATCAACAACTCTTGATTGGGAGAGCTTAAGTTCAGGATTTGGCACCCAGTTTGGCTAAGGCCCTAGGAGACCACGTTGGGAAGAGAAGTCTGAAGGGGGATGCTGTTATTTTGTTTGGTAAAGGGAAAGAACAGAAGCATGAGAGAGAGAGAGAGAGAGAGAGAGAGAGAGAGAGAGAGAGAGAGTCCCTTTGAAGGAGGATTTGATATAAACAGTGAAGAACGATTCTGCTTGCAGGTGTGGCCCGAGGCGGGGGGGGGGGGGGCCATGATACAACCAGGCTCCCTCCCAGGCTGGACCAGATGTTACAGGACTGTAAGTTAATTAGCCAGTAACCTTGCTTTCATGTTTGCTTTATTTTGCTTAACTCTACCTAGATCTGTCTTGTAGTTACCACAAGCTGTGCTTTGTAGTAATAAAGCAGTTTAACTACTCAAACTGCACTATTCCTTGCTTCTCGGCAACACCAACAGAAGTTTTCCCTTTGGTGTCAATCCTTAGGTGATACTGAGTGGGACGGGCAGTCTTATGAAGCCTGAAGTGGTGTCACCCTGCCAGAGAAAGAGAGCAGGACATGAAGAAATTTTCCTTCCTGGCTTTGCTGACCAGGAAGAAAGCGTGTTCTCACTTATGAGGCAGCAAAGCCTTTCTGCTACAACAGTGTCAGAGGTTTTATAGAATAAGAGGATGAGATGAAGCATCCTAGTGAATTTGGGGTGCAGTTTTACCCTCCCAAATGAGTTGCTGACTTCTTCCCAACTTTAATTCAGACTCTTGTCTTTAACAATAAACGCTAGCCTATTCCTGAACAGGAATGCCAACAGGTCTGGAGGGGGAAAAAGTCCTGTCCCTTTAACAGAGGTTTAGTATGTAAAAATAGGTAACTGAGGATTTTGATGGCATGGAAGAAGATAATATCACTTGGTTAACAATATCCTGTAAAGCTTCTCTTAAAGGGAAATTACTCCTTTTTTTCAGTCAGTTGGGGACCTTATACCTGAAATGCCTTTTTTTTCCTGACTGGCAGTACATCTAAATGATACTCAGTGACGAGGAAAGGAGACTCCAGATGGAGTATTGGTTTCCTCATCAGTTTTTGCCAGCATGGCCAACTGGCTGGAAGGGGCTGGATGGGAATGTAGTCCATAACATCTGGAGTGCCGCTCGGCCACCACGGGCTTATTACGCGGTGATGGCGAACCTTTGGCACTCAGATGTTATAGTACAATTCCCATCCAGCCTGCCAGCTGGCCATGCTGGAGAACTGATAAAATTAGCAATCCCATAACATCTGAACTCTTTCCTATAATACTGCATTCCCAGTTGTGAGATATCTGGTATTGTGTGTACTTGCCACATTGCAAAATGTGCATGGTATATTGGATATTCACACAAACACACGGAGAGACACACACAGTGATCCTGTGGAACAGCTAAATTCATGTCCAGGAGCACCTCAGAGACCAACAAGGTTGTTGTTTTTTCAGATGTGAGTTTTCAAGAGGCATAGCTCCCTTCGTCAGAAACCTGACATCAGATAACCTCTGAATTAGAATTCCTGTGGTTTCTTGTACCATAAGTCATTGCTCAGTTTTTAAAATAGATTGTCAAAGCTTTTATTTTAGGAGAATCATCGAAACAGATGGCTAGGTAGTCTTCGCTAGACAAAAGCCTCATTCATCATGAGCTACATGTCCAGAATGCTACAGGTTAAAAATATCAGGCAAAACATCATGGAATTCGTAAGGTGGGTAATTGAAATGGCAAGTTACCGACTGAGCATGTCATATGCATGTAGTAATGCTTCTAAATAAACAAGCATGTGACATGACAACGGAAATCTCCTTGCAACTGGTATATTGTGAAGAGAATGGAATGGGATCTGGTTGAGCTTCCTTCCTGGTAGTAACACCTCATGTGCTATGCAGAAGAGTTTCACACCAGAGCTATTGCCACTTCCCGGAATATAGCATTATGTTCCTGACAGCTTCTAAGGATTTACACAGCGGTTTATTTTTTCACAGGCTCAACCAAGCAATTTATTGCCCATCTTGTAAGTGCTGACATGAAAACCTTGCACTTACTTTCCCACAAGAATTATAATGAGTTTGTAGAAAATAACCATGAAAGGCTTTATGCAATTGGATGGCTGATCAAATAGAAGGAGGTTTGGATGGGAAGAAGCACAGGATCTCAAAAGTTACCCACATAGTTAAAGGCTAGCATTTTAGAGCGTTGTATTCCCGGTTACTTTTTAGCTGACCCTGTGGTGATGTGTGCCTTTAAGAGTTTAAGCTGGTGGGCGGAGTTAAGAGATGAGGGAAAAACATTTGCAGTTGGAACTGAGACCTGGGAGAGTTAAGACTGAGAGCTGCTGTTAGCTGTTAACTGTTCTAATTGCTTTTATTGTTAGCTGTAAATAAACCTGTTTTAAACCACCAAGGTCATCCTGCCATCTGCTGGGATGTACACCCCTTTTTCTAATCACCTTGTACAGCTTACAGGCTTCAGTTTTGTCATTAGAGAAGAGCGTGGTCTTGGGGCAAACTGAAAGCCCTTCAGTCCTAGTTCCTTCTGCTTCCCACCCAGAAATTGAAGGGGTTTTATTCTGTGACAAACCAGAGTCAGTACATGTGGTCCTGTGAATTGCTGATGAACTTCCAATTCAGAGTGCTAAAGGGAAAAATCATGAAGCATGAAGGGTGATCATCATCGTCCTAATGCATATGCGAGAGGCTCCGGGGTTGATTACTCATCTCCATGACGCAGTGCAGAGACTTAGTATGGAAAGAGGGGCACGGATGTAGTATCTCATGATATTCTCTCCTGTACACTAGTTAAACTGCGTTGACAAAAGATTTGATGATTTATCTGGGAGAAAATAATCCAGTAATAGATATAGAAGTCAACCTCATTAAGATGTAGATGCATATGATGTCCTTGAGGCAGGCAATACAGAATTTAAAATGGATCTAGCAGAGTGAGTGTCAAGCCATGTATGAAGGAAGCTGAAAGAAGTAGTGATTGAAAAACACTTTGATGGAACAGGGAAAAAAACACTCAATAATGTGACCCTTGAGAATCAGGGGTATTAAAATATAATTTCCCTGTGCTAGCAGGCCCCAAGGGCTTGAATCTATTCACTAGAGAGGCAGCATGGCCTTGTGGGAATTTTTTTTAATGGAATTAGCATACTTGGTATACTAAGCAAGTGGCTAACATGGGGGAAGGAAGTCAACTATATACTGAGATGCAGTCATAATGTTATTAGAGAAATAATCCTGTACACACAGTTGAATGTAACAGGTCTTATTGGGGACATGCATAGGATTGCCCTGTAAGCAGCCTCTCTGTGCAGTATCAGGTCTTGAATCTCAAACCCCATAAGCCTTCATAGGACAAGTCTGCTACTGTAGAAAGTTGGATAGCCATTACATTTGTAGGCCATTTCCAAACCACCAGCTGGACGATTTATTCATCTTCATATAGAGTAAAAGATCATGCATGTTGAACAAACTTTAGTACAGGGTCTGCATTATAACAGTGCTCTAATTACAGGGTGGATGGGACAAGGTAAGACGAGATTTAATGAAATTGTTGGTCTTTGACTGTAATCAGTTATTCTGTTTGTACTCAACGAAATCATAGCCAATTCATGTGCTCCCTAGTAGATTTCTAAAAACAGCATATAAAGCCATAATAAAAGGAAGGAGGTTATTCCCTAGTGTCTGTGCTGCATCTAAGGTCTGCCAATGTCTGCTAAGGTCTGTGCTGCATCTAAGGTCTGCCAATGTAAGCCGTCGGACCCCTCCTCCCACTAAGAGATGCCAGGAAGGCACGGAGGTCAAAGTCTGGTATAAAAGCAAAACACTGCTTTCCACAACACAGATGCCCTTAAGAGAGTCTTGGGATCCATCTTTTATCTTAAGTTTGGACAAGAAAGTGGTTGACTGCTCAACTTTTCTCCTGTCCCTAGGGTGTGCCTGGCCTGATAGTGGGGCTAGCTAATCTCCATTGTGTCTCCCTACAGTGATTTAAATAATGTTCCAAGCAGACCATTGATTTACCCCATCTGCACCTATCCCAAGAATCAATCAGTATTCAAGAGAATACTCCAGGTGCTCTCTTAGATCTTGACAACTCACCAAGCCTCTTCTGTTCTGTTGCTGTAACCCTGAAAAAGCAATCAATTCTTTGTCTCTAGATTTCCTGCTAATTTATCTCATACTGCTTCAGAACCCATTTTGGGGTCATTTGGCCATCCATTGTGTGAGTTTGTGTTCTGGATCCATGAGTGCATCCCCACCTGTGTGGGCTCTTTCCTTTGCTCCTGGAAATGCTGGTTGTTTTGCCCTTCTGAGCTGCTTTCCTTGGATGGCACCTGTCACCCATCCCTGAAACCATGTCTAACTTCCTTTCTTTTTTCCTAGTCAGCTATTGTGTGATTTGAGTATGTATTTCATTGCTTAAAATATAGCTATTGTTTTACTATTTTTATTCTGTGTTAAAACCAATTTTGATTATACAGTCACCTGCTCATTGGAGAGTTTTCCCCTAGGACTACCCTGGTATGCATAAGTTATTGCCCCCAGTTCTCCCGTCTGACTCCTTGTCTCCAGCTAATTGGGGCAAAAGTGCAGGGGGGTGGGTGGGTACTAGAGAGAGCCTACTTAGGGTAACCACTAATGGAGACTGCCTGCTTAGGATAACCACCAGACATGGAGACTGGCTACTTAGGAAGACTGCCTACTTAGGATAACCAAAATAGAGACTGTCTACTGCCTTGAGCAGATGCTGATCAGGTCTGTGGATGCCAGGTCCCAGGGCGAGTGATCGGAAGCTAAGTCTCATTTCATAGGAGGCAATCAGCTGAGAGCAGGCTTCTGATCCCTCCTGCAGGAAACTTTGCTGCAGCTCTTCAGAAGAGACCTGGCTTCTGATCAGCAGCCTGGGAATCTACCCTGCATCCCAACCTTGCAGAGACACAGCAAAGTTTCCCATAAGGTGGAGATCAGCTTCTGATTCCTCGTCAAATTTTGCCCTGAAACCATGCAAGGTTGATACCCCACAAATAGGTTCGAATAGCTGAGCAACTTGTTGATAAATCAGCTCTCTGATAACACCTGGAGACCAGAAGGTTAACTGACCTAGCAGCTAATCTGGTGAGTTTAAATGAGTAACAGTATAAGTTAGGGATACACAGATTCCTGCAGCTTCAACTTGCCTTGTAACTGTCAGTCACAAATATTCCCCAGACTGATTGATGATTGGACTGAATGCTTGCTGAGCCAGTCATCTGAGCTTACTGGGAGGCTGTATGTCTAGCACTACAGAACTCATGACTGGATTTAGCATGTGCATGCTGGTCATGCATGCACAGTTTAGAAGAGGAACACAGGAATTGTATTTTCTCTGGCTACTTTCACACCAAGGATTTTCTTTTCATTTGGCAGCTTCCTTTCTGCGGTTGAAAACTCCGCCCACCCCCCAAAAAGTGACTTTGATCCCATTTGGAGCCATGTTTCTGAAGTGAAAAGTTATTTCATGAATGAAGTGTTCCGCAAAGTATCTTTCACTTTGGGTCTGGTCCCTGATCCTATGCAGGGAAACGCCACCCCTGCACACATAGCCTTGATAATGACATTGTAAGGGTGAGCAATTCTTTTTTTTACTCCAATTCTCAGCATGAGTCAAGAGACTGTACCCCCTTCCTTTAATATCTCCCTTTCAAGGAAAACAAGCATGGGGCTCCATGTATACATTAGGACTAAGAATCATAGCATGATAGAGTTGAAGACACCACAAGAGCCATCCATCCAGTCCAACCCCCTGCCATAAAGGAACACATAATCAAAGTACTCCTGACAAATTATCATCCAGCCTGTGTTTTAAAACCGTCAAAGAAAGGGCGATTTCCCACTGGCAATTAATCCTGGGATAGTCACCCGAAATATCCAGGTTTCCTCGCGATCTCCCCACTGCCGAACCACAGAACACAGATCTCATTTCTGGCTCTCCCCCCACCCTTATCAAAGGATTTTCCTGGACCTGCTGGTAAATGTATCTTTTTGAGATAAGATATGCAACTTATCCCTGAAATCAGGCTCCATCCCTGAAGACTGGAAGGGTACTGATGCTCACACAATCTTTAAAAGAAAGGGATCTAGGGGGGACCGAAATTACAGGCCAGTCAGTTTGACATCTGTTCCTGAGCCAAATTGAAGTACAGAATCTATCATTAAGATAAAATTATAAAGAACACATGCTTAGAAAAGCAAGACCTACTGAAAGAGTCAGCATGGCTTTTGCAGGAGGCAAATCTATCTTACAAACTTACTAGAGTTCTTTAGAGGTGTAAACAGGCATGTGGACGGGAGTGAATTGGTGGACATTGTCTACTTGGATTTCAAAGGCTTTTGACAAAGTTCCTCACCGAGACTGTTGAAAACTCAGCAATGGAAGGGAATAAGAGGGGAAGTCCTCCTATGGATTAAAAACTGGTTGAAAACAGAGAACAAAATTAGGTGTAAATGGGAGACTACCACAATGGAGAGGATATAGGTGGTGTCCCCAAAAAAAAAGGATCCGTTTGGGACCAGTGCTCTTTGCCTATTCATAAATGACATGGAGTAGGGTGGAGTAGGCGTGGTGGCCAAAGTTTGTGCAGATGATACCAAATTATGTAGGTGGTAGGAACCACAAAGGA
This sequence comes from Sphaerodactylus townsendi, assembly GCF_021028975.2. Lineage (NCBI taxonomy): Eukaryota > Metazoa > Chordata > Lepidosauria > Squamata > Sphaerodactylidae > Sphaerodactylus > Sphaerodactylus townsendi. The sequence goes on from NC_059435.1 coordinate 61,600,348, forward strand.
TTCTGAAGAGCTTGAAAGCCTTGATAGAGTGGATGAGTGGGAGGCTCAGAGTGGCAAAATGCAGTTCAATGTAGCAAAGATGTAAGAGTGATGCACATGGGGCAAAATCAAACTTCATACAGGGGTCGAAAGTGCTATCAGTCTGAACCAGGAGGAGAAAGGGATTTAGAGTGTCTTAGTTGATAGTTCCATGGGATATCAACTCCAATCATCAACAGCTGTGAAAAGGAGGCAAGAGCTCTATGCTGGGATCATTAGAAAGGAATTGATAATAAAACTTCACCAAGATTGTCATGCCCATATATAAAAGCAGTGAAAGATGCGTTAGCACTTAGATACTGTATCCAGTTCTGGTAGCGCACATCTCAAAAAAGGATATTGAGGAGATAGAAAAGTGCAAGAAGGGCAACAAGGATGATTGTGAGGACTGGAGCACCTTCCTATGAGGAGAGGCTGCAGAGCGTTGGGACTCTTTTAGTTTGGAGAGGGGATATGGCTAGAGTCTACAAAATTATGCATGGGGTAGAAAATGTTGACAGAGACATTTTTCTCCTCTTTCTCACAATACTAGAACCAGGGACATTCATTGAAAATGCTGGGGGAAGAATTAGGACCCCAATAAGAAGGGAAACCTTCTTCATAGCGTGTGATTTGAGTGTTGGAATATGCTACCACAGGAGTGGTGATGGCCACCTAACCTTTATAGCTTTAAAAGGGGCTTGGACAGATTTATGGAGGAGAAGTCGATTTATGGCTACCAATCTTGATCTCACTGATCTTAGGATTGCAGTGCATAACAGACCAGGTGATGGGAGCAACAGCCTTGAGAGGCCATTGCGTTCACATCCTACATGTAGGCTCCCAAGGCACCCCTGGTGGGCCACTCTTGAGTAGCAGAGAGCTGGACTAGATGGACTTTGGTCTGATCCAGCTGGCTTGTTCTTATGTTCTTATGTTCTTAACACTCCAATGGGAGCTAATAGATGGGGGCTAAACATTTGAGGGTCCATAACTTTGGCCCTCATGAACCAAACTTCACCAAACCTGGTTGGTGTCATCAGGAGAGTCTCCTATTGATACCACCCAAATTTTGTGAAGTTTGGTCTAGGGGGTCCAAATCTATGGACTCCCAAAGGGGTGCCCCCATCCCCCATTGTTTCCAATGGGAGCTAATAGGAGATGGGGGCTACACATTTGAGGATCCATAACTTTGGCCCCCATGAACCAAACTTCACCAAACCTAAGTGGTATCATCAGGAGGGTCTCCTAAAGATACTCTGAAATTTTGGTGCTTCTAGCTTAACAATTGCACCAATGACAGCAGCCCCCCCTCCCCTCCAAGGGGCAGGCCTAGACGTCTTCATTGGAAACATGCTGCAGTGAGGATGTTGGAACCTGGATGAAAAGGTGCCGATTCATTTTGAAACTTGGTTATATCTACATTAAATTTTCAGTGGGAATTCGGCCAAAGAGTCTACCACCCTCCAAGGCAGTGTATTCCACTGTCAGGAAGTTCTTCCTAATGTTTTGGTGAAATCTCTTTTCTCATGGTTTGAATACATTACTCCCTATCCTAGTCTCTGGAGCAGCAGAAAACAAGCTTGCTCCCTCTTCAACGTGACATCCCTTCAAATATTTAAACATGGCTATCATGTTACCCCTTAACCTTTTCCTCTCCAGACTAAGCATACCTATCTCCCTAAGTTTCTCCTCATAGAGCATGAATTCCAGACTTTATACTATTTTGATCACCCTCCTCTGGACATGCTCCAGCTTGTCAATATCCTTCTTGAATTGCAATGCCCAGAATGGGACATAGTATTCCAGGTGAGGTCTGACCAATGCAGAAGAGTCATCTTATTACTCCCCTTGATCCAGACACTACAATCCTATTGAAGCCGCCCAGAATCACATTGACATTCTTAGTTATTACACCTTGTTCAGCATGTGCTTGCCTAAGCTTCCCAGATCCCTTTCACATATACTGTTATCTAACCAGGTGTTGCTCATCTTATATCTGTGCATTTCATTTCTTCTGCCTAAGTGCAGTGCCATACATTTCTCCTGAGATTTGAAAATGTTTATTCAAATTTCTCCACCTTGTAATGTGTATTTCACTATGTGGTGTTCTCAAATGATTACTATTTTTGCCATTAAACACAATGTGCATTTCAAACAGGTGCCATTTTCGCATCAGCGTACATGGTATTCATCACACCAGGCAGCCAAAGGTGGTGGCAGCTGTTGGTGCATGCTTGGAAGGTGATTAGGGCAGCTCTTCATGAAGTTTCAGTGAAGTCATCCTGATGGGTGGAAATGACTTGTAGTGTCGTTGCAAATTGCCACCATAGCTGCCGCCGCCACCACATTCTCCTCCATAAAGGTGAATCCATGCTGGTCAATAAGCAGCATGGGGCAAGATGTTATGTTAATGCACAAGATACATGAAAGGAAAGGAAAACTCAGTTACAGACTGTCTTCCTGACAGCACACTTTCCAAGTAACTGTCATGTTCCATGGATCTTCCCGATAAACATACTCAGTGAATACAATACAAGAATCAATTTATTGATTGGACTGGTTGTTGTGGGTTTTCCGGGCTGTGTGGCCCACAACAACCAGTTGAATCCAACCGTGAAAGCATTCGACAATTATTGATTGGAGTTCAAGGATCTTTGCCAAAACAAAAGCTTTCGGGGTCAGCTGTCCTACTAGTTCCCAGATTGTACCTCATCCCTTTGCTCCATTGCTAAACAACTCCATTTTGCTCCTTTGCTCCATTTTGCTCCATTGCTAAACAACTCCATTTTGCTCCATTGCAAAACAACATCCCACTTCTGGTTCTCAAGTGTGCTCCTCTCCAAGGCCGTGTGAGATAAAGACCAAATACACCCCTGCCCTGGGAAAGGCATTCCAATTAAGCCTGAACATTCCTACATAGCAAAGCTCTAACTCTAACGACAAGTAAAAATATCAGGATGCCACAACCTCCTGTTTTCCCCTGGAGACAGGGCAAGACCAAGATGCCAAGATGCCAACAGTAACAATGTAAGAACACGTGTGTGTAAAAAAAAAATCCAACTTAGAACTCTTTGGCTCATTCCGCACATGCAGAATAATGCACTTTCAAACTGCTTTCAATGCTCTTTGAAGCTGTGCGGGAGGGCAAAATCCACTTGCAAACAGTTGGGAAAGTGGTTTGAAAACGCATTATTTTGCGGGTGCGGAAGGGGCCTTCGATAAAAGTGGGTTTTTTTCAAGCAACCACTGATAGTATTTGCAATTGATAAACCAATTACTACATGAGCTGCCGAGAATCCATCCTGCTATTAATACCCCCAGGAAATCATTGCTTGAGACAATTGTGTTGACAATGTTTGCATTATATAATCCAGAGGAACTGGCCACAATCAATAGATGTTTCCATCAAGGCAAATATCTATATGCTAGTAGTCAGTAATATGCATTTTAATTGATTGATTTATCAATTAATTTATTAAACTCAGAATAGATTATTGACCAAGTCCCCTGCCCATAAAACAGACATAATAAGATCCCATCAAGAGTTAAAATATTGGAACAATAGTTGAATAAATTGAGCATTTCCAAGTTGTTGGCAGAGGAGAAAAGAATGACAGGCAGCGACCTTTAATATTTGTATGGTTTGATGCTGTTTGCCGTTACTTATTATTTAGGGTGTATTGATTAGAAGGTGAAGAAACGGTTGGTTGCTATTCAGACTAAGCACACAAGCTCGACTTGATCTGAAGTTACCTGGAAATGCGGGGAAATGTTCGGCAACCATGACTTGATTTTTATGGCAGAGTTTTTAGGAAAAGGAACAATTTGAAGTGGAGCAGCAATCATTCTGTTTAAAAATAAATTTCCTGTTGTTGAAGCAGGTCACCATTACAGGATGTTTGCAATGTGGGGGCAAAATCTTTGGGGATCTGGCTCGTCCTGGATGCAGAACAGACTGTGACAGCTGTAATAAAGTGAACAGTGCAGCAACACAGGGATGGGAGGGAGTGGATGCTATGGAAACAAAAACTTCCCGCACTGGATATATTTTTTTGCTTGGATTCGCATTGAAATACAACCTTGAATAATCACAAGAGCAGGAAGTATTTTCCCCTCATTTCCATACGTTTCCTCGTCCTTCTAAATCAAGAGGCCTCCCCAAAAGCATTATTTTGTGAATGCATTGCATTTCATTTATTTCCCAGTCTGCTTAATACTGAAGACATTGAACTAACTATTGCCAAAATTTCCAAACAATGCAAGGATGTGGCAGATATAGGCCAATTAAACTAGGGTTTTTTGTCTAATGAACAGCCTTCTGCCTGACCAAAGAGTTTTGCCCTGCTCTGGCACAGTGAGCATATTCAAATAAGAGCTTCAGGACTAGTGAAGCCAGCCCAGACTGGGAAACAGCTACGAAGGTATCAACGCAGGCAATATTAAGCAAAGAGCTCCAGACACAGTAATTGCCTAAAACAACTACGAAGCCTATGTTCCAAGGGCTGACATTATAAATCACAATATTCAGAAACCCATGGGTAATGTTTTGCTGATCTAAAAGTTATTGTTCCCAAACAAGGGAAGTTGGAAGGGAGATGGCAATGCAAAATTGCTGAACTGGAATTTGTTAAAACGTTCCAGACTATTTGCTCCTCCCAATGCCCCCGAGTCTTAATAGGGACCTGACATTCCTCAGTCACTATTGGTGCTAATACCATGCACATCCTTCTGTAACTTCCTATTTATTGTATGTACTTATCCGGCCCTAGATATTATGTCAGCCTCATTTGCCAAGTTAACAACAGTTGGCAGTAGTCTTCACCCACTGTGAATGAATGGGATGCTCTTGATTAGATCTTGTTTTACACCTGCCTTTCACTGGAATATCTCTCTCCCCGCCCCCCGCCCCATCCATAGCCATCACCTTTCTGCAGAAGCATAGCAAGGGGAGGGAAGAACCCCCGACCTGCCCTGGAACACCCCTGCCATGCCCCCGGAACGCCCTCACCGCACCCCCACAGGGGCATGCACCTGGTGCATCGCGCTTCCCCCCTTCCCCTTGTAGCTACACCTCTGCCTTTCTGTTATGACAGTAAAGTAGCAGCTGCAACTTACCAAGGCTGCCGTTGCCGCCAGGGGAAAGGTGGAGCACTGAGCCTTCCCTGCTTCTGTATTGTGGGCAATTCTGTATTGTGGGCAATGGGGAGCTTTTTAAATTGCATTACAATGAATTGTATTTATTAAAAGAACATGATTTTTCATTCAGGGTAGGGAAATGTATGCATTAAAAAGTGTTCAGGGACGTTTAGTGCCCTTGGAAATTCTTATGTTATGCTCAAAACTCCCCTTAGGTTTTCTGTTTCGTTCTTCTCACACATGACTTCCACGGTTCAGAAAAGGGATACCCATTGTAAGTAGATAAAGCTTCTGAAAAATAACTGCTTGTGCCCAGGAATAGTAGACATCTGGGACTGGCCAAGGCAGGACCATCAGGGAATGAGGTTTCCAGGGAGATAACATTCTAGAGATACTGGTAACCCTGAGGGCTGAGCAAGTCATGTAATTATTTTTTCTCATATGGTGCTTGGGTTGGACCTTAATGGAGTGAGGTGGGTCTGTTGTGAGTTTCCACAGTCTTCACCAGAGGTAAATCGACGCTGATCATGTGGAAAATCACTGACATTCCATTGTTCTCTTTGAATTGTCTGTTGGATGAATGGCAGCCCCACCTAGCAAGGAATCCCCGAGTAGGAAGATAAATGATTCCAGTTTCCCATTCCAAACAATCTAAAAATCATTTTGCTACCTCTATGGCTGACAGCCATTGCACCTGCAAGCTCTTCTTGGAGGTCAGTGCTGCCGGTCTGCTTCCAACCAACAAAATACAGAAGAACGTATAAGGGGAGGGTGAAACACAAAAGAATCTGAACCCTTTAATTTCCATTTTGAAAAATAAAACACTATTTATTTTGCTTCAATTATAGAGCAATCATACTTCTCCGAATGGGCCTCCCAGACATTCACAGCAACTTTTCCTCTTAATTAGATGTTTCTGAATTTAAAGGTTTCTACCAGGACTTGGGGATCAAACAAAACACCATTTCTATGTTAATTGAATTCTCTTATTTCCACCAATTTCTCACAATCAAGGCCCCTTGATATATATAATCTTTTTGCAATCGTTCCCATGACAACTCTTCTAGGTTATGGTGTAGCCAAAGACTACAATGATTTTGCAGCCTAGCCTTGCCAAGAGAAGAAAAATAATAATTTCTCTCCCCCATGTTCCCCCACCCATTCCTTTCTTTCCTTTCCGCTGAGGGAATTCTCAGCCTGAAACATTCATTGCCCCTTGTTGAATTTTCAGATCTGAAAGATGTAGAATTATGACTTACAATCATATTTCTGTAGTGAAACACTGTGAGCCCTTGTGGTAAAGAGGGCAGCAATCTGGAACAAGGAAGCCAGAGTAGACATGCTTAGCCCTTGTCCAGTTTGCTTATGCTTTCCTTTTGTGGATTGGAGATATCTGATTAATGAGCATTTAGGTATAACCCACAATTCTAGTTTTGAACTCAAGGTGACTTACACAGGATTTCCCAGGATGTCTCCCATCCAGACACTGATTAGAACCAGTCCTGCTGAGCTTCAGCAAAGTTGCTATGTTAAACGCTTTCCAATTCAACCATAGCCTGAAACCAATTTAACTATGCTTGCAAGATCGCTATGTTCTTTCTCAGTACTTTAACATTACGTTGCACAGAGTGGGCTATATTCATTCAAAGTCATTGGACTCAGATGCATCTCTGCTACATGAAGTGATATCAGCAGAATGGTAAGAACCATCGTCAGTATGAAGAGCAAGATTCAAGTCCAGTCTCACCTTAAAGACCAACAAGATTTCCCTTTGTTAGCTTTCACTCTTGAAAGCTTCTGCCTGGAAATTTTGTTGATCTATAGCAATGGTGGCGAACCTATGGCACTCCAGATGTTCATGGACTACAATTCCCATCAGCCCCTGCCAGCATGGCTTGGCCATGCTGGCAGGGGAAGCTGATAAGAGTATGATCCATGGGCTGTCTGGAAGTGCCTGGAGACCACCACTGATCTATAGTGTGCTACTAGAGTGGAATCTTGCCTTTCCACTGAAGACCAATATAACCTACCTAAACTATTATCAGTATGGTTTGCTGAGCTTGGATCTTCAAGAAAATTTAACTATGGCAGTTTCTTGTTCTGCCATAAAGCTCCCTTGATTGGCGTTGGTCAAAGTAATTGTCACCTGACTCACATTATTGTTGTGAGAATAAATACACTGAAAATACTGTCATGGCTGACCAGAACAGGGGTGTTTATTTAAAGATGCTTCCTTGCATGGGAACATGGCTAGAAAACATTTATTGAGTGGCTGTTGATGTCTAGGGGCAACTAGAGATGGGAACTTGGTGCATATGCCTTCGTGGCAACTGGAATAAAAGTTATTTGGGAGTTGACTTACAGACAGCTAAAGAAGCAGAAGGCTGGGTTTTTGCAGCCGACAGGGAGTGTCAGAGTAAAAGGGAAGCTGCTTTGAAGACTTAACTGCTTGGGCAAGTACCTGTTCTGTCATTTCGGCTTGTATCTGTATAAATGAGCAGATGTCACAAAAATGCTGTAAGACTCCAGTACACTCTACTGATAAGGAACAGCCGTGTGACGGTTACCCCTGGAACTTCCAACTGACTGGGGCAATGGAGAGCATCATACATGAACTTACAACATGAAAACATGTATAGAAATAATAAATAATACTTCTGTAGTTTTGGAATCAGATTACTGTGAACATATCTATCTTCTGCTGTTCACCAAAAGTGATTGGGAGGAGCCAGAATCTATGACAGATTAATGGTAAAGTTTCTCAAGAACTATAGATGTTTTTTCTCAGTGGGCACTAGTTCCTCAAAGATAGTCCTCAGAGGGCTCTGTTGAAGCACCCATACTAGCTCAAGAAGTGATCAGTGTTCCAGGGGGCAAGCAATAGTGAGTTGGCTGAAGCATTGTGAGGGTGCAGAATCTCTCTCTCTCTCTCTCTCTCTCTCTCTCTCTCTCTCTTTCTCTCTCTCTCTGCAGGCATGCTGTTGGTAGCAGATACAAGTCTCCATTGTTCTCATTTCCATAGCAAACCAATCCAGGTCAAACTGACCCTGGAATGCTCCTCACCAATGGGTGAGGGGAATGGGGGAGAAAATGGAGTTATATGCTCCTCACCAATGGGTGAGGAGCATATAACTCAATTTTCTCCCTCATTCCCCTCATTATTTTCACAGAACAGCTATGCCAGCAGAATCTCTTATTGTGCCATTTCCCCCACTCCCTTTCATACCATCCCATGCCACTGCCCATCTACCTGTATCCTGCAGCCCAGTGCACAGTACAAGCTAGAGCAAACACTTTCCACTGCCATCATCTCAGCCCATTCTACTCCTAAGTCCCTGTAGGTTTTCCATGTTGGCATCTCCCTGTCAGGAGCAAGTCTAGCCTATTATCTAATTTATCACATTACAAACATTAGCTAATTAAGCAACAGCTCTTCTTTGTAGGTTCCATGTACATCATTAGCAAAACTTTAGACTAGTAAATAAATCTCGGGGGATGAATACCTCTACCATCTCAGTCAATCATTTCAGTGGTGCATATATTTGTAAGTGGTGACTCTATGTGTTGGGTTGACTCTTCAATCCCCCTGAGGTTGGGATGCTTAGCAGAACATGACACAGTAACTGTCTAGTGTTGTTAATGAATTGTTCTCCTTCTCACTTTGCTCTCTTCTGACTGTACTCCCCTTTCTTTCTCCCCTCTTAGTTTACAGACGTTTAATTTCCTGTTTTTATTGTTTTATCATTTCGAAGATGGCTGCTTTAAATAATTACATGGTTTTAAAACTAGGTTTGGATGGGTTGTGGGAGGATTTTAACAGGCCTCCCATTAACCTGCCCCAATACCTGCCACCACAATTTCGTAATCACTGAACAACTGAGGAGCAGGAGAAAAAAGTAAACATTGTATAATGACATTCTAGGAATTTCCCCTGGTCTCTGCAATAAGCAACTTAAACGATAGAGACCATACAGTAGTGATATTCAATCAGTGGCTCAGGAGCCACATGTGGTTCTTTGACATGCCACCTATGGTTCTTCAGGGCATAGTTCCCAAACACAATCGTCACCCCCATGTTCTAGGAAACTGGGCCAAGACACTGCTTGGTAGGTTATGTGGTTGATAAGTGGTTTGCACCTTAAAATAGCCATCAATGGGGGAACAGGAGAATGGGTAAGCCAAAAGCCTTCCTGAACTGAAGAACTTGTGCCATGGAAGAAGTAAAGGACCTAACTTCTCCTACAACTTTCTCCATAGCCTCTTGTTATAGTTATTGTTTGTTTGTTTGCTTGCTTGTTTGGTGGAGGTGATGCACAGCTCACAAAGTATTGTCATGACTCTTCTGAGTGATGGTAATCAAAAATGTGGGTCTTCTTAAGCTACAGAGTAACACTACCATAGAGACTATTTATGGGAGGCAACCTAGAATGTTCCACAAAGGTGGCATCACATCAATTCCAAACTTCTCCCTGTTCAGGAACCACCCATAAGGTAGAGTTAGAAACCCTGGGTTTTAACTACTGCTATTTTACTGTTGTCTCTTAAGCTCATTTTATGGATCATTTTAGAGAAATTAATTCCTTATTTGATGTTATTATTTCCTTTCTCCCTAAGCTGCCCTTCTTTGGTAGAAAGGCCAGGCATAAATCTTACAAATGAAATAAATAGATATATTTCCTAGGATTAAGTTGTAGCTGATACGGGAGCATAAAGAAGTGATTCACACAGAGAGAACTCCAAGAGAATTGGTATGCTGTGAACAAACAACCGCGAAAGGCCGATTCTTTCCTGCTCTTCTTGTAACGCTTCCCAGAAATACCTAGCTGGTCACTGTTACAAATAGAATGCTAGACTAGCTGGCCCTTTGGTCCACTCCAGCAGGGTCCTTTGTGTTTTTCATCTTCAAAGAGCTCCTGAGAGTTATTTTATGATAATTGGTTGTTCTTTTCCCCAAACAAAAACAACAACGAAACTCTCCATCTGAAAGAAAAATGAGATTTTGGACAGTTAATAAGGATCTTTGTCTGATCATGTTTGCATTTTGCAGTGCTGCAAACTTCTTGCTGAAATTTCTGGGAATGGAGGATTATCTATTGTGCTTCTTTTTTTTTAACCCATTTGCTCCATATTGTGGTGATGTAAAGGTTAGGATGTTAGGATGGGAAGGCAGCATGGTGCATAGCCTGATCACATCAGATCTTGAAAACTGCGCAGGGCCAGCACTTGGATGGGAGACCTCAAAGAAAGACTCTGCAGAGGAAAACAGTGGCTGATCATGCTTTGAAAACCCCTTGTTGGAGTCACCCTAATATGGCTGCTACTTGATGGCACTTTAAACACACACACACACAGGTTAGAATGTGAGACTAGGAAAAGGGATGCCTAGATCTAAATCTCCACTCAGCAATTAAACTAATGAGCTAGCCCCTTTCTAACAGGCAAATTTGTTGGTGGCCCCCAGCCGCACAATGATGAGATTAGCCTCTACCTGGACCAGAGCTTTTACTGCCCCGGCCCCTGCCTGGTGGAATGCTCTCCCTCCAGCCATCAGGGCCCTGCGGGACCTTGGACAGTTCCACAAGGCCTGTAAAACGGGGCTGTTTCACCGGGCTTGGAGGGACTGGTCATTGATTGCACCCCTCGCCACCTCTCACATACCATCATAACTGACTGGCATGTGCTGTGCTGGGTCCCTCCCAGTGGCATAGCAGGTTTCTTCAGGTTGCCACCTGATGTTAGTTTTTTTCTGTTTTAGTTGATGCTGTATTAAATCAATTTGGTTTTAATTGTTAGTTTGTTATTTATCTTTTTACTGGTTTTATCTTCTGTACACCGCCCATAGCACTCCAAGGGTGGGTGGTATAACAAGTGTAATTAATAAATTAATAAATAAATAGATGGTAGAGGATGGATGGATGGATGGATGGATGGATGGATGGATGGATGGATGGATGGATGGATGGATGGATGGATGGATGGATGGATGGATGGATGGATGGATGGATGGATGGATGGATGGATGGATGGATGGATGGATGGATGGATGGATGGATGGATGGATGGATGGATGGATGGATGGATGGATGACATCCTAACCTACAGATTTGTCATGAGTATGAAATGGAAGCAGGACAAACCTACAAACCTATGGGAGAAACAATGAGACAGATATGTCAAAAAAGTATAAATTTTAATCCTGTCCCACCTTCGAGACCAAGAAGATTTTTGGAGTATAAGCTTTCCAGATCCCTGAAAATCTTGTTGGTCTCTAAGGTGCTACTGGACTCAGGTCCAGCTGTTCTATTGCAGACCAACACAACTGTCCTCTGAAACGATAGATATATGAAGATAAAATTATTGTTGTTGTTCTTGTTGCTCCTGCAGCACCTCTCTGAAGAAGAACAAATTCATGTGTGAAAACTGCTTTGGCTTCCTTCCGTCTTAGTAAAGTGACATCTTATTATTGAATATCTGATAGCAAGAGGATGAATTCTAAACTATATAAAGGAAACAACACGACATTTTTACTAATTTGCTTTCAGAAGAACCAATGTGCATACTTCTATAACTCTGTCATTCCTGCATATATAGCTGTCAACTCCAGCTATTTTTTTAAATTCTGGACCATCTGGAGTTAAACCCAGTGGTTTGGGGTAATACTAGGACAGAATCCAGCTGCTGGGGGTCCAGAGTCAGAGGCCAGTGCAATCCCCACCCCCACCCCCACCCCCAATATGAGGTATACAGCTATAAAAAATATACCAGCTTGTTTATGGTTGGTTGGCAACCCTTACCACACATGCCTATGAAAGTCACACAATGAATGATCACATCACATAAATCAGAACTACTGACCCAAACCCTTGGATGGTCCAAGATCACCCAGTTCACCCAAAAATGCATAACCTTTATCAAGGTCTTAAAAATCCAGTCTGGCAAATCGACATTATTACTGGATTAATTAGAGTGCCCATAATGTACCTACTGCTGAGCTGTTGACAGAATGGGATTTAGCTGAAATCAGCAGATCCAATTAGGCCCAGGGGTCTATAAGTCGAGTGCCTCCCAAAGTACAAATTATTGGTGACGCTTCTGAATGGTGATTGACAAGGGCCAAGAGACACACATGTTTTCAATAGGAGTTCAGAATGTTGTTCTTCCAGGTCTCTGAAACATTTCAAGAGAAAGGAGGGGGGGGTGCTTTTTAGCTCTGCCTTCATTTGGCTGCTTTGATTTTTTCCCATTTAATTCTACATTGCAATTTCCTTTTTAGTTTTGCAGAGCACTTTTCAAACGCAGGCGCGAAAGAATCAATTTGGAGGCAGTTCCTAAGGATAACATGATGCTGTATTTCTTTAGAAACCTCCATGTACACAGACAGTATATGTTCAAAGACCACAAGGGATGGGGGAGGGGATAACAGGAAGAAGAAGAAGAAGAGTTTGGATTTATATCCCCCCTTTCTCTCCTGTAGGAGACTCAAAGGGGCTTACAATCTCCTTGCCCTTCCCCCCTCACAACAAACACCCTGTGAGGTAGGTGGGGCTGAGAGAGCTCAGAAGAACTGTGACTAGCCCAAGGTCACCCAGCTGGCATGTGTGGGAGTGCACAGGTTAATCTGAATTCCCCAGATAAGCCTACGCAGCTCAAGTGGCAGAGCAGGGAATCAAACCCGGTTCCTCCAGATTAGAATGCACCTGCTCTTAACCACTACATCACTGCTGCTCCTTTTACATACCCTGTTCTATAGCTTCCCCTGGTATTTGGGTGACTGTCTGGTAAAAGCACAATGGTACATCACACAGTGTGCTCTGGCCCAACCAATCTGTACTTACATTTGGAATAAGTGCTGATGCTTAATACTTTTCTAAATCTAACTTGTGGAATCCGTGGCTGCAAGATGTGTGATGCCACTAAGCTAGATGGTTTTCAAAAACAAGGCTAAGCTTATCGATAGACATTACTGATGACATCTGAACAGATCTTCCTTATAGGCACTAAACAATGCAGGCAACATATGGCAACACAGGGCCACATTTTTTCGTGTTCTATATTGGTTCATTTGTAAGACTTGATACATGCGTTTCCTGTCTCCGGGATTCATCTCAACAGCTCCATGATGGCTCCCATAATTGCTCACACCAATTCATCTATTTGCATTATGCTTTCAATATGGGGCGCCATAGAGTTCCAATCCCAAACCATGAGAAAGGCTGGCCATCTGTGTCTCTGGTTCTCCTTTTGAAGTACTGACTTCTGCTGCTTCCTTTAGAAAGCTTGTAATGACTTATGGGACAAATCCATATAATGCAGATTAATGTATGCAGCAGTCAACACATTTGGCTGCTATCGTTGCCAGATGTCAAGTCACCAGTTAAGAATGTAGTGAGCGTATCATCTAGTTTTAGCCCTAGAAGTCTTCTGTGTGCCAGATGCTGAGGACAATATGGGAGGTCTATTCACTTTATGTTCTACTTGTGGAGTTCCTGGAGGTATCTGGCTGTTCACCACTAGAAACTGATAGGCTGCTTGAACGATTATTCTCATCTGACAAGGCTTTCCTCATATTCTTAACATTGTTTGGGTATCATGGAAAGACAATGTTTAATATCCAAGTCAGGCTGAACGTAAACAGCATAAGGGAGACTCGGCATGCATCTTTGGATGCCATTTTTGTATGTTTACTTCATGGTGACCACTGGAAATCCAGCTATCACATTTTACCCTGCCTTTCCTCCAAGGTGCGCAGTTCTATTCACAACAACACTGCGAGATAGGTTAGGCTGAGAGAAGGTAATTGGCCCATAGTCACCCAGTGAGCGTTGTGGCTAAGTGGGGTTTTCAGCCCAAATTTTCCAGGTCCTAAGGCAATCAGTGCACCCCACTGTTCTTCAGAACCATACTAGAGAATTCTGACCATTGACTAGCTTTTACTGGCTTGAGACACATGGCCAAGATGCTTCCATGTCTAGACTGACTGTCCATTCTAAAGGAACTGCTGCAGTCAATTATCTCTTAAGTAGTTTTGTGCCATTACGCCAGTGAACAGTTAAAGATTGATCTGGTATTTCATCTGCAAAATCCCCATTGACATCAGAGGAAGTTCCACATAGGATGTGATTGCAAGGACAGGGACCTTGCAGTATTAAATATTTTAAACGTATCATTCTTTCTTGCTCTTTTAATGACTAAGGAAATGAAGCAGAGCAATGTGCTATTACCAAAAAATCAATCCCCTCCTCTCTTTCTGACCTCCACCAATGGATGCTTGACAACGCTGGCAGCCCTCTGACATGAACGAATGCCCCTGGAAATAAAAACCTGATTACCCTACAGTGTTGCCATGAATGACAATTTCTCATCATGCATGTCTAGAATAAAGGTTTGCATTACCTTATCAGTCAGCCTCCTTCGTTTCTAGCGCCTGCTGTTCTACAAACTATTGTCCTTCTCAGATCTCTCACAAAGGCGTATGTCTTCTTCTCAAGTGTCATACGCAGACCACTTTGGGGTCTTCATTCAGACATCTTTTCTCTTCTGTACGTACGATAAACACACATATAGTGCAAGGAAGTCTTTCCCAATACGTTCAAAGCTCATCTTTCCTGATGCCTCTTGGAACGTAACATTTGGCTAAAATGGTAATGGTGGATTTTTTTTTCTGCAATACGATTGATCAGCTGTTCAGTAGTGGCGTAGTGGTTAAGAGCAGGTGCATTCTAATCTGGAGGAACCGGGTTTGATTCCCCGCTCTGCCCAGCAGGCTAATGGAGAGCTTACCTGGGAATTCAGATTAGCCTGTGCACTCCAACACACGCCAGCTGGGTGACCTTGGGCTGGTCGTAGCTTTTTGGAGCTCTCTCAGCCCCACTCACCTCACAGGGTGTTGTTGTGAGGGGGGAAGGGCAAGGAGATTGTAAGCCCCTTTGAGTCTCCTGCAGGAGAGAAAGGGGGGATATAAATCCAAACTTTTCTTCTTCAAACTTTTCAGTACCAAAAGGTTGAAAAGTTACTAGGAAACTGGAAATTGGGGGGCTTTTCCATAGAGCAAAACACTGTAACAAAGAAACAGTTGGCTAGCATATACATACAATGTGGTTATCTGAGAAGAACTTCAGAGAAATCCCCAAGCCTGTCCTGCCACACATACTTTTCTCACCATGATTTTTCTAAGGCTTCCTATAAGGAGGTCAGATCAGTGTTTATTACTCTCCCCTCTCCCTTTTATAAAATCAAATAAACTTTTAATCAGCATTAAAAATACAGAATTGAAAACAAACAAACAGTTTGGAGGGGAGGATCAGCATACCAGAACCTTTTCCAAGAAATCTGCAACCATCTCCAATGTCACAAATGAGCTATTATTTAACAAAAAAACATACCCAAAGATTAGGAGCAGAATGGATAATACAATGAAAATCAGGTCTAAAATCAATGTATTGGGACAATCAAATAAAATGTGCAGCATTGTCTCAGGAGTATTGGTGCAATGAGAGCAAGCCGGGTCTTTTTATCCTCGCAACAGTGCGACCCTGTAGGGCAGTGGTCCCAAAATTGCACAATAAGCATCATGGACCCTGGGGAGGCTGGATTTGGGAAAGGGAGGGACCTCGGTGGGCTATAATGATGTACTGTCCACTTCCCAAAGCAACCATTGTTTCAGAGCAATGGATGTCTTTTACCTGGCGACCAGTTGTAATTCCAGGAGATCTCCAGCCAGCTAGAGACTGGCAACGCTGTTGACAAGAGGTTTGACTTGGGCTCTCCGCATTCATACTGTGACCTCCTACTGTCCCTACTTCACCGCTCAGGTTGTTCAGGGTTTTAAACTGAAGCAAAACAAGGAGTGTACCTTTGCATTGCCTTCGATCTTTCTTTGTCCTGTGAAATCCTCAGTAGATGACAATGGAGTTACTGCCACTTTTCTGCCCATCCCGAGCACAGCAAGCAGAGCTGCTCCTTCCTCATCGTTCTGTTTGTGTCAAGCATCTCCTGTACTGGCACCCTGCCAAGCTTTTGTGTCATCCTCAAGGCTCAAGCCCTTATATGACATAAAGCAAACTCTTTGTTTGGAAAGAATCTAATCTCGCAAGGAACACAACTGTGCTTCCTTTGATGTTACATTAGGCTTTGAATTCTCCCACTTACATTAGAGCTTGTGAAAGTGAATTCTTCATCTTCCTATGCTGGTAGCCACAATGGGTTTAATGGTACCTTTGTATTCACAGGCAGCATGCTGCTAGAAGGGAAAGACCCAATCGCCTGGCAAAGATGGCTTGTTCTGCAGTGTGTGCACCCAGTTCCCCGGATTAGGCTGCTGCGAGGAAGCAGGGGAAGCCAAATTGCTCAGTGGATCCAGCCCTGGGTAGGTTAGCCACTTAGCTTCCAAGAAAGACCCTATCCAGTTCCTATTCATTCACCCCAAGATGTGGGTTTAGGGAAGCCTTCAACTGATGCCTCAGGGTGCTCGCCAATGATAGCTTTCACTGGCCTTGCAATGAAAGGATTTAGCTCCATCCTCTCCATCATATTGTGGGTATCATACCTCTTGTCAGTCAGGTACTTAGAACTACTCCATTGTCCCCTAGCAAATATGACAAGAGAATTATTGATGTGACGGGGGCGGGGGGGTGAAATCCTGCTCCCCTGACTTGCCTCAAGTCTCGGTTCACTTTTCAGTCTGCATAATCCCATTCACTTGGGGTTACGACGGCAAGCCACCTCCGAACATCCCTTGCCTTGAAAACCCCACAGGGTGACCGTATGTCATCTGTGACGTGACAGCACACACCCACACACAAACATCCCACTTTTCACTCCTCAGTGGGAATCCACAGTACTTTTCTACATCACTCTCCCCTTCTCTATTTTATCCTAAAAGCAACCCTTTCAGAAGAAGGAGAGGAAGAGTTTAGATTTATACCCCACCTTTCTCTCCTGTAAAGGAGACTCAAAGATGGCCTACAAACTCCTTTTCCCTTCCTCTCCCTAGAAACAGATGCAACCAGCTGTGGAAATGGCTACAGGGGTGAGAGAGTTTCAAAGAACTGTGATTAAGACAACCAGCAGGAATGTAGGAGTGCAGAAACACATCTGGTTCACCAGATAAGCCTCTGCCACTCGGGTGGAGGAGTGGGGAATCAAACCTGGTTCTCCAGGTTAGAATCCACCTGCTCTTAACCACTAAACCACACTGGCTCTCAGGTCAGTTAAGTCAAAAGTGGGTGATTGGTCCTAGGACCTAGGTCATCCAAGCAAGCTTTCACAACAGAGTGGAGATGCAAACTTGGGTCTCCTAGTTTGACATGCTAACCACTCCCCCGTGTTAATCAGTGATGCTCAATAGTTCTGTAACACATGCACAGGTCAGTATTACTATTCAGTTGGCCAAACTGATTGGAAATATGTGGGACAGAATCTCACAGAACGTGGACCACAGTGTCAAAGCTTACCATTACAAACATCTATTTAGTGGACAATATCCTTGCAAGCATCCCATTCTTTTCCCACCAGCATTGAAGGCAAAGTAATTAATTCTGTTTTATAGTTCACCGCATATTCTGCTGTAACACGTATATGAAGGTCGGACACTGGAAGATTATGATCAATACATGCAATATTGACAACCAATAACTCATCACAGTGGCAGTTGTGTAGCGGCTATTAAATAAAAGCTAGGTCGACAAGTCATCAAACTTGTCTCCTTCCATTTCGTAAGGGGAAAAAAAATCTTTGTTCCAGTTCCTCTGGAAATAAAAGATAAATAGTACAAGCAGAAGAAAAATAAATACACACTTCAAAAAGGGGTTGATTAAAGATTCTGAGATATTCTTCAATCTAGAGTCGTTCCTGCTACAACCGAAATGAAAACATCATTCATCCTTCTTCTCTGCTGTCTTTGATATATTTTTTTGTTATGACTTTTATCAAAGGTAAAAACAATGATACCTGAATATCAGCGGATAAAGAAAACATCAAAGTCACTGCTAGACTTCTTGCCAAAGCGGAAGACTTCATTTGACTGCCAGTTCAATTACGTTAAAAGGATGATACTCACATACATTTTTATGTAGGTACAACAACTGGAGCCAAACATCATGGCTGCATTCCAGGAGAGAGTTTTGTTCAAGCCAATTGATTTCCATTTGCTGGTTCACAAGGTACTATGATCCTTTTGTACATGACGGCGTTGGACTAGTGCGATTGAAGTAGACACAGGCGAAACGCAATCCTAAGGACACTTTCCTGGGAGTAAGGTCCATTGAATATCATAGCACTTACTTCAGAGTAGACTTGCTTAGGATTGCTCCCACTGCTAGCTTCTTTGATGGAAAATGTTTCTGCAGGGGGATGATTCCATGTCGTGCTGTCACTGCTGCTACAAATATAGACGTATTTTCAGTGGCAACGGAGGATCCACACTGGGAAGTGTGGGGTATTCTATGTTATCACCATTTTCTCTCCTCCTTGCCTCAAGTGTTCTTTTTGCTGACTTTTTCAAAAGCATCAGTGGGAGGTGGCATGGGATAGTATAGCTCGATCTCATCAGAACACAGAACTTAGCTAAGCAGAATTAATACTTGGAAGGGAGAAGCTGGCAGTGGGAGAACCAAAGGAGGCAATGACAAACCACCTCCTGTAATCACTTGCATAAAGAAACCCCACTAAGAAGTCATTTTAAGTTAGCTATGATTCGACAGCACTTTGCATGCGCATGCACACACACACACACAAACACACACAGGTATATTTTTGTAGTATAATGATTTGGTAATAATTGCTACCAAACTACTAGTTTTTAATAAGGCAGCAGTGACAGGGAGGAATGGCAGAATTACAAAGGAAATGAGTAGAAGATGCGGTGCCAGGTGATATCTGGCCTGGTTTTTAGTAAGTGTTTCCACATAGATCATACCAAGGCAGGTTTGGAGAAATATGAAAGTTGAACAACAACTTGATGCTGCTATGCTGAAGCCCCCTGTAAAGATCACTACAGATAGGAATGAAGCATCATCTCTGCATGGAACCAACCTAAGTGTTCAGGGATCACGCACCAGTTCATTGGAGATGAGAATGACTCCATGTAATACTTTCTGTCCTCCTTCCTTTCTCCTCCATGCAGAGCCAAAATGGAGGTTTAGGACATCTTCAGTCTAACCACAATTTAATGCGATGTCTGAATTCTGACACTTGACAAAGTGGGCTTTGTTTCCTGTATAGCAAATGAAGGAGTTCAAAGGCAGATTTGAAATCTAGATTTAAAACCCCAGTTTGTAGAAGAAGGAAACCTCTCCTTAGTTCTTTTAAAATCAACATGTGTTTTAAACAGCGGCAATAAAACTAGGAAGTCGTCAATTTTGGCATGCTGTTCGAAGAAAGGAGGAAAAGCAGGAGTCCACGAACAAGTCCATAATCATTAACAAAACAAAAGCAAATTTGAAGTTTATTTCACTGAGGTGTTTTGAATGCAGCTTCGAGAGGATGTTGGTGGAACTTAATAATCTACAAAATGCTCTCAGGCCTTTTAAGATTGCAGAGCAGATAATAGCTAGGAATTGAAAAATGGGGTTCAGTTTCCTATAGTGTACAATGTATTCCTTTTGACCCTGTCAACAGTGTTGATAGATCGACTGAAAGGCATTTGCAGACTTGCTTGCGGAAACAACCTATTTATCAGACCCTCGAGGGAGGAAAGGAGGGTAGAGTGTATATATCATAAGCAATAATCTGCCTCAGTTCTCTGGAAATAATCTATCTCTAGCAGAGATTAGAAGAGCATCAGAGGCTTTGTAGTATGGCAAAGTGTTGCTTTACGCAACTACACCTGCTATCTTTTGAGCTAGAGCATCACCAAGGGGTCATTCACACTACATGTTTAGCATATGTGAAACATTTCTCCTTCTTAACATGATTGCATTTTCATTACATTGTTTCTTAGCAGGTTTCATATCACCACAATCGTAGGACTTTCTATCTCATCAAGCAATTTCTTAATTCTCGGTAGTGCTGGCACTTGAGATGCTGAAGGAGGAAAAAAATCAGGCGACAAAAACTGAAATAAATAGATGGCACTAAATACATAATTAGAAGCAAAACGTGCGAATACAGGGTTTTGTGCTTTAATTTGAAAAATGAGTATAAAGGGGGCTGATTTTGGTGGATGGAGGAGCAAACTGTTCCCTTGAAACCTTGACATGGAATTATGCTGTACATCATCAAACACACATTCCTGAAATGCATGTTTTCTGGGTCATGTGAATATATGGAGAGTCTTTGCAGAGTTAGATTATTTATTTATTTATTTTATTCTATTCTCTCCCTCTATTTATTCTCTCACTCTATTTATTCTCTCCCTCTATTTATTCTCTCCCTCTATTTATTCTCTCCCTCTATCTATTCTATTTATATCTCACCCTGCCCCAACAACATCAGGATCAGGAAGCATACCAATGGAATTCAAGGCAGTGTGGTGTATTTAGCCGAAGGCTTTCACGGCGGCGGAATCCCTTTAAATTACTATGTGGTTTCGGGCTGCATGTGGCCGTGTTCTAGCATTCGACCTCCTGGCTACTTTCGCCTGCATCTGTGGCTGGCATCTTCAGAGGTGAAGATGCCAGCCAATACAGGCGAATAGCATCAGAAGAGAATACTACTAAGTTTCTGTCACACAACTCAGGCTCTACACCTGGAGAATCAAACAACGCCACAATGGATTTGTTCCATTGATGGTGTGTGGCGATGAGTTTTCTAGAAAGTGGCCCCACCCTCCATTGCTTACAGCCAATGACTATTTAAACAGCTAACGTCTTTCAATGAGAGCCAATGTGGTATAGTAGTTAACCCAGGTTCAATTTCCTAGTCCTTCATGTGAAACCCTCTGGGTGACCTTGGACCAGTCACAGTTCTCTCAGAACTCTCTTCAGCTTACTCAGAGGCAGGCAATGGCAAGCTTTGACTGAACATTTCCAGACTTGAAAAGCCTACAGGGTTGTTTTGGTCAGCTGTGACTTGATGGCATGCACACACATACACACAGAGTCAACTGCAACTTTAAACAGCTAATGCCTTTAAATAAGCAATATGTGTACGAGCAATGGTTAGGAGTGGGGTAGGTAGGAAGGGATGCTCAGAAAAAAGGCCTGTATAGGAAGCCTCATTTGAATCAAACTAATTAAGGTGAAATTTAAAGTACAATTTAGCACCACACGAAGGAAAGTTACAGCTAGTGAGTACGGCTACCCTTGGAGTAACAGCCAGACAAGTTCAAGAGTTTAGCGCAAGGCAAGAAAGAGAAAACAACATGGGCCCAATTTAAACGGCATGAGAAAAGAACGTGCAGGTGTCTCCACTGAAATCTGATCAAAGTGCCTCAGCAAGAGAATCTAATTGTTTGTGAAAATTAAATAGCTTTTACGGCTTGCCTGTGGTAAGCGTCCCATTTTCAGCAAACGGACATGTTCAGACTGAAAGGTCATAGCATAAGTAACCTAAACAGGAAGTCCCGGTATAATTCCATGGCTGAGGAATAGGCATGATGGTAAGATTTTTTGTAATAATTAGTATTTGGGGTAGTGTTGGTTACTTGTGAGAGGGAATGGTCATAAAACAATAAGAAATATAGAAGAGAATTAGGAGGATTTTGGATTTATACCCAGTCTTTTTCTCCTGTAAGGATTCCCAAAGTGTCTTACAACCGTCTTCCCTTCCTCTCCCCACAACAGACACCTTGTGAGGTAGGTGGGCTGAGAGAGTTCTGAGAGAACTGTGACTAGCCCCAAGGTGACCCAGCAGTCTTCAGGTGCAGGAGGAGGGAAACAAATCCAGTTCACCAGATAAGCATCTGCCACTCATGTGGAGGAGTGGGGAATCAAACCTGGTTCTCCAGATCAGAGTTCACCACTCTTAACCACTACACGACACTGACTGTCCACATACCATATACATACATATGCTTAAATCTCACAGAATCATTTATGATGTGAATCAAAATGGTTAGGATACTTCTACAACTGAGGGAAAGTTATTATTTCTTGTACACTTTTCCAAGATTCCCTCATTACTGGCAAGGGGTATATTAGATAATAGAAGCCAGCAATGTGTGGAGCGATGGTTTAGCTACTGTCTGTGCATACCTGTGTTACCTCACCCAACACAGTGCCTGGCCGTGATCAGGAAGAATCACTTGGAAAAGGCAGCAAGCATCTTACACATGCAAATTAAGGATTACTTCACATAATGTTTTAACATGTTAATACATGGTTAGGAGTTAATCATACTCAGTTTTCTGGTAATGATCTTAGTTGCTGAATTGGATGTGAATATCTGGTCACTTCTAGCAAGCTAGTAGCAATCTGTATTCTTTGTGAATGATTACTTCAGTATGAACACCCGATCACTAAAAGGGTTGAAGGATATCAGTACGCCTGATGCAAAAGAGGAAAATTGTGTGCTTACTGAAAAAACAAATTAGGCCCTACATGGTTCAAACAGAGACTCTGAGGTAATTAATCATTTGGTGCATGAACCTGCCAACTTTTAAACCCCCACTGAATTCCTGAGAGGTGCAATCCTAAACAGAGTCACACTCTTCTAAGACCATTGACTTCAATGAACGTAAAAGGGGAATAATTTTGCCTAAGATTGCACATATTAAAATTGCCTCCGTAAATTTATGGAGCTGGGAAAACAAACATACACATATTGCCACATTCTCCATATTTTTCAGTATTCCATAGTTGCCAGTCATTTCATCAGATATAAGAATGGGTACTTCCAAAACTTTGATTAATGAAGAGGTGCATGCATCCGGAAGAGTTACATGCAGCGTTTGGTCAGGAAGGAGTACATACACGTAACCATATGGTTGCCATTTACTATTTGAATATATTTCTACCCCTTCCAATACTGATATTAATAATGTATTTGAGAGGCAACTTACACAAGTGAGGCATAATTTGAAAAATACTAATGCCTCCTAAACCCAAAATATAGCCAGCAGCAGGATAAAACCATTAGCCATCCCAATTAAATACCACCAAATGCCTGAGAGGACAATACAATTTTTACCTGGCATTTAACAGCCATCTATCAGAATCAGGTAGCTATCCTCCTGCATCCAGAGCTGACCCTTCAACAAACCTCTCAATTATCAATGTGGTGGTGGAAAGTACCATCAAGTCAAGCTGACTTAGGGTGACCCCAGAGCAGAGGCGTAGCTCCAAGGGGATGGGGGGGCACAATGCACTGAGCACGCACACCTGTGGGGGTGTAGTGAGGGTGTTCCGGGCGGGGGCGTTCTAGGGCGGGGGGGGCGGAGGATGCACCAGTGAACTAGGTGCTTTCCCTCCTTGCTACACCTCTGCCCCAGAGGGTTTTCAAAGCAATAAGCAAACAGGGGTGATTTGGATGTACTTGGTGGCCTCTCACATAATTACTAACCAGGACTGACCCTACTTAGGTTATGAGATGTGACATTTGCCTGCATTTGCTTTAACAGGTACTATCGTTAAACCAGGAAGCCATTTTGTTGGGCCAGTTCCTGTTACCAGTTTCTATTCCTCATTTCAAAGTCCAGTCAACTTCATGTCTTATGAATGCTGCAGTTCGTAAGTTGGCTAAACCTCGTAGCATGTCAACCACCTTTCCTAAGTGTGCTGAATCAGGAGAATTCCTGAACATTTCTAAATGGTCTTAAAAATTAGCCCTCGGTGACATTTGAAAGTGCACTCTGATCATCCCATTTTGCCGAGACACTGCTCATTTATTAGCATTCCCTTTGCTTTTCTGTTCAAGGTGTTTTTTTTTCATAACGTCGCCAAGTGAGGGGTGAACAGTTCCAATGCGACAGTGTCTTGTTTAAATTCTGTTCTTCTGCTTGATATCCCTCACTCTCCTTGTCAATTCTTAAATGTCACCAGCATGCACTATTCATGTGTTTCAGGATTTGTAGAAATCGCTTTGCCTTGTGTTTCCAACGCTGACGGTTTCCAAGCTTTCTGTGTATATACTGACACCACCACACGCCTCATTAAGGGCACACACCTGCTCCCTTCAAAATCAATGGCAAAATTCCCATCCGGCTCAATGAGAGGAGGCTTGGGCCCAATATATGGTGCAAATGCCAACTGATAAATTAACTTTCGGAGAAAACTAAAAGGGGCAGGAAACGTTCCAGGCATATGCTCTGCCATTTGAGCCAAAGTATGACTTTTTCTAATTCAAGTCAGCAGAAACGTCTGCATGCATTAAAACCAGAGTTGTTTGGTTGATTAGCTACCTAAACTAGGGGGGAAAAAATACCATAATATCATTTCAGAACTGAAACACTTTTTCATTCTGGTGAATGCTACATTTATTATTCTGTGGAGAATGTGTTCCTTTTTTTCCCTTTGGGCGATATTTCAATCATTTATTTATTGAAATATGTATTATTCATGTTTCCCCACCCCCCTTGACCTCGATGGCCCAGGTTACCCTGATGTCATCAGATCTCTAAGCTAAGCAAGGTCAGCCCTGGTTAGTAACTAAAAAAGAATGCTAGGGTCGCTGTGCTAAGGAAAGTAATGACAAACCACCTCTGTTAGTCTCTTGCTGTGAGAATCCTACAGGACTGCCATGCACTTTACACAAACACACTTCCCCCCACACCTACTCCCCCACTGCCACATTCCCAAAGCAGCTTAAAACATCCCTCCCTCTTCTGCCCTGTCCTGGATGTCCCAGGTTGGCCTGATCTCATCAGATCTTGGAAGCTAAACAAGGTTAGCCCTGGTTAGTCCTGGGATGGGAGACCACCAAGAAAGTCAAGGGTTGCAGACAGAGGTGGGATCCAGCAGGTTCTCACAGGTTCCCGAGAGTAGGTTACTAATTTTTTGTGTGTGCCGAGAGGGGGTTACTAATTGGTGATTTTGCCACGTGATTTTTGCCTTAGTTACACCCCTCCTCTCAGAAGTAGCACGCAGAACTTGAAGCAGTCTAGCAGGAGGTGCACCGGCGTGCGTGGCAGCCTGAGCCTGCGTGCATTCATTTCCCGCCCAAGGACCAGCGCAGTGGCTGCGTCCTTGCCACAGCCCTGCCCAGCAATGCCCTGCCCCCGGAATGCCCAGCCATGCCCCCATCATGCCCCGCCCAGCCCCATTGGCGCTACACCAGTTTGAATCCCACCACCATGGGAACCTGTTACTAAAATTTTTGGATCCCACCACTGGTTGCAGAGGCAGGCAATGGCAAACCATCTCTGAACTATTCTTGCCTTGAAAACCCTACTGGGTTGCCATCGGTCAGAAGGGACTTGGCAGCACCTTTTACTTTCAATAGACTTAAGCACAATTCCCATTATTGCTCAGTTCACCCACTCCACTCCAGTTTAAATTCCACCACTCAGCTTATTATGAAGGGATCTTGGTTGTACTCAGCTGGGAAGTCAGAATTTTAACCTTTATGATTAAAATAATTTCCACAGAGAGCCAGAGATGGGTCTTGATGCTCTCTGCCATCCTGATGCCATTTCTAATGATCTGGTATGTACTTGGCGGTGGGGGCATATGCACAAATGTTAGTCCCTTCAAGAGACCACACATTCCTTTTTTTTATAATTACGGACAAAAGTAACTGGAATATCTTCCACTTTGCTAACAAATACCTCAGGGATGCATTTTTTAAAAGCACAAACATGCAAGGGCAGAGCAATATCTCCTAGAACTCTTTGTCCCAGCTCTGCCACAATCATTTCATGCAGGGTTATTGTAGTTTGACTATCATCCTTACAGATCTTCCTGAGCCTCAGAGTCCATTTCAGTGACCCCTCTACCACAATGGACACATTCCTTCGCATCGGGAAATGGACTAATTGAGAGGGCGTGCAGGATTACAAAGTGTGATTCGCTGTAAAAGGAGAGGCCATTGAGCCCATTAATTTTGTATCGCAATACTGGGGTTGATGCCGTCGCAGAGCATTCTGAGGCTACTTACTGGAATTGCAGAAACACGCAGGTTGGAACAACGAAAAGAGATGGGAAGAAGGAGACCGCTTTGATCCCTTTCCCTTCTGAGTAGATATTCTACTTCAGTCAGACAC
This sequence comes from Sphaerodactylus townsendi, assembly GCF_021028975.2. Taxonomy (NCBI): domain Eukaryota; kingdom Metazoa; phylum Chordata; class Lepidosauria; order Squamata; family Sphaerodactylidae; genus Sphaerodactylus; species Sphaerodactylus townsendi. The sequence continues at coordinate 61,626,581 of NC_059435.1, forward strand.
TCTGCAGCAAAGCACACAGTTGAAAAACATGTCGCAGACATCAACACCCATTATTTATGTATTTTAAAATGTGTAACCCATTTTAAAGCCCCCCCCCCCAGGCTCTCAGAGGATTTGCACAGATCTTCACAATAAATCATACTGTGTATGAGGAACTGGGAACAAGAACGAGAAGTTTCCGCTGATTAATGACCCTACCCGGGATCTCGCTGAACTGATCAGCTTGTATTGTGTAAACCATCAAATTACTTGCATGTGAATACAGGACGCTGCCTTCTTGCATGCAGTTCTGACTTTGATGGGCCAAGGGTCTGATGACTGAATTAGACCCTTGGTCCATCAAAATCAGCATTGCCTACTCAGACTGGCAGCAGCTCCCCAGAGCCTCAGGCCGAGGTCTTTCGTGTCAGCTACTGCCTACTTTTCATTGGAGATGCTGAGGACTGAACCTGGAACTTTCCGCATGCAAAACAGAGCCACCATCCGTTTCTGTACCTGGACAGTCAAATCCATCCTATAATTGAACGCCCTTGTGTTGCTCACTTTTGGGTCTGCACCATCAGTGGCATCTGTTTGTGAAACAGTTGTAAGAACTGCAAAGTTAACTGGATTGAGGCGATGACACCAAGAATGCACCTAAGTAGTCTCAACAACAACACACACCAACACACACAAATCAAAATGGTATTCTTTTTATATGTGCTTTTTAAAAAAAATCGGAGGTAGTGGCAGCTGTAGACAGGTGGTGGCAGTGAATTCAAGAAAGTAGTGTAATCATCTACCTATTTTAATTGTGGAAGATCACTGCTGCTAGTGTTTTAATGTTTAACTTATTTATTGTTTTAATTGAAACTATTAGCTGTATTCAAATGTTGATTGTTTTGTAAACCACCCTGAGCCCTTTGGGGGTAGGGCGGTCTATTACATTTTAATAATAATAATAATAATAATAATAATAATAATAATAATAATAATAATAATAATAATAATAATAATAATAATAATAATAATAATAATAATAATAAATGTGAGAAGACTGTATAATTTCATTAATAGAGCTGAACAAGTCACCAAATAATTGTCTCATGAAGGGCAAACAGGAGTGGGTGATGGGGCACAACTAAATAATGGCACTAGAGTCAACTAGGCCCGTAATTGCTACAAGGGGCAAGGCACGTGGTAAGGGCTTCAGTAAAGGAGCATGTGTGTCCCTGGGCTGCCTGACGGCTTGCCTTACCACCTGGCAATATGCCTGCTGACACATGCGGGCAATTAGGGTGGAGCAAGCTACCTTTATAAGGCAGCACGCGGTGGCCTCAGCCTTTTTCGACGCCTTGAGGCAAACTGACCCATCCACCCTCCCGGAAGGGTTGGGATATTTTCGTTTTCTCGTTGCAGTCCTGTGGGGGCGGTTTTGGCAGAAGAGTGCATCCATTTTGGGGGAGACCGAGCTTGCACGCCGGATCTCCCTGCCTTTGGGGGCTTCCATAAGAGGCTTGGAGAGGGGTGGGCTCAGGGAGCATGCCCCTAAGGGCCTCTGCAGGCGAGCCCGATATCCCAGATGGGTGGGCCACAAAGAAGGGGTGGATGCCCCGTGTCCCAGGAACTCTGGCCTCCCCAACAAATTGGGGTGAAGCCAAAATCAGCCAGGGAGGCTGATAGGCTGAGAAGATGCACTCCTTTTGTTCACCCAGCTTTGCTGTTAATAATTATGTAAATAAAAAGGGCTGCAGCCCTATTCTAATCCAAGCTGTGTCTGTGTTACTTGAGTACCCTCTGCACATCTGGCTGCAATTGGCAATGCATTGTGATGGGATTTGGCAAGTGCCAGTCACACAATCCAGTAATGAAGGAGTTAATTGATGCATGCTAATTAGTTAGTGAGGTCAGAAGTCACTGACCAGGTAACTGATACCTGTTGGTCAAGCAGACCCAACATTAGCTACATGCAGTCCCGCACATAGGCATTATATATATATTCTTTATGAATTACTTTGGTTTGACTGGGACATCACACAAAACCACGGTTTACCTTAAATTGCTACAGTTAGAGAGATCATCCAAACAGCGACCAAACAGTGATTAGCTACAAGCCAGGGTTTGGAAACTATGGCTTTGTCTGTTATATGAATGTGGTTACCTTGCCTTAATCCCAGATTGTTCCTCACATAGCCTTTGCTGTAGTGCAGGACAGGATATCAGTCCAGTTCAATCTTGCAGGTGGCAGACAAGTGGAAATGATGGAACTGGCATTTGTCTGATGATTTGTGAGCTGAATTCTTCTTTCAAAACCGTAACTGCAGTCACAGTAACCCTTGGTTCCAAGATATGTCATGCCCCTGTTCCTTGACCAAACTATTTTGCAAACCAAATTGACCCACCTCCATGTACACATATGAAGCCACCAATTTAAAAGTACCAAACCATTTCTAATTTCTTTTTCTTCAAAAGGCTATAACAATTTGGTGGGAATCTGTTTCAATTCGTCGAAATCTATATGAGGGTTAATCACCTCTCCTCCTCCTTATCCACACACAACTGTAATTACAGACAAAAAGATACTAGGAAGATCAAGCTGCAGGCCTCTCAGCATCTTGTCTAAGGTATTTTGCAACTCTCCATGAATACTTTCTCCTGTCTTGAATTTTTTCTTGGAATAACTCAACAAGAAGAAGAAGAAGAAGAAGAAGAAGAAGAAGAAGAAGAAGAAGAAGAAGAAGAAGAAGAAGAAGAAGAAGAAGAAGAAGAAGAAGAAGAAGAAGAAGAAGAAGAAGAAATTTATGCCCCCTTTCTCTCTTGTAAAGAGACTCAAAGGGGCTTACAATCTCCTTTCCCTCCCCCGCCCCAACAAACACCCTGTGAGGTGGGTGGGGCTGAGAGAGCTCCAAAGAGCTGTGACTCGCCAAAGGTCACCCAGCTGGCATTGGTTGGAGTACACAGGCTAATCTAGCTCCCCAGAGAAGCCTCCACAGCTCAAATGGCAGAGTGGGGAATCAAACCCAGTTCTCCAGATTAGAGTGCACCTTAACCACTATGTCACCTTAACCACTACGCCACTGCTGCTCCTGAGAATAAGGGTTCTCAGTTAACCCATGCACGTGGACACAAAATGGCAACAGGATAGATGGAGGACAAGATAAGCATGTACTCTTTAGCTGAATGTAAATTCTGCCTTTTCACCCATATGAGATTCCAAATGGCCAGTGAGATACTTAAAATAAACTTTTGAAGAAGGAAGGCAGCAGCCTTTCCTTATTGCCTGAGCCTAGTATTCAGAGATGTATTGCATCTAGGCAGAGCAGAGAGCTCCTGCTGGTGGTATGTTGGCAGCAATCTTTTCTCCTCCTCTTCCTGCAAGTATTTAGCCTGGGAGCAGCTAGTGGTGCAAGCCCTTGAGCTCAAGTCTAAGGGAGTCTAAGGGCTCTTGGTTAAGGACTTCTAACCTGCAACAGTCAGCTGGGTAGATGCAGTCCAACCCATATTTGATTCCATTATTGCCTATTTATTGAAATTGTTATGTAATTTACATCTCTTTTTATTTATTTATTTATTTATTTTATTAGACTTTTATACCGCCCCATCCCCGAAGGGCTCTTATTTATTAGTTGCTTTTTCTTATTTATTAGTTTCTTTGGGTCCCTCCAAAAAGAAAAGTGATTAAACTGAAAGTTGCATTCAGCTGTCATAGCTGATAGGTATTTCGTGTCCTATCCTCCATTAATTTGCACAGTCCTTTTTGAGAACCTTTTTGAGAGCCAGCATGGTGTAGTGGTTAAGAGCAGGTACACTCTAATCTGGGGAACTGGGTTTGATTCCCCATTCTGCCACTTGAGCTGTGGGGTCTTATCTGGTGAACTAGATTAGCTTATGCACTCCAATACATGTCAGCTGGGTGACCTTGGGCTAGTCACAGTTCTTCAGAGCTCTCTCAGCCCCACCTACCTCACAGGGTGTTTGTTGTGAGGGGGGAAGGGAAAGGAGATTGTAAGCCCCTTTGAGTCTCCTTACATGAAAGGAAGGGGGGTTATAAATCCAAACTCTTCTTCTTCTTGCACTAGCAGCCATCTTGCTGAAAAGAAATGTCCTTATTTTTCCTTGAGTGAAAATTTGCTTCTCTTTGTTAGTCCTGCACCTTGTGGTACATTTCACAGAAACCTTATCATACTTTTGTTATGCCCAACCCCAAGTTTTTTAAAAAATGCCTTCAAGTTTTACAGAGTTATGAGAGAATGAAAAGGTGAGAGCGGGGCCAAATAATTTTACCAACACTGTTTTCATGAGGGTGGGAGAAAGGGAAAGAATCATTTTATCAGAAAGGGCAGAGACAAAAGAATATCCTGTAGTCGCAATGGGAATATAACAAAAATGTCACCTGCCATTTGCTCAATGTGAATCAAATTGCACAATATTGACATTTCTCTCTGCCTGATCCAGAATTACGTTTCAGATTTCATCTCTGTGGGAAATGCCAGCATGAGCAAATTTCTCATAGATATAAATCTTGGATTTACTTGCTAGTGCTCCTCCAAATCACTCATGATCAGGTAGTAACACTTTTCCCATTTTACCCCTGTGGGCCATGGATTACATCGACAGGCTCTCTATTCAAATGGAGCCGCAGTGGAGATTAGAAGCAGTTACCTGCAAGAAGGATATGGGTGTCCTTCCAATTAACCTTGGAATCCATGGATTGATTTATATCCTGCAAGATTACTGGATCCATACTGAAGACACAAATAATCACTCAATGTTTTCTTAAAAAAGAAAAACGCCGGTAGGGACGGAAAAGGTTTTTCAACAGGCAAATAGAATAATGTTAATAATCTGCTTTTCCTACCCAGATATCTACTGCAGGTCCTTGTTGGTCTAGCCTCTGAGCTGCTTTCCATCAGTTGAAGAAAAGAAGCTGAGGAGTCAATAGTTTTAAAGATTTTTTGACCCTAAGCCTCTCAGACATGGTTTCTATTAAATTTAATTATTGCCTCCTCCTGCTTTAAATTGAAGGCTGTTTCAAAACACATGTAGCTGCTATTTACAAGACAGCTTGCAGCAAAGAAGTGCCTGAAAAGGGGGGGGGGGCAGAATGTAACTGCAAAAAACAAGCAAAGTTTGTGTATGTCTGTTCCTGCTGCTATGATAGAAATAATACCCAGCAAGATTGCTAAACCTCATCATAGGGTTTGATCTGGTTTGTGAATGGGAAGAGAGTTGATCAGGCTATCTCTGATCTATAGCTGCCTGCTTATTGTTTTTTTTTAAATCAGGAAACAGATCATTGCTTCAGATTTATTTCAGATATTTGGTTCCCAAGATAGCAAGCCCTGTCTGCATTCAGAAAGGATTCTTTAGCTTCCTTCAACCACACCACCTTGAAGACTTTCTTGGATCACTCACAACTTATTGAAGAGTTCTGAGGAACTTTTGGTATGGAACATCTGCTTTGTATGCATCTAAAGTGAAAACAATAATGTGTGTGTGTGTGTGTTATGTGCTGGCAAGTCACTTACGGTGACCCTATGAACGACCTTCAAAACATACTATCACTAACAGCCTTCCTCGGGTCTTAAAAACTGAAGACAGTGGCTTCATTTATTGAGTCAATCCATCTCTTGTGAGACTTCCCCTTTTCTCCCTGCTGCCTTCAACTTTTCCTAGCGTGATTATCTTTTCCCACGAGTTTTGTCTTCTAATACCATGACCAAAGTTGGATAGCTTCAGTTTAGTCATTTAAACTTCTTGGAATAATTCCAATTTTATTTGATCTAGAACCCACTAATTTTAGTGTTCTTGGTGGTCCATGATTCAAAAGACCTCTAGTGAAAAACCTGGAAAGCCCCTGTCAATCAGACTATGGTATATTGATAGATGAGTAGTCTGACTCTGGAATGGCAGCTTCATCACCCCACCCAGAAAGAATCAAAACCTTAAACAAAGAAGAAAAGGATTATATCAGGAGAATTAATTAATACTGCTGTCATTCAAGGGATCTTATCACAATACCTTTCCTTAACTAGGGTCAAATAAGAATGATAAAGCAGACTGCATTCCAGTTTTACAAAAAGAACGCTTCTTCAGGATGCTGAGTGAAAATTGCTGGCCACAGCCCTGTCTGCAATAGTTTGTTACTATCTGTTGTTACTAAAATGGTCATTCAGAAAGCTTTTTGCAGACTAATTAGGTTAGTCTCTCGTTGAAAATCTAAAAGCCAGCAGTTATTCAAATTGGCCTCTAGAATAATGGTAACTCATGTATCCCTTGAAAGGCAGAGAGCAGAAACTTTTTATGGAGAAGGAGAAGGAGAAGGAGAAGGAGAAGAAGAAGGAGAAGAAGAAGAAAAAGAAAAAGAAAAAGAAAAAGAAAAAGAAGAAGAAGAAGAAGAAGAAGAAGAAGAAGAAGAAGAAGAAGAAGAAGAAGAAGAAGAAGAAGAAGAAGAAGAAGAAGAAGAAGAAGAAGAAGAAGAAGAAGAAGAAGAATTTGGATTTATATCCCCCCTTTCTCTCTTGCAGGAGACTCAAAAGGGCTTACAATCTCCTTGCCCTTCCCCCCTCACAACAAACACACTGTGAGGTGGGTGGGGCATTGTGGCGATCCTTGTTATTAGCAGAACAGAAGATGCACTGTGTATGACACTTGGGCTGCATTCTATGACACTTTGTTTTCAGTCTGGTTTAAGGGTTGTAAGAGAGTGGGAGAGAAAATTGACCAGGCATTTTCATATAAGAGTGTGTGACATAAGAGTGTGTGACTACAATAAGAGTGTGTAACATATTATACGTTACAGAATGCCCTTGTTGGATAGAAACAAGGGCATTCTGTAACGTATAATATGTCACACACTCTTATTGTAGTAGTGTGAAGCTAGGGTCTAAACCCGTGGTGGTGAACCTATGGCATTCCAGATGTTCATGGACTACAATTCTCAATTGGCCATGCTGGCAGGGAATGATGGGAATTGAAGTCCATGAACATCTGGAGTGCCATAGGTTCGCCACCACTGGTCTAAACTGTGCTGATGTAGGGATGCTTAATCACCCATGAGTCTGACTCATGCCCCACTCTTGATCATTGGAAGTTAACCACTGGCACCCATTTCACCGGCATCCAGCCAGTTGAAACCTGTCCCACTGCAGAAAAAAGAAGACTGTGAAAATTGGCTTACCTGTGTTTGGTAGGGGGTATGCAGACGATCCCAGGTTCAGTCCCCAGTATCTCCTCATAAAAGGATGAGGCAATAGGGTGATGTGAAAGACCTCTGACTGAGACAGTGTCAGGCTGAGAATGTGTGGCCCAAGGCCACCCAGTGACCCTTCATGGAGTGAGTGGGGATCAAACCTGGGTTTTCCAGGCCTCCGTCCAACACCTTAATCATCATTCCATACTGGCTCTCACAGATAACATTTGACATTTTGTGGGTGAGACCTAGTTCTCTGTGTGTCTTAATGACAGTGCTATTGAGGAGGGGGTGGGGGTGATTTTGCATCCCCTCCCCCCACTACCATTGTGCCCGGGGTCATTTGGCCCCACCTGTCCCTGTGGGTGGTATGCCACTGACATCAATGACTGCAATGCTTCCCGGATCCAGATCAGTTCACACATGCATGTAGGATCTACACCCAGATCAACTCATGTAATTGGAAACAGAGGATTTGGTCAGTGTTCAGTTAGGCTGCCTGTTATGAACTTCTCAGCACCCCTGAGTATCACTAAAAATTCTAAAAAAAGAAAACTGATACCAAATATGCTGAAATCTACGACCCACAAAGGGCAATTTAGTTTAAGATCTGGGGTTGGAACCAGACTAAACTGACAATCTCCTTTCTCTTTCTCCAATTGTTATTTTTCAGCCATTACTTCTCTCCTTCTCTGTTTCTAGTGCCGCCATCTTAGGACCCTCCTGTAATACATTACTGTGAATGTATTACATTGTATTCATTACTGTGAATGCCATACATTGAAACCAAGACTTGTTAGATACCACCCCCCACCCCCAGGGATCTGAATCTGATACTGCCCTGCTCCCTGAGGTGTTATTGTCACTTTTATGAGGCACATCAACTCAGTGTTTATCTTTGGCTAGATTGTGCCTTTTGTTAGTTGTTAAATCTGCCACCCTAAACTGAGTTACACCCTCGTAAGTCCATTGGACTCAGAAAGGTATAACACTACTTTGGGTTGTATAGCAAACATACACCAGCCAAAAACAATTTACCACTCCAAGAATCTCCTCGAGATGTTTTCTAAGAGAACATAGCAGCTGCCATCACTCCTAGTCCACCTTACAAGAGCTAATAATTTCCAAGGATATGTGACTAGAATTATAATTAAGGCCAAAAAACCCTGTCCTAGAAACAACACAATTTGGGGTTTCTGTTGCGCAAGATCTGCCCTGTATTTGGGATAACACCAGAGATTAAAAGGTTTCTTTATTCCAGCTTTTACAAGACTGCTTATTTTTTCCACAGACGCGGAACATGAAATGTAACTATCCATAAAAATAAAATGGAATTGTGGCCCAATAACGAGGCCTTGCTTGCTGCATCATTGTAAATGTTCCGTTTCTCAGGCAATGAGCAAATGTGTTTAGAATCAGTTTTTGCCAAGCCCAGAAAGCTATTCCAAAAGGAGTGGAGGGAAAGCTGAACGGGAAAACAAGAACAGGTTTCTAACAACTGCCGTTTTCTGACAAGAGCCACATGGTCTGTCCCAGTGCCATCTCACCAGCATTCACCCACCTATTTAACCAAAATTAACTGGGAAAACATACTCCTTGTGTAATTTTCTTTTCCCTCTCTCTCTTGGTTCCCTGTCAGAACTTGCTCATTGTCTTTGCCCTGGAAAATGGAAACGCAAGCTCAGCTTAAAGTTTCGTCAGTTTGGGACTGAACTCTCTTTGGGAAGCGACAGCTCTCAGAAAAATGCTTTGCAGCCTGAGTGAAGAATATAACATATGACAATTGCTCATTCATGTATTTATTGCATGTTTGCAGGCTGGGAAACCATAACTGACAGCGTTTTGGGAGGGTTTTAATGTGGATTTTAATGGACGCCTATAGTTTTGTACTATACGCTGTATTTTATAGTTTATTTATTTATTCTTTCAACTTTTATACCGCCCCATCCCCGAAGGGTTCTGGGCGGTGCACAACAACTAAAACCTTTAAAAGCAGTGATAAATGAAGACTAATGAATAAAAGTGGCGTCCAGTAACCCCATTTTTAAAAATCCTCTCTTAAAAGGGAGGAGCGGCAAGTCCCAAGATGGCAAGAGGCCCAGATGTAAGGGACCGGGGGGGCACCATCAACGGCTGGTCCCTCCAAAGGCCCGGCGGAACAGCTCCGTCTTGCAGGCCCTGCGGAATTCAGTAAGGTCCTGCAGGGCCTGGACAGCTGGTGGGAGAGCGTTCCACCAGGCTGGGGCCAGAGCCATAAAGGCCCTGGCCCGTGTGGAGGCCAGCCATATCATTGAGGGGCTAGGGACCACCAGTAAATTGGCCTCCACTGAATGAAGAGGCCGTACAGGGACATATGGGGTGATGCGGTCCAGAGGCGTAGCTACCATGGGGACATCCGGGGACAAGTGCCCCGGGCGCCACCTTGTGGTGGGCGCAAAAATTGCAGGTTCGTTAGTGGCTTTTTCTATTTTTCAGGGTTTTTCCCATTTTTGGCCTGCAGGGGGTGCGTTTTTAGGCTAGCAGCACCAAACTATCAGACTATTATCAGGTGACTCTCCTGATGATACCAGCCAAGTTTGGTGCAGTTTGGTTCAGGGGGTCCAAAGCTATGGACCCCCAAAATGGGTGACCCCATACTCCATTATTTCCAATGGGAGCTAATAGTAAACGGGGCTACCATTTTGAGGGTCCATAACTTTGGATCCCCTGAATCAAACTTCACTAAACCTAGGTGGTATCATCAGGAGAGTCTCCTGCTGATACCACCCAGGTTTGGTGCAGTTTGGTTCAGGGGGTCCAGTCAGGACCCCCAAAAGTGCTCCATCCTCCATTGTTTCCAATGGGAGCTAATGGTAGATGGGGCTACCCTTTTGAGGGTCCATAACTTTGGGCTTCCTGAACCAAACTTCACTAAACCTGGGTGGCTTAATCAGGAGAGTCTTCTGAAGATAACCTAAAAGTTTGGTACTGTTAGCTTAAACATTGCTCCCCTGACAGGCACCCTCAAATTTTCCCCAGGTTCTCTCTTTAAATCCACCTCCTTTGGAGTGGATTTAAAGGGAGAATCTGGGCTACCTAGATTAAAAAAAAACATTAAAAGTATTGTTGAAGGCTTTCAAAAACCAGATTCAACTGGTAGTTGTGAGTTTTACAGGCTGTGTAGCCGTGGTCTGATAGATCTTGTTCCTAACATTTTAAGCCTGCATCTGTGGCTGGCATCTTCAGAAGTGTATCACAGAGAGAAGTCTGTTATAAGAGAAGGCTGGACACAGTGTATAATAGACTTCTCTCTGTGATACACCTCTGAAAATACCAGCCACAGATGCAGGTGAAACATTAGGAACAAGATACACCAGACCACGGCCACACAGCCCAGAAAACCCACAATAACCAACATTGAAAATGATGCTGTTTGGGGTGGGGAATCTACCCTGAAACAGCATCACTTTCAATGTTGTTTAAACTAGGGAGCCCAGAGTATCCCCTTAAGGTGGATTTAAAAGGAGAATCTGGGCTCTGTAGTTTAAACAACATTAAAAGTGATGCTGTTTCAGGGTGGATTCCCTGCCTTCAAAAAATAGCATCACTTTCAATGTTGTTTAAACTAGCGAGCCCTGGGTGTGTTCAGATTTGTGTGTTGGGCCATGTTCTATAATGCAATGGTGACTTTGAGATGACCTGGTGCAAAAAATGTTGTTTGGTCGTGGTGGGGGAGGGATGCTGCCCAAATGGGGGGGGGGGCGCAAAACTCAGATTTTGCCCCGGGCTCCATTTACCCTAGCTACACCCCTGATGCGGTCTCAAAGATACAAGGGCCCCATGCCGCGTAAGGCCTTAAAGGTCATCACCAACACCTTGAAGATGATTTGGAACTCTACTGGGAGCCAATGCAGCTGTCGCAGCACAGGCTGGATGTGATCCCAGGTGCTGCTGCCTGTGAGCAGGCGCGCAGCCGTGTTTTGGACCAGTTTTAGCTTCCAGATCAAATGCAAGGGAAGGCCCGCGTAGAGCGAGTTACAATAGTCTAATCTGGAGATGACATCATTGAAAATGTGGAGATTAAATAGTTAATATTTAATTAATATTTTGTATTTGTGTGTTCTATTGTTTGTTGTTTTGTTGTGCACTGCCCAGAGCCCTTCGGGGGAGGGGCGGTATATAAATTTAATAATTAATAAATAAATAAATTTTTGCCAACTGCGCTTGCACGAAAAGCAGAGAAAATACACACGGACTGAGTATGATTGCTGCAAAAGACGACCTATATGCATGTCTGGGCTATCTTTGCTCTCATTGGTCCTAGCCTGAAAAAAAAGAGATGTTATTGGCCCACCTGGTTTCACTATAATTACACTGTGTGGGACTATACCACAGCCACAATATGGGCAAGTGTGGTTTGCTCCACCTAGCATTTGGCTATGAGCCTCGACAGTCTATCCAAGGCACCTGAAGTACATGCTAAATGATTTATGTTCTTGATCCCAACAGAAGCAGACTATTCTGGGGTTAGAAAGCTAGATGACTTCAATGTGTGTTTAGCATTACTTGGGAACCACTCCACCGTTGACTCTCCTCGGTTGCCAGGGGCCAAGGTTTTGAATAAGGAACTTGCATCTCTACCAGAAATTCAACTGGTCAGCTGACCCCTGTCTTTGCTCCCACCATCCATTTCACCAGATCCATTGCCCTCACTTGAGACTTTGTAAAGCACTAAATAGCTACTGACCTTGGGAGTGATTTATCATGAGATCTTATCACTGAGCCTTCTGAAACCATGCAGCTTTTGCTCCAAGAGGTGCCCCAAACTGCATCCTTTTGTTCAGTTATCCTGCTGTGTCCAAGCAGGGGTACCAGCGGGAGGTACAGACAAACCTGGAGACTATTCTGTTTGTGATAAGGAAGGAATGCTGGGAGGGCACAAAAGAAAGGTTAAACAAACAACAATGTGGTATACTCCTGGGAACAGAAGCACAAGATCACAAATGATTCTTGGCTGGGGATTGTGAAAATGTCAGTCTTGTTAATATAGCACTATCAGCGAACATATTCTTGTGATATGTGTCTTTTGATATGGCAAAATCAATCTCAATTGATTCTGAAACGGAACAATCTTTACTTTGCTAGAACAACCAAGAATCCTGTGCCACCTTCAAGCCTGTGAGAACCACATCTAAGAAGGTGGGCTTCTGGTACCATAAACATCTTGCTTTTTAAGAAGTGGAATTTATTGGTGTAGAGTTGCCCTTGTCGGATTTATCAGATTTATTTCTGATTCCAGGAGTTCTAGGGAGAATTTACACTGAAGTGTTATGTCCAGATTTCCAAAGGAAACTTCATCCTGACACAAAATTGAAATGTACTTCACTCATATACCTGAAAAGATTTACGATTAGAGGTAGATTTTTCTGCCCTGTGGGGAACCCACAGCGTTTCTGCCTCTGTATATAAAGGTAGTTGCAAGCTCAGAGCAGCAATTCATGCAGAGGCACAGTTTTTCACAGCAATTTCCAAATTATGCATGGGGTAGAAAATGTTGACAGAGAAAAAATTTTCTCTCTTTCTCACAATACTAGAACCAGGGGGCATTCATTGAAAATGCTGGGGGGAAGAATTAGGACTAATAAAAGGAAACACTTCTTCACGCAACGTGTGATTGGTGTTTGGGATATGCTGCCACAGGAGGGGGTGATGGCCACTAACCTGGATAGCTTTAAAAGGGGCTTGGACAGATTTATGGAGGAGAAGTCGATTTATGGCTACCAATCTTGATCCTCTTTGATCTGAGATTGCAAATGCCTTAACAGACCAGGTGATCGGGAGCAACAGCCGCAGAAGGCCATTGCTTTCACATCCTGCATGTGAGCTCCCAAAGGCACCTGGTGGGCCACTGCGAGTAGCAGAGATCCAGCTGGCTTGTTCTTATGTTCTCTCCTTTTAAACCATCACACCCTAGCTCAGAATTTTGGGATGACTGCTTTCTGCAAACACTGATTGGATTTTTTTTTGTTGCTGTTCTGTTTTATTGGCATATTTTTCTCTCAGCTCTCAGCACAGGAGTTTTCAAATTCATCCATTTGTCTGAACCTAACCCAGATGGGATTTTAGAAGGGAGGGGGGCAAAGCTAAATTAGATAACCTTTATTTAAGCAGAACCATCATTGTGTTCACTTTGCATGACATTCGTACAACACCAGCTGTATTTCTCATCATAGCGTTTGGTCGTTGGACAAGATTTCTCTCGAAAGCCACAACAAAGAATACTTTGGGGATCTGCTTCAGGGAAGATTCATAGAAAAGCAGCCAAAATCCGATTTTCAGTCAATTCTCCAAAGCAGTTTACTATATCTTTATACCCAATTTCTGTCAGCTAGAAGTGTCAGGAGATGATGCAAATTCAAATTCTCTCTCTCACACACACACATGCACGCACGCACACACACACACACACCAGTTCACTGTGAGGCACATCTAAAACTGCAACCATACATAACATTACATTTCCAGATAGATATCTTGAAAACATAGATATCATACTTTGTTATCAGAGCAATTTACTTTTTTCATATAACCCTTACGCTGCAATCCAGTGCATATTTTCTTAGGAATTAGCCCCATGGAATTGCAAGGCATATATAAACAAGCAAAAGATCCAGTGTGGTGTAGATGTTAAGAGTGTCAGACTTGTGTCCAGACTAGTTTAAATCCATACTCTGCCATGGAAGTTCGTTGGATAACTGGGTCAGTCATTCTTTCTCAGTCAAACATATCTCACAGGTATTGTCGAAGGCTTTCACGGCCGGATTCAACTGGTTGTGGTGGGTTTTCCGGGCTGTGTGGTCGTGGTCTGGTGGATCTTGTTCCTAACATTTCGCCTGCATCTATGGCTGGCATCTTCAGAGGTGTATCACAGAGGGAAGCCTGTTACACACTGTGTTCAGAGAAAAGGAAATGTGTGGGGTATATATTGTCCATGTCTCAGGGTGGGGAACCAATCAGTAAGTGTTTGGGTGGAACTTGTTATACAAAGATGTGGTTGATAGTATTGGATTGTGGGTGGGCTTATCAGTCCAGGGAGTGATTTACATTTTCATGCCCTGCAGCAGCAGTAGTATTGGTGAATGCAAATCCTGTGTTTGGATGGAGTCCTCACAGGGTTGTTATGAGTACAAAATAGAGGAGGAGAGAATGATGTCACAAGCAGGTTTGCATACCCATTGGATACAAAAGCAGGATGTGAAGATCTGGATAAATAAAAAACAATTGAGCTCCCAAAGTACAGTTTTTGGAATTAGCCTGCCAGGGTAGCCAATTTTTCCTCCACCAGTTACAGTTTTTGTACCTTTAACAGCAGCTTGATCTGTAAATACAGGCAAATAGTAGTTCTTATCTTCACTTCTTGAAAAACTTTCCCTGATGATCTCAATAGATCAAGATGAAGTAAAGGGGAGAAGAGTAGACCTGGCAGCTCTATTTCTCAGGATCTGGCAACCCCACTTATTTCAAATTCAGGCTGGGATCCAAAAAGGAAGTCTTGGTAGGTGCAACTGGATCATATAATAAACCACCCAAAGATTTAAGAAAACAAAAAGATTAGTAAAGGGTCTCTTGATATCAGTTCCAGAATAACAATCTGTGGCTAGCATCTTCAGAGGTGTATCACAGAGAGAAGTCTGTTGCACACTATGCCAGACACAGATGCAGGTGAAATGTTAGGACCAAGTGGTTCTGGTGGGTTTTCCAGGGTGTGTGGTCGTGGTCTGGTGGATCTTGTTCCTAATGTTTCCGCCTGCATCTGTGGCTGGCATCTTCTGAGGTGTATCACAGAGAAAAGTCTGTTTCACACTGTGTTAGGAACAAGATCTACCAATCAATGGCCACACAGCCTGGAAAACCCACAACAACCAGTTGAATCCAGCCATGAAAGCCTTCAACAATACATTAAGATCTCAAACTTCAAACCTTTTCATGTCATTGCTTCAAGTAGCAGAATCTACCTGAGATAAAATAAACCCATCCTGACTTTAATGTCGGCCGAAGTGGTTACAATCAGAGGAGTCCATGACTTGTCTAGATCATCAGCCAGATTGGGATGATTTGAATTACCTGTCAAACTTCTTTTTTTCATGAGCTTCTTGACCACTTGGGGGGAAAGTGATCAGTCAGCTGCTCACTTATCACACTTCCAAAGCATCATTTCAAATACGATTCTGTATCTTAATAGTTTTGCAATGTGGCTTTCAGTTCCTCCAAAGTGTAAGGTAATAATTGCTGATGGCATCTTTTATTGGGTTCACTTTTATTTAGATGTGGACAGCAGCCAGACAGAACACTTCTTCCAAGCTAGACAGAATACTTCTTTTAGATTCTGTCTGATGTGCTCTATATAACCCAAAAGTTTGCTACTTGAAACATGCCAACAGAAAACTGGGTCAACAGAGGACATCAATCACCTGACTGCTACTTTCATTCCAGACGGGCCTTTTGCTAGAAATATGTTAATCTAAAATAAGTCTAGGGGAGGAAAGGCAGCATGGTACAGCCAGTGATGAGATTCAAATAATTTAACAACCGGTTCTGGTGGTGGGATTTAAATAATTTAATAACTGGGTTGCTGTGTGGTTTCCAGGCTGTATGGCCGTGTTCTAGCAGCATTCTCTCCTGACGTTTTGCCTGCATCTGTGGCTGGCATCTTCAGAGTCAGAAGATGCCAGTCACAGATGCAGGCAAAACGTCAGGAGAGAATGCTGCTAGAACACGGCCATACAGCCCAGAAACCACACAGCACCCCAGTGATTCCAGCCTTCGACAATACAATTTAACAACTGTTTGTTTACAAGCACCATTTTAACAACCGGTTCTGCCGAAGCAGTGCAAACCTGCTGAATCCCACCAGTGGATACAGCCCAATCTCATAAGATCTCAGAGGCTAAGAGGGGTTGATGTTTGGATAGGAGACAACCAAGGAAGATTCTGTTGGGGAAGGCAGTAGCAAACCACCTCTGCTTCTCACTTAAAGATGTCAGTTCTAGGTCGGACCTGGCTATCCCCTGGAATTACAGCTCATCTCCTGACTCCAAAGATCTGTTCTTTTAGGCCGTTTCTGCATGGCCACGCTCGGGGGGTGCGTCGGCACATATGACGCCGACACATCCCCCTGGGACCATTCGCACTAATGGTCCTGGTAGGGGCGGGGAAGACGGCGCAGCCTGCGCAGAGGCTGTGCCATCGCCCGAATGCCTTACCATCCCTCTGACTTTCCAGTGCCCCCCCTACCCTGCACAACAGCTCTGGAGTCACAGGGCGGGGGGGGGCAGGTCCCCTGGCCTGGGCAACGCGCCGGAAGGTCGGAGGGACAGTAAGGCATTCGGGAAGGGGTTGGAAGCCACTGTTTCCCAAAAACCTTGCTCAGGGAGCAAGGTTCGGAAACAGCAGCTTCGTGCAGTTCGGGGGTTGCGAGGCCACCACTGCTGTGATGCAGCGGCAGCGGCTGTGCAAACCCCTCCCCAGGGACGCTGTTTTTAGCGTCCCTGGGACGCTGTAATCCGCCCATGCAGAAACAGCCCTAGAGAAAAATGGATGTTTTAGAAAGTGGACTCTATTGCATTGTACCCCACAGATGCCCCTGTCCTCTCCAGACTCGATCCACAAATCTCCAGTTTGGATCTGCCCAATCCCTTGCCAGTTGTCAGAGGAACCTGGCAATCCTATCCTTTCTTGCCTTCAAAGTCCCTTGCTAGAGGTTGCCTTAAGTCAGTTATACATTTTTTTAAAAAGCTGGGGATGTGATTTCCACCTGACTTTTTAAAAAAAAATTCAGCAAGATATCCCATTCCAGGCAGATAATCTTCTGCAACAGCCACAGCACCCGTCATTTTTCTGTTGTAAAAATGGATTTTTCCCCCTGCATCCAGAGAGCTAATATTTTTCTGCTGCTTCCCCTCTGAGGGCAAAAATTTCCACAGCTGTAGTTTGCACAAGGTATCGCCATCTGTATGCATTAGACTACGCCAATTTAATTCAGGATAATAGGAAGTTCCCAGTTTCGAAAGCTAAAGGCAAAAATAATATATTCCAGTTCCAATGATCCTATCCTAAGCATCCCCCCCCCTTTCTTTTTCTTCTTTGGGGAAATCACGGCAGTAAGTATCAATATTAGTAAGTCTGGCTTGGGAAAACATGCACTGAAAGTGTGTTTGAATGCAAATTCTGGAAAGGAAATAGTGAAAGGCAGGTAAAAGTCATCTGTCACTGCAAGAGCTCCCTGGAAATATATAGCTTTCAGTGCAGCCATTTGTATTTAAAGATATGGGTAAGGAAATAAATGATAGAAGCACAGGGAAATGGGAGCAAAAGCTATTTTGAGCTCCAGATTAAAAGCAAGGGGGGAAAGTCCATCAAATAAGACCACCTCTATATTTCGTCCCCCACCCCACCAATATATCTCTATCAACAGATAGTCACAATATGCATATCCCAGCTGGCACTGCAGTGGAGATAGCAACAAGGAACAAACCAGGGATGATGTCCATATTCGTACATCACAAGGAATTATAGCTAAGATTTATAATGGTTAATCTTTGAATCCCACCTTCAGACCTTGGTTTTACAAACTCTAATTAACCAAATTTAGCTGTGTGAGCCTTGTCTGGACAATCAGGCTCACCATCGTGACATACATTTTATCACTCTACTCAGTGGAGCCTTCCTCCAGCCTCAAGAGACTTCCGTCAACTTCAGTGGCTCTTCCACTGGAAGGAGTGACACATAAGTTGTCCTCGGTAGGACACCTGCCTACCGAGTGGTAGGATTCGTGCCCCTAAAATTAATTAAGCCATGGTTTGCATGACATCTGGATCAAACCATCTGGATCAACTCTTAGCAGAACTCAAAGGACAGCAGGACTTTCCCCAGTGATATCTCTGCTGCTGAACAAGCTGCACATTTCCTTATGATGCAAAGATTCAGAGCGACTTCTTGGGCTCCAACTGCTTGCCCAGTTTCTAAATCAGGTTGAGCAAGAATTCTCATAACAAATTCAGAGGCAGTGACAAGAGCAGAATAATGTTTTGGGGGAAAAGAAAGGTTCATTGCATTCTGCTTCTGTTGCTCAGCATAGGGAGCTGTCCTTATCTTTAAATGAAGAAATGCTATCAATCTTCCTTCCCACCAGACTGTCTTAGCAGAGCTGGTCAAAAGTATCATTTTTGTCAACTGAATGCACAGTTAATACTCATTGCTCCTTTAAAAAAAAATACACGTGGACTGCATTTTTATCTTGCTTTTTTATTGATTCATTCCAGTTTGGAATTCTAACTGGCTTCACACAGGAAAGAAAGAATAGGTTCAGTATGTTCACAGGCACTTTTACACAACTCTAATCAACATTTTACCAATCTTAGCAGGATTTGTAAATGTTGAGAACTCTCATGTTTAGCTCACTGTCAAATCTCTCTTTATATCTCTCTACAATCTTTACGGTGCTTTTTTTTAAAAAAATACAAAATCAAGTATTATCCCTGAAACTTTTTTTCCAAATTGTAATTCAGCCTTCCTTTTCCAAAGGACATTTAATATCCTAAACGTGTAAACCTCTAGAATAATCAGCAAAGGAAATCGGGGGGGGGGGAATCTAGAGGTGTATCTAGTCCAGGGGTAGGGAACCTGCGGCTCTCCAGATGTTCAGGAACTACAATTCCCATCAACCTCTGTCAGCATGGCCAATTGGCCATGCTGGTAGGGGCTGATGGGAATTGTAGTTCCTGAACATCTGGAGAGCCGCAGGTTCCCTACCCCGATCTAGTCATACCTTAAAGAGTAATAGATTAATTATGGAATAGGCATTAGTAGGCTGCAGCCCACTTCATGATGAAGAAGATTTTAAACCAGAAAATCATGAGTCATCGTCAATCTATTTGTCTTGAAAGTGCCACAACATGGAATGGCTAGCCCTTTAGAAGGAAGGTCAAAGTAACATCAATCATTAATAATTTTTTACCTCTATCCTCTCATAAAATAATAAAAAAATTTAACAAGGGAATTAAGAGTGCCAATACAGGTTACATAGTCTCTATGATTTACCTGTAGAGTATTAGTGATGTCACTTCCTCATTTAGCTAGAAGATATATTTATGCATTGATGATGCCCTCAACGTCCATTTTCTCTCACTGCTCATTTGAGCAGCAGGGAGCCTTTGGTGAAGATTTGCTGACCAAAAGTGGGCAAATGCCCTCACCCAGGTATTTTTTTCTGACCTGAAATAAATATGAAGGTGTTATTTACTGTGAGGTAACATAGGTGTACGTGTACCTTATCAGTGCTTTTGAAATCTCCAACAGGGCTATTTCACATCAAGTGAAGAGTGTAGACCAGTGATGGCGAACCTTTTCGAGACCGAGTACCCAAATTGCAACCCAAAACCCACTTATTTTTCGCAAAGTGCCAACGTGGCAATTTAACCTGAATAACCCCTTCGAGGAGGGGCCAGTCTACTGTAGCCTCTAGCAAGTCCCACATGTGCCGCTCTGCACCTCTCTAGCATCTCTGCCGCCTCTGCCCACCCACCCCCGTCCCCCCCGGGTAGCAGCCACCTGGAGCACAGGCACCAGGCCCGCTAGCCCAGTTCTCCCTGCTCACTGAGGTGCACGCACATCAAGTCCAGCAGCCCAGGCCAGCCTTGGGGATTGGGCGGTCTATACATTTAAATAAATAAATAAATAAATAGATGTGGGGGGGGCGATTCCCCTTCACATGACAAACTCTGTGCGTGCGTGCCCACAGAGAGGGCTCTGAGTGCCACCTCTGGCACCCATGCCACAGGTTCGCCACCACTGGTGTAGACAGTTAAAGTCAACTCTTGCTGCACACCACAGCCCTAATCTGAATCAGGTCCATAGATATGTCTGGAATTAAGTCTCCGGAACAGAACTTGCAATACTTGTTAGATTGCATGGGGTCTCCGGAACAGAACTTGCATTACTTGTTAGATTGCATGGGGTTGTAGACATTATTGTCTGCCATATATCAGAAGAGTCTCTCTCTGCTGTGACTAGCATTGCAGGCCTGACCTGGCAACCAGTGGGTGACTGTGCGGGGGGGGGGGAGTGGTCATCAGTGATGGCATCATGTCACTTTCAGGAAAATCCTGGAAGTGATATCACACCTCTCTAGGAATCTAGAAAAGATTGACATCACTTACTGGAAAAACCTGGAATTGATATCACTAGTTGTAACTCTCTTCATCCATCACTTGTTTTTTTTATAATGCTTAAAATATCATAGAAGTGATACGCATCAGTAGAAAATGTAACTTTGATTTGTTTATTCACACTTTTCTCTTTCCAAATTAAAACATATAGATCAATGTTTGTTTTCCTTAATACTATGAATGCACACTTTGCAGAATTCTGGTCTTCGCCTCATTCTGGCTATTAGTATGTTTTGGATAGTATCAGTTATTAGGAACCACTGAAGGATTATCTATTGGACTTAAGTAAGCAAGCAGGCATAAAAAATATTTCCCTAAGAGAGGTGGCAGTCACCCCAGGACATGGTACATCCACTGCCAAATAAACCAACCATTGAATCTCAATAATTGTTGACCAATCTCAAATGTTCCATTCTTCAGTGAAGTGATTGAATGGCTGGACAACTCCAAGCTTTACTTGATGAGGCAAATTGTTCAGACTCCTTCAGTGATGTAGGTATAGATTTTTTATGGGGGTGTTTGGGGGTGAGGCCACACCCCCACCTGCCCCTGGGGGCATGGCCACACCTCCACAAGCCCCGCCCCTGGCCTCAGTGCTTATAAAAACAGCTCTCTGAGGCCAGGGACAGCAGACTCCCCTGCCCCCCGCCTCACCCCACCCCACCCTGCCTCGCCCCTCTTCTCCCCAACGGCTGGGCTCCAGGCTAGTAGCCGGCAGTCCCTTCTCCCTCCCCTCGAGGCAGGGGGGTAGCTAGGGAAAATGGAGCCTGGTGAAAAATCTGAGGTTTGCCCCCCTCCCCATGGGAGGCTGCTGTGATGCTGGAATCCACCCCCAAACAGCATCACTTTCAATGATGTTTAAATTGGGGAGCCCAGATTCTCCTTTTAAATCCAACTTAAAGGATGAATCTGGGGTCCCCAGTTAAAACAACATTGAAAGTGATGCTGTTTTGGGATGGATTCAGTGGTGAGATTCAGCAGGTTTGCACCACTTCGGCAGAACCGGTTGTTAAATTATTTGAATCCCACCACTGAATCCCCCTGAACCAAACTTCACCAAACTTGGCTGGTATCATTAGGAGTGTCACCTGACGATAGCCTGAAATTTTGGTGCCGCTAGCCTAAAACTGCGACCTCTGCAGGCCAAAAACAAAAAACCCTTTAAAATACAAAAACCCCACAAACGGGGGGGCGGAGCTTCAGATATCCAATGGGGGGGTTGAGCCCAAGAACCCCCCCCCACCTATGTCCTTGGACTCCTTCCAGTCTGGGTTTAGGCCTGGTTATGGTACTGAACCTGTGTTGGTCACTCTGATGACTAGCATACGTGGATGGACAGAAGAAGTATGATCTGTTGATTCCCCTGGACCTCTCAGCAGCTTTCAATATTGTCAATCACAGTATCCTTTGTATCATGCAACTTGGCCCAAAAATAATGGAATTTGTGCTTTTATCACTTGGTACACGTTCATGACTGAAACATGAAGTATTTATCACAGCTGGAATCCCAACCAACTTTCAAGAGATTTGTTGTAGCCTGACAAACATGTAAGTTGGCCCAAAATATTGTTGGGCCAAGGTTTGCCATTTGGTGATAAGAAATCAAGTATCTGTGTGCATAGCCGCCCACTCCTTCACAAGGATAGGTCAACTTTCAATGTATGCAGCGTACAGACAGATACTTACACACGACCACCTTGCTTCTCCTGTTTTAGGTGCACAAAAATCTATTTTAGCCTTTTGGAATCATGTTGCACTTGTTACCAAAAAAAAATCTTCCCTGTGACAAGACACTGACATTCATTGTACATTGGTTAGCCTGTAGACATTTTCAGTAAGTGTGTGTATCAAAAGCTATCAAAAGCTACCTCATTTTTTCAGGCTAATTAAAGGGATACTCTCAAGGTTGTGAGGTATGAAAATTGCCATTAATTGGCAGTTCTGTTTCAAAGCGTTAACTTTAAAGGGGCATTGTCAAATTTAAGCATAACATTGTACATGTCTATTTTCTTTTAAAAGAAACTATTTTTGTGGTGTTTGATCAGTAGCATTAAAAGAAATTTCTGAACATGATGTGCCTTTCTCTCATTTCTTGTGTCCATGTCTGGGAGTATTGTTAAAAATTAACTACATTTGATGAAACTTTAGAAGAAGTTTGCCTATGATATCTGTGGATTAAAAATTAATTTAAAACTGCACTTTAATTCCACTTCCTCCAAGGAGTTCAGGGTGGTATTTCATCCGCTGTATCATTACAGCAACCTTTAGGCTGTGAGAAAGTGACTTGCCCAAGTTCACCCAGCAATCAGTTACAGCTGAGTAGAAATTTGAGCAGGTCTCCATCACTCTATTTTGGCCTTGAATGTAATGAAACTTTTGCATGGAGTTATTTAAAGGATGGTTTATATCGTTATTTATACACCACCGTGCATAATTCTCATGTAATCCAACTCTGACCTCTAAGGCTTTATCTCTCCCTTTTTGCTTTCCCTTGCTTATTAAATATGAGGGGCAAAAGGAGGATTAATGACTATTTATAAAGTTACCCTAGTAAATGTAGGTGGTTCACTTCACAGGTTACAGAGTCCTCGTGTCGGTTGGTAGACAACATAACAAATTTACATTAGAAGTTCAATGGGGCGTTTCATGCCTTTATAACATGTAAAGCTCCTCATAAGGAAAAGGAAATAGACAAGTAGCAGAAATGTCATCTGGGTTTGCCTATATGCCATGAGTCTTCCACTTCGTCAGCTCCCAGAAATTAAGGGGCCGAAGACTTTTGAGGCAATGAAGACTAGGAACAGACTCATGTCACAGAAAAAAATTAGTATGGAACCATTCTCTGGCAAGGACCTCTGAAGTGGCAAATGGGTGGCTGTACTCCTGGATGATACCTGAGCTTAGCATAGGTTCAGTTATGCAGTATAGAAATCTCCTGATTACAGTTCCGAAGGAACTGCTATAACAATATCCGATTACCATAAAAGTAGCCCAGATACTTGAGAAAGAATGAGGCAACAGTCTCTCTCACGGTTCTATAATTATACTTCAGGAAGAGATAGTCAAGGGTCATCCTATAATGCTAACATTTGTTTTTGTTTTTGCAGACATCAGGATGGGGGAGACACAATGGTCAACAGCATTATTTGTCCCAATTCCCAGCTGAAGGACTTGTAAGGAGATGTATTTCCCTTATTTTTCCTTGGACAGGAACCAAACAGGAAAAGCCCTGGATGTGGTTAACAACACAGCTTCCTGCAGGGCCTGAATCTGAAGTCCAAGCAGAGATTGGATCAGTTCCTCCCTTTTCATTCAGCATCGTCTTCAAAAGAAACACTTAAAAACATCAAGCGAACCACAATGCCTCTGATTTAAGTAGCAACTATTGATTGACCAGTTAGAACTTCCGTGCTTTATGAATTGTTCTCTAGAGGTGAGGAAATGGGGAAATCAATGTGCCGACTTGCATTTATGCTCAAGCCTATGGAACATCGATGTTTCTAACCCCGTCTTCGAAGGGAAGGAGATTCTTTAAAAAACTCCAAGGCTTTGGGCATGCTGAACTGATTGACACAGCACTAATTTCACCTTTTATAAACATGCACTGTCATCATGTAGGAAAACAATAATAAACTAATTGGTATAAAATAGGGCACTTAATCCAGAAAGGAGAGTGTATGTATTTTGAAGCAAGTAGGTTTCTTTAAAGCATTTAAGTTCTGCACACAGAATGGTTTGGTGGTTAAGAGCATTGGACTCTAATCTGGAGAGTTAGGTTTGTTTTCCTTGCTCCTTCTCATGAAGCCTACTAGGTCAATTGGCCATGCCAGCAGGGGCTGATGGGAATTGTAGTCCATGAACATCCGGAAAGCCACAGGTTGAAGACCCCTGTACTAGGTGATCTTGGGCCAGTCATAGTTCTCCCAGAATTCTTTCAGTCTCATCTATCTCACAAGATGCCTGTTGTGGAGAAAGGAAGGGAATGTGATTGTGAAACCAGTTTGGGCTTAAAGTACAGAAAAGCAGGGTATAAAAGCCAACTCTTCTCCTTATTCTTCAAACATATCAGCTAGGGTTGCCAACCTACAGGTAGGGTCTGGAGATCTCCCAGGATCACAGCTGGTCTCCAGATGGTAGCTAGCAGTTTTCCTGGAGAAAATGGCTGTTCTAGGGGATGGTTACCTATGAGAACCCTGATGCGGCCGGTTTTCCCCACACCTGCCAGCCATAACATGGTTCTCAAACAATGGTCTTCAGTTGGACCAGGTCAACCTGATGGAGGGCAGCTGCACACATCTGGAAACCAAGAAAACTTTTTACTTTTGCTTCAGACTGCTGTAATCCTAGTCTGCCTTTTCCACTGGGATGCAAGGTAGACTGCAAGTATGATAGAATTACTCAGTCCATGAGCAAGCTGACCTCAAAATAGGACAACATTTGAATAATAGCAGCATTTTTATCCAACAGCAAAGATTCCCAGTGAAACAAACCTATTCAGTCCATCAGCAAGTGGGTTACAAAATATGGCAGGGATTCCTAGTAAAACAACATCATGCCACAGGGCTGGGGTTGAAGATCTGGAAGAAAAAGAAACCCAAATGCCTAACAGAGGCCACCTCCTGAGCTGATGCAATACATCACAGCCCTACTCCCTTTACAAGGATGGTGCCCTTCACAATTCTGTTTTGTACATTTTGCAAGATGACAGAAGCACATGAACTTTCCTAATAGCTTCAGGCAGACCATTCAGTAACGTGGGCGCAACCAAAGAGAATGTGCATGAATGGGACGCTGCTGAATTTACCTGTTTGCAGGGTGACTTTGCCCTGATAAGTGAAGCAGTCACAGGGAAGTCAGCAGGAGAGGCGGTCCTGCAGTCCAATGCCAGTAAGGTCATTGCTGGTGCTCACTGCAGCCTTGAGTGGAACTCAGTCACTGATCAGTAGCCAATGGAATGTCTACAGAGAGTGACTGATATGTTGAGCCACAGAATTCTATACCAAGTTGCCTTTAAAGGCCGGATCCATATACTGTCCATTGCAGTCACCTCAAGGTTACCATAACATGATCCACATGGCCAGTTCAGCAGTCTCAAAGGTGAAGAGTTTGTGTTTATCTCTTGCTTTACTCAATTGTAAGGAGGAGTCTCAGAGTGGCTTATAATCTCCTTCCCTTCCTCTCCCCACAACAGACACCTTTGGAGGTAGGTGGAGATGAGAGAGTTCTCTGAATACTGTGACTAGCTCAAGGTTACCCAGCTGGCTTCATGAAGAGTAGAGGGGAAACAAACCTTGCTCACCACATTAGAGTCTGCTGTTCATGTGGAGGAGTGGGGAATCAAACCTGGTTCTCCAGGTTATAGTCCACTGCTCTTAACCACTACGCCAATCTGATAGAGGGCCTTATTAGATTATTTTTTTAATTATGGTTTATTAGATGTCTCCTCCTCTTGATAGCCCTGGCTTACACTGTGTGATCTGTCTTGAGTCTCAGTGACAAAACAGACTATAAATAAATTAAAGTAAAAATTACAAAACCCCAACATTTAAAAACCCCAAAGGAAGGCAGAGCATAGTTCACAGATTCCCTGTTGCTATAATTTATCAGAGACTTCCCTGGAAGAATTCAGGAAAGTCTGTCTCCCATGCAGGACCACCAAAGTGCCTTTAAAGTCTCTCTGCACAAAAAAAGGGTGGGAAGGTTCCTTTCTGTTGTATCGATTCCCACTCGCATCTCGGCTGGTCACATAACAGCTTTGCATTTGTCTTCCCTCTCTAATGTAGAATCAAAAGGGTCAATACAACAAGGCCAGCTAGTCATTCACAGATCATTTGACGTTCTCCAGGTTAATGTCTGCTTCTTTTTCTCTCCGTCTCCCAGCATCATTATAGGCAGCAATTTCATGGAATGGTTCTGCTTAGTACCACTCTCAAATCAAGAGAGATTAATTGCCTGCTCTAAAGCCCGAGCGAGGAACCACAGCCTTGTTACTGGACTGATATTCTTCCTGTTAGAGCTTGTCTTGAAAAGAAGTTGCTCCCTCCCTCTTCCTATCTCCCCCTCTTTTTTAATGGCGAGAAGATTTCATATTTCTCCGATAATCTTTGCAACCGCCCCCTGCTTCAAAGTGATGAGGGAAGGATTGCCGAACAAAAAGTATGCTGCATTCTAGCGTCTGACTAGAGTCTGGAGGCAATAATCATTTCAAACTACCTAGGAAAAAAAAGAACACCATAATAATGTTAGTCAGGTAGCCGTTTCTACCTTATCAGCACCTGCAGATGCAAACATGCACTGACATATACTACACCAGAGGGTAGGATAAAAGTGGAATTAAAAAATATTAGCTTCAGGAGATACTGGGTTTCCGAGTGTGATATGTGCCACTAATGTAGATAGCATGGAAAAGCCAGACAATAAGTACAGCTTTGAATTCAGACATGACCTTCAAAGAGCTTTTTCTTCGGAAGACAGAGTAAGAGCCCTAAACCTTTCAAAGAGCAAAAACCAAACAATAAGCCCCCAACTCCAAACACCTCGGAGGATTCACGTTCAATAATGCCCCAGCAGAAATCTCTCATTGTGATTTTTTTTAAAAAGAGAGGGCCTTTATTTATCACATTTGAACGGTATCTTTTCTTTCGCTCATTTCTATCACATTCTCGAGGCACCTTATCACCATTTGCTCTAGAAAGCGTGAGAATATTTTTAAATGGCAGGACAGGACACTCTGCAACACAACACAACAAGATGTTTCTTAAGCCCAAGGTGTGAGATAAAAGAATGAAGACTCATGCAACATGAGGGCTGGTTGGAATGTCATTGGACACCATTTTAGGAGGAAAAGATCACCTGGCTTTTCCTGAGAATAGAAGCAGCAGAAGAAGAAAAACAGGAAGAGGAAGGGTTTGGATTTATACCCCTTTCTTTTCTGTAAGGAGACTCAAGGTGACTTACACACTCCTTTCCCTTTCTCTCCCCACAACAGACACCTTGTGAGGTGGGTGGGGCTGAGAGAGTTCTGAAGAACTATGACCAGCCCAAAGAGTGATTCACCTGGTGGAAAGATTAGACATCAGCTCTTGTGGATGACAGATTCTCATCTTCAAGACGCGCAATGCTTTCCAAGCTAAGAAAACTTGGCATAATTTCAGATGTTCTCTCTCTAAGGTGATATGGTCTTTTCAGACTTCTACCAACTCTGAAAGTACCTTGTCTATGAAAAAGGTGAAAAATAGTCTTTTCATTTCCTGAAGCCTACAAGGTTTGATTTGAAGGTTTGATTTGTGTGTGACATTATACACAGAAGAACTTTGAAAGAAACAATGCCTGTGAAAATACTGAAGTGATGAATCCCACAACTGATTTTGATGTTCACTGCATGTGGAAACAGAGAAAATGTATGGACAAGGGATAGAATTTAATGCTTTCCAACATGTAGATTCTAAACATCTGTCTCTGGGCCTGAAATACTTGTTTTACTTTCCAGTGGATTAATGACAGCACACCCACGTTAAGTCTGTATTTGTTGGCAAATTCTTATGGAGTCATTATATCTAAGGAAATAAAGGCCCATTTGACAGCTATCCTAAACTATTCATTCCAAAGTAATGTTTTGAAATAAGATAGGCCACACTCTACACAAAAAATCTGCGGGTCATGGCTGTTGAAAAATGAGCTGGATATCTTTATCACTGAATGTTTCAGTTTCATAGCATTTGTCTTTGGACTTCCAACAGAGAATCATTTGATATCATTGTTTCTTGGTGCTCTATGGTTGGAGTTCAAAGATCTCCTTCAGAACTGCTGAAGGGCTTGAATATGCCCACAGCGATTTTTCTCTAATTTTTCTTCCTATAAATAAGTAATATATCAACCGTATCCAACAGGCCACAGCAAAATCCTTGTTCAAAAGCCAAGATCCCACTGATCTTTTGTTTGGCTGGCCAGCAGAAGAATGAGAATAAATGCAGCACATGTTGTCCCTCTCAAACTTCCAATAGCCAGGATTTATGTTTTTTTTAAAAAAAGGGGTCTGACCATATACCCTGTTTTCCCAAATATAAGACATCCCCTGAAAATAAGACGTAGTAGAGGTTTTGCTGAAGTGCGAAATATAAGGCATCCCCCAAAAGTAAGACGTAGCAAAGTTTTTGTTTGGAAGCATGCCCGACGAACAGAACACAGAAAAATAAGACATCCTCTGAAAATAAGATATAGCACATCTTTGGGAGCAAAAATTAATATAAGACACTGTCTTATTTTCGGGGAAACACGGTAGCCACAGTGGCTAGATAAGAGGAGAAACCCCCATCGTATGGTTCTTGGACTTTCTTATGCAGTTCCTGTCCACAGTGAAGTCCTCTTCAGACATTCTGAATGCATACAATGAATGCGTGACATGGAAGGGAATTACACTGGTCTCTAACCTAGATGCACTTTTGGAACTTCCACACAGGACCTACATGCATGCAGCTTATGAATGGGCTCACTGTGTATAATCCAATAAGTACGCATTGGTTGGGGACTGCCAGGCTTGCCACCAAGATCCAGCTTTCACTCCCACCTCCTCCCTGTCCATCCTCAAAATGCTTTGAAAGGGGAATTGTCCCTCGCTGAGCTAGCATGTTCAGATGCAAAAGTTGTTTTCAACGAAGAGCACACATTTCACTTTCAGTTAGGATGCCACGTGTTGTGATACAATTTGTTACAAATTCCATCATACACAACCTTTGCTGGACGCAAGCAATGCCCAGATAGTTCCATTTCCACCTCAGCCCTTTAAGCATAGCTACGTTCCTCCCCGAAAGTCACTTTTCTCTTCTCCTTTTCTCATTGCTTTTTTGACTTGCGGCAGAGGTAATGGCTGCACATCGAGACCATGCCATGTCTTCCCACCAAGTGATCATTGCAATTAGTATTTGCTGCAAATCAGGTTGCTGTTGTTGTGCTTTTGACTCTCATGCTTCACAAGCCAAAGCAACCTTTGGGGGACAAAGCTAGGAGCATCCTAACCTATGATACAGATTCATTTCCATGAAACCATTACAGTCCAGCTCCACATTTATTAAGGAATAACTCATGATGAGGTCATCAGGATTTGATCCCCAGACAGTATTCACACTGTGCTTTATAATTTCTTTTCTCTTGATCAGATTCACTCATATGATAGCTGGATCATTACATCTTCCATCGGCACAAATAAGTCAGAAGAAGAAGAGTTTGGATACATGCCCTACCTTTCTCTCCTGTAAGGAGACTCAAGATGGCCTACAAACTCCTTTCCTATCCTCTCCCCACAACAGACACCTTGTGAGGTAGGTGGGGCTGAGAGAGTTCCAAAGAACTGTGACTTCTCCAAGGTCACCCAGCAGGAATCTAGGAGCGCGGGAACGCATCTGGTTCACCAGATAAGCCTCTGCTACTCAGGTGGAGGAGTGGGGAATCAAACCTGATTTTCCAGATTAGAATTCACCGGCTCTTAACCACTACACCACACTGGCTTTTAAAAGAGCATCCAGGGATTCTAGGTTTGCATTAGAACCTCCTATTTCACTGCACTGGTTCATTCTTCACCTTGTGGAGAATGGAAGTCCACTATACCTCATGCATGAAAAATCAAGTCTTCCCATATGAAAGCTATGGGCTTTGTAAATAAATTATGATTATTTAAGTGCCTTTCCTTCTGAAGTACTTAAGATAGCTATACTGACTTCTAACACTGGAATAAAACATCAATAGCATTTTGCAAATTTAACTTGAGACTGGAAATGGAACGGTTGGATTTGGAAGTGTTGATAGATAATAACCTCCCATGTCTAGGGGCAGACAGTGTGCAAATGCTTCTCAGTTGGCAAAAGGCCGTCTGCATTTTGCGCAGGGGAGTGGATGAAAGGCCGGTGGAAGCCGAGCAAAAGAAGCAAGCGGTGAATAAAGATGGCAAAGGGCATGGAAAGAGAAAGGAGACAAGTGACAGAAAGTCCTGGTCGCAGGAGAATCTTACCACTGACCTGCTGATTTTTACTGAACCTAATAAACAAAAGGATCTTAGCCATGCTGACTACTTCCTTGGGTAACAATACTGGACACTAATAAACACAAAATCTGCGATGATTCACTTTCTACAATAAGGAGAGTTTGGTTCCCTTGGACAAAGAATGTACTCCAGTACAGAGACAATAGTCCCTTCCATCTTCAGGTATTGGATTCTGAAGTGAAGAAAATCACAGACAGAAGCACATCATGATCCTGTATAATGACAATTTGGAGACTTTATTTTTGTTCCACCACATAATGACTCGCTGTGTGTATATATGTGATAGAGCACACCAATTATGTAAGCATTTGGATAAATAAAAGAAGGTACCCCTGATGGGTCTTCTTCAGCTGTGGCTCCTCATTGAAACGGCGCCCTCCCCATTGTGTCCGTGTTATTGTATCCAATTTCAAACAGCAGCGCCAGTATCTCAATCTTTTATACAGCTTTATTGTGATGAAAACAGCAAGACACTGTGTGTCCTTGCCACTGAAAGCAAAGCTTGGCCCCTGTCCCAGAATGAACCATTACATTTTAAATAAATTCACCTCCTTCCATTCACAGCTTCAATCTATCCCAGGTTCTGGATCATGTGACATATCATGCCTACCTAGCCAATATATTTCTGCTTAAAATCATGCTAATGATCCCCTGGTTACAAAGAGCTCCTCACTTCCTGTTCTCTGAGAGTGAAAAAATAATAAACGTATGAAGAAACCTATGAAGAAACCGGCAATGAATATTCACAGATTTGTGTGTGTGTGTGTGTGTGTGTGTATAGAGAGAGTGTTTTATCAATTTATTGTTATTTGACTGATGTTGCAGGCCACCCTGAGCCTGTTTGGGGAAAGGGGCCTAGAAACCATATAAATAAATCTATATCTATATCATCATCAAGTCACATCTGACTTATGGTAATTTTTGGTGGAGTTTTCAAAGCAAGGGATGTTCACAGGTGGTTTGCTATTGCTTGCCTCTGCATGACAACCCTGGTATTCCTTGGAGGGTTGTACTTCAAGCAGAAATTAAGAAAGCTTCCCTCATTAGTAACAGGAATCAAGAAAGCTTCAATCCAGTCAATTGTGGGGCGGGGAGTAATCAGGTGTTTTCCGCACGGCATAATTACAGTGGGGTACAACCGGGATCGTAAATTCTGGGTCAGTGTTATCCCGGCTCCTCCCTTTGCACGGCTGCGTGTTTCCATGTAGGAATCAAGTGAAGACCGGGATGGAATACTCACATATCTTTCACAAGAGCATGGTTCCCAAGCACAGCTTCTCTAGCACAATGAGGGAAATGGGGAAATTTCGGACCCAGAAGGGCTGCAACAGTTGGCGGGAGAAAAGAATGAGATGTCAGGAGAGGAACGCATCCAGACTCATATGAAGATTGTCCACTGAAAGAGATCGTACAGCACCTTTATAGCACAATAAGGATTGGTTCAAAGCGTGCTGAAGAAGTGGTTTCTGAGCAGCTTCGGCATTTTACCAGCCATTAGTGAGTTTCTTCACCTTGCTTATGTTCATTTGTTCGAATCGCATTCGAGGTAAAGACTGCCTTCTCAAGAGCAAGAAAACATGACAAAGAGGACCTGTTGTTGCGTGACTGGCCAATAATATGGGCGGGGGGGGGGCATTTCAGTTCATCAGTATAAGGAATGTAATCAAGTGCTGCATCTACATTCCGCCCAAACAAGTACTAATCTACTGGTGGCTTATCAGTTAGTTGATTTAATGAGGCTACTCAGAGAATGACAAGGCACCTTATGGGAATATCATTTCAGAAAAAAAAATGCATGCAAGGCAGAGACAGGGGATTTGGGGCTGAGAAATCCTTGTTAATCATGTTTGCCTCACAGTCAATAATTAAAATCTCAGGGTTTTTCCCCCTCCCTTAAGGAGTACTTCTCTCACCGGGATAACAAGTAAAACTTGCCAGGAATCAAATCACACGACTTTCATGTTAGAGGTTTTTAAAGTACAAAGACAAGAATGACTTTTTTTAAAAAAAAGCCAAGCGCCTGCCAAATTAATTAATGGGACTACATGAAAGAAGTCATGCAGCGCAGCACAAATCCACTCTGGACAGCTGTGTGGCTCTCCATAGAATTCAAAAGGCTGGTTTTATTTTATTTTTCTCAGAACAAAAAGAAGTGTTCAAGTTAACCACTATATCATAAGCAGCAAGATAAGCACTGATGCACCAAACTATAGCAAGAGTGCCTCTGTGGAAAGCTAAAATAAAAGGCCTTATGAGAATCCACATTTTCTATGAAATTTCACACAACATCTTGGCCATTGAGGTATTTATTTAAAATATTCATAGGCTGGTCTCCCAACACTTGGTATCTATAAGAGGCTTATATGTTGGTAAGCCCCCTAGAGCCTGGCTACAGTTGGGAATGGAGTATAAATGCAATGAAAAAATAAATGAAATTACAACATGAATGTTTTTAAAAATCGAACAAAGGCCCGGGTATGTGTGTGTGTGCGTGCGTGCGTGCATGGTGAGGCCCTTGCTGAATGGGCCACTGCACTGTCCCCAGAGGGCACTTCACTCTTCCAGAAGTAACTTTCTGGTAGTCCACTCTGGTAGTCATGTAGTTGCTGAGTGATGGGAATGAATGTCCGTTGCGGCAAGATTCTTTGTATGGACCTATTTCCTTAAGCCCTGCTTTCACTTTTAATTCTCTCAGCAGCCAACAAGACCACTAGAGCAAGGAGATTTGCCAGTGAGCATGGCCAGTCTTCCCTCTCCCTCTCGCTTGCGCCACTTTGTGTGCCTTCTCTCTTGCCCCCCTTCCACATTGCCAGCTGCTTCAAGTAACAGAAAAGAAGCTCACTGATACAACACTGACCTCTAATTCTCCTGACATTTTGATATACTGATATAAAGAGAGATTGGGAATAACAAGCCTCTATCCTCCTGCAGCAGCACCAGCAGCCGAAAGTATTGAGGGGAGGGGGCAGAAAATATTTGGTCTAGGACTGTCCCCTTCTTTAGTAGCCTGTGGTCCAGGAAATTGCTTTGCCTCTTTCACTTGTGTATGTATGGGAGGATTACTTTTGGAACAGTAATATCGATCTAAGTGCAGTTTAAAAGGCTAAACCAGCAGTCTTGACTACCGGGTGTAATGAGATCTGTGTCTTTAAGAATTACTTTATAGGTCCATGGTGGCAAACCTATGGCACTCCAGATGTTCATGGACTTCAAATCCCATCAGACCCAATTGGCCATGCTGGCAGGGGCTGATGGGAATTGTAGTCCATGAAGATCTGGAGTTATAGGTGCAGTTAAGAAAACCAGGCCTGGAGAGCTCTCTGCAGAATAACTCCAGGGAAAGAAAAGAGTGCCTTTTTCATGCAAAAAGAGAAATTCAAGGAGAGCCTTCTGCAAGCCCACTACACAGAGAATGGTCACAAGGTAAGATTCTAGTCCAACACCTTAACCACTACACCATGCTGGCTCTAAACTGGGAGTAGTCTTCCAATATTTATTAAAATAGCAATTTTTTTCTACCGATTGAAGCCTGCTGGGTGACTAGCCGCAGTTCTCTCAGAAATCTCACAGCCCACACGGAGGCAGACAATAGTAAACCATCATCAAACATCTCTTGCCTTGAAAACCCTCTGGAATTGCTATAAATCAGCTGTGACTTCAGGGCACACACACACACATATACACACTCATGCACAGTGTGCCCCAGTATGCCCCAATATATGTTCATTAAAGATGTTGATAAAACTCTCATTACACTGACTGACAACATGGAACAGAAGAAATGGCAGAGGAGACTGGAATTAGAAAATGTCTTGACCCTTTAATTCATGCCAAGGCATCCAAACAGTCTGTCAGGCAGGGCTATGGTACAGAGGTTACATGTTGGGCTAGGACTGTAAAAATCATAGTTTAAATCCCCACTTCACCAGCAAGCTTTATGAGTAAACTTTGGTCAATCAGTACTTCCAAATGCTTGCCCCAAGTTTAGAAGGATCAAGATAAGTTTGGCCTGATGTAGGAGAAATCCATCTTATTCACGCTGTAAAATGGATGGGGATTTTTATTCCCACTATACCATGCAGATGGGGACAAAATTGGATGCTTTTCATCTGGGTGCTCATCTGTAATCCATCCTTCTCTATATGTGCTGCCCTAACCAGACTGGAACAATTTGATGTGGAGTTCCAAAAGCTCTCTCAAAACAATTGAGGACATGAAATCAAGTTGAATGGCTTCAGGATGTATATGCTTTTTCAAGAAATACAATCCCCTGAATTAATTTCCTTAACAACCATGATTAGATTGGTTTGTAGTTTTTCATTTCTCTTGCAGACTTCTGTGACTTTACTCTTCTCAGAGAACATTATATATCTCTATTTGAAAGGAAGTCCATTACCAGTGAGTATAGAATTCCCAGAACTGATAAACATTTTTATCTGTATAGTCATTCTTACATCCTGCTTTCAATTTACTTTCCATTCATTCTGTCCTAATGTTAGAAAGTGGGGTGATGGGGCATAAAAGGAATGAGGAAGTTTTTATTTCTCAGTGCATACAATATCATGCCTGAAGAATTCTCTAAATGCTGGTGGAATGAATTTATAGCTTGTATCTCAAGGACTCAGTGTTCTTAGGACACAGTTTGTGTGTAGAAAGATAAAAGAATCTCAATAAAAATCAAAAAGCCTACAAATCGGGGATATGATTACGCAAATCATGTTCTTGATTCTGGCCCTTTCCACATTAACCAAATAAAACTTTTTGAGGAAGGATATAAAATGTTCCCTCCATGGAGTTCTGCATGGTTTTTAGCCCAAAATGTTTTATTTCTAGCCTGAAAACGTTTTATTTGCACACTGTTCCCAAGTGAGTCTTTTTTGAAAACGGTTTTCTGGAAGCAATTGTTTTATGGACCCACTTTCACCTACTGTGCGGATCTCTTTAAAATGTTTCCCATGTCACTCTGCAGTCTCTAGACTTCCTCATCAGTGCCATTTTGTGAGCTGGGATAAATATGATTTATCTGACATAAATACGATTATCCATTTTCCACATGGCCAGCTGGCCCCACATGTCCCCTTGAGTTTTTATTTCTCAGTGCATACAATATCATGCCTGAAGAATTCTCTAAATGCTGGCGGAATGAATTTATAGCTTGTATCTCAAGGACTCAGTGTTCTTACGACACAGTTTGTGTGTAGAAAGATAAAAGAATCTCAATAAAAATCAAAAAGCCTACAAATCAGGGATATGATTATGCAAATTATGTTCTTGATTCTGGCCCTTTCCACATTCCCACATTTGACCACACCTTTAGTTACCATAGCTTCCATGACTCATCTATTGAATTCTCTGTTGAATGCGTAAAACAATTACTTTGTCCACTGGCACTAAATTGCATTGGTTAAATAAGCATTGCTTTTTGCCCCTACCCATCAGCTCCATTGTCAGCCCCCAGTTCTCATATTAGGGGGGAGACAGGGAGAAAAAGCTTTCTGTCTGTCTTGCCACTTTCTTCACTCCATGCAAACTTTTCTAAATATATACAATGCCCCCTCTCTGTTAACAGGCCTACACATTTATAAAGGCAAACATATAAATATGCACAATTGCAACTCTTACAGATTTAAAAACGCTTACCTGATGCTGCCATATACAGTGGTCCTGGCCGAGTCCAGAAAAAAAGATGTCCCTATTTCCTCCTATGTATACAATATATGTGCCCATAATTGTACGTACGCCAAGCTCAATCTGAAAGTCATTTAAAAGAAAGTTTTTTTTTAAAAAAAAAAAACAGAACCACTGAAAGTTACAATATGAAAGGTGCTTATTTCTATAAATCTCCCGAGGCATATCAAGGTCTGTGAAGAGAGAGGCTTATCCAGATCAGCTTTAACAGCACTAGGGCTCACAGAAAAGCTTGGGCCACAGAGGATTATTATGTTAGGAAAAGTACATCAACCCACTAATAGTTCCCCATATTAGCAGTATTAACCGGCTCCCCAGACTGAAGGGAGATTATTACCTGACACATCTGAGTTCTTGTTGAACTCCAAAGTGTGACAGTTTGAATAAAACAAACTTATCTCTGGCACAAGAAGAGGAACTTGAAATGACAAATGCTTTATCAAGTCAGAGAACCAAGGCTTGGGATGCCTTATCTGGGCTGAAGGTGATTATAGCCATCAGTGATGGAATGTCATCAGCTTTCATGTTACAACAGGGAAAATAATAAGCCATTAGTCTGAAATTTGTGAGGCGATTTATCTGAGTGGCTCATATTAAAATGACAGAGCAAAAGATTTGCGGAGCTCACACTACAAAGAGTGTGCACTGCTCTTTGAAGGAGTGCGGGAGCAGGGGGGGGAGCAATCAGTAATTCAGGTAAGTTCCAGATATGATTAAAGTTTCAGGTTGTTATTTCAGGCTGGGTTTCTGGATCATCTGTAGCCCAGAGTGATACATAGGGGCTAAATTCAGTTGTGCTATATATGCCATTGAGAGTCAGCATGGGCTATTGGTTAAGGTGTCAGATTAGGACCTGGGCAAACCAGGTTGAAATTCCCACTTATGCCATGGAAGTTTGCTGGGTAATCTTAGGTGCTTTCCGCACTCACTGTTTGATGCGCACTACTCTTGCCAAGTAATGCAGGGTCCAGCGGCACTCCCCACTACAGGGGCGGCGACAACGCAGCCGTCCCGACTCTGCCGCCCTCGCACCCCCTCAGCACGCATCATTTCTGGTGCTGCTAAAAATGGCGCCTTTTGATGACCCCGCACAGAGCGCGGGGCAGTGGGGAAGCCGGGGAACACAATCCCCGCGCTGAAAAGGTCCACGCCGGATGAAACCGATGTCATTTTTTAAAGTGGGGAAACGACCTTAGATTAGTCACCCACCCTCGACCCTGGCTAGGATTTGGATGGGAGACCTCCAAGGAGCACCAGGCAGGCAATGGCAAACCACCTCTGAACATCTCTTGCCTTGAAAACCCCATGAGGTCACTTTAAGTCAGCTGTGATATCTATGCCTCTAGTTGTGAAAATTCCAGCCATTAGGTTCATTTTGTCACAATAAAGCTTGGGTTGTTAATCCCAGAAAACCAGAACTATGCTAAATGCTAGAAACACTGCTGTGTATGTCCCCGAAGAACTAGTTTCTGTTTCCTTCTCAAAGCCTGCATAAGAGAGGTCTCACTTGGGTCATGTTTTGGTGTTAGGGTTAGAAGCATGAGCCAGCAGGAGATGAGTGGGCAGGGACATGGGAGACACTGCCCCGACAATGTCACTACAACAAAATTGCCAGTGATTCCTTGAGGGGACTGACATCACTTCTGGGTTTTCCCAGGACATCACACAATGAGCAAAGAGCCATTTTTGTTCATTTTTATCCCACCACCAGGGATGGGGAGCTGGAGGTAGGTGATTCCCTATGCCCACTGACCTATTGTTGAAGTGACCAGAATCTCCTGAAGGGTGAACTGGAAGCAGGTTAGATAAATTTACTCCTACCATCACACCTCAGAGAACACCACATAGGCCTCTTCTTCACAGGCCAATAAACCCAGGATGGGGAAAAACCCATCTCAGGGGAGAGGGGACTTCGCATGGCTCTCACCCCTAAAGTGAGGCTGCCCCACGTTTCCCCCTCAAAACGGGTTATTGGAGAATTGTGCTATCCACGATTCTCTCATTTTAATGCATTTTGCAGTGGCTCGCAAGTGAACGGCTGCCCCAGGAAGCACTTTACTTGGCCACGCTTCCCGGGTTTTAACAATCCCCGCCACAGCCTTCCAGCAGAGGGAGGTGCATTTTTTTAAAAGCCGTGCCTCCGTGCAAAGGCACAACAGCAGCCCACATTGCATCTGCAAGCTCCGTTCACTGCCTGTGTAACCTCTATCTGTGGGTTCTGTGGGGCAGAACTTGGAATGAGTTTGCAACAACAAATTTTTAAAACAAAATGGTTTACTTTCTTAACATATAACATATAACATCAACATTTAACATCACACTTCAAGGTCCTGTTCAGGTTGCATTTTCAAGTCCTTATATTTACAGTCTACCGATACTGCCAACTCCAATTCTTCTTTGCAAGTGGGTTGGCTCCTGAAGACTCCAAGGGCTTGATGAACAGGATTCAACATGATGAAGGTTTCCAGGAGATCTCTCACCCATTACAAACATAAAAAACCCTGAAACAATAAACTCTAATGTATTGTCGAAGGCTTTCATGGCCGGAATCACTTGGATGCTGTGTGGTTTCCGGACTTGATATGGCCCGATGTTACTAGCAGCATTATATCACTCCTGGCGTTTTAGCCTGCGTCTGTGGCTGGCATCCTCTGAAGATGCCTAAAATACAGCCGACGAGGCGCATCATAGCTAAAACTAACAACCGCGAGCATCTTTCAACTTGAACACGGCCATACAGCCCGGAAACCACACAGCACCCAAATAAACTCTAACATTTACAACATAGCAAAAATAAACAACTACCTTCCTACTAGTTCCCAACAACATTGCAGTTACCTTAACAAGGTGTTAAAGGCTTATACAAACCAAGGTCCGAGTCTGGTAGCCTTGTCTCCTCCAAACTACACGAGCTCTGCAGCCTTCTGCTGCTTTGAGTCTCCACCCCTTTCTGGGTCAACCAAATCTGAGCATGGGGGTTATACCTGCACAAAGGTACATGAACACAAAAACAGAGGAGCGTGTTATTTTATCCCATCTGCAACCTGCTCTCCCTGTGCTCTGTGAAAGAGGCCAAAGACTGCTCCAACCCATTTCGTAATATGCAAAAAGGAATATGCAAATATAGTGTAATTCTTGTTATTTTATTACTATTATTGTTAGACCACCAAACGATAGGAGAAACAGCCACAAAGATACGCAGTTGACTTTGCCCTCCCCTTTTTTTGGCTGGCACTATTTGCTGTTTTTTCCTTTTTGCCACAACTCTCACTCATTCTCCTTCACCCATTCAGCCTTTCACCTTTGACCTTCAGGGCAATGGCCCACATAGTCAAAGCATATGTTTATCCCTGGGTTCCTATTCTGTGAGCCCTGGGCAATATGCATGAATACAAGCCTTTTTACAGCTCTGGCCGTGAGCCCACTATCTACTGGCAATCTGGAAAACTCCTGGACAACTGCCCCTTTAGGTCAACAGCTCTCTTCCCCCCCCCCACTCTGACAAATAATTTGTGGGATGAAAGTTCACACATTTTCTTCCAAGTGTAAATGCAACTAAAGCCACCTGAACCTGCTACATCCACATGTATCTATTCCACAGACAGCTTTTCTATTATCTTGGGATCATCTAAGGCAAAACAACACAATTACTTCTTGCATAATACGTCATATGGCATCATCTGTAATTAAGAGGCAGTGGTAGAAACCAGCTGGCTTTCTTACTCAGCATATGGTTAGAGAGCTACTACCTAGAGTATGCAGGTTTGGCTCAGAGATATTTGAAACTACTGAAAAATGTCTGTCTTTTCTAACTCTTTATACGTTTTAAAGAGCTGACATTAAAAAAAGTTGCTTCTCTTAGCATGTAAGTGTTTTAATTTAAGTTTGGCATCCATCATTATTTCCAGAACCTGTCCATTTTCCAAGCATGACTTTCAACAAGGAGCAGTGGTTTTAAGTACAGGAAAAACTGGCATCTGGTCTCCAACCCTGGCTACTTTGATGAGTGTGGGATCAAACTCAACTTTGCAATTTTGTGAGAGATTGAATCAATTTAAGAGGCTGTCCAGGAGCACTGAACACTGGACTCCTTCAGCTTCCTTACACCAAAATAGAGTTCTAACTCCATAAAGTTGACTTTAGCCTGTTACACGGTTATTCCCTGAATGGGTCACTGCCAGTGGTGGGATCCAAAAATTTTAGTAACAGGTTCCCTCGCCAGCCCCCCCCCCTCAGCAAAGGGGGCAGAGGAGTACCTAGGCAAACCTGAGCCCTGGGCAAAACCTGAGTTGGATGCCCCCCCATGGGCAGCCACCCCACTACAACCCCCCCCAAAATTTTTTGCACCAGGTCATTTCTAAATCATCATCACATTATAGAAAATGCCCCAACTCACAAATCTGAACACAGCAGTGGTGAAACACACAGGTTCTTGGATAGAGACTGGTGAGATAAAAGGCACGAAAGGCTGAGAATCCATTAATTACAGTACCTGAAAGGGATTAACCCAGTTCAGGGAGTGACATTATTAGTCGCAATTGCTATATGGAACCTTCACGTTCAAAGGCAGTATGCCTCTCGGGGAGGCGAGGGCGTGGAGATGGAAAAGCGGACCCAATTAGTTACCCCCTCTCGGCACACACAAATAATTAGTAACCCACTCTCGGGAACTGGTGAGAACCTGCTGGATCCCACCTCTGGTCACTGCCAATTATTTGGTTTCTACCAGCAGAGGCAATGTTTATACCAGTGATAGCGAACTTTTTCGAGACCGAGTGCCCAAATTGCAACCCAAAACCCACTTATTTATCGCAAAGTGCCAACATGACAATTTAACCTGAATACTGAGGTTTTAGTTTAGAAAAAACGTTTGGCTCTGAGGCGTGCATTACTCGGGAGTAAGCTTGGTGGTAGTCAGTGGCTTTGCTTTGAAGCAACCGTGCAACTCTCCCAACGGGTGAATCACGACCCTAGGAGGGTTTACTCAGAAGCAAGCCCCATTGCCAGCAACTGAGCTTACTCCCAGGTAAAGGATCATGCTTTAGTTCTTTGCATGAAAATCAGTGGGGTTTAGCAGCGCTTAACAGGGTTACTTATACTGCTTCCTCAAAACTAGGTCTTGGGCTTTATGCTAATAATTGATCCCAGTGGCCCAGGCCAGCCTACATGTGTGTGGGGAGTGGAGGTGACTCTGTTTGTGCATGCCCACAGAAAGGGCTCTGAGTGCCACCTCTGGCACCTGTGCCATAGGTTCGCCACCACTGCTTTATACTATGAAGATACCTGCCCAGTTCAGCCCAATCTCATCAGATATTGAAAGCTATGTGACATCATCCCTGGATAGTATTTGGATGGGAGCCCTCCAAGGAAAGCCAGGATTTTGACATGGGGACAGGCAATGGCATATGATCTCTGAATGTCTCTTGCCTATAGCGAGTCAGCTGTGACTTGGTGGCAAAAAAAATGTAGATATCCACATCATGTCCAGTATGGGATGGGGGGGAGGGCTGCAATAGCAAGAGGAAGTTCTGTTCTGCAAGATCTGCTCTGTTTCTGGCTGGTGGGGTACCCGCCTGTTGGAAAGCTTTAAAGGATTTGTTGCAGCCCTGGTTGTCACAAGCTACATTGAGCCTGGTTCACAGATGCAGGAGAGTGATATGACAAAATGGAGGCCCCTTTTCAAACTGCAGATGGAAGATGACATTTTACAGTGCTTTTCTCTGGCCATTTCTGCACGGCCGTAAGGGTGCCTCCATGCCGGCAGGAATTCCGCCGGCGTGGAGGCGGAGGCCGTTCGCATGCAGGCATGCGGACAACCTCTGGAGAGGCCGGCAGACGGCAGGCGGCTCCGCATGGAGCCGCCTCTTCCCCCCTTCCCTTTCCCATGTACCTCTCGTGTCGTCGTCCTGCTGGCCTCCTCAGCCCTGCCCACGCTGCCCTCTCCGACCTCCAGGGGTCGGAGGACAGCGAGGGAGGGACTTAGGAGAGCCAGCAGGACGGGCTAATAACGAGAGGTACATGGGAAAGGGAAGGGGAACAGCGTGTTCCCGACAGCTGCGGTTAAGCACTCGCCGCCCGGGGAAGGCAGCTTCTCAACAAGCAACCCTTTAAAAGGGTTGTTGTTTAGGGCGGCCTGACGCCGCCCTGGGGGAGGGGGAGCGCAGTCAGGTCGGCGCTGCTGCAACGCAGCAGCGCCGCCTGTGCGAACGGCGGCCTGGGGGCGGCGTTTTTACCGCCCCCAGGCCGTCGTTTTTGGCCCGTGCGGAAAGGGCCTCTGTTTCTTTTTTAAAACTCTCTGTGAATGAAAAACCAGCACAGAAAGCAAAAGGACGGTGGAGGCCATTTTGTGTCTGTGTGAGAGTTTCTTATGTGGAAGTCTGTTTAAATCTGAAATTCACCACCTACCATCTGTAGTGGCACATTCCATTCTGCCACTGTGTAGTTCTGCAACTTATGGTGTGCATTAAAAATGCTGCCTATTTGACATACATTTTGCCCACATAGTTTCTTTCATATCAATCCAGGACCATCTACAAAATGATGTCTTTTTGAAAAGCTACTTGGTGAATGTGAACTCTGTAGGATTCACAGTATAAACCTTTGATATTTATGGAAACACCATGAAATCATTGACCTATATCTAACATGCTGGCTGTAAATAAGATTTTATGTATGGATATTAGTTGTGTGTGTGTGGTGGTTGTTTATTGACCCCTGATGCTCTAAGTCGATCCTTGTTTGAGCAGGGAGTTGGACTAGATGGCCTATAGTTCCTTTCAACTCTATGGTTTTATGATCCTATAGTGCAAAGGTTTCCCTACTTACCATCAGAACGGAGACTTGGTACAATCTTACTAAAGAATTCAGGGGGCGACAGATGCAAGTTTTTCCTCTGTAGTTAGAATTGGTTGCAGAACCAAGTTCCAGCTGTTGTAAACTGCTTTTTGAAAATTTCAGTTTTAAATTACTGTGGGCTTCAATCACACAACATACAGTCCAGGCAAGTCCATTCTAATATATGTTGCAGAAAATAACCCCTACAATAGTCTACTGTCGGCTGATTTTTGACAAATACAACAAGGCTGGAGTTGATTAATGCAGACTCAAAATGATTTCTTGGCCATAGTGTTTGACGCCATTTGACCTAGAGTGGCAACATAGATCTCGATAGCCACCCCTGAAAAGTCCCTCTCAAATGAATGTATTCTTTGCCAGAGCATCTGGATCTTGTATTCAGTTCCGAAGATTTACTGGGGATTGCCAAGCTATGAGATTTCTATTGGCATGCCATGTTTTATGAGATGCAAATAGGTTTTTCATCCACAAGGCATAAAAGGGATGAGTTAAGGGCACTTTTCAGCCACTAAACATCAAATTTCCGGACTATTGTGAATCGAAGACAAATTATTAGCATTATTGTAATAAAACCGGGTTGAGTCGACAAAGAATCATCCTTTCCATAATGTCAATTTATTGGTGGGGCGTGGGGTGGGGGGGATACAAAACCTTGTGGGATCTGAGCATTTGGAAAGCTTGAACTGCATACATTTCTAAACACAATACACAATGAAGGTCAATAATTGTGCAATGTTTTTATTTCCCAATAAACTATATTACGTTGGCCAAAGGATACGTGGCCATATTTCAAGAGAGGATCCAATATCCTAAGCCCCGAGTACGCTGGAAGTCTTGTTCATTTCAGTGAACAGAAATGGTCTCCCAACTGATTATTTTTCTCCATTATACCCACATTTATAACAGCTTATGATGCCTCTGAGCTGTAACAGAAGCCTTACATTTCCACACATGATAGGCAGCATGTTTTGTTAGTTACCCAAATCAAGCATAGAAAGAGAACCTGATTCATAACTGATTACTTTGGTAGGTGACTATAGAGCTAAATGTGTACTACAGACTCTATTATATTATCTAAGGAATATTCTAGTTATTTTAAGCTATCCCTTCTGATGTACACCAGTAAACACTGGAACATCTAGGGTGTGATCCAGCAACAGTGATGCTATATTAAGCAATGGAAAGCAATTTAAGCTTTTTAAAAAATTCTGTTGCTATCCTATTGAAAGCAATAGAGACAGCTAAGAGTAATACTGGCAAAATCATGACTCCCACCTTTTAATCTCTTTGAAGTCTTGGACAAAGATCCATTCTGAATAGAAATGAACATGTAGAATGCCCACTGGACCCTATCCTTCACCCCCATCCATTCGCAGGGTTCCTTCCA
The DNA here is from genome assembly GCF_021028975.2 of Sphaerodactylus townsendi. NCBI lineage: Eukaryota > Metazoa > Chordata > Lepidosauria > Squamata > Sphaerodactylidae > Sphaerodactylus > Sphaerodactylus townsendi. The sequence goes on from NC_059435.1 coordinate 61,670,923, forward strand.
CAGAGAACTTTGTGTACACCCAAGCATACAAATGTATCCAGGGGGCATACATTGAAAATGCTGGGGGAAAGAATTAGGACTAATAAAAGAAAACACTTCTTCACACAATGTGTGACTGATGTTTGGAATATGCTGCCACAAGAGGTGGTGATGGCCACTAACCTGGATAGCTTTAAAAGGGGCTTGGACAGATTTATGGAGGAGAAGTCGATTTATGGCTACCAATCTTGATCCTCCTTGATCTCAGATTGCAAATGCCTTAACAATCCAGGTGCTCGGGAGCAACAGCCGCAGAAGGCCATTGCTTTCATATCCTGCATGGGAGCTCCCAAAGGCACCTGGTGGGCCACTGTGAGTAGCAGAGAGCTGGACTAGATGGACTTTGGTCTGATCCAGCTGGCTTGTTCTTATGTTCTTATGTTCTAATCCTAAACACATATATATCCTAAGCACAATCCACATAGGTGGATCTTGACTAGTTCTTACACTTGTCTATAGGCTTAAAGACTTCAATCCCTCCCCACCCCAGTCTCCTGAGAGTCTAAACTGACCTCTGAAATTGGGTTATTTTAGGCTTGCATAGCAGAGGTGGGGAAGAAAATTGATTTCTGTGAGTACTTACAGGGATGCTAGCCAGGATCCAAGCTACAACTTGGGCCGTTTCCGCACGGGCAAAATATGACGATGCCGCTGGAAAAAAGAAAGCGTCAGAAGCTTTGGAGAAGCGTTCTCGCACAAGCAGCCTTAGGCGAGAGTCTTGCGCAGTCAGCGCCCGTCGCTGAAAACGCTAAACCGGCGCGAAGACGGTGTATGCAGAAAACGCTTAAAACCACTCTTTTTCCCCATGTGACGCATCGACGCCGCACTCGTGCGAACAGCCGCCACGGAGCTGTCGTCACAAATGGCGTCGGGCCTGCACGGCTTCGCAAGTCTTGCTTGAAGGCGCTAACGTCGCTTGAGACGCCCGGGCTTCCGCAGCGCTTCACGTCGCCGAACCGTCACATTTCTCTGCGGGGCTGCGCGGGCGCCAGCTAGCTCCGCTGTCTGCAACTGTGAAACGCTTTTTTTTTTTTTGGGATCGCGTCGCAATTTCGCGGCGATCATCAGCGTCGCCATGCTTTAACGATCGCATGGAAACGGCCCTGGAAAATAGAGAGTACATCTTACATGATGGCTGGGGAGGGAGTGTAGCCCCAGATTTTGGATCACCACAAACTTTTGAAGCTTAGGAGATAGCTGAGCTAATCCAATTGCCCTCCCCATATTGCATGCATTTCTAATCAAATGGAAGATACCTACAGCTCTGGCAGGAGATGTAACCTACTTATACTGCTGATCCAGCCGCAGGGTGAACCTGATTCTCACTGAATTGCCATCACTGCTTTGTCACAAACGATGTTCACCCCACACTCACAAGCATTTGAATGATGAGTAATCTGACACCAGCCCTCAAACAGCATAAATGAGTCAGCTCTAAGGCCCCTTCCGCACACGCAAAATAATGCATTTTCAAACCACTTTCACAACTGTTTGCAAGTGGGTTTTGCTATTCCGCACAGCTTCAAAGAGCACTGAGAGCAGTTTGAAAGTGCATTATTCTGCATGTGCGGAATGAGCAGTGAAACTTTCATGAAGACAGAAGGAAAGTAAAGAGGATGACAGGCCCTTCTTGAGTTTTGTCATACATCTCTCCCCTACCCTACCCCTTTATTTTCTCTTCAGAGCTGTCCTCTGGGATCTCAAGTGTAAGAGTAAAACAGGGGAAAAAAATAGTCATATTACACTTTAATCTCAGCTTTTAAAATTCTGATGAAGCCCTTTCTTTGAAGAGATCTTCAATCAGTCCTCCTCTTTCTAATACACAAGTATCAGAGAATGCCTCCATTAAATGGGGATTACGAGATAAAGCTCATAATGGGGAGATAGCACATTCAAGGTGACAGTGTTTCATTATCTTATACTAAATTAATGTAGCATTAAGAATTATCTGATCATTAGGACTATAGCTCATATCACTGATTAATAGCCTGCAAAATATTACTTTGTAAAACAAAGATTTTTTTTTAACTTGCACATTATTAAAAAAAAAAAAACCCCACAGCTGAATTACACTCCCACTTGAGAGAGTGTGCTACCACCAACAGATTGTTAATGATAGTAGTGCATGCGGCGCTTTGGATTCTTGCACAAATTCCCGTTGCTCCTTGCAAACAGGAGAGCTGTCAATGTGAAATATGCTAGTCATTTGGGGAGTGCATTAGTGAAATTTTAGCGGTCACAGTTCTGTCAATGGTTCTAAATCCTGGCTCAAATGAGGCTGTTGTCCCATTTAAAAAAACACATCACGAGTCAAGTTCAAACGACGCTGCTTCTCTGGTGGCTGAATATGATTGACACTCTCTCTGTCGGCCTAGTCTACTTCACAGGGTTCTTGTGAGGGGAACAAAACAGGAAAAGAGCCAGATGCATGTTGCCCTGAGCTCTTTGGATATCAACAATATTGAAGGTTACAGTGATAGAATAACAATAACAAACAACAACTGTAACAATAATGGCTAAGATGGTTATTTCTATGTATTTGATGCCAACATTTATACAGGTGACCACAATTACAGGCACCTGGGATGAAGTCACAAGAGCAGCATTTTATGCAAAGGGAGCTTTGAAAAGTCTTGCATGCAGGGACTAATAGTCAATAAAAGCTTGAAACTTGTTATCAACAGAAGCTCAAGGTTAGATAATGACAGACACTTAACGGCAGAAGCTTTACAAGCTATCTGGTGCAGGCTTCTTTCATGTGGTACACACTTCCTCAGAAATCTTCTGCAGTGTTCTTGAAATATCCTATGGTTTTAAATACTATCCATAATTTGAATCTTGGCTAAAGGCTCCAGAAAGATCTGCCCCAAGTCCTGAGTGGCAAGGACACTTTTTTCCAGATGGATTGTCCGGAATTGTGGTCACCTGTATAAATGTTGTAAATAAACATATAGAAATAATCTTCTGAGCTCTTTGGAGGTAGAAATAGATGGACTATTCATTTATTTGACACCATTTGACTGCCTGCCTCTGCACATGGTAGGGCTGGAAAACAGAACTCTGCTAAATCTATGGGGTAGATGCAGATGACAATTTTGCCATACATATGTAACTTAAGGGTGATACAAAAATTGTCCTTTGACATGAGAATACCTATCCACCAAGTGTGCCATGTTAAAACACCACTTTGTAAACGGCCATCAGTCATAGCCAAATTCCCAAAATTTCCCATTTATTGTGTTATGCTGACCTGCAATATATCAAAACCCCAAAGGGAAAGTTGTGATATGGAAAAGATAACTGCACAGGGAAGGGGAGGGAGGGAGCAGAGGGAGGGAGGGAGGGAGGGAGGAGTGGCATGTAAGGGAGGGGGCCCGGCATCTGGACATGGCCCACCCACCCTAGTGGAGGGAGGGGGAGGGGTGCCATACAAGGGAAGGGGAGGGAGTGGAGGAAAGGAGGGGTGGCATGCAAGGGAGGGCAGGCTGAAATGCGCCCCAACTCAATTGACAAAATGTGTTGAACTAGGGCAGTGTGGATTTTCCCTGTGAGAGAAATTGGAGTTGCAATGTTCATCTGTTGGATTGGAAGGTTTGATGGGAAGGAACCATCCAGCTCTCTGGAATACCAGATAACTCAGAAAAAAGACATGTGGAATCCACAATGAGGTGGCTGTCTGAGGAGTGAACTACTTCTGAATCTAGGACTGTGTATTTAACTCCTTCAAAGACCATATTATTCACAGAGAAGATATAGCATATGTTTGTATTTAAAAAAACACAAGAAAACAAATAGCATTATTCTCAGATAAGTGAACTACTTCAGGGCCTGTTCCTTTCCAGAAACAAACTGGCAAATTGACAATTCCTGGATAATCCAGAAATAATCATGGTTCTGTGAAGAGTTATCTGCTTGGACAAGAAAGAACATGAACAGACAGTCTAATAAACTGGGAGAAATGAGGTGAAGACTCTTGACGTACTGGTAAGTTGAGGTATGGCTGGGAAAACAGAGACTTGTATCACACTTTTCAGGATGTTTTATGGAAGAAAGAGGTCGATTGATTTTTCTTAATATGACATATGCTAAGGGGCAAGGGGTTTGTGCCTACAAGCAACACAGGACAGAGTAAACAGCTGATATAGGACTGCCTTATAAATATATGGCAGAAATTAACAGTAAATTGGGATGTGAAATCCATTAGCTCCTGTCAGATGGCTGACAGCATTGAAGGCAAGGGCAGAAAGGGTAGGTGTCAGCTGTGGAAGTACCAGTGACAGAAGTCTCCCATCAGCAGGAACATTAGCCTTGACACCCAGAACTGTCCGACACTCTGTTGTCACTGTTACTGATTGCCGCAGCTACCCTTTCTCTGTATCGCACAGTGGTCTCTGAAAACACTGAAATAATGGAGAACGCATGGAGGGGGAAGGGATGTGGAAATGTCTCGAACGATTTTGCTCATGCAAACGTCACAAAAAACAGCACAGGATCCAACCACTCTTCCTGTTATGCAGCATCTTGAGCAAGAGAGAGACAAATGCAGATAGGTTGTAGCGACTGTAACCTTGAGGATGTGATCTATTCAGATCAGAAACAGACTTGTACAACAACAAGAAGAGTTTGGGTTTATATCCCCCCTTTCCAGAGGTGGGATCCAGCAGGTTCTCACAGGTTCCCGAGAGTAGGTTACTAATTATTTGTGTGTGCCGAGAGGGGGTTACTAATTGGTGATTTTGCCACGTGATTTTTGCCTTAGTTACGCCCCTCCTCTCAGCAGTAGCGCGCAGAACTTGAAGCAGTCTAGCAGGAGGTGCACCGGCGTGTGTGGCAGCCTGCGCCTGAGTGCATTCGTTTCCCGCCCAAGGACCGGCACAGTGGCTGCGTCCTTGCCACAGCCCTGCCCAGGAACGCGCCGCCTCCGGAATGCCCGGCCACGCCCCCATCATGCCCCACCCAGCCACATTGGCGCTACGCCACAGTTTGAATCCCACCACCATAGGAACCTGTTACTAAAATTTCTGGATCCCACCACTTCCCCTTTCTCTCCTGTAAGGAGACTCAAAGGGGCTTACAATCTCCTTTCCCTTCCTCCCCCACAACACCCTGTGATGAGAGTGGGGCTGAGAGAGCTCCAAAGAGCTGTGACTAGCCCAAGGTCACCCAGCTGGCGTGTGCTGGGAGTGCACAGGCTAATCTAGTTTCCCAGAGAAGCCTCCACAGCTCAAGTGACAGAGCGAGGAATCAAACCTGGTTCTCCAGATTAGAGTGTACCTGCTCTTAACCACTACGCCACTGCTGCTCCTGTAGGTCAGCTGCTTCTATGTCGGAGTGTGTCTATTCTTCCCTTCCAACATATCCCTTCATTCAGATGCTGTCCATTTAGTCTGGAAGCACATGTCGAGACAGTATGTTGGCAAAACCCAAAATGAAGGGAAACTGCTAGCCAAACAGATGACTCGTTTTAGTATTAAGTCAGCTGCCTGCTGCAAACCAAAGAAAATGCCAGTGTCTGGATTACATCATGGTCCATTTTTGTGTTGTTTTTGCTGTGTTCTTTATTTATTTATATCTTTTTTTGGCAATGTTTAATAAGAGGACCAGATATTGTTCAGCGAAGAGAAAGTTTCTGTTGTAGGATATTGCATTATGTCAAATTTTGTTACTGAGAAAACTTAATTTCTATTACATCATATTGCATGATGCCAATATTTTGTTACTGAAAACAAATGCAATTTCTATTGGTAGGTATTGCATCATGCCAAATGTTGTTACCGGGAAAAGTGAGTTTTTGTTGCAGGAGATATTGTATTACATCAATATTTTTTACTAAACAAGAATCAACTTTCTTTTTTTGGACAGTATTGCATCATGTCATTAGAAAAATGCAATTTTTTACCCACTAGCATGTCCCTTCCCAATGTGGCTGCTCTGCCATCTCTCCTGCCCCTATGGTGCTTACCTGTGCCATGAACAACATTGTCTCTGGATCATGCTGAAGAGCTGAAAAAAGCATTTCTTTCTTGTCATCAGCAAAGATGTAGAGTGTACAATTTTGTCAAAGACGGGTGATTACCGATACCTCAAATTCACTATAGGTATTCCCATTCTCTGCACATTATCTCAGTAGTTGCACGCTTTAAATATCTGCAAGTTACATAAAGGGGAAAATTGGGTTAAAAGCTACTCTAACTGGAGCCTATTGAAAGAGCTAACAGCCTGAGATTATGGACTCTCCTGCCATGTCACTGGCTGCTGATTACGCTCTCAGACATCAAATCCACTCTTTGGATAATGAGAGGTGGAGAGCTGGCTGGGACAGAAAATAAAAAAGACACACAGGACAGATTTTGGGTTCGTATCTGCATGCTTAATAGTCAAAGCTACTTCAAGCTTTCAGGAAGGATTTGGGCCTGTGGGGAAAATGGATGGAAAGAAGAAGAAGAAGAAGAGTTTGGATTCAAGTTACTAAAGGGGTGAAACAAGGTTGCGTATTGGCTCCTACACTCTTTAAGCTCTTTATTAATGATCTAGCTTCCACACTAAGTGAGGCCCAAGTACATAGTCCAACTCTGGGCTCAACTTCTATACCCCTGCTTCTGTTTGCTGATGATGCAGTTGTACTTTCGCGCTCACAAGTCAGACTAAGGAGAGCTTTAGAGTGTTGTATAGAATACTGCACACTCAACGATTTTGCAACCTCAACCTTAGATAAATCCAAAATCTGGAAGTGGTATTTACCCATAAATGGAAAGCCACCAATTGGCTGGATGGAGGCCACAGTAGTTTCGAAAGCAGGTGCAGTCATATGCCAAATACCTAGGAGCTTACCTAAGTACCATCATAGGGCTGCTCCTGGACACACTACACACTTAGGAATCGGGCCATCTCCATGCAGCTAAATTCCCAAGATGCCCTCATGCCATTATACGCTTCCTCTATGGGAAAGGCCGAGGGATACATCCCTGCAGAAGCGTTGAGAGCATTGTAATGCACAAAGTGAGTCAACAAATCCCTTTATGGGATCCCATCTGGATAGAGGGCACATGGATAGCAGAGAGGTTAGAAAGGGTCCAGTCATACTTTCTGTATAAAATCCTTTGGCTTGCCCCATTCTATTCCCCTATGCTTGACCCATTTTGTGCTTAGAAAACAGGCACAGCATCGTCTGGAAACTCTGGCCTGGTGCCGTACATTCAAGTTTTGGGCCAGGATTTGTTTTAATCGAGAGATGAACTGGACTACTTGCCTACATCCCAGGGACGCCTCCATCCTCCACACAACCCAGTGGTGGGTTAAAAATCGAAAGCCAAACTTAATGAGTTGGGCATTTCTCTTGGAGGGACCTACTAATGCTAACAGAGCAGGAGGTCTATGGGGCCTATCAAAGAAGAGACTTTTTTGACAGAGAGTTTCAACAGATGCTAGAGGAAGCTAATAAAACCTGTTCCCCGATCTTTCTGGGAATACCTGTGGATAGATTAATTGTAGCCCAGTACCCTTTTATCTCTCCCTGAGATTTGAGGGCCCCGGTGGCATAGAGCAATCACCTTAGCTAGGTGTAATGTGCTTCCTGCCTTCTTCGCTTTAGCCTTGGGACGCCACCTTGGAATCCCACATAAAGAAAGAGAAATGCCACGGTGGTGGCATGGGTTCTGTGGAAACAGCAATTACCTCATATGCTGTTGAATTGTCCTTTTATGAGATAGGTAGGAAGAAACACATAATCCCCTTCCTGCCATGGAAGTGAAAGGCATTACAGATAAACAGAAGGTTATGGTATAACTCTTTTAAACAGCCACAACTTCTGAGCTGATGTTGACGGAAGCGGTGGCTAAATTTTTAAATGGTGTTATTTTAACTCGTCAGAAATTGTAAAGTTGTAAGGGCTGTTATTATCTTGCTAAGTTAATCTTAAACAATTTATATGCCATTAAAGGTATTCGAAATCGAATCGAAATCGAATCGAGTTTGGATTTATATCCCCCCTTTCTCTCCTGCAGGAGACTCAAAGGGGCTTACAATCTCCTTGCCCTTCCCCCCTCACAACAAACACCCTGTGAGGTGGGTGGGGCTGAGAGAGCTCCGAGAAGCTATGACTAGCCCAAGGTCACCCAGCTGGCGTGTGTGGGAGTGCACAGCCTAATCTGAATTCCCCAGATAAGCCTCCACAGCTCAGGTGGCAGAGCTGGGAATCAAACCCGGTTCCTCCAGATTAGATACACGAGCTCTTAACCTCCTACGCCACTGCTGCTCCTGCCTGTGCCAAAGAGACTGCTCCTGCCTGTGCCAAAGAAACTGCCAAAGAGGAGGAAAAATGGCAGAGACAAAAAGGTTTGCTCACTCCTAGTAGAGATTTAACAAAAGAAACTGCCAATATTCAAAATTAGACCAGGGCCGGGCCGGGATTTCTTGCCTATACAAAATGCCCCAGCAAAAAGAACTGGTAGATGCTACACAGCTGGACTGGAAAAAAAAGAATGATCGTATTTCACACACACACACACACACACACACACACACACACACACACACACACACACACACACACACACACACACACACACACACACACACAACCAGCATGAGATGTTCGAAAGGAAAAAGTACAAAATCTGGAATGAGGTAAACTTGGCATTCTAATCAAATTAGGAGCAGAGTCCTATGTTTGTTCCTCATTAAGCTGGTTCAAAATGCTTTCCTGAAAGTGCCCCCTCACACATGTCAAACGACGGAAAGATTCACTCTCTTTCCAACACTGTCCTTCTATTGTATTTACAACATTGTTTCCAAAAGCTGAGGAACTGAACATTTGAAAGATGAAGGAAAGCCACAAATGAATGCAAGATGCTCACTGTCAATGGCTTGGAACCTGCGGAAAATGCCCACTTATGAAGGGGGTTCCCAATTTGCAGATTCTGCTGCAGGCTATCATTTCACGCAGTCCCTGAGGGCCCCTGTTCCACGGAAGCAACATTTTAGGTTACCATTGCAATGAAAGAGGAATGCAGTGGGAGGGCTAGAAATCAATTCTGACACTGAACACTAACCATGGAATTCATGACACTGAAGAGAAGACTCATTATGAGAACTGGAACAGGACCAACTTTGAAGCCAGGAGAATCCACTGTATCACATCTCCAAATCCCCCTGGGCCTGCAGATGTTGCATTATCTGCATTGCTTCTTCCCCAACCAGCATTTTCTCTGCCGGACAGAGGATCCTGTGGCTCTTGGGGCTATAGATTTGCAAAGGGGCCCACACTCAAAGCAATGGGATTCGGCCCTGCTATACTGCTTAAAAGTATTTCAAGTGCTTCATGTACAGCATCTTGTAATTCTTATAACAGTCCTGTAAAGTAGGCCATTATTATCTCTATATGGCAACTGGCAGGCTAATAGAAAGGGGTTTGCTTAAGTCTACTATTCCCTTATTAGAAAACCAGGGCTGATTCATGGGCAGCCTGTGGCCCCCAATCCAGAAGAGGCTGTGCCCCATAGAACTGTGCCAGCCTAAAATTGGATACTGGCATGGCTGGGGGCCGATCAGGGGTGTTCTTTGGGGGTGGAGATAACAGTCAGCTTCCATAAGGCTGGCTTTCAGTTTGGGAATGCCCCTGGCACAGGAGTCATTATCCCTATGGGGGGCTTTCAGGTGCTGGAGGGTTTTGCTCCTAACATTTTACCCGCATCTATGGCTGGAATCTTCAGAGGCACGTCACCATAAGATGCCTAGGAAAATGACAGCCATAATGCAGGTGAAATGTTGGGAGCAAAAACTACCAGGCCATAGCCACACAGCCCAGAAAACCTACAACAGCCAGTGAGCCAGGCTCTTGAAATCAGTTCAGGCTCCTGAAACCAATTCAGGCTTAGACTGAAGTAACACTATGTACTGAAGTAACACTATGTAGCATTGTCCCCTAACTCACAACTTACTTTTCTGGACAATTTATTTACAAGATGTATACCCAGCCTTTCTGCCCTCATCAGGGCCACCAAGGTGGATAACAGATTAAAAACATACATCACCATAGCACATCTTTTTTAAAAATTTAAAACCAACAATAACGTACGCCTGCAGAGCAATTGAAACCAAAGCTAAAATATAGATAAAAAAACATAACAACAATTGAAACATAAGGCAGGAAGGTGGCATGATTGAAGGAATGCCAAACAGAACAAAAAATTCTTCACCCACTGGCAGAAAATGGCAACAGCAGGGGACAGATACAATTCCAGAGTTTTGGTATAGCTACTGAGAAAATCCTCTCCTGCTTTGCTACCTACTGAATCTCAGACGGTAGGGGCACTTAGCAGGTCCTCTGAAAATGAGGTAGTTGGATAGGCTTGTAAGGCAGGCTTGTAAGGCTTGTAAGGAACTGTGCAGTTTTTAAGTTCCACACCAGATAGGGCTTTAAGGATCTTGATCAACCTCCAGTTTTGAAACCTAAGCACTCTTTTTTTTTACTTCTTTGACAGGAGAATGCAATTACTGAACTGACTTGGGCCTTGAGTTCAGAAGAGCCCAACTCACATAATATCTTTTATTTTCGCACCTATCACATGACACATAACAGTGTGTGACCATTTGAGTTCATTAGAACTTTTCTACAAGCTTCAAGCTCTTCTTCAACTCTTCTCCATGCAAAATTTAAAAGATATAAAAAGAATTTGGGGACCGAAGAATGCCTCAGGACATGATGCATAGTCCTGTTAGAGCCTACGAGTCATTTGGTCAGTCCTAATAAAAGGTGTTATGTGGGTTGTGTTCTTGGTTTTTATTTTTTTATTCTGACATAGCTCTTAATTTTTTTCTGCATGAGCTCAAAATCAATGTGCATGTAGTGTTTTGTGGAGTGCTTATCTGGAGTGACAATATTGTGCTCAAAAAGAATGGAACAGTATTCGCAGACAGGACTTTTGCTATGAGCATTATCAGAGTGTCCACAACAATCACTACACCCTGGGGGTGGGGGCGCAGTGTTGTATCATGGAAGACTGGTGCACCATAAGTATACCAGTGACACACAACCAGCACAGTGCAGAGAATAAGAATATAAGAAGAGCCCTACTGTATCAGACCACTGGTCCATCTAGTCGAGCACTGTGTCTCATACAGTGGTCAGTCAGATCCTCTGAAGGTCCAGCAACAGGCAGAGATGTAGCTCCAAGGGGGGATGCACGACACACCGGGCGCGTCCCTGTGGGGTGTGGCAGGGGCATGGTGTGGCATTCTGGGGCGGGGCCATTCCAGGGCAGGACAGGGGCGGAGGACGCACCAATGCACCGGGGACTTCCTCCCCTTGCTACGCCTCTGGCATAGGGGCTGAGGCCTTCCTCTGATATTGTTTCCTGGCATTAAGATTGATAATCGACTGCCTCTGAAATGGAAGTTCTTTTCAGTTACTATGACTAGTGACCACTGATAGACCTATCCATGAATCTCTCTAACCCCCTTTTAAAGCCACCTATGCCTGTGTCCATTTCTACATCCTCCGGCAGTGAGTTCCACATTTTGATCGTTCAGTGTGCAAAGAATTGTTTCCTTCTGTCCATTCTGAATTTACTCTTGGTGTAAAGACCGTGGAAATGGGGGGAATCAGACCCCCTGCTTGAACTATTCCTGCATGCAGCCTTTCTCTGAAACATCCTTCCATTTTCCCACACATTCAAAAAACTCATTGTCCACATTAGCAAAAAGAGAGAGAGAGAGAGAGAGAGAGAGAAATCTCTCTGCGCTGTAATAATAACGTCTAAAATCATTGAGGAGACGGACCTTGTTTATTATGCAAATGTGAATCGTTTGTGCCTCTCAATGCAGAATGGGACTATATACCATGTGGAACTAATTTACTGGAGTTGTAATGCCAGGATTATCCTGTGTTCTTTCATGATGGATTCTTCATATGGAGAGCATTGGCTGTTTCCTAGTCAATGAGTGTTAAACAAAACAAATTATTCTGATTCGATGCCTAGCTTCTTTCCTAAAAAAAACCAAAACGGAATTTTCTAAATGACAATTCAAAAGGGTTTTTTTTAAAAAAAATTAAAAAGATACGCAAACCATCTTGGAAAACTCAGGACCCCAGCCTGGTACAGATGTTATTCCCCGCTCTTCTAAATCCACATCAATAAGCAATTTAACAAAAAAAAAAAGGAAAACTCAATAGGGGGGTTCAACAGATGAAATTAACGCAGGGCAAAGCCTCAGTCGACAATATTTCTTTGCCCATGTAATTGCTTGCAGCCATCCTTGTGTGAAAGCCCCCATCAGATTACAGGATTTGTTGTATGCAAATTGAAGGCTAAATGCTTGGTAGCACCTTTCAATGCCGCAGTGCTGGAAATGAGTTTTTTAAATAGGAAATTAGATGAGTAATATTTTAGTCAACAAAAAAAGTGGGAAAAATTCTGCATAAAGATGAGAAAATTATACATGCAAAATGACTTTGAAAGCCATCAGTGAGCAGTTGCAAAATTCTGTACACAGCTACCTCACAAAAAGCGTCGTCTTTTTTTTTAATCACTGAACATAGTCCTAGCATACAAATGATTTCAAGGCCCTAAGCTGTGTAACCTCCTTGGGCTTGTACTGGAATTTCAGGTGAGAAACAAGCATGTTTTGATGGCATGGCATTTTGCCCCAAATCTGGGATTACTGTTCATTTCTTAATTAACATGAAGTAATTTACCTAAAATTAACTGGAAATTTCATCTAAATCTAGGCAAACCTGTTAGCTAAATCCTAATGCAACCTTTATTCCAAGAAGAGCCATTTGTTCTGGGATAGAAGATTGACTAGTAAACTGTCCCCAGTACAAATATCCCTTGTATTTGTGTCATAAATTTAACATATCTGGAAGAGCACCCATTATACCTGTGATTCTTTATGCCAAACCAAGTCTTGGTAATGCTCTGGCTAACAAAAGCTCTCTCGTGTCTCAGGTCGAAAAAGAATAGAATAGAATAGAATCTTTATTGGCCAAGTGTGATTGGACACACAAGGAATTTGTCTCCGGTGCATATGCTCTCAGTGTACATAAAAGAAAAATACATTTGTCAAGAATCATAAGGTACAGCACTTAATGATTGTCATATAGGTCTAGTAAGCAATCAGGAAACAATCAGTAGTAATGAAAACATAAAATGTAAAATCATAAAATAAAATAAAATAAAATGTCAGCACAGGCTATAGTCATACAGTCACAAGTGGGAGGAGATGGGTAATAGGAATGATGAAAAAAGTAGTGCAGTAATTATATAATAAGTATATAATAAATAGTTTAACATTATCGAGGGAATTATTTGTTTAACAGAGTGATGGCATTCGGGAAAAAACTGTTCTTATGTCTAGTTGTCTTGGTGTGCAGTGCTCTGTAGCGACGTTTAGAGGGTAAGAGTTGAAACAGTTTATGTCCAGGGATCTTTTGAGGGGTCAGTAAATATTTTCACAGCCCTTTTTTTTTGACCCGTGCAGTATACAGGTCCTCAATGGAAGGCAGGTTAGCAGCAATTGTTTTTCTGCAGTTCTGATTATTCTCTGAAGTCTGTAGTCGATCTTGTTGGGTTGCAGAACCAAACCACACAGTTATAGAGGTGCAGATGACAGACTCAATGATTCCTCTGTAGAACTGTATCAGCAGCTCCTTGGGCAGTTTGAGCTTCCTGAGTTGGCGCCAGAAAGAACATTCTTTGTTGTGCTTTTTTGATGACATTTTTGATATTAGGTGACCATTTTAGGTCATGAGATATGATGGAGCCTAGAAATTTAAAGGTCTCTACTGTTGATACTGTGTTGTCTAGTATTGTGAGAGGAGGTAGGATGGGAGGGTTTCTCCTGAAATCTACCACCATTTCTACGGTTTTAAGTGTGTTCAGTTCTAGATTGTTCCAGTGGCACCACGAGGCTAGTTGTTCAACCTCCCGTCTGTATGCGGTTTCATCGTTGTCTCGAATGAGACCAATCACTGTTGTATCATCTGCAAACTTCAGTATTTTAACAGATGGATCGTTTGAGATGCAGTCATTGGTATGGTCGTGCTAAGCAGTTATTATCGAAGATCCTTTAAATGAGGATGCTAGGGATTGAACGAAGTATCTTCTTCATGCAAAACACTACCACTGAGCCAAAAACCCTCCAAGTTCAAGGCTAAGGCGAATGGAACAAAAGCACTCTTGACAGATAGTTCTCTAGCATCTCCAGATAGTTGGCAAGCCCTATTTCACCTATAAACACAACTGAGAATAGTTTCCAGGAAACAGCAGGGATTGCTTCAGCCAGCTCCCTTTAGATCTGGTCGCCTTCTGCTTTGGAGTGGACCAGCCTGGCCAGCTGTATACTCACTTTAATACGTACTGTCATAACCAGAAGGCATCAGATCATCTCTTGGATCCCAACTCCACTACTTCCTGCCAAGTATCGATTGCTGGATACCCCGTAATTGTTGAACACCTCCAGAGTAGTCTGTTTACTTCAGTATAAAGCAGGGATACTCATTCAAACTTAATAACTCAAATGAAAAAAAAACATTTTGTAACATCAATTGAAAATGGTACTATTTGAAAACTTTCTGATATGGTTGATTTTTTAAGTTCCCAGCTCAGAGTTCAAGTTGGTCGGGGGGGGGGGTAGGGGGGGTACCCTGTTTCCCCGAATATAAGACATCCCCTGAAAATAAGACTTAGTAGAGGTTTTGCTGAAGTGCGAAATATAAGGCACCCCCCGAAAGTAAGACGTAGCGAAGTTTTTGTTTGGAAGCATGCCCGACGAACAGAACACAGAAAAATAAGACATCCCCTGAAAATAAATCATAGCGCATCTTTGGGAGCAAAAATTAATATAAGACACTGTCTTATTTTCGGGGAAACACGGTAGAGAGTGAACCAACTGATTTGTCATTGATAGTGACATTTTCCAACATGCAGAATTACACACAGAAGAGGACTGCACAGTCAGGTGCTTTCTGAAACTCCACCATATGAAAACAAAACAGAAGATTTTTTTAACAAAATTAAAATAACTCTATGTTCTCCACTGTACTTTATCATGCTGTGATCGTCTTTCAAAGTTACCATCTCATCCTGGCCCACTTTCAGCTCAAGTAATGCTACATGCAAAATAATGCTACATGCAAAACACAGCAAAGTTTTTGCTTTCCTTGCTTAGAGGTGCCATTTTATGTTCAAATCATGAGCAGTGGACTAATGATCTAAGATCAGTTTTCATTAAATATTAGTCCCACCCACAGCATGCTTTATTAGGTTGTCAAATGCTTCCTGGTTCATCTGCAAGTGAGAATTTTAGTTGTCTGAAGACAAGGGCTCTTTCTTCTATTTGCCTGAAGTTTGACACGGGGATCTAGTGGATGGAGAGTTCAATTCCTGAAAATTTCATCCCAACTGGACATAGAAGGTTAAATACTGTGTCATTCAATAAAATGGGCACATACATATTAAACAGAAAAAATGTAACAAAAATAAAACAAATTAAAAATTAAATCCAGCCCTAAATGGTAAAAAAACACCTCACACTACTCCCAGCACAAAAAAACACATCTTACAGTGGAAGTGAAAATTTGTCCTCATCAAGTACATAGGAGGCTTCATACTTTGCAGGATAGTCACAGGGTATAAGCAGAGTTTAAACAGTGGCCAATAGGAAGCTGCTGATCAGTCTCAGTCAAAGCTGTGCCATCACAGAAAATCAGTCCAGGTCAAGCAAGTCCTAAGCAAGAAGTTAAGATCAATGTATTTACCAGATAAGCAAGGAAGTTAGAAGCATATAGAATGATGATTCAGTAGACAGTACACACACTACTGAGCAGAGGTGGGATCCAGCAGTTTCTCACAGGTTCCCGAGAGTAGGTTACTAATTTTTTGTGTGTGGCGAGGGGGGGTTACTAATTGGTGATTTTGCCACATGATTTGTGCCTTAGTTACGCCCCTCCTCTCAGCAGTAGCGCGCAGAACTTGAAGCAGTCTAGCAGGAGGTGCACCTGAGTGCGTGGCAGCCTGTGCCTGCATGCATTCGTTTCTCGCCCAAGGACCGGCGCAGCGGCTGCATCCTTGCCACAGCCCCGCCCAGGAATGCCCCGCCCCCAGAATGCCCGGCCATGCCCCCGTCGTGCCCCGCCCAGCTCCATTGACGCTACACCACAGTTTGAATCCCACCACCAAGGGAACGTGTTACTAAAATTTTTGGATCCCACCACTGTTACTGAGGGCTGAGCACACTAATTTTAAATTAAGTGACTTAAATGCACTTAGCTCTACATTCGATTGTGGTCACTGTATGACTGGATACATGCAGAGAAGAAGAAGAAAGAACTCTGAAGATCTTGAGCCAAGAACTCAGTTGGCAGAAATCTAAATTGGATACAAAACATGCACTGGAGAAGATGGCTTCTTTTCATCAGCTGAGCTTTGGGGCCCATGGAAACTTTGTTAAGTTTACATTCAGGCTGCCAAAAAGGGAAAAAAAGAGCTCATCCCTGTGACCTTGCACATTGCCAAAGAAATACTGAAATACCTTTGATCCCTCTGTAGATTGTCCCACACTCTCACACTTCTGTGGGGTCTCTGGTTCTGGCATGCAGAAGCTGTATTGTTTCAGCTTCAGCAAATCCCAAGCCCAGGTTCAGACATGAGACTCCATGTAGCCAGTCATATATTTCACCCTTTAACAAAAAGGGGGGGGGAGAAGGGGAGAAATCAGTCAAATGCCCAACAAACTCCAGGAGGAAATTATCTTAGCTTACTTTATCCCTGTGAGGTGCAAAACGGATGTCTGCACCATGTTCTGAGCCTTGTTTCTGAGCAGAAAATTCCGTAGCCAGGTCTAAAAGACTTTTCAGCGTGTGGAGGAGCTTTTCAGAAAGTGACATTTAAACTGGTGTTCAGTTCCCAAAACAGTTATGAGTACCCTTGGCAAATTTAGAAGTCAGACTAGACCAAATTAGCTGCCTTATCTGTTCTTTCTTAGCTGTCTTTCAGCTTCTACCTTCTGCCAATCAGGCACCACACAGGAATAAAGTAAGCTAAGATAATTTCCTCCTAGAGTTTGTTGGCCATGCTGGCAGGGGCTGACGGGAATTGTAGTCTATGAACATCTGGAGAGCCGCAGGTTGCAGACCCCTGGTTGTAGTCAATCATCAGGGCTGAACTCTAATACAAAGTGGAAGGATGCCTCAATCTTCATTGGATTATGGCCACTGTGTCCTGTCTATTGAATCCCAGTTTTAACCTGTTAATGGCTTTCCGAAGGTATCACAGATTTTCCACCCAGGGTTATTTCAGATTTTTAATTTTGGTAATACAGCAAGCATAAAGGTGAAGATGCTACTGTTGTAACTAGAAACCATGGCTAAGAAGTGTCCCTTTGTGTCTGAGAATTTATTACAGGGGCCCCTGTTTTGTGGAATGGCCTGCCTGAGGTCGTTCCCACCCTTTTGTCACTCCTTAAATTATAGAACAGAATTGTTTAGAGGAACATTTTTATAAAGTGAAGAAGACCAGAGTCTATGCCATTGTGCATGGCATGAATTAACTATCTGTTGTATGTATTGTCCTGCTATTACTACATTGTGTCCTACTTTTGTAATTCCATTCTTTCCATCATATCATATCTGCTACATTTTTGCAGTCCTAGTGGTATTGCTTTGCTTATTAGATCTTGTTCGTTCATATGCCATCCAATCTACCCTCTTGGTGAGAAAGGTAGACTGTAAAATTAATACATAAATCTTTTTTCCTACTGCATATTACACTTGCCATGCCACCAGTTCTTCTTAAAGAAGAAATTCACCCTGAATTGAACTTTCAATTGCTTGAAAAATCCAAAGCATTAACTGAAGAAAAACTGAAGTGAAACCTAACGTAGCTTCCAATTTAGCTGGGAGCACAAAAGGGAACTCTAGTGAATGTAGATTCCTGTCCCTCCACGGCCCAGGGGATAGTCTAAGTGCCTTGGAAAAAGCATTTCCTTAGACAATTTGTCAAGATTAAAGTGAAAGTGAAAATCCATTTCCTCCCCTGGTTTCTGATCCAAACCCACTGAAGTCAATAGAAGTCTGGGACAGGTCTTCAGTGGAAGAGTTTTCTCCTGCCTTTGGGATTTCACAGACAGGACAGAAATCACTTTAGTGGGAGGAGGAGGCTGGTTAATTCAACAGTGCTGTAAACACAGATGGAGCTGATGGGACAAATGTACCGAGAGTTAAGGTGAGTGTAAGAAACAACCACAGGATACACCGTGTAAAATCTCACACCTTCGTAATCCTTTGGTTCCACTTCTTGCGTCTGGGAACTCATCAGATAAACATTTGGTGCCGGCCTGGGCCAGCTAAATGTGCTGGGATGTATCTCAGCATATTTTTTTTGTTTTGCTTTCATCTTAATCCCTCCATTCAGGGCAACAAAATGGAGCATGTTAGACTGACTCATTTTTTTTTGCAGCAAAATGTGTGATTCCCAGTATAATTAAAAAACCTGTCCCTGTAAGCAGTACTTAACCAGATGTGCAAATTGACAAGATCCTCAGGCTTTTCCACATGTGACCAAACTTAGTTACACTGGGGCATTGAAACAGGCTTCTCCAAGAAATGTGATCCACTGCAAAGACACTCTGCGTGCTCCGAGGAATGCCAAGGGGGCCAAAGGGTCTGCATCTCAAACCAGAAGGAGCATTTCAAGTGCACAGCAAAAATGTCCACGACAAAAATCAACAGGCGGTTTTGAAAACATGCATACAATGTACCTTTCCCTTTGGAGGTAAGGAAATGCTTATTCATTATGCTTGAATGTTTGAAGCTCCTTATAATCAAACAGTGATTATTAAGTAATTAAATACAGAGGAAACTTGACATACGAAGCTAGATGTGGAATCCAAATGCTCAGATAAACAAACTGATCACAATAGGTAAGAGAAAACTGAATGGACATGGAGATTTCTCAAGTCCCCCGGAATGTGTGTAACAAAGGGGCCTTCCTATCTTCTTCTGGCAACATATGCTATAGAAATAGGCTGGTTTTGGTTACCACCCAAAAAAGCTTAAGTTCTCACAGTGGATGCCCATGATTGTAGAGAGTAGTTCTGAGTGCATGACCTCTCTGTGTTATCATCATCACTGGTGCCTACACATGGAGGATGTGTGCAGAGGCATAGTACCAAGGGGGTGGGGTGTGTGTGATGCACTGGGCGGGTGCCCTGCGAAGGCATTCCAGGGGCGTGGTGTGGCGTTCCAGGGATGGGATGTTCTGGGGCGGGGCGTTCCGGGGACTTAGAGGGATGCTGCAAAGCCACTGCGCTAGATGAACCAATGACTGTAGAGGCTGACTTGTTTTAAGCCTGCTCCATGTGTTCAAGAGGAGAGCTTTCCATCTTTACTGGCCCCAACAAATGGTGTTCCAAAGCTTACTGGTTTTGAGCATGAAGGCGTCATTTAACCAACATGGATACTAGTTCTTGATAGATCTGCCCTTCATTAATTTCTCCAGTTCCCTTTTAAAGCCATTTAAGCAGCGGCCATCGATATATCTCATATCGGTAGATTATGAATTAATTATTTGTTGTGAGAAAAAGTACTTTTGTCTATTCTAAGTCTACTGTCCAATCATTTCATTTCAATTACCTGCATTAAGAGATAGGGAAAAGTCCTCTCCTTCCATTTTCTCCACACCACCCATGTAATTTTATACATCCGTTATTGTGTTCCCCTTTGCAACATTCTCATAGGCTACGTTTGGACTATTTAGCATTGATCTTCACCCCCCACCCCCCACCCCCACACACAACTTTATGCTGATAAAGGTACACTATGGATTCTGAACATTTTGTACAAGATCTCAGCTCCATATGGTACAGTTTCTACTTAGCAAACACATGTTTAAATTTAAGAAGCGAAGGAACAGTGTATCTTATTTCTCTATTTGAATCTGCATAAACCATTTATCTTCAAGGGCATGCATTTTTTTTTAAAAAAAACACACCACTTTAGTTATGCTTTCTTTTTGGTGAACATTTTCATCAGATTTTTGAATGTATTACTCCATTTAGAAGCTTTTTCCTGCCCGTGAAAAGGCTCTGCTTGTCTTTAGTAAGTAGACAAATCTGGTTGGCTAAGTGTCAGGATTTCATCACAGTCACTATGTGATTGGAAACTGGTTCTTCCTCAGCCCCTGTGAGCAGAGTCTCTCTCATAATAGCTATTTGGGGGGATATTATTTTCCTAAACCTCTATGATTGGGGCATATTTATCTTCCTCATTCCTGCTCAGTGTCATTGTAAATAGCACTTCAGATATGATAATGACACAAGAAGAGAAATGGAGTCTTAAATTGGAAGAAAAAAAGCTCATAAGCCACAACAGCTAGGAAGGAGCAGCATTGAACATGACAGAAAAAAGAGAAATATGCCACAATCAAGTGACCCAGGGAAACATTAGTAACACCTCCAATGGCACATGACAAGGAAAGCGGCATTGGTTAGATTGATGGATGAGAACTGAGAGGTGTTGTATAGTGGTTAAGAATGGCAGAGTCTAATCTGGTAAACTGGGTTTGTTTCTCCACTCCTCCATATGAAGCCTGCTCCATGCCCTTGGGCCAGTCACAGTTCTCACAGAACTCTCTAGCCCCACCTATCTCACAAAGAGTCTGTTGTGGGGAGAGGAAGAGAAGGAGTTTGTCCGCTGCTTTGAGACTCCTTACAATAGAGAAAAGTAGGGTATAAAACTAATTTTTTTTTTCCTGGGGAGAACCTATTTCATATAGTCAGCCAGCTATGTGTCTTACTGGCCACTCTCTCTCAGCCTAACCTAACTCAGAGGGGTGTTGGAGAGATAAAATGGAGGACATAATCATTAACACCAGAATGCAGTTTTTGAAAGAAGGGAGGATATACATTTAATAAATCGAAAACATTTACTTCATTTATACTCCACTTTTCTTCCTAAGGACTCAGTGAGTTACAACAGTCCACTCATCTTTATTTTATCCTCAGATCAACCCTGTGAAGTAGGTTAGGTTGAGAGGGTGTGACCGGCCCAAGGTCAGCCAGCAAGCTTCAAAGGCAGAGTGGGGCTTTGAACCTGGGTGTCCTCGTCTGACACTAACCAGACTTTCTGCACTACAACTGAAACAAAATAATACTTTCTTTGATCTAGTTCCATTATACAATCTTGTTAATTAAGATACAAACAAATTACTGTAGCAATCCATTTCATTTTTGCTCCCCTTACATCAGGGGTTCCTTAACATTGATGGGACCCGCCATTCCTCCCTCTTGGAAAGGGTTTTAAATATGGGTTTTCACTGGACACCGTTTTATTGCACTAACCGCTGTTTTAAAGGGGTTCTAGTAATTATATTTTATAATTAGTGGAGCTTGTGTAATTTGTAATTTATTTATCCGTATTTAGTTCTTGCTCCCTTTGTTTGGTTGTGTTTGTGGTGAAATTTTATGTTGTGCACCGCCCAGAGCCCCCCGGGGATAGGGCGGTATAGAAAACCAAATAATAAATAAATACGTAAATAGTTCATGGGGGTTCTGGTCACCCTATCTCAACAAGGAGAGTGCAGAATTGAAGAAGATATATAAAGGAACAACAACAAAAATGATGAACTCAAAAGACCTTCCTAATGAAAAACATGAGTTGGAACTAGTTGGTATGAGTTCGTAAAATCAGGGATGGTATGGAGAAAGAGAACTTCTCTTTTTTTCAAAATGCTAGAACTCTGAGGGACCTAATGAGCAGAACAGACAGAAGCAAGTATGCTTTACTCAAAATTTAGACACCTTCTAGAACTTGCTGCCATGGGATGTGTTGACGGCTGCTAGCTTAGATTTAAAAGATTAGGCAAGTCCATATAGCCCCAGTAGCTACTAGCTGTGCTGACTGAATTGGTCCTCCATATTTTGGGGTAGTATGCCATTGGATACCCGTTGCTTGGGATTAACGAAGGAATGGGGGTTGATTCAGTGCTGCTACTTGTGGGCTTTCAAGGAATTCTGACTGGCCACTATGGCCGACTATGGAGGAACACAGAAGTGATAATCCTGGGTCTAGAGGGTCAATATGAGCAAGACAGTGTGAAAGAGAAGAGTGGTCAGAGGCAGACCATGTGCAAAAGGATCAGAAGATTGGCAGAATCAAGCAAGCCAACTACAGTCTGGCAAACTAAGTCATGAGTCTTTAAGACAGCAGGTGGCAAATTTGGGTGCTGTGTGGTTTCCGGGCTGTATGGCCGTGTTCTAGCAGCATTCTCTCCTGACGTTTCGCCTGCATCTGTGGCTGGCATTTTCAGAGGAGGCAAATTGTTTAATAAGGTGGCAAATTGTTTAATACACAAACATGGACATTTAAGTCCATCATGGCTATGGCCATATTTTCTCTGTACCGTGTCTCCAGATCTTTTCCCCCAGTCTCAATTATCACTTGCGTTGGTGTACAAACCTATTAAGCAGAGGATAAGTAAATGTTGAGTGAATGTCTCGCTGGCATTACTACGCGCTCCTTGAGGACTGAAACTAGTATTAGAAATCTCATGAGTGCTCTTTGACCAAAATGATAGCTGAACAAACTCAAGGGAAATGACTTTGTTCTACCTTACTAAAACAGTTTTTGACCTAACGAAAATCTGACTTTCTCTGTCCAGTTCTTTCACAGGGCAGTACAAAACTTGGATCTACCAGCTCAAAAAAGGATCCTTAGGATTTTCTGAGCTTTTCTTGCCTGCCTTTCTACTGCACCTTATAAGTGATTTGATTTTGGAAAGGACCTCGGTACCATCGGCACATACTTGTAAGTGCAAATTCCTCCGCTATCAGGCTATCTGCTTTTTACCAGCGCTTGATTGGTGCTGGGTCATTACAGGCACAGAGGACAAAAAAGGGAGTTCAGTTCTCTAGTACATTTGCATATAAAATAAAGCCAATTTGCCACATCAGGTTCAGATTACGATTACGAATCAGAATCCACCTTGTGGTCTTACCTCCCCCCCCTCCCGTCCCCACCTCATCCTGATTCTTAAACCTGGAATACAGTCAGAACACATAAGCTGACATGGTTGCCATGGCAACTGGCTGTGATGTCAGGCAAATAAAGGATTAGCACCGATTTTCACTGCAGGACTGTTCAAAAGGAGCTGCTGGGTGATCAAGGAATGCAAAAAGGAGGAAAATAGCCTGAATGCTGTTAATAGTATAGTCAAATCTGTTTTATGTAAATGTTCTTTTCTCCTTATTGTTCTGCCTTTGTGCTAGCTGGCTCAGCTAGGAGCCAAGTCATGAGTCTTGGGGAGAAAACGCCTGAACAAGCATCTTGGGAAAACGTTCTTATCTGATGGTGAGGTTGGCAAGGATCTGGTTCTCCTCCTCCTCACATCAACAACATGACCAGTGGGGAGAAAGATGGTCAGTTTTCCACACGTTATTCTCATTGCATAGTTATGGATCCCTAGACTCTCTTCTCTCCATCTTTTAATAAGTCTGCCCCACGTTTCTGCAGAGAGACGGCTGGTTTGTACAGGAGATGGCCCTCGTAGAAAAGACTCCGGGACTGTGATGATCACTGGCAGTTGTCAGCCTGCCTCAGACTGCATGGATTTGTTAACTGCATATGCTTCCTTGCAGAGGCAAGAGGACACATGTTGTGACTTATACAATCATGCTGTACAGAGAAAGGTCACCATAGTTAAGAACGTGAGAAAAGTCTTGCTGGATGAAACCAGTTATCTCCATCATTCTGTCTCACAGAGAGGCCAACTAGTTCTTTTGGAGGGCCAACAAGCAGGACATAGAGGCCAAGGTTTTCCCCTGATGTTGCCTCCTGACATTGGTATTCAGAGGTTTGCTGCCTCTGAATGTGAAGATTCCCTTTACATTACCATGGCTAGCATGTCCTCCATTCATCTGTCTGTAGGCATCTGCCCTGTGGCATCACTATATCCCTTAGAAATCTGCAATTCTGAACTTTGTGGAGGCCATGGGGAGGGGCCATGAGTAAGTGACACAACCCCTTACATCCCCCATGAAAGGGGTCAGGTAGCAGGTGATATGAGATAATATGGACTTTGACAGGCCAATTCTAAGGCAGCTTCATGAGAGACAGTGTGGTGTAGTGGTTAAGAGCAGCTGACTAATCTGGTGAACTGGGTTTGATTCCCCACTCCTCCCCTTGAGTGGCAGACTCTAATCTGGAGAACCGGGTTTGTTTCTCCACTCTTCCACATTAAGCCTAATGGTTGACCTTGGACTAGTCACAGTACCGTCAGAAATCTCTCAGTCCCACTCACTTCACAAGATGTTTGTTGTGGAGAGGGGAAAGGAAAGTGATTGTAAGCAGCTTTGAGACTTCTTAATGTGAGGCCGTTTCTGCACGGCCCCCTCGCGCCCCCACGCCGGCAGGAGTTCTGTCGGCGTGGGGGCGGGAGCCTGCTCGCACGCAACGGGGAGGCCGGCAGAAGGCAGGGCGGCTCCGCACAGAGCCGCCTCTGCGCCCTCCCCCGCCCCACTTACGGCGTCCCCCTCGTCGCCTGTGGGGCGTCGCAGCCCCGCCCACGCTGCCCTCTGACCCCTGGAGGTCGGAGGACAGTGTGGGCGGGGCTGTGACGCTCGTGAGCGACGAGGAGGACGCCGTAAGTGGGGCGGGAGAAAGCGTCTTCCGGGCGGCGCTGCGGTTCGCACCGCGCCGCCCAGGGAAGACGATCCCTCAACAACAACCCTTTAAAGGGTTGTTGTTTAGGGCGGCTTGACGCCGCCCTGGGGGGAGGGAAGAGGCGTCAGGTCGCTGCTGCTGCGTTGCAGCAGCGGCGCCTGTGCGAACGGCGGCCTGGGGGCGCCTTTTTTGGCGCCCCCAGGCCGTCGTAAAAGGGCCGTGCAGATACGGCCTGAGATAAAAGTGGGGTGTAAAAAATTCCTTTCTTCATCTTCCTCTTCCCCAAACCCCATTTTGTAAGGGCCACAGACTGTCCTTGAAGCCTCCCAAAATGCCAGCAATAATGTGGTACTTATTGACTTCTACTGGAGTAGGCCTTCAAAAGGATGCATTCTGACTGTGGAGCAAATCACAAGCATTTCTAGCATTTAACCACATTCTCTTTTATAGACACATTTTTGGCACTCTAACAGGGTACAAATCATGTCTTTTTACATTTAATATATATAATTGGCTACAGAAAGGGATGCCTGAACCACCAGGAACATGATAAAACAACATCTGTGGAATATTTTGAAAAATTAATGACGGTTACAAGGTTTTGAAACTTCCAAGAGGATGTTGAAACCAAGAACGAAAACAAGTCTTTTTTTTAATTCTACATTTCTGTATTTACAGTGAAAGCCATCTCACACAGTGTTTGTAAGTCTCTGCGTAAAAAAGCCCCACTCACCAACAGTCATTGTGCTTACATTAGTAACAAATCTTTAACACTTGAGTACATTATTAACATGGGGGAAATGGACAAACAGGCATTTAAAAAAACACACACACACAGGTGGCATGTGCGGAATTTTGCACATAGACTGAGGCAATAAAAATCAAATGGGCAGTTTTTCTTAAAAGAAAGGCAATTGTTGTGTCACAATACATGGTGCTTCTTTCGTTTTGTTCATTTATGCTGTTGTTGAGCTTTAAATCTCCAATACTTCTCGCATCAGAATTTGCAGGCACTTTTAGCAACCCAGATATGTATATATAGATATATTTCTTCGACAATACACAAAGATTCAGACCTTCAAACACAAAACCAGCTGTTGCAAAGGAAAATTTCATATATCCCATAAGCACATTCAAAACATCACCGGCAGAGCAATCTTTTTTTGTTTCAGTTATTTTTGGACACCAGCGCATTTTCACAATGATGCGGAACAATTTTTCCTCCTCAGTTCTCCTTTTATTTATACACTTTAGTAGTTGGGTGTTTTTTATACTGTGATCCCGAGATGCAAAAATACAGCAATATGGAAGCACAGAACAAATTGTCCAATGAGGCTTCACAAAATGTC
This sequence comes from Sphaerodactylus townsendi, assembly GCF_021028975.2. Classification (NCBI taxonomy): domain Eukaryota; kingdom Metazoa; phylum Chordata; class Lepidosauria; order Squamata; family Sphaerodactylidae; genus Sphaerodactylus; species Sphaerodactylus townsendi. The sequence goes on from NC_059435.1 coordinate 61,696,966, forward strand.
AAAAAGACAGTTTAAAAAAATCATTCAAAAATAGAATTTCATTTTACATTTGTCCTGCATTTTTTTCTCTTCCGACAAAATACACACAAGTTAAATTACCAAGATATATGGAATAACTGAGCAGCAATTTATCTGTTGTTCATTTGGGGATTCAATTGGTATTCAATGAAAAGCACTTTATTATGTTTTAAAAATGTCCCCAGTTTGCTAAACCAATTCAAACAGATATTCTCTCCTTTACCATTCATGAAGAAGCCATTTTTTCTCCATTGCCCTTAACTGATGTTAACTTGTACATACAAACAATTCTCTGCAATAATATACTGTATATATGGTTAGCTATAAGACAAATGCAACAAGGTCCCCAAGATATATGAAAGATAACTTTTCTCCCCCGCTTCGGAATGAGGATAAAGCTTTCTGATAGGAGCCGACAGTGAACGTGTGCAGAAGGACAACAGTGTTTCAGCATACAAACATCTACATGTCTATCAAATGTAAAACATCAAGGGCCAGTTATTTTGATTGGACATCTGCCTCACTGTTGAGACTGGTACGTTCCCCATTTCCCTCAATCTGTGGGAAATGATAAAAGATACATATGTGCATTCTTTAATTGGAAACCAATGAATGCTAGATGTTGGTACCGTGAACTCACTGTAGAGTTGAACATCTGATTTAGACAAAAAACAAAAAAAAATGCAGTTCAAGCAGCCACTGAGAGCACAGGACTGAGGCTAGGACATTTGATCACTAAGACACATCACTTGCCCAGCGTATGATTGTCAAATAATGGAAACTCCTTCCATGAATGTAACACTTGAGACACAATGGCAAAGACATAAGGCCCTCCGATTCTTTGCCAGTATTGCTAAAGGCACTGAAGCAGACAAGAGTTCCTTAGTACCTCCACTTGGAAAAAAAAGTCTTCCAAGAAAAAAGTCTCTTCATATGATTATTGCAATGGGATGCTGGCCGTTTCTTGGACTCAAGAATAAAATGGCCTTCCCTTTTCTGGCGTTTGTAATCTGTTTAGCCTGGCAACCTGAGATGGCGAAGGTGGAACATCTTGCCTGAAAGGACCTTTAGGAAGGGCATAATTTGGGTCCTGAACTTTCTTATAGGAGTCATAGTTGCTGGACCCTTCAGACGATGTCTTTTTTTTCATCTGTTGCTCTTTCCGCCTCTGCTCTTGACGCAACAGCTCTTGGGTTTCAAGCATGACCCGGGCATTGAATCCATGGCCTCCCATGTAGCCATTTCTTGAGCCTTGATAACTGGAATACCTGGGGTTTTCTTTCGCACTCTGGAAACCTTCTCCAGGAGAATAGCTCTGCTCTCGCTCCCAAGAATCTTGAGAGATGGAGCTCGCATTTTTTCGGCTTTGTCTGAAAACAGGAAAATAATGTAAATAAATTAGCATATCCCCAAAAGGGAGTTCCTTCAAGTCAACATGATGTTAAAAATGTGGTCAATAATTCAGTGAAAGATGGTCCCATGTTTGTTTTTTAATTAAATATAGCATGTTCAAACTCCTTTCCACTCAGGGTCAAACTTGATGCAGCACGTATTTTAAAGGCAAATAATTGTCACGCTCAGCTGAGATTTGGATTGAGTCCATTCAAGAAGGTGAGAGATAGTGTAACTGTTCTACCTCACTCGGTTTTGCTAATCAAACCTATGTCCCTCAGTCAATCCAAGGTGTGACTCTGGTGCTGGCATCATTGCCAGGACATGCGGTGTTCCCCGCACTTATGCCAGTGCGGGGAAGCCCATATTGGGGCCAATGGGGGCATTCCCAGGGGTGGAGTCAACTTTAGTTGGCTTATGCAGGTCTTCCTGCCCAGAACCCCCTCTTTTGCTGGCATTACACCAGCAAAAAGGCAGGCATAACCCATTGGGCTGGATAGGGCCATTTCAGAGCAGCAACAAAGTTTTGTTTTTATTTTACCTTGCCCTTCACTGAGAGATCGTGCAGCTGTGCTGTCCCAATCCAACTCCCCGCCCCCCCCCCCCAATGGATGGGGCTACCTGTAAAAGGGAGTTACTGGCTGCAGCTCCTTTTTAAGATACCTAATGCATTTTAGCTGATAATATTTCCTGGATTATTTGACACTGGCTATACTCTATTGTAAAGTAAGGCATACTTAAATCTATTGACTTCAGTCAGCTCAGTATACCTGAATGTTGGACTAAGGCCACCAACTTTCATAATGAATCTGCCTCTGAATTCAATTATTGACCATGAACAGAATCCAATAAAAGTTAGTGACTACATTCCATTTATTCCAAAGCGCACTAATTACAACATATCCCAGAGGTTCTTTCCAAATAGGTAAGAGTAATCCACAGAACGTTCACGGACCAATTAAAGGCCTGCCCAGATCAATGGTCTTTCATTTGAGTTTTATTCTTTACTGTCCAGTTGGGAAATGTTTCACATTTCTCTTATAGAAACGCTCCAGAATTGCCAGTTGTAGTTTCTTGTTTAAAAAATAAATGCCAGCTAGACACAAAGACTTGCCTCCTGATCAAGTTTATCCTGGTTTGCTGGGGAAAGTATCCCCTTATGGCTGGCCCTTCTCTTATTGGGCAACCATCGTCAGAAAAAGTGAGCTGCTGGCATGTGCAGACTCTCCAAACAACGTGGTCACAGCTATTCAGGCAACCTCCCTTATTACATCGGATTCCCTGATGGTGATGTCAGACTGGCAGCTGCTGTATTTCCTTTGCTCCCAACATGCCTGCCTAGTCTCTTTTGTTTAAGAGTAACCAGCTCATCTTCAATTTGAAGGAATTCCTTGAGGCACTAAACTATAAATATTCACAATCTGACAGCTAGTTCTGGAACTGTAATTAGAACCTTCAAACAAAATGCCACTATAGACTAGGACATGACATATTCATATTCAGAGGTTTGGCAACGCCTTTTTCCAAGGGCCTGCCTGTCATCTTCTCAAGCTCCACAGATTCCGCCTACTCTGGAGGAAAACTCTTGTGCTGGTTTAAGCAGCTGGTAAATCATAACAGCTAAAAGAATGAGTTGTGACTGATGTCTGGGTGTACGCGAGTGACTGGTTCAAATTTTGCTTTTGCCACAGGTTCAATGAATGGCTTTAATTAAACCACGTCCCCTTACCATCTGCTCCCCAACTGTAATACAGGGACAATGCTGACCTACCTTGCAGGGTTGCTGTCAGAATTACAAGATAATATATATATATGAAGTGTTTTAAACCTTTGTATGTATCACAGATGTATAAATGAAAATAAACCCTAGACAATACGAAAATGCTCTACATTGCAAGTACATCAGTATACAAGATGGCCATTTGACAGAAACCCATTCAGTCTGATAAAGGATTCAAAATGAGTCTTGAGACTGGGGAATTATTAATATTAGATTCTGAATGGTTCTTGTTTACTGATATGCATTTGACTTTTTTGCAAAATACATAATTGTGATAGCTATAGTTGCTATAGCGTGTGACTGTGCTCTGATTGTTCATGTACCATAAAATACGGCAGGTTCTAAATTGGTTGGACTGTTGACAGTACCTTCACAGAAAAGATATTGAAGTAATTGATAAACTCTGGAAACAAGTTATAAATATAACTGCGTGAAATGTGGGTTAATCATGCAGCACAGAAACGATGACTGAAGCACATATTAATTTGTTAATTTGTTTGTGTGCAGATATTTCGTGAACCAGACCTTGTGAGCCAGACCTAGCACTATGGGATGTTATTTCACAGTCTCCAATAATGACTGACTGAATAATAATGACTGAATGAAATAATTACACAATAATGCAATTATAGTGCAATGATAATGCAATTTTTCCATAGAAGAGCTTATCAGCTGGAATTCATCAGAGGCATTAATTGGAGAACTTTGTAAGTGAAGGTGTGCTTGAAAAGTCTCAATAATGCCCCTCTTTCGGCCACTGTCCCTGCTAGGTATGCTAGCAAGACACCTGACAAATGCCTTACAATGAACAAGAGTTAAGTTGCCCTTTAGGAATTTATTTTATATCACAAAGAAGAGTCTTAATTGTTCAAAATGCATTCGGATTCCTTAGCTTGTCCAACAATAAAGCATTGTTCTTCCTGTGCTTAACATTTATCTTTAGATCTCATTTGGTACAACTGTGATAATTTGTAGAGATTGCCTGGGATGTTCAGCGTGGTTGTTAGTGATGTCTTTGGACTTGCACACGGTGGTGCACTGAATGAGTGTACAAGATTCCCTCCAAAAATGGTACAGAGACATGTCTTCAGCAGCTCCTCCTTGACTTGTGAGGCAAAGAGAAAGAATGTAGGTTTGTTACATGTGTCTTCCCCATTTTGCATAGAAAAAGTGCCGGAACGAGGCATCACCGCTGGCATTTGCTGCCAACCTCTTTGACTAACCATAAACTAAAGAAAATCCTATCAACTCTTTTATTAACAGGTTTGTGGAAAGTTACATCCTACTCTGTGGAGAAGGTTCAAAGGGTGGGAAATTACAAGGAGAAAAATAGATAAATCCAAGTCTGGCCCACCTACTTCCCCAAACCCAAGCTTGCCTTTTAGTCCCCAGTAAATCAATTTGTTTCAAAATTTACCACATTCTCTTTGAGTCACAGTCAGTCTTGTGGCTTTCTTCTTCCCATCTCACCTAGAATGAAAACTTCTACCACATATCTCTTAAGGGGCCGCTAGTCTTTCCAAAACAATGCTGGACTTGTTTCCAAACTTCAGTATTTTTCAAGAAATTTCATACTTACCTTCGACACAATTTCAGCCATCGATACCAAAAGCGTTCAACACACCTCTAAAGCTCTTAGATGCTGCCCTTGGATAGCCACAAGCAATCAACCTCTCCACCCCCATTATTTTTCCTTTAGAATTCAGTTTCCTCCTGGACAGCAGCCTATGAGCACTCTACCTATAAATCTTGATTCTAAACTAAAGCATGTCCATAGACAGCACTTAAATTTTGCAACCAATTAAGTATGTCAGAAATTTGGATGTGGCCCAATCTGATATAGCTTTTTGTGGTAATCTCCTTGTTCACTCAATTAATTCTTTTATGACATATGTCTGCGTCCTTATCCAACGTTCACTTTGTTTCAATCTATACAGAAAGAATACTTCCCGTTAGTCTGACTTCCCTAATAAAGTTTATATTTATATTTCCCCCGCCCTTCGTGGTTATGTGAAATTATTATTTATAAGGCCAAATAATGTTCTGCAGTTTTGAAAGTTAGATCCATGAGCCGCAGGACATGTCAGATCTGTCAAGAAATAACACACATTTATATAATTTCACAGTCCATGCCCCAGGGTGGCTTGGAGCCAATGGAGTCTTCCCTTGAGTTCAAGGCCATCTGTTCATGAAGTGCAACCTTTTCACCTCCGACTCCCTCTGTACCCCAAAATTCTCCCTCAACTATGGATCCTGGGGTTCTCTGTTCTCCCAAAAGTGACATTTTGGAAGGCACTTTGGGCTGCAGCATGAAGGGAGAAGTAAGGACGCTGTAACTTGCAAGGGGAAAGCATTCCTATCACATAAATGTTCCATTAGCGGCAGATTTTAATCTGGAGAACCAGGTTTGGTTCCCTGTTCCTTCCTTCGAGCAGTGGTTGGCTTTAAGCTGGAGAACCAAGTTTGATTCCCTATTCCTCTGCATGAAGCCTGCTGGGTGTCCTTGGCCCAGTCACAGTTTTCTTACATCTTTCTTAGTCCCACCTACCTCATAATGTGGCTGTTGTAAGAGGGGTGAGGGAAGGTGATTGTAAGCTGCTTTGAAACTCCTTATGGTAGACAAAAGCAGGTATAAAAACAACTCTTCTTTTGAGAGCCAGCGTGGTAAAGTGGTTAATTGGATTCAAATCTGGAGAACCGGGTTTGATTCCCCACTCCTCCACCTGAGCGGCAGAAGCTTACCTGGTGAACCAGATGTGTTTCCGCATTCCTACATTCCCGCTGGGTGACCATGGACTAGTCCCAGTTCTTTGGAACTCTCTCAACCCCACCTACCTCACAAGGTTTCTGTTGTGGGGAGAGGAAGGGAAAGGAGCTTGTAAGCCACCTTGAGTCTCCTTATAGGAGAGAAAGGTGGGGTATAAGTCCAAACTCTTCTTCTCTTCTTCTTCTGTGTTTACCTTCTCAGAAAAAAATGTATGCCCAATCACTGTAGCTTTCAATTCTCTAGATTGGGGGGGGGGGGGGCAGATGCTCATCCATCCCACAGTTTCAGATGGTTGCCATACCTGGGTAGTGAACTGTACTGTCGCTGAGCTTGTTGGAAATTCTCTCTTTCTTCTTGCCGCTGCTTCTGCATCTGAACTTCTACTGATACAGAATGCCTGCCACTTTGAGAGTACGTCTTCGCATTTGGCTAGGGTAAAATAAAAACAGTTGTAGCAACAAATCATCACGTTTTGTCTCCAGAACAATAAACAATAGATGAGTAGAACAAAACAATGTTGTCATTAACAACATGCTTTAAAAGATACCTTGAACATAAAACTTTTCATAGGATAAGTATGAGAAAAGACCATCATTCTAGGAGAAGTTATGACAATTATGTGAATCCTTATCTCTTCTGAAGCTTCACTGAGACCCAGAAGTTAAATCTCACAGTCTAGGTGGCTTCATATTGACTTCTGCACTCATTAGAAAGAACAGGCTGCGTAAAATCTAAAGGGAAGTCTTAAGAATCTTATACACTCGGGGAACATCATCCCCTGTGCTGATTTTCTGCAATGTCAAAAAGCCAAGAATGTTTGAGTCCCACGGGCATCATGAAACTGGAAAACAAATGGTTATTTTTTAAACAGGGTTGTGGGGTGTTTTTTTTTTTTAAAAGCATGATGTAACAGTTTGGGTCAAAGGGAGGTTGCTGCAGAATTTAGGAAACCTCAAGGTCATAAAAAGCCTTCAAAATACAGTCATCTAGATTCACTCATAATATATCCACAATGACAGAACCTTAAAAATATTACTGAGAGACTAGCATGTTTAAAAGAGATATTAAAAACAGCATTAGAAACATGATGAGAAGTGATTTTTAAACTCTCATATTGTTAATTCCATGCACAGATTTCAGAGGAACTCAGTAGGATTCTGCAAATGGTTACCAGAGGAATGAGGATTCCTTTTTAGAATATGTAAATTACACAGCATAAGGATGAATGAGCATAAGTCAACTTATCTACCACAATTTTATCCCCTCCACTTTTAAGGAGTTCTGTGTGGCATAAATTATTTCCCGTTTCCCATTTTATTCTCACAACAACTTTGTAAGAGCCAGTGTGGTATAGTAGTTGTTAAGAGCAGGTGGACTCTAATCTGGAGAACTGGGTTTGATCCTTCATTCCTCCACATGAAACCTGTTGGGTGACCTTGGGCCAGTCACAGTTCTCTCAGAATTCTCTCAACCCCACCTACCTCACAAGGTGTTTGTTATGGAGAAGGGAAGGGACAGAGTCTGTAAACTGCTTTGAAACTCCTTACATTTGAGAAAAGCAGGGCATAAATCCATAAACCCGGTTCCTCCAGATTAGATACATGAGCTCTTAACCTTCTACGCCACTGCTTCTCCTGAGCCACTAGTCCCAACTGAGTGCCTATACAATTTTAGCCCACTCCAAGAAGGTCAAGACAGCATATATCATTTTTTCTTCCCCTTCTTTTCTCCGTTTACTTGTCTGGCATTACCAAAGTGAATACAGTGGACTAGTCAACTTATTTCCACCAGCTTAGAACAATGTCCTCAGTGGAAAGGGATGGAGACATGTGGGTGACGCAGGCATTTTAACCTATTTCCCTTGCTTCTGGAACCTATGAACAAATTATTTCACTAAACCCCAAAGGCTTTTATTTTAGCTAATATAAGGAGCATGTAAAGCTTTTGACATTTAAACACGTTTATTTTATAAACCAGTGGCTTTTCATCGTTGTTTTGATTATTGCTATTTTATAGTGGATGGTATTTTAACAATTATTTCTATATCATTGAAAGCCGCCAAAGTGCTCCTTTGAATAGAAAGCTGGGCTACCAAAGCTCTAAATAAATAACAAAAACAAACTTGATGATTGGCTGGAGGTTTAAAGCTATGTATGACCGGTCCAAACACAAACCTAAGGTGACACTCTGTGCTCCATTATTCATCTAGCCAGCTATGGCTAAATAAATCCCATCCTCTTCCTCAATCCACAGAAACAGGAACACTAAGAAGGTACTCTGATGGTTGAGAGATAATCTTCAGGCACATGTGAACTGCATCTAACTTCCACTCAGTTGGAAAATACATCTCCAAAATATGTTTTCCCACATGGCTGATTAATAAAAATCTACACTCAAAACTGTGGCTTTGTAACTGACCAAGAGTATTTTTTAGAGCAATTATTTGTCAGCTTCCTTTCACATCTGTACTTAATTTTTTTTAAAGAATTGGAATATTATACGTAAACAATGAAAGATGGAATCTTCTCTCCCAACCGAGAAAAGATGTATCTTCATCCATTGGAATACAAACCATGAACACTGAATAGAACTTTCAAACTAGTTAACAGCTGTATAAATAGGGCAGTGCAAGTCAGAGTATAATTATTGTAATTCTTCAAAGCTATCAAACAAAGCGACTTCATCTTAACTGTGTAAATTGAAAAACGCCCCGGCCTTGTCTGGGAAGAGATGAGTGACAAGCACTGACCTTCTGAATCAAATAGTGGTCAAGGCCGCCCAAACAGGCAAGGCTGTATTATACAAATAAATACATGTTTGTGGCTTCCACAATGCTGTTTAAATACAGATGATCACTACAATGCTGAACATTTTCCAAGCAAATGACATGCAAAAAAAAAATTGATATACACTTCCAGGTGTGTGATAATTCAGAGACAATTTGAGAGCTCAGCAGAAGGACTGTGTGTTGCAGAATGCCAGTGTCATACGGATTGGTGCATGAGAGAAGACAACACAAGGCAGGATTCTTAACGTAAGGTGTGATTCTTCAATCTTCCTTACAGCCCCTCTCTGCTTTCTCATCTGCCTTTTCTTCCACTTCCTACTCTGTAGTAAACCTGGATGATCCAGCCTAGTCTGACCCCATCAGATCTCAGAAGCTAAACTGGGTCAACCCTGGTCAGTAATTAGATGGGTGACCACCAAGGAATACAAGGTTTGCTATGCAGAGACAGGCAACGGCAAACCAGTTCTGTAACTCTCTTGCCTTGGGAACCATATGGAGTCACAATGTCATCTGCAACTTGACAGCATTTTACTTACACACACACACACACACACACACACACACACACACACACACACACAGAGAGAGAGAGAGAGAGAGAGAGAGAGAGAGAGAGAGAGGGAGGGAGAGAGGGAGAGAGGGAGAGAGGGAGAGGGAGAGAGGGAGAATCCTCTTCCTTTCAGCCATGAGGGCATCTAGTTTGCTCAGCAACTGTGGTCTCCCTAATGGGTAAAAGATAAAAGTAGTCCTCCATGCAAGCACCAGATCATTACTGGCCCATGGGGTGACTATATCACAACATTTATCATAACCGCCTAGAGCCCTTTGGGGATAAGGCGATCTATAAAATCCAATAAAAAACAACAACAACAACATTTACTAGGCAAACTTTGCACTGCCTGTTCCAAACATCTACACTTTGCCTCTAGCAAGCTGGGTACTCATTTTACATACCTTGAAATGCTGGAAGCCTGAGTCAACCTTGAGCTGGCTACCTGAAACTGCAGCTACTCTGCGCCATGGGGACAAACTTCTAAATGATATGTGTTTTTAACTGTTGTTTGTGTTATGTATTTTTATGTAATTATTTAACATGTATGTTAGCCGCCCTGAGCCTGGCTAAGACCAGGGAGGGCAAAATATTAAATTTTAAAAATATATAAATAAAATAAATAAATATCAACAATGAAACAAGCTGCAGCTATCAAAACACAACAATTGAAAAAAATCTGGTTTGCTTGCAGAGGGTTGAGAGTTCACTTCCTGGCATCTCTACTTAAAGAATTTCAGCAGTTGTTGGGAATGCCTTCTCTGTGCCCGAGACCCCGGAGAGCCACTGCCAGTAAGAACAGACAATCCTGTACCAGTTTGACTTGGTATGATGAAGCTTCATCTTTCAATATCAGCTGAGTTACAATCAAAATACTCATTTTGCATGGAATTTATCAGCTTGGATCATAATAGCATTTCCGGTGGTGTAAAGTGGGAGAAGTCTCTGGACCTTCAGAAAAGCCTGTGTCAGGGACCCACATGGACAAAGAAACTATGCGAATAGGGATGCAATGAGGAAGGGAATCAGGCCCTCCTCTCCCCTGCCCCACTTGATTAGCTGGTTGAATACAATTCTTAATTCATAATGTACATTCAGCAGGCTAATGAGTGATGTTTTGAGCTTATCTAGTTACCACTTGCTTTGTTTCTTAAGGGAGAAGGCTGTGTCGTCAAACAATGAAAATTCAGTCAATTCAAGTAAGCAGAGCATTAAAGGAAGGTTGGAGTGAAGTTATGGAACACTAATGTAGACTGGAATCTTTTCTACATACGATCTAGGCAGGTCTGAGTAAAGTAAGGGTAGTTCAAACCTCAAAATTTACAGTTTTGCTCGATAAAAAGCTTCAATAATCATTGCATTTGATAGCTGCTTCAAGTAACTGGAGTCCACTGTGTCCTTAATCTGTTTTCTATTAGACAAAGCAGATTGCTGTAAAACTCCTGAACTTATAAGTTAACTATAAATATGATCAGTCAGTCACAGAATCACTGGAATTTTCTTAATGACTGAACTGCACTTTAATTCAAAAACCATCATACAAGAACTTTCTTTGCTCTGACTTTACAGGACCCCAAAATATCTTTGTTCCATACACTGTTACAATGTCAACAAAATCTTTCGGCCACCACAGCCCATCAGGCAAAAAAGGGCAGTGACGACATCTGATGCCAAGGACAGTGAGGGAAAAGAAAAAGGGAAATGAGGCCCAGCATCAGCAGTAGTGAAGGGAACAAAAAGACTCAGAAAAGCTTCAAAGGGGAAAAGACTGTGTTTACAACTGTCAAAGAATTGCCAAAGATAGAAGGAAACTGTTGACATTCCCACAAGAGAACATGAAACTCGATAAGTTGTTTTCAGCTTCATTCCAGATGAGACTGACTTCTGTTATGTGCACATCAAGCCTCTACCCTGTTGCTGTTTCATTCTGTCCCCACAGAGAATGAATACCTTCCTCAGGGAAACACAGGCCTGTTCAAGAAAAGCCCAATCTGCTGCCTGACACAGTTATCTAGCCACTGAACAGCCACTTCAAGGAACATGGTCTTCATCTGTTTGTGTTTTATATTTTTAAAACTCATTATTAATTAGCAAAATCCATTTGCTTAATGTATAACACCCACATTGGTGATAACAAGGACACGGGGTGGCTACAGCATCCTGAGGTGCTAAAACCACTTGTGCTGATAAACTAATTAGCGAGAGCTGAGATCTGTACTGAATGGACAAGCACTTTGTTCTACCCATTAACTGGAGGCCTCAAATATTGCACTGATACCAACAACAAAGGAAATCCTTGATGGTTTTTAATGTAGGATGTTTTTATTTATGCTGGGCAGCAGAGAAGAGCGTACCCATTTTGTTTAGAGCCAAACAATGGTCTTCTTATCTTCCATTCCTAACACTATGAAAAGCAAATGGAAAGAAATTAATTCTCTATGGCTGGAGTGACAATGGTGTTATGAATATCACTTATAGAGTTCAAATTATTATTTTGGGATGGGGGGAGAAGAACAGAGTTTCCAAGCCATACTATAAATCACAGGTGTCAAACTCGCGCCCCTCCAGATGTTATGGACTACAGTTCCCATCATCCCCTGCCAGCATGATGGAATTGTAGTCCATAACATCTGGAGGGGCGCGAATTTGACACCTGTGCTATAAATCAGGGATGTCAAACTTGCGCCCCTCCAGATGTTCATGAACTACAATTCCCATCAGTCCCTCCCAACATGAGCATTGGCTATATTGGCTATACTGGCAAGGGCTGATGGGAATTGTAGTTCATGAACATCTGGAGGGCCGCGAGTTTGACACCTGTGCTATAAATGAATCAGTTGGCTACATTTGATTATGACCTGATTTTCTGAATCTATTGTGGGACCTTTATGCAGCCTCTATCTTGTATAATCTTACACACGCAGAGTCTGTAATATATCAGAATTTCTGATCATTTTTGATGGATATAAAATTGTGATTATGAAAGTGTTGTAAAATATATGTAGAAATTTGGAAAACCAGAAACTCAGTTGTGTATATAATATTCCAGGGCATGTTAACAAATACCTGAAAACACAGTTCCTGTGTGCACAGGAGCTTCCTCTTTAACTTAGATCTGGCAAAAACACAGATGCCCCAGTATGGTTACAACTATGGAATCCCCTTCTTGTTTAAGATTATTTTTCATTTGGATCCTGGAGAGCCCCGATTTGTAGTTACTGGAAAATGTTCAACCAGATAAGTCATCAAACCAAAAGATCAGCTCAAAGTTTCACATTTCTGTTCTGAGCCATGTTCTCAAAGTAATTTTTCATGCCTAGATTTGTCTGGGAAACGTCCTTATAAATATTTTAATAAGAGTGCCTTTTATCCATGACAATTATTGGATGGACTGCCTTTAGGGCAGGGGTTTGTTAGTTATTGGCAAGGTGGATAAGCTAAGGCAAGAGTGCCAGCTCTCCCACAGCCAGCAAGTGGAGAGGCTGCCAACATAATCATAGCTGTATGATTCAGGGGTGGACATTTGCCTGCTATGAACTGGAGACAGACATCAAGTCACACTACTCTAACAGGTACTGGAAACTGTGGCAAAATACCTACTTTTTAAAAAAATATATATAAAGGTTAGCTATGTGTGATAACCCCCATTTTCTTTCCCCATTTAAAGACACCACCTGAATCATTTCTCTCTGCTCTTAGAAGCCCTTCTTTTTAATCATAAAGAAACTTATAGATCTGTTGTCCCTTCAAAGTTCACATGGCTCTGAAGAAGAATGAAGAAGAATGAAGGTTTCTCGGTCTGAACCGGGAGAGAAATGTTGGCTTTCATAACATGGATTTGAGGGACTTTTCTGGATTTAAAGCTTTATGTTCATCTAAGCTACAGCCCTGCCCCACCCCCCTTTATGCCACAAACTAGTTCCCTCAGGCTAATGCATGTGTTTTAACAATAGACTGCACACAGGTGTGATTTCTTTTTTACTGTCATACTTCTATCCAGAGCTTTAAAACAGAAAAACCAGAACAGCGTTTAAGGCTATGGTTTGTGTATTCTCTACAAAGCACACAGTTAAAACCATGCTGTGTTTTTCACATCTTTTGGTATTTACTACATCTGGTTGCATTTGGGGGAGAGCACCTTTAAGCTAAGGCTCTGAAGCCAAAGATGTGGCCGAAGAGATGGGCTTTATTGTTCCTCAGCACTGGAATGATTGTGTACTCTCAAAATAGATGAGGTCATTGTTTCATCCTTTCCAGGCCCAGTGATCTTATACAGACTGGAATACACAAGGGGGAAAAATAAATTCCAAGGTACATTGGACTTATTTTTCTAAATGTATGTGTCTCTATAAAATGGAAAAAGTCTACAGGCATGTGTGCCATCCACACACACACACACATTGAATGAGACAGCACTAACTATAGCTTTAACATCAGAGCAGATCCTTCAACAAATGCAACAATAAGGCTTGGAATTAAAATTAATACATTAAACAGCATTACTGCCACTTTAAGCTCATTTGCATGATCAGCCAAATAGGAGAGCAATGCCAATTGTTTGGAGAGGGTGGAAAAGAAGTAGTAGAAAGAAAGGAAAGGCCAGCATTCTGACCCATAATTTAGGAAATTATTCAATTCCTGAGGTAATCATGCTGTCATCTAAATAATTCCCCGCTCACTCATTGTAGAGATCTATAATACAAGCCATGGTCGCCTGTCTAGAGTTGCCATGGTATTCAGACAGACAACATTTGGCCCACGACCTTCAGTAGTTAAATTCTCAAGTCCCAGTGACCACATGTTTCTCTCAGACAGTTTTCCCAAGATCCCTAAACCCATTTCATTACAAGATTAAACAGACGACTCCCTGAATAGTGAAGAAGCACAAACTCTTCCAAATACCCTTGAAGTGAAAAGAAGAGATTCTGAATTCCCTGGACACATCTCATGAAACATTGGTAGGCATTAAACAAATAAAACAAAGCAGGAACTGACAAAATTCAGGAATAAATAGAAAACATTTTATAACACTGTATTTAACACAGAGGCCCTGAATGAACATTATATATTTTTCGAAAAATAGATTATTCAAGATGATGTTAATTATCATTTTTAAGGCTGAATTTTCAGTTCACTCAAGAGCACAGAACTGAAAAGAATTGAAATTAAAATTAACATACATCTTCCCTCGTAAATTAACAAATATGGCATGCATATATTTACAACACATGATACATAGCTGAGTGAATGGGCAATAGCGAGGCACATGAGAATGTAAATAACTGTAAAGTGATCCACACTGGAACACAATAATCCCATCTTTTCATATACATTGTAATGGATGTACTATTTGCCAGCTTCCTGACACGTGGCTGTTTATTTTCAGTGAAACAGCCAGGAACCAGCAGATTAAGAACATAAGAACATAAGAACAAGCCAGCTGGATCAGACCAAAGTCCATCTAGTCCAGCTCTCTGCTACTCGCAGTGGCCCACCAGGTGCCTTGGGGAGCTCACATGTAGGATGTGAAAGCAATGGCCTTCTGCGGCTGTTGCTCCCGATCACCTGGTCAGTTGAGGCATTTGCAATCTCAGATCAAGGAGGATCAAGACTGGTAGCCATAAATCGACTTCTCCTCCATAAATCTGTCCAAGCCCCTTTTAAAGCTATCCAGGCTAGTGGCCATCACCACCTCCTGTGGCAGCATATTCCAAACACCAATCACACGTTGCGTGAAGAAGTGTTTCCTTTTAATCATAAAGAAACTTATAGATCTTTCTTGGTTTCTAGAGATCAGACTCAAAGAGTGGCCCAGCAGCAGAAGACTGGCAAACTGAAAGTCTGAGGGTCTCACATCAGACAGTAAAAAAAAAAGTTTTCTTGTTCATTCTGTACTTTTATGAGTTTCCAGTTTTGCAAAAAGAGGACAGTTTATACAATTAAAGTATTTAAACTGAAGGGGACCAATCAGGAAAGGCATGCTGGTATTATAGAAGACAGTTTAGTAACAATATGGACTCAGTGTGTTGCCACTGCAGTGGAAAAGGCAAATTCTGTGCTAGGGATTATTATAATGTTTGCATATTTTATTTGAAACTTTATACAAGCAAAGGGTCTTGGTTTGTTGAATAGCGCCCAAATAAATCCCATAAAGTCAGAGAAGACATACACACTTTCAGATCAGCTTTGAAGCTTGCAAGTTATACAAAGTTCTATTAATGAACCAACTAGAGATACAATATTTTATACGAGTAGAATAATACTTTAGGCTCTCAAATATTGATGTGACCCAGCTATGCTTTGTCACAGGGAAGCCAATATCTGACAAACAATGGACAGATGGTAAGGCATGATATTAAATGAAATTAGGAATGTTGGGGGCACAGATGGACACAGGAAGGGTCAGGAGTTTAAAGGTCATCCAGGAACTAGAATCTAAATTGCACTGTTGTTGCATCAAGGATTAAGGCTAAGAGTTCAAGCAGAGGCACTGAGCTAACACCAAAGAACTTTGCACAATGCTGCATATCGAGCCCATAGGTAAACACTCACCCATGGCTGTTCAAAACTGTAGGTACGTCTCCGATCTTCTACATCCTCATCTTGCTTGGCCTGTTGAAATTCTTGTCTTAGACGTTGTATCCGGTCATGATTGCTGGGAGTTGATCGGTTGCTAAGAAAGGCAAAAAAAAAAAGGCGGAGTTAATATGTTTGCTTTTTAAAAAAAGCATATGCCTCTGTCTTTTTCAGATGCAAAATAGCACAAGGAATCTTATTGCTGTACAAAGAGACACAAAGTGCTCACAGTCAAACAGCAACTTCTGCAAAGGTGAGGTTTCTTCATGACTTTTCAGAACAATCCATCTTTAGTTAGAGGAACATCTGTTTTTAGTTTGGTTTTGTGTGTATACTAGACACTGCAGATGCCTACACAGGCTACCTTCAGTTCAGCTGAAGGTAATCAACTGACTGAGGATAAAATATTTTAATGACTAGAATACTTTCAGTCACAACCTCCACAGGGGTGCATGAAAAAGTCTATTAAGCAGGGGTGCACCCAAAGCTATCTAGTACCTACGGCCATCATGGTAGGCACAGACAATACCATAAAAACACAAGGTAGGCATTAAATAAATCTACAGAGAATCATATTTTATGCCTGAGGTACAGTGGGCCAGAAGCTTCTAAAAACTTCTAGAATGGCATCTCAAGTTATCTGCTTCGATACTGGTCAATTCTGATTTGATAAGTCAATTCCTCTATGGTGTCACGTATACATTTTAATATGAAAACCAGTGCTATTACATGCAAATTGGTAGTTTGTTGTGAAGTGACACCATAAACGTCATCAGCCATCATTTTTGCTCTTCTGCTTAACAAAAACTATTCTATGTAAATAATAAGAATTGATTTCCTGCTGATAATATATGGAGGGATTTAAAATGGCCATTCCACAGAGACTTTAAACAGGCCCTTATCCAAAATATTCTTCATTTGGTTATTAACAGGACTAAAAATGTCTCTGAATGGGAGCATGTAACATTTTTGATTTGTAGAAAGCAATACAAATATATATATATATATATATTTAAAGAGTCATTAGCAAATTATTCAGCTTCTTGTTGCAGATGCAGCTAAAGTCCCACTGGGCTTCTTGCTACAATTTAGATATGGCACTATTGGATTACTCTTTCCAGTCAATAGGATCCTGTCACCCTTTAGGTCTGTTTCTGACAAGTCCTTTGAACTGATCAGCCTGATCACATTAAAAGGTTAATGGTCATGTGGAACTTCGCAGCATGTGAAACCTACTTTGGCCCTCACTGAAGATATAAAATGGCATGACAGAGATTAACGTGGCCACCCAATGCCTGTTTTCTTGGGAAGAAGATCCATTTAACTCAGTGGGAATGAGCTAACATGCAGAGGATAGGCCTCTAAAGATGGGCAGAATCATCAAAATGGTGCTAAACATTCTTCTTTTATCTTCCAGAGGATTCCCGGTTCTTCTCTCTGTGATGTAAACATTACTTGGCATCATTTCAAAAGTATTCGAAACCCAAAGCTTTCCCTAATAGCAACTGCAAATAAACCTAAAGGGCAGTTTGACATTTTTGGGGTTACCTGGGCTAAACTCTCCCAACCCTACTAATTTCTGCCTTTCCCTTGCTACATGGGCGGTTAACTCCAGAAAGCTCTCTCTCTCTCTCCAACCCTCTGGCTTTGGCCCTTAGTGGTTTTATAGACTAAGGCTAACCAGCATTATTCATCTAAGGGTTTCTCACTACAAACGCTAATGGGAGACCATCAGGAAAATATTTTTCAAAAGACGGAGGTGTTAGCTTTCAATTATTCAAAAATCTACCAGTTCTACCTCTTTCCATTTGCTACATCATCATCATAAGTTATAAGACATTGCATTATCTTGACAAAACACCTATCTTAATGCTTATTTGATTGTTTTAATTTTGATCCTAAAAATCTAAATCTGAAGTGTAGGAGACACAGAAAGCCTCTTTTTGAGAACCAAATGCAACAGTACACATTCCAAGGGTTATAAATAAAAGCAGTCAGATCCATGAAGGTCAAACTGCTGGACAGAGTCTATCCTTGGAGAGTCATTCAGAGGGGAGGGAGTGAGGGGTGGCATGCAAGGATGGAAAGGGGAGGAGACCCGGCATCTGGACCTGGCCCACCCACCCTAGCAGAGGAAGGGGGAGGGGAGGGAGGGGTAGCATGCAAGGGAGGAATGGAGAGCTGATTCAACCATTGGACAAGCATGACTACAGCCCAAAACCAGACCTCCTGAATCTAGAATAGTGAGCTCTTCAGAATATTCACACATTAGTAATAAGACTAGCAATGCCGTCGATGGTCTTGATAGAGAATGCTCTCGTTAATATTAGAAACAATAGTTGATATCAGCATCTAAATATTTCTCGAAAAGTTTTGATTTTTGTATGACATATATATTTAATATAACACCAGGAAAGTTATCTGGTTGTGATGTCTGTATCGCTTTATTTGGACAATAGTTCTACAAAAAAAAATTGTTACTTCAGCTACAGGCTGGAAACGTTTGCAGTGTAATGTTTTTGATTGACTTTTGTATTGTCCTACCCCCAGAGAATTGAACACTGGAGTAACCTAATCAAGCCATTCTTCATGACAGTGACTTAATCTCCTGCTATACTAGCAACCTCCTCAGAGTGACATCATCACCCTGAATTACAGTTTCCTGCCACTGTCAGAATCCTAGAATCCTGTCACTTCAGGCTCAGTATCCCCATCCCCAGACTGTCCCTCTGCTGCTTGGACTCTTGAAGACTCAACTATCATCTTCTTTAGATCTGGTTCTACTCTATTAAGGAAGGAAAGGTAGAAGAGGTTGGCTGGGAAACTCTCTTCAGAACAAAGGTTCCTTCGAAAAACCCTGGTAATCTGCTGTCACCACTCCCTGACCAACTGAGAATATCTAGACACAGTGAGAGGACGTACTTCTAGTATAGTATTACACCAAAACAAAACAACACAGTGGAAATTCTGGAAAATGCATGTGAGAAAAATATGTAGTGTCCGTGCATTCTGGCATGGAGGGAGTAATTAATAGAAATCTTAATCTTAAGATGCTTCTCAACAGTTTTACTATCTGTTACAATGTCCCTTTGCTATTGCTTACAAGCTACCTTCATCTACTTTTGGTTCTCCCATAATAAAAATGCCTCCCTTGGCTCTGACCAAATTGTTTTATGGCAGAAATATATATCATTTCTCCACAGCTGCTGCCCCAACCCTACTTAGCGCTCTTCAATACAATCAAGGGTTTTGAAGGTCTAAGCCAGCGATGGCGAACCTTTTTGAGACCGAGTGCCCAAATTGCAACCCAAACCCCACTTATTTATCGCAAAGTGCCAACCCGACAATTTAACCTAAAGGTTGAAGTTTTAGTTTAGAAAAAAACCGGTTGGCTCCCTCTTCCTCCGCCCCACCCACTCGAGTAGGGGCCAGCCTGCTCTAGCCTCCAGCAAGTCCTGCGCGCACTGCTCTGTGCCTCTCTAGCATCTCTGCCTCCTCTGCGCCCCCCCCCCCTCGGGCAGAAGCCACCTGGACCACAGGCACCAGGCCTGCCAGCCAAGTCCTACGTGGTCACCATGGTGCGCGCATGTCGTGCTCAGTGGCCCAGGCCAACCTAGATGTGTGTAGGGGTGTGTGATTTTCCGCCTCCCACATAACGAACTCTGTGTGTGCGTGCCCACAGAGAGGGCTCCGAGTGCCACATCTGGCACCCGTGCCATAGGTTCGCCATCACTGGTCTAAGCTCCACTTTGTACGAGACAAAGACAGTTTTACTGCCTAAGCGATGGGGCAACTTGCACCAGGTTTGCACTTGCCCCACGGATGCCTGCCAACTGACATGATGTTAAACGTGCCCTCAGCAATTTCATGAATGCTACTTACACAACGTGCAATCTCCAGCCAAGACTGGAAAAATGCTATGTAAGCAAAGCTCATGTAGGCCAGAGCTGTCACATATTTTCTGTAACAAGAGCCTACAGCAATGGCTGTTCAGAGTCTCAGATCGTTAAGCAATATCTCACTATGATGTCATGCTCTGAAGTACATAGTTGTAATCCTTTCAGAACGGACAGATTGTCAGCGTGATAAAGTGGATACAAGCAAGTTACGGAACAGGGATGACTAAAGCTTTGAGGAGCAAAAAAAAAAACGTTATTGGCCTGGGAAAGGGAGCCCTACCAATAAAGCCAAGCAATACTACTGCAGAAGCTTAGCAAAGACACACTAGTCCAACCTGGAATTTATCTACACCAATCATGCCTGTGTGAATGGAAGGATCTGTGTGACCTATCCGGCAGGATAAGTGTACAGCTAGCAGTTTTATCATCCTCATCCTCATCCTCATCCTCATGGTAGATTTCACAGCTGCCAGATCTTTAGCTGGTTGTTGGCCTTCATTACAATTTGAGCCTCACCCAGAAGCCTAGGAAGTTGTAATGTATCGGCGTAGTATTTGTGCGGCTCCCAGCAGGGCTGCCTTCTGAATTTGACCAATGTTAATTTTGTCAATTCGAAGATGTTTCAAGCGCTGCCCTAGTGTTTTTTTAATAATAATAATAATAATAATAATAATAATAATAATAATAATAATAATAATAATAATAATAATAATAATAATAATAATAATAATAATAATAATAATAATAATAATAATAGGATTTGGTATACCGCCCAATACCCAAAGGGCTCTGGGCGATATAAAACATGAATGTTAACGATTGGGTCCTCAGTCATTGCAAACCATTGAGCAAACATGCCAAATGGTTGCGTTAATTAAATCCCCGTACGCTCAGATGGCACTCCAGAATCTTCAAACTTATGCTACTTTTTAAAAACAGTCATGTCAGATGTCCTTGTAGCCACAGGTAGAATAGAAGGGAAACAAAGCCTGTCTGAATGAATTTTAAAAAGGCTGGACTATTAATGGCATCCTTGTTCTTGTGGCAGTGCATTAAGCCTGCTGAATGCATGCTGGCCAAAGTTCAGAGCAAGCTGAGTGTATATTAAATTGGACCTCTCTTGTCATTGCTTGGGCAGGATAAAATAGGCAAAGAGAATGCAGAACAGGGTTAATCTACTGTAAAAGCTTTTGCTGGGTTAAATGGAACTCAAACAGTTTCCCATCTGTCCAAAAGGGTGCTTACTCCATGCATATGGGTCTCGTCTGTGACCGCAGACATAGATCATGTAAAGCTGATGAGACACATCATGAAATGCGATTGAAAACGTGTCTGGAAACACCAGAGAATTAATTTTCATGTGGAAACCACACAGTTGATTGAGAGAAATGTTAGCATGTTTACATAGTTTCTCGTTTCAGGAGGGTAGCCATGTTGGTCTGCAGAAGAGCTAGAGCTGAGTCAATGAGCACATTAGAGACCAACAAGAATTTCATGGTAAAAGCTTTTGAGATTCAAAGTTTGAACTTGAAAGTTTATACCCTGGAAATCTTGTTGTCTTTATGGTGCTACTAGACTCAAATCTTGCTCATGGTTTGGTAAGTTCAGCCCCCATGATCTGAAAGTGACTAGAAAGAGACAAGAAGTTCAACAATATTCATAGGATGGCCTATCTTCTAACCACGTATGAAAACAGGAGAATTTTAGTTATAAAGATTTCTGCTGTGATAAATACTGGGCTTAAAGAGCTCCCTGGTGCAGAGGGGTAAACTGCAGTACTGCAGTCAAAGCTCTGCTCATGAGCTGAGTTCAGTCCCATTGAAAGTTGGTTTGAGGTACCTGGCTCAAGGTTGACTCAGACTTCCATCCTTCTGAAGTCAGTAAAGTCAGTAAAATGAGTTCCCAACTTGCTGGAGGCAAAGTGTAGATGAGTGGGGGAGGAAAAGGCAAACAATTCTGTAAATATAGTCTGCCTAATAAATACAATGTGATATCATCCCATGGGTCAGCAATGACCTACGGCTTGCATAGGGTAACTTGCATAGTGGTCATTTTTACTGAAATATTGGGCATGGTGAGGGAGGCCTAGAATACAAATTGATCATCACTTAGTTTTCATAGAGGAGACTAATTGGCTTCTGTTTAGGCAGGCTAGGCAGGCAGTATACTTTCAATGAAGTAATGTTACATTTGGAATTAATCTGACCAAACTGAGCTAGAACGTTATTGTTCATGTTTTCCACTGAAACAAACCTTTTCAAACGGGCAAAAGATGGTAAGCTTTTAAACAACAAGAACAGCAATATTTCAATTGCTAAAATATAGATTTCTTAACACAAGTTACATTTACTTTTATCAGCCTGTATATTGGGAGCGTGATGCACAATCCAGAAAATTTGGAATAAATCCCCCGTATGTTCAACAAGCACCTGAATTCAATTTGGCAACCAATTGCGCTGTTCTGAATGTCTTTCTTCCAACTGATTATGCATGCAAAGTTAGTCTCTCTAACAAGGACAGCATCTTGAATACTGAGCAGTTACACTTGAATATTTGAATCTCTTTTTCCTTATTCTTTCTAACCTTCCTTTTCTTCCACAGCACAGAAGCATACAAAATGTCTGTATTTTGGATAATATTTGTGAGTCAAATACAGAAAAATACATCCTGTATGTGTGTACTTTGTTCCCAGAGCAAATCCTGTAGATCAACTTCATGTGATCATGAAGATCCACCTAGATCGCATGTATCTCTTTGCCTAAATTTCTATCATGAAGCTACTCTGGTGTTCAGAATATGCATCAGTTTGTGTGAGCCCAAACATGAAATCAGCAGCTTAAGATATTTGTGTCATGTCCCTTTCAAAGCAGATTTGCCTATTATCTGGCAAGATATGCAACTTTCCCCCAAAGTTATGTTAATTCCCTCAAACCCAACACTTCCACCAGCTGACCAAATTCACTTCCCACTTTTGACACTCTGATTTGTTGTGTATTTCACACCAATTTCTACGTTGTAAATCATCTCAAATTAAAAACACACAGCTCTATTCTCTAGGTTAAAAAGTTGCTCTCCAAAGCTGTTAATACAGCACTGGCTTTTGATGTGATACCTCAGAGTCCACTGGACATTTCACAGCTAAGAGGGAGGTCACTTCGTCAAGCTCTCCCCACATTCAGAACTAACTCTCTCTCGGAGTTCCTATGTGGCCATTTTGTTACGGGGCCATCATTTTACAACAGTGAAATCTGAGGAATGCACCCAAGACCCCCGTTTATTGCTATCATCATTCTTCCTTATTAGCCTGTCAGAGCTCACATGAGGGAAAAAAATGTTTTACCGGTACTCTTTGCAGGAATTCTTTTCTTTCTCATAGTGAAAAAAAAACCCCAAGCATTTCAGGGCCCCAGAATAATTGTGAGAACACCAACATTCAGCGACAAAGCTCTTCAAAAATAAAAAAATTGGCGATGCCAGAATTTTTTTACGCACAGAATTTTCCAAGCTGTAACAACTGACAATATCAGCTGCAGTTGCAATTAAAGTCTCCCTTCTGCTGAAATATAGCAATTTAAAAGAATAAATTAGGAACAAAAATATTTGTTCACAGAACAGCTGTTAAACAACTGAGACAAGGCACCCTTGAAACAAGATTCAAAGCTCTTGATGGTATATAAAAAATGCAGGTGTTGACCAGAGACAGAGGCAAAAATGTCACCCTCTAAACTCCAGAGAAAGTTGAGTGATGGTGTAAGCAGCAGTCTTTATCTTTCCTGAATACAGGGCCCCTTCCGCACACGCAGAATAATGCGTTTTCAAACCACTTTCACAACTGTTTGCAAGTGGATTTTGCTATTCTGCACAGCTTCAAAGAGCATTGAAAGCAGTTTGAAAGTGCATTATTCTGCATGTGCGGAAGGAGCCTAAGCCATGTTCAGTTATTACGTTTGACTGTCCGTATGGGGCAAACACGCTACCTGTGACTCTCCAGAAATGCATGCTCACAATTTCTTCTGAGATGGAAAATATGCTTCAGCTTCACAATGCCTGTACCAGACTCCAGATTATTCTGGGAACTACAACACATGAACCAAGGTAGAAAATCCATGTGATGCCCTTTCAGAAGGAGCAGAAACTGTCTGTACTGCAAACATTTTGTGTAGTGCATTTGTTCTACACATGCAGTCATAGGGCCAGGAATATAGTTGACTAAAAAGGGCTACAGTGTTCCAATGATACAGTATTCATAATTACAGTTTCCTTGGAAGGCTTTATAAATTGTGGGCTGGTTCACACTTTGCAAAATATACAGGCTGTGAATTGAGAAGAACTTAGGGTTTACCTGTAACAAAAGCTCCCAAGGTTGCTGAGGGAGTGACTTGTTTAGAGCTAACCATGCTATCTCTCTTGCTTTCCTGGAGAATTTTATCACTTTTGTATTTGGCTGGCTTTGCAGTCGGAAAAAGTGACTTTATCCAGGTGTCCTGGAAAACTCTGGTGGCAAATATCCCTTTCTTTTCCAGTTTTCCTTTGTTATGAAGAACTTAGGGTTGACAAGTTTCCCCTAGCCCAGGGGTCTGCAACCTGCGGCTCTCCAGATGTTCATGGACTACAATTCCCATCAGCCCCTGCCAGCATGGCCAATTGGTCATCTGGCAGGGGGTGATGGGAATAGTAGTCCATGAACATCTGGAGAGCCGCAGGTTGCAGACCCCTGAGCTAGCTTCTTTCCATGCAACTATGGGTCTACTACTTATTCTCAGAACTATAATGTAACATTCTGCAACTAGAAAACTACCCCTCAGATGGTAAAGGAACTTATCACAAAGTTAAAAAAAGAATTAGACACTCCTTGGTGGGAGCGGGGTACTAGCTACCATGATATAAAATGAAACCTTTATGTTTAGCTACATTCTGCCTCTGAACACCAGATGCTGGGTACAGAATAAAACCCTATGTTCTTCCTTCAAGCTTCCGGATGAATCTGGTTGGAAGAACATGCAGAGGAGATGGAAACAGTGTAGTGGCTACAGTGTTGGACTAGGCAGGACCAGGTAGACTCGGGTTCAAATTCACAGTTTGCCTGAATTGCAGGTGATCTTCAGCAAGTCATTCTCTCTGGTCCTAACCTTATTTATAGGATTATTATGGTATGTAGGAGGGAGAACAGTGTGCACTTCCTTGAATTGGAGGAAGGAGAGAAGTGGACTGGAAAAATAGGCCTTGGTTTGGTTTATCAAGGACAGACTTTTTGACAAATGCAAGTAGCACAAAGAAAGCTCATTAGTAAAATGCCCAGGATTTCCTCAGTTTAGGTTCATTTGTACTTCAAACCCTGATAACTGCCTTAGCAGACACCATTCGATTTCAATTGTTTTAAACGGTATAATTTGCTTTTTAACTGAAAATAGAAAGAAATGAAAATAATTGTAATAAATACCACTTAACATGTCAAATGTCTTTGGGGGAATTGCAACATTATAATGATACATACTTAAACTGATCTCACTTTGCCTTTCTTTCAGTGGAACATCTCCCCCGACTTGTGTTGACACTTTTTCATTTTGACGTCAAAATAGTATCCCCATGGATTTCAAATTGCATATTGTTTTGACATCATGTTAAAATGTATCCACATTGATACCACTTAATTTTGCCATCACAATATTGTTTTGATTAGGCTAGCGTGACATTTTATTTTGTCATCAGAATGTCACCTCTGAACTTCTCCAAGCATTATAGTGTCCCATAAATTCGCATGTAGTTTGTTAGGCTCATTAGAGAGATTGATGAAATAGAATTAATTGCCAGCAAAATTACAAAATGCCACATCTTTCTGGTTTCCTCTCTTTAGATGTTAATAACTGCACATACCTAAAACACACACAATAGCTTTGGTCCCTCTGTAATTGCAAATGAAACTCTACAACTGTGTTCAAGACCTTGCCTAGATGACTCCAATTCTTCATTCATTTCAGCAACTTCAGCCAAAGATCAAAGAATGAAACATAACTGCACATAGGAACTTTCTATCATTAAAACATCTGAAATGCTGTTCTTCCTACTTCAATGTATGCTAACCAGAAAGCATATAAAAACAAGAATTTCTGAACCACAAGAATCCATTAAAAAGAAAATGAATGCACATGTTCTGATTTGGAGAAGGGCAGTAGCTCAGAGCTAGGAAACAGGCATGAAGTGCTGAAACGCAAGTGAAGAAAGAGGTTTAGCACCATTTTGGACCAAAATATTTCATTTCTGGCTACTGTCTGCATAGCACATTATGGAAACTTTCTTACTGCTGGGTAGGTAGTAACCAATTCAACTCAGCACTCAACTTAGATGGAGTACTATGCTTCCAAAACGGCCGCAGAATGTAAGTCTTTCAGGTAGTCAGAGCGCATGAATCATGCTTTGCAATACATCATGACTCTCTCTTCCCCCGGTCCCCCAAACCTCTCTATATCAATTTTTCAAATGATGACATCCAAGTGGCAAAACAGTTTCCATGCCTGAAAGACAAAACAACGCTCTGAAAAGTGTATCAGCAAAATCAAGTACGACGGAGCAACATGTTTGTGCCTTTAGCTCTTGGCAGACAACCTACCAATAACTCAAATATCACTTTCATGTCTCCATTCTAACTGCACATAACACTATACATTCCGTCTCTCCAATGTAAAAGTTGTCATAGAATCTGGTTAAACATCATAGCCTAAACAGGTCAAAATCGTTAATTGTTTTCCCTCCTCAGTCAGAAACTGGACACTGCTGGTGTTAGATTTCCAGGCACCTCTTTTAAGTGTTGAAACAATGTGTCTGACACTGGGAGAATGTTTTCTTTGGGTAGGTTCTGCTGAATAAATAAGATTTGTCTGCATTCACTGACATTTCCTACACCACCCAACAGGCTGGCTATAACAATAGGAACTATTGTTAGTTTGGTCTTACTTCTTTATTCTGTCAATTTGTTCTCACTGACATTGTGGGATTCAGTCGCCTTTGCTACCTATGGCAAGCAGGTTGCCTGTATGGGTTTAGTATTCACTATGGAAACCACTGGTTGGTTACTGGAGCAATGCCTTCCCAGCCAAGCCCCTGGCATACCAATAGAGCAAAAGAGGGGAAGCTGAGGGAGAAGCCAGCCAGCAGCCCAGTAAGGACAGAGGAGAAACAAATTACTTCCCTCTCTCAGACAGAAGCTGGATACACCCAGGGAAGGGACAGGGCTACTTGGACAGTTTCTGGAAAAGGTAGGTTCCTGGAAAAGGCCAAGGATGAGAGAAAGGCACAGAACTGATGTGGTCCTGGGAAAAAGAATAAGACAACAGAGCCCCTTCCCCATTTGTGGCCTGAGGAAACCTGATGAAGACATCAAGCAACATGGCTGAGGGATGAGGGCAAGAAACTTATGCTAGAGGCATAAGACGCTTGCAGATAATGGGCAGTAGGCCTGGGCTCCAAAGGTCAGGTTTATTGGCCACTGAATATAATGACCCTTTAAAGTTCAGCAGGGCTTTAAAAAAACTGATATGTGGCTTCCTAGCTGAAGAGAATTGTCCCTCTCTGTCCTCCTTCACTGCTCTCGCCACTGGGCAGAGGTGCAATGGGTGGTATTCCTAGGCCTCTCATATGTAGCTTTTTAAAGCAGGGAACCTATGTGTTGTTTCAGGTGTAATTTCAAAGCATGGCTTGGTGATACTGGATTGATCCTTTCCCTCCCCACGTGTACTGCACTTCAAAGAGTTCCTTTTTTCTCAGTATAAATCATAATTCATCATTACAACTGAAAGGATAAACCCAGAGCATACTGGGAGAGAGGAAGGCATTTGGAAGTACCAAAAGAATCAGTCACATCATGCAGAAGTGTGATTTAGCATTTACAGATAGCCAATGTTTTAGCCCTAAGCTTTTCTCCTATGATTAAATCAAGCAAATCACACTTTGCGTTGTATCGTGACATCCTGATGTCTTTCGTTGCAAGGCCATCCCACCTGCAGACTAAGATATCAGGACTCAGGATTTTCCATTCCTACAAAGGGAATTTTGACTCCCAAAAGCTCATTATACCCCACCCCCTTGCCATTTGTTGGTCTCTATGGCCCCTTCCGCACACGCAGAATAATGCGTTTTCAAACCACTTTCACAACTGTTTGCAAGTGGATTTTGTTATTCCGCACAGCTTCAAAGAGCACTGAAAGCAGTTTGAAAGTGCATTATTCTGCATGTGCAGAAGGAGCCTAAGATACTACTGGATTAGAATCTAACTGTTCTTAACTGCAGAACAATACAGTTAACCCTCTGAAATGATTTAGCATTGCATTTAAGCTAAGTCTATGTGGAAACACCCACCCAAAGCTCTCTAACGTAAAGGAGAAATAGTTTTGGGAGTATAACTTGCATTTCCCCTCACTCTGTATCATTGCTGTACTATCAGAATGCTGTAAGGCAGCCATCCACGCATGAAAATAGTATAGTTTCACTCTTGAATGCACCCCCTGAAAATAACAGGCAAATCTGACGTGTGAGGGAAGGCGACTTTCCCAAGATCTTTGACTACGGAGCATGTTGCTGAAACAACATTGTTCTTTTTCTCCCTTTCCTGGCAAATTGAGCAGGATTCCTCTAGGACCCACTGCATGTAATGTAACCCAAGCAGTGTATTTATTCTGCACCGTACTCTGCATTCTACCTATAAATGACCACTGATAAAATCTATGAAGTTTCAACGTGGTTGCATAAGTCTTTCTTTGTGCTGAAATCAGATAAGAGCCTACAGAATTTCCTCCTCTCTCCAATCAGGCCAAAGTCATCATGTTCAACAGAAATTGCCTATGTTATCGTATCTGAGAAAGGCTAGCGAGGTTTATTTGAAACAATCCCCTGATCCCTCTTCATGAATAAAGTACAATGATACTTAATGTTTCACGTCTGTCAAGAGGGTCTCCTATACGTTGGTTTCTCACAGTAAAACAAACATCTGTATTAGAAGATCAAACCTCACATTGTATCCCAGTTGGTATTTATATATTGTTCCTGCCGTCCCGCTGCTCCTGTCTTTCTAAAGAAATATTTTTTAAAAGGACACTTAGTACGTCAGCTGTCCCTGAGCTAGAAACTTCTCTAAGCAGATTTTATAACTCAGAAACGAAAACAAGCTCAAGAATTAGTTTGGAACCTAAAAGTTCTGGCAGGAGAGTTCAGGGGCCAAATTACCTTTCTTTGTCAGTGATCTGAAACAATATATCTTCATTTCCCCAGGTAGGGATGCAAAGCCATCTCCTCCATCTATCAAGATGATATTTGCATAGCACTTTAGAGTGAAGTGATTATCTCAAATAATCCTTAGACAGATTAATATAATTATCCCTTTTTTTTAAAGGTTTAGAGTTTCAACTACCATACGGCCCCCTCGAGAATTCATGACAATGCCAAAAATTGAAGCGGGGACTTAGTTGGCTCATGGCTCATTCTCTTAACCACCAATGGTATGCTGACTCTCTGAGTTTGGAACCGGGAATTTAAAACATGAATTGTGTGAACCACATAATTCTCGCCGCACTGTTTATTTTAACAGAACCCAAATGACACATCTTTAGATGGCTCGATTACTGCTGCCCAATTCTGGTCACATTTCACCCACCAAGTCGTTCCTGGCCAATTACTTGCCGCTGATGTACAGCAAGTATAAAATAGGAAGAAAACAAAACTTAGAGCATTTTAATTTAGAGTCCCATAATGGCAGATCAGATTTACACACACTCTTTGGTGAATTGGCTCTTTTATTAGTGGCCTGTTTAATTCAAAATCACAGCCTTCCATAGAAGATTAATTAAATATTAATCAAAGTCCAGAGCCGTATAAGCTCCTGTTCCATTAACCTAAATGTGACTCCACGCCAAGCTGTGGCGGCAACTTTCCTCCTTGCTTTTTTTTTTTTTCTCAAATGATGCTTTTAGTCTCCCCCCACCCCCCCGGATTTACGGTGGAGCTGGTACCAAAAAGGCAGACGTACTATTGGCGATATGTGTTTTAAAGGTCATAATTTTTCCCTTTCTTCTTTTTTTTCAATTAAAGCTGCTCTTCATCACAATTAAGCTTTCAAGAAACAATTAACCGAAAGCCAAAACTTTTGTCCATCGATACATTTGAAGGATGTACCCGCTTATTACCAATCCTGGCAGAAAACTAATTGTGCAGTGTTAAGGTTCACCTACTGGGATGTAAATTTTGGTTTGAGTTGACACTAAAAAGAAACATCAATTTATTAGGAGATAAAACTCGTTCTGCGGTAATGGAACAGCTGTGTATAGAAATTTACTGCCGCTTAATGTTCTCACGCATAAAGCAATTAGAGTTTTCTGACAAACAGACTTGCTAAGTGTAATGGGTAGCACCAAACCATATGCAGCAATGTATATAAGATCGATGCGGTTTATTTTACATGGTAATAGCCTAGTTTTCAAAAGCTCAAATGCAAGGATGCTGCTACATAGGCACCTCTGTTTTTACAGATTTATGTGAAGAATCACCTAAAGGCCTTTCTCTCCTCCTTTGGAGCCAGGAGATCTTTTCTTAGCAGGTTTGTATACTTGCTGGGAGTTCCTACATACAAATGGACTCTGTGATGCCATGAAAACAAAAGGATGCAGGTCTCACTGTTCATTAACACAGTATTCACCATTTTGCTGAGCTGACTGGCTGAGGCTCAGTATTAGAGAACAAACTTAAAGGCGTTCCTGACATTTCAAGGATCTCCAGCAACAGGTATAGGTAAAGGTCTTTGTCTGCCCGAGATGTTGGATAGCTACTGGTAGTCACACTGGGCAATGCTGAGGGAGATGGACCAATGGTCTGACAGGATAAGGAAGCATCATTTACTCATTGGCTAAAATGGCCAGCCTTCAGATCAGGAGGGCTGGACGTGCCAGCTGTGTCAGCTTCATTGCGTGGTGCTCCAGGATTTAGATGACGGCACCCTGTTACTTGGCAGGGGTGCCTGAAAACTGAAAGCAGTGCCTTACAGAATGTGCAGCAGTGTACAACGCACTATTTCCATTCGGTGAAAAATGAAGGAGCACTCAGAAGTCTTTGAGCGTCACATAAAATGACCAGTAATATGGAATGGCTGTTAGATTTAGAAGCCACGTAAGGTGTTCAGCTAAGTACAAAAAAAAAGCTCATGGCTTCAACGTCTCAGGATAGTTCCAACTTCTCGGGCTAGTTGCTTACAATGGGGGTAGAAGAAAGTTTAAAAGAAAAGGCGGTGTCTGCTTCTGGCATCTTTTTATAAATTGCAGTGAATGTATGGACAATCAGTGTATAGTATATACTGGGTTTGTCTTTATATTTGTGTTGAACAAATTGATAAACAGAGGAGGCTATGTCCATGCAATATGGGTCAGGTGGAGACACTCGATCATACCCTCTTTCATTGTGTAAGGTTTGCAAAAATCAGAATGTCACAATCTGCACTTATCCCATTTCTGTATAACAATCTAACTGATGCTCTTAAGATACCTATGCTTTTGAACAACATGGATCCCACAGTGTGTGAGAATGTAGCAAAATTTCTGCTAACAATAATAGACGTAAGTCTAGATGAATACCAACCAATGTCTATGTATTATGACCACATATAGCCAGCAGTAATTTTTCTAGCTTCTGTCAGTATCTGATGACGTTTAAGTGAGTTAACTTAGCTGAAGGAATGTCCTATAGTTACAGAAGGACCATGTATATATTTTAGTATTTAGTATTTTAGTACCAGTGTCTATAATTGTGAGCAATAATGGGCAAATTTTGTATGCTGATTTTGTATGTTTATTTTATGCCAATAAAGGCTTGTGACTGACTATATTTGTGTTGAGTAGTTTTATCTTCCATGTATTAGAAGTTCATGAAAACAGCTTGCGTGCACCCAGGGATCTATCCCTTTTACACAAAGGAGACTATTCTTGTAACTATTTTTTTTTGTGTCTTCTATTTTCTGAAAGTATTATTGGTCCATACAAAGACTGGAAGTAATAATGGGTTGTAATTCTACACAGTATTACTTAGGGAAATCTTTCAATGAAAGAGACTTTTACTTCTGTGTAAAGGATACTTGGGATCTGGCTACAGGACAGATAATGGTAGCCCGGTAGATACCGTTATGACAGACAAGTCGAATAGGTGGAAGAGATCTTGTGTACATAACATTTGAGACCTATTTATCTTGATAACATCTTTCAGCAATATTTTGTATTTTCTTGTGTATTCAGAAAACCTGAGAAAGAAAGGTTAAGTGATTTGCTCAGAATCACAGTGGGTATGGATTAGATCTCAAGAATTTCTGATTCTCTCTCAACCTCTAACACTTTCCAGATCCAGATAAAGACAGATTATGAGATAACTCACTGTGTTGGAACAAGATTGTCATGGGGTTCTTCTGATGACCAAATGATGACTGAAAGATCAAAATATATCTGCGGCAAAGGTGTTTTCGTGAACTTCTAATACATGGAAGATAAAAGTTATATGGCACAGAGAAATTTGGATCTGAGATTTGTTCTCCTAAAGACAAAGGAAGAGAAAGTTTGCTGAACCAGTTGAATCCGGCTGTATCCCATGAGGCCACAGAGTAGAGAGGCAGTGCTGGTGCAGCTGAACAGTCAGGGCCCTTCAGTACAGGCCACAGGGCAAACACAACCTCTCCTCTGGAGCCTAGCGCAGGTGCCATAGATGACGCACGATGAAAACCACCCCCACACTTGGCCAGAAGAGGAAAATGATGGTGAGACAAATAGTCATCACATGCTCTTAAGTAGCCCAAGCCAGAAGAAATCAGGAGTATTGATTAGCAGCCCGGGAAGGGGGGGGGATTTGCCACCACAGTAAATCCCAGAAGGGCTTAAATCCTACTCCTCCAAGTTTATATCATGATGTATGAAGCCATACATCATTGGTCTCCAATCTTTTTGAACTTGCAGGCACATTTGGAATTTTGACACAGTCTGGTGGGTGCAGCAACAAAATGGCTGCCTCAAAATGGTTGTTGCAGTAGGCAGAGCCAGCTATGAAATGATTACCACAGTTTTACTTCACGAACACAGTGCAAATTCTTCTGCTATGGTAGCACTTGCTGCCAAAGCAACATTTCTTAAAAATCCAACTGGGCAAAAGCCCTACCCCACTCACTTCCTAAAATCCCTTGGTGGGCATCACAAAAGGTTTTGGCAGGTGCCATGTTGCCCTCAGGCACCATGTTGAGGATCCCTGACATACATAATCCAAGCAAGGCAGTGAACTGTCTACATGCTGCACAACTGAGATGAGAAACCATCCAAAATACGTGCTTATTTTTCAGTCACAAAAGGATCAGCATTACAATACAACATGCTCATTTCAAGAGCAAATGGGAACTGCAAAAAAGGGGGAGTTCTGTTTTCAAGCATCCGATTTGTGAACATTGAATCATCCCTGCTTGCAGTCCTTTGGATCGGCTGTGTTACCAAAAGACATTTTTTGGTCGCAGGATTTCTCGTCTGTTCACTTGCTCGGGCACCAATATAGTTCTGACCCCACTTACTGCAGACCAGAAACGGTGTCTGCATCTGCTTTGATGTCTCACAGCAAGGCAGCCATTTCCCCAACCATGGCTGTTGAGAGCGCGTAAAGACTATGCTGAAATAATAGGCCATTTGCACTCAGACTACCTACAACAAGGTGAGTAATTGCTGTGCAAGTCATACCACCTCCAAACGTGTTGTGTTCCCTCCATTGCGGAAGATTCGGCAATTGCCTTTGAAAAGTATAATCTTCTGTAATCATTTTGGTGGTTCAAAGCAATTACCGTTCAATGGAAAATGCAAGCAAGACAACTGCAGCTTCCAAAGACTGCAGAGCCCAGCAGTTTGTCAACTCTGACCTTCTAATACCATGAAGATGCTTGACCAAGTTAGTAAAAGGGCAGCAGAATTATTAACTTAACTAGCCTCCGCCCGCAGTCACCAACTAAGACTAAGTGTCCTTTTTCAGGCATTCATTTTCGAAAATGGCAACTTGTTAGGATAGGGTGGTGGCAGTGTGATTATCTCTGCTTTTCCAGCCCTTACAAAATGCAAAGGTTACGTGAAAGAGAGTTAAAGGGGATGGGAAAAACACATTCCCCGACATTCTGCTTTTTCGGCTAGGAAGCTATTACCATACAAAGAAAAGGGCCTGGGAATTGTGCTTTATAATTGGGCCCATTGTGTGTATCAGGAAAAGTTGGGTGTAGCCCTAAGAAAGGAAAACATTGCAGATTAACCCTTAAGGTTATTCTTAGCAGCAAATGGTCTCCCATTAGCCATACAAACAGCAGAAGGATAGTATTGTCTTTGAACCGTGGTGGCGAACCTATGGCACTCCAGATGTTCATGGACTACAAATCCCATCAGCTCCTACCAGTATGGCCAATTGGCCATTCTGGCAGGGGTTAATGGGAATTGTAGTTCATGAATATCTGGAGTGCCATAGGTTCACCACCACTGTCTTAGAATATGTGAAGATAGTCTGTGCAATGCATGGGTACATGGTCCTCAAATTAATCCACTTGTTTAAAGAGACAGCGATGGTGCTAAAATGAGTGCTGGTGTGGGGTAGTTAGTGTCAAACTAGGGCTGTAGAAATATGGATTCATACTAGGCAACCTGGGAACAGTCACTCTTGTCTCTCAATCCAGTTACCTCATAAGATTGTTTGTGAGGCTATGGCAGTGGTTGGGGGAACCATGTATGCCACCTTGAGCTCCTAGGAAGAAGGCCAGGATGAAAACATGATAGACAGTGATATAGACAAATGAAAACTGGCAAAGAGAAATGTGGGAGAGAAGAAGGCATGGTTTTGCTCGGTCCCATCAGATCTCAGAAGTTACGCGGGTACTTGGATAGGAGACCACTGAAAGGTCTTCAGAGGGTGGAACAGGCAGCCACCTTTGCTTCTCACTTGCCTGGAAAGCCCCTTGCTGGGGTCAGCTATGCATGGCACTTATGTCCATAAATGGACATAAATGGAAATGTAACAAGGAATGTAGATAACAGCGAAACTGTCTCGCTAAGACCAGAGTCCAAAGAGATACTTGAGGCATGGCTAAGAGATTGTGAACAGGGGTGAGTTATTTTTTTCCCTTGAAAAAACAATGACCATCATTCGACATTATAAATTCAGTTTTGAATGGAATTGCCCCTCCCCCTTTTTTTATCAGAGCAACTGAATGCAAGAACCACTCATTGTTCTCCCTGATGGAAAAGCTCTTGCTAGCCCACTACATTTCAAAAACATCAGCAACATACAGTCTTGCTTCTACATCTACGTTTTCTGATGCACTCTATGGATTCCAGCTCCGCGTCTCCTCAGAAAAAAAGGATAGCCCTTGCCAGACCTGTGGAGTTTGCCAAAGCTTTGTACAGACAGCTATCATATTATGGGAATCCATGTAGACCACAAACCTGCCCAGATAAAATCTATATATAGTCGGTTGCTTTACAAATGAAGGCATAGATCATCTGGTTTCCAGTCATTCCCAGAACTCAGATTACATTAGTGGACAATCCCCCCCCCACCTCCACTCCATCAACAGAGACCTCCCCCTTCTCCATTTTGATGATAGCCTTGACATACAGTCCACCAGAGATTGTTGCCACAATATAACTGAGTAGATGCAGACTGGCCAATATTATTTGCAGAGTACAATACACCGCTAGCTATTCAGTGATTTCTCATTACTGTTTGGCATTCCTGCACTACAAAACACATCAGCCCAGGGACCAGATATTTCACCAATGAGTACTCCAGAACCACTTAAATAGAGCGATCAATTTCACATGTGTTGCAATACAGTGCATTAGCTGGATGATCTTTATTTCAGTACAGTTTAGCAGCAGCAAAAATGAACAAATATCTTCTTTTTCCCTGGATAATTGATCTATCAAGTTATGAAAATGATAGCTTTGAAAGAAGGGCTTTCTTTTTTTAAAGTGAGGCAATTTTCAGCAGTATATGTTAGTTCATGAAAGCACTTTAATTTAGAATGATTATTAATCAACCTTCAGTTCAAAGAGCTTTCTAATTTAGAACAAAAAATCTATATCTTGTCTCTTACATCCAGATCAGTTACTAAAATATGAATGCCTGCATTTATTAGCAAATCTAAATAGGAACAGCTCTTTATTATTGGTTGAGTCGGGGAGTGGGGTCGGCTCAGCTAGCCTGCCAATCTTGTCAACATATTGTCTGTTGAGAAGATTTTAATCTGAACTTTGCATATTTTAATGCACGATGGAATTAGACACCAACTTTCATATGCATGAATTGGCAAAGCTGTAGCGACATGTCTGATCACGGCTGCTTATTCTGAATGCTCCTTTTAGCAGCTATTCCTGCAGAGTCCAGAGATAGTTCTGCCACATACATATACACGAACTAAAACACAAAATGGCAGGAAGTACACCAGTGGCATAGAGCCCAGGGACTGGGGTGTGTGTCTTGCACCAGGCACGCGGTGGGGCAGGGGCCAGGGCGGAAGGGGCATTTTGGAATGGGGGGTGGCAGGGGGCAGTGGCGTGGCAGGGGTGCAGGGCACACACATGCCCCGGGCACAGTTTCCCTTCGCTATGGCTCTGAAGTACACTCAAAATAATTTTGTTGGCTCCATAACAGTGCTGACACATTTGAAATGAAGATGGAATTAAAAAAGATTGATAGCTAGTGTGCAGTAGCAGTTATGGTGTAAAACGAAGCCTGGCCAAACTGGGGTTCAAACAATTTCTGAAGCTCTCTGGGAAATTCTGGGCCATTTTCTGGCTGTGTGAAATACCTCAGAAGGTTATTGTGAAGATAAATTAGGGGAAGGGTGTCCCAAGAACTCCAAGGAAGAAGACTGGGATAAAAATGTGAATGTGTAGGTGAGAGATAGAACACTAGAAACCAATGTCCCTTGTAACGAAAATCAGATGATCTTTCTGTTGATAAGTCATGATATCTTGGGTATACTTAGGAGGAAAGTAATAATGTTGATGTAGCTGTAAGGATTACTTAGCTTATAAACTTAAAGTATTTGAATATGCTAAAATACTATATATGTGCTAAATTCTCTTCTCCTTTCTTGGCCACTGCAAGACAGGGTTGGGTTGCTGTTAGCAGCTTAAATCTTTAAATATATGACTTCTCTCATATAGTGTAGCACAGGGGTAGGGAACCTGCGGCTCTCCAGATGTTCAGGAACTACAATTCCCATCAGCCCCTACCAGCATGGCCAATTGGCCATGCTGACAGAGGCTGATGGGAATTGTAGTTCCTGAACATCTGGAGAGCCGCAGGTTCCCTACCCCTGGTGTAGCATTTTGTGTGTCAGACTAGGATCTTGGAGACCCAAGTTTGAATCCCCACTCTTCCAAGGAAGAGCCAGTCACTCATGTATGCCCTCAGACTAACCCACTTCAAAGAGTTCTTGTGAGAAGTAAATGGATGAGGGGGTAATGTTGTAAGCAACTGTTGAGTTCCAATTGGGGAGAAAAGTGGGGAACAATTGAAGTCAACTCCATGTTGGGAAACTGTTGGGGATTTGGGAGCAGACCCTAGGGAGGGTGGAGTTTGAGGAATGGAGGAAGCTCAACCTAAATATGATACTAGAGTCATTCCTGATTAGGGCCTCAGTGGGAAACCACTAAGAAAATCTAAGGGCAGGATACAAAGCACATAATGGCAAACTACCTCTGGAAGCCTCTTGTTCGAAAACCCTACAGGGTCACCATAGATCAGCTGTGATTTGATGGCCCTTTACAGACACACATTCAGAATGTTGTTATATATTGTGAATGGTTACTTATTTAGTTAGGCATTTGTATGTTGCTTTTCTTGACTCAAAGCAGGTTCGAACGTCATTCTCCTCTCCTCCATGTTATTCACACAATAGGCTGAGAGGGTAACTAGACCCAGATCAGCCAGCAAGCTTCCATGGCAAAATAGGGATCTAAATCTGGATCTCCTGGCCAGACTGAGTCAATAGCCCACTCTCTTCTTCATTGCCCTAGGACTGAAGGAGCTAGGGAAAAAATATGCCAACTATATTTCTTTACTGATTACGAATCTCACTGATTCTGACGATTCGATTGTAATCTCAAAACTTTTAAGTAACCCTGATGCCATATATAATGAATATCTTGCAAATTTCCTTTTGGAGATAAACAAATGTAAATGATATTTTATGGTATAATTCAATCTGGATCTCCCTGATCCCAGTCTGACACTTTAACCATGATGGTACACAACCTTGACATTAGTTTGACGCTCCTATTCAATCCAGCAATTCTGATCACTGCGATGAGAACAGTAAAGCGACAGTACATGGAAGGCGTAGTTTATGTTTTTGCATAAACTGAAAAGGCATCTAGAACGTTTAGTTTAGTGTGATGCACTTTACCCATGTGCAAGCAGCATCTTTCTTTCACTTATACACAAAACACAAATCAAGATAACTCATTTACCTGGGCATCATGCAAAGGACAAAATTATTTCTAAGCGTCTGTGTCTGAAAACCTGGTATGTAGTACAAGTTATGTTAAATTATTCACATGTCTTCTGCAGAAGCTTCCTTCATAAAAGATTTAAGTGGCATGTCCCAGGACTCTGTGTTTGGCAATTCTCAGCAAAGGGATAAGATACATGCAACTAATTGGCTGCGCTTCCTCTTGACTTTGTATGTGTTTCAATCAAGTGGCTGTCGTGCCCTCAAACACTATGCTCCAACGTAACATCTGACCCACGGGAGCTGATGGTGTCAAAAGGGCAGTCACTTTTGTTCACGGCTGACAAAAAGACAAGAACTGGACTGTATTTCAATTACTTTATCAATTAGAAGCATCCAATCGATGGCACAGAGGGATAAGGAAAACCAGCAAACTGTTGCTCGGGGCCTATTCTGTTCTTTCTGCCAAGGGGACAAATCCACTCTGCATAACACTCTTCATATTCTTGTGGATGATGCTTCCTGTCCAACAAATGGCATCATGCTGTGAATTTTTAGATTTCCAACCAAGCAGCAGGCAGCCATAATTTTCTTTTACAAGACAGTTCTTTGAAAGAGCAGGGCTCAATGCAAAATCGGCTCCATCCTAAAGAAGGTAATTTTTTTAAAAAAAATTAGCTCCACAGCAGCATATTATTTGGCTAGTATGGAAGGAAAATGATAGTAGCTCTCTGAAAGTTGTTAGCAGACTATTTAAAATTAAGCAGAAATTATCTTATGGTTTTTACAAGCGATTTTCCTATGGGAAAATATTAAGAGAGAGAGAGAAACAGTGCGTGCCTTTGGCAATCCACGCTCTTGGTAGAAAATCATTGAGGCGTACTCTCAGAGCAACTTGAGAACTATTTTGGCACCCGTGAGTTCTATCTTCCATGCTCTCCAAATAAACTTCTTGAAGAGAAAAAGAGAAGATAATTTTTCTTGTGCCCTTCATTTGAAGCTAGGATAAAAATGCAGGCTTGTGTGGATGATCATTTGTGGGGTGTGTAATTTTGAGACTAATCCAGAATTTGCCAAAATAAAGAGATTTACATGGCTTTGATTTTTTAAAAAATATGTATACACTTGGAAATAAAGAAATTAACTCTGGAGAAGTAATGAGCAATCATAAAAAAGGGAAACGCAACAGAACTCAATAAAAACAAAGGGAGGATGAAACAATATACACCCACTTAAATGTCCTAAGGAGGTGCAAAAGAAATAATGCAATAATGTTCTATACTATGAAATTAAGAAACTATGGTCTAGATCATATAATTTGCTAGCTAGGAATATTCAGATGGGAAACCAAAAAGAGCACCAGAAACAGATCCAGGCGCCAAATCAGCAGGCGAACAGGTAGAATGAACCTGTTGGGTTTGGGATGGAGACACCTTCTTTTAATCATCTGTTTTCTATTCCCAAAGCAGCCACCAATGAAAAATGCCCTATTTCCAGAAAAAGCCCTTTATAGCCAAAAGCACAACTCTCCTATTTTATCAACCAAGGTTCTGCAAAGTGCTTTCTTGAAATGATATATTGTTTTCAATTTGAATCAAACCACACTGGGAGATCTCAAACCTGTAAGATCTCTTTTTTTTCTGAAGTTTTTTTTTTTGGGTGGTGGTGGTGTGGTTAATTCCCTCTCAATAATTTTTGACTCCTCAGATTTTTCTATAAAAATGAGGTTAGGGTAGGGTTCCCCCAAGTTTGTAGAAAAATCTCCTCTGTCTGTACATGGTCCATGGTGCAGATCTTTTGGTCCACACTCTGAGGCCATGTTCAGAATTGGGTATGAACATTTGATGTGAATGCAAAGGATGACTTGCTTTTATTTTCCTTAAAATCTTTCCATCGAGAAAAAGAAAACCCATCATTGCCCAAGAGCTGTTTGGCACCTGACACTGTTCCTCTCCAACTCCATTTAAATGCTGCCAAGCACGTGACCTTGATTAACTTAACAATGTTGACCGGCCTTCATAAATGTGCATTTACAGATTATGAAAACGGACAAACAAGTTAGCGTCCCCGTTAACAGTGAATCAACCATAAATCATTTGCTGGGCAAAACAAATCATTTTCTCTGTACCTTTATTCAATAACAGCTCTCTGCTGAAAATTAAATCTCTCTGCTTGATGTGATTTGAAACAAATGTATTATTCTAAATAAGGAGAGCCACTCCAAGTTATTTCATTTACTCCAGGAAAGGTAAACAGTGAATGAAGATGTCGTGATTGGGTACTGGATTTAGAAAACGGACAGAAATAAAAAGATGACCAAGCTCTTTTCTTATTTTTGAGGACCCAACACAGTAATTGGTCCACTAGAGTTTCAGAACAAAGATTTTGGTACTGATGGAATAGAATAAAAACATCACCCAATAAAGGACCATATTTTGAGAGCCACGGTGGTCTGCATGAAGGATTAGCACAAGGGAAATTCAGGTTCAAACTCTTACAAAGCCAAAAAGTTTGTTGCAAGGGTGCCCAGTGGGGTGTCCATGGTTGCCATGGCACCTGCTGACACCTTTCCTGGCTCTTGTCAAATACTTTCAGAAGGTGGGCGGGGCTAGGTGTGTTTTTTCCCCATCAGGGTTTCTGATTGGCTGTGTGGATTAAGAAGATTCTGCTAAACAAAGCTTCTGTCTGAAATGTTGAAGAGTTACTATTAGAGCTGCATTCCTGATATTTTGTGGTTCGCCCCACCTCTGGTGGCAGCCATTTTTTTTATCGTGCTGACTGTCAAAAGTCCAAAAGTGCCCACAGGCACAAAAAGATTGGGGACCCCTGGTTTATTGGGTTCCTTTAGGCCAGTCAGTCTGACCTATCCTACAGGGTCACCGCAGAGATAAAATGGAGGAGGGGAGAGCCATGCATCCCATCCAGAACTCCTTGGAGGAAGAGTGGAGTAAAAACAGTTAGATCTGAGCTCAACAGGTACTTGAAAATAATGATAAATATGCACAGATCTGGTGATTAAAATGATGAATGATGGGCTTATTAGAGGAAAGTCCACCTGTTATCTAGCAACAGGTACAATTAGCATTTAAAGCTGCTGACGCTGGATGTGGTGTAATTTGTTTATTGCTGTCGCTTAAGGGAAAGGTTATGTTACGCATTTCCCATTGACATAATAGGCACAGAAGAGATGTGCTTTGTCTCTTGGGCTTCTATTACCACCCGCACCTTCTCTTTGTTTGCTAATCAACACAGCAGCACGGGCAGCGATCTCAGAGTGGGCTTTGCACTCTGTGCTACCTGTACCAGTCGGATGAAAGTTCCACATACAAGCCAAGTGATAGAAATTGCAAAAGAAACATGAAACTCAAAACTCCTAGACTATACCACTCCAAATGCAAGAGAAAGAAGGGGGGGAAACTAGAATTCTGGCTCCTCATTCATAAGAACATAAGAACATAGCTCTGCTGGATCAGACCACTCAAAACTGAAAAGCTTCACACTTTTTACACTTTCCTCATCGGAAATGGATTCCAACCCCTTAATCATTTCGTCTGTCTCACATTTCTTTTCCAGTTTTGCAATATCATGAATATTCAATACTGGTAGGGGGTGGTGGTAATGATAGGGGGGGGTGGTAATGAAAAACTGATCCCAACAAGTAACACATATAGTTTTTTCTACCCTCAAAAGAACACTATTAACAAAACTTGAGCTCATTAAGCTAGTTATCCTACCTTCTGCATTTTTTCACAGGTGATTCTCAAGCCATTTATAATGATGCTGGTACGATGGTCATGTTTTCCTCCTTTGCGTGAGGCATTGGCTTAATAAATACAACTGTTGCTATGGCTAAGGCAACCCTATCAGCTGCCTCGATATGAGATGTTCATTTGAAAACTTCTAATAGGCAACCACCGGGCCAAATTCCAGTCTGAACTTGGAACACGGAACACTGAGGCAGGATTGTGGTAGGCTTTTTTCTTCAACTCTGCAACATCTGGATTCACAAAGAGCCAAACAGGAAAAACTGGAAGATGATCTGTACTGTTTACAAAGGGGGGGGGGCAAGTCTGAATTTACAGAAACTGAGACTTTCAACATTTAGTTCCTTTCCAATATGGGATTCTCTAGTATCTCTACTGAGTATGAGTTTCTTGAAAAACAGTTCGGCAACAGCAGTGTTTCCCACCAAAATATCTTGAGTGACTTGGTGATCACTAGCTGCAGCTTTCCCGCTGCTAATTCTTTTCTGTGCCCCGTTTTCCATTTTCTTCCATCTGAAGACATTTTGAAATGCAGAAATATAACAGCTAAAATTCAAATGATATGTGCTTTCCATTTAAGATTAATGGAGAGTCCAAGGATTCTGACTCTTCTCATGTTCACCACCCTGCTCCAAAATCATACCAGAAGACACTACAGCAACTAAATATACAACCTCATACTATATAATTATATATTGATGATACATGGCATGAGTCTACAGAACAGCATACTTCTGGGACAATGGAAAGATCTTTTCAAACAATGACCATAAAGAACACCAGTTGCTCAGCAGTGCAACCCTATGAACATTTTCCTGGGAGTAAGCTTAACTGAATAAACCTGAGTAAGATTCTGAGTAGACCGGCTTAGGATTGCTGTGTAAGTGACTGAAAACTTTTTCTGAGGGACCTTTCTCCTCAATGAGACTCAAAGTAGCTTATATCATTTTCCTCTCCTCCATTTTATGGTTAGGGTAAAAACGGTCAACTGGTCCAAGGTCTGACCTTCCATGTCAGAGCGGTCATTTGAACCCCGGTTATTATTGCATTACAGTTGCCTATAAATAGCCACCGAGGACGTTTGTTTATCAAAGTTACAAGTGCTGCTTCTATTTTTCAGGGAGATATATAGCTTTCAGATGTTGTAAAAAGGCGTCTGCTCATGGGTCCAATCTATGGATTTAAGTATCCACAGATATGGCCATCAACCTCGATTGGTGATGAGAGCCTGGTGCACCACCTTCAAAATTTGGGTGCGTCCTTGTTTCAATCCCGACCTGAATAGTCTTTCTTACCAGGCTCTTTCAGTTATACATTCCACCAAATGGTGGCATAGGATTGAAAACAAGTTGAGTGACCTGGCGATAACAACTGATGATATAGCTATGCTTACTGAAAGGGAGGCATTTGCCACAATCAAAAAAAGGCTCCTTGATTTGGGTTACAGGGAATTGTTAAATGAGGCCAATAAATTTTGTTCTCCCTCTCTTTTGGGTATCCCATTCAATACTTCAACTATGGCAGGATATCTGCAACTGTTAATAGAGCCTAAATGGCGACGGGCTATATCACTAGCTCGTTGCAATGTTCTACCTTCTGCTCTTCGACAAGGAAGAAGATGGGGGCTCTTGCACCACGAGAGGAAATGAATTTGTGATCTCGCCTGTGAAGAGACTGTTTGGCATGTCTTATTACAGTGTCCCTTGTATGTGTCTATCAGAGCCAAGTATCTAGTCCCCTTGTTGGTAGACCAAGTAGAGGCAAGCGATGCACAAAAAACTGTATTTCTCCTTAATAATGAGAACAATGCGACGTTGGAGGCCATAGCAAAATTTCTGTGTATTGTTATTTCAATACGCTCTTAACCACTCCTTCCAACCAGTATTATTGTTCTGTTGCTTCTTATGCCAATAAAGGTTATGAAATGAGATCTGACCATGTTGAGAATTAGACTTATTGATGTCAGGCAAGAACTATTAAGATGAGACACATTAATCACTGGATTAGTTCATAATGCCAGTGGTCCCTATGAAATGGTATGCAGGAGTAAAGGCATCCTGGTTGTGGGGCTAACTGAATCACATAGGGGCTGTGATCATATGCACCTTCTCCACATCTTCTGAAAGCATGTAATTTCCACAGCACTGCCTTTATCAGTAGCCACATCTCCAAAATACAAATGCAACAGAGGATAAAAGAGCTGGTAAACAGTGGTTGAAATCTGAACTGGGAAGTTTCCAGTTTAAATCTTGCTTTGGCCATGAATTCAGGTCCAGCATCGGTTCTCCCTACCACACACCTCCCATCAGAATACAGAATAATAAAGTTGACTTGCCATACAAAGTTGTTTTAAGGTTTACAACCAGATGATTTATATGAAATAATGTGAACACTTCATGTTCAGCCAATGAACACATTTGGCTGATTAGCCGATGAAGAGGAAAACAGGTCAAATCAGGAAGACCCAGATTTGCGGCCAGTAAGTCTCCTTTTCATAGTACGCTGAAGTAAATATTGGTGGCCTGCCACCTGAAAGCCCAGTCCTAAAAAGAACATCACGTTCCGTTCTGCATTTCTAAACACAGGAACAATGATCCCACAATGATTTGCATCTCATTCCCTCCAAATGGGAAGCCACAGTGGGGATATTTTTGCTGATTCTCTCTTCTGCTGCAAATCCCTGATTTATCCTTCAAGTGATTCCTGGGTGCCTGCTGTCCCCCAGGAGCAAGATTTTGAAGAGAATTTGCAGAGCATTTCAAGCTGCAGTGAGAAGGGGGAGAGGAGGATGGTGGAAATCCTTTCCATTAGCAGAGGTTTACCACAGGATCCAAGCCAAATCCGTTATTTAGTTTACTTTTCATTCAAAATACATGATACGAGTGTTTAAGTTGCACAAGAGTCTGCAGGTTCA
Organism: Sphaerodactylus townsendi; assembly: GCF_021028975.2. NCBI lineage: Eukaryota > Metazoa > Chordata > Lepidosauria > Squamata > Sphaerodactylidae > Sphaerodactylus > Sphaerodactylus townsendi. Next base: position 61,741,901 of record NC_059435.1, read on the forward strand.
GATTCAAAGAAAAAAATGGGGCAGAAGTATGTTTACTCATCAATTATAGAGATGGCATACATAAAAATGAACAAGCATTTAAATAAAGTTACCCAGATAAGAGTTTTGATCTATACTTTTTTCCTCGGTTACATAGTAGTACATTTTTTAAAAACTGGAGCTAGCTTTTCCCTTAATCCTGATGTCCTCAAAAGGATCATTTGTTGATTTTAATCTGAACAGGAAAGATGATCAACCTCTACGAAACAAGCTGGCCTCATTCCTTGTGTGAGAGCCAGTTGGCTTCAAATAAGTCGGCATTAATTGGCTATGCTGAACAAAGTTAATGCAATACTCACATCTAGTATTAGCACTGGGTATATAAATCTGGTAAAACTAAAGGTTTTGGCTAATCTGGGCACTTTAACATGGGCTTTTAAAGCACGCTACATTTCCGGTCCAAACAGATTAGGCTTAATAGATTCTGACTTTTCAACAGAATGTTCCCATCACAGCTATTAAATAAGATTTCGTTCTGATAAGGAATTAGCCATCTACTGCCCTGCTCTAGTTTTATAGCACTGTCATCATTAGCAGACTGCTGTCTCCAACGATTCTGATAGTAAAAATCAAAACACAATCAAGCCACAATAAAAACAATATAGTCTTGTGGCACCTTAAAGACTAAAGACTAAGAAATTTATTGTGGCGTAAACTTGCACGAATCAGAGCTCATTTTGTCAGATGCATTAAATAAAAAAAAACCCAAAGCAATGAATAAACAATCAGAAGCCAGTGAAACCACAATTGGCAGAGAATAAAACTTGAAGACGATAAAAACAGTAGGTAGCAAGTCAAAGGATGAGAACAGAAAACGAAACTTAATTAAAAGCTCAGGAAAATAAAACTTTTTTTAACCTGGGGCCTCGCAAATAATCAAGGCAGTGTCAATAAAGCACACTCTGAGGAGATGAGGAGTAATAGGCTAATACTCTCACCATTCCAGTAACCAGAACTTTCCAGAAGACCCCTGCCACACCAACCACCTCCTTCTCTAGCCTCTAAGACTACAATCTGGGGGGAAATGGAACTGTCCAAGAGAACAGATTTGACCCAAGGATTTCTAATTACAGATCCCTTGTTGAGTGAATCTGCTTGGAAATGGAAAGCTTGAACCCATTACATGGCATACATTTGGAAAAAAAATATTCTGTTCAGTTATTGTTCATTGGATCCCATCAGTGATTTCTCCAAGGGGACCCCTTTGACAAAAAGGCTTTGCCAGGAACTGAGGGACTTCTTTTGTGCACAAAAGACACACAGAAAGAAAGTTATGAAATTATGGGCAGAAATTAAGTAGAAAAGCTAGTATGATCTTGAATTCTCTTCTGACTACAGGCTGATTCACACAGTAATTCAGTGGGCTATTGGTTCCTCTATCACACAGGTGGCAAACTCACGGCCCTCCAGATGTTATGGACTACAGTTCCCATCATCCCCTGCCAATATGATGCTGGCAGGGGATGATGGGAACTGTAGCCCATAGCCTCTGGAGGGCCGCGACTTTGACACCTATGCTCTATCACGTGTATTCAAACACAAAAACTAATTGTCTAAATAATTTGCCAAGGGCAAAACCGGCCATTTTTATCTCATCACAAGAGGGAAGCAATCAGTTATATTGCCCTGTTTATCCTGTATATGGTTTGATCCAGATAGAATCAATAGATTAAAAAAAACGTTTGTTATGAGGAAGTGCCTCTCTGTCAAAATACTCTTGTGCTAGGATTTAGGATCAAGTCCAGGAGAGAAAGAGATCTGCGGGACTTCATAAGCTCAAAGGCAGTTGAATTAACCTCAAGGCAAAACACACAAAGAAATTTGGGTGCAATGGATTAAATGTAGTTAAGGAAAAAGTTAAAATGCACTACAAAAAAACAGGTACAGGAGTAAATCAAACTCAAATGCAGAAAGGGAAAAAAAGCCCTAATGAAATTCTAAACATAGTTGAAAATATTCTCCCAAATATATGCAACAGACCAGGATTAATAAGCATTCTACCATCTAAAGCTGTCACATAAAATTGCACTTCTCCTCATAACCAAACTAGACTTTCTGTATAAATTACATTGAACATCATCAACTCAGACACATTTGCACTAAGCATAGATTTATCTTCCAGCTAGTTATCCAATACTAACATGACACAGCTAATAAATTAAGACAGCTTTATGGGAGTTCTAACCTGAAAGCTGTAGTCTACAGCAAGTAATAAAGGCATTAAAATCATATTTGCCTTGGATAATCTAAAAACATGAATTTTATCTTATCTTCTTGCTCCCTGGTTTTTTAATATATAGTATAACCAGAGGATTATCAATGCACAAGACTTTTCAAATCGCTCGTTTTAAGACAAACATAGAAAACTCCCACTGTGGCAAGAAAACTATTATATGAAATAGAACATGCTTCTGAGTATCTTCCTCCATCTTTGTGGTGCTGTGTGGTTTCCGGGCTGTATGGCCGTGTTCCAGCAGCATTCTCTCCTGACGTTTCGCCTGCATCTGTGGCTGGGATCTTCAAAGGATCTGATAGACATCTGATAGACAGAGGATCTGATCTATCAGATCCTCTGAAGATGCCAGCCACAGATGCAGGCGAAACGTCAGGAGAGAATGCTGCTAGAATACGGCCATGCAGCCCGGAAACCACACAGCACCTCAGTGATTCTGGCCGTGAAAGCCTTCGACAATACATTCCTCCATTTTTGTTTCCCCTTGACTCTATTTGAAAAAAGTGAGGTTGTGTTATTATCAGACACTGAATCAATATTTTCCAGTGTGAACAACAAGCCACAGAAACCTCATTGCCTGATGGGAGGAAGAACATGCATGTATGTGAGATAGGGAGGTCAGCCTCCAAGTGGGATCTGAGGATCCTGTGGAATCACAGCTTATCTCCAGACTTTGGAGATCAGTTCCCCTGGAGAAAATGGATGCTTTGGAGCACAGGTGTCAAACTCACATGGCCCTCCAGATGTTATGGACTACAGTTCCCATCATGCTGGCAGGGGATGGTGGGAACTGTAGTCCATAACATCTGGAGGGCCATGTGAGTTTGACACCTGTGCTTTGGGGGGTTGGACCCTATGCCACTGTACCCCACTGAGGTCCTTATCCTTCCCTGGTTCTATCTCCAAATCTCCAGGAGTCTTCCAACCTGGATTGGGCAACCTTATCTAGTAGCCTGGGGGGACCTGGCAACCCTAATGCGAGAGGACCTACCCTACATGTCCACCTGCTAGACAGGGCACTTGACACCACTCATGCTTTGTCCTTTTTCTTTTCTACCCACAGCTTGAGGCACCAGTAGGGCTCCATCCATGGATGTGTGCGAGATGTGTGCATTTTTAGCTCCTGCACCATTTTCCCCAGCCTGTTCACCTACTTAGCCTGGTCAAGACTCTCTGCTCCTTGTGTGGAAGAAGCAGCCAAGTGCACAGATTAGAATCTTTCCACACAATTTGAGCTCTTTAAAGAGAACGTTCTTTTATTTTCCACAAGACAAACTTTAGCCATTAGAACACAATTACACAGAGAAGGTATAGCACAATTCCTCAGGGTATTACAACAAAGAAATGAAAATAAACCATCTGAGGTTGATTTAAGCTTTATAGTACTTGGTGTTACCTTTGGCATCCATTTCCTGGGATAGGCACAAACCTGCTAGAACACTGAAAATATTGAGGCTGGTAAAGGCAGACACCACTGCATTCCCTCCGTTAATCTCCCATCCTGGCTTCAGTGATTCCGAAAGGCTATCCAGATCTTTTAAACCCTTCCTGCCCCAGCTAGGTGGGTTTCCCTTCACCCTTTTGTGAATTGGGAAGTGAATCCCAATATGGACCCATCTGCACCCTTATTTCCAATTAACTTAAGGTGTACATTTCAAACTTCTATGACTTGACTCGGGTCTTGCAAACAGATATCCAAATAGCTATCTATATGTACAGTTTGCCAAATGTTCGAAACTCATCTCTGATCAGTCAATAATTTAAGCATTTTATAGATCTGTTCCTTGAGAAAATGTTTTGCCTTGATATTCAGATCTCCTGGGTGTGACGCAAGACATCTTGCACCTCTCTGTCACAACCCACTTAGGCTGTGGCTAGCATAGCTGTACCTGTGGAGCAATGGGGGGAGTGCCGTTCGCTGGGCGCAGGCCGTTGGCATCATGTGGGGGTGGAACAATGCCCCTCAGACCCTCCTCCCAGGGGTTGGGTGTGGGCGGATTGGGGCATGGGCAGATCGGGCAGGGCTTGCGCACGGGCAGGTCGTGCCCCGGGCACAGTTTCCTCTCTCTCCATCCTAGCTTTGGAGCCACCAGGAAGGAAGAAAACTTCAGAGACTGCCTGTGGGTTTTGGAGGAAAGATTAAACAGTCTAGGATCAGGGCTATCTAAATAACCTTGTGATCTTATAGAAACTAGTCCAAAACCTGAAATTATCTTCAGAAGTCCTAATTGGTGTGTCCTGCAACTTCAAAAGTGAGAAGACATGACTATCAGAGACAGGGACTTTTTGGTTATGGTGCCTCATCTTTTGAACTCTTTTCCTCTTACATTTAATACACCAGATTAAAATATGGCCATGATGTTGTTCACATTGAATGGTATCTATACTTTTTATTGCTTGAATTTTTGCAAGTCACCTTGTAAGCTTTTGGCTGAGACTGCAAGACTCTCTCTCTCTCTCTCTCTCTCTCTCTCTCCCTCTCCCTCTCTCAGTAAACTAGCCAAAATACATTTTAATTCCAATCTTATCTCATTTGAAATGATGGGATAGGCAACCTTGCACGTATCAATAAAAGGTATTTCCTTTTACATTTAGCCAACAGACAAGCAAACAAATCAAAAAAAGAACATGACTTCCAGATGAGATTAAGCTGGAAAAAAACACAATTTTACCCACACCCTTGGGAGGGAAAACACTCCACTTAATCACCATCAGGACCAGAATTCTTCAACTTCAGATAAAGGCATAACTTTTCGATAAAGGCATAACTGTGTAGTGGGTGGCTGTCTTGTGTCAGGCAGCTAGTCTGCTCAGCCTTTTTATCTGCGGCTGGCAATCCCAGGATAAAGAATTAAGGTCAAGAAAAATGTGTCCGATAAGTCCTGGCATTACCACTGCTAACTCTTCGGAGCTATCTCTCTACAGCACAAGAGCAATGGAAAATCCAGATGTTTTTCATCTCCAAAGCTTCAGTACTACTGCACTCAGCAGCTAACAGGCAACTGATTGGAAGGAAGGGAGTAGACTGCTGGGAAAAGTCCCAGAATTAATCTGTTTGATCTTCCGCACAAAGCTCCTTCCTGCTGTCAGAGGTGTCCACCACCAGACTGTGTGCAACTCCTGTTGGAGGCAGAACAGTTGCAAGACACTTTGTTCTAAAGTTAGAGCGCTTGAAAGAAACAATTGCTTCTTTCTTCCATAAAGAAGCCGTCCTGTTGGAAGCAAAAGGAGCAGGTGGAAAGTAAAGACTTTCAACCTATTCATTGTAGCCAGTTCTTGTAATGCACACAACTGTCTTTTTTTTTTGGGGGGGGGGGGGATAAAATAATCCCAGTAGAGTTCATGGGTAAATGGTGATAAGTTAAAGATAATACAGACTCCAAAGCAACAATTTACAAAGAGAGGCATTTTGCTTTCACTGGAACAGTAAAGGATCTTAAACTATTGCATAAATCTAGGCTACTTGATACTTACTTTGTTACAACATTTGCTTCTACAAACGGCTTACAGGTTTAGACAATAATTCTGAGATTTTTTTCCCCCAGAGAAGTCATGTCAACAATGGTATTACTAGCCGTATTGCCATTGAGCAGAAATCCAAATAAATACTAGGTTACAGAATCCTGTTTTTTTAAAAAAAAATATGTGGAAATGCCTCAATGACTTTTTAAAAAAATAGAGGACAGTTAATTTGGGTGTATGTAGGGACAGGAGGCTGAAGAAGAAGAGTTCGGATTTATACCCTGGCTTTCTCTCCTGTAAGAAGATTCAAGGCATATTACAAACGCCTTTCCCTTCCTCTTCCTACAACTGACATCTTGTGAGGTAGGTGGGGCAGACAGAGTTCTGAACAAACTGTGAATGGCCCAAGGTCACCCTGCAGAAATTTAGGAGTGGGGAAACAAATCTGATTCACCAGATAAGACTCCTCATGTGGAGGAGTGGGGAATCAAACCTGGCTCTCCAGATTAGAGTCAACCTGCTTTTAACCACCACACCACTCTGGCTCTCAAAGGAACAAGTCATGAGGCATATTTTTTCAGGTGAATCTGAGAATCTCTGCAAAAGTAGGTAAAACCAATCCTATATATCTGGATATATTTGGGTATATCCACAGCCAGATCTTTAAAGCAGCTCCCCCCCACCCGAACATTTCCCAGCTTCTGGCTCAATTCCCCCCACTGCTGGTACATCATTGGTACCTACAGAGGAAGGTAATATTCCAGGTGTGTCCTCATCAGTTCCATATATTGACATGGCCATCTGGTGACTCAGTCTAATCAGAAAGTGGTTCTGTATTATGATCCGCAGTAGCAGGGATCCATATTGAACAAGATCCATGGTTCGTAGGTTATTTGTGGACTTATTTTGGGTTGCACACCTTGGTTTGATTATGGAGTAACTGGACTTGTCCACAATGTTTTATACTATTACTGCTAAATTGGATTGTCTGTTTTATGATTGTATTAGTTTTATTTTTTTTAAATTGTTGATGATTGTTACAATTTTATTTTGCCTTGACACTTTTGTGAGCTGCCTGAGCCATCTTTTGTTCTGGAAAGGTAGTAAAGAAATATATAAAATAAGTTTTTGCCAGATGATATTAAAGCTATATGTATAGGTGCAAGGGCCAAATTCAGTATTGTTTGAGAAAGAAGATATAATGCAACCCAGTCCGAACAAAAGCAACAGCATTGTTAATCCCCACCCACTTTTATATAACTGCAACCACATGGAGTCTAAGCTACACCAAAAAATGGCTTGCAGCAGTCACCATACTGCCCACTTACTATGTGAAGGTGGTCATCATTCTCATATGCAACTTATCCCTGAAATCAGGCTCCATCCCTGAAGACTGGAAGATGGCCAATGTCACACCAATCTTTAAGAAAGGATCTAGGGGGGACCCGGGAAATTACAGGCCAGTCAGTTTGACATCTGTTCCTGGTAAATTAGTAGAATCTATCATTAAAGATAAAATTATAAAACATGTAGAAAAGCAAGACCTGCTGAGAAAGAGTCAGCATGGCTTTTGCAGTGAGAGCAAACTCCTGCTCTTACAAACTTACTAAGGAGTTCTTTTGAGGGTGTAAACAGACATGTGTGGGATAAGGGGGAACCACAGTGGACATTGTCTACTTGGATTTCCAAAAGTGCTATTTTTGACAAAAGTTCCTCACCTCAGGAGACTGTTGAGAAAACTCCAGCAATGAAGGAATAAGAGGGGAAGTCCTCCTATGGATTAAAAACTGGTTGAGAAACAGGGAAACAAAGAGTGGAGTGGTGTAAAATGGGAAGTTCTCACAAATGGAGAGAGGATGTCGGGAGTGGTGTCCCTAAGTGATCCGCGCTTTGGGACCAGTGCTCTTTAACTCTATTCATAAAATGACACCTGGAAGTAGGGGTGGGTAAGCGTGGTGGCCAAGCTTTGGTAGATGATACCAAATTATGTAGGGTGGTGAGAACCACAAAGTGATTCATGCTAAGAGCTCCAAGCCGGGACCTTTGATAAATTAGGTGAGTGGGCCCAGAATGGGCAAATGCAGTTCAATGTAGCAAAATGTAAAGTGATTGATGATGCACATAGGGGCAAACAATCCAAACTTCACATACACGCTACAGAGGGGTCAGTGCTATCAGTCACAGACCAGGGAAAGGAGATTTAGAAGCTGCCTTAGCTTGATAGTTCCAGTGGGAATAAGTCAACTCAATGCATGGCAGCTGTATGTGAAAAAAGGCAAACTCTCTATAGCTGGGGATCATTAGAAAAGGAATCTGATAATAATAAAACTGTGCAAAGATTGTCAATGCCCTTTTATATAAAGCAGTGGTCGCGTAATCACCAAGCGACTTGGCCAGAGTACTGTGTCCAGTTCTGGTTGCCGTGTGATCTCAAAAAAAAAGGATATTGGAGGAGATAGAAAAAGTGCAGAGAAGGGCAACAAAAAAAGGATGATTGAGGGACTGGGAGCACCTTCCCTATGAGGGAGAGGCTGCAGCTTTGGGACTCTTTAGTTTTGGGAGAGGAGGCGGGCTGAGGGGGGGGATATGATTGAAGTCTACAAAGATTATGCATGGGGTAGAAAATGTTGACAGGAAGAGAAATTTTTCTCTCTTTCTCGGGCCAATACTAGAACCAGGGGCATTCATTGAAAAATGCTGGGGGAAGAATTAGGGACTAATAAAAGGAAACACTCTCTTCAATGCCAACGTGTGATTGGTGTTTGGAATATGCTGCCACAGGAGGTGCAGTGATAGCCACTTTCAACCTTGGATAGCTTTTAAAAGGGGCTTGGACAGATTTCTATGGAGGAGAAGTCGATTTATGGCTACCAATCTTGATCCTCCTTGATCTGAGATTAAAAATGCCTTAACAGACCAGGTGATCGGGAGCAACAGCCGCAGAAGGCCATTGCGTTCACATCCTACATGTGAGCTCCCAAAGGCACCTGGTGGGCCACTGCGAGTAGCAGAGAGCTGGACTAGATGGACTTTGGTCTGATCCAGCTGGCTTGTTCTTATGTTCTTATGTGTTTCTCTATAAGCGAAATCTCTGAGTGTATTTTGGATGTGCCAGGAGAAATCAATAAGTAGAATCTTCCCACCTTACTTTATGGCTGATTTAAATATCAGGAAAAGGTCTCTGGGAAAGAAGGTGTTTAACCTTGACTTCTTCTATCTCTTCAACAATTCAAACCACTCCTTCCAAAGCTGCAAAATTTCTCAAGGATGGAAGCAGAAAAGAGAGGAACCAGTTTTGCATAGGTCAGCCTGCCTCAAGGCTAATTGCAAGGGGCAAGTTTTAAAAAATCAGGAATTAAACATGCTCTTCCCAATGACGCTTTCTTGAAATTTGACAAAATAGCATTGGATGGCAAGCAATCTTAAGAAATACTGTGAGAAGTCCCTAATAATGCCTATGTCATAAATCCAATACTTTGACTTTGTGGAAATATGCACTGTGACATCTCAGCAGCTTGGATGAGGAAGGTGGCCTCTCTCGAGAAAAAAAAACTCTGGGATTTTCTTGCTCAAATGAAAACATGTTTTATCAAGTGATGTTTATAATTTCTGCGTAATATCTGCACCTTGCTGTTCCTCTAAGCCCGTGGTGGCGAACCTTTGGCACTCCAGATGTTATGGACTACAATTCCCATCAGCCCCTGCCAGCATGGCCAATTGGTCATGCTGGCAAGGGCTGATGGGAATTGTAGTCCATAACATCTGGAGTGCCAAAGGTTCGCCACCACTGCTCTAAGCAGATCAGAGAAATTTACAGATGACTCCCAGATGGTCTCTCCAATAGGCACTGCTCAGGCATAGATCTTAACAGCAAAACCTTATCTTGTGTCCTCCAATAAAATAAAATCATGAATTGTATGTGAAACTGAATTAGATAAAACTCCTTCCCTATCCTATTTCCTGTTTTTGTTAATTCCTGTGTAACAGCAAAGATGCTCCCCACATTGGTCTCTTTGTGGTTCCTGTCTAACAAATGTGATTACTGCTTCATTACACAAAACAGCTTCAACATCAGGAAAACACATGTAGCCATAGATAGCACTGCCTTCCAGGAAATCTTCTGTGATGCCATTAGGTCTTTCTCTTTTAATCAAATGCAGACACAAAGAACTAACATGATCTAGTACTGTTTCTTTGAAGAATACTTTCATTGGAGATTACCATATTGATTGAAGACCCGGCCATTCAAGGCGTGCAGCACATTTCGAGACTTCTGCAATGTGAAAATCTTCAATGTGCAAGAAATATACGTGCAGTTTAGTGGTCATCAATCATATTTAAATAGCTATTTAACTCAAATTGGTAGAGCAGGATTATGACAACATACACCTTTGAAGCTATAACACTGCAATCCTAAACTGTGGTGCCTTCTTCTAAACACGTTGATTTCCCTGGAAATAGAAAGGTATAATTCTGCTTAGGGTTTCACAGTTAAGTGTGTTGTTGCAATAGTCTCCACACTGAAAGAAATCCTAAACAGGTCTATTCAGAATTAAGTCCCATTTTATTCAATGAGGCTAACACCAAGAAAAGTGTCCCTAGGATTGCAGCCTAATTAAAGTAATATCTGCAAAATTGAAGGAAACATTCTTATAATGGTTGATTGCAAGTATTCACAAAAGAAAAGGGGTTTTTTAAAGTGGTAAAACTCCTGTGAAAGAATGCTTGCACAATTTACATGTGTTCATACTCCCTCAGTCTGCTAAGGACAGCTCCTTTTTTGGGGGGGGGTCCTCTTTTTGCATTTTGAGGATTCTTTTTCTCTGGAAGTTAGATCTCTGAAGCAAGAATGGATGCATCTTATCTCTAACACATGGTTAATACATGTGCATGAATAAGTCACCATGTAATTGCACAGCCTGCCATTTCCCAAAGTCCGGTTTCTAAGGTACATAACAAGCTACAGAGAGCATATTTTATGCTAGTTTCGTTTGTGATTTTATTATTGATGGAATTTTTTTTGTTTCCCGTTGATTCTAGGATCTTGTTGTTGTATTGTATTCATCTTGTATTCATTGTATTCATCTTGCAACCAACCCAGAGAAAGTGTTTTAGAGATCAGCTCTGCACTAATTTCTGAATAAACATACACACTGTAGTGTAGGGCATCTTTTCAACAATTCTTTTTCCTGGTAATTATTAGATTTTTCTAGCAATTATTTTAACCTAAAGATAATTATCAATCTCTAGGCTCTTAAATTCATGGAAGACAAACTACGCCATGGATCACTGGATCTGTGTGGGCAAAAACCATGTGGACTAGGGCTGCAGTAAGAAAGGAGGCAAGTAAGTAACATATCTTTTGTGCCATCAAGTCACAGCTAACTTATGGTGACCCCGAAGTATTTGCAAGGCTAGTGTCACAACCCTGGCATTCCTTGGAGTTCTGCCATCTGCATACTCGCCAGAGTCAAGGTTGAGAGTGTGTGACAGGTCCGGTCACCCAGCAAGCTTCCATGCCGCAAGTAGAGATTCGAACCTGGTTTCCCCAGGTTCAAATTCAGCACCTTAATCACTACGCCACACTGGCTCTCATTCACATGTAAGATAGGGCGGGGTTATAAACAGAGGTGAGATCCAGCAGGTTCTCACAGGTTCCCGAGAGTAGGTTACTAATGATTTGTGTGTGCCGAGAGGGGGTTACTAATTGGTGATTTTGCCATGTGATTTTTGCCTTAGTTACGCCCCTCCTCTCAGCAGTAGCGTGCAGAACTTGAAGCCATCTAGCAGGAGGTGCACCGGCGTGCGTGGCAGCCTGCGCCTGCGTGATTCGTTTCCCATCCAAGGACCGGCGCAGAGGCTGCGTCCTTGCCCCAGCCCCGCCCAGGAATGCCCCGCCCCCAGAATGCCCGGCCATGCCCCCATCGTGCCCCGCCCAGCCCCATTGGCGCTACGCCACAGTTTGAATCCCACCACCATGGGAACCAATATTATGAAATATGGGGTTTCACAAACATGTATGACAGGCCCCAGGACCCTGCAAACCCAATCTTTTTTTCTATCCTGCTGGGACTGCAAAATAGCAAAGTGGAAGGAGGTTGTGAGCTATGTTTGGCTTGACAGGTCTGAAGTTACACAGGCCAACAGTGAAGACCAAAAAAAATCCTGTTGGTACATTAGCAATGTTTAGGACAGCTAGCAGTTCACTAAATGCAACTACTGGCTAATGTCACACATATCCAAATTCTGGCATAAAGATATTGTTTCAAATATCTACTACTTTCTCACAGGCACTATCTTGTGCATATGGATCCAGGAATTGATGGCTTGTTCACATGCAAATATAGACAGGAATTTAGAACTGAGCCAAATCCCACCAGCTTTTCCACTTACTATGTAATTCTAAAGAGTCTGATTCCAGCTTAAGAGTCAGCGTGGTGTAGTGCTTAAGAGCAGGTGGACTCTAATCTGGAGGAAAGGGTGTGATTCCCTACTCCTCCACATGAGGAGTCTTATCTGGTGAACCAGATTTGTTTCCCCACTCCTACACATTCCTGCTGTGTGGCTTCATGCTAGTCGCAGTTCTTCGGAACTCTCTCAGCCCCACCTTCATCACAAGGTGGCTGTCGTGGGGACAGGAAGGGAAGGGAGTTTTGTAAGCCCCTTAGAATCTCCTTTCAGGAGATAAAAGAGGGGGAAATAAATCTAAATCCAAAATTTTAAGCGCATTCATTTCAATATGCTCAGACGAGAGCACAGGTCTGAAAACTGTGGCTCTCCAGGTGTTCATGGACTACAATTCCCATCAGCCCTGCCACCTGGCCATGCTGGCAGGGGCTGATGGGAATTGTAGTCCATGAACATCTAGAGAGCCACAGTTTGCAGACTCCTGGACTAGAGTAGTGTTAATCTCACTTGCCTGTCTCCTTTAGGGCAGGCTCAATCCACATGGCTTTTGTCCACATGGGTTAAATGATTCATGGCCAGCGTTTTGGTGATCGAAAGAACTTCTCCTTTCTCTTCTATCAGTGGAAAAGCTGATATATCTGCCTGAACCAACCTCTAGGGAAAATAATTAGCAATACAATAGCAATACATCATTCAAGATTCTTTGTGACTGGAAGTGCTTCATTCTGAACTCCCCCCCCCCCAAAAAAAGACATTCAGTTATATGAATTACAAGGCCTCTACTCTACACTGGGCCCCCCTCCCCCTCCCGGTAAGTCTCAAATTAATTTTTATGGTTCCAAACTAAACAAGTTTTTAAAAAGTCAATAAAAAGCATCATTTTCTTCTTTAAAGAAGGAATGAAAAATATCCTGTCAATAGGGCCAAGTAGTAAAGAGCTTTATTCTGTATGGGACAATAACTTACTACAGTAGAAAAATGCCCAGCAAGAGGAACACAGTACTTGAGATAATTAAAGTGCTTTAGACCACTAGCCAATTGATTTTCTCCTTGTAAAGGTAGCTCAATTGAAATGTTCAGAATAAATCATGTGTTAAAATTATCTTCTAAAGTAAGAGCTGAGTGCATATTGATTAATAATTATTTGCACTAACAGACTCAACTAAGGCAATGCCATCAATTACTCTAAAAATCTGCAAGATCAATCACAATGGAATCAGAGTTAAAAGTTCCACTATATTTCTTCCTGGATTTCAGACCAGCAATTCAAATTGACAGCCATTTATATCTGGAGCCCTGAAGGCACCCTCATGTCCTGATCCTGTGATGTCACTTGGGTGGACTGTTTCCCACCGAAGTCTTTAAGGCATATAACACAAACTGTCCACTGGAAACGACACTTCTGTAATATAATTTCAGGTAGGTAGCTGGGTTGGCCGGTGGTGGCAGAATAAAATTAGAGACTTGTAGCACCTTACAGACCACCAAAATTCCCCATGCTCTCATGAGTCCAAGCTCACGACATCAGGTGCTAACAAAGTGATTTGTGAAAGCTTACACCCTGGAAAATACTGTCGGTCTCTGAGGAGATATTGGATTCTAATTCTGTTCTACTGTAATATAAATAGGTTACAAAATATCAGCCCAATTATGAACACAATGTCTATGATAACCTATTGGGCAACTTCTCGTGAAACTATTGTCCAAACAGTAACACATCCATATCCCCTGCCCGAGCATATAAAACTATGCCACACTGATACCACTGGGAAAAAATTAGAACTTCCAGCTGATATGCACTGCAGAGCCGTTTACTGTTAACATGCACCAAGGAAAAGAGCTATATGTGCCAATTAAACTCCCCACAGTTGCAACTGCACATACGCAAAGCACCATACTGTATAAATCCCAATGATTTCAATTAAAAAGATTTGTATGAAATGTGTTAGAACAGTGGGTCGGCTGAAATGTAATGGCAAACTACATTTTCCTTGGGATAACCACACTCCCTTCTCTCCTCTCCCATTCTCTCCTAGTGTGCAGCAATCTAATGCATTATTTTTGCAATTGTGGCAAGCTATATTTTGCTGCTAAACCCAAACCAAAAGACTATGGCTTGCCATTTTCCTGCAAATCAGAATTCTAAAGACAAAACATGCTTGGAATCCTGGTTTGCACAGGAAAGTGCAAACCATGCACAGTTCAGGGGGTAGCAACCACTTGTTGTCAAACCAAATGCAATTTGGTACGGAACCAAATATGGCCTTTTAAAAAATAAAATGAAATAATTATGTAAAAGTGTTGTGAGCAGAGCAAATAAATAATTGGGCAGAGATGCGAGTGAGTTGTTTTTGCAGAACTTTACTAGATAACAAATGAATTTACACTAAATGTAGGGACAGCAAACTCTTTGCAAGTGCTCAAGTATCTGTACAGTCTATCTGTGCCTATATGTCTGCTTCTCTTCTTTTGCTGGAAGAAGAAAGGAGAGATCTTTCCAGAAGCTGATGTGATTCTAGGCATGTGACTTCCACAGTTAACTCTTGCTTAGCTGAATGAAGCAGACACTTGTAAAATCTCAACAAAAGGTCTATTGAAGGGGTAAGTGGGATGCTAGAATAAACAGTATGTGAACAGAATGGCAGGAAAGGATTGTATGGGATTAAGTCTTCTTAGGGACCCTTTACTGAAAGAGGTGAGCAGTTGACAGTAATCCAAGTACAACCCATGCAAAGTTTGTGCAAGGTGCTCCTGTGCATATTTATTAAAAGATCTGGCATGTGTCACTTCCCAGCACAAGACTTAGAGCAACCACAGTTTGGGCTCCAGAACTTTCTAAGCATTTTTAATCAACATGTTTACATCAATATGGTAAACCTGCACAGTCTCAGTTATGCAGATTGGCTTTCATATGCTGGTTCTTTGTTGATCTTGTGCACTGAATTCTGACAATGTTTTCCTCTTTAATTATAGACAGTTGCAAACCATAATCTAAGTTGGGGTTACATGAACATAGGAGAGCAGCCAAAGCTATAAGGATACTCCACAATCTAAACCAGGTTATACACACCAGATCAGACTGTTAAAATCACAGGAAGTCTATTTTGTTTTTGAATGTGAACAAAATTCAGCATAGAAGAGAAAACACAGGGAAGGGCATTTTGGGCTGCAGACCAGAGAGGGAGGCCCAGGGATGTTCTGTCCATTGGAATCTTCAGTAGCTTCGAGTCTACTGAGAGCCACCGTGGTGTAGTGATTAAGAGCAGGTGGATTCTAATCTGGAGAACCGGGTTTGATTCCCTACTCCTCCACCTGAGTGGCAGAGGCTTATCTGGTGAACCAGACGTGTTTCTGCACTCCTACATTCCTGCTGGGTGACCTTGGGCTAGTCACAGTTCTCTCAGGACTCTCTCAGCTTCACCTACTTCACACAGCCTCACCTACTTCACAAGGTGTCTGTTGTGGGGAGAGGAAGGGAAAGTAAGTTTGTAAGCCACCTTGAGTCTCCTTACAGGAGAGAAAGGTGGGGTATAAATCCAAACTCTTCTTCTTTGTTATCCAGTTTACTGCATCTTAAGATACCTGGAAATGACACCTAGGAACATGAACATTTTTATAGCTCTGTGTAATTAAATATATGACAGTAGATTTCAGGAATCTGTCATTCTTTCCCAGTTCAGAGGGACATCGTAATGCCAAAAGGCAGAAGAACAAGTGTTATTTTCCATTCTATCAACATATGGTCTAATTGAAAGGTGTGAGCAACTTGCTCTTTTAGGTTCATCACATTATATTTTCTCTATGCCTAACTTCATATTGTTCGATTTTAAGAGTTATCAAAACCCAAAATAGCACAGCTCTTTTGAAAGCTACTTGAGTATAATGCAGGGCCGGAGCATGGGGGAACTGTGCCCAGGGCATGTGTGCACCCTGTGCCCCTGCCACACCCCCGCACCGGCGTGTGCCCAGTGCATCGCGCGTGCACTCCCCCCCCCCCCCGCTCTCTTAGTGCTACACCACTGGGCTGAACCCAATTTGGGGAAGAGCCCTGTGCGAAGTTCTTCCTCAAAACAGGATATATGGCTTCCTCAGCCATTATACTTGGGCTGTGCGGAAATCACCACAGTCCTCCAATACAGAAGTAGACAGTTCCTAATTTGTTAAACTCTATGCCAATCATGCTACAGCAAAATAGGGTAAGAAATGCCATATTTCCATTTTAAGCCTTTGGGAACATACAGTAGACAGGGACAGAACAAGCAGAACTACAATTTGCACTTAAGTCCCCTTGATAACATTTCTGCCTTCCTTTAGGGGGTAGACGCAGCAGTTTCAGAACAAACCCCTAACCAATCGCAGTTAACAGATTAAATGCAACATCGCTTTGCTGAGAAAGCAAACACATACCAGGAAGGGGGGAAAAAACCATGTTGTTGTGCTTCACTGAATTCTATTCGTTGTAATAAGCCTTTTGCGGCTTCCTAAGATACCTATAGATGCTGGTACCATACATTCCAGACAACATTGTTCTGTCCACTATTTTAGAGCATTACCTCTCATTATCAATCTCAAAAGTGTAAAAAACCCAGGACATGTTGGTGCTTAAGGCAGAAAATCCAATACACAAACCAATTTGATCTGTAGAAAGGAGCCGCTCTGTCTTCCAGCAGAGGAATCTTTGAGTTCTATCCATTCCTTGACACAGTTACCTTAATTAGAAGCACATTTCTCACACACTGTTTTAATTTTATGCATTTTTACACTTCTAAGCATCCTGCTACTGAAGACATGCTTATTTGCATCTTTCTCCACACGATTTGCAGAAAATGCGGAAAACACTTAAAAAGCAAAAAATAATTGCAAATTCATTCACTTCCCCTCCCTCCATAAAATAGATGGGAGCTTGTGTGTATGTCCATAGTACGTCTTTGAGGATAAAAAATATATACATATCTCAGTTTTGCTAGCATGCTGTACTTACAAGTTGACTGTGAATAATATCAGCATCACAGAAACATTCCGAAAATTCTAGCACAATTCTTTTATAGTGTTGAATAAACTAAAAAGTGTCACACTATCATCTGAAAACAGACAGCAAGTTTCAGCTTTCTATTAATGAAGGTATGCAGACATATTTCAAACAACCCAATTTAACACTTGCATTAGTACGGTTTATCTAAAACAAAAGCTATTAAGCCCACACATAGACACACACATTTAGGTCACTGATGGCAAACGCAGAAACTCTTTCCACTACAAATGAACTAACTGCAGGTATAAAAGTAATCACGGATGTTAGCATTCGCATGAAGCTAGCAAGTCATGGAACAGCTAACAAACTGCAGAGAGAACTGTATGGAAATGGATGCAATCTATGCAGAAAGGGGATGCAATGGGTTGAACAGTGTTACACTTGAAATACCTCCCTCAAAGCACTGCTTCTTGGGAAGAGAATGTTCACCACTAAAGCATGAAGCAGTAAGTGTTTTTTGGAAAAAATTATTCAGAGGATTAAAGGTTTCAGATGGCTGTTTCTAAGGCAGGATATTCATGATTTTTTTGTTGTTGCTCAAATATATTTGTTCTTTCAAGCATGCCTCTTCTGCTTAATATAGGCCATTATTCCACATTAAGATCACTGTGATCTCAGGCACGGTCTGGATCTGTCACCAGCCTTCTCTCTTGTCAACCAATTTTCCTAACAATTTGCTATTCCAGCTGAGACCTTCATTTTCTCCTTTTAAAGATTATCTTTTAATTTTATTTGGCTTTCCACAGAACATTTGCTTCATTTCACCCAACGCGCTCTTTCTCTTCCCCAAATTGTCTCTCTCCCACATGACTCTGACTGCCATCTGATAAAACTGGAGATCTGAATAATATAAAAGGGTAACTAGCCATGGAACCCAGTTCGTACTTCAGACTAAAGATTTTAAGGAGCAAATGAAATGTGTACGGTTCAGTATAAACTTTCCACTACCTCCCCCTGAAAAACTGGGAAGTTACCACCACAGAAAAACAGAACAGATGGCATAACAGAACAGAGTTTTCCTCATTTTTAACCACAAAGGGAAGTCCTTCAAAATAGCCACACAAAATGTTTTTCTGCAATGGATGTTTTCTCACGTTGGCCCTGATGATATTTTTAAACACCATAATAGAATATGTGGTCCCTTCTATTTATTTACATGAGATTTCTTGAAAGCAAACAGTGTAGAGATGTAGAAGAGGATCAGAATTTCGTAAGCACAAAAAGGAAGGTTCAACCACAACTTCCCAGAAAGAATAGCCATTTGGCTATTTTGATGTACATCCTGTCTTCCTTCTATCACGTAAGGTGGCTTTCACTGAATTGCTGAGAAGTGTCCCATTCAGCCACTGACCATGACCCATATCTGGTCACCTTTAGCAGAACTGCTGTATCATGTGCCTTCATCAATTCCAAAAATGGGAACCATTTTAGAAGGATCTCCAGAAGAGCTACTATTTTGTTTGCATGAAGTCCCAGCTTCCAGACCTGATATATCCAGTTAAAGAATCCCTGGTACATGGATTGGGAAAGTTCACAGAGTTTTTGGCAGTCAGAACAGATAATGTGCAGCTGACAGAGTACTTTCTTATGTTCAACACAAACTGTGAGCAATAAACATAACGTGAAATGACTTCTTCCCAATGGAGTCTATCAAATGACATAAAAGATGACCAAAACAACTTTCTTTAGTTAATGAGAAAAGAACATATGGTCTCACATTGTCACAAAATATATTATTCATTTATGGAATTTCAGAATCATTCAGCACAGATCTCCCTTTGTTTATATGCTGATGTAAACATACTACATTATCACGTGTTCTGTGGAATTATGCTTACTACCTTACAAAAAGTTGCTAGCTTTTCTCACATACAGTTTCCACCAGCATTTTGTCTTTGCCATGAACTTCACCAGCTAGTAAAGCCTCTGTACTTTGAGTCACACTTCAGATATAGCAACACCTTATTCAAATACTCAGTTCTCAACATGAACTGTACTACATAAATGATATTGGGTGTATCCTAACCACCCTACTCAGACCTTCTCCTGAAGAATTATCTCTCCTACTAGAAGCAGGCACTTAGAAAAAATGGGAATGCTCTACACCTTGCTGAGCAACATGGTAGGCTACAACTTATCCATCATTATTGTCACCATCACAACCAACATGGTTTACTCTATAAATATGGAATGCATGTAATTTAGTGGAATGAAATGGAGAGCCACCTGTCCGATGAAGAAACTTGCTCAAATACAAAAAAGCATTGTCTTACTACCCAAGAGCAAAGGACTGAATCCTCTGATGTCACCATATCACACATCTAACTATGACCGATTACAGTTTAAGTTACTATAGATTTGTTCATCTTGAACATGTCACAACACACAAACAAGTAGAGTTCAAGTGCTCTGAGCCCATACGAACAAACAAACCTGAACCCTCTAGGAAATGCAATAAACTTTATTAGAACAAATTGTTCTATAACACAACAAAATGCAGTTCCAATCACATGCAGGTCAGGAATGCAAAATAACAAATTCTGGTGTGATACATTATGCAATGCAAATACATAAATCATCATCTATGGAATTGTAGTATTCAACTTAAGAAAAGAGAGTGGGAGAACGCTATTGTCAGTCAACTTCAGCATTTCATGGGATGCTGAGCTCACTTTGTCCGCTCTCTCCAATCTTTAGAGTTGATTGGATATTGGATTAACATCCTATTCTACATTCATATGTTTATTGGGCTTCGGGATATTAATCGGCAGCCATCTGTATTAGTTTTAAATGGTAATATAGAAGTGTTAGAGTTGGGGGGTTTTGCAGCATTTTATTTTTTATTGTATTGTTGTATTATTTTAGTCTTTAATGGTAAGCTGCCCTGAGCCCAGCCTTGGGCGGGAATTGGGCGGGATATAAATATAATAAAATAAATAAATATAAATTAAAATAAGCTATAGGGCAAGACATCCTGACTTGGATAGCCCAAGATAGCCAGAGTTTGGAAACTAAGCAGGGTTGGAGTGTTATGTGGTTTCCAGGCTGTATGGCCGTGTTCTAGTAGCATTTTCTCCTGACGTGTTGCCTGCATCTGTGGCTGGCATCCTCAGAGGATCCGAGCTGGCATCTTCAGAGGATGCCAGCAACATATTCAGGCAAAACGTCAGAAAATGCTACTAGAACACGGCCATACAGCCCGGAAACCCCAGTGATTCCGGCCGTGAAAGTCTTTGACGATACATTAAGCAGGGTTGTCCCTGGTTAGTATTTGGATGGGAGACTACCAAGGAATACCAGGGTCACTAATCAGAGGCAGGCAATGGCAAACCACCTCAGAATGTCTGCTTTCCTTGAAAACCCTATGGGGGTCAGTTGTAACTTGACAGGGAAAAAACAGGGCAGAAAAAAGTAGATACACAATTGAAGTGCTTTTAGTCCCTCCGATATATTTTTAACTTGCTTGCAAGGAGAAAGGCTACGGACGGCACACATAATTCCCTGCTTACTCTTGTACATTAAAAGATAGTGCAAGACCATTAATTTTCATAATCATATTAAAGTATAGCAATAAAACTTTTTGTAGTGACTCAAGGGAAAAGTTGCTTAAGATGGTAAACTGTAATTAAGCAAAACTATTGTACCTGCATCATTACAGCAAATGCCAAGAGTAATTTGAGTCTAGGGACAAGCTGGAGGAAGATGAGAAAAAAACCCAGACCACCACACAATGTATTTGCATCATAAGCATTCTTTATCAACAATAGCCTAAGGCCAAATTAATTTAAACAGCAATAGTGTTTTCCCTGAACAGAAACCAACTAGCGCTTATGTCATTTTAATTCCCAAAAGAAAAGGACTCCTTCCTCCCAAATACCATGGATAAATACATATAAGTACCAGGTTTTAACCCTGGGCCTGGCAGATGACAGTTCTGTCTTCAGAAAAGATTCTGTTTACCACCGCTGTAGGGCTAAATTGAGGGTGTCTCCAGCTAAGCTGTGATGGGATATCCCATAATCTTTAATAATCTTTAAAAAACTGTTGGAAGTAATGAAAAGATAATATGAATGTGACCATTTTCTTCTTACCTAGGTTAACAAAACCATGAGTGGGTGAGAGGGAAGGAATGATTTATAGTGTGGAGATGGTGTGTGAGAAAGTTTCGACCCCGCCCCTTGTTCTAGCACCTGTATTTCCACTGTGGTTTTCAAATAAGACTGAAGATGTCAGGGTGATCACTATCTTTAGCCTCTTATCGAGCTACATCGAGTTATGCTAACTTTCACAGTAGAGTGATTCAGACTATAAAGTTATGCTAACTTTTCATAGTAGAGTGATTCAGACAGACTCCAAATCCCTTCTTCATTTGTGTATTCAGAGACTGAGCAAGAAAGAAAATAGCCAGAGTGCATTTTTTTCAAATTTCAGGATTTTAAAAGGAAGTAGATAAAAGAGTGCTTGTCATGCCCTCAGAGAAGCTCTTAGTATTTCTTATTAAGTCTCAGTTGTTCCTTTAGTTACAATGGGTTTAGTTCTTTTTGTATATTATTCTATGGGAGGGAACCTTAGTTAGACCCTGTCCCTTTAAGTAGCCCCCTAGAGGCAACACCTTACAGTCTTCCTTTCTATTATCCAGTAGTGCTCCTGTTCAGTTAGTTATACTCTAAGGTGCCAGTGGAGTTGGAAGGCTGTAATGTCTCTTATGTCTAAGGTGTATAAAGTATATAGACCATTAAGTTAAGGTGTTAACAGAAAGCGAGGTCCAGAAGTCTCTAGCTTCTTATCTCACAGAGATATCAAGAAAAAGGCATATCTCCACGAGGTAAATATCTAGAGACTCACTTTTAAAAATGAAAGCTGGGAATTCAGAGAACCTGCTTAAACTATGACTGTAACAACACAGCATTATACTGTCGTTTCAGGATCTTAAAAAAAAAACAAAGGGGATGCTTTGACACCACAGATAACGACAGCACCTTCCCTTGAAAATTCTCATTATTTATACCACACAGAGAAGAAAATAAACTGATTCCTCAACTGTAACAATGCTCAGTGGGGGACATGAATAGAAACCTTGCCCAAACCAATTCCAATGCTTGTGGATCGACTACCAAGACAATCCAGTGTGCGGAAAAGGTCTCAGACATAATCATTCATGTCTTTAGACTATCTGCCCATAATGTCCCACAATGTAAAACAAACCAGCTTGTATAACATTGAACATGAAGTTAAATGCACTTGTAAAACCCTAGAGAATATGGTAATACAGTGTCTAATCTCCTCATATTAACCAACAAGGTACTTCCATTGTACAGCTGGTATTGATTTCTGAAGGCCTATTTTGCCATTTATAAAGAATTGTCATGAAATTTTAAATGTGCAGTCATTTGTTATTGCTTGCTGAGCCACCAATAGCACGTTTGGCACTGTATACCCTGCAGAGGACATTTACATGCACTTAAATACTTATGCCTAGCATTAGTATGCGATTACTATGATTAATCTTAGTATCCAAGTAAAATATTGTCTGGACATGGCCTATTACCACTCCTTTTTGGAAGGCTGCCGTGGGATCTTTGGCTTCCATTTCAACCAGCATTAGCAAAAGCAGAAGGGTTTTAAATTAATATTTTACAACTAACCTTTCAGCAAATGCTACAGAAGCCATGCCAGTAACTGGGTACATTTAAAATCTGTGACTTGAATACCAGTTGAGCACAGGTACTTTACTTTATGCTTTATACAGAGCCACCATGTTCACACTGGCTCAGGGACATTATGGTCTCTACTGAAAGAGCATGTGTGTTGGGGTGAATACAGACAAGGGAAGATTTTATTTAAGAAAATGGAAACGTCTTGCCATTTGTGAGCAGAAAGGCTGATATATTAGGAACAACTGGCCACCCGATACTTGATAGAGATGGCAGATCAAAGCCAGAGGCGTAACTCCAAGGGGATCGGGGGGTGCGTGATGCACCGGGAGCATGCCCCTGTGGGGGTGTGGCGAGGGTGGGGGCGTTCCGAGGCAGAGGAGTGGGTGCTTTTCCCCCTTGCTACGCCTCTGATCAAAGCCTACCACAACATAGTGTATATCTTCACGAGCAGCTTTTCTGGCAACAAATGAGAGCCTTCTTATGAACACCAAAAATGACGAAGCTGGGGAGAAGCAGAATCAGGAAAGAAAAAAAAAATTGGTAGGACCCAAACCATAGTACTGAAAATGAAAACTGTATTACTGAGAATAAATCTAATTTGGAACATAGGGTGGATTACTTTAGGACAAATCAGAGTTGCTCAGACATGATTCAGATCCAGAGTTTAGTGCTATGTGAATGAGCCCTGCGCTCATGCACTTTATCTCCCCTTTTCTCCTACCCACCCACCTTTTGAGTCAAGCAGTGATGTCCAGTTTAGTACAAGCATCTTCTGCCATTACATCGGAAAAAGAATGGCAAATTCAACCCTTGGTTAGGAGAGGGAAGCAGAAACCACAGTTTAATGGTTCAGCTGTAACTAGAAGGGATGAGTTGCTCTATATGGAAGTCACTTATTGATAACTGAGAAAATGAGTACATGATTACGGGATTGGCATCCTTATCCAAAGATGTGCAAAGCTGCTGGTGGGTGCAGTGTAGGGGTGGATTGGCGGATTTGCTCTCCCTGGGGCACGTGCCCTGATGGAAAGGAGAATCCGTTGGTGGGTGGCCAATGTGGCCCTCCCCAGTGGCGGGATGCTGCACTGGACACTACACCAGCGCCCCTGCAACCCAACTGCTGAGGTAGTGGGGTCACGGTCAGGGGAGGAGCTGACGTGAATTGGCTTCCTCCTGGCCATAGGTGTCAAACTCGTGGCCCTCCAGATGTTATGGACTACAGTTCCCATCATGCTGGCAGGGGATGATGGGAACTGTAGTCCATAACATCTGGAGGGCCGCGAGTTTGACACCTGTGCTCCTGGTCATTGCCGGCAGCTGGGGCTTTGAACTTACATCTCTGAAAAGGTGGTGCAAGTCTATTATGCTCAATGGGGGCTTCCTAGCAGCAGGGAGGCTTTTTTGCATTTTCAGCTCCCCACACAGTTGGGAAGCCTCCTTGGGGGTGTCGGGGCAGCACAGCTGTGCCACAGTATCTGACACTGTATCTGACAACAAGCCAGGTCTGTGTCTAAACCAAGCAAATGGCTAAATCCATATATTAATGGATAGTGCACTGTAACATTTATCCACAATACCAATTTCCACAAGTATGTTTTCCCAAGTAGTTAAGACACAGCATGAATGATTGGGGTTGTGCAGTATGCAGCAACGTGTATATGCCGTCAATGTGTGAATATCACAAAAGCAAAACGCTTTGAAGCTACTCTATGACTGTAGTTCGCACTTTTGTAAACATGGAATGCATGGAGCTTTCCAAAGAAGGAAACAGTCATTTCTGTACATCCCAGAATGTACTTTTAGCATTAAATATTTCTTGAGATCAAAACAGGGAGTTGCATGATTGCATCACAACTTTGAGAATCTACAAAATATCCAGTTAACACTAAATAGTCAACAGTATTCTGGGACCTTCTGGAAGTTTGGTATCTTTCATATAATGTCAATCACAAAAAAAAGTAAATTGGGTATGCCAAACAAACATTAGGGAGGGGAGGCACTTTTGAAACACTTATTAAGTATAAAAGAAGATACTCAAGGGATTGTCCATTTGGACAAGAAACAATGGGTAGAAACTGCAGGAAGATGGATCAATATTTGGCTTAATATTAGGAAAAGCTCCTAAACTTAAGAGTATTACTACAAATGGAACCATCACCAGCAACTTTCTAATTCATAATGGTTCAGACAGACAGACAGACAGACAGACAGACAAAAAACAGAAGAATCAGAATCAGACAGATACAAATTTCCAGCCTATTTTATTTTCAAGTTAGTTTAAATTTTCAATGACTAATTTAGTAATATTACAACCATCCATTTCTATCTCAAGAAGGCAATGGAGCGATTTAAATGTTACTTTCTATGTGGAAATACAAAAGGCTCAAGGGATTTTCAGTTGTTTAATGGGGGAGAAAGTTTTTAATGGATATTACCAACACTGAAGTATCATTTCTCTAGGCCTGGTACGAACATATACACCTCACCATCATTCCATTGCATAATACATCATTCCATCCCATGAATCACCACAGAAAATGTCTAGTTGACTGGACTGCAAAAAGTACAGCAGGAGAATTGCTCCTGCCTTGTATGTGAGCTGCCAGACATATTGTCTATCCGTGCTACTATAAGGAATTACTATTCCACTCACAAAGAGTTATTCTCACACATTCTGACATGTAAAAAAATTAGTCAGTCCATTTTCCACTGGCAGTGAGAAATTCCCGGGCAAGCATTACTGTTGATCATGTTACAAGCTAGTAATGAGGAAGAGAATGCCTTCAGCTTGCTTCTTTCAGCAACAGACATAATTAACAGCAAAGCAAAGAAGATTAACTCCACCCTGTGTAAAATCCCTCTCTGTTCTGATTGGCTCAATTGATCAACATCACATAGAAATAAAGGCTATAAGATGTCAGGAAAATCCCTAAGAATTATCCAACTCTCTAGGACACCCCCTCAGAGACAGCATTTGGAAAAGATAAGGAGTGCAGAAGGGGGCAATGTCAAAGACTTATTAAAATGGTTAAAAACACAAATAAATTAAACTATTAAAGACTAAACTCCCAGCATGGCAAAGTCTATGACATTTACAACATAATGCATGGTGAAACCGACATCCTGCAATGGCGGTCGAAGCCAATAAGCGTAACTTCATCTGACAATTAACTTTGTGGATCAGATTCCCGTGCAGTGGTCTAAATGTGGCTTTTGTACTTCCTATTTTAATCTCTGTTCACAGCAAATGTTATTTATTAAATGCCTGTCTGCCTCAGATGTTCCATTTGCCTCCCATATAACAAAAAAGCCATAAAACCAATTAAATTCTCATTAAAAGATAAAGCCCAAACCATGCTAATAAAACACCAAATCATTAAAAAAAAACCAGATTAGAGCTGCCTGTCTCATGATATCAGTCTCTATTCAACAGGTCAAGCTGTGTGTGTTTTAATGTGATCCAAGACTAACTACAGATTTTTTAAAAATCCCTTCAAAATAAATGCATTAAAGCAGTCAAAAACATCCCAGTTGCCAGGAGGTGCTCAGCATTTAGTTGTACAGCTCTTTGGCTTTGGTGTCCATATTCCCAACATAATCCTGTTCACTACCACGCATCCCAAACTAGCACTTCTCACAGAAGGCTTGCTCCAGTATTGTCCTACATCATGATCCACCAGTAGCTGATCTGAAGTGTTGATATATCCTTCCATTGAAGCTAATATGTGTGGAACAGTACAACTGCTTACAATAGCACTGTACAACAGAACAATACAATAGCACTGTAAGTTTCCAGTGTCCTGTCTGAGGCTGTGGGTGAAATCACACACACATTCTGGTCACTTCTCCTCTGGCCTATTCTGGTCACGTGTTCTTTGGACACTGCAATCTAGATATAAGTGCCCATCCCTAGTCTACCCAGAATTCCATTATAGTAGTTGACTCAGAAATTAGATAAGAGATGAAATGTGTGGGCAGTGAGCATTTCATGCTGTCCACCTTTAGTGTGTTCCATATTTAAATCTGAATGTTACCTTTGGTAATCATGGTTTAATTCTCAGGCTGAATATCACTGACACCAGTTTCTCCACTCCATTTTTAAATGAATGACCCAAGAGTCCTGAATTACTGAGTAATATCCATCAGCGTTCAGGAAACTGGTCTAGGAAGCCCTTGTTTTCAGTCATTGTTAGGGACCCCCTGAATGCTGATGGATATTGTACAGGATACAATACCCTGTACATGCCTCTTGAATGAACTTGTATCTGCCTCTGCTGAAGCCTTGTTCATATACTGCCACCATTTTGCTAAAGAGAAGTACTACATGACAGAATGACATGGCTGAAAATGACAGAACAATAATTGAAATAATTAAAGGAATGAAATTGTCGACAATAACCACTAACACGGAGATGGAAACAGCAAGCCACTAATTCTTCTGATGTCTAGGTTAACACCTTACATATTGAATGGACAAGAAGCATGAAGAGTTCCAAGTCACAACAACTCCAACAATTCCAAAGCATGGCCACAACAAGCCACCACAACTGACTTGATCAGGAACAGATTATGCAGAAGTTTACATGTGGGATATTTTATTTTAATGAGTGGGAGTTAGGAGTGGAATTTAAAGGAAATACTGCTCCTAGAGATGATGATATCCAGACACCGTGTGTGTGTGCGGGCATGTATAGAAGGGAACAGGAGATCTGCCATGAAGGGGGAGGGAGAAGAAATTGGTAAAATTGTCCACCTTTCGATCAGTAGAAATTTCCAGTGGGTTCAACCCATCGTTACTTGTTCAAATTGGTAATCAGGGATCGTTTTAACATCTACATCAGTAGAAGTGGTGGAGATTTTGTGGATAAAAATAGCACTATTTAATTCTCATGTTCTCGTTCACATACACCCTCTACCTGATTTCGTGCCCTTCTGGGCAGTCCCTTCCAAATCCCTCCACTGAAATCATATAAATTGCGGGAGGTTATTTGAGTAACAGCTACCATTTTTCAGAACACCAAAGCAAAAAAGCTGGGAAGAACCAAGTCTTCCCAGGATCTCATGCAAATGTCCCTTAGTGAGAAAGAGGCAGGGCAGCGTCAGGACTATGGGGAGTGAAAAACCCCGAAGGACTTATAAATGGAGTGCTGTCAAATGGATATGTAGCAATTTCAACAGCAACTGTGTTGCTTGGGCTTCAACAATCTTAAACATAGCAAGCAGCTTAACCTTATCTCCCCAAGCCACTGCCTTCCTTGGGTAATTGATGCTTGGGAGACCCCGATTTCATATAAACCATGCCACTATGTTATTGTATACAGCAATCTGACTGCTAGCAGAGGCAGGAAACTGCACTGAACCCAGATCAATAGACATGTCAACAGTAAGCTGCTTAATCTAATTCTGCCTATCTCATCTTGGAGCACAGAGTTTGCAATTTTGCTGCAGAAGTCCCTTCTGGCAGGAAATGGTTTGGAAAAGTTTAGTCTTAAGAAGTTGATGGGGATATGCTTATCCTCCGGGCCCTGGACTGTTTATTCAGCAGGATGGCCAATCTAAATGTTTTGTAAATGGCAGCAATGCAAACAAGGCAATTACTAGTCCCTTTAAGAACTAAAAGCCATCAAGGGTGATCTGCTTGTCAGGGGACATGGAGGTTTTAACAGCACCAGCGCCAGTTTCATTTCAAAGTGAAGCGTGCCTGTGCCGATGAACCAAGCTAAAATAAACTTGAGACGATCACCACCATTCTCCCCTTCATATCCTCTCACTCTAATACCATTATTCCTCCGTCCCCAGGTAATGCCTCTCCATTAATAATTATAGTTAGCTTGCTTCTGGTTGTAATACAACTACCAGCAGAAGCCTAGAATGTGGGGCAACACAACAGTAAAGTATATTTGATAATAATTTTTATTTAATGTATTATATAAGACCTCTACCCAATGAAGTCATTTATGGACATGGACTCAGACGTCTTCACAAAAATAGGACGGAGTCTTCTGGAGTTTATTAGATGATGTGGGTTCTAGAAGGTAACTTCCATTTCCCTACTTCCCATCCCTCTTCCTTCCTTTTCTCCCTCCCTCTCCTTCCCTTTAGTTTCTCTCGTTACCCCTTTTTTCTTCCCCTCCTCTTCCTTCCACTTATGGAATACACTGAGACTATGGCTGTTTCCGCATGGGCCAAAACCAGCAGTTTTGAAAATGGTATAAAAAACCCTTTTACCCTGTTTTAAACCCTTTCACACCATTTTCACACTGCTGTTTTTGGCCCATGCGGAATCAGCCTATAAGATGGATATGCTACATTTAATGTAACTGGATGTTTTGATTATTTATCCCCATGGGAAGGAGAATTGAGAATGTCAGGGTACCTTTTTTTTGTATATAAGTTTTAATGATTTAAATTGATTTGAGTTTTAACTGTTTGTATATTGATTGTAAATGTATACTAATAGAAGGTGTTCTGAGCCTGGAGTAGGGTGGGATAGAAATTGAATTAAAGTAAAGTAATGGCTTGTTTGTTAATTGCCTTTTTAAAAATTACTATTCTGCTGTGGTTTTAAATGGTAAGCTACCCTGAGAAGGATTCTGAAGCAGCAGCGCAGAAACATTCCAAATAAATACATGAAATGAAAGTCCTCCATATCAGTATCAATAAGAATAATAACCTCTCAACTAACTGAGAATCAGAACTTTTGAACAAAATTAAATCAATATTCAATTATTGACTGACTTGAGCTTATGCAAACAATGTAAAGCCACAGGGAAATGTTACTGTACAAAGACTGCCATGTGTATAAATGGATCAGTCTATGGGCCTACTGACATGATAACACTGCAGCCTGTTTTTATATATATTTGGTATATATACATACTGTATTTGTTTTATAATTTATTGCTTTTACTTTGTTGGTATTCTAAAGTTCTTATGATGTGCCAATTAGTTTTCTGAATTTCCATGAAACTGATAATGTGCAGAGACATAAAAACGTCCGTCGGGTTAAGTCGTTCACTATATTTGGTGATGCATCTGAGAGGTTTGGCATCCTAATGAGTTAAGAGACAAATCTCTCAATTTTAGAATAATAAAAAAATCAAACGTCCCCCATTTGAACACATTTAGAAAGTGAATTTTATAAACCTCTCTGCACAAGAATGCATTCAAACTTCTAACAGGACACTTACCTGGAGATCTCCCAGAATTCCAACTGGTCTCCAGACAACATAGATTAGTTCTCTTGGAGATAACGGCGGCATTGGAGACTGGACACCATGAAATTATACAATCTGAACATAAACCAACCAAAGTCCTTCCTCTTCCCAAATCCTGCCCTCTTCAGGTTCCACCCGCAGATCTTCAGGAGTTTCTCCATCTAGAGCAGGGGTGTCCAACTCTGGTGCTTCAGATATTCATGGACTACAATTTCCCCTGCTGGCATGGCCAATTGCGCCAGAGTTGGACACCCCTGATCTAGCGCTAGCAACCCTAGTGTGCATTAATATGCATGAGATTGCAGGGAGGTTTTCCAGCTTTGTGCCAATTCCACAGCAATTCGCTTCTTAATGTGTGGGCTTTTAATAGTTTGGGGCCACATCAACCATGCTTCATGAACAAATACAATGGGAACTCCTTGACTCTCTTCCTATAATGAACTCATCTACTTATGAAATAATTAACAAGATGGTTTACTTAGCTTAGAAGGTATTATTTAATGGGCAGTTTTGCTATCCTACCATTAACACACACACCCAAATGCTTTGGGCAGCTTTTATACTCAGCTATGGTGACCAAAGTTTTGAACAGTTGCAGCTTAATATTATCCTTGGACAAGGACATGTGAGAGAGAATGAGAGGAAGAGAAATAAGACACTGCTGCTCCCAGCAGTTCTGTAATCCAATGTCATCGCACTCCAGGGGGTCTGAGAGATGAACCAGGTCACCATAAGGAAATATGATCACAACTCACCTCATCTATAATGTGGCTCAGCTTGAAACCTATGCTGTTAAATTATCTGACCCACTGAACGTGTGCTATGTTCACCAGACCCTAGCCCCTGCAGTAAGCACACAAATTGCATCTGAAACCACCTGCACCAGAAACTACCAAGGATACAAACATTCATTTTGACAAGCCAATACACTGACTGTGCTAAACGTTGGGTTGAAATTTGGATCACCACACGTTTTAAAATCTTGGGTTTTTTTCACAAGGAAAGGGAACATCTTGGTCTTTTCTTCTTGGTTGAGGACACAATGACGGTGAAAGGGTAGGGATCTGGATCCACCTAGACCACTTGCTTGATTTAATGGGGGTCTATTTTGCTCTCAAATGGGGGTCTATTTTCCAAAGTTAATTCCAAAGAGGGTATAGATTCATCCTTCTATTTCTAGCAAGTACACTTAATTGGCAATACAAACACATGGGAAGGCATACAGGCCCTCATTATTTTTTGTGTCACTGTTTTGATGACCTACTTTTGGCAAAAGGTAAATCTTCCCTTGGGTTTTGCAGGAGAGATTCGCAGACACTCTCTTTCTCTCTCTCTTCCCCACCCTTTGATCTACATCCACTAGTTTCTGCCAGGCATCCAATGGGAGGCACCTCTCCCTGCACCCCCACCCAATGCACTACCCACCCTCTTGTTTATGGTGAGAAAAAGTGTCAAGAGAACAGAGACTTTAAACTGCCAGACACTCAAATGGAAAAACAGCTTTTGTTTTAATCTCTCCCCTCTAACGGTTGCTTCAGTTTGCTTGTAGCAGTACTGAGATGAATGGTTTGCAAATTAAACGAAACATTTTTATGATTCACTTCAGTAGTCGGAACCTTTTTTCCGTCTTTCTTTTTTTTAAATGCAAGGTTAAAAGTGACTAGCAAACCTTTTAAGGTTATTGAAACTAAATTATTAACGCTGCGTTTCACCTTTCTTTTGTCCTCCTCGTGGCATTCCCCCTGATTACTTGCTGCAACTCCCTCCTACAAGTTGTAAATCAAATGAAAAATCTTTTAGAGTACAAAAACATCTGATTAAAATTTTCATCCGCAGGGAAACTGCAGATATGCGGAGGGAAGCCACATCACGCATTTTGTACATTCGAGACTTCTGACAATCCCTCTTCTTTTGGGGCGAGAAGGGTGTAGGCAGTGAAAATTGAGCACTTTCATCTCAGTGAGTAACAAAAGAGAAGTTTCTCACCTTTAAATCCCATTTGCAACCTTCAAAACAACTTTGAAATTTCCATCTAGTGCATGACTACACTTGGCATGTCATGTCTCCCATGTGGTGTGACACAGAGCTATGTCAGCGAGTGTGCCGGATAAAAAGTTGGCTTTCCAGATCTTAAATCTGAACAATCCGCAGGTGTGATGAGATCACCTAGCAACATGGGGCTGTAAAAACAGAATCCTGAAATAGCCCACAATATGCCATTCTTTAATACTATAAAACATACCTGATTTTTTTTCTATTCTGGGCTTGAGGACTTTTCCTGGAGCAAAACAAGTACTTCAAAAATGAAGAGAATCAATGTCACTACCCAGAGACACAACCATCCATTAATTTGCATGTTTTCCTTGAGGCCATGCTTACCTGCAAGGAGATTTCTACCTGTTCTTGCTCTTTTTTCTTCTCTGGACCTTTTGGGGGGGGGCATAATACTTGGATAATACTTTTTCATACCTGTACTAGAGGTCGTTGAGAGTTCACATGTTTTTTCTAAGTTAATAAATTTCGACAGATGTCCCCACAAGTGGGACATCCTGGATAACTAGCTAGATAACTAGCATGTTGGGACTGGGATTATCCACAGTCATGTACTGCATTAGATTCTTCCAATGACAATGTCAGAACATCCTTAAACCAGTCAGTTGAAACACTTGTTGATGAACAATAGTTCCTTTACTGCTGGCAAGAATAGTCCAGTCCAGTACAAAGACATCTCTGGTTGCCCCAGCCAGGACATATCTATCTTAAAGCCACCAGCATGCCCATCCCCCACCCACCCCCGCTCCACCATACAATCATCCCACAGCTGCACTACAGACCAAAGTATGTGGCCATCACTAGCTAAGCGGAGGAGAGATAAGCAGTCAGGAAGCAACAGAAGAATAGTTTCACGTGGCGGTTTCACACAGACCAGCATTCCCATCCCCCAGTACTCAGGCCACCCCGACAGACAACAAACTGTTATTGGGATGGGACCTGGAGAAAAATGACTGACAGAACGCCACCTTGTTCCAGGGGTTGTATTGTACTGGGTTATTGTATAGCATTGCATTTTGTTGCATTTTGTAAGCCGCCTTGAATACTGACAACAGAAAGGGGAAGTAGCAAAAAAAAGCTGGCCATGTAGCGTTTGCGTGCAGATGTGCGGATTCTGCTTCCCTCACAAACCAAACACACACTTAAATTTGTTGGAAAAGAAATGGCCACAGCCCGGTTTATTAACAAATAATGCATAACTCTTTTGAAGCTGGGCAGGCATATCGGGGCACATCCTGGCCACCAGGCAGCGAACCGCTGAACCTGGTCACTGTCAGCTCTACAGCTGACCCCTGGCCCTTCTGCCTTTGAATGCATACTTTATCCTTTTCTCGACTGGTACTATTAGCACACCTGGAAGATTTATTATTTCTGGATAGTCTTTTTGCATTGGTTGTTGGTTTTAGTGCACTGAGGTTCCCCAAGTGAGGCTCCTAGACCGTTGCTGTGGAATGTACACGATACTCTCAATACTGTTTTCTGTCTCACTGTTATATTGATTTTATTTTCATCCTGCAACTAAGTTTCACTTCTCAACAGTTTTAGCCTATTGTCCCGAATCTATGACGCTACATGGCAACTTGGTGTGTTTCCTTCTTTAGTATTCTAGGCATTAATGACTGGCTTGTTTTATTGTTGTTTTTACTGTGTGCCACCCTAGGTGTTCAGAAAGACGGGAGAGAAATCAACGGCATAAATAAAATAAATCTCACGTTCAGTGCAGACAATCGAGTTCCCCCCTTATTGAAAACAGATGTCTGCTTTGCAAAAAAAAAAAGAGAAGCTTAAATGGCTTGTCTCCCCTTCATTCTCCTTGGTCAGCTGAAAAACAAAAAGTCAGACTGAAGTCCATTAACTCCTGTTTTATATTGACATTGCGTGTTCGAAGACAGACATTTTGCAGAGCATACTAATTGTTCCGTGGCTCCCTGCATACCTGCCAGCTTTCTCTCCAACCTATTTGAAGATAATCTATCGGCAAGTATCCTCTAAAGCCAAGAAAGATGAATGCTTTAAAGGGGGGAAAGTTTCCAATTCAAGAGCATAATAATGAAAACAAATTAACTACACCATAGCTAGTAGCCACAACCTGCCCTCTCCTATGCATTATTGCATCTTTTGGTTCGGTTTTGTCTTAGCAGAAAATGGTTATATAAACATTAACTCTTGTGAAATTTCTCTCTTCAACACTAGGATACTTCAGACGTAACTTACCATGGCTTATCATATCTGAATGAGCCTGAGGAATCCTAGAGTTCAGCCTCTCCATTTTCCATCTCTTCTGTAAGATTACTACTTCTATAGCCAACTGTGTATTATTTTATTTATTTATTGTTTAAACTTTTATACCACCCCATCCCCAAAGGGCTTTTATACCGCCCCATCCCCAAAGTATTAGCTTAGTCAGGGTACATGGCTCAGTTGTAGAGCATCCGCTTAGCTTGCTGAAGGTCCCAGGCTCAATGCCTAGCATCTCCCATTAAAGGATCTAGCAGTAGGTGATGCAAAAAACCTCTACCTGAGACCCTAGAAAGTCACTGCCAGTCTGAGCAGACAACACTGTCTATAAGAGACAAATGGTCCGATTTAGGATAAGGCACACGTTCACCTTGCTTTTACTGTCTCGTCTTCCTGCATTTTCAAAAGATTTTGGAATCTGCCTTGAGTTTCCACAAGACAGGTAGGTTATCAATGAAACAATTAAATAAATATATAACCACTGCCTAAGCCAGTGATCAACATGGGAGTTGTTCTAATGCTCCACTTGCATCCTGGTGCCTTCAGGACAGAACTAGGTAAGCACTAAGACCCAAGCAGAGCATTCTAGAACAGAGAAGGTCCAGAAAATGGCAGATTAATTCACAAATGTCTTGTCATCTTTCGATGAGAAAGGGTACAGAGGCTTCTGATGAGGACTAAGTCTCTGCAGGAGCCTGGCCCATTAGCAGAGTGTCTTACTTCAGCCCTATTTTGGACTTGGCTCAGCCTAGGTACATCAATGTGCTTCCCTGAGAAGTACCCTGTGTCTGGGCTGCTCCTTAGCCAGTGCCTCTGATTCATACCTTGACTGACTGACCTATGAATACTGCCTGCCTTGACCCCTGCACTGCCTGACTGCAGCCTACAGATGTGACCTGCCTAACCTCTGCACTGTTGTACCTGTGCTATCTTGTACCACCTGAGCTGCTTAACCTGTGCAACTACTTCCTGGCTGCCTCAGTCATCTACCAGCCTGTCATACCTGGAGCCAAGCAGCACAGTGAGATCCTGGTTGTTGCATTTTTAGCATATAGTTACTAGAAATTATGTCCCAAGTTAATTCAGAGAAGCTTACATTTGAGGTCAAATTTATCAGCTGGAGAGATTTCCAAAACGTCATGCTGCACAAGGACCCAAAGCAGGGTTGCCAGTGATTAATTGGGAAATTTTGGGGGTGGAACCTGAGGGAGGTGGGGTTTGGGAAGGGGAAGGACTTTAATGGGGTAGAGTGCCGTACAATCTACCTTTCAAAGCAAGCCATTTTCTCCAGGTGAACTAATCTCACTTGCCTGTAGTTCAGTTGTAATAGAGGGAGATCTCTAGCAATAACCTGGTGGTTGGAAAGTTCTGTTGAAGTTAAGCACAATCAGTTTCTTATTAAAACTTCAATAACCTGTGCAGTACTTATTCATGTCCTCTTTGCCACTGCATGGGCAGCAATCTCATTCCAGGGGAAGGAATTGTGATCAGTTGGGATTCCAAGATGCAGACCATGCCAGAGTTGACCAACATGGGAAAATCTCAGAATATCAACAATGCTCAATGAATTAGGTAAAAAAGGAGCATGAGATGCCAGAACATCAACTGTGGAAATAAAGAGCATGAAATTCCATTTTTGCGGGAGTTGATCCAGTTGGATGCAGAAACAGATAGATACTAACAGGCCAATCCAGAGCACCGAACAGCCAGAGGGCTTTCAGGTGGCGAAGGGAGGGAAGAAAACCCAAAAAACCTCCCTACTACCAAAAGCCCTCGATAGGGCTGGATGGACTTGGTGGTGTATGTCCAAGGCCCAGATTGCTGCACACTTACTCACAAACATGGGGTGGACACCAACTAATGTCGGCTCCATCCCCAGGAGTGCCCCTGCTGTGCTGACAGGGCACTCAGTGTCATGTGCGGGCATTTCGGAATGGTGTGGTGGCCGGCCACTGGACTGTATCCCCCTCCACCAGGGTAAGTGTCCCGGGGAGGGCAAATCCACCAGAATGGCCCTGCACTGCCTTCATGGGACGATTCACCCTCCTCCCGAATCTGGACTGGGCCATAAATCTGTTTCTATTTTCTGTAAAGAAATAACTATGCCATTTTGGGCAACATTTGGTCTAACATGAACATGGCAAAAAGGACAACGTTAATACACTTCTGAGCTTTTGGTGAAGTATGGTCCATGTTTTGGATAACAAGTTGCTCATAAGACTTCTTTTTTTTTTTTTAGCACAGACC
Source organism: Sphaerodactylus townsendi (assembly GCF_021028975.2). Classification (NCBI taxonomy): domain Eukaryota; kingdom Metazoa; phylum Chordata; class Lepidosauria; order Squamata; family Sphaerodactylidae; genus Sphaerodactylus; species Sphaerodactylus townsendi. Next base: position 61,778,486 of record NC_059435.1, read on the forward strand.
ACTTCAAGGGAAGTACTGCTTCATCAAACCTGAGCACATTTTCCAAACAGATTAGATTAGGGCATGTTGTCCCCTTTAAGTCTTTTTTTTTTAGAAAAAAGATTACTTGTTAATGTCCTGACCCTAGACCTAATGCAATAAACTCAAGGAATGGTAACTATTGCTAGGCTTTTCCAGTAATGTCACTGAACTCATTAGAGATAACTTCTTGGCCCGGGCCAAAAAAAAATCCTAATTATTAAATTCAACCTCGTATTGTTGAAGACTTTCACGGCCAGAATCACAAGGGTGTTGTGGGTTTTCTGGGTTGTATGGCTGTATTCCAGTAGTATTTTCTCCTGATGTTTTGCCTGCATCTGTGGCTGGCATGCCTGCAGAAGATACTACTGAAATTCAGCCATACAACCCAGAAAACACACAACACCCTAGAAATTCAACCTTCATGGAAAACGGTGGCCTTGTTAATAAGTGGAGTAAATAAACAGAAATCTGTTTGTATGGATACAAAAATAGAACTTGAAAGAATTGCTGTAATGGCCATGTAATTGCCACCAGGTATGCAGGTCATGAGATAATGAACAGTTCTTACAAAACCATTCAGCAATCTCAATTACATGCATTTTTGGAAGTCTAATGCTTAACTCAATCCACACAGCAGGACCTTGTATCCTAGTCACCAATTTAAGAAGTCACAAACCATGGAACATTTCACTAATGTGTACATGTGTGAAATGAAAGAAGATAGTTTGATCATGGCCATTGTTGGAATCATTACCCATCTGCTTATTATTGTAACCAGTGGAGCAAAACTACATGGGATAAGGCCCGTATTAATTATTTAATATGGTGTGAATGGATGCTTACAAAAAAAATCACATGCATGCCACATTTCAGAATATTATATTTTGTTAGGTTATACAAGTTAATGCCAGCATAAATGGTACATATAAAAAAAGTAAAATAAATCATAGCCTATTTAGCCATTCTCCTGCTTAGCATATGTTTGCAGGAATTTATTAACAACTATTTGCTCTAAACTACACATATTTAATGAATAAAACATTTACAAGAATAGTCTGATTCCTAGCATCCTAACCCACTACACACTGCTTGAGGAGATCTTTTTTTAAATAAAAACAATCTCCACAAGTATGTGCCGACACTGTAATGTGCTATATTTTTTATCTAGTCCTTTTTTGAGGAGATCAGGACCACAGGCACGGCTCTTCCTTTCCCTCATTTTACCATCATAATGGAATTACACTCAAGTAGAGGGAGCTGGGTGTTCTTGGGTGCTCCATGCCACATGCTATGGGGATGGGGAGTAAATAGCCATTGTGGCGATGTGGCAACATCACTTCTGGCACAAACCTGGAAGTGACATCATCACGGCAGCACAATGCTGTGATCCACTCATACTTTTGAGAAGAAAACTACGGAGTCATACTTTTGAGAAGAAAACTACAGAGTAGAATCCTAGCAAACCATGCCAACATGATGACACCACTTCCAGGGTTGGGCTGAAAGTGATGTCATGGTGTTGTTGTAATTCTTATTTTCCCTCATTTGCATGTCCCTGCCCTCAACCCCCCCACTAGTTGCCAACAATCAGTGGGCAACCCTAACCAGAAATGATGGCTTTGACAAACTATTTTGGATTTCTTGTTACACCATCTGACAATATCCAAACGGCCTTCATGTTACTGAAAGCTTCAGTGGGCTTCTGCAACTGCCACAACTCGTGGCTGTGGTAGAAAAATTGCTTGTGATAGCAGAAGTTCAGAGGCCAGTAGCTGACTAGGCTGTAAACTGGGAATCCATTGGTGATAAAACTAGCAACCATTCTAGTAGCAGGTACAACAGAAGGGCAAAGGCTTTGGTCCAGATGCTGACAGGTGAAGAGAAATTCCGTAGGATCATTCAACACATTTTCCCGCATATGCAACATAACCACTTTGTCAAAATGCTCATAACAAGCTGAACTAAAGCTTGGTAAGTAGATCAGCAATGAACTACTGACTTGCAAAATGCAGTATGTCTGCTGGTTATACAGAGCAAGAGACTCTGCACTTTTAAATCAGCTAAGTATTCTTACCGGTAAAACTCAGCCAGAAACAAATCCCAGCCAATAGACATCACTTATGAGAAAAGAAAATGAAAAATACAATGTAATATTCTATTGTAGCTCTGCGTTGATGGTTCTGAGTTAGTAATTTAAGGACATACTTAAAACAAAACAAAAAAGATCCCAAAAAGGTCTCTCCATCACAATTCACAGTAAAGTTAGTTATGGGAAGTGCAGTTTTATACCCCAAATAATAAACCCCAGTACTGTTTGTTCGAAAAGCTCCTTTAGAATAGTGCAGATGGAGGGACAGCTAAAATGGAGAGATAGTAGTTTAAGGCTATCTAGTTGATTTATGGAAGGGTTGAGATTTGAACTAAGACATCCTGATAGTTAGCTGATTCACTTAGACACTGTGCTACTGTAGTTCTTACAAGTATATGCTTTCTGCAATATTTGTACATTTTTGGCATTATGAAGTGCACCATTAGTAAAGAAACTGTCTTAAATAATGGAACTCTGACCACACACCCAAATTTATCCTTTAAAGAAAATAGCTTACTTGTGAAAAAAATATACCAGGAACTGAAACATGCTGAAATTAGAGTTTGCTCTTTGCCACTTCTAGAAAGAATTTATTGTTCATCAGACTGAAGAATACCTTTAGCAGGGTCTATTCTTTGCTGACAAGACATTTACTTGTGAGTAGCTAGCTAGGACAGCTTGAATGTGGGAACACGAGAGAATGATATAAATTAACATTTTCCTCCAGTGCTGCTGTTAAATTATATAGTTTAAGATGCATTGTGACTGTTGTTATTTATTTGGTACTATTATTTTTTGTGGCTAGAAACCTAAAGAATGCTTCTTAGAGATCTCTTGTCAATAACTGATCAAATCTAGAAAGAGATGTTCTTTCTTTTTCTTTTATAGTGCCATGTTAAGGATAGGTTATTTGGAACTTCCACGGATTTAACCTGTAACTGGGGGGAAAAAATCCAAACATCCATTTTTGAAATAACTTGTTATACAATACCTCAACACAGAGTCAGAACAATGTCCCACTGAATGTATTTATACCTTATGGCTTCAGGCTGTGCTTCCCCTTTGATCTGTGAAACTTGAATCCTGCAGTTGACTGGCAGTAAAATATACCTCTTATCTGATTAAAACTGGTCTTGTGTCATATGATTCTATTAGTTGCATTTAAACATCCGCCAGTTGGGTTCATTTCCTGATTGACAGTCTCAAGTGAAGAGCCAATTGTTCGGTGAACTGCTTGGTGTGCCTTGATGAATTCTGATGTGCTCATTGGCATTATTATTAATGTCTTCATACATAATTATACTTTCTGCCATATATAAGCATACTTTCTGTCAAAGTATAATCAAAATCAACTTGAGATTTGAGTTTAGACTTACTACTTGGAAGTCTCTGTGTGCCTCCAGCGTCCACCTGTGAACCTAATCAGTCTTGTGATTAGCTACGGCGCATAGTTCTTGAATAACTGCCAATGGCTGTGCAGTCACACAAATATGACAATATAATTTCGAGGATACTGGCCACTTAAAAGGATGAATCTGTGTGTCCAGCTGCAATGCAGGGACAATCTGCAAGCAATTAGACCAGTTATTCAATTTAATAACTAGATCAACATGATACCCAGAGATTCTGATTCTTTGCTTGGAAATAAGAGGATTTGGTGTGTGTTTCTAAACTGGGCAAAAACTGCAACAACCAAGTTGTTGAATTAATTTTTTCACAAAGAAAATGTTCATAAAGCAGCAGCATTGGTGTGAAAGCCCTTCCAGAATTTACAGAAATTCCATGAAAAAAAATTGGGGGTGGGGGGGGAGTATCCACATTACATAAATCATATATGAAGTGCCCTGGTCAGGTGGTATATGTAGCCAAATGGCATTTCAGAAGAGATGGTTTGCATTCCAGAACGATTAATCTCTGCAAGCTATGGATGTGGTAAAACTTTCTCCTTCCTATTGGATAGCATGTCAGAGTTTAACTCCTCCTTATTTTATTTATTTTTATCTTATTTGTTGGATTTGTATCCTGCCCGATCCCTGCAGGGCTCAGGGTGGGTCACAGTATAAAATCATGGTCAAGTGAGCTGGGATCTGGGCCAACGAGATGAATTCTATCTCCCTGGCTAGAGCAGAGGGGCTCAGAGAGGCTCATTTTGCCAAAATAGTTAAGTCAGACACAACTGCCACCACTCATTAATACCAAATGATGCACATAACACAGAAAGTACAGCCTAGGGTGACTCATTTAAGCCAAATGGAATTTAAATATGCCCACATTTCAGTGCTGATTAGAGTATTTTCAGACTACCGCTTGCAAAAAGTCACTGTTTTTAACTGAGATCAAACGGCAGTTGGGAAGGGAGGATTACATTCTTTGGGTACCGCTATCTTGAAAGTTGTCAGTAGCTCAATCTATAAAAATGGGCACAATGTTGCAAATTCAACAAAAACAAGTTACAACAGGGAAAGAAGGAAGATAGCTGAGGCTGACATCATGGACAAAGCACCACAGTTAATATAAAACAGTAAATTTATAAAATGGCATTTCCAACTTTAACCCGCAGCCGTCTGCGATTAAAATAAATGCAAATTCACAGCCCCCATCTGATATCTTTCTGCTGTTTAAAATTCTAAGACAGCCCTTTCTAATCCAATACCGTTTTTCCCACTCAGTGTTTCAGAAGCTGTCTTTCATGATTTCTAATCAAAGTTGATGATAACCAGTTTTGGCAACAGATTGCAGTATCCCAACTGAGTAATTAAGCCAAGAAATGTGTTCACTTCTACCTAGAACTCTTGGCCCATTTTGTAGTCTTAGCATCTCTAGACATAGCCAAAAAGGGATTGATGGATTTTATAATCTGGTCAACGCCCTTAATATAGTTAATGAATGGATGTCAGAGGTCTACAGTGTTTGCATGCTTTAGAAACCAGAAAGATACATGACAAAGATAAATGGCAACATTGGTTAAAAAAACCCACACAGATTATTTGGCTGCGGCAGTTTATAAGAGCATACAATGGAACCTTTGACTCACAACCAACTTATGATTGATTGAAAATTAGACCTACAATGAAAACAGTGACACGACAAAAATAAAAAAAATAAATTCAATTCGGCTCACTTCAACATATTCTTTAAATGAAAAAGGTAAATCACAGCAAAACAACATTATGGGGAAAAACAATATTGATTTGGAAAGGAACAAACTATAAGATAGCCAGAGTCAAATATAAAGGAAATTCATCACTGGAGGAAAGGAAGTGGGAGGATAAAACTCATCATAGAAAGGAGAGGAGCGGGCTTAGATATTTTTGTTTTAGGATGACAGAACCACTGTGATGTTAAAATAAAGTATTGCCATGAATTCTACCAGTTCCCAGAACAGAGTTCATCATGTGGGGAGGGGGCGGAAAATCACCCCCCACACACATATCTAGGCTAGTTTGGGCACGATCCTTTACCTGGGAGTAAGCTCGGTTGCTGGCAATGGGGCTTGCTTCTGAGTAAACCCTCCTAGGGTTGTGATTCACCCATTCAAAGCGTTGCACGGTTTCTTCACCAAGCTTACTCCTGAGTAACATGTGCCTTGGAGCCAACCGTTTTTTCTAAACTAAAACCTCAGTATTCAGGTTAAACTGCCGTGTTGGCACTTTGCGATAAATAAGTGGGTTTTGGGTTGCAATTTGGGCACTCGGTCTTGAAAAGGTTCGCCATCCCTGATATATACCATTAACTATAAAGATCAACCTTCAGATAGACAGTTGTGTGTAGGCTTGCACCAATGGAGCTACAGAAATATACATTACTTAAACTCACTAAGCATTTGCAATATGAACATATGAAATGACCTTAATGATAAGTCACGCTATTTTGGCCCACTTGGGTTGGTATTATCAATCTTAACTGGCAGCCACTCTACAAGGTCCCAAGCAGAGACCATTTAGCTGGTGGCACCAGGATTTGCAAAGTATACATTTCATCGCAGAACTGTGTCATCTCCTGGTTATCCTACTGCAGCCTGTTGTAATCTTATTACAATAGCTTTTTGTTGTGACATGATAAATTACATGTCACCAAAGTATGACCCAAGTAAAGCTTCTCATATCTTGGTGAACTTAGGAAATTGTAGACTATAAGGCATCCTGACTAACATTAAGTAAGAAATTATTCATTTAGATTTAATCCAGGTTGGTACCCAATTTTTTCTTAGTTCTATGACTTGAGTCTAGCACCTACACTTGATAACCTGACAGAGACCCAGAACCTTCCTAAGACAGAACTGTGTAGGCATCACCAATTTAGCCACTGATCAGCTAATTGAGCTGTTCATTATTAAACACGTCAGCTTTTCTGTTAGAAGACTTAAACTGTTTATTTTCATAAGATATGCATCCCCCTAATATTCAGGTTTTCAGTTAAAGGTAATTGAGGTACGACTCGGAAGTGTAAATAATAATTAGAAAAATAATGTGAACCAGGTATAGCAAACAAGCATTTTTTAGGGTGGTGGGTTGGGAATCCATGGAAAGAGTCATTAAGAGCAAACCAAATTTGACTTCCATGAGTGAGCTCTTAGGCAAAGATTTATGCTGCACTCCCCTCCCCAATAAGCATTGCAGATTCTCAAAATAAACCATCACAACTGCTTTTATTTTTACACACCTCCCTGTTCTTGAAAATGGCTAACGTCAGCAGTAACGAAAAGCAGCAGTCCCTGGAGTGACATAATTATATTCTCAACTTTAAAAAAAAACACCTAACGCTTTAATTGTTACTGTGAAAAGTGTGCCTACAAGTCAAACAAATACAGGAGGAAGGAAAAGAAATCGATGCTATTAGCTTAACAGCCCCCTGCAAGCAAATGATGGCAGATTCAGATAATCGGCTGATTAAAACCAGACGATTCAAATGAACGAAACACCATCTGAGCTTCCTGAAATGGCTAAGTTAAGACCAAAGTAAGTGGGAACCTTTTCAGAGAGTGGTGCTGTTCAGATTCCAATGGCTACCATGCTACTGAGGCCAGGCATAAAGTAGGATTAAGGGGAAATTGAGGCAGTTATTTATTTATTTGTATTTATTTTAGTAGATGTAATATGCCGCCCCTCCCTTTCCAGGCTTGGGGCAGCTCACAGCACTTCATGTGACAACATTGAACAATTAAACTATTAAACCATTGCAACAAATTACAACCTGTTCACACACACCCAGCATAACCTACCTCACAAGGGTGTTATGAGGATGCTGCAAGCCACTTTGGGGGGGAAAGCAGGGTACACATGTGAATTATTCTGTTTTAATTCTGTAGCTCTGTGGCATTAAATTAGTTGCATAGAGTAGGTGATGTGCTGGTTTTTAGGTTTGATATTTTAATAGCTCTTTGTTTGCTGTGGAGTTTGGGGGTAGAATTTTGATACTTAGGGGCCTTTTGTATAATTCAGCGAACCACACTGAGAATGTTTGCGTTGAAGGGCATTGGATTGCCAGAAAGACTGTAGGTGGGTATACGGGTGGCCATGATTCTGACGGCACAGTCACTTCACTTTGAGTAAAAAACTGGAGGTGACTACAAGTAGCTCTACAAAATGCTGGAAACTCTATGGTAAAACCCCATGGGACTCCTAGAAGGGCTTGACAGATTCCTTTTTTAACCAGAAATGAAAACAATTTCAGAAGAAGGCCATTTAATGTAATTACAATCAAACGGTGGCAAATAAAACACTGTGTAAGTAGGCGATTGCGTGACAATAATGCAACTATGGAGCATTCTGCAGGTTTTACTTGTAGCACCAAACTTTGCTTCACAATATGAATGCATGCAACAGTACATCATTGTAAATCAATAGATTACATTCACAATCAAAGTTGCTTTCATGAGCTATTAGACAATGAGCTGGGGCTTTCTCTTGATGAGTACATGTTGCATTAATCATCACATACCTACAGAGACACTAAAGTACACCATTGTATATCAAGCTTGTCAAAATGCAAGAGTTATTTGGTCAGAAAAAGATCTGACTGCATGAATCACTTCGCTGCTCATTCATCACTGAGCAGGTTTTACTTTCTTGAAGGATAATGAGTAGGGTTGTGTTTTTTTCTTTAAGTAAGTGAGATGTAGGTGTAATGATTCTGCATGAGCAAGATTTGTAATTTCTCAAGGAAGAGCTTGTCTTTCTGATTCTGTTTTGATGAAACTCTTTTGCACTTCAGAGAATATTTGCATTAAATTACATCTGGGACATTATCACTTAGGAAACCAGCTAATATCCAGGTGGCTGTCACCTGGTGACATCAAATGCTAGCGTTTCATTTTTATTCCTTGCAAATCTTGGGTCCCTTTCTGATCTGCATTTCTCATGTTTAAACATAAAAAAACAGACCTGCAAATTTGAATGGGTGTGCAAACCCTGTATCTTAAATCAGGTTCCTACCTATACACCATTGGCCTACGGTCCAGACTCAGAAAAAAAATATCAATCAAGGAAAATCCACTGATAAATGAAACAAGTTTTTGTATATATTTGCATTAATACCCAATTCCTAAACCACAGAACTTTACATATTTCTGCATTAAAGCCCAAAAGTCAATGTGTGTTTTCTACTGGCTGTTGTGGGGTTTCTGAGCTATGTGCCTTGGTCTCTCTGCCAAAGATCACAAGTCACAGAACCCTCAACGGAATCAATGTTATCCAACACTGCTTTAATATAATGTCTTAAAGTCTACTTAAGGATAAAAATCTAGCTTAGGGTTGCCAACCTCCTGGGGGGCAGGGGCGGGATGGAGGCCTCCTTAAATTACAACTGACCTCCAGAAGATAGAGATTTGTTCCCCTGGAGAAAATGGCTACTTTGGAGACTGGACTTTATGGTCCCTCCATCCCCTGCCATCCTCTGGTTCTATCCCCAAATCTTCAGGAATTTTCCAAGCCAGAGTTAGCAACCCTAATCTAGCTAGGTCATAGGTGTCAAACTCGTGGCCCTCCAGATGTTATGGACTACAGTTCCCATCACCCCCTGCCAGCATGATGCTGGCAGGGGATGATGGGAACTATAGTTCATAACATCTGGAGGGCCGCGAGTTCGACATCTGTGAGCTAGATCAAAGCAGTTTCCAATACATATCAGAGATTTTTCAAGTTTACTGACCTAATAAGGAGCTGAATTGTTTATAAAGGACCTAGAAAGCAAGTAATCATGGATGGCCCAGAGTAGCCTGATCTTGCCAGATCTCAGAAGCTAAGCAGGGCCAGCCCTGGTCAATAATCAGATGAGTTATTGTGCAGAGGAAGGCAATTGCAAACCACCTCTGTTAGTCTCCTGCCTTGAAAACCCTGCAGGGTGTCTGTATGCTGGCTGCAACTAAACAGCACTTCATATACATGGTTAGCAAGAACCATTCCACAAACTGTTTTCCTTTATCTGGCAAGATCAATTCCTGCCAGCAGCAGAGGGGGAGGCGGTTCTAACCATCAAGTCACAGCTAACTTATGGTGAACCCATAGAGCCGTGGTGGCGAACCTTTGGCACTCCAGATGTTATGGACTAAAATTTCATAATTGGAAATGGGAATTGTAGTCCATAACATCTGGAGTGCCAAAGGTTCGCCACCACTGCCATAGAGTTTTCAAGGCAAGAGATGTTTGGAAGTGGTTTGCCATTTCCTGCCTTCACATCACCCTGGTTTTCCTTAGAGCTAGTCTTTCATCATATTAGCCAAGATCGAGGCTGAGAATGTGTGACTGGGCCAAGATCACCCAGCATGCCTCCACATTGCAAATGGAGGTTTGAACCTGGATTTTCCGGGTTCTAGTCCATCACCTCAACCATTACACTACACTGGCAGAGAGCTACTATACTTTCTCTCACCAAAAGATAGAAGCTCAATTGTAACCAAATACCCCACTTCTTCCTGTTGAATCCTCTGCTTGTAGGTCTGTTCATGAAGGTCACAGTTGAGATTCTATCATTCAGTGAGACAAGGTATAGAAGGTAAAACAGATCGGAATAAAGTTATGACATCTTTTTCCAAGGCAGAAATGAGGGAGAAATGTATTAAAAATAAGCAGTATTGGAATGTCACATACATGGACTATTCCCACCATATTCCCACCATATTCCCATAGTCAGCACATATGCGGGAACCAAGGACAGAGCACATGTGAGGTGGATCGTGAACACAAGCCACGAGCGAGCCAGTCCTGAGAAAACGGTGATGTCTGAAATAGAGAACATATTTTTCGTTCCTCGGAAACATGATGTATGGGATTTTGAAGCTCTGGAAACAAATGAACCTTTAAAGGAAGGGGCATCTGGTAACTCATGTTTTTTCAGCAGAAAAAAAAGAAACCAAGGGCAATTGTGTAGAACATAAAACAGTTCAAAGCAGAATTCTATCTTCCTTAGTGCTTTAACAAAGGTTAAACATACAGGATCGCTGTGACCCCTCAATGACCTATGATTAGCACTAGAAAGCTAAATGGGACAATAGCCCTGGAATATTTTACCCTTTGAACACACAATCTGTTTATTTTTCTTGAAGTCTGCTATCTCGGAGCACTGCGGAGAATTTTTTTTCTCACACAGGATTCCAAGCGACGACGTTCACTGTAAGAAGTGGCAGGCCAAAAGCCCTTAGAGAGAGAGTAAAGGCAACAGAGTGATGCATTAGCACACAGACAACTTTTCCTGACACTCCACTACGGACGTGTCCAAAATCTGACCTTCCTCATTCCAGCACTCTTGGCTTCTTGGAACCCAGCAGAGGTTGCAAATAAGTGCACACATTAAAGGAAAGAAAAGGTGCATTTCGGTTCCTGCTGGCCACGCTAGCCTGGCCCCAAAGTGCTTCATTTAACGGCACACCATCACGCAAAAAGCTTTTGTTTCAGACAACGAAGGGAGAGCTCAGCTCCAGGAGGTGTTTGCTGTGACTTTTGCACAATTAATTTCTTCCAGAGAGTTCCACGCTTCCCCCTTTTGCTTTGCTCTCTGCTCTCTTCCCCACTTGTTTCTCATCATTAATTTTCTTAATCAACTTTCGTAACACCCTCATAGACACGGCACAACAAATGTGATTGAACTGCAAGCGTCTAAATAACTTATATTGCTTGTCCTGCTGTGTCATCCATGTTTAAATGGCTCTAAGGGAAAGGAACAGAGGCAGAATTGCAATGGAAGGGGAACTGGCAGACAGCGTTTAATTTCAGAAATTTGGCCAAGTAATTCCTTGGGAAATGAACCATTGACAAATACAAAAAGAACCCCCAAAGAGTTGGAAGGCCTTGATGATATTGTGGAAATGTTTCAACAATACAGACAAGCTATTTTTTTTTGAAGTATCTGCTTAGGGTCCCAGATGTCTAATGAAGGTATTCATAATAAGAGTGCCATCTTTGACAATATAATACAGTCATTTTATAACCTGACTTGTGTATATATGCATATTAATGTCAAAGTGGCATCAACGGCCCTGGTCCAGGGTACATATTTCTATTAGACTGCTGAGCTACTGACGGCTCTCAAAGGCAATTTTCCTTAGGCAACATCTGCCCTCGTCCCCCCTTGGGTCAAATGATGGCGCAAACTCTTTGCTAATCCTCCATTGGCGCTGCACTAGGGATTATCAGTTTTTCTGCCACTGTGAAAGAGTTTACTTTGCCCTGCAGAACTCAAAGCAGAGAATCCAATTCTCTTTTAACATGTTCAACCAGAACATAATACTCCTGGCATGAAGAAAGAGAACCAAAGGAACAGCAAACAAAATGTTCATAGGGGAAGGACATGGTTGCTTGCATAGGTTTTAATATTGATTTCACTGAACAATGAATTGGCTACATATTGACTGTGGCTGTCCTCAGTGCTGCTTCCGGTGGCCTAGTCTAATGACACGCTACTACTGAAACTGCTGCTTCTGAAAATATCCATCCTTAAATAGATGGCAGTTTGCACATCTCTGTAACTTGACTCACTATCACATTAACTAGAAGCCATTTTGGGATGTTAACCCGCTTTTGAAATGGAAAGGCATTAGACTATTGGCTGAGCTGGGCAGCCTGATGTTAACTAGCCAATCAGGGAAGCGCAAGAGATGCATATTTAAAGCTGGCACACTTTGCTCTGTCTTTTTTTTGGCAAGGTTCACAGTCATAGTTCTCTAGTTGCAACGTGCAAGGAGTTCAGGCGCCCTTCATCCAACTTCAAAGCAAGTGGATCGGTTGTCAAAATGTATGAAAGGGGCTTCCTTTCTGAGTAACAGAGTTTGCCCATTCAGAGCCAAGCCACTGACTCACACTACAAAATGCTTAAGCAGAAATAATCATAAATACAATAAACAGTAAACAAAGGAAATTTCTCTCAACAAAAGCACACTTCTTTTTCCTCACTGCTGAAGACACTTCAATCTCTTCTCCCTCAAGACACTTACAATTAAGTCATAGGGTTCTGAGCGATGGAAAATGGGCTTAGAAATGTAACAAGGCTGAGGACTACACTATAAATCCCCAGATTCCTCTGTATGTAGAAATTTAATTCTGACCATACCAGAGATAGCAGCTATTAAATCCCTGCATTACAGCCCCTAACCATAATCTACTATTTCCCCCTCCATCTCCTTTCTTGTTGGTGTAGCGCTGAGGAAATCTGGCTGGGCTGGGCCATCCAGCAATCTGACGCATTTAAAAACTCAGGGTATGCAATGTTTTTTCCCCACCCCATCCTCATGGCTTATTTTGAATCGAGGCATTACGAGGGCTTAGTTGAGGAGCCTGGTTTCAGGAGCAGGGCTGAGCATTGGAATATTGGAAGAAACTGTACCTTTATCACAGAAAGACTGCAGCCTCCTGCCTCTTCGCATATTTAACATTTAGAAGCTGGTTGTTTCTGAGCACTGGCTTAGGCAGGGTTTTCAAACATGTCTGACTCCATAACCCTTCTGGCTTTGCCTCTCTTCATTTTAGTTTCAGGTCAGCACCACAAATATTCTCTCTATATATTTATAGTGTGTGTGTGTGTGTGTGTGTGTGTGTGTGTGTGTGTGTGTGTGTGTGTGTGTGTGTGTGTGTGTGTGTGTGTGTGAGAGAGAGAGAGAGAGAGAGAGAGAGAGAGAGAGAGAGAGCTTGCAACTTTTAAAACTTTCATTTTGATGCCTGTATCAATAAATTGATAAACGACATGGTGTGTATGAACAGCGGCCAGGCGCCTGATCCTGAGTGCTGAACAGAGCATGTCAGTTCAGCACCCAGGATCGTTTTTTTTTTAGAGGACGTGTCTTTGAAGCTTCACAGACTTGAGAATCAGCAAGGATTTTCATATTGAATCTGTGAAGCTTCGAAGACACATTCTCTAAAATAAAAAAAGGGGGAAACTATAGTGACTCGCTGCTGCGCTGGCCAACAACCGCTGTCTAGAGCTGGCTGTATTGTTTACCACAGTGGTCTTTACTGCTAGTATCTGAATATTAAAAGCAGTACTATCAAGTTCATAAGGTCACATAGAATTTTTCTAGGAATTCCAAAGAAAATGTTCCAAAACAAAAGAAAATGTCTCCTATAATTCGGCTGTGACAGAATAATTACAAGAAGACAGAAACTGATTTTTGTAAAGTATTAAATACTAGAAGAGGGCAGATATTTTGCATTCAAATATGCCACTATCTCCCTATCATAAGTGGGAAGAATAATTTTCAAGTGCCAGTTGAAATTGTCTTCTGTGATGGGAAACAATACTATGAAAGGAGCAGTAACAGGTGAAGGTTAATGGCAGGATTCTCTCATCCCTTCATGCTACATTTTAAAAATGCTGGTTAAAAAAGATCCAGGCTTATTTTCCTTCTTTTCCCCCCCAAGTTAATCAAAATGTTGTAGGTATTTGGTGAAGCTGGATAGAGATCACTTTTTCTTTTTCTGTAATACTAGAACAATACAATGACATTAATGAATAGATTCAAGGGGAAAACAAAGGAAAATACTTTTTTTAACTCGGGGAATAATTAAATTGTTGAAATTACTGACAGTAGGTGTAGCAATGGTCACAAGCATTATTTTATCATTAAGTTCTTGGACCCCTGAGCCCCACCACCACCGAGGGTGCTCCTCCCCAGGGTCTGAGGCACTCTTCTTCCGGCCTCAGTCAAAGGTACAGCTGACCCCCAGTGACCCTTTTTACAAGGCTAAGAGGTCCTGAGTCAGGCACTGGCTGCCCAGGCCCTCACTCTTTTCATTCCCTTCCTCCAATCTGGGTTCCACTGCCAGGCCTTCCCTCTGGCACTGCCCTCAGAGCTTTTAAAGGCCCTCATCCAGCCCATTTGCTCTTTCCCTTCCTTCCTGGTAAGACTGGTCCTCGCCTCTTCCTTGTTACTGCTCCAAGAGGCAGAGGCTTCAGCAGGATTTCTGGGCCTGCTTCAGGCCCCTTACTGAGGGTGTCATTCCTGGACGCAGGTCACATCTGACTTGATGGCATTTCAAAGCAAGAGACCTTCAGAGCAGTGGCGTAGTGGTTAAGAGCAGGTGTACTCTAATCTGGAGGAACTGGGTTTGATTCCCTGCTCTGCTGCTTGAGCTGTAGAGGCTTATCTGGGGAATTCAGGTTAGCCTGTGCACTCCAACACAGCTGGGTCACCTTGGGCTAGTCACAGTTCTTCTGAGCTTTCTCAGTCCCACCTACCTTACAGGGTGTTTGTTGCGAGTGGGGAAGGGAAAGGAGTTTGTAAGCCCCTTTGAGTATCTTTACAGGAGAGAAAGGGAAGATATAAATCCAACTCTTCTTCAGAGGTGATTTGCCACCGCTTACCTTGCATCATGACCATGGTATTTATTGGAGGTCTCCCATCCAAATCCCTGCCAGGGCCAATCCTGCTTAGCTTCTGAGATTCAAGTCAGGGCTGTCCAATCCAAGTCAGGGAAGTCACAAGCATAGGTGGCTTTAAAAGGAGGTTAGGCAGGTCCATAGAGGATAGGTCTATCAATGGCTACTAGTCATAGCACCTAAAGGGAGCTTCCCTACACAGAGGCAGCAGACCTCTAAATACTGGTGCTAGGATGCAGCATCTGATGAAGGCCTTGGCCTCCATGCCTTGTTTGCTGGCCCTCCAGGGCAACTGGCTGGCTACTGTATGAAATATTATGCAGGACTAGATGGGCACAGAGATGATCCAGCAGAGCTCTTCTTACATGATTAGGTAGGTGACAATTTCAAAAGTACCATATGCTGAGGAGGATATTGATTGACTCAAGAAAAAGGAAACCACAACTTTCAGTTTGCAAGACCTAAGTAGAGCTGTCAGATAGGATGTCAACATACTTGAGGACATATTGCACATAGTGCATGTACAGATGGGCTTACTTCCATTCCCTGTCTACGTAGGTTTTTGCAGGGATGGGGGTACAAGTACATCAATAGAATTATTTAATTGTTGTGGTAATGGAAATCTATTTGGTTTATAACTTTTGTTTACATTTCCTGGCCTGTCCTTTGAGGTCAAAGGTATACAGCTGTGCAGCAGAGATAAAAAGGTCCAGAAATACCTCATGGTTCATTACACAGAACACCTGCCTTCTATACCATTCATGCATGCAGGACTTTGAGGTTTGAGAATGTGTAGGGGAACTAAACGGATGGCTTCCTCCTCTCTTCTTTAATCACAGTGGAGCTCAGGAAGCTCAGCAGGAAATTGCTGGCTCTTTCCCTCTTCCCAGTGGCCAATTCATCAAACCTCACAGATTTCTTTCTCTTCTCCCAAAAATAATTCCATTTCCTCAATTGGGCATACCTTGGTGGATACCATCTACCTCTGAGCTCTCCTTCTGCAAGCCGAGGTAGAGACCCACACACACAAATTTGTGGAAATGGCATATTTCCCTAACTACTTACACAGAAAAAAACATTATTATCCCTCCATAATATTGACATACACAACAGTTTTAATACTTATGCACAAAACTCAACTCCTTCTGCCCTATGCAACATGAACAGTATACATGAATATTATTATATTGGGACATGAATTCATTTAATTTTCAAATTTAACTTCACTAAACCAAGAATCTGTCAAACAGAAATTGTTATTTAGACAATGACGGAAACTGTTTAAATAACAATCCTAAATGGGCCTGAAAGACAGAAATTTAAGGCTGTCCAGGTTCTATCTATTGTCCCATCAAATGCTGATGCCTTAAACTGCAGCAATTTTTACCCACCATCAGAAAAGCTTTGACCAATGATAGTTAATGAAGTTCAATCTCCACAAACTGTTCACTGTGGCTTTAGATTCCAAACAATTTAGCTCTGACTGTGTATGCAAGACTTTGTAGGACTTTTTTTGAAATTCAAATGAGGATGAATCACATGCATACTAACTGAAATGGATGGCTCTGCTCTCAACTAAAGACATTAATGCCAAGTGTGGACCAAATCTTCCTCCGATTCCTTCTCTCCACCCCCACCACCCTCTCACCTCCAATAAAATTGAAACCATTTCAATGGCATTATAGATTGTCTACAGTGTACTACTGGTGGTATTAACCATGTGAGGTTGTAGATACAGTTGATCAAATCAATCACTATTATTAGTTTGGCTGAGTTTTATACTTTAAAATATTTAATTTTTGTGTGTGTGGCCAAAATGGAGTGCTTCCACAATGTCTTTCTGACTTGCATGCCAATGACGATACTATTGCGACATATAGTGGGGAATTATAGCTCTCTAACAGCACAACCTTTAGCAGATTTATACCCTTATAAGCCACGCTGACTTTCTGCTTAGGACTGCACTGCTAATATACTTGTGTGCAATGGCAGGTACAACAAATGGAAACAAGATGAAATCCCACCAGCAGTAGTTAGTTGTGCATAAGAAACACAATAGATTGATCTGGTAGTAGCTACAGTGCCTTGAGCAATGTGAAAAAGAGTTATAGTGCTGACTAGCCCGTTCACCTAAATTCAGAGCTTTTAAAATCAATGGCTGCATGAACTTAGGACTTCGTCCTTTGCAGACTTTTCAAACTCACTTATTCTCCAATATTGTTCCATTCCCAAGATATCTGGCTTGAATCTGTGAACTCTGTGGGGAATATAGGCAAGTCTTTTGATTTGGCTTCTCAAACAACACTCTGAATAATAAGCAATCACAAGTTTTGCAAATGAAATGGGTTTCTGAGCCAGTGTTCTGTGTCACCTTGAATCTGTAAAATGTATTCTCTTCGGCATATAAATTACACTTATAGTTGTTTTGCTAAAATGGAGAAAAAGGCACACAGTTCTTTGATTTCAAGGATTCATGCAACAAATTTTGCACATTATTATAGAGTATACAGGACAGGGGAGAAACCCTCTGGATACAAACGAGCAAAGAATACAGAAAAAAGCATTTCTCCAGTACTGTCACCTAAGCCTTAAGAACAATTGTTCAAGTTAGATCAATTAGCAGTCTCTGAATGTTAAAAACATCTTTAGCAGTGTCATGGAGATGAAAGGGAGTATCTTTGAATGAGAAAAAGAGGGAGTGGAGAAAGAGATTACATTATGTCTGCCGCCATAATGAATCAAAGACTAGAAGGTGGTCCACGAATCAGCAAGTTTTGATGAAATATTCAAGAGAGTGATTATTGATGAAAAATGAATAAGCTTTTCTGATTTTAGCAGCCTTTAAATCACATCTTGCTAATTAGCACAGCTTAGATGCATTCGTCTCTGACTTGACAGGAATTCATCTAGTTTTGGAATGGGTGAACGACACAAATTCATCAGATTCCCTATACGTGTACATTTCCAAAGCCTGTACAGATGCTCTCCTGATGGTTCAGTAGAGAGACCTCATCCAGTGGTGGGATTCAGCAGGTTCGCACCACTTTGGCAGAACCGGTTGTTAAACTGGTGCTTGTAAACAACCAATTGTTAAATTATTTGAATCCCACCACCAGAACCGGTTGTTAAATTGCTTGAATCCCACCACTGACCTCATTCCATGTGTTTTAGAGACTGTGGTACATTTGAGAGGCACATCAAAGTTTTTAAGCATGTTAGGAAACTTGATTAATACATTTTTTAAAAACAAAGTTGACAAGCCTCCCTCCCCCAAGGAGGTTCTCCATTGCTTTTCAGGTTTGTAAACATATTGAAGTGCAGCCCAATCTTGTCAGCTCTTGCAAGCTAAGCAAGGTCAGTACTTGGATAGGAGACTGCCACAGAAGGCTCTGAGGAGGAAGACAATGGCAAATCATCTCTGCTGAACCAAGTGCCTTGAAAAGCTCCTTCCTGCAGTCTCCGTATGTCGGCTGTGGCTTGACAGCACTTTACACACACAAGCATACCAGGAAATCAAACTTTGACACACACCTGGACAGAAGCAGCGACTGCTCTGCTGGAAGAGGTAAATGTAAAAGAGCCCTAAGGATGGAGCACTGTCTCTCAAACTGTAAATCAGGACCAAGAACTGGGACTCCCACAGGTGGGTCACAAGTTCAGGATGGAAGAGGAGAAACAGGCTGAGCTAGACTTTGAGAGGCTCAACAGCAAACCCAATGGGTCAGCCTCTGCATAACATGTTACAATGACCATGAATTACTTGCGACTGTTCAATAATGCTATAGATTTATACACAGTAGACATGAAACATTAATTACAAGACTTGTTCAGCTTCCATTTACTCAATTTTAGTTTGTCTTAGGGGAACGTAGCATGGAATTACTTGGCAAGTGCATAGTGAAAACTGATAGAAGTTTAGAAGTGGGCCCCATATTGAAAAGTTTGGAGAAACACAGACATGAACAATCACAGAAGATGAAAATGTTACCTAAAGTAGTATTTTAAAAACTAGGCACAAAATGCACTCAGTTTTTGCCCAAAACACACAATTCACAATTTTGAAATAAAGAAAATCAGGTCTGTATCATGCAACCACCATTTGCCATATACAGCTTTCACAATCTATGCAATTAGTTTAATGAACCAATTTAATACAATCAACCAAATCACTGGGGTATCAAATGGGGCAGGACTAAGAATTCTAGGAAAACCTATAAAAAATAATCAGTGCATAACTTAAGCTACGTCCAAGCATTTGACAAACATTACATTGTTTTATATTACTGTAATTATAAGTAATAATAAGTTGTATAAGTAATCATTTCACTGACAGCTTAGCAATATCGTTAACAATGTTGAGATGTATCCATGAAATTCTATTAGTTGTGTATTGCTACTCTGAAACTGTTAAATTATTGATCCATTATATGTATTGATTTATTGTATGTATTGATGTATTTTAAGCTTTAGGTATTGCATGGATTAGATGTATTTATTGTTAATACTGCTGCTTAGGGTGTTAGAAGTTGTATAGCTTGTAATAAGTCGCCATCTGAAATGAGGCTATTTAGCTGAAAGCAGAGGTGGGATCCAACCAGTTCTCACCACTTCTCTAGAAGTGGTTACTAATTTTTTCTGAGTGCTGAGAAGGGGTTACTAAAGCAACCTCCCTGCCCAATAGGGACTGGAGGTGCGTGTGTGCGGCGATGCCACTGTTTGAATCCCACCATCATCGGAACCTGTTATTAAAAATTTTGGATCCCACCACTGGCCGTATGTATTTATTATCGTTACCATGTGTTTTGCTGTATTGCTAGTATGTATTTTTGCTGGGTTGTGAGCCGCCCTGAGCCCTATATATATATATATAATTTTCATTTTATATATATATAAAAATTATTCCCTACATTCATAGTCAGACATGCCTGAAACAGAATCTCGGTCCCAGGAGCAAATCCCTTTCATGTGAAAATGTATCTAGGCTGGTCAGGTGTGTCACATGACATGGTGAGTCCCTTCAAAACCAGTAGGGTGAGCCACTGAATTAAGCAGTAGGGATACAGTCTACAAGCCACGGAGAGGTCAGAGAGAATGCAGTAAGGAGGAAAATTATGAGGATAGTTCCAGATGGTTAAAATAATACTTCCTCTATTAACAGAATGAAACACAGCTAGTGTACATATACATTTTATTTTCATAGCACAGAGTTCAGTTCAGTGGAATCAAATAAGCAAGAAATTACACAACTCACTGAGTCTCTGTGCTTTTCAAATACCTCATAATTCCCAGATACCTCAGAAAGGCAACATGTTGCATACTGCCATCTTCCATTTTGTTTCTGATTTTTCCATAGTAAACAGCTGCATTCTGTAACATGAGGGAATCCCCCCCCCCAAATATCCCTATGCATTTCTTTCATATCATGGCAACAACATGCCTTCTAGTTCTGCATATAGATTGTAGCATTACACTGATTAGAGATGACAGGCTCTGAGTCACCTCTGAGGTAAATTGGACTTTGTAGAACTCTCTTGGCTCACTCTTGACAGCTGTTGCACTGAAGTAAAACATTGGCAGAACTGAACTGAGCAATTACTAGCTCGTAACAAAGAGTGATTGTTAAGTGACCTTCAATTATTTTAGCCGTAAGGTACCCTTTCGGGTGGGCCCCTCATTCTTTTCCTGTTTTGCAACCTGCTACAAGAAGCCCATTCCTTGCTTATCTTTCCAGACATTCCCCCACTTATAGTGTGTTGTCCTAAAGAGGCCTTTTGGGAAAAGAATAAACACTATAAAGCAAATCTCTTTAAGAATATTACGCAAGAAAAACAAGCCACGATTGTAGGTCCACAGTAAGTGCCATACTGAACGGCTCCCGGTTCTACATCAGCACTTATAGTGTACTTCTAGGCAAAGTTATACTTTTCTATGCCCACTGACTGCAATGGACTGGCAAGAGTGAAACTCTAAGGACTGCTCTTTCAATCTTGCTAGAGAGTCTCCAGATTATTTGAATAAAACCCTTTATGAATCCTCCCAGCATACTCTCCAAAGTCATAACCCAAACATGGGATAGAGTCACAGCAAATATTTCTCACAATAGGGGCTCTGCATAAATCCTCATGAATTTATATTAAAGGTGGAATTTTATTGCATCCATGTTGGGGTGGGGGAGGGCAGAGGTAGTAACCCAGATCACTAAATATCAAAAGTTAGCTGCATATTTCTTTCTTGACTCTGCAGAGAAGCAAACAATTTTTATCCATCTGATTTATGAAAAAGATGCGGGGTAGAAAGTTTACAGTTTCAACAGCAGAAAAATATCCCCTCTAAAATACACGTAAAAGTCTGAAAAGCATCAGGAAATTAAAGGGTCTATCTAAACCCCAGCACATTTTGACTGCTGACTAGCAGCCATGGAAAGATAAAATTATTTGGATCAGGCCTGTAGAACAGGGGAGCAAGGTTAACTTTCCCCCTTGTGCTGTTTTCTTGACCACAAAATGTTTCCCTTCCAAAGCTGCTATTCACCCCACTAGAAAAATATAGACTGTTCGTATGTTACCTCTTCAGTGGGCAAGAAGTGGTTCAAGAAAGTGATCTGACTATTAAAAAACAAAATGGGTGAAAGAGTTAAAATGCTCCCCATCCAGCACTGTCCTAATCAAAGTCCAGACCTCCCAGAGCTATTTAGCAATAAAACACAAATCAGAGATCCATTTACACATTTTCCAGCGCTTTTATTTTGACTTTTGTGGTAGAACAGGCCTGTTCATACCTGCATGCCCTATTTCCCCTCTATTCTCTCCTGGAGGGTCTCAGCGCCTCCAACAAAGGCTTTTCTCTCTCTCTAAGGTAACCATTGCCACCACCTGACCATTGAAGGAATTATTCACTGGGAGAGTCAGCACCGCCCCTCCCCAGCTTCCCTTCCAAACTCTGAGGTCTTTCCTCAGTGTCTCCTGCACCTGGGACACCATGGGAACAGTTCACTGCCTGGAGGAATAACTGCTTGCCAACCACCAGTGTTCCTCTTCTTAGTGCCCCCTTTTAAAAATAGTATGTCCAAGATGGCGAAGGTCTATGGGGTAAAGAGAACTGCCACCAGCATCCAAAAGAAAAAACGTGGTTAAAACCTTCCATTCAAGCCTCGAATAGAAAAAAATGCAATTTCTTCACACCTTTAAAAGTCAATCATTACCCAAAGTAGGGTTGCCAGCTGACCTTTTAACTTCAGCAGCAGCAAAAATGGTATGGTGAGCAACGCTGTACCATGTCATTTCCACATGTTCCTGGAACAGATGTCACAATGCTCTAGGTAGGAACTCCCTGATCTGTATGGTAAAAACCATAAAGACTATGCGAATTCCTAGATACAACTGAGGCTGGGAGATTGTCCACCATGATGAGCAATCTGGCGAAGCTATTTCCAAGGAGGTGGTTTAGGTTCATTGGTTGGGCCATGAACTGATGCGCACACTTGAAAGGATATCTGTTGTTTACATCTTTTTCCATCGAGCAGCTGATTGTCATGCCACGTCAAAAACTACTTTTGATAGTCCATTCCATTTTAACAGCAGGATTTTTATATAGATGGTAGGCAGTTGCTATTTTATTACAAGCATACTGAAAATAATGCCGGGGCTGGGGGGTATTTGTTTTAAATATTGGCTTGTGACTAAATTCTAGGGCCGTTTGTAAGGAACGTAAGATGAGAGTGCTAGAGTACCTACGTTACTGCACAGGCGGCCCAATCCAGACAGGGCTGGGAAAGCTCAGTGGCTAGGGAAGGTGTGGCTGCACTGCAGCTGTACCTTCTCCTATCAGCTTCCCCAGTAGCAAGGGCGGGAGAAAAACTGCAAAATCCTCCTGCCCCTGGGAAACCCCATATGTCAGCTCCACCCCTGGGCCCACCCCCAGAATGCCCCTGCCCCCATCAGCATGCAATTCACACCAGATGGGCTCTACAGCCACCTGAACTTCTGGGTACAGACACCACAGAGGTCCGCAGGTCCCCCCTCAGATGCATGGGTGCCCTCACTGCTGGCAGAGGTGCCCCTTATGCTAGCAGGGTGGATACTTCTGTCAGCACAAGCCCATGCCACATCCAGTGGAAAATCTCTCCTCCCCCCCAAATTGAGCTCTTAAACTCTTTCCTTTAATGTTAAATTTCCCAGATCTGGACTACTTACTTACTTACTTACTTACTTACTTACTTACTAATTAATTAATTAATTAATTAAACTTAATATACCGCCCTATCCCCGAAGGGCTCAGGGCGGTGAACAACAGAAAATCAAACAGAAAACATAAAATCTTAAAACAGGTACATTCTAAAATGGGGCCCACGAGACCCATATACCAAACATAAGCAGACCCTCCTGTTGTGTCTGTGTGTGTGTGGGGGGGGGGAGAGGTGTAAGAGTTTTGCTTTTCAAAAATTTGTGAAACTGACTAGGCATCAAATGCCTTGGCAATTTTGCTAAGTACAGGCGGATCTATGGCATGTGCAATCTAACAACATCAAAATGGTTTTCTTAGCTATGTTGAATGAAACAACACTGCTTCTGGCAGAGCCATTACAATTAATCTCAGGGGGAATATCTTTAGGGATGAGGTAGGGCTGAGCTCAGGCAAGTTGTCCATTTGGTGACCTATGAGTTACCAACACAAAGAATAAAAGACAATAAATCCACAGGCTTTACCCAAAAAAGTTCAGACCAGAATGCACTGGAGCTAGAAGTAGTAATAAAACCATGGCCTTTTGCTTCACTATAGCCTTCTGAAGGTACTACCTCATGGCAACTTGAAGATCTGTCATAATTCTCTATTTAAGTGAAAAAGAAATAAATTTTTAGCACTTACAGAAAGCGTTACACTGAGTAATAACTCATTCCTCCATCTACTATGGGTTTGGCAGAACACTTAGATTTATATGCAGTGAGCGGTACCTCAGACTTTAAAGATCATCCACATAACTGGCTGACGCGCTCTCGCGCCTACCCGGGGAGGGGGGTGGAGCTGCCTTACGAGACATTCCACGCACTGTTCTCTCCCCCTCCCAGTTGGGGCTGGCTGTCACCCGATCTCAAACGTCCGCTCCGCCTCCACCCCCATTCCTAGTCTCGTCTCTCCTTTCCTGCGGGAACTTGAGGAGGCGGGGCTGCACGAGCCTCCAGCGGAAGAAAGCGACTCCCAATTGCGTTTGGAGAATGGAGTTTGGCGGAGGGGGGAATGTTGGTACGTGCCTCCCCCCCTCCGCAAGCAGGTTCTTGAAGCTTGCCACGACGCCCGCTCGGCGGGACATTTTGGCTTTCTGAAAACTCTGCATTTGGCCCGCCGGCAGTTCTGGTGGCGCGCAATGCGCAAGGACATTGAGGCATACATTAAGGGCTGCTCGGTTTGTGCAGAAGCCAAAACCATCCCGGGAAAGCCCCATGGGCTATTGAAACCTCTCCCGGTGGCCTCCCGCCCTTGGGAAGTCATCTCCATGGATTTTATTACAGATTTGCCCGAAAGTCATGGCAACACGGTTTTGTGGGTGGTGGTAGACTTATTTTCTAAACAAGCCCATTTTATTCCATGTGCTTCCATCCCCTCCGCTCCCAAGTTGGCACGGCTGTTCATTCAACATGTTTACCGTCTCCATTCCGCCCCCGTTAAGGTGGTCTCCGACCGCGGCCCCCAATTCATTTCAAAGTTCTGGAAGGCGTTTTTGGGGTTGTTGGGGGCCGCCCCGGCCATCGCCGCCCCCTACCACGTTCAAAGTGACGGCGAGACGGAGAGAACGAACAGAACCCTAGAGCAGTATTTACGTTGTTACACCAACTACCACCAAGACAATTGGTGCGAGCTTATTCCGTTTGCGGAGTACGCCTATAACAATGCGGTTCATAGCAGTACAAAGAAAACCCCCTTTGAAATTGTGTCTGGTCGCTCCTTCCCGCCGTTGCCACAACTACCCGCGACAGCTTTGGACCCTCCAGAGTTTCAACAATGGATTTCATCCCTAGCCGAGGGATGGAAAACGGTCCAGACCGCCTTACAACAAGCTAAGGACTCCCAAAAGCTGCAAGCGGATAAACACCGCTCGGATTTCCCTCTGCGTGTGGGCTCTTGGGTGTATTTATCTACAAAAAATCTCAGAGACGTACATAAATTTTCCAAACTTGGCAAAAGATTCGTGGGACCTTTTCAGATTACTAAAGTGATTAATGATGTCACTGCCCGCTTAGATTTGCCTAACTCTCTTAGTAACATTCATCCTGTCTTCCATTCCAGCTTGCTCAAGGAGGCTCCCGCTTCCGATGCCTGGCACGACCCGCCGGAGAGGCCCCCACCGACTATTATTGATGGTCACAAGCACTACGAAATTGACGCTATCCTGGACTCTCGCTTTAATCGCAAACGCTTGCAATATTTAGTCTCTTGGGTGGGATATTCCTCTGGGTATAATCAATGGGTTTATTCCGAAAATATTGACGCCCCCACCCTTATTTCTGCTTTCCACCGCGCCTTTCCGCATAAACCTGGGGGGGAGGGGTCTTCTTTAAGGGAGGCAGAGTGTAAAGGATTCAATGGTGTTGATGGTGAAGTAACCTTGAGTGCATTCCACAGCCCGGGCGATGGGCCAGCTGCATCGGCGGAGACTTTATCTTTGCGCGGGAGATGAGGACTCCGTTCCCATGGGAAGCAGGAAGGGGGATGGGGTGAATGGTGTTATAACCTGTGCTTCTGGCGGGAAGTGTCATTCCTGCCACTACGTGTACGTGAGCTTTCTAAGATGTCTTAATAAACGGACTTTTACATCCAAAAAGCCTTTTATTTCTGCTTCTATGGAATTCCTTACAATTCCCTGCTCTGCCACTTGAGCTGTGGAGGCTTACCTGGAGAACTAGATTAGCCTGTGCACTCCAACACATGCCAGCTGGGTGACCTTGGGCTAGTCACAGTTCTTCTGAGCTCTCTCAGCCCCACCTACCTCATATGGGGGAGTGGGGAAGGGAAAGGAGATTGTAAGGCCCTTTGAGTCTCCTTACAGGAGAGAAAGGGGGGATATAAATCCAAACTCTTCCTCTTCTTCTTTGATGGCAGGGGCACCTGAAGCCAGGCTTCGAAAGATCACTGGAGTTGAAAAGTAGGCTCAAATGGGAGAAAACAGTACTTAAAGTATGTGGCCTTAAGTTATATAAGTCTTTAAAAGTCTATGCCAGCACCTTGAATTGGGCCTGGAAGCAAATTAAGAGCCAGCATAGTATGGGAATAAAACTGAAGTGATATTTTTCATATGACATACTTCAGTCAGCCTTCTGCCCCTACTGTATGCTCCAGACAGTCTTCAAGGGCAGACTGATGTAAAGCAACTGCAGCAATCTAATCAAGATGTTACCAGGGCTTACACTACAATGGTTAATCTTTTCCTACCCAGGAATGGCTGTGGCTAACCTATAAGCTGAAGGTGATGAAAGGTGTCCCCAGTCACCACTGTGAATTGTTTATCCAACCAGAGACCTAGATCCAGCAGAAATCCCAAGCTACAAAATTGTTCCTTGGGGGGAATGCAATCCCATTCAGAACAGGAAACATCCCAATTTTTGAGACAACCCATTACCAACATCTCTTTTTGTCAAAACACCTGTAAGCTAGTAAGATGTAGGCTAGACAAGGATACTGTTAGATGGATTTGTAATTGGTTGACTGACTGAACCCAAAGGCCACCCACCAATGGCTCATCATCTTGGAGAGAAGTGACTAGAGGGGTGCCACAAGGTTCTGTCCTGGGCCCAGTGCTATTCACTATTTTTTATCAATAACTTGAAAAATGGAATAGAAGGCATGCTAATCAAATTTGCAGCTGACACCAAATTAAGAGGGGTAAATAATTATTCAGAAGATAGGGTCAGAATTCAAAATGACCTGCACAGATTAAAGAGCTGGGCCAAAACTAACAAAATGAATTTCAACAGTGATAAATGTAAGATACTACACTTCAGCAGAAGAAAGAAAATGCATAGATATATGATGGGGAACACCTGGCTTTGCAATAGTACTTGTGAAAGGGATTGTTTTAGTAGATCACAGACTGAACATGAGTCAGCAGTGTGATGCAGCAGCCAAGAAAGCCATTGTGATTCTGGGCTGCATCAAGAGGAGTATAGTGGCTAGAACGACTTGATACACTCTATTCTGCATTGGTTAGACCTCACCTGGAATACTATGTCCAGTTCTGGGCACTGAAATTTAAGAGGGATATTGACAAGCTGGAACAAGTCCAGAAGAGGGCAACCAAAGTAGTGAAAGATCTGGATTCTATGTCCTATAAGGAGTGTCTTAGGGAGCTAGGTATGTTTAGTCTGGAGAAGAAAAGGTTAAGGATGTCAAGATAGCCATGTTTAAATATCTGAAGGGATGACTTGATGAAAATGGAGCAAGCCTGTCTTCTGCTGCTCCAGAGACCAGGACAAGGAGTAATAGATTCAAAGTACAGGAAAAGAGATTCCACCGAAACATTAGGAAGAATTTTGGCAAGGAGCTGATGCCTAAATAATCTATTTAATATGCATAAAGGCTTGGGAAAGAAGAGTCAGATGGAAAGGTCTCTCCAGTCTCTCTATGCTGACTAAAGATGGCTGTGTCTCTATCTCAAGGCTAGGGTGATGACTCTAGTTCA
The DNA here is from genome assembly GCF_021028975.2 of Sphaerodactylus townsendi. Taxonomy (NCBI): domain Eukaryota; kingdom Metazoa; phylum Chordata; class Lepidosauria; order Squamata; family Sphaerodactylidae; genus Sphaerodactylus; species Sphaerodactylus townsendi. Next base: position 61,806,070 of record NC_059435.1, read on the forward strand.
GGTTGTTCCCAAGGCTAGGGTGATGACTCTAGTTTAGGTTGTTCCCAAGGCTAGGGTGATGACGCTAGTTCAGGTTGTTCCCAAGGCTAGGGTGATGACGCTAGTTCAGGTTGTTCCCAAGGCTAGCGTGATGACGCTAGTTCAGGTTGTTCCCAAGGCTAGGGTGATGATGCTAGTTCAGGTTGTTCCCAAGGCTAGGGTGATGACGCTAGTTCAGGTTGTTCCCATTCAGTCGCCATTTTCCTTTGCCCATGCATTCCCATTTTCCCCTATTCTCTCCCTGATACCCTTGCTATCACCCCGCAGCTACCCTTCTTCTTTTTTCCAGGTGTGGCATCCCTGCATGACTCTGGATCCTATGAAAACTGGAGCAGCCTCAGCATACACTGGCTTAAAGGATTCTCATTCCAGTGGGGAAAAAAATAACAAAAGAGCATTGCCATATTCTGCCAGTCACTGCTTCAGAAAATAAAAGACAGACCGTGCCCACACAAACCCCACAACGTATTGCGAAGGCTATCGATAATTGAAGCAGTAGCTGTTCCAAATGCGACTTCAATTTTAATTACGCTAAATAGTGACACTGTGTCCCGAAAACTTTTCCAGAGGAAGATGAATAGTTAGAATTGCCTGAAAAGATTTTACTGCTCATTCCATTATGTCTCTTATTTGTGCAGATTCAATATTTTTTTTTTCTCTCCACAAAGCCTTTTAAAAGGCCATTAATAAAATGCAATTCTGGCTTTACTGTTGATGAACAGTCACCTCTCTTGGCAAAAATAAATAAATAAATAAATAAATAAATAAATTGCCAGCCAGACAATGAAAGCAGAATATTGACTGCAGTCTGGTGCCTACCTGTCTGCAGGTGAAGACTTCGAATTGCGTGCTTTCTTTACTTGGGCATATAATGCTTCAACTGTCGGCCCTTCCCTTGGGCTCTGTGGTCTATTGTTCATTGTGGATGAATTATATGAAGCGATTCCAGCATACACTGAGTCACCATCGCATCCAAATGTCCTGCTTAACTCTTGGATCTCAGCATAATCTCGTTCCCGAGCTTGTCTCTCACGAAATTCGCGAGTCTTGGCTTGAATTCTGAAAATGAGAAATAAGGCTAGAGATATGTTTGAAAACAGGGCACAAAATGCTTCCTCTCATGAATACGAACATATTTTCTCTAATCACCAAGTGCTGTGACAACAATATATCGGATCTGGAATGGCTTCAGCCTGACTGGGAATTCTTGAGTATGTTTTTGTACACTTTAGAACAGATGTAAATGGTGGCAATTTTTTAACAACGCTTAATAAGATGCACTTAATTGGTAGATAAGTTTCAAGGGGCTTTTCTGGCTATATGTGCCCCCTTCTGAGGGCTTTCTAATGGACATTATTCTTACCCGCCACCATTTTTTCTGCTTGCAGGTAGACTGAGTGTAGGCCACAGATCAATTTACATAGGAAGCAGCAGTAATAATAGAGAGGGGGGTTTTTTTGGATTTATATCCCCCCTTTCTCTCCTGTAGGAGACTCAAAGGGGCTTACAATCTCCTTGCCCTTCCCCCCTCACAACAAACACCCTGTGAGGTAGGTGGGGCTGAGAGAGCTTTGAGAAGCTGTGACTAGCCCAAGGTCACCCAGCTGGCGTGTGTGGAAGTGTACAGGCTAATCTGAATTCCCCAGATAAGCCTCCACAGCTCAGGCAGCAGAGCTGGGAATCAAACCCGGTTCCTCCAGATTAGATACACGAGCTCTTAACCTCCTATGCCACTGCTGCTCCCTAGAAGAGTTTAGATTTGCAGCCCACTTTTCTGAGAGAGTTCTGAAAGAACTATGACTGGTCAAAAGTCACCCAGCAGGCTTCATGTGGAGGAGTGGGGAAAAAAACCTGGTTCACCAGATTAGAGTCTCATGTGGAGGCAGGGCCAGAGTCAGGGGGAGCAGTGCCCAGGGCACATGTGCACCCTATGCCCCTGCCATGCCCTCGCACCACCCCCACGTGCACCCAGTACATCATGCACCCCCCTGTCCCCTTGGTGCTACACTACTGTGTGGAGGAATGGAGAATCAAACCCAGTTTTCCAGATTAGAATCCACTGCTTTTAACCACTGCACCATGCTGACTCTTAACAGTGGCATTTATATACTGCTGAGAGCAGTATTAATGCTCAGAGTACTAATACATATATTATCTTGTTGACATTCCTTCTTACCACCACTATGTAAAGTGAGCTTCATCATTATTGCCATATTGCATATGGCGGCTGGCTCCTCTAATTACAACTTAGCAAGTCCACAGCAAAGATTAGATTGAACTTAGTGCCACGCTGATTCATTTCCCAGTAATTGGACTAAATACAGACACTATGAATGCATGGAATTTGTTTGACAGGCACAGTCTTGACTAACTGCCAGACTTACAGGCTTTCTTTTTCCTGCAACATGCAACAACACAAGATGGAAGGTTTTCAATGGTTTCTAATTAAGCATGACATGCGAGTGCCACCATCTCAACTGAGAATAGCTTCTGCCCCAGTGGCTTGTTTTCAACAGTGTGCGAATGGAATGCAACAGCTTTCCTTTCTTGAAAGACATTTCCAGACCTCCGAAAGATCTGTTCCAAGGCTGGCAAAATAACCATGTGGGCTTGGCGGCTGAAAGGATAAAGAGATGAAATTGCCCTCTCTTCAATGGAGCAGAAGAGGGAACAGGAGCCACGTGACCCCATTTTTCCTCTGTGATTCTGCACGATGAAGCACATAGCTATCCTTCTGGATCCCATGACCTCAGAAATGATCTTTCCAGGAGTTATAAGGGGTTATAGAAATATAGAAAAAGTTGGGTGGTTGGATATAAGTCAGTAACTGGGATTCTTTACTACAGCTTAATCTTGGTTAATGTCACAGAAACCATCCTCAATTAATTATGGTGCCACATGTGGACATTGTGATTAATTGGTGGTCTCCCATCTCAGCCTGTTGCGCAAGGGAGAAAGGATGGGGAGCATAACTTCAACATTTTACCAGGTTCACATCTATCACAGACAAACTATCTAAGAGGATGGCTGAACTGAGCCTCAACCACTACATTAATGCCTAAACTGTACTATCCTGCTGCTGTTTTTAACCCAGAAGCTTAGCTTAGACATTCAAATAGTCTTACGTAAACAAGGAGTATTGACATCAATGAAAATAGCATCATTCAGACCATTTTTGGCATGCCACAAGGAGGTTCCAGCAAAGCCAGCAATGCTTCTGTTCAGTGGCATGTGGTAATTATTAATGATTACCATTTATATGATAATGCATTTCACAATGGAAGGCTATCACATTGCAACTCATTGGCCTCAGTATCCTTTGACCATTAAAAGCATATGGTGGAGGTTTTATTGAATACTTAATCTAACTCTGCCCTTCATCCACTCACAGGCTATTTAATGTCTTTAAGCAATCCAACTTTATGGTTTCTATAAGAACGCTGAAGTGTAACAGCTGACCATGTTTAAATCAATCAAAAACTTCCCATTGACCAGTGAGGATACAATTTCACTCATTCACATCTTGTTGAATATTACCTAAAATTAATTGTAAAAAACTTTTGCATATTTCATCCACAGTTCTCAATTTAATTAGGCATACCAGACATTTCATTTATTTCAAATATTGCATTTATTTAGATAAACATTTGCAAGACTCAAGATGGCTCACAATATTAAAACATGTCCCAAACTTATGACAAATTAAAGCTATAAAAACAACCATCACAAAATAGTAACAACCAAGACAGCCCAATTCGCAGAACTTCATTTCAACCTTTAGAAAAGCAATGCTCAAGTCTTGCATAACTTCTAGAATATGAGGAGAGAAGTCATTTTTTTGTCTTCCTTATGTTTAATACTGAAAATTACCCTTCTGTAACAAGGTTTCCTTTTGGAAACTAAGGGCTTCATCACTTGACATATTTGGGTGAACTCCAAAGATGTTTTATTTACAGATATGAAAACCTGAAGCATGACTTTGTCACACATATTACAAAATATTTGTAATTCAGACACAGAGTCCTTGATAGGCTTCAGCTCCTAGGTATTTAGTGGCAAGTTGGGTTTGCCATGTGTACAATGTTCATAAGTACAAACCCTCAGAAAAAAATTGAGAAGCCTTGTCCTTAAGGTCAGTCCAAAAGAAAATAGGACATTTAACATACATTTTTTCCTTTTCTCCAGGTACTTTCAATGTTAAATAGTCATATTTTGAGTTCTTATTTTGAGTCAGGCTTTCTAAGGCCCTATCCGCACACGCAAAATAATGTGTTTTCAAACCACTTTCACAACTGTTTGCAAGTGGATTTTGATATTCCGCACAGCTTCAAAGAGCACTGAAAGCAGTGAAAGTGCATTATTCTGCATGTGTGGAATGAGACTAATAATACAATGGCTGAAACTGAGTCCCAGTTACATAAGCAGAGTTTAGGAAAAGCCTCCACACACTTCCAGAGTTCTATCTGTTATAGCCAGCAGTGGGATCCTTGTGTGTAAGAATTACTCATAGCTAATCTAGAAAAAGTTATATGGCTGATATTAATGAATAGTTCAACTGGTATAGAAGTACCCATGAAAAAGTTACACATGGGTGCTGTTGACTATACCTTCCACCATGGATTGTGTTGACTATACCTTTTTTCACCAAAAGAACTCAGGAGTTGTGTGAATCAACCTGCCATATCTTCCTGGATCTTCTGTATGGTGGACTTCTCCACCAGGGTCCTAGTGCCCCTCCCTTCCTTCTCATGCAGCATCTGACAATCTTCATCAAAATCATTATTCCCTCTGCTATTAAACATAGTACTGTGAAGAAAGTTCTAGAACATTTCTAGCAATTGGTCCAATACTCTACGATGAGTTGGCACCAGATGTAAGCATCTGCCCGTTTTCAGAAGTGGGTGCAGAACAACTAGCTGCAGCACTGGCTCCTCCTGAACTACTCTGCTAAATTTTATCTGATCTGTAGTGAATCATTTCAGGTAATGGATGTTGCTGGTTGTTTTTATGGCAACATCAGTTCTATTTGAACTGCATTTGTGAAAAAGGTGGTCTACAGTATTTTAATAAATAACCAAACAAGTCATTAGCAACTGTAACTGTTTCACCCATAATCGGAGTCTAGTGGCACAGTAAAGAAGAGACTGAAGATAGATATGAAAGGGCATAATCAGTGTGGAATGAGTATTTATAGGATATGCCTTTCTCTCTTAACTCCAGCCTCTGTCTTCACAACTAGCCTTAACTTTTCATAAAAGACCTTTCAGTGTTTGCTGCATTTAAACATTCTGAGCATTAGCAATTTTTTTTGCAGTGTGAAACTGTATGGAAGTATACAGGCAGGATCAAACTATCGGGACTTCAGCCGTTTACAAATAGCTTGTCCCAGCTTGACTAATGAATGGTCCCAGCTTGACTAATGAATGGTCCAAAACAAACCAAGGACAGGTGTTGAGATTTCAGTTTCTTTTGATTATTCAAAGAATGGTTAAATTATTGTTAAATAATTAAACACTCTCAGTGCAGCCAGCTAGGATGCATCAGCCTCCTGGAGTGACCTAGGTGATTTCATAGGTTTTCCAGTTCTGTTCACTTCAGCATCAGAAACCCAATGGCTTCTGAAGGAGAGCAATAGTTCTCAAAAGTGCCTCCTGCATCCAATCTTTGTGAAGGAACCATTTGGTTACTTCAGTACACAAACTGTGGTGAAAATCTATCAAACAACTACTGACTCAGTGTCCCAGACAAAAATATCACAGAATTAACACATTCTAAATATTAATGAGCATTGACCTAGATAGCTCAGGCTAGGAGATGTCAGAAGCTAAGAAGGGTCAACCCTAGTAAGTACTTGGATGGGAGAACTCCAAGGAATACCAAAGTTGTGATGCAATGAAAGGCAATGGCAGACTACCTCTGAAGGTCTGTTGCCTTGAAAGCCCACCAAGGGTCACCATAAGTCAGATGGAACTTGACAGCATCTCTCTCTCTCTCTCTCTCTCTCTCTCTCTCTCTCTCTCTATCTATCTATCTATCTATCTATCTATCTATCTATCTATCTATCTATCTGACTTAGAAGACTGAGAGTGTAAAAGGATTCCATAGTGCAAAGATCTTCACTTGTCTATTGTCAACTATTTCACTATGGCTGAAGTACTAACAATGGTGTACTGAACAGGTTTGTACTGAACAAAATATACCGATAATCAAATCTATATTCTGATACTTATCAGAAACTCTAAAACCTAAAGTAAAATAGCGACCTTTATTTGCAGGTAATAGAGTTACTACCCACAAATCTCTTTGTCAAGTGTGCGAGAGCTATGAAAATATTTTGATCACGAGAGTGAAAGTGTAGATTTTCCAGTAAAAATATTATGGTCTCCTTGGGAATTCTGGAAATACACCAGGAGAGCATCCTGCTGTTCATACCCTGACTCCATCTGATATTTTAATAGCTCCAGATGGCCCATGCTGGAAGACAGCACTCTCACTATTCTTTTATCATGACCTCAGAGGGCACAATTTATCTGAAAGGGTCGTACTTTCCATTCTTTCAGGATCTGGGCTGGATATGCATTAGAAATCTGCTCTTATTTAGGCCAAACTCTTTCTGAGTCAAAGCCATCAGTTATTCCGATGCTATTCCAATGCTATTCTGTAAAATCGGAGGAAAGCTATTTTAGTTTGATACTCCCCACTATCTATTTTCTGGCACTATTAGACCAAAATGGTATGTGAACCAAGAAAAGCTACATTATACAGTATCAAACAGAAGAACTGTTTGATACCGTATAGTGTAGCTTTTCTTAGTACACAATCAAACACAGAACACAGGATGATAATCCACCAAATCTTACAAAAATATAATGTTTACTCCCAAAAATAAACATCTAAGCAAGTGCCTCAACTTTAGAGAATGTTTCGAAAACAGCATACATCTTGAGGGATTCATGTCCGTGAAATAATGAATATTCACATTTTTAATGAATTATTTGTCCTTTGACATTGTCATAAATAAAGCACTTTGTATTTGCGTTGGCAAGGAAAAAATTAAATAAACTAATGCTCTAAATAAAGTAATAAGGTTAATTTCCTTCCTGCTGTCACTAAATTCATGTTAGCAGCCTCTCTTCAGCTTGACATCAATTAATGGTTTTAATTCCACACTCTTGTCACCGTACGTACTACCCTTTCCTCTAATTAAAATGGATGATGCATGATGAAGGGAAAACACAAGACTTCTGTTCTTGTGGTAACATTTCTATTCATGACTCTACTTTTTTTGCAGAAAAAAGGCTTGTAGATTTAATGGTACTAAAGGCAGATGAAGAAAGACATTATTATCTGTAAGAGGCACAGGCTCGTCCACCCTCAGGGAAAACAGACAATACAAAAAATTACCATTATATAGAATGACCAGGCCCACCACAAGATATCAATAGGTTATTTCAATTAGCGTGCTCTGTGTGTGTGCAAATATGCATGGGCATGCACACACGGACACACTTGTAACACAAAAAGGGCATACCATTTTGATCTAATACCTTCAAAGTCCACACTAGAAATATATTTGCCAGTTTAATCTGTTACTAGTGAATCAGATGACACAACATTGTGCTCTGCACCCTGCATGCATATTTCACAAATACACATAAGCAGTTCAAGTTTCAAATCCATCTGAAAATCAGAAGACATTTTATCCAAATTTGTGCTACTTTTTCATACAGGGAAACACAAAGTTCTGTTTATTTTTGTGTTCGATATTTACTCAGCCATGAAACCTACTGGTTGGACAGGGAAAATTCTAGAATTGCTGCCTGAGCTACAATAATTTGTCTATAGTCAATTTCCAACTGATGATCTGAAATTCATGACTCCTAACTTTTCATTTCTCTGCAGATTTTTCTTATAACAGCAGGTGACTTCCTTAAAATATCACACTACAAATAATTTGAAAAGAAGTTTGGACTCCTCATTTTTGAACCCTTCTTACATACAAGATGGAGTTGATACGACCTCCCTGCTTTTCAGCTTCTATGCAAAGCTGAGTGGTCACCAGTATGCAGATGACACTTAGCTTTATTTTATGCTTCCACCAGATTCTAAAAAGGCTGTGGAAACTGAACTGATGATTTGGGGGCGGGGGGGGGGGGGAGTTTTGGAATGCATGAGGCCTAACAGTCTGAAACTTAACCCCGACAAAACAGAAGAAATTCTACTCAGGGGAAGGGCTGACCCCAGAACAAGAATGTCTTGTGTTCTGGATGGAGTTGAATTCTCCTTTAAAAAGCAGGTTCATAGCTTTGGGTGTTTCTGGACAGGTCTCATATTGGATAAGTGTGTGGTAGCAGTGGTCAGCTTTGGCTGGTGTCTTACCGGTAGCTGTAGCCCTCCCTGGGAGGGAGAAAGATCTTGACACTATGATGGATGCCCAGGTAATATCTAGATTAGATTGCTGCAATGTATGTCCGCTGATAATCTTTGGAGGCTCTGTTTGTGAAGCCCCTGTCATCTGACAGGCTGCAACCCGAGAAAGGGCCTTCACAGTTGTGGTGCCAACATTCTGGAACTCTCTCCCCAGATTTATCAGTCTCCTATTGTTGTCTTCCAGAAGGTGGCTAAAAACTGTTTTGTTTGGTTTTGTTTGGTTTGGTATATCCCCATTATCTCCTTCTCATTTTAGGTGTTATGTCTGGTTATTTTTATTGGATTATTGTCTACATATTTTAAGTGTTTTTAATGTTAAGATATTTTAATGCTTGATGTTCACCAACTTGGGGGCCCTTTTGTGGGAGGTGGCATAGAAGTGTTTTAAAAGAATAAACAAACAATGGAAAGTGAAACTGCATATCCTTACTGGATTCACCGCTATCAATCCAAGAGCTGACACAAACATTCCACTTGGCAAGTTTCTGCTTCCACTTCCACTGCACTTAAGGGCAGGAAATTAAAGGGATGCAAGATTTTCTACTAAGACCCACAAAAATAATGTCGGGAGCTCCCCCTCCTGGTTCTGGAGCTATGAAAGACAGGTTCCCATTTCCATTTCAGCATTAATGACCCATGATCATGATTGCAAAAACCAACATACAAATGAAAACACAAAAACAAACTCATAAATAAAGGCATTAAATGATGTAAATATATCAAACGAATAAGCAGTAGAGCAGTGATCAATAAGAGGGCATCCCCCCCCCCATAAGTTTGCTTCATAGAGTTTACTTTTGGGGGGCCCATACACGCACATTAATAAATGCACAATTTCTAAAAGCACACCTCTAGCTAGGTTTTGGAGAATTCACACCTTTCTCATTTCCCTATGCAAATCGACAAAATCTGAATGTTTAAATATTGCTACCACCAAATTAATAAAACATTTGTCTGAAATCTAGCTGCCCAGTAGGATACATCTTTTACACTGAACCATCTCCTGTCAACGTGATATGTTAGTGCTAATCAATATCAGTATTCAAATTGTTAAGAAATGGTTAGCAAGTTGCTTGTGAAACAAAGGAACCACTGTACAATGTACGTACTGTCGAAAAGAAATGGTACATGTGTGTACCTAAATAAATCTGTGATTGCAAATGTTGAGAATAAAACCCCAGTGTCTCTCAATTCTCTTCTTTGGGGCCTTTCCAGAAAATCAGCTTATACCTCAGCAGAAGTGTATAATTGTTTATTTGCTGCATGAGATCCAGACATTTTTCCCCTTAAGCAAGCAATTCTGTCTCACTGACATCACATTTCTCCAGCATTCAAACCAGAACAGATTGCTACTTGGAGGATGTGATTCTGTCTCCAGTTAATAATGACACTGGGATTTGACATGATGTCTTGAATATGTTATACAAGTGTCATGAAGAACCCTGGATAGGACACATGAAATCACTGAGGACAACTGGAAAAGCACACCTCTGCCTTGCCTTTGCTATGCTGTGACTGTAACACTGACAGTGAACCTTTAGAAAGAATCTTACAGGCACTGAAACAGACTAATGTGGAGAAACTTGATCCATGTCATAGTAATATACATCAAAGCACGTCTTCAAATAACATGGGAAACTTCAGCAGGACTCAGGCACAACCAAAACTCACACTGAGAATTTTTTAAAAAGCAAATGTAGTCCCCTGTGCAAGCACCAGGTCATTACTGACCCATGGGTGACATCACATCACAATGCTCACTAGGCAGACTGTGTTTACCATTGCCTTCCCCAGTCACCTACACTTTGGCGCCTTCCGCACACGCAAAATAATGCATTTTCAAACCACTTTCACAACTGTTTGCAAATGGATTTTGCTATTCCGCACAGCTTCAAAGAGCACTGAAAGCAGTTTGAAAGTGCATTATTCTGCGTGTGCGGAATGAGCCTTTACCTCCAACAAGCTGGTTACTCATTTTACCGACTCCAGAAGGATGGAAGGCTGAGTCAGTCTTGAGCCAGTCACTTGAAACTGACTTCTGTTGGGACCAAGAGCTTTTGACTTCAGTACTACAACTTGCCATTCTGCACTATGGGGCTCCTAGGCACTTTGCGGACCAACTACAGCTCTCCTATGGCAATTCCATCTTTGAACCCAGAACTCACAGTTTTGGTCACATACAGATAAGCAAATCCTCCAATTTTAAAAAATGAGCAACTGCAGTATAACTATCCTTCAAGCCATTACATATATCCTGGATATCATGCCACTGTCTTTGAATGGGGTTTTACCAAGGATAATATGTGGTAAAAGAATGTTCAGAACTGGGCTGGATATGTTATTGGTTCAACACTGTGGGGTACCTTCAGCTTTTCTGTAGTTCTCCACACAGTTACTTCTCCCAAGTCAATATTTATTTAAAAATTCATATTTCACATTCTTTATACATTCCTAATTTTTAAATGGCAAAATGAAGGTCAGATCCAGTGTAGAGTTCAGCACTCAAAATATGTTTTTTCCAGCATTCTGCACCCATGGCAGCCAGAAATGCTTCCTGAATTCTTTCCCGTGGTGAAGGGGGGATCCTGAAGAATAGGGTTATGGGGGGGGGCAGAGGCAGAGCTACCAGGGGACAGGGGGGTGCACGTTGTACCGGGCGTACGTCTGAAGGGGCAGAAAATTGCCCCCTGCCGCAGCCTCTTACTTACCTTAGTGAAACAGTGCAGGCTGGAGAGGCGGCCTGTTCTCTTCAGGCTGAAAACAGCCTGGTGGGAACTACACTTCCCAGGAGACTATGCGAGCCCCATGGTCTCATGGGAAGTGTAGTTCCCACCAGGTTGTTTTCAGCCTGAAGGGAACAGGTCACTTTTCCAAGCTGAACTAAGGTAGGGGAGGGGGTGGAGGGGCAGGGTGCCGTGGGGGGTGGGACAGAAAACACAGAGTGCGCACCAGGCACACTCTGGCCCAGCTACACCTCTGGGGGAGGGAATATTCAAGAAAATTGGGCTCTGTGGGTAAATGTCTTTGTACTATGCAGGAGTTAACCCAAAATTACAAATACCTAAAACATTCTAGCAGTAATAAAATGGTTACTACAGTTGAAAAATACTAGGCTACTTTTAGATGTTTGATCAAATACTCACCTACCAACACCCAGCATCCCAAGATCCTGTTGAGATGTTTACTCCAGTTAACCAACATATTTGCCACAGATCGGACTACTTGGGCTTCCCTAGAAGACTTTTTCTTCAAAAATCAGTTCATTTCCTAATCCTAATCAATTTCCTAATCCCATTTTGGCAGGGGAGGGCGGCAGAGAAATGTAATGAAAAATAAATAAATAACTTTTTCCGAGGCTTGTGAGAATGCACCAGAAATATCTGCAGGAATCTTTTCCATTGTATTCTCAATGAGGCAGCCGGGCTGTTTAGAACGACAGTCTCTAATCAATTCAATTTACTCAGTGGAAAAATTAAGTGGCATTAATTTGCTTGTCCTCTAATCAATATAAACAAAATACTTTCAAGAAAATACAATGAAAGCAAAATACTATTAAAATTATACAGTCAGGGCAAAATAATTTTATATAATTGCGGCTCTGATTGATTTTTTTAATGGAGCATCCACTTGTTCTTTGACCCCAGAGGAGCTTTGCTATGCTTCTGATATACACAGCAAATTCATTACACCCATTCAAGCTCTCCCATGTATTTCATCATTAATGATATAGTGCAGGAATCTGCTGACACCTTTCCCGGTGCCTATCACATGCTTTTAAAAAGTGGGCGGGGCCATATGAGGCTCTTGCTCATCAGGGCTTCTGATTGGTGCAGATTAAAATAGTACTGTTTCAGCAGCAGCTGCCACCCTATTATAGGCTTTATTCTTCCTCATTTCTCTTTCCCGGTGTATTTTTTTTAAATAACACCCTTCTTCTCTCCTGCACTTTGTCTTTCAGAATTGAGACAGCCTCGCAAGGCTTGGGACAGAACATTTCATCCTCCTTCTATTACTTCTATGCCATTCCCCTTAGCCAATGCGGTACCCAGAGGCGTAGCCGGGCCAAACTGTGCCAGGTGCAGTTCCCCCCCGCCCCTTCCCACACTTACCTTAGTTCCTTTTCTTTTTCTAGTACTTTTTCGGGGTAAAAAAAGTGGCCTCTTCACAGTTCAGGCTAAAAACTGCCTGAGAAACTGCCTGAGAAACTGCCTGCTAAAAACTGCCTGAGAAACTGCCTGCTAAAAACTGCCTGAGAAACTGCCTGTGAGCCCCAAGGTCTCCTGGGAACTGTAGTTCCTCAGACTGTTTTTGAGCCTGAACTGTAAATAGGCCGCTTTTTCAGCCTGAAAAGGTACTAGGAAAAAAAAGGAACTAAGGTAAGTGTGGGAAGAGGGCAGGGGGGGCTGCGCGGGGGGTCTCAAGGAAAAGGGGAAGGGGCGGGGGCCAATTTTCTGTCCCCAGGCGTGCACCTGGTGCACGATATACCCCCCTGCCCCCTAATCCTAAGATGCAACAAATAAAGAATAGCCACCTATATTTGGAGTCTGGGGAAAAAAAGATCCCTGCATTATTGCTTACCAGGCTTTTCAGGGCTGTATAGTTTATGGACTTGAACTGTCCATAATTAAGTGGGCAATGTGTTGAGAAAGTACTTCATAACTGCTAATGGTGAGGACCATTTAGAAGAGGCATCCTTCAAAGTATAGCAACAAGTTCCTCTTCAAAGTAGTCCCTCCTTTGCATCACATAGGGATCATCTACTCATATAAAGATTTATGCAAATTTAACAAACTGATTAGTCAACCACTATTCATGATCTTAAGATTTGTTTAGTCAGGTGATAGCCCTGCTTTACAGCTTCTTAATCATGGTGGCACCTTCTTCATCCCCTGAGAAATCCTTCGAAGAGTTCCTTGGAGAACTCTCATGAGATGCCAGGAGTTGGCACTGGAATCAGTCACTATCCCCTTGTGCGTGGGCAAAAGTGATTTGCACACAAGCCTCTTTGGATCTCAGCTGAAGGAACTACTAGAACTGCAAACTTTTCAAAACTACTGGCTTAAATTCAGCCCGATGCACTGCAAGTTTTCTGACTGAAACTAACAACATAGTGAGTAGTGAGTATAGATCTGATGACAAAGTTTCACACATCTTAGTCATCCAAGGTAATTTAATGAACCAAATGAAAAGGGGTCCAATTTTGTTTCCAACATGTAATTGAAAGACAATCAACAATGAGGGAGCCTCATTAATGGCAATTGTGCAACTTACTGTAATTAATCTGTGTCCTATTTTCTATTAATATTTTTAGTGTTATTAATAGTCTTCATTGTTAGCATTTCAGTTCACTCTAACGAAAGGCTAGGGGCATAATGGCAGCATTTTACATTAATTGTTACATTATAAACAAGTCTAAGTTAATGGACTTCAGTGTGATTTGGCAGAACTTTGGAGGTGAGACATTTGGGCTGCAGAGCTGTCAGAACATATGCTACAAAGTGTTACTGATTACAATAAAAAAAATTAATTCATTTTACTGGATGAGTGGCTGTAGCTGTGAACCATGATCTAGAGAGCAGCAATGGCATAGTGATTAAGAGCAGGTGCATTCTAATCTGGAGGAACTGGGTTTGATTCCCCGCTCTGCCGCTTGAGCTGTGGAGGCTTATCTGTGGAATTCAAATTAGCCTGTGCACTCCAGCACACGCCAGCTGGGTGACCTTGGGCTAGTCACAGTTCTTCAGAGTTCTCTTAGCCCCACGTACCTCACAGGGTGTTTGTTGTGGGGGAGAGGGAAAGGAGATTATCAGCCTCTTTGAGTCTCCTACAGGAGAGAAAGGGGGATATAAATCCAACTCTTCTTCTATGACAAACATGAAAACATAATTGTGAATGTATGCAAACATATGGAAGAAGAAAAAGTTTGGATTTATATCCCGCTTTGCTCAACAATAAGGAGTCTCAAAATGGCTTACAAACTCTTTCCCTTCCTCTCCTCAAAACAAACACCTTGTGAGGCAGATGGGGCTGAGAGAGAATTCTGAGGGAACTGTGATTAGCCTCACCCAGCAGGCTTCATGTGGAGGAGTGGGTGAACAAACCCAGTTCACCAGATTAAAGTCCACCACTCATGTAGAGGAGTGGGGAATCAAAGTCCAGATTAGAATCTGCCTGCTCGTAATGACTACACCATGCTGGTTCTCACACAATGGAGGTCTTCTGCATGCATGTAATTAAACATACCACACATTGTGGTATATGGAAAACCCTGAGCTAACTGGAGGGTTCTTTAGCATGTCAGGATGCACAGAGTAGTGGTCTAGGCTGTTGATGCTTTGGAATAGTGACCCATGGCTGCAAAAGGGGGAAAAAAGGATATGCATAAAAAACTGAAATCTAAAATTTAGAGAAATTGACCCAGCCAAAATGTATTTGCTATTCCTTTTTTACAGTTGGCCATGTAATCTAGACAACATATATGACAACAGTGGTCAAACAGTGACTATATGACAGTCTCGTGACAAAATTTATTTCCAGTGATCACGCTAAAACTCACTTTACAACACAGTATAAAATCAACTAGCAGCAAGAAGTAGAGATGAAAAGGTTTCCAGGGGGAAACAAAGACACAAAACTTATTCCAATTTCATATAAATATTAATGTTTCTTTAAAGTGTCTAGACAATCAATTCTAGAACAGGTGTAGCTACTACGCCATTTGCCCTTGTAAGAAAGAAGGTAAAGACCCTCACAAATTGTGAGGCAGATGTCTGGTTGCCATAACAGTTTCGGAATATAGTCAAATTATCTTTGCTGATGTTCAATATAAATTCTGTTTCCTCCCATTAGTTACAGGAGCTCTACAAAACACATTCGTATCAGAATCATTTGACCAAAAAACAAACTCCAGTGGAATGTAAAATTCTTTCGCTAAAAATACCAAGCACACACACACAAAAATCTCTACCGAAGTTTAAGCAAAATACTGAATCAAGTCTACCTCTCCTGCTCCTGCTTCATTCGCATTCTCTCCTCCTCTGAAGTAACGGCTTCTTGCAGTTTTATCTTCTCAACCTTGTCATCTTTTCGATGTTTGCCAAACCTGTTAATAACAAAAAGCAAAAATCTAACTCGTCAAGATGCACAATAACTATGGAGGGCTTTCCCCTCCTCAACGTTGCAAAACCATGTGCTCATTTTCAGGATGTGCTGAGGCAATTATGTTATTGTGCTGAGGCAAGAGTGTTGTGCTGAGGCAATTATCAAACAAATAGCCGCATAAATTGGTCGGCCTCATGAAAATCCTTGCCTGACTAGTAGCTCTCCAGGAGAGATATCTATTTTTAAATGAACGCCCAACTCATTTATTGTGGGTCTTGATTAATTACTCAGCAATGTTATTTACACATATAATGTACGTGAGATTCTCTCACTGTGAGAATGAATGACGAAGCTCACCTCTGTCAACTGACAATATAAGCTTGACAGTGAATGTGGGACTGTAAGTTTCTTTGAGCTCTTTAGAAAAAAAAGTAAGGTAGAAGTGCAATAGATGACAGCTTGTGGCAGAAACATCATCAGGCAGTGATCCCCAACATGGCACTCATGGGCTTCATAGTTCCTCCTGATGTGTTTCCTGACGTCCAGCTTTATCCTCCTCAAAGCAAAAAGTTTCCTCATCTCAGTGGTACTTTTGACAAGCCCAGGAGACATCACATTTGTGTCATGGAACATCTATTTGGAAACAGCTACCTACACTATAGGAGGGCACTTGGCTGAAACCTTTAACGTTTTGTGATTGGCACCTGACTCCATGGCAATTGAAAGATACTGATCCTGCATGAGTAAAAACATGCCTAGTGGCAGAGGAAGAAGAAGAGTTGGATTTATATCCCCCCTTTCTCTCTTATAGACTCAAAGGGGCTTACAATCTCCTTTCCCATTCTCCCCACAACAAACACCCTGTGAGGTAGGTGGGGCTGAGAACTGTGACTAGTCCAAGGTCACCCAGCTGGCATGTGGTGGAGTGCACAAGCTAATCTGGCTGACCAGATAAGCCCCCACAGCTGAAGTGGCAGAGCGGAGAATCAAACCCGGTTCTCCAGATTCTAGTGCACCTGCTCTTAACCACTACACCATGCTGGCTCTAATTAGTCACCAGTATACATTCAATATGCAATTAGGCAGTCTCTGTGTGTTTTACTTAGGATGCAAATGTACAGACAGCACAGAACATTCAAAACAAACCACAGTCTTTCTTTATGAAAGAAATCAATTCTTTATCCATTCTTAATGGAAAATTATGGCAACAAGTTGCCAGTTGTGGCTGTTATCTACTCTGCGGAATCATATATTAAAAGCCTTTCTGTGAAGCTGGAGTCAGACGTCTCGAGCAAAACTGGCAAAGAGGTTAATCCATACATTAAACTAGGCATATTTGCATGTGAATGAAAACCTTTCCAGGCAGAGCACATTCAGAACTTTTCAAGGTAGAACACATTCATCCCTCACTCTTCAACGGCCAAGGTGCATTTTCCAGCGGAGAGCGCCTGAGCAGACAGTGATATTTGCAAAGCAGCCAATATCATCTTTCTGAAAGCAACTGTTCAAGAAAGCTTTTCAGAAGGCACCAGGGAGCACGGAAGCACTCAATGGACCCAACATTCACTATTGTACGATAAAGTCATTAAAACCAGTAAATACACACAATAGAACCGTTAAAACCCATGGCAAAATGTTTAGTTAACGTGAGCCCAAAACACCAATTGTCAAGTTTTGCAGCCGAGGGACTGGACTGGACTAGGCTACTTTACCCTATTCTGTTCTTGCAAACCCCCAAGCCTTTCCCGTCTTCTCTCACTGGCACCTTACAAGTCTCTTCCAAACAAGGGTTCTGGGTGGCATCCTGTAAAGTATGTGGCAAAATATGCATGCCCTCTGGAGTCCCCCATCTTGTAAAGCCCTCTAAACCACACTGGAAGAACCACATTACCTACACTTTAAATGCACATTTAAGTGCATCTTTTGTACAGCTTTGGATCTTAATGTTTGTTTCTACCTGTGCCTCTGTGTCCACTGCAGGACACATTCCTGCAAGACACACAAGCAGCAGTGGCATAGTGGTTAAGAGCAGGTGTACTGTGATCTGGAGGAACCGGGTTAGATTCCCTGCTCTGCCGTTTGAGCTGTGGAGGCTTATCTGGGGAATTCAGATTAACCTGCACACTCCAACATACGCCATCTTGGGATAGACATAGTTCTTCTGAGCTCTCTCAGCCCTACCCACCTCACAGGGTGTTTGTTGTGAGGGGGGAAGGGAAAGGAGTTTGTCAGCCCCTTTGAGTCTAAAGGAGAGAAGCGGGGGGGGGGGGTATAAATCCAACTCTTCTTCTTCCTCTGCCACTAGGCATGTTTCACTCATGCAAGATCAGTATCTTTCAATGAGCTGAGAAGGATCTATTACCAGGGGAACAACTATTCAGTGAAGGATCACCTCCACAATGGAAAGGTTACTGCACAAGGGGAAACAAGGATTAGGATCCCAGCCACTGTCTGCACTGTCTGAGACCTACATGGCGGTCTCAGTGGGCCACAACTCAAAAGGCCCTGAACAAATCAAAGTTCTGTTCCATCTCAGTCTTTGCCTGGAAGGGCTTTTAGACAGGGGACAGCAAGAAACTTTCTTTCTGGTTAATAACTTCTGGTTGCAGAGAACTGAACAGGGCAGGGAGGTGAAAAGACAACAGTCACTTTAACAGCAATGTTTTAAAATGTCTACCCATTGGACAAATAGCAGCTGCATATCAGGAAAAAATCTGATCCACAAAAGCTACCCAAGAGAAATGTAAAACATATACTTTTCCCCAGGTACTTCAAAATGTAATTTTTGCTCAGCTTATTATTTTTTTTAGCACTAGTGAATAACATACTATTAAATACCATTAGAAACCAAATATCACACTCACTGCGGTATTTTTCTCAAGAATTTTCTACAGGGACTTAGAACGAGATATCTTTTCCCCTTGAAATAGGCTCTGCATTTGCTCATAGTTAAAGGGGAACATTGCTTACATTTGGTGTATAATTGGAACCAAACCTATTTTTTAAATAATTGTTTTTATGACAGATTGAAATAATGGTTGCAAATTAAAATACCCTGCCTATCCAAAAGTGTGAGAAAATGATGAGGAAGAGTGGCAGAAATTCTGTTCACTAATTGCCCAGATCCTCCAAGGTTGTTAAATTAACTTTCTCCTTTCTCAAAAAAAAAAAAACAGAGGGTCAGAGATTGCTTCCAGATACCTGTGAAACCTCTAGAGTCTGATAGTGTTTTGATCCTCTGCTCAACCACGGTGCGTGACAATTGAGTAGTGACAAGATCATTCGGCATGGTAAGATTATCAATTACTCTACTGTCTCTTTGTGAAGAGTCTAGAATGCCTTCTTTCATTGACTGGGCATCTTACAACTCTCTGAAAAGAACAGGCGAGCAGTTTGTTGAACGCTTAAGACATGAATGCTTTAGGATAGGGTGTAAGCATTACTTCAGAACAGAAGTAAAACAAAGCATGCTTTAAGAAATCAAATGCTATCCCATGGCAAGAAATCACTGAGAAAATGAGGTTACAAGTTCTGGCTTGGGCATGGAAACAGGCAAAATATTTGGGATGGATTCTACTGTTAGTTGGCTCTTGATATGACAATCTTTCTCCACTTACACCTAATTTGCTTCTGGGTTCTAATAAAAGAGCTGGAATTGACTTCTAAAGTCCTGTGTGGTATAGTGGTCATGGTGAGAAACTCAAGTTCAAATCTCCACTTGCGCTATGGAAGCTTGCTTAGTGACCATATCACCAGAGACTGACCCCCTCATTAAATTAAGTCTGAGCAGAGACAGGCTGCATGTGAAATAGCATGATGGCATCAAATCCCCAGGACAGCTGAGCTACAATTTCCCCGGTTTCTGCTGGTCCTGGAGCTTATGGGATAGTTCAGTTACAATTCAAGCTGCTAGGAAATGTTGGGTGGGAGGAAGAAATGCTCTCAGCCCAGAAATGACTCTCAGAGCACAACGTGTGTATATCATAATTTTAAAAAATGGCACCATCATTAATGACACCACCACTTTCTGATGCAAGCAATGCAACTGGGGTTACAGACCTGACTGATGAATGAAGTTCCCTACAATTACGCAAATGCTAGTTGGTAAATTTAATTTGCTCAGCTCAGGGATAATCTGTGACCCGCATTCATATGCTAGAATGTTCAGAAGAGAAGGTAAGGGGTCCCGTCAACTCACACTTGTCAGGAAAGGAACATTTTGTTCACATAAGTAGCTCTCATGTTATGCAAACTCATTGAACTTATTTAAACCTGTGATTTGTTTATCCATTTGAGGGGTGAATCAGAGGCTGAAAGAATTGATTGTTCTTCAACCGATTCTGATTGCCCATCAGCTGTAACAAATGAGTAAAACAAATCTTGAGATTTAAACATAAAAATCAAGCACTCCAAAATACAATAGTTTTTTATTGGCTTTCAAACGAAGGGGAAAAAAATACTGTTTACTATTAAGCAATGCCATTCCAAACCGATACATGAGTTTGCAGCAGCAACATTACTTTAAAAGAACAAATTGGTACAATAAAAATAATTTCCATGTAATCTGCTAAATGGGTTTCATTTTGACATGTTACTGATGAGATCACGGCTGTCTGGCGAATCATTCACAGATTTCATTAAAATAAAGAGCAACGGGAAAAGCATGCGTTGGTAGATTAATGAAAACACACAAAAATTGATTGAGACAGTTCAGTAGCATATTTTCTCCCTAATAGAGAAAGTACTCCCATTAAAAATTAACAAACTGTGTCTGGAAGTTCTGTCAATGGTTGTTTTATCCAAGCCGTTTTGTTTTATGCAATATTATTACGTTTTAAAGGTAAGCTCCAGCGGTTATGATTTTCTGTCAAAGCACCAATTCTCCATACAATGTTTTCTACAGTTTATATATATATTTCTTTTGCCTTTCTTCTGCAAAGCAGATCAAATCATAGCAGCCTAGAGACTCAAGAGATAGAAACAATTTATAAAATCTCAGTACACCAAGGCAAAAAGATCCCTTATACTACCACATAATATTTTCCAGCAAGGCATTTCAAACACGGAGAAGTCTAGTCCACACAGACTGTCAAAATTTCGCTGGTACAATACGGCCATACACAACTTCCTAAAGGACAATAGCACATACCAAGCAATAGCTCATCTTCAGATCTGAAAGGGTTGAAAAAGTCTGACTTTGGTGGGCTACTATTAAAAGGGTCCACATCTTCTAACAATTATCATGTCTGCATAGTGATGATTAGCAAAATATTTTATGATACGGTTTTCTCAGTATAAGTAACATAATGCTCCTTCATACAAGCCGAATGTCCCTTGAAACTGCTCCGGAAACTACAGTTGGTCCAGAATGCAGTGGCAAGGGTTCTTACAAGGATCCCTGTAAGAGTACATATTACACCTGTGCTTCACCAGCTGCACTAATTACCAGGTGAATTCTGGGTCAGGTTCAATTTCAACCTTGGTCTTAACCTTTAAGGCCCTTAATGGTCTCGGACCTTTGTATTTATGGGACTGCAACTCCCAATACCACCCCTGGAGGGCATTACACTGCTCCGGAAGTAATCTTCTGGAAGTCCCTGACCCCAAGGAGATTCAACGGGCCTCAATCTTTGGCTGGTGGAACTCTCTGTCATCTAAGACCAAGCCCCTGCAGGATGTAGTGCTGTTCCACAGGGCTTGTAAGGCAGAAATCTATGGTTGTGGCAGCCATCCTGTGGGCCTTCCCTTCCCCTCTCCCTCCCCTTCATCTTTCCTCCTTTTGTGTATCTTCTTTTCCCTTATCCCTCCCCCTGTCTTTCCCTTCCCTATTTAGTTCTTTCTTCTCTTTCATCCTTCCCTTCCCTCTTTTATCCTCCCCTCCTTTTAGTGAGCAAATTGGATGTAGGGGGATAAGCTATATTTAAAGTAGCTAGAATTATCAGATTATAAACAGAATGGAGAATGGTGAAATGCTGTTTATTTAAATTTTTAATTGTTTATTGATTAACTCAAGTCACTTTAATTGTTTATCCTATTATATTAATTGTGGTTGTATCTGATCTACAAATGTGTACTGATAGGTTGTAAGCTGCCCTGAGTCTGGCCTTTAGCGGGGATAGGGTAGAGTAGAAATTTTAAAAAGGAGAGTAAAATAAAGATGATAACGGGAAAACAGCGTTCTGAACTGTGCTGTATTTGCACAGCCAATAAATTATTCTGAAATAGTAATTAGAAAATTCTAAATGTTTTTCATTTGAAAAGTTTACCAATATTAGAAGAAGAAGAAGAAGAAGAAGAAGAAGAAGAAGAAGAAGAAGAAGAAGAAGAAGAAGAAGAAGAAGAAGAAGAAGAAGAAGAAGAAGAAGAAGAAGAAGAAGAGGAGGAGGAGGAGGAGGAGGAGGTGTTTGGATTTATATCCCCCCTTTCTCTCCTGCAGGAGACACAAAGGGGCTTACAATCTCCTTGCCCTTCCCCCCTCACAACAAACACCCTGTGAGGTAGGTGGGGCTGAGAGAGCTCTGAGGAGCTGTGACTAGCCCAAGGTCACCCAGCTGGCGTGTGTGGGAGTGTACAGGCTAATCTGAATTTTCCAGATAAGCCTCCACAACTCAGGCGGCAGAGTGGGGAATCAAACCCGGTTCCTCCAGATTAGATACATGAGCTCTTAACCTCCTACGCCACTGCTGCTCCTGCTCCTATTACTTCTAGTTCCTAATACAGTCACCTGGGCCAAAAGTCTATGCCAAATCAAATCTACAAATGTTGAATAAAGAGGTTCATTACTTCTAATAAAATATTAATAAAATATTACTTCCAATCCAGGAGTCAGTGGACTAGACAGCTGAAACAGGGGAGCTGTCCAGCAGCAAAAGGTAGTTACAACTGGGGTCAGGTCTAATATTAGCTGCAGAAGTAGCAGAGGAGCTGTCCAAAAGTCGAGCAATAAGGAACCAGGTATCCTATGTGTACTAGTACAGACTTCCAGAATGCAGCTGGGCCACCTGCAAATCCTACCTCTTGTGCTGTATGATTGCATTTGATCAGTTCTTGTACCTACTGGCAGTTCTACATTACTGATTTTAGCTAATAGCTTTTGTGTAATGCAAAATGCCTTGTGTAATTGCAAATGCCTTAGCAGACCAGGTGCTCAGGAGCAGCAGCAGCAGCAGGCCATTGCTTTCACATCCTGCATGTGAGCTCCCAAAGGCACCTGGTGGGCCACTGCGAGTAGCAGAGTGCTGGACTAGATGAACTCTGGTCTGATCCAGCAGGCTAGTTCTTATGTTCTTGTGTTCTTATGTGTATTTTATGGTATTTTACTATCTTTTACACTGTAGATCCTTTTGAGTGCTATAAGACAGAAAAGCAGTTAAGAACATTTTTAAATGAATAAAACCCATGGAGTCAGAATCTTATCTTCAGAAGAAGAAGGATGCTGTACTGCCAGGTGAGAAATTAACTAGTTAAGGATGGCTCTGTTTTGGTCCACAATTGTAATTGGTCTTGGGATCCAGAAGACAATAATGGAAGTGACTTGCAGCATAGGGGGGAAAAAAACAGGAACTGGATACATCTCAGATTGTCTTAAGCTAGGGTGCCCACAACAGTTGTTGCAGAGTTCCCATATGAAGATGTGAAGTACTCCTGGATCTTTAGTGCCACTACACTCTCTCGCACAAACCTGAGCGATATTTCTCCCATATGACCTGCTTCCTCCCCGGTTCAAAATCTCTATAAGAGCCAGCTGATCTGGCCTTCTCTTTATCTTTGCTCCTGTTAGATTTGGAAGTTGTGCTTCTGGTTATATGATCCAGCAATTCATTTGTTATGGATTTATATTTTTCATATTTCATTGTGACAAATAGGTCTATGGCGCCAGGGCAAGCGCATTTGGCAAATTTTCCAGTAAGGTGGGGGAGCTGGGAGGTGAACAGGCACCATGGACCTCGGCAGCACCCAACCTGGAAGGGAGGCTGGCCTTCAGAGCTGCGTTGGCAGCCGAGGAGGATGCCAGCATGGCTTGGGGATTTTGGGGCCATTCCTGGGGGTGGAGCTGATATTAATTGGCTTCCACCTGGACTTTGCTGCTGGGATGCAAGACCTAGAGCCTTGGAGTAATACCACCCAAAAGGGTGGCATAACTCTGTTTCAGGCAACAGAGGCAACCGGGGATTTCTCCCATGCCTCTCTGCACCACCTAAAAGCCCTCTGAACGTGGTGCGGCAGTGGTGCCACCCCCAGCCGCCTTGAGCTTTGAATGAGGCTGCAAGATTACTGTTGAATTCCTGTGGACCTCAGATAGAGCCAAAAAAATCGATATAGAAACCACCTTATTAAACCACAGCTAATGCCAACTTCCATCCTGCACCAGCGTTTGTAAAAGTAAATGAATCCCTTCAATGAAACATGGCAGCAAATAGCAGTTCTGAAATTTACAAGTACAGGGTCAATGCAAAAACCCACTCAATATGCAAAGGTCGTTCTGAGAGCAGGCCATAATCCTGATCGTGCCTCTGCATACACTGAATGTCCTCAAACAGGTCCAGAGCATGAACACAACAATTCAGAATACTTCCCAGTTTAATATCACCTTGTTTTTAACACAGCTTCATGAGTATCCTGTCTTATCCTCGGTTGGGGTACTGCTCCACCCTTTTTTTTCTTGCCCTGTTTTAAGCTCAAGATTACCTCCCTCGTTATTTACTTAAAAATTGTCTCCCAACAACTGCCCAGATAGGGGCCTGTTTCAAGTTGGCAACTGGTCACCATAGTAACTCCCAAGGGTTTCAAAACCCAGAAATCCAAGCATGTATTTTCTTCACAAAAGGGACAGTAATGGAACACAACAACATTCGCTTACAAAAACTTGCATAGTTTGTGTGTCTGCTTTATAGGAGGAGTGTCCCAAGCAGGGCAGCAGGGAAGGAAGGGAATACGAATCAGAAGAAACAAGATAATCCTATAACAAGCAGCAAAGAAATCCATCCAAACAAGACAATGCTTCGTATACAAATTAATAATACTACTGTACACTTCCATTGTTTAGCATTTGGTTATAATCTATTTTACACTAGTACCCTGCACTGACAGCAAATCACAGTCCTCCAAAGCACCTTGGGAAAAAAATGTTTGATTCCATAAGAACTCCATCTACATTCTTGGGGAAAGCAGGCTGTAACCCATACATGGCACTGCAACTAAAGGAGGCAGAATGTGTTTCACGTATCAGAATTACACTCAGGCAGGGAGACAGTGACTAACCTAAAGCTATTAGTGACTAACCTAAAGCTATTAGTCCTCAGAGCTGAACCAGGGACCAGGATGGACATCCAGTATGCTAGGCTAGTTTTCAATACTCTCTCTTATCTTGTCTGAATTTTTACTAGCCAAGATCCAAGCCAACAATGTCACTACACAGAAGATGCTCAGAATCCAGACTTATTCTCAATACTGAGGAACAGTCAAAACTTTTCCAATCTGTCTGCTATTCCAGAACTTACTGTCCAGTTTAATTCCCTCAGACATCAGAAGGCAATGGGTGGGAGAACAGCAGGAGGCGATGGACAGAAAGAATGTGACTCAACAGAGATGGTGTCCAACCCAATACAGTTAGCTGATCTTTCCATCAAACTGGATAATTCAATTGCCATTTCCAGGCACAGTGTTTCCACATTCTATTAATCACTATTTCATCGCACTGATAATGAGAAGGTGTTCTGATTCAGCATGACCAAGATGAACTCTTGTTGGGACTGTGTTGTGTTTGTCCGGTGTGTCAGGTGTGTTTGAACACATGGTAAGGCAAGGGGACTTAGACTGAAGCTTGGTCACATGTTACATTATCTCTTCTACTCCATGATTGGATGCCTGCCTATAGTAGGAGAAAGAGAAAATGCAACAGCATATACTGGCAGGCAGGGATAAATAGGCCTTATCAGTAGGCAATATGTCAGCCCTACACAATGGGATAAGAATAGAGGCTGCCACTAAAATGTATTCCCTACAATAGTAAAGAGCTGCCACATTATTAGATGTGAGGGGGACCAGTGATGATAAATAATTCAAAAAATAACTGCTCATTCAGGATCTGAGTTCTTTTTGATGTATTCATTATATTGAAAAGCACTACATGTGTGGAACTATGTAAGAACCCACCCATTTACTAGTAAAACAAGTGGAATTTATTTTAAAACAAAACTGGCCCATGATGGCAAGGGGGAATTAATCCTTTTCTCTAATTTTGTTGTGTTTTGATCCAACAGGTCTTTTCTTATGTTCGTATATTAACAAACCAATTTAAACTCTCCTACCAAAATGGCAGACCCAAAAGGTGTTAACAGCACTTCCAAAAGATTATCAAAAGTTGATCTCAAAAAAGAAGGGAAGTCTACAGATTGTCCAAGAATACTGTAACATTAAGCTACCTTATACTAAATACTGACCTTATACTGCCTTATACTACTTTATACTAGCTACCTAGTACTAACTACCTTATACTACCTTATACTACCATATACTATACTTTAACATTAAGCTACCTTATACTAAATACTGACCTTATACTACCTTATTCTACTTTATAGTAGCTACCTAGTACTAACTATCTTATACTACCTTATACTATACGTTAACATTAAGCTACCTTATACTAAATACTGACCGATCAAGGCAGTGATGCTCCAGGGTCTTGGGAAGAGGTCACCTGCTACCTGAGACATTGGAGATGCTGAGGACCGAACCTGGGATCTTCTCCATGCCAAACAGATCCTCTGCCAGTGAACCACAGCCCCAGTCTTTCATGGTTCAGTATCTCTATTAGATTAGGTGGTTTCTTCAAGCAGCAATAGCATTCTCCTGGTGCAAGACTCCTCTCAGCATCTTGTGCTGGAGGAATGTTCCTCCCAGAAAAGGAAAGTAACCCACTAGCAGAACAGGTCTAGAGGATTCAACTGATTTAGTTCTCTTGATAACCTCTCATTAGGCATTTGAAAATATTTGTGCCACATACTTCCTTAATAAACATTTTCAAAGCTTAGTAGCACATTTTCCTTCATTCCCCACTTTTTCACAGTTCTGCATCAAGGTATGAAACGTTGAATTGGATTCTTCAAAGACCAGAATTAAAGCTGAAATGTTGAGAAACCAGCCTTGTCGTCGTTTTCATTAACACAAAGCCCATTTAGGCGCTGAAGGAGACTCTCACATATATTCGTGTTCTTTCAGTGGCATGACTCTTAATTTCTTAGACTACCGCGTCAAAACCATTCCTGAATGAGGATACTTGAAAAGCGTTCTTCACTATACAGGCGTCTGGAGCCAAGGAGCAAAACTCTTGTTTGCCGCCATATATATGATTAATTCATTCAGTTATGTTTCGAGATTTCACGAAAAGGGGATGAGCTATAACATGATAAATAGTGGGTCACTCCATCAATGACCCGAATCAAGGAGGCATATTACGGAGGGGGGAAACGGCCACTGAGCCATCAGTGTCTCAGCAATCAGCCATGATTACAGCAACGGCGGAGAAAGGACTCTAAAATTTAATGGTGGCGCTGTAAAAATCCAACACACGTCGATTAGGAAGAGGAAGATTTGTTCAAAGCTCGCCAGCCCGCCCCCATAACGAGGCCTACTCATGTTAGCGAGAGGTCCATTCAGGAGTCCAGGGCAAGATCAGCTTTAATGCATCCTCCGGACAATGCGCAGACACAACCCAGCTACAGATGTTTTTTTTCTTTCTTTTTTTTTTAAAGGGGGGGGGAAAAAAGAACAGCTTGGCGATCTTAACAAGCTAAACCAGCCTTTAGTGGGTAATACACACTCTTAATGGCCAACATATCCTTACATTACTGTTGCTTAATGCACTTAGAAATGCTCTCCCTCCAGTTAGCATTATCTAATCAAGGCTGCAGTGCTTTGTTAGCTAACTAAAGACTTAGACGTTCTACAGAGATCTAACTGGCGGGCTGTTAAAAGCACTGTAAATAAGAAGGGGGGGGGAACAGCCTTGGGAGTCAATTTTAGTCTCTAAATCACAGGTTATTCGTGTAGCATTTACCCAAGAATGCACAAGTGTATTGTGTTGTGCATGTGTATTATAGAAATGTCATAAACGGTTGACATTTTCCAGCAGTTCTTAAGAGGGCCAGAAGAGTGGGTGCTGTCAGAAATGTCTGTTATAAGTTTCTCGACACTTGTACCTCCAAATGATGGGAACGAGGATGACATTTAGACATTTATTAAAGACAATTCCACTGGCTTTGGTTTTCGCTGCAAATCGTCTGACTACACCACGTCAATCTCCCCGCCCCATGCGAATAAATGTGTGCTGTGTCAAAGCCATGCATAACATTGGCAATTTTTTTTTTTTAAAAAAAAAGCCAAACCCCTTGCTGTACCATTATAAACGCTGCAAGATAACTCAGATGGCAAAAAAGCACAAATCAATTGAGCCACGAGTAAAATTTCATTACACCCCTCTGTTAAAATCAGCAGTGTCCACTTAGACGAGCGTTGGAGAGGCAGCATTTCAGGCAGGAGCCACTCTGTAAACGTGTCCTCTTGACTACCATACTTCTAATTCCCTGCTCTGTGGATTTTAATTCATTATTGTTTCAAAATACAATACCACAAATTGCAAATTACATCTGGCTCAAGGGCTGATTACAAGAAATGCTAGCATGACGGCCTCTGCCTGAATAACTCTGATAATAATAATAAGGGATTGATTGAGCTGCAGGCAGCCGCGTGATGAGAAGGGTCCATTTGAACGGTGCCATTAGCTTCTTTTGTTAAACACAACACTTTGACATGTCAAAGCCAACAACATTGTACACTTTGTTACCATGGTTTTCTTACCACTTAAAATGTGGGGGCTCTCTTGGAAGGGGGAGCCTATGAGGAACATAAATGAGACACTCGCCCCAAATGTTTTTTGACAATCTTTTTTCACAGCTGTTCGCAGAAGAAGTTCTCTCCCTCTCTCTCTCTCCCTTCAGCTGCTTTAGTGCCAATTTACCTCTTCTGCTCTGCCTCTGTCTCCACTGGCACCAGTCAATCAAGAACCACATGCTAAATGTGACGACATCACAACCACATGCAGCCAGGTTTGCCTATGTGAAAATGTCTTGAAGCTAATTCGTAGTGAAGGCAACGCTTTGTCATGTTTCAGAGGGAAACGCTGTTTCCCTTTTCTGTCCACCCTCTCCAAATATTTCCTATTAAGACTTAATCCTCTTCTGCAAGAGGTTTTTGAGAAAGTGGTTTAGGAAGTCCACTGCTTTTGGCACAGCCTTAACACCCACTCACTACATATGTGACCAATGACCTTGTTCCACTTACATATATTTGGGCCTAAGTTTTCCCAACATTCCCCTATCCCACCAATAAGATGGTTTACAGTCACAGACCAATGCAGCTTTCATGTCTTCTCTGAAAGTCCTCTCAGATGGCAAGAAGAACCTTAGGAACAAAATGCATGACAGTACAAGGTCTGTAGCAATGAAGGGGAATAAGTTAACCTATTTCCTTGACCCCCACTAATGCAAGGTGCTAATGGACAAGGAAGAAAGACGCAATCTTCCCTCATGGCCCATAATCAGTACAGCACCCAGTACAATCATGCATTTTGTTTGTGAGGTTTTTCCAGTTCTCAGAGAGAATTTTCGAATCAAACAGCAGGCTACTTGAGGTAGAAGCAGACAAGGACATATCCGCCACTAGTTCCTTCTGTGAACTCTTCTTCTGTATCCAACCCAGTAGGTAAACAGTCCACGCCTGGCTTATAATTCTGCTGAGATGATCCTAAACTGCAGCAAGACTGCTTGGGGAAGGTAAAACGGTGGAAGATCTGCTCTGTCAAGTCCTTCCATAACTTTTTCCCCTGATAGTTTTAACGTGGGAGGGGGAAAAACAGGCAAACATGACAAATTAGTCAGTTCACATTTTGATGCAGTCACACGAATTGCTGAGTTGCAGGGGACAATCTTCAAGTGCAGGTGGCTCTTATCATGGTTTACTGACAGGCCTTAAATTGCATCATGATATAAAATCTCCAAGGAAAACGTGGACACACGACAGGTTAAAAAAAGGGGATCTTCCCTAAGGTTAAAACTTCCCTGCAGATCTCATTATCTAGAAGAATTAATATACCAGCGTTTTTCTTGTTGATGTTCGTTTCCCCACGAATAACCTCTGCCGAGTAAATCAAACAATATATGATATTATTCCAGACCTTGAAATCAGATTTGCACATTTAATTATGCTGTATTAGGATTTAATTTTGTGCAGAACACAGAAATTATACAGCAAATGTTGCTTTTTAAACCCTTCCAACCAAACCACCATAAAGCAAACACTTCCCCACAGATTACACACATACATTTTCAGGCTCATAAAGGCCAGGCGCATTATTAAATCACTGTTCAGTCTCCATTTCCTTAAGTAAAATATAATCGAAATGACAGAACCCAACTTACAATCGAGCAGGTTGGTCTCGGAACAAATCCGATATAGTTTTTTGATCCATTTGCCCCACATTCAACTGATCAACTGTTGCTTCCTAATGATCAAAAGAAAGGTACACAGACTAGCCTCTGTTTATTTATCAGGGGAAATGCTCACATGCAGCAAGAGCCAGCCAAGTTAGGGTGACTACAGGGAAGTGAGAAAAGAGAGAGAGAGAACTTCCCAATCACAAAGCATAATTGGCTTCCTAATTACGAGCCTCATTACTACACCCTGCAAGAAAAATGTATATATTTCTTTGCTCTCTAATTCGGAACTTTGCACGGGAATAATGTTTGATGCAGTTCAGTTCAGTTTATTCGGTACGGTCATGGACCGCTGCAATAAAACCCAGAACAAAAACATAGCACAAAGCAGTATAAAAAGAATCCTTTAGCTCAGGGGTAGGGAACCTGCGGCTCTCCAGATGTTCAGGAACTACAATTCCCATCAGCCTCTGTCAGCATGGCCAATTGGCCATGCTGGTAGGGGCTGATAGGAATTGTAGTTCCTGAACATCTGGAGAGCCGCAGGTTCCCTACCCCTGCTTTAGCCAGTACGGTTACCAACAACTGCCTTGCGCATTTTTATAAGCACTGTAGCAAAACTTCGCTACTGCATTCGAAACTGTGTCGTCCTTATCAGCAAGCAGATAGTTTATCACAAAATGAGAAGTGGCCAAAGGCTCTGTGAAACAGAGGTGAAATCAGACGGCTCTGAACATTCCCTGTATTACTCACAGTAAAGTAAAACATGAGCAATTGTTTCCACTGCACCAGCACAGCAGGGGCATATATGGGTTTCCATAGGCTAATGTTGAAATCTCCCTGTAACTAAGGCCTCCAGAGGAGCATTAAACCATGCTTTAGAAAAAGCCCATCTAAACATACAGAAAATAATAGAAGTTAGATATGGTGTAGCAGATAGTCCCACCCATGATTTTAATAGTCTATACAGTGGAACTTCGGTTTTCATCAGTAATCTGTCTGGGAAACCTCGGTGAAATCCGAAACCGATGAAAACCGGGGAAAACACTGGAAAGCAATGGAACAGCATGAGTCGCCATTTGTTGTCGCAAAATTAGTGTGCGCCGACGAAATCCGATGAAAACTGAAACAAACGATGAAAACCGAGACAAAATTTTCAGGAAAAGAATCAATGAAAACCGAAACCAACGAAAACCAACGACAACGAAAACCGAGGTTCCACTGTATAGAGTTGGAAGCAGGGCCATTTCATTTTGGTATTGTATATCCAGAAAATGTTGGTGAATCTCACTTTTTCTTTCTTAAATCCCATTTCCAAAAGTTGGTCTGGGGCTGAACCAATGGAGAGAAGTTTGTGGATTACTCACAAGGTCCAGTTGAGCTGTGAATCAGTTGATAGAAAGAAGGGAACAAGGCCCACAGTAGGAAAATGTAATTTCAACAGATAGTCAGGGGCACATATTTAGGACTCCCTTTCAGGAATAAACAAGAGCTTGCACATTTTGTTCTTGGAACTGTTTCAACTCCATCTGAAAATATCTTATATAGTTTTGGAGGGGGAGATTAAAAGAAGAACATATAAAATTACTACGGTATTGGCCCATGGTCCAAACAGGCTGGAGTGGTCTCCTCTGAATAGCAGACATTCTCTAGACTAAATTCTTTCTCAATCCTTCTACCCAGAATCATTTCATTGTAGAAACAAGAGAGAGAACTTGGGGCTTTCTACGGACAGATCATTTGCTGGATCATTAAGCAATGAGTAAAGTCATGATAGGACTGACCGGTCAATTTGCTTTCCAAATAAACAAAAGAAAGAAAGTAAGTTTTCTTAAACATCTACTACCAAATGGTGATATTGGGCTAAAATGGACCATTGATTTCCCATGGCATATTAACATCCAATACTCACTCACATTACTACATTATGGCTTCAAAAAGTCCATTTAGGCATAAGATGTTCATTTACAAATTATTGCAAAACGCATGAAAACTTAGGAGAGTTCCTTTGCATGACTTTTCTTTCAAAATAAAAAATGGATACATATATAATGCAAAGAATTTAAGCTAGAGAGGCTTCTGGCTTCTTGCATTAGAATTTCTATGGCTAGACATTTAGCATTCATTTGATTGCATTACATCTGTGAGATGCTACTGAACAGATATTCAATATTTTAAAAGGAGGTCCCTGGAGAGGCAGCACACATGTTTTCAAGTAAATAAAGTAATAACAAATGGCAGTTAGAAGGCACAGCCAAAGAGTCAAACACTGTTAACAGCAGTTTCTTTCTCATTTTCAGACTATAGCCAATTTTGTATGAACATCATCAATGGAGATTTGTAAGCATTTCGCAGTATGTTTAATGAATTGCTTTCGTTTCCCAAGATCAACATTGTTTTCAGAGGAAGTATCTGGGAGAACGGTTGTGGCTCAGCGCTAGGACTGAAGGTAGGTCCCCTTGGAATCCAGAAGGTCTCAAGTTCAGCCCCCAACATCTCCAGTTAAAAGGACCAGGAAGGAGATGATGAGAAAGACCATCTGCCTGAGACCTGGGAAGCAGCTGCCAGTCGAGTGGACAATACTGATCTTGATGGACCAATCAACTGATTCAGTATAAGGCAGATTCATGTGTTCATGTGACCATCTGAGCCAGTGGTGGGATTTAGCAGGTTCGCACCACTTCGGCAGAACTGGTTGTTAAAATGGTGCTTGTAAACAACCAATTGTTAAATTATTTGAATCCCACCATCAGAACCAGGTGTTAAATTATTTGAATCCCACCACTGATCTGAGCCTTATATTACAGACGTAAACTACCAGCTCTGCCTGAGTTTTGTTCATGTGGGTATCCTGACTCCCAATCAATAGCCTTTAAAGTTAAAAGGACCCCTCCTTCCTTCACCTGCAAAAAAGTTCAAAGAGGCTAACCCAAAAAGCAGGCACAGGAAATGGGGTATGTATATGTAAACACAAATCTGTGTGTCCACTTGAGATAATATGGAGCATACACTTATTTGTAGGTTGCAAAGTAGACTTGAGGGTAACAGGAAAGGTAGGAAGGAGAGAAGAGCAGAAACTACAAACTGTAGCATGTCAAATCCTCAAATGCAGAACTTTGCAAAATTACAGACCCAGCGGAACACAGCTTAGCTATATTACTGCACAGAAAATCTTTACAGGCACAATGAAGAATGGCTGTGAAATTGTTTACTTTGTTCTCCCTTTGAGGTGTCATGTTCTAAAATGCTAACTTGCAGTCTATGAGCAGCAGATTAATGTTTCCTTTATTTAAGAGCTTTCTTACTTTTCTTGTTGATACAAACTCTTGGAGACAAGTTCCAATTGTGCTGCAGCAAACAAGTATAGAGGAGGCTTGGAATAGAATAGAATAGAATAGAATAGAATAGAATAGAATAGAATAGAATAGAATAGAATAGAATCTTTATTGGCCAAGTGTGATTGGACACACAAGGAATTTGTCTCCGGTGCATATGCTCTCAGTGTACATAAAAGAAAAATACATTTGTCAAGAATCATAAGGTACAACACTTAATGATTGGGCACTTGTGAATAGGCTCCGTCCTCCACCCTTAGGATGGAGCTGTTGGCTTGCAAGCATGGTAACTGCACATGGAGGAAGTGGCCACGTATAAGCACCATCTCTGATTAAGAATGCTGCTTTTCAAAAGTGCTTAAACATGTGGGGAGAGCATACACATGCAGACTTCCTCCATGCTCTGACATCATGCAACTACATGAAAGTGGGGCTAACATACCATACCTGTGTTTGACTGAACCCACTGAACCAGGGGGCATTCATTGAAAATGCTGGGGGGAAGAATTAGGACTAATAAAAGGAAACACTTCTTCATGCAACGTGTGATTGGTGTTTGGAATATGCTCCCACAGGAGGTGGTGATGGCCACTAACCTGGATAGGTTTAAAAAGGGCTTGGACGGATTTATGGAGGAGAAGTCGATCTATGGCTACCAATCTTGATCCTCCCTGATCTGAGATTGCAAATGCCTTAACAGTCCAGGTGCTCAGGAGCAGCAGCCGCAGAAGGCCATTGCTTTCACATCCTGCATGGGAGCTCCCAAAGGCACCCGGTGGGCCACTGCGAGTAGCAGAGTGCTGGACTAGATGGACTCTGGTCTGATCCAGCAGGCTAGTTCTTATGTTCTTATGATTGCGCATATACGGCAACTGTTTTCCCCACAAAGAAACATCCTGAAATTGTTTCCCAAATATTGCTCCAAATATACTCCTTTTGTAAGAACTTCCCATTGCGTTTTATGGTACGAACGGCAGTATTTTCTTGTGCTCCCATTGCATGGAGATTATAAAAGTTAACTGCAGTAAAATGCTCGTCATCAGTTACTAATATTTCAATGTCAAATATGCACAGAAGATTCCGCTGGGCACATTTCTTGTAGCTTGCAGTGATTCTTCAGCCTCTGCAACTATGAGGCTATGGCACCTGTAACCATGGAAACTATGCATTCAAGCCACATGAAACATGAGAGTCAGGCTATGTGGTGTGTTCACTAGAATTGCCAATGGGGTAGGGGGAAGACAACTCATGATGACTTTATGAGACCCTTTCATGAAAAATGGTCTAAACAGCACAATCATCAGGGCTCCAAATTATATAATGCGCAGCAGGCCATATAAATTGGGGTGGAGTGCAAGATGACAGAAAAGGAGGGGTAATGCTTATCTGGCTTGGATTTACCAGAGAAGAACTTGGCAACAGTGAAGATTGCCTCACTTTAGTCGATCTCCAAGCTGCTGAAGTTTAATATTCTGAAGGAACACAGAATGTTGGAAACATCGCTAGAATTAATGCGACGCGTCCCCAAAATAGCTCTATTTTACTTGACTCTCCATGTGCAGCATCAACAATGAAGTTTCTGGGCCTAACCGTGTGACCCTTCTGAGCAAGTCCAGCACTCAAGCAATATTTCTTAGAGCTTAGTACATGTTGCAGTGAACCCTGCTCCACAACGCAGGACTCTGTCTTGTACGCATAAACCAGTCAGAAAAAAATCTATTATTCTGAAACCACATTAACAGATTGTGCCATGATAACAGGTTTGCAGGCTGGACCAGGGCCCCAGGCCAAACCAGTCCAAAGCAAACAGGCCATTGCTCATAGGGGCCTAAATGAACTATCAGAAGTTAAAGCTGTAGTCCAAACATGCACACTCATCACTTAAATATGCATCAGTTTAAAGCACTCAGCCCTTAATTTATTTATCGGAGCCTTCACCCACACTCAGACATATGTCTCCCTCTAAAATCAAAAATACGGCATTGCAAACATTCATTTCAACAAGGCTGTTTCCAGAGAACTTACCAAGCTAATAATACAAAAATAAAACAGATATAGTGTTCTGAAAGATTATGCTAACTATTGCAGATGTTCAGCCACCAACAAATTAAAATCCTGGAAGAAGGCTTCCAAGTACACACATGGCAAGGAATGCCATTAACATATTCTTTCATCTAGCAGATTCTTTGACACTCAGGACTGTATTTATTTACTATACTTTTCCACGGGCTGCATAGTCACCAGCCTTCAATTTTCACATCAGTTGCAGACGGGGAAAAGGGGGGGGAGAGAAATATCTCATCTAGTACACAGGCTGGGATTGAAATTGACTTCGAATCTCTGAACTGTCAACAAATTCTCTTACGAAAAGGTTTGCTTTACAGACATTATAAAGTAGGTGTCATCTCTGACACTTGCATTTTTTAGTCAGATGGCAGGTCTGGGAAAGAAACATTAAGAAACGTCAGAAAGGTTCTTAGAAAGCTCAGCTGTCACGCTACAAGCCTCGGTGGGCTCGCTTTGCAGTCAGATACTGTGCTGCTGATGTCAGAGGTTCTTTACTTAAAGTCTCTGACAAGTCAAGAAGAATACAGGGAGAATATGTTATCAGAAACTATGGTCTTGTCTTCAGTAACAGGTCAGGTTGACACTTATTTTCATGGCATTAAAAAAACCCTCTGATTCTGTTTCAGATTAAAAACTGAACACTGTATTCCCATTCGATGTACAAGATCAAGATTTACTCTGAGGAAACCCAGCTGGAAGGAGTAAGAATGTTCCCTGTCACAGCGACAAACTGAAAACTTACATAAGATTGACATAATCTCCTGTTTTAAATCCATTGTTCACAATCACACACCAGGAGTGCCTGCATTTCCTTTATAAAAGTGTGGAGTTAACTACTAACAATTTACTATTAAGAACGTTCTGGAAAATCACTGTCAAAATGCACTGAGTTCAATAGTCAGCCATGAGAACTAAATATGTCAACCATGCATGTACATGTATGCAATCACACAAATGGACTAATTAAAACCCAGACATAACTCACTATGGCCCCTTCCGCACATGCAAAATAATGCGTTTTCAAACCACTTTCACAACTGTTTGCAAGTGGATTTTGCCATTCCGCAGAGCTTCAAAGAGCACTGAAAGCAGTTTGAAAGTGCATTATTCTGCTTGTGCGGAATGAGCCTATAATTCTGGATGTTTGCAAAAACAAACAGTGGGACACTGACTATCGTTATCAACTTTCTCTACAAAAATTATTACCGTTAGCAGAGTAGAATAAAGAAGCCATAAAACAGTGTGGATAAAGGAAGGTGTCCAAGATATGTGAGCATTAGGAATTTCTCTCCCTGGCTGGCCCTAGAGAAAACTAGAGTTTTCTCTGACTGTTCTGTTGTGGGGCTTCTATTAAACAATACAGATCCCATGCTCTTGGAAAAAGTAGCAAAATTTCTTTTACAAGTGACAGAACTTTCTAAGTAATGTATACTGCTATATATAGTCTTCCTGTCTGCGTTTTGAATGTACTCTTGATTTGTATTTCAAAAATGTCTGGCAACGCTCTAGAATCTATTTTAAATGCCAAATAAAGGTTGTTGTTGTTGTTGATAAAGGAAGGAATAAGTTAATCCACTAAGCAACGAGTTTATTTTCATTCAAGAGCCTCCACTTATTTTTGCTGAAGGGAAGACATTAGGAGGACAAATATTTATAACTCTCATGCGATATAATCATGGCAGCATGAACTACTTTGTTTGGCCCCAAATTACTGTACATATCTTGTGGCCCAATGGCTCACAGAAGCAACCAAACTATCGGTGGAGAGAGTAAACCATACCATTGTTCCATGTGAGCATGTTAGTTCCATCTAGAGACATTACATGTTGGAGGAATGTTGATTTGTCCAACATTTCTCATAAATATTGCAAAGGGATAATACAAAGTACAACAAAAGGCTGGTGGCACCTTAAGGACTAACAATGATGTCAGTATAATCTTTTGTGAGTCACAGCTCATTTGTTCAGATATGTGGAACTCAAACAAGGAATTCTCCTTATGGGGAAGATTACGAAGGCGAAAAGAGTGAATTCAGAGAGTGAATTCTGACACTTATCTTTTTCAAGTGAGAGAGCTAGCAGTGGAGCTAATGGGGGCACAAGGGGAGTGACTGCTCCCCTTGAGCACATTTTGAAAAGTGGCACCTTTTCAAAATTCCCTTGTTTTTAGCTCACCACCCCCCCACCCCGACACACACACACAGGGCCGGGCTCTTCCTCCCCAGACTCGAGTACTCCATTCCTTCCTACCAAGATCAGTAAAATGAGTACCCAGCTTGCTCCAGGTAAAGTGTAGATGACTGGGGAAGGCAATGGCTACTTGGTATGTGTCATGATGCCTTCAA
This sequence comes from Sphaerodactylus townsendi, assembly GCF_021028975.2. Classification (NCBI taxonomy): domain Eukaryota; kingdom Metazoa; phylum Chordata; class Lepidosauria; order Squamata; family Sphaerodactylidae; genus Sphaerodactylus; species Sphaerodactylus townsendi. The sequence goes on from NC_059435.1 coordinate 61,843,881, forward strand.
AATTTTGCAAATCTTTCTCACAATACTAGAACCAGGGGGCATTCATTGAAAATGCTGGGGGGAAGAATTAGGACTAATAAAAGGAAACACTTCTTCACGCAACGTGTGATTGGTGTTTGGAATATGCTGCCACAGGAGGTGGTGATGGCCACTAACCTGGATAGCTTTAAAAGGGGCTTGGACAGATTTATGGAGGAGAAGTCGATCTATGGCTACCAATCTTGATCCTCTTTGAACTGAGATTGCAAATGCCTTAACAGACCAGGTGATCGGGAGCAACAGCCGCAGAAGGCCATTGCTTTCACATCTTGCATGTGAGCTTCCAAAGGCACCTGGTGGGCCACTGCGAGTAGCAGAGAGCTGGACTAGAAGGACTCTGGTCTGATCCAGCCGGCTTGTTCTTATGTTCTTATGTTCTAAAAGGTGTTGCCTGCAAGAAGTTGTTTCAAAAAACAAAGTTAGTCTTCCCTTTGTAGAAGGGTCTGTTTTGTGCTGTGGCAGAAAGTGCTGCAGATGTCCTCCATACACCAAAACCAATGTGGAGCACCTTCTGTCAAAGTACAAAGGACAGCTGGGAAAAAATGCATCAGCAGGGGGGAAAAACAAATACAAACTCAGCAATGGAGTGAGCTGAAAGGGTGATTTAAGCATTGAGCTTATAGTTACTTCCCTTTGTTTAAATTTTGTGTTCCAATCAGAAGACATAAATCACATTTGCAATCAAGAAAAATTATAAAGTTAATGAAACATCTGAAAAGCAGTTGCTGGAATTATGAGCTGATGAGCGCCTGAAACAGTGGAAAATTATGAACTTTAAATTGATTTTTCACCTGCTTAAACACACACACACACACAATCACCTGCTTTTTAGTCACTCTTGAATTATCCCCAGACAGAACAAGCCACAGCAAATGGAAAGCATGGAGAGGACAATAAAACCTGCCAACTACACAACAGGGAAGTGCAGCTTGTGTGTGGTGTTTTCCCAAACGCCCAGGCAGAGGTCTCAGGTGGCTAATGTGGCTGGAATACGTAATTCAAAGCTCCAAATCATATGTTTACTAATTTCGACGTCTGCAGTGTACTTTGGAAGTAGCTGTGTAAGAAGAAACAACAGTAGATCTGATTTCAGCTAAACAGGGTTTTAAACTAAATTACCTATTTCCTCTTGCAGGGCTAGATGTAGCAACACTACAGGACTCCTAGTAATCATTCCAAATGCAATTGTAGGATTCAGTTGTAATGGTAATAAGGGCATATTCCATTTGCATTGGTTTCCAATCAGATGGCTTGCCCATCTGTACTCCACAACACTGCAGATTTCAGGATGACAGCCCCAAACCACACAGTCAGTAACTTACGCAGCATCTTTAAATATATAGAGCCCTCAACCTGAAAATCCTTTTGAAATACACTTCAGTTTTCACCAGAAAAAAGCATGGGCCATGGGTACAGGTTTTAAATATTTTTAACAACTGCTTCTACACTGCCTTCCTACAAAAGATATATTTAAGGCATTTCATAGGGGGGACTGAGAGAGAGATTTTAAAAAGCTATCAACAAGAATTACCATGGTCAGTAACAAGGAAAAGTAACTCAAATTCTACACAATTAAAGCATTCAAATGTAGAAAAGCCACAAGGAATGAACAGAAAGAAACCATCCCATTTCTGAGGGAACCAACTTAACACCGGAAGGCCTGGAGAACAGTAGTCTTTGCCTGACATTGAAAATATATTGAAGTAAAAAGTTCTCTTCACAACTTCAGTTTGATCCTGATGGAAGTCGTTTTCAGGTAGCCAGCTGAAAACTGTCTCAGCCTTCCATCCTACCAAGGTCAGTAAAATGAGTACCCAGCTTGCTCCAGGTAAAGTGTAGATGACTGGGGAAGGCAATGGCAAACCATTACATAAACAAAGTTTGCCTAGCAAACGTCATGATAGGATATCACCCCATGGGTCAGTAAGGACCAGTGCTTGCACAGGGGACCACCTTTACCTTTTTAAGAAACCAGCCCTCTTTAAGAGGAATTCTATAAGTATAGGATACTTAAAGATAGGATGTTCTTTCTGGTAGCCACCCTGTAAATTGTGACAGATGGGGGCATAAGGAGATGAGCCCCAAATGATAATCTCAGCTACCAGAAGGTTCTTACAGGAGAAGGTGATACAAAGAAAGACAGGGATTCTTGTATCTAAACAGGCACTGTCTTCTGTCTTTTTAAGACAGTTTGCTTTGCACATTAAGGCTCTGGATCTCTTTTTCTAATGTGCACAGGAGACTGATTACCAAATCGAAACAAGCATGGGTACATGGAGCTATATTAATTCCTCAGCTGATTCCCTTGGTTGCACAAATTGCTACCTATAGCTATTTCAGAAAGTTAACATGCTAATCCAGTGCATTATTTGTTCAGCAACACTGTGCAAAGAATTCCACCGTTGCTACAGTTTATTAGACTGCAACCTGCAAACCTATTTGGCACTAACAAATGCACACTTAAAACAATTCAGTTGCCACTGGAATTAAGTTGTAACTCCAAGAAACCTGGCTTCGGTTAATTGTCAGTGAAGGTTGACACATGATGTGACACTCCCCTGTGGTAAAATTACCACAAGTGATCTGACTGCAGAATTATAGGCAGAGTTAGGGATAGTGGCTACTACCTCTTCAATTCACAGTTATGCCAACCTGATTTCACCTAGTTCTGTCCAACTGAGGTCCTATACGGCACAAGGTGAACTTTTCAAGATCACTAGACTTCTTGGCTGTGACTAAAGTTCTTGTTCTCCTGCACCCTGGCTAGGAGATTGTGAAACAAAAGAACACTGGGACAGGTGAAAGAGTACATGGAACTTCCCCTTGTCTGACCAATGCTGCTTTCAAGTATCTCTGGTCAAGTGCTCTCTGCCCTACATAAAGGCCTCTTCCATGCCACAAAGAAAAGACACCCCAGATAACTTTATGATACCATCCTGAGGAGAGATGCAAAGCACCACAGAAGGTACTGATTTTTACCCATCAAGTGCTCTGCTCAAAATCTCGTGCTATTTTGTATGCGATAGTTTATGGATGAAGAAATGGCTGTTTTGGTATCACAGAACCCTCTGGGTGTCACAAGGAAACAGTAGTGGAGTCAAAACTGAGCTGGATAGTGAGATAAACACTAGGTCAGGAATGGCAAAGATGTCTTCCACCTTCCCTATCAGTGCACCAATATCCCATTTGTGTGAGATGGGGTGGGACTGCAAAAACCTAGGTGAGGGGCCACCTGCTGCTCACAGTTGTTCCCTCTAGCTTTAAGCTCCCTTTGGACTACCATAAGAACCCTGTGGCTCATTAGAACAGCAATAACCAAGGTTGACTGCCTACTATTTTCCTCTTAGTTGTTGTGAAACAAATTTTAAAAGCCAGGTTAGGCACTGATTTCAAGGTGCTTATAATTATTTTCCTCTTCAATCATGCAATCAAATGCATCTGTAAACGCTTTCATGGATCTCCTCACCTTTCACAGAAATTATTAATTTATATGAGGAAGCTACTGTCAAAAGCTCTGAACTTTAAAATAACCTTTTTATTCAATATGAATATTGTTGATGTTCGCATGAGGATACATAACACCATCAAACCTGGGGACTTACAAATAATTTGACTAGTTATGAGGAAAACGATATTTCTATTTTCATTTTCTTGAATCCCTACGCGGTAATATAGCAGCCCTACCCACGGAGCAACAATGGCTGAGGAAACAGTCACATATGCATGTACATTGACAAAGAGAAAATACACTGGGTCACAATTTAGGCACTGGAAACAACAGAAACTTCAGGAGTCAGCATGTTTAGAAACAAATGCCTGCTATAGAAGAAGAAAAGAAGAATTTGGATTTATATCCCCCCTTTCTCTCCTGTAGGAGACTCAAAGGGTCTTACAATCTCCTTGCCCTTCCCCCCTCACAACAAACACCCTGTGAGGTGAGTGGGGCTGAGAGAGCTCCGAGAAGCTGTGACTAGCCCAAGATCACCCAGCTGGCGTGTGTGGGAGTGTACAGGCTAATCTGAATTCCCCAGATAAGCCTCCACAGCTCAAGCGGCAGAGCAGAGAATCAAACCCGGTTCCTCCAGATTAGATACCCGAGCTCTTAACCTCCTACGCCACTGCTGCTCACCCAGAGGGCCCAGTAGAGTTCCTGAAGAAACTGCTAATTAGTGGTTAGACTGCTAGATGAGGATTAGGAAGAACCTTGTTCAAGTCCTCATTCTGATATGAAGATTGCAGGGAAACCTAACAGTTTGGTTAGTATCTTCAAGGACATTAAGCAAAATTAATGCAAACTGAGGAGGTATTGCTAATCCTAGGATCTGATAACAGTTTGAAAAAATGGTTGCAAATTCCAGACAAGGAGCTGGTCCAGCCATCGTAGGACCCAACTCTGAATGGCCAGGACAGGGAGAAGGAGGCCCACAAACTGCTTCCACCCCCTTGCCTCATCCTTCCCCTGTGGTTCATAATGATGGCTCAGAGTTTATGTCCAAATCAGCGTTAGCTCCGGCTGTCAAACAACCTTATCTGGGCCAGTCTATGGAACACCAGCATGCTAATGTGTGCTTTTTTCAAGTTCTCAAAATTTCAGGTAATTCTGACATCTAGACCAGTGGTGGCGAACCTCTGGCACTCCAGATGTTATGGACTACAATTCCCATCAGCCCCTGCCAGCATGGGCAATTGACCATGCTGGCAGGGGCTGATGGGCATTGTAGTCCATAACATCTGGAGTGCCAGAGGTTCGCCACCACGGATCTAGACATTTGTAACTGTGAAACAACAAGGAGGAAAAAAACCCAACAACACGAACTAGGGGAAAATGAGCAGATTGAATTTCAGACCACAGGAACAGATTTTTCGGCATTTTATGTGACCTGATATACCAGCAGCTAAGGACAAAGGAACCAAAGCCTGCCTTCATGGCAGCTGACTGGAAGGAAAAACTCACACTATTGGTTCAGGAGGCTTGTGCTGCGTCTGTATCAAATTACTTCTTCCTTTCACAGGAAATCAAAAGTTTACAAAGCAACAAGTCTACCCCATGCCGGAAAGCTGCTCCCACAATGGGTGGGCGTTTATTTCTTTCTGCATTGTCTCTGTGGAAGAGGGCTTTGGCAGATCATTTCTGTCTAGAAAACACAGGGTTGGCATACAGCAAACCTCAATTTGCTCCCCAGCATTAACACAGGAACCCACCCAAAGAAATATCACAGGCTGACCAGCAATATTTAAAATCCGACTGTACTAGATGCTGTCTTACCACAAAGAATCCCATTGAAAAACAGAAAGGAGTTTTAAAAAATTATTTGCAACAGGGGTTTTCCCCATATACTATCGGGCTTTTTACAACATTTATTTGGGTGGATTCATTGTGCCCTCTAGAGCATTTAGGTGTCTATCGTCTTCCAGTTCAGAGCAGGGTCAATGTTTCTTGCCCCACAGTACTTAAGCTGCAGCATTCAACCATTAAAAAAGCCTTGCAGTATTGCTCAAAACAGCTGTGCAAAAGAGGATAAAATTTATGTTTCCTCTTTTGCCTTCAAGTCCCCCCCTCCTTTTTAGGACAGGGAGGCAGGATTGGAGGAGACAGAAACAAACTCAACAGTGACTTCTCATCAACAAATGAGATACAAAAATCAGGAAGCGCTGTTCCTGCACAGAGTGGAGCAGACAGTGCTGGGCGCTGAGGAGGAGGGCAGCTCTCAAACACAGGAGGTGGACATTTGGAGGAAGGCGACATCGAGAAACAACAGAGGCCCGGAGATGTTACTAAAACAGGCCGAAGTATGTCTCTCTCTTGCTTTATTAGAAATCCATGCAGACAGAATAATAATTGCCACGTTACAGATGGCAATTCAGGGAAATATGAAATGGTGCATTTTAAAAATGAATGACTGGTTAGCATTTTTGGAAACAGACTGTGAATACACATTATGGAGCAAACAAAAGCTGCCAGCTCCCAACTGTGATATTTGAAGTTCAGCACAACAGAAGCAACAAGGTGCCAACCCTGCACATAGTTTCACTGATTGCTGACCCAGGCTCCTACCTGAACATGTCTCCGAGGCCCTTGAGCATTCCCTTCTTGGCTTTCATTTTATCTTTCTCTTTATCTCGATCTTTCTTCTTGTCCTTCCCGATTTTCTTCCGGTCCCCTTTATCTTGACTGCCATTCATCTGTCTTTCAAGCGAATGGGAGGGCTGGTCGCTTGATGTGGACACAGATTCTCTACCCGACCGCGAGCTTTCTTCAGTGTCTTCTTCCACTGAAAGAATCAGATTGTTTTACTGGGGACTGGTAGAAAGAAAGATGGTTTAACTGATTCTTTGACACAAGTTTTCAGAGAAATATATAGTTTCAATAACAGCTCTGGTTATTGTGTAAATTGTAGCTACTCATCCAGGTTGGGTAGCCAATACACAAAACTCCCATTACAAGCAGCCGCCCAAAACTGTAAACTGCAGTCCCCCATTCATAACCATTTATGTTAGGGGACTTTTTTGCGCGGTGGGGACAGGCACACATGCAGGCTTCATCATACTTTATGAACTGAGCAAAGTGAGTCTCTTGGTCTCCTCTTTGTGCTTTCACAACCTATCTACCTTGGACACTGTATGTTACAATGAAATCTGCTACATACAATATAATTTCTCTCATGAACATTTGAACACTAGATCAAATCTATTCCTGGCTTTAAAGGAAGGAAAAGTGCAAGGTGTACTGGGAACAATTCAGCCACAGTTAAGGCTCTCCCATTTATTTGAATGGGGGAGTTTAGCATGTGCCTACAGTCTGTTCCATGAGATATAATGGGACCCAATAATCTTTGATTTTGCCTGTTTCACATGCATTACAATGAGATGGAGAGCTTGAAGACTGAGATATTAGAATTGAAAATTATTCATGCCCATTCATGGCATATATGTATATATTTCATTCTAAGGATAAACTCTCGCTCATTTTAAGGATAAACACTCAGTCCCACCCATGTTTTCAAGGAGGCTAACAAAGGCTCATTCCGCACATGCAGAATAATGCACTTTCAAACTGCTTTCATTGCTCTTTGAAGCTGTGCGGAATGGCAAAATCCACTTGCAAACAGTTGTGAAAGTGGTTTGAAAACGCATTATTTTGCATTTGCGGAAGGGGCCAAAGATATATGATGTCTCTATAGAGCACTGGAATATCACAGTGATTTTCACGAACAGGGTAGTGGAAGAAAGACATGTGAAATACAATATGATGCAGTAGTTGAAGTGAGGCTATTGAATAGGACAGGGTTTTTTTTAACTTAACGTAGCATTAAAAGTACAAACAAATCACATATCTTATACAAATTGGTTGGGGGGAACTTGAGACAGGAAAATCCCCAGGTTTGCACAAAAATATGAAAAGCTGAATAAACTTAATACCCCCAATAACAAGTAACACAAGAAAGAAAGAAAGAAAGAAAGAAAGAAAGAAAGAAAGAAAGAAAGAAAGAAAGAAAGAAAGAAAGAAAGAAAGAAAGAAAGAAAGAAAGAAAGAAAGAAAGGGAGGGAGGGAGGGACGGAGGGAGGGACGGAGGGAGGGACGGAGGGAGGGACGGAGGGAGGGACGGAGGAAGGAAGGAAGGAAGGAAGGAAGGAAGGAAGGAAGGAAGGAAGGAAGGAAGGAAGGAAGGAAGGAAGGAAGGAAGGAAGGAAGGAAGGAAGGAAGGAAGGAAGGAAGGAAGGAAGGAAGGAAGGAAGGAAGGAAGGAAGGAAGGAAGGAAGGAAGGAAGGAAGGAAGGAAGGAAGGAAGGAATCATTATTGAGAGGGGGAAAAACACAGGATTGATTTGATGGGTTGGGAAAGACTATAGAAAACTGGACACCTGGGAGGATGGGTTACAGGGAGACGAAATGGGGGCAGGAAGTGGGTTCTGTCAGTGCACTTCAAGCATTTCTTTCCCACTGCTAATACATGACTAAAGGGGAAATGAGTCAAGTCTGAACTTACTAAAATGTGTAATGTATAATTTGACCCATAGTTTCTTCAAAATGCACACTTGCTACTCTGTTCCTCAGTTTCCTATTTGTGCCAGTCAGCTGCTTCCTCCTCAACTTCCCTCTGGTTGGGACTGTTATTCCTAGGGTTGTCAACTTCCAGGAGCTGCCTGGGTGGTTCCTGGGATTGCAACTAAACTCCGGGCCAGACTGAGCAGTTCACCTGGAGAAAATGGCTGCGTTGGAAGGGGGACTTTATGGCATTATACCCCACTGAAGTTCCTCCTTTCCCCAATCCCACCCTCATCAGGCACCATCCCCAAAATCTCCAGGTATTTCCCAACCTGGAGCTGGCAACCCTATTTATTCCCCTTCTCTCGGCCACTCCGAGTTCCCATTTCCTTTCGTTTACTCCTGAAGAGATTGTTTCTCCCAAGGAGACCTCTACAACAGACTTTGATTTTATATTTCACTTTTTCTCTACCTTTAAGGAGTCTCAAAGCCGCTTAACAGTCGCCTTTCTTTCCTTTCCCCACAATAGATACTTTGTGAGGAAGGTGGGGCTGAGGAAGTTCTGAGAGAACTGTGACAAACCCGGATGACCAGATTAGAGTCCATCACTCTTAACTATGGTTCTCAGAAAGAGATTTTTCCCACTCTAGTCACAGTAACTAGAACATTAATCCCGCCTGCATTCTGAGCATCAGGTCAACAGCAGAAACATAACGTATTGAAGAGGATCTACAGACATTGCACTGTGAAGCTATTCTAATAATGCCACAGAAGAGGCAACCAAGAGACAGCAACTACTGAATGTGAAGCTGTTCCATAACTGAGCTCCTAGACTGCTTATTGTGTTATTTAATACAAGCAGAGGCTCAGGCAATTAAGACTCAGCAGAGATTACAAAGTGCTGCCAATTTATTCAGATTCAAATGAGTTGCTCTCAGACAACACATCAGAAAGGAAACTCTGTTCCTTATCAGCCATTCCAAGAGTTTGAAAATGAACAAGGGCGTGCGTGTGTGCACGCACACACACACACACATCATGTATTCTAATAGGAAAGAGTGACCTCATTGGCAGATGCTTACATTTGTAGATTGGGACCACGCTGACAGGAAGCAGATACTTCTGCAAACTTGAGGGACACTCCAAGTTTGCAGATCAATCAGAAAACATTGAAAATACACTGGGGACACTGCATCTACCTCCTCCTCTGTCAGCAAGGAGACCAAGCAGCTTGGCGGTGATGGGTGAGCGGGGACAGGGAGTCATTCTGGACCTGGAAATGGAGGCTGGGGTGGTCACAGCAGGAGAGGGCAAGGAGATGCACTTGGCCAATGACTGATGCCCGGAACTGCAGCAGGCCCAGGGGCAGTGACAGTGGGGGAGTGGAAGCTGCACCAGGCCTGGCAGTGGAGAACAGAGGTCAGGAGCTTTGGGAAGACCTTTAAAAAGTTGTCACATTTAGTTACGGGGTATTTTTAAATACTGATTAAAAATGGGAACACTGAGTTTACAGGACTAAATTCACTCATTATGACAGGAGCTGCTTAAACTGAAAACATTCATAAAAAACGGAGAGTGCAAATTCATTTTCCAAAGTCCTTATATCAGACAAACTAACAAATTAATCACCTGGGCTTTCCCAGCTCCTTTTTCATTCATAAACTTGTTACATTAAGGGCAGTAGAAACCAATTATTCCAGCTAGGAAACATTTTACAAATGCTTCCAAATCAACGTTTTAAAAAATTAATAATGTTCATATAATTTTTCCCTATTTGAATTAATTTACGACTTGCCCTATTGTCACTCAATACAGGCTGTTATTTTATCAGCCCGTTGCTGCACCGTTTGATAATGATAAGGCTAAGTTTGAAGAGATTCTTTTCTGTTAATGACATTCTTCACATGCTGAGTCATTCTTAGGGTTAAAGAATTTCAAATGTAAATGAATGCCCATTAGGATTGGTAATAGCTGATCATTAGCTTTATGCTTTATTAGAACTGCCAGCCTTACATATTTTAATTAAAGAACACCAGCTTAATTAAAAAACACTGAGCCCTTCGGGGGAGGGCGGTTTATAATAATAATAATAATAATAATAATAATAATAATAATAATAATAATAATAATAATAATAATAATAATAATAATAATAATAATAATAATTTTTCCTTGCTTTATGGATGAAGTATCTAGGCTGAAATGTTTCATCCTAAATGCAACTTCTCTCTTTTTTTGAGTGACTGACTGTCCCACTATCCATTTCTAATAAACTTATTCTTTTTTAAATAGTTTTGCTTCAGAAACCTGGAACTGGTAATTGAAATAGCACCTAGACCAGGGGTCTGCAACCTGCAGCTCTCCAGATGTTTATGGACTACAATTCCCATCAGCCCCTGCCACCATGGCTAATTGGCCATGCTGGGGGGAAACATCTGGAGAGCCGCAGGTTGCAGACCCCTGACCTAGACAGAGGAGGGAAAACCTATAACTGTCATTGTCATAACATACCATCATGCCATGGCTTTTGGTGCACAGAGATGCTCAGAAGAATATTTGGAAAGGTTCCAAAAGTACATTAAATTCTGTAGTGACCATAATTTTAGATTTTTTAAAAACAAAAACAAAGCAAACCTATACTCAGTACTGGAGCTACAAGTTTGTCTGTGAGAACTGGGAACAGGGGACCTTAAAGCTTTTCACACTTCTGAAAGTAGAGCCAAGAGGTCTACTAAGCACTGAAAAGTCTTTCTTTCTAGTGAATGGCAAACAATCTGGTCAAGTCTTGTCCTTCTGTATCTGTAATAGGTAGAGCTCCGGTTGCCAGGTTTAAGATAAGAAACCTTGCTTCCTAGGTCTTTCTTCTATGGCTAATTTTGGAACTCAAATCCTCTAATTATCTCTCTTCCTTGGTTCTTTCCTTCCATGCATTGTCATGCAAACTCTACTATTTCTTACTCTTCCTACCCCCCCCCCCTTCTCTCCCCTGCCACTGACTCCTCTGGCTTCAGGCATCACTTCTATGTTGTGCCAAATTATCTCCCACTCACCCCTGACCTCCTTCAGCAGCATATCGACCAATAAGGGGCAGCTGCCTATTTGCCCCATGTGGGGACCTTCTGCATTCCTGCAGGGAATGGAACCTTCTGCATATTGGGTAGCTGCTCCACGATGGCATCCCCCAATGATTCTTGCATTGGAGCTATACTGTCATACACTGTAGTGTATACAGACCATGGAAATATGATCAAAACTGCTAATGATATGAATGGTCAAGATGCTCTTTACAGATATTGAAAAGGAACAGAGGTGTGTTGCTTGCTTAATAGGATACTTATTCCAATGGAGGAACCATGACCAGAAATCGTTCCAAAGACCCCAACCAGTATGAGATTAACCACAAAAATAATAGCCACCTCTCAACTCAGGGTACACGTACATGGGGTTTTAATGCTGTACACTGGAGAACACAAAATGAACATAATTCCTGCCAAGAGAACTCTGAAATGACAAGTAGCAAAAGAAATACAGTGCTGTACAGGAGAGGGTGAGGGCGTAACATTGAGTAGATGTGACGGGGAAGAGAAGTGTCACATAGCAAGAGAAAAACAAGTAAGGAGAAGCTTAGGTTGTTAAACAAAGGCTTCAGGCAGAAAGAAGAAATAAAAAGGCTAAGGCTGATTCAAGAATGGGGGACAGATGGACCCCTAGACAGGAAGACAGAAAAGAGGGGGGAAACAAAATGGCTGAGAAGATGGAGAGATTCAGAAAGAAAGGACAATAGGCCAACTCCTCCATTTACCATTATCTGTAACTCGCTTTCTGACACCATGTGATCTAACATTGCTAGTGGAAGCACTGGAACATGCAAAGGGTTGTCCCACTGGAAGGACAATCACTGTGACAACAGGGCATTTGGAAGAATATAAAATTTAAACTTGGAAGTCTGGGAAGAGGAGAGTTTTACAAATAAGGATAAGAACAAGTACACTCTAATACATACTCAGTAAAAACACAACAAAAACAAATGACTGGTCCATTACAAGACCATGGGAAGCCAAACATTAAAAAGTAAAACGGGGAAAGAAGCTTCCATGAAAGTTTTACTTACAGGTCTCCATGCCTTCATCATCTTCATCTGCCACAGGTTTATCGTACGATTTGTCTATTGCGGCTCTGAAGCTCTCATTACAACCTCGCCCCCGGATTATTCGTGGCCGTGGCCGATGGAAGGGAATGTCGCCGTTCAAAGTCACCTCAGCCACCGCTGTCTGCAGGCTTTCTAACGAGCTGGATTTCTTCAGCCCCAGTGAAGGCCCCACATCTCTGGTTGGGGAACCTTAGTAGTTATTTTGAAAAAAGTTAATTAGAATTAGCAAGGAGGAGCCACAGGCTTGATTATTAACATCCCCAGAGAAAATCTTTGGGGATGTGCTTAAACATTATTCACATTATCTCTATAATCCATAGGGAATTCTAGGCAGATTTCTTGGTTACAGCAATAAATGTGTCAAGTCAGACCCAGTGAATCTGACAAGGTTAGCAAAATCCCAACACGCAAAATTGGAGGGAAGTTAAAATCATCACTGTTATTTCAACCGTTTTAATGAGGATAAAATAATTACCAAGCTGTTAAAAAAACAAAGAACTCAAATATTAAAGATGTCAGCATTATATAGTTGATTGACATAGCTAGTTAATTTCCCTTTTTTAAATAGCAGAAACAATTCTCTGTAACCATTATAAATAATGAACATTAGGGAGATTTTATTGACCTAAAATTAGCCTGCATTCTCAGAATAATATCTAGGGAAAATCCAGCTTCAACAGCTACTTTCATGAAGTGAATTTTAATAACCTACACTTAAACATTGCAGTGTTCTCAAGGGCTTGTCTACACAGACTTTTTCCCTTGGATTAATTAACCCATATTAGTTAATATGGTTATTACACATAAAAACCCATGTAGATACTTATTATGGATTAAATGTGAATCACTTTTTTTAACCTTGCTTAGGAATAGAGATTACCACAGTATGTTAAAAAGAACTAATAATCTCTAATAAATGTTTACATAAGACACATTAGTTAATAAATAACATTAATCAGTGCATGGAAAATGTTCCTTTCCATTAGAATAGAATGACAAAATTAATTTTATAATGGGTGTGTATATGAAAAACTTCACAGGAGAATTTTTTACACTGAAAAAATCAGGAATAGAACCTGTAAAAATTAATTTTGTAATGCTGTTGTAATCAATTTTTTTTAACTTGGGTTTATTATTATTCAATACTGTTTAAACACTTATTAGAGATTATTAGCGCAGGCAGAATGCGAAAGTAATCCTTGTTTCTAATTAAAGAAAATGTACTTTGGACATGACATTACTTTCAGACATGTCTAATTCTAACTTTAAAAATTGAAACCATTTCCTGAAAAACGGACCCTCATTTAAATGTGCATGTGTTGACAGCCAAGTCAGGAAAAACACAGAAGACATCAGAGCTGCTGTAACTAACCAAAATCTCAGCCAGCCTTCTCACTAAGTAGGTGACAACATTTCCAGGTACGAATAGAACCACTCAGGCCAATCCGAAACAGAGGGTGACAAAGTGATGGTACTGAAGAGAGGAAGTATTCACCATCTAGCCTGAAGAAGTCAACCAACTATGCTTTAAATTACCTCATTAAGGATCTTTCCAACATTTAATCATAACAGCGAATGCATGTTCTTAGCAAAAAAAAAAAATTCTATTCTAAAGACAAGCTCATATTTTGAAAGAAAAAGTGCCATGCCATTAAAACTCCTATCTAGTTCATGTTTCAGATATGGGCAGAAGAAACCATCCTTCCTGTGTTTATGATGATATTATCTGTATTACATGATTTTAAAGCCAACCAGACTACCTGGATGACCTCAAAAATGGATGTTCTGGTAAGGTTGCTTCCACAATCATACTGAACTCACCAAGGAAATTTATAGTAGTAGTAGTAGAAGAAGAAGAAGAAGAAGAAGAAGAAGAAGAAGAAGAAGAAGAAGAAGAAGAAGAAGAAGAAGAAGAAGAAGAAGAAGAAGAAGAAGAAGAAGAGGAGGAGGAGGAGGAGGAGGAGGAGGAGGAGGAGGAGGAGGAGGAGGAGGAGGAGTTTGGATTTTTATCCCCCCTTTCTCTCCTGCAGGAGACTCAAAGGGGTTTACAATCTCCTTGCCCTTCCCCCCTCACAACAAACACCCTGTGAGGTAGGTGGGGCTGAGAGAGCTCCGTAGAGCTGTGACTAGCCCAAGGTCACCCAGCTGGCGTGTGGGGGAGTGTACAGGCTAATCTGAATTCCCCAGATAAGCCTCCAAAGCTCAGGCGGCAGAGCGGAGAATCAAACCCGGTTCCTCCAGATTAGATACACGAGCTCTTAACCTCCTACGCCACAGCATAAGGTGGGGGGGACATATCTGAACACAGGAAGTTGCCTTATATCAAGTCACACTACTGGTCCAGCTAGGTCAGTAGTGTCTCACTCTGACTGGTAGGAGTCCCAAGATGAAGTCTGGTCCAGGCTTGATACCCAAAATCACCATCATCTTCTTTTTTAAGCTGTACATTTAAAAAGTATGCAATGGTCATTAACCTGCACACCATTATTCCACTGGAACTATGTAATCGACTCTGTATCATTCTGGAATTGGATACATACCACTGAAGCATTATTAGGATATGTATCACTGAAGGTGTGACATTCCTTGATTTGAAAGCAGATAGAGTTTGTTGCCTGCCCTGGAAGACTAAAACGAGAAAGATGGGCAAAGGACAGAGACACCATCTTACTACTCATCTAGCACCACACAGTGTTCAAGGCTGACCATCAGCACAAGCAAACTGAGGCCTAGCAGGAATAACATAAGACAGACTCCTGTCCTGAACTATCGTTATGGTGGAGCAGAGTTTCTGTTAAACTGGGATTCGAAAACGGTTCAGAGCAGATGATCAGATTTTAAGATAATGGGAATCCTGGATTGTTTTAAAGTAGCTTCTGATCTTAATCACACTTCTGGAGTGAATTTGCTCCAGGAGTTGTGAGGATTGAGCACACACTCCAAAATGGTAACAATAGTTAGAGTGAAGCCGGACTAACTTTTTCACCAGTCCATTTGTTGAAGCAATATTGCAAATAGTAACACTGGCAACAAACTTACAGGAAACCCCATCCAATTTCTAAAACTTTTAAGCAACAGTGACCGCTATGCTCAAAATACAAAAGAGCCAGGAAGAAACTGCAACAAAGGTTTAGAAACAGTTAAGTATCCACAGACTCAGGCATTCTCTATAAATACAATGAATTCACACTTACATGAACCACCTTTTCTCCCACAGGTCCCCAATGTTTTAAGAGGGGAAGGAACCTGGGGAATAACTAGAAGCAGAGGCCAGCTGGTGGGATGAGCGAGAAAGGGAAGGG
Organism: Sphaerodactylus townsendi; assembly: GCF_021028975.2. Lineage (NCBI taxonomy): Eukaryota > Metazoa > Chordata > Lepidosauria > Squamata > Sphaerodactylidae > Sphaerodactylus > Sphaerodactylus townsendi. The sequence continues at coordinate 61,859,358 of NC_059435.1, forward strand.
AAGTTTCCAGCTGTGTAAACAATCCATAACATGCAAAATATTTGGGGTAATATTTGGTGCAAGAATCAAATACAGCTCTGTCTTTCACAGGGACGTTACTGATGTTGGTATTACTGAGAAAATCCTTCAGCATTTTATACTGACTTTGTAGCCACATAGCTAGGCAGAGGAGTGGTTCATTTTTTCAATATCTGTTTCTTAAACTCAATCTTTGCTACAGAGAGACCATTTTCAAAAGAGCCACCAACAAAGCAGCTGTTGGAGAGTTTTACACCTTAAGTCATACTGGAGGGGGAGGGGATGTCATCCTACTATCTAGCCTACTCCCTCAGATTCCTCATTGGAATATCTATTTTAAAAGAAATGTTCGTCTATCTTTTTCTCTTAATTGCCAAATAGCCACATGCTCCTATTGTGGACAGCAGTTACATTATGTACCCATTTATGCTCATAGGGGACACTGAAGAAACCCAATTTCCTGCTGCCCAGTATGGATCATTGTAAAAAACAATATTTATGTAAGTTGCACTATCCCAAAGGACAAGCAAGATGGGATATGACCTAACGTTCCCAGAGTACTGTAAAACTAGTAATGGGTTGCAGAAATGGGAAGAATATTTATTGAACTTGGGTGGTCATCAACATAAATGTGGACAGTTTGCAGACGCTGAAAGAGGGAAATTTCCCTACATAAGCAGAATATATATGCTTTGATGATAAAAGCCATTTCTGGGTTAATAGCTTAGTATTTCACAGCAAGGAAACTGTTGGCAGAACTTGGGAGTTGCTGTAAGACTTATAATCCAGAGAAAGATAATATTTGTCATTCATGACTGAGTTAAGTACAATTGATTTCAACTCAACTTAATTTGATTTAACTGTCTCTAGATTAGGACTTACGTCTTTTAGTATTATATAACCCCTTAAGACTCCTCTCAAAGGGTACGATCTACTGGGAAATACTCCTGCAAAAGGGATCAGTGAAAAACCCAAGGGATCTATGTCCAACTGGACATAATACACAACAGAAACACGACAGAAATAGAATTTTTCTTTCTTCTAACCATTCCTCTTTAGCATTCATGAAACACACATCCAACACATCCCTTGTCAAGATAATGAGAACCCAAGTAATGTTTCTTCTTTAGCTGCCATTTCTGACTCTTATTAAAAAAATCCAGAAAAACTAAGATTTAATCAGAAGGATTACATTTGATGAAGATACACCATCTTCCACCAACAAAGACGAGATTTGATAGGATGATGAGAAAAACTGATAACATGAAATTGAGCGTGAAGACGCTTGGCGTTCACTTGTTTGCTATTATTAATCTCTCAAAGAATCTGGTGGTCTATAAGAAACTAACTCGAGCTCCAGGAGCAACATTAATCCCCTTCCCTTCTATTTGTCATGCATGGCAGGCATTATATTAACAGATTTAAGATGAACACCAGAAGACAGGGGTTTTTTTAATTGTATATAATTCAGGAATAGGCTCACTGGGTGGTAGACAGAACAGGAGTCACAGATTCTGCCTTTGTTATGACACAAGCGTTTGTAGGAAAGACTTTATTTCACTGCAAGTGTCTGATAAAGGTGGCTCTTGCTTCTGTAACCCCATGCACAATGAATATATCAGTCTTTAAGGTGTCACATGAAGAAGAGAAGAGTTTGGATTTATATCCCCCATTTCTCTCCTGCAGGAGACTCAAAGGGGCTGACAATCTCCTTGCCCTTCCCCCCCTAACAACAAACACCCTGTGAGGTAGGTGGGGCTGAGAGAGCTCCGAGAAGTTGTGACTAGCCCAAGGTCACCCAGCTGGCATGTGTGGGAGTGTACAGGCTAATCTGAATTCCCCAGATAAGCCTCCACAGCTCAGGCGGCAGAGCTGGGAATCAAACCCGGTTCCTCCAGATTAGATGCACGAGCTCTTAACCTCCTACGCCACTGCTGCTCAAGACACCTTATTTTTTGCTGCCATGGCCACACGGCCTGGAAAACCCACAACAGCCAGTTGATTCAGCCCGTGAAAGCTCTGGCAATATATTCATACAGATAGCTTTCTACAAGATAGGCAGAAACTTCTGTACCAAGACATCAGTTGTGAAGTGCAGATAATCTTCCAGAAGGCCATGAGGAATGGTCAGAACTTTCCAAATACAGCAGGGTCAGGACTAGCACATTTCATCAAGTGGCTGCACACTATCTGACCACAATCAAATATTCCATGAACCTTACCCTCCACACTTTTGCTGCGTTTTGGTACATGTTTGCAAGAGCTGGAGCAAAGGCTACTGGTCCCTAAGAACTTGCAGTAATCAGCTGGCAGACCTATCAGCATAGCAAAGCTTCTCCTACAGCCCATTTTCCACAACTGCCAGCACCCCCAGACAAAAAAACCCCAGTCAATCCACCTACCCAGCTTAACTATTTTTAAAATGGGGCTTAGAAATGAATGCTGGCTTCGTCTCTTTCATTTAATAAACTTTTGTAACTGTTAGCTTAAGCTGTTGCTCCAGGTTGAAAGGCAAGGAGAAGACAACTCAGAAAACTGTTCACATTTACAGAAACCTCATTAAACAGTTTCCAGTTTTAAGGATCCATTACAATTTAAAATGAAATGTTTCACAGCAATATTTTTTTTGTAATCAGGGTTAAGCATAAAAACCCATTTTTGCTCGACTACAGTTAATATTTCAAAAACATTTGATTGCATTTGAAACATTCAATTTATCAACGTTTTTTGCCCCTTTTTTTCAAATGGACACCCCAGCTTCGTGGCACATTCAAGGTTCATTCAAGCAAGCATCATTTTGATTTACTCAGCCGATTACTGTATTTTTAAACATGTGATCGGCCTAATGACTGCTTTTGAAGCATTCTTGGTTCAGATCAGTTAATGACTCTGTGGTCTTTTTGCCCATGGTATGTGGCTTACATCCTTGCAGAGGCGAGCTGATATTTTTTTGCTGTCCAAGCAGCCTTCTGTTTGTGGATGGAACATTGCAATCTAAATTGCATAAGATGACCTGTAGGCAGGAGGCATGGGAACTAACTATATCTGACTCACAAAACTTTCACAGAAATAATTGAAAATTCTCTTCCATAACAAGAAGGAGATATTTGTCCAAAATGACTTGTTGAATGACCTAAGAATCTTACATTGGAATGGTTAATTGGAGTCTTGCCAACAGAACTACCAATGTAGTAGAAGCCATTATGGCCAAGGAAGCTCTCGTTGTTGTATACTTTTTAAAAGGAACGAGACAGGAGATTTCCAGCTGTTTTATGGTAAGTGTTCGGTACAAGAGGTATACCTCTCACACACAAACACAAACCCTATTGGCTACAGAATATAAGATGACGTCAACTTATGTAATTCAGTGACAGGGAATCATTGCTGACATTTCTGATTTTATGGTCATTCCTGGTGTGAAATAGACTGAAGCTAGGAGATTGGCAATATATATTTATAAGGGCGTTAAAAGGCAAAACATAAAAAGTGGATATGATTTGTTCTGCAAACAAATCTGAGGGTCTGGGTTCAGCATCAACAGAAAGATCATGAGAAATCTTCAGGCATGTGAATGAACTTGAGATTCTCAAGATCTAGAATTGGCCTCTGACACCTCTTTCTTAGGCCCTTTCCACACGTGCGGAATAGAGCACCCCAGGGATGGCAAAAACGCTGTCCCTGGGGAAGTGTTCGCACAGGAGGAGCCACCTCTCCCGTCTGGGGAGAAAGTTGGGACTGCTCGCATGCTGCTGTATGAGTAGTCCTTGAGCCTCCACCTGCACAATTCATGCCGCTGGAGGGGCGTTTCCGTGTGTGTGCGGAAACAGCCTTTGTCCCATTCATTCCTTTGTTCATAAGGATCTATAGCATCATTGTATTCAGATTCAGCTTCCTCTATCTCATCCTCCAAGAGTGATGCAAAAATTTCAGTATTTTAATTTAAGTCACAAGAACCCACCTTGCCCAAGATGGAAATGAAGTCCTCTCACTCCATCACATCATTAAATGTTTCCTCTACCAGGATTATGTCGATTTGTGTTAGGAGGGGTATTTCAATATATATTTCTGGTCCTTTTCAGTTCCACAAGCAACCTCTCCCACAAACAAAGACATTTCTTTGCATCTTTTTAGGGCTCTTAAAAGATTTCTTTAAGTCCAAGTTCTTCAGAGAAAATCTGAATATTCCTTTCAGGGGATTCTCCGAGATTAAAGAGCTAGACCAGGGGTCTTCAACCTGCAGGTCTCCAGATGTTCATGGTCAGTTGGCCATGCTGGCAGGGGCTGATGGGAATTGTAGTCCATGAACATCTGGAGAGCCGCAGGTTGCAGACCCCTGGGCTAGACTGAGTGCTAGTTTCTGGCTGTGAACACCCTTCATTTCCTGAAACTTTTCTGCAATGGATGTACCCAAGGTGGAATGATTTGCAATAGAGTTTGCAAGGTGCTTGGAAACTACCAAGGCATTTCCCCAAAGTGGCATTTTTCTTCTGGACTCTAACTGCAGAAGATAGTGCTCATTTGACAGAACAGACAAATGCCAACAATGGAGCCCCCACCAAAGGAAGTGTTGCTTGGGTGGCTTTGAATTAGGCTATTCCTTACCCGCAAGGCTATTTTCATTTCTTAAAATGACAGCACTGGGCAATAAAAATTGATCAAAGATACTACGATTACCCAAAGGGCAACAGAACATTTTCTTTAATAATCCACCTTCAACGTTTTAATATTCCACTTAGAAGACAGAAGACAGATTTTCCATCATGGTAATGAAGATACTGAGGATATACACCCTTCCCCTCAGCTTAGACAATGGCACCAGAAAGTACTGGATGAAATGGAGGGAAAAAAGCATTCTACATTTCAGAACCACTAGAAGGCCCCACTTTTGGCAAGCACCAAATCTCATGACAAAAGAAACCCACTGGTGGGGCTGCAAAGAGGTTATGAAGGAGAAATATTCTACTTTAGCAATTATTGTCCTCTTACACTTTGTCAAGGTTCTATTTTTGTCCTCTAACAAAACTGACTGATCTCTCTCATCTCAGTATGCGTGTGACATCATACATTTCGACTAATGTTTGAGACAACACATACAGTTGCTTAAGCAGAAGACTTTTACAATGAACACTATGCACAATATTTCCTTCTCCTTGATGGTTTTTCAAAGGTCTTTGAACTTTGAATGTTCTCTGAAGCATTCTTTTAGATTTCCTCTGAAACATATTTTGCATCTGGAAGAGGCCTACTATTTATAACACTGACTACTGACAAAATATACAATTAATGTAAGTAATATTTATATTTAATAAAAAGTTGCAACTGAAATAATAATTCTTGCAGTGTTGAGATTACTTTCTAATCTATTTTCTTAAGCATAAAGCTAAGGGTGAGTCAAAGTCCACATATTTCAACACATCTGTCCAATCTCTAAAGCTTGATGGAGATAAGGGTATGCAAGTGGCAATATTAATTTTCCACTTCCTGTCTGTCATGTTCATAATCAATCCTGCCCATTATTGCAACCCTCATTGTAGGCTGGGTTTAAACTATGAACAATTCCAGCAATAGTCAGACATAACCCAAGGAGACGCTACAGTGGGATATTTGTAAAAGGAAGTGAGTGAACTTTCGCAATCACATGTTCACCGGTGGCTCTCACCATTGGGCTGAAGTTAGCCCAGCCAGTGGCTCTCACCCAAGCAGCTAGAAGAATAAGTCCTGGTCACCTCTTTAACTCTTTTGCAGGGCATTCCCCAAATAAAGTGGTTTAATCTACAGATGTCAGGCAATGAACAAATGTTTTCAGTGCTTCAAACCTGTGGTTTCATAAGATACATATGGGAGCACATTTATACAATCGATTAACCAGAGCTAATTTTCAGAGATTTCCAGCCTTGGTGTGCAAATTAGCAATGAAGGGAAATTCCATCACCATTGCACATGCAGAATGATTCATCTATTAAGATGATCCCATTTCTCCCATAAGGTGCTCAAGAGAAATATTTCAAATCCATTACACTAATGTAGGCCCACTGTTGTTGGGATTTGTGTGTGTGTGTGTGTGTGTGTGTGTGTGTGTGTGTGTGTGTGTGTGTGTGTGTGTGTGTGTGTGTGTTTACTGAGTGGATGATTCTAAATAATCTATTCCATTTAATAATTTGTTCCCCATGCTAAAGGAGTAGTAGTTTGGAAAAATCGCCGTACAATGTCAATTATACCCCTATTACCGAACAAGATAATTAAGCCCCCCACTGATGAATGGATATTGTGAGCATCATGTAACTTTAATAAGGTTTTTTTTGTTCTTAGAGACCTATTGTTAGCATTATGACAAGATGAATATGGAAATAGCCCATAATTGTTACTGTAAGCTTAAGGCTGAATAAATGAGCCATGCTCAATTGCTACCGAATACACTTCTGACCTTGAAATGAACTGTAAACACCGAGAAGGTTTGGGCAACTCAAGTGAACTGAAGAAAGATAAATAATTCTCAAATCTATTACTGTAAAGCTTGTCCTGGTGAGAACTTATTTTCCATTTGGGTTCAATACAATTAAACCCAACCATAGCTTCAGAAATAGGTTCAAGCTTCTATTGCCAATGTAAACACCCTCCACTAGTCTGCGAGTTGATGTACTTCAGCACAACACATTTTGTCAAACATATTAAACATTCACCTTTTAATAACTTTTTTTTCTGACTTGCTTATGAATTGGTAACGCAGGTTTATTCAGCATCCCAGCTTTTGACAGCCCGAAAATCGTACAAGTTATCTGAACAATCTGCTCTGCCTCAAGCAGGGGGAAAATCTCATAAAATGAGCCTTTTTGCTAAGAATCACTAAATATTTATCCTGCTTGGCCCAGGTGGTTTGTGGCTTAGGGTCAGAGCCTTTCAGTCCAAGTGTGTCCTCAAGGTGGTTAACATAACCTTCCACAGGGAGGGGCCTGCATTCTCAGAATACAAGACAGAAATGCTGCCTAGCCTTAAATGCCAATAGTTAACTTTGTCATCATAAATATAGGGCTGCACCAAAATTTTATTTAAAATTAGTGCAAAAGAAAGCTTATAACCTGAATCTCAGGCTGTTTCCGCACAGCCACGGGAGAGAGCCTGCATCGGCATTAATCATGCCGATGCAGGCTCTGGGGCCATTTGCACAAACGGCCCCATGGGCTGTGCAGCTGTTGGAGCACGCTCCGCACAGCCGTTCAGCCCCCTTGCCTCCTGCGGGCAGCCGTCGCTCTGCTGTTGCCCTGAGGAGACCAGGGGACACGCCCCCATGGGCAGAGCGATGGCTGCAGTGAGGGAGGCCAGGGGGTGTGTCCCCTGGGCTCCTCAGAGTGACGGCAGCCAGCAGGAGGTAAGGAGGTGTTTGGGGCCGGGGAGGGGAGGGGAATATACTGGCATCCACCCGCTGCCATTTGCATGGCAGTGGATGGAAGCCAGCATTTGCAGAAAAACTCACTCCCCAAGCGAGTTTTGAAAACACAGTTTGGGCAGGAACAGAGCGCTGCTGCATCGATTTGGCAGCAGCGCCTGTGCGAAGGGTCCCCGCCAAAACAGTGTTTTACCGGGCTGAAGTTGTTGCTTTCTGCCCGTGCAGAAAGGGCCCAGGAGTTACTGACGTGAGTACATATAGTAGGTATCTAGGGAAAATTTAGATTGATTTGATCAAATCTACTAATTATTCTGTGCATTGTGAGACACACACACACACACACACCATTTTCCCCTTCAATGAAGATTCAAAGTAGCTTACAACATTGTCCCTCTCTCCTGCATTTTCTCCTAATAATACAAATTAGGCTGAAAGCAAGTGACTGCTTGAAGGCCACCCAATTTGTTTCCATGGCAGAATGGGTATTTGAACCCGAGTCGCCTCACTCCTTGACTGACACTCTAGCCCAGGATTCCTTGACATGGTGCCCACCAACATCTTTTCTGGCACTTGCCAAGTGTTTTAAGGAAGTGGGTGAGGCCATGTAGAGCTTTTCCCCCAGCAAGGCTTCTAGATGATTACTGGAGATATGATTGGCTGTGCAGATTTTTTCTAACGTTGCTTTGGCAGCAGTTGCCACCACAGCACCAAGATATACACTGGTTACTGAAGTTAAGCTGTGGCAACTACTTTATGGCTGTTTCTGTCTTCTTTGGCAGCCATTTTGTTGTTGGGCCCACTGTGCCATGACAGAGGTCCAAATGTGCCCACAGGCTTTAAAAGGTTGGGGATCCCTACTCTAGCCACTACATCACACTAATCATATAGGAGAGATATACAGAAGAGAAGTGAAAATACAGGTTAACACTAGGAAGGCCTCATGAACCTCAGGATGCAATATGGAGGCACTGTAGCATTTTTTAAGCATTTTTTTTCATTTGGGGAACTGTGTGTGAAAACAAGGAAGTCATTTAAGTCTGTATGATACAACGCGGATTTAAGGGGAGACCGGCTGAAAAAGGTACGTTCAAGTGTTCAGAGGGTGCATACCAACAACTGTGCCAATACAATACCACAAACTCCAGATAGTTGTGGTATTACAAGGCCTTTGCTAGCATAAATGCAGAACAAAACGTTTAGTACTAAGATGTAAAAACCCTCAAAATGTAATTAGCATTTCATCCTCTTCACTTTTGTCATGCTTGTCAACTCAGGCCCCAGTCGGAGGAATAAGATCAGCCTAATTCTAGGCAGCTCAAACAGTCCCATAAAAACATCACACGCCAAAAACCTCACGCACTAACAGGCCTTAAGCGCAGTCCATAAGGTATGCATGCAATTCATCGCAATGCTATGACATCTTGCTTACCAAGATCTTGGAACTACTTCAGCTTTGTTATCAAATTCTAACCATTCCATCAGGTCTTTTAAGTACATCTTTCCAGTTGACTGTTTTATGCTTGACAATGTGATTAGACAGAGAGCCCGTTTAAAAAATCCCCCCAAACATGAATCACCTATATATATTTTCAGGCTTCAAAGGTGAATTGTTCCTAATTAGAGGTAAGTGATGCTACCACTCCTGTGTATGGAATGTTACTGTGTCCTCTAGATCTACCATAATTAAAACAACATTCCAAAGATCAAAAGCTAATGTGTATTAATAAATTATAAAGACTCATAATTGCAGCTGGTGCATTATTTTAATTGCTAATAAATTCATGCTTTGGAAGTCGGAATCATGACCACGACGCAGAGAAAGCAAAGCGTTCGTGGATCATGGTATGGGGCAGATGCTCGATTTGTTAGCTCTTCAATGGTTTTCCTCAGTAAGGAAAACAAACGGCCAGGTGAACTTTTGAGTAGCATATTTCTAATTGCATCCTGGTTGCAAAAATTGGAGCTCCACTGAGGTCTAAATCCAAGGAAGGTGGAACTTTGCAGATAAAAGCATTTTTTAAAAAAACCTGCCATTAACCGTGCCTGTAGATAAACACTCAGATTTCTTAAGACATCTTGCTTTGTCGAGATTGTAGCCCAAACAACACATCACTGAAAGGCTCCAGAGAATGTTAAAGTCTTTTAAGAACTATTTTGAGATTCAGATTTTTAAATGCTAGATTCAGATTTTCAAGTGCTGTTTTGTCCCAGTTATTCTTCTAAGTTACTGTCAATTAACATTGGCATGTAATATCTAAATTATTTGCTACCATAAAAAAAGAAATTCAAGAGTCGTGCAAGAATTAAAATATTATTTTTCCATGCATTGTGACTGGCAGCTCTGTAATTGTAGCTGCTTTGGCCAAGGTTTCTATGGCAACCACCCTACAGTCAATTCTTACCTGTTTTCTGGTCATCCATTGTACTGAGCTTAGTCTCGTCAGCTACTGTTAAAAGGTAAATGTATAATGGTTAGCCCTGTTAGTGCCCACTTCCCACATGCATCCACTATTTATATTTTCTTTCAAGTTAGACGACACTGACAACATCACTGATCATGCAAATAAGCCATGTTACGGAGACCAAAAAAAAACAAAACAGCGAAGGGGCCAAAAATTAACAAAACAAAACGACCAACCAAACCAAAAAAGAAACCAGCCCAGCAACAAATCGAGACACCAACAACATGCGTTGTGTCAGTCATTTTCATATTGCAGGCAAGTACAATGTGTTATTCACATGCTAGCATATCAGAACTAGCCAAGGCAAGTCACCACCCCATATCTGCAAGGGGTATTTTGGGTTTTAAAGCCCCACCAGTGTTATAAAAAGCAATAAATATTGACATATTTATTTAATTTACTTGTATTTTTTAAAAAAAATCTACGCACATGACTCCATCTAAAGAAAATATAAAAAGCTTGGCTAGAAATGATTATTTCTGGCTATTTTAACTATTCCGGGGGGTATATGATTTTCTTCTGCTTGGCCTTTGTCTGCCTTGATTCAATATGATCTCCAACCATGTGGCATTCAGGAGTGCATAATTATCCCTCTCTCCTACTCTCAGAAATTATATGAGAATTCAAACATTATACCTGTGAAATGGGAATGGCAATTTGCAATAATATTACCAATTAGTGAGCACTCCTGAAAACTTTTCAAAATGCCGGAGATCGTTTTCTTACCTAGTCCCATTGCTTGTGAACAAGGAGATAGATATCGTCAAAATGCTGCTTGTATAATGTGCATTTCATTACAGGACATGCATTTCATTATAGTTCTGAGTTTTCTTAATGCAGGGATATCACCCCTATTACTTTCTTTTCAATAAGGGATGCTGCACATCAAGTCCATCCTAAACACTAACAAATTTATTGCGGCGTCATCTTTTGTGAGCCAGATCCTACTTTAGTCAGGCTTGTGAAATGAAGGAAGTTGCTGCTGTTGATTTTAAACAAAGACCACCATGTTGTTGATTTTATGCAAAGCCCACCGGTTAAAAAAAAAAGCAATAGGTATGTCAAATTACTATGTGTAGTAGCATGAATGCATACAAGATCTAATCAAAGATCAATCCAATCAGAGAGGATATAATGTATTCCTGACTAGAGGCCACTTTGATTAATTACCCCAGCAACATGAACAGCACAACCTGACATCAGAAGGTGGTTTTGGATGGTTTTCATTGTGCCATGGACCTAGGGTGAGGAGCAGAATGAAAGGGTAATGAGGAAGCAGAGGGCTGAGGTGGCCTTCAGACTGAATCTGCAAGATCCCACTTTGCCGAGATCCACTCCATGAATCATTCCCGTGGGAATGTGAAACTTCCTCCGTGTGTGAAAGACACAGCTACAACCTCTCTCCCTACGGTGCCCATTTTTCTATCTGAAGATTATGCAGACAGATTTTAACATGATGGAATTAAACATATAATCCTTTATCACCTGTATTCCAAAGTGATACACAGACCATAGCAAGATTCTGCTTACTCCTGCTGTACGTGTAGACCCAGCCTAATTCTCAACTACTCCATGCAGCTATGAATACAAACAAACATCCTATCTTGTAACAGGGAACCACCAGCTTTCTAACCATACCAAATTGTTCTCAGTTACCACCAAGAGTTCACAACTTAACCCATTGTCTACCACCAAATGCTACTATTGGAATAACTAGCCTCTGCTTTAAATTTTCAGACAGGCCAACAGCCAAAGAAAAACAAATAAAAAAGGATGGACACATAGGAATCATCTAAGCCACCTGCAGCTCACAAAGAAAACCTCTTCTCTATTTTTCAAGGAGTGAAGACAACCCTGTCCTCTTGCAGATGTTGATTACACAGTGTCTTCCAGCTTGAAGCAACTGTCCAAAAGTTGGGCCCAAACAGATACAAATGTAAGAACTATCCTCTGCAACAAAGCCCTAAAACAAACTCTATCACTGAACCTAAAGTAACACTATCACAGAACAAACAGGTCTGGTTACAACTGCACTTTCTGAATGAGTTATATACCATCCCCTCTCAGCAATGTATATCTTCCATGCGCATAAATAAAATGGATCAGTATCCACACAAGAGAATAAACAGGCACAACTGAGACGTTAACCATGGCAGCATATACAAACTAGTGAGGGAGTACTTCAGTTTCCCAGGGAATTGTGTAGCAAACCTTAAAGATGCCCTACCACATCAAATAAGTTTCAAAGGGAGACACCACTGTGAAGTCGTGAGTCAGAATTCATTAGGAAATTTGACAAAATGGGTCTAAGTGAAGATATGAGATGGATGGGTTACAGAAAACAATTAGTCCTCAACCTTTTTATTTACAATATTCATCTGACCATCACCAATAGTCTTTGTGTAGGAGAATGTAGCACCCAGCTTCATTAGATCTTGCTTGTATTTGTTCTTGTCTTCAGTTGTGCTCTAACTAGTAATGTGACATACCTGCCTCCTATGTTAATTTGCCCTTTGGCAGACTTTGTAAAAATCCTCCTTTCACATGGTAATAAGGGTACAAATTTAGACAAGAATTTCACAGGTCTGGTGAAAGTTCAGATCACAATATATTTATCAGTGATTATAGGATGCCATAGATTGTCGAAGGCTTTCACGGCCGGAATCACTGGGGTGCTGTGTGGTTTCCGGGCTCTATGGCCGTGTTCTAGCAGCATTCTCTCCTGACGTTTCGCCTGCACTGAAGATGCCAGCCACAGATGCAGGCGAAACGTCAGGAGAGAATGCTGCTAGAACATGTCCATAGAGCCCGGAAACCACACAGCACCCCATGCCGTAGATTTCTTGTCCTTGCTGCAACAAGGGAATTCTACACTGATGAAAGTACTGAGTGGCATGACCCTTGTCTGCAATCTTAAACATAGTCTCGTAGAGTTAAGCCTCAGGCTAGGTTGTAGGCATCCATACCGGACTTAAATTGGGAGGGGTAGTAGAAGGTGGGTTCTGTCTTTAGGACTTGGGCTGAATCCAGAGGTAGAGACAAGGATTTCAACTCAAACTTAAAATCAGGATTCAAGAATGGGAACACTTTACTGGGAATTCAGAGAACAGGGACAACACAGGACACCAGTCAACTAACACAGAAGAATGCTACCAACTTGTACTGATCCACAGTTATTTCAGAACTCTACCTGAATTGCAGCAAGTGGACAGTATTGCTCAATTGGTCAGCCAAAAGCATCAGACCAGATGCCTACTATTTGGATCAGGTTTGACCAATCTCGTCCTTTCACACTGTCTATCAATTGAAGGGACTAACATTCATATGTTTTAATGGGGTAGGGTTTATTTTTATTAGAGCCATCTTAATTCATATTTATTGTATTTTAAATTGATTGTGCTCTATCTGTACTGTACACCGCCCTGAGCCTATAAACCCTATTATTATTATTATTATTATTATTATTATTATTATTATTATTATTATTATTATTATTATTATTATTATTATTATTATTATTAATAATAATAATAATAATATTATTATTATTAATATAATATTATTATTAATAATAATAATAATAATAATAATAATAATAATAATAATAATAATATAGCCCCATCCAAAGAGGTGGGGGGACTGAATTGTGCTGCAGAAGCAGCAACCCTCCCCCCCCCGCTGGTGGATTTGCCCCTCCCCGGGGTACTTAGCCAGGCAGAGGGGAAGAAACCCAGCCATCATGGGCCCAGCAGGGGTGCTGTATGGGTGGTCCCATGGGTGGAGCTGATGTTAGCCAGCTTCCACCCTGGGGTTGCGGCAGTTGCTCCATAGCCCTGGCTCTTGGACTTATGCCACTTTTTAGGGAGGCTTAAGTCCACTGAGCCCAATGGAGGGCTCTCTGGCAGTGGGGTTTTCCCCTTTGTTTTTTGCCTCCACCAGAAGGCCCTCTTGGAGGCAGTGGGGTGGTGCCATTGTGGCACCATGTCCTAGTGCTAGGGCTTATATTCACTTTTATGGCCTCTGACACCTGAGCCCTTAAAGTATATCTCCATGCCAAGTCCCAACTTCATCCTACAAGGTTTCCAGAAAAGGATCTCCTGACAGAAAGTCCCACTGAAAATAAAGAGCTGGCTTCCTTCCAAATTTGACTGGTATTGGAATATTAGATCTAGTGTAGGTTAAACAAAAATGAAATTCTTAACTAGGGCTATTACTAGCAGTCACTGAGAATTACCAAAAGCTGAAGCAAAAATTAGCAATTTAAGAATTGTTTCGAAAATTGGCCAAACGCTCTTCAAGTGCATGAAAAGTATGTGCACACTCTAACTCATTAAACTATTATATGCAATGCACATCTGTATACCCATCACATCGAAACACATTCAACATTAACTGTACAAACATACAAAATTAACTTGTCAGGTTATATTATGAATTCTTCATATCACATCATATTGAATCCAGCTGCATGGGCAAATCAAATGCCTGGCATCACAAACAATATTAAGTGCAGCACAAAACAACACACACGACTGTAACCTGAGGAAACACGTTGGAATGAAACCCCAAAACGTAGCCCAAACTCAATACCTAAGTCCATACTCTTGGATTTTCGTGTCTTAACAAATTCCAACTGGCTGGCATCTGAAAATTGTTTCGTACGTTTCTCTGACATGCTCTGGCGTCCAAACCCCTCTCGCTGGAAGGCAAGCGCCGGATCAACATCTGGACTCAGAGTGCTGTAGGGGAGAAAAAAGTAGGCTTAGGCCAACGTACATCGATCATAGTCATGCAACATCCAGATTTGCATCCTGCAAATTAAAAAATTTAGCAACAGAGAAGACACCCCCTTTTTCCAGGCAAGTGTCCTAACAGCAGAGATCGACTTGAAAGTACATTTAGAATAGGACTTCACAATGCAAAGTTAGAGCTTCCTTAGAGCTAGCTCATTTTGTGGAAATAACTGAATGTATTCATTACTGCTTCAGATGGTCCAGGCTAGCCCGATCTCACCAAATCTCCGAAACTAAACCTACTTGGGCACTGGTTAGTACTTGGATGGGAGACCACCAAGGAAGTCTGAGGTTGATATACCGAGGCAGGCAATGGCAAACCACCTCTATTTGTCTCTTGCCTTGAAAACCCTGTGGAGTTTTCTCTCTGAACTGTCTCAGCTCCATCGACTTCACAAGGTATCACTTGCCAGGAGAGGAAGGGAGGGTGTTTGTAAATCGGTTTGAGACTCCTTATGGTTGAGAAAAGTGTGATATAAAACCCAGCTCTTCTTCTTTCTGTGAGCCAGTGCTCAGTTAATTAGATGAATAAGGCATACATCCACTAGGTTGATGCATTCATATGCACAGTAGAAAGGGAAAGTTATAAAGCCTTACAAGGGCAATGACGTAGCTTCAGAGCTCAGCCCACGCACGTGTGGGAGCTGAGCTCTGAACAATCACAGCCCCGCGATAGCAGCGGGCTGCGTCATAGCCATGCGCCAGCTGGCACCTGGTTATAAAAGTGGCGTTCACGTGGGGCAAGCTCAGTCTTGCCCTGGACGCTGGAAAATGAACCCACCCACCCGTCCCCATTTTGTCACGGTTTTTATTATGTTTAGGTTTAAAGCTGTTGTTTTGTCATTGCCAGCTGGCGGATTGTGCATGGGGGGGGGGTGATCTGTTAAAAGGGGGAGCGATGGGAGCTCTCCTGGTGTAACACCTCCTTAAGAGGTGGGGGTGGAGCAAGCAGACGGTCGGGACGCCTGGCAGGGGCTACCTAGGCTTGCGCTCTAGCGGCAGATTGGAACAGGCACCAGACAGGGGTCTATCGCTCAGCTGGTATGCCCCACTACAATCTTGCCCTTTGCAGTCAATTCCTCCAGCAGGCGGGCTGAGGAATTGGGTTGGCTCTGGGGGACAGCACTTGTGTTGCCCAGATGCTTGGATCACCCCCTCCATGCTGCAACATTTTGCTTCCTTATTTACTCCTTGTTAATAAATTCCTCTGGCTATGGCCAAATTTATTTTACCCACAAATAAGTTTGTTGTGTGTTTATTGGTCATTTGGATGGTGATAAGGCTGGCTCGAGCCCATGGGTTCCCTTCTCAGCATGCAAAGAGAGGCCAGTTTAAAAACAGATCCGATCTTATGCTGGAATCAATTTTCTAAAATTCCAACATCTCTAAGACTCCACTGTTTTATTTGTAGGACTATAAGTGAAAGAGAAACTCAAGCAAATAAAGGAATAATATCTCATCAAGGCAGTCAAAGTGGCATTGTGCTTTAAGTGTAAGGCTTGAATAGGTAAACAATATTCAAATTCCACTAAACCTGGGCAACTATCTGTCAATATGGTTTACTTCACAGGATTGTTATGGAGTTAAAAATAGGTTAAAGCTATAGATATAAATCCCGAATCCTTAGAAAATGGGTGAGATATACTTATGATGAATAGCAGTATGTGGATGAAAACAAAAGTAATTACTTTTGAAATATCATCTGACACAATTACTGTGCAAAGATGATAGCAGAGATGGAAAGGCATCTTAAATCATAAACATCATAAAGATGTCTTCAATTTAAAGCAAGAGGAACACACTCAAGGATGCAAGACTGGTATTTTCACATGTTTCAAACAAATTATTGCATTTTCTGAGAAAGCTGTGAGCATTTAAGAAGCAGAGTAAGGATTTATACCCTGCCACTCTCTCCCCACAACAGACACCTAATGGGGTAAGTGGGACTGAGAGATTTCTGAAGAACTGTGACTAGCCCAAGGTCACCCAGCAGGACTGTAAGAGTGCGGAAACACATCTGGTTCACCAGATAAGCCTCTGCCACTCAGATGGAGGAGTGGGGAATCAAACCCAGTTCTCCAGTATAGAATCCACCTGCTCTTAACCACTACACCACACTGGCTGGGTCATAGGTAAAGTAATTAACTTGTGACCCAATATGTAAGCTCTGCAGATAAATATCTGTTTCAAGAACTTTTTTCAATGAGCACCCATTCCCCTCAATGTCTCTAATTATTCCTACTTAAAATTTTAATAACATTTTCATCCCACCTTTCTGCCAAGGGGAAAATAATGAGTGGTTTTCCCTTTATCGCGTAAAACAGGACCCTCATGTTGGATTTTGCTTATTTTATAAGAAAATGCTTCAGAAAGAGAGAGTGTATGACTGGCCAAGATTCAGCCAGCCCAAATCACTCATCCTGCATCTTTCCTCCTAATGAGCTTCAAAATGTGTTGCTTTTGAACTCCAACTGCTGGGAAAGCCACTTGGGAACAATTCAGAATGGACAAACAGTAGCAGGTGGAAGAACTCAGCACCCCTCTCTAGCCTCTGGTTCCCTATTCCCAACACCCTTCTCAGAGCTGTTTTTCTTTTAAAAATAAAACTTGAATCGCAGCTCATTATATTTCTTTTGACATTACATTTGGTTAACCTCGACAAACTAAACATCATTCACATGTAAAACCAGCTTCCTATACGAAAATCACAAATTCACAGCCAACGCCTCAAAAGCTAATGTTCAAACTTCAAAAGAGAGGGAACAACGCATGGTGAACACCAGGCTGAGAGCCAAGACTTTGTTGTGATGAAATCAATCCCTGCAGTGATGCTTTACGAACCCAAGACAAGATCCCCTGCCCAGGAGGTATTTTGGCCCTGGAATCTGTAGAATTTAGAATCTAAGGGGGAATTCCCTGAAGATCACTCTAAAGATAAGGAGTTACAAAGCCCCAAATCAAGCTCAAATTTCTCCCATTGGGGTGCCTGTCCACTCATGACTTTGCAGAGGACAAAGGACACAATCTATTCAACAGTGTCCTTTATTGCAACAAAATGTGACACTCTTTCTTGAGCGTCCTGCAACTTTACTTAAGGACGGGTGCTCTGGTAGCTTATCTTGGGGACATCAAGTTTACAGCTGAGCTTTGGGCAGTGTGGGAGCTGTCCAAGGTCTGCCAACCCAAGTCTGACCTTTTAACCTACTATTTCAACTATACACTTAGGCCAGTTTCTACTGCTGGATGATTCCGACCAAAGGTATTCCACACCTTCCTTATCTCCATTATACAAAGTGATGAGATTAAAAGCGTGAGTACACCCCTAGCCAGCTCAGTGTCGCTGGGTGTGCCATCCCTCCTTCCCCTTACCAGGTGATTTACAACACATCCTGGCTCCCAATGGGCAGGGAATTGGTACTCTGGCCTTGCTATATCCCACAGGCCTCCTGGCTGGACCGTGTTGGTTGTTCAGGTGGGGTAACCAGGGGGGAGGGTGGTTGGTCTGGGTGAGCCAGGTTGGCATTGGCCTGAGTTCCCTGGCCCAGACTGTGAAGCCTTTCTCCAGCTCTCCTTCCTCTATTCCTTCCTCATCTATTTCTCTCCTTCAATATCTTACTCATAGTTTCCCTATCTCATTCTCCCTATCCCTCTTCTCTGCTTTCACCTTCTCCCTGTCCTCCCTGGCCACTGTCTTCCTTTTATCCCCTCCCACTCCTGGTCATGTATTTAGAAAATTCACCCCCACTCCCTGACAGGGCTTTCTGACTGGCCTGTCCTGGACACCCATTGGTGGCCCACCTCCCCTTTTAACCCAGTGAAGGGTGGGGCTGGCAGCTTCCCTACCTGGGCATGCTGCTGTGTCTTCCCCTGGCCTGGCCGGCTGCAGCCCAGCACCTTCCTGTGAAGTCCCAGAGCATGCAAGCTTACGCTGCTCACCCTCGTTGGTCGCCGCTGCTTGTCTCGTTCCCAGGCTCCTGCAGGACAAGCCAGCAGTGGCGGGATTTCCGACCCACTGCCATTCTCCCTACCCATCTTGCCACTGCTGATGAGTGTGGTGGGGGGTGGATGGGAGTCAAGCTGCTGAGACAGTGGGGTGGCAGGTGCCTGCGATTCGAACAGCTGCAGTGGGGAGTAGGGCTGCCCTGGTAAGGTGGGGAAATCTGGGCCAGCAGCTGCTGCCAGCTCCAGACAGTGTATTGACACTATTTATTTATTATTTATACTTATATCCCCCACCCTCCTCCTGTCTAACAGGGCTCAGGATAGCTAACAACAAGAGCAAATATAACAATAGAATTTAAAACTATTGAAACTACAACAAATGAATTCAGTTCATTGCATCCAAGATCATATAAAAGATGTTGCTTAATACAAATCAATGAAGTCCAGATTAAATATCTGGTGTCGACTCTGTGAAGGATGGGGATGGGGGTGCAGCAGCTAGAAGCAGCCCAAGCGCCAATCGGGAGGGCATACATTTTAAAAAATGAAGTCTGCAACAACTTTGCAACCACATGAATGTCCACTGTTTAGCAAAAATGTAGTTAAACGTGTTAACTGATGAGAAAACCCCACAAAATTGTAACTGTTCAAAAATGTGCGTTTGTTCTTGACCTCATAATGTTTAAATACCTGCCCATTGAACAGCTATTCGGTGTGGATGAACAACATGCTCAAATATTTGTTGTTAACATTTGAAAGCTGCCTTAAAGTTACATTCATCCTTCTTACATTCTTACATTCTAATTCATAAAATCAACAAGCAGCAAGAATTTATGATAACAACCAAGGCTCCTGGAATGGCTGTTGACTCTTTTAAAGAATGTAACCGTATTGTGACCCTCAATGTTATTAAAATTCCACTTATTAATCCTGTCTCATTGTCCCTTTGTTTTCATAACATCTTCATCCAGGATTAGGGAGATATTGTCAGGCTGGAAAAAGCTTACATTTTCAGTTGTGATTTGGAACAGCTGCCATTCTTGTTTGGGTAACCCTTCGTGCATATTCTTAACTTCACCCCTTGGTACCTTCCAGCAAAACTGTGCAAAACACATTCATTATACAAGCCTTCCTTTGTCCATTAGCAGCAGGAAATTAATACCAAAATCAACTTCAACTGCTGTTTATTTTATTTTGCTGGGTCATTTAGAAAAAAAAGTAATAGATTACAGTCAACACACATAGGGCTGATGTGCCTTTTCAGAAACTCATTACTTTGAAAGACTAGACATGAAAGGGGTTGCATTGGAAATTTTCTCTATACTTAATGGTGCTTTCCTTTTCTTTCCATTTCACTAAAATGCTACAAATAGGAAAATATTCCACAGCGATGCATGTAAAAACATCTTCAAACGGGCTTTTGCATTCGGATTGCCTACTGCATTCAACTGGAAAAATCGGCACTGACTTAAGCGTAAATGTTACGTTTTGAGCGCTGTTCTCTCCCGCTACCCAAAGTCTGATTTTTTTAAAACTTTAAAGTCTTTTATGTACCCAGACAGCGAAGTGTGTTTCAAAGAGTCTTAATTGCAGGCACGTCCTTTTCAGGAGGGCAGAAAAAGATCTTTGTAATATAATAATCAAAGCCTTTCTAGGCAGGATAAAAATAATGTCATTCACACTGGTGTGTGCACCTATGCACACACAAATAAATAAATAAGTACAAAAGAAACAGCTGACTGATGCAAATCCAAACAAAGAGAGACTTGCTGGTGCTAATTTGTATTAAGATACTGCTGACACAGATATACCAGGCCCAGGAGAGTGGGGGACTGGGAAAATTCTCATACTTTGACCCATGAGTGTTAATTATCGCCATAGCCCTAGCAGGGGGATCGACGGAGGGGCCTTTTACTTTCTTATTGTTAAAGATAATTAAAAATGTAATTCTCTTGGACCACTGCAGATAACGGTACCAAAAAGCAGGCCATATCACAAAAGATACTGAACAAGACAAAAATAATCTTCAGCTCTCCAACTACCTATACACACACATCACAATGTGAAGCGCACCATCCAAAATCTGAAAGCACCTGGGACAGGGGAAGGATGCTTAAAGACTGTAGGTTTCAGTTTCAGTATTAAAACTTGCGCACAAAGTATTTCACTGTAACTGAGCTTCTTGGAGTGGTCATCAGTGCCTTCAGACAAACGGCTTTTGTGCCTGTGCTCAAGACCTACTGGTGCCTGCTGGACCTTAAGAACAAATGCTGGCACTTACACAGCTTCCATAAGGAATTTGGGCTGAGTGCTCAGTTTCTATGTGGGCAATACAAAAATGTCCTTCCTGGAAGGACACTGATCCAGGTTTTGTGACTGCACAGGTGGGACTATGCACTTACAGATTAGAATCCTATGTTGTTTTCTTCAGGGAAACTGTGCGCAGGCCCATAAAGAAGACTGGAAAACTGGCAAAGGTGGAAGTATCTTTAGAATGGACTGTGGAGAACAGTTCTCCCAAATACAGATTCTAGTGCTACTATCATGGCTATTGTATGCTTGTGTAACAAACATAGAAACCTGAATCACGAAGTTTTTTTAAGGGAAGGCCACCCTACTGACATATGGAAGTAGATATTCTGTGTCTGACTCATAACTGGTAATGAGGCATGGGATATGCTGGGAGGGAGGGAGGGAAGGAAGGAAGGAAGTTGCAACATTGCATGGGCACCCACCTTATCCCAAGCTACTTTGAGGAACAATTAACTGTTTTTAAGGAACTACCCTGTTTCCCTGATAAACAGATCTGCAAGGCTTATTTAGTTTTAAAGAAACACTATAACTTAACACTTCAATCTAATTTTCTTTGCATCACTGAACATTTTAGATGTGAAGGAGATGCGCTAGCTGTGTTCTGATTTTCCAGCTTGAGCCAAGGATGCCCGAGCTTGAGCAATGAATTAAAACGATGTAATTAAATTAGCCTAGCAATACTGAGAAGGTCTTAATAATTAGCTAGTAATGCTTGCCTGAATGTGTTTTCAACAAGCATACATGACTGTACAATTAACCCACTCGGGAGTCTGTCAAAAATTAATCTCTCTGCCCTTTTCTCAAGAAAACAATGGCAAGTGAAAGTGTGAAAAACAGTTGCTTTTGAACAATTGTTACAAAATAAAACATTATGGACTGCATATGGATTTGTTGACACTGATCACAAATTTCCTATGTGGATTCATTGTATTATTTTAAGATACATTCATGTGAACAGCCGCCAACACATATATCCCGTATGGAAGCCTCACTTCTCTACCATTCATACAAAATGAAAAGGAATTCCTTTTTGTCCAGACCAGGGGTAGGGAACCTGCGGCTCTCCAGATGTTCAGGAACTACAATTCCCATCAGCCCCTACCAGCATGGCCAATTGGCCATGCTGACAGAGGCTGATGGGAATTATAGTTCCTGAACATCTGGAGAGCCGCAGGTTCCCTAACCCTGGTCCAGACTATACTAGGTGAAATTAGGTGAGCTGGGATCCAAAGAGTCACCTCAGACCATCCCCAAAGCTTTCAGCTTTCCTTGCAATGGTTTTGAGGGTTATTCCCCCCTCTTTGAATTATACACGATCACATTATACACGATCATGATCCTCCTTGATCTCAGATTGCAAATGCCTTAGCAGACCAGGTGCTCAGGAGCAGCAGCAGCAGAAGGCCATTGCTTTCACATCCTGCATGTGAGCTCCCAAAGGCACCTGGTGGGCCACTGCGAGTAGCAGAATGCTGGACTAGATCAGGGGTAAGGAACCTGCGGCTCAAGAGCCGCATGCGGCTCTTCTGCCCTTGCTCTGTGGCTCCACGAGCCAGGCCGCTGGCCCCAACCTTGCCCGCCCTGCAGGCAGCAGGGTGGGCGCACCAACTGCCTGCGGCTGGCTGGGCCACGCCACGGGCTTCCCCTCTCGCCTGCCCCTTTGGAGCGGGGTGGCCGCTTTCCCGGTGGCCGGCGAGGTCGAGCCACTGGCCCCATCCTTGCCCGCCCTACAGGCAGCAGGGTGGACGCATCCATGCGCTTCTCAGAATGAGCAGAGTAAAAGGTAAAAAAACCCAATATATACAGTGTTATCTTTATTTTAAATGTCAAAAATTATTTGCGGCTCCAAGTGTTTTCTTTTCCCGTGGAAAATGGGTCCAAATGGCTCTTTGAGTGTTAAAGGTTCCCTACCCCTGGACTAGATGGACTCTGGTCTGATCCAGCAGGCTAGTACTTATGTTCTTATGTTCTTACATCATGGCAGAACTTGCCCTTGCAACTGAGTTTCAGAAGTCTTTTGCAGAAAAACATGAACATGCTGCTGTTCATGAAGACCCAAGACTAAAGTATTCTTTGGGTGCATAATTCTATCAGAACAATTCTTTGGACTGTGGGATAATACCCCAGAATACTTTTCCACATTACTTTTTAGATGGGGGGGCTTTGCAGAGAAATCTGTACTTCTGTTTGTTCAGTGAGAACAAGACAAACACGAGGAGTTGATCAACTATGTGGTGGACAGAAGTGAGTTATCATGTGGATATAAGCCTTACCATTCTGTAGATTCAGTAATTGTTGGCTTAGTCCAGGTTCCAGCGTCCACGGTCCCAAAGCCCACGTCATCATGAGAGCTGGAAGAGGACTGGTCTGAAAGATGTGGAGGTAGTAATGGCGGTCTGTCATCCTCAATAATGACTATATCATCCTGGGGCATGTTGACCGTTGGAGAAAGGGGGTATTTACCTGTCCAAAAGGGGGAAAAGGAGAAAGAAAATGACAGGCTGAATACCTGATAGTGGCACTGTTTTGTTTTTGTCAAGTGTGAAAACAAAAAGCACTGGTCACATTTAGCTGAAATGATTTTGCTTGAGGCCCAAAAGACAACAAAGTACCCATCCAGCATATCTTGCTTAGAAGTATTTTTCACATACAGGGTGAAAAGACCTCTTCTAGTTTCTTACCCAGCTAACCTTAGAAGGCTGGAACATCAAGAAGAGTAGGAGAGGAATGATTTTTTTTAAAGGGGGGGGAGGTAACTTTGTCCTTTTTTTTCTGAAGGAGAGGGGATTTTTAACAATACCTTCTTTTTATGTGTATAATAAGAACTTTCCAGTGCATTAATGTGGACGAAGCCAAGAGGACACTTGGTTATATCTGTCCCCTGAATGAAATATTTTGTATTATCTGTTTTTAAAACTGAATAAAAGCAATTATTTAAATAAAGGAAACAGCTTCTGAAGATGATCTTGGCAGGATTAAATGAAATACGTTTCAGGTGACTTACAAAGAACCAGGTGTATCAACTGCAATTTAACACACTGATAAACACAAAATTGAACTATAATATTTTACAGGCAAAATCTTCAAACAGTCTGAATAAGCCAGACTAGAAAAAGAAGAAGAGTTTGGATTCATACCCCACCTTTCTCTCCTGTAAGGAAACTCGAGGTAGCTTACAAGCTCCTTCCCCTTCATTTCCCCACAACAGACACCGTGTGAGGTAGGTGGGGCTGAGAGAGATTTGAGAGAACTGTGACTAGCCCGAGGTCACCAGCAGGAATGTAGGAGTGTGGAAACACATCTGGTGAACCAGATAAGCCTCTGCCACTCAGGTGGAGGAGGGAGAAATCAAACCCAGTTCTCCGGATTAGAATCCACCTGCTCTTAACTGCTACATCACTCTGGCTCTTAGAGCCCAAGCCTGTTAGAGCCCAAGCTTGTTAGAGTTAGGCAGCTAAGCAGTGTTGGCCATAGTCAGTGTTTGGATGGAAGATTCACCCAGGAAGACCAGAGCTGCTATGCAGAGGAAGGCAACAGCAAACCACCTCGACTCATTTCTTGCCTCAAAAACTGCATGAGGAGTTGCCGTAAGACAGCTGTGACTTGATAGCACTTTATAATTCTTAATTTTCTAAACAAAAGGGTGCTGCATGCATGCACTTAGGGTAGACCCATCTATCTCCTGGCATACATGCACAGGGATATTAAGCTTTTATGTATAAAGGAAAGCAATGCAACTCCTACCAGCATGCCAATCCAACCTGCCATTTCAGCCTAGTCAAAGAATGTTACCTTGGGTCTTATGTAATTCGTCCAAGGACAGGGGAAGGCTGAATATGGGGGAAAAATGTGAACAGGCTTCTTATTGTATTGTTGAAAGCTTTATCAGCCAGAATCAACTAGCTGTTGTGAGTTTTCTGGGCGGCGTGGCTACGGTCTTGTAGTTTTTGCTCCTAACATTCACCCACATCTACGGCTGGCACGTTCAAAGGCATGTGTTGGTAAGAAATGTTCTGAAGATGCTAGGTGCAGGAGAAATGTGAGGAGCAAAATCTACCCGTCCGTGGCCACACAGCCCAGAAAACCCACAACAGCCAGACTTCCTATTTTTTGTCATGGCCTGGCACACTGCATACCCATTCGCTCATGGACTTAAAGAAGACAGAAGGGGCCGCATGGTTGTTGCACAAATGTTGCAAAGCACCCAGCATATGGGTGCTGGGCCCATGTGGGGAAGGATCATATGCAAGATGTCTGCTGCTCTAAAACTACATTAGCACAGTCAAAGCATAAATCAATTCATGAGCATCAAGAATGTCTGTTGAAAAAACTTCTCAGATAACTTTAAAACAGAGTTAAGGCTGTGATCCAGATCTTCTTTAAAAATTGGGGGGGGGGGGGAAGAACTGAAGAAAAATGCACTCTGTGGCACGTAGACCCATCACTGTCAAGCTGAAACGAATGTGTTCAAGTTTGCATAGCGGCTAATTCGTTGCCCTGCAAAAGCTTCTTTGATGGACAGGTTAATGTTGAGACTAGTAATGCACTTCTTTCCAAACATAATGCCTACAGGATTGTTAACTCTGTAGCTAATAATTTCTCCAAAGAGCTGAATGCGAAATCGTATAACCTTATGGCATTTTATAGATGAAGCCTCCAAGGTTGAAAGGCAAAAGCAATTCAGCGGCATGTCTAGCTTTTCCCTGCACTTCTTAATATTTTAAAAAAGAATGAATGATGACAGGGTGTAGCAGTCCCACTAAAATGTAAAAGAAAAGTATATTTCTTTTACTACAGGTGAAGTAAGGGTGTGAGTGTATCTATGCGCAAAAAAGGGAAATGAGCTCCAAGATGACAGTGAACAAATTAAAATGATTAATTGGCGTCTCCTGTTGGAGCTGAATTGGCATCTCCTGTTGGGGCTGAACACTGCTATCGACTTCAAGATGGAGAAAAATTGGTTTTTATACCCCACTTTACCTTTAAGGAGTCTCAAAGTGGCTTACAATCACTTTCCTTTACCCTCCCCACAACAGACACTTTGGCCGTTTCCGCAAGGCCATGCTGCGGGGGTGCGTCGGCGTAAATGACGCCGACGCACACCCCTGGGACCGTTCGCATGGACAGTCCTGGTAGGGGCGGGGAAGATGGCGCAGCCTGCGCAGAGGCTGCGCCATCCCCCGAACGCCTTACCGTCCCTCCGACCTTCCGCCGCATCGCCCAGGCCAGGGGACATGCCCCCCTGCCCTACGCGACCGCTCTGGAGTCGCAGGGTGGGGAGGTGTGTCCCCTGGCCTGGGCGACGCTCTGGAAGGTCAGAGGGATGGTAAGGTGTTTGGGAAAGGGGGGGAAATGGCGCCGCTGTTGGAAGCCGCTGTTTCCGAAAAACCTCGCTCAGGGAGCGAGGTTCGGAAACAGCGCCGTGCGAACCCCTCCCCAGGGACACTGTTTTCAGAGTCCCTGGGACGCTGTATTCCGCCCGTGTGGAAACAGCCTTTGTGATGAGGTATGTGGGACTGAGAGAGTTCTGAGAGAAAGCAAGTCATGCTTTGTTGTGATAGTAGAATGCAGCAGGAATAAGCCAGTGACTTTCCCTTGGTTTATTCTACTCTACAGGGCTCTCGATAAGGTCTTATAGAATTACCACATGAATGCAACCAAAGGAGGAGAAGCAGAATACAAACAGATTACAAATAAACTACTCCGGCATGCATTCCTCAACACATTAACATGCTATATTATTTATTTGTATGTGTTATCACCTTTTCAGAACAATATAGGTTTTGTAAAGCAGCTATTAAGGTAGAAAGACCAGGAAATGCAGCCTTTGACAATTTTGAAGTTTTCTTTCAGAAGCACAGCTATTAAATTCCAGTGTTACAACTAAACTTAGAACAAAAAATACTCCAGTTAACTTGAACCTACCAATGAAGATAGTGTGGCACCAAATCCTAACAGCTTCACCCTGTCACTAACTTAACTGAGGAATAATTTCCATTTTGTTTCCATTTTATTTACTATGTATAGATTTTTTCTTTTCAAGTCCAATTGTTGATGAAAATTGGAAAATAAATCCTGAGTTACTCATACAAATACTTATTAATATCCGTGGTTTTTGCTGCACATTTGGGCGTGGCAACTTTTAAAGCTTTGAAGTTTGTTCTCAAAAATAAGAACATCACACTTATTAACAGAACAGTAAGACAAACAGATCTAATAAGGGATCCTATAATTACGGGGAAATCCTAGAACATCAGAAGGATCCCTGCAGGGGAAAATATTCTACTGATCTCGTTTGGATATCATTTCTTATAAAAATAATGTGTACTAGCAAAATAGGCCAATGAAGCATCAAGCCTGGATGATACACTGTTTATGATTTCTTACACTGGGCACCACCACACAACGTCCATAGACGGAAGGGGCAAGAAAACTGCCCCCTTTTGCAACCTTTGGACAATCCATTTTCCAGATTCTAATCTCGACACAATCCAGATTCTAATGTGGAGACAATTCAGATTCTAATCTGGAGACATGGGTTTGATTCCCCACTCCTCCACCTGAGTGGCGGAGGCTTATTTGGTGAGCCAGATGTGTTTCCGCACTCCAACATTCCTGCTGGGTGACCTTGGGCTAGTCACAGTTCTTCAGAACTCTCTCAGCCCCGCCTACCTCACAAGGTGTCTGTTGTGGGGAAAGGAAGGGAAAAGAGCTTGTAAGCCACCTTGAGTCTCCTCACAGAGAAAGGTGGGATATAAATCCAAACTCTTCTTCTTCTTCTGTATCCACTAGGTCTGCATTAACTGCTTGTGGTGGTAAGGGGGGAGCTGATTTCTATAATGATGTCAGAGTTGCTGACTTGCAAATGAATTCAGTGTATTGCATTATGTGTTTCGTCAGTCCAATATTTCACCATGATTTTACATTCTTGCACAAGCTACACCTCATTATGCTTGGTAAATCCTGTGGCAAAGCAAGTTTTATTAACTGGATCTGTTAGTGGAGTTGGGGTCGGGGGAAGAACTGAATTGCTCTACAGCTAGTACTAATAACCTCATTATCGGGGGCCATGCAGAGAATAGTGTCCTGAATCCCAAAAAGGGAAGCATAAAATTAGCTACATGAATCAAACTTAAAGGCTTGCAAAGTTTATTAAGCAGGAGTGGGGGAGGGGAATCCAAAACACGCTAAACACAAACTGGGTAAGGTTCGCATGAGCTTATCTCCTTTTTGAGGAGGCAACTTAAAGAGAGATAAAATCAATGCTGTAACTTAACTGATACATCCTTAATCATAACAGGCATCGACTGTGTATTTACCGAAGCCGCACCAGCCAGACCCACGCGGACAAGCACAAAAGCATGTCTCTCCACCTCAGACACAATAAACACAAAATTAAAATCTTCCTGTGGCTATTCACCTGCTCTCTGATCTGAGACTCACTTTTGTCAATTTACTGATGGGCATCAAGAAGCTCTGTGTGCTCAATGGGGAAGAAAGTGGGAGAAAGGAGAGTCGTGTTTTTAAATTGGTCACTGCAATTTTTGTTTACCCACATAAACATGAAAAAGAGAGAGAGGAATGAAGATGAGAAATAAACATGATCTGATTAGCCAAGTCTGCTCGACTCACCCATCATCCGACTCAGGGCAATGTTCCTGGTGGGCGATTCGTTGAGGCCCTCAATCCCGCTGTACAGTGAATGGGAAATCCTTCGTTCCCTGTCATCCAGCGTTGTCTCAATAGGCAGTTCTGGTCCTGGGGGACTCCCAGGTGATTCCAACTACACAGAAAGGGATTAAAAAAATCACTGCTGAATGTCCATTTAACAGCATGGGGTGAGGGACAATAACAACTTGCCAAAGGCCTGGCCCTGACTGGGCACCAAGCGAGCTAGAACTTTTCACCCTGGCCCACCATAATTTGCAATGACAGTGCTGCTTAATGACCAACTTGCTGTGCCACTTCACACCCCATCTCCCATGGAGCCTTGTCAGACTCTATCCCTTTTCAGGAGGCAACATGTAAAGACAAAGAACCATGTTTCGGTTTATCGGCACTGTATGTTTCCTTGAGTGAGCAGCCCTACTCGGTAGGTTTCAAATTTATCTGGCACATGGCCTGGACCTCTTTCACAGACTCACAGCTTGCCAGGACATGAACCTTCGGAACAGTGGGAGGGGAGAGGCACAGAACAAATAACAAAAATAATAGTGGGAATAAGCTCCATTTGCAGCCTGGCTTCCAACCCCTTTCAAAATGGAGCAATCTGCTTCCCTGGGTATAATCATCGCACGGTCCTCCCTCAGAAAGCCCCACATCACATTAACACAGACATAAAAATAAATATCTATCTCCCTTACAATTAGACTGACTGTGGCACGGAATTAACACTGTTTTCACAGCGATTATATTAAGATAAGTTGTTTGGTTTGGCAGTGTGCGTGTGTGCGGGCACCCAATCTCCCTGACCCTAAGGGTAAATTCACTTCATCTTTTCAGGGTCTGGGCAGCATCTCTGTCAGCTCTGTGAAATAACATACTTTTTTTAAAAAGAGAAAGAAACGCTGTCCCACTTTCTTCAGCCCCTGAAGGCCTAGTGGTGGTTTTTGAAAACCCTCGCACAGCAGGGTGCAACTATACAGCATGCTACGAAGAGTCAGGCAGGGTGAAAGAAAAGGAGGTTTTCAGATGTGCAGCAAGAGGAAGACACAATGGCTTCTTGCCCCAGCTTTCCATGAGGCCTACATGATACAAAGAGGCATTTTAAAAAATCCTTAACCAGAAACCAGCCTCAGGATCATATACCTCAGCCTTTTCCCTTCTGTTTCCCAATGTCTTCGACCATGATAAGGATGAGATGTGGACTAGCAGCTGTACGAAGCCAGATTTTGAAACCCACATTAACTGCTTGTTACAGCCTCCAATCAGTATTGGGAGAACCCCTAGAAGGGAAGCATCCCTTTTAAAACAGACATACGAAAATTGAAGGTCT
Source organism: Sphaerodactylus townsendi (assembly GCF_021028975.2). Taxonomy (NCBI): domain Eukaryota; kingdom Metazoa; phylum Chordata; class Lepidosauria; order Squamata; family Sphaerodactylidae; genus Sphaerodactylus; species Sphaerodactylus townsendi. The sequence goes on from NC_059435.1 coordinate 61,889,265, forward strand.
CTTTGTTCCAAAGCAACACATTAATCACTAAATTATAGGGCTAGATTGAGAAGACTATTCTTTTCAAGCCCTGGCTTGGATTGCCCCAGGCTAGCCTGATCTCATTAGATGTCAAAAGTTAAGCAGGGTTAGTATTTAGATGGGCAACCTCCAAGTAATAACTGGAACATAGTGCAGAGGCAGACAATAGTAAACCACCTCCAAATACCTCTTGCCTTGAAAATCATATGGGCTCACCATATGTTAGCTGTGAAGGCACAAAGCAAAGGCACAAGGCAAAGTTATTTTTAACAGATTGTGGTGGGTTTTCCGGGCTGCGTGGCCGTGGTCTGCTGGATCTTGTTCCTAACGTTTCGCCTGCATCTGTCGCTGGCATCTTCAGAGGTGTATCACACACACTTCTCTCTGTGATACACCTCTGAAGATGCCAGCCACAGATGCAGGTGAAACGTTAGGAACAAGATCTACCAGACCATGGCTACACAGCCCGGAAAATCCACCACAATCTGTTAAATGGGCTTGCTTATCCTATTTAAATATCATGAGTCTAGACTTAGCTGCTGATAATCCCTCTCATCATTCTGATGACATCAAAGCTCTCCTGTCTTTCCTGCTCTTGAATCCAAAAGAAATGTTCCACCCCAACAGTCCTTCCCTCTATGCTCTCATATCTTGCACATCCTTGCCAAGACCTTAATCCTTCCAGCTCTACCTTCCTTGACCATCCAAAAATCTCCTGAAAAATCTCTCCTCAAATTTCTCACTATTTTATTGCAACTCCTTATGCCTTCCTGTACAACTGACTATAACAGGGGTCTGCAACCTGTGGCTCTCCAGATGTTCATGGACTACAATTGGCCATGCTGGCAGAGGCTGATGGAATTTGCAGTCCATGAACATCTGGAGAGCCGCAGGTTACAGACCCCTGGACTATAAGATGCCCCCTCTCTTCAAATGTTACCTCCCCATTTCTGTGCCCACCTTTGGCACAACTCCCCGGAACTAAATACTAGTGCTTTTAATAGGAATGAAAGCTTATATCTCCTGTTTATTTCCACCCATGCCTTCCTCCCCTCACTCAAAAACTTCTCAGTGGAGGGCCACTCGTCTTCTGACACTCTGTAAAGCGGTATACAAATTAATGACACTGTGAACAAACACTAACAAATGTAGATTGCAAGGGGTGTGCTCTTGTCTACGTGGCATTTATGACAAGTGCTCTACGCATCAACTCATTGAACGAGCAACACAGTGCCTTCATAATACCAGAATCATGGATACACAGAGAAGAGATTTGCAAAACTTGCAGTACTTCAAAGTGGGCAAAGCGCTATTGGAGGACACTGCATTATTCCTGTTCAAAGCTATCGTCTTTTTAATATAAATGAGATATTTAATGAAGTTCCGAATTGTAGTCTTATCTTCTCCCAGTTTGATCAGCACTGGGGAGATTTACTGCATTGAAGGGTCAACACAATTACAATTGAAGGCACGTCAGGCTGCAGGAGAATAATAAACTTGCCATGCAAGTGAATTAGACTCAATAAGGTTTAAATTGTGAAATGAGGATTTATTTTATTCCGTTTTTTTTCTTTTCTCCTAAATTGCAGATTACAACTGACAGCTCTACTGAAAAGTAAATTAAACAATGTTCAAAGCCTCTGATGTAAAGAAACCAAAAGAAAATGTAGAAAGAACAGGGGGGAAAAATGTTAGAATTATAAAACGCTGTTTGAAAATGCCCAAGAAATGAAGTTGTGAACCAAAAATATCCACACAGATGAACTGTGCTTTGTTTTAACTTTCTTCAAACAAAAGGTGAAAATGAGCTTAAATGACTAACATGACATTTTCCCAGCGCTGGTCTATAGCTGTAATGAATAAACTGAACTGAACCGAACATTCTCCCAGGAAGGCAGAACTGTATCGTAGTGTTTATATAAAAAAATGTTGAGTTCTTTATTGAACATCACAATGTAGTTGTTCCTCAAGGGGAAAAAGATATCTAGAAACTGCTATCAAGCTCTGACCAGTGTTTGGGGCGGGGGGGGGGGGCGGATAAAGAAAGGCAGAGAAAAGAAGACAGCTTAGAATCCTACAGAGAAGCACAAACATTCGCCCCAGGTAAACTAGTAAACCTCAGCGCGCAGAAGGGATAAATAACAGTGCCGTTGTTGAGATGGCTGTGCTTTGCAAGAGCACTGGCATGTCCTTCCCCTTCCATGGGAAAAGGCTTTTATTCAGTGTCCAATTAACATATCAAAAGCCAGATTTAAATCAAGACATCAACAGTCAACCGCACAAATATTTAACCAAAGATATAATGCCTTTTATAAACTAAAAGAAAGGAAGTTCGGGAGGGAGCTGTGGAGGGGAAGATTGCACAGAAGCCTTTTTCTGAAAGCCGTGTTGTTGTTTCTTCCACGAGGAAGGTCTGCATAAAGCGAAACGTGACAAAAAAGGGGGCAAGCTTTGTTGACAGGCCCGCGAGATGGACAGAAACATGGAGCTCCATCAAGGGAAGCTCTCTCACTTCGGCTCCCCTGGCAACTTCATTACTGGGCCCCTGTAACCAGACACTGTGTAGTCACAGTGGCAGCACAGGGATTAATGGCAGGGGCTCTGAGAAGCAGGCCCGCAGTTTCAATTTCAGCATACCAAAGTCCTCACAAGGTGGCCCCGGCTATGCAGTTCTGTCTTAATCCTCTTCTCCACATCTGCGACACCTGGGTGCGAGATCGGTTCGGATAGAACACAAAACCATGGTTTATTTGAACGGCAGGTAGCTTGTGAAACCAGGATTCCCGACCGCTCAAATCCTGACTTGCGTCAACAAACACCGGTTACGTTATCTTTCTTCTGTCCAAGCTATTCTGTGGTCTGGGTGAAAGTATGGATAGTGCTGGGGCGGGGGGGAGTCAGGAATAAGTTTGCATTCGTACATCACCCCATACCAATTTAGTGGAGTGACAAATACAGTAAACACAGTAAGCGTAATGACATTCTGTATTGGGCCTAAACTGAGCCAAGGTATGTTAGGCTAATCTGACATATATATTACCCAGATAAATTTTATAAGGATTACTGGGATAGTGCACACAAGACTGAGCGCTGTTATCTGTATCTTATTCCTCGATCTTCTATCTATCCCATGCGATCAGTAATAGGTCTAGAGCCGACGTGAGATGGATTAATTCTATAAAGGAAGCCACAGCCCTGACTTTGCAAGACCTGAGCAAGGCTGTTAACAATAGGATGTTTTGCAGAATACTGATTCATAGAGTTGACTTGCCATGAGTTGGAAGCGTTAACCGACACACAAACACACTTCTAGGTGGGGGAGAGGCCACCCTGGCAAGTTTCTCTACGAATTATGCCGGTGGAGGGGAGGGGGGCGTTCGCACGGGAGCATGAGAGTGGCCCCCACAGAGGCCAGCGCAGAAGAGGCGGCTCCACATGAAGCCGCCTCTTCTGCGTCCCCCCCCCTCACCTCATCCTCCAGCATCGGTCTGGAGGGCTGCAGGAACCCGCCCATGCTGCCCTCCGACCGCCGATGGGAAGGCGCCACTTTCCAAAAACCTCCCTTCCCAAGGGAAAGCGGCGCCTTCACGCTGCTCAGGGTCTCACAGGACGGCGCTGCCCTGTGCAAACGGCTGCCCAGGGACCGGTGTTTTTCCATCCCTGGGCCGCTGTTTTTGGCCCCGTGCGGAAAGGGCCATGGACACTCACCAGAACAGTCATTCCTTGGACCCAAAGGTGCATGTTATCTCAGAAATTCAACAGTTAACCAACAGGTGAACACATGTTACCTACCAACCAAGTGTGAGTGATTAGGCTGAACCTAAAGAAGCTGAACCCTACTGCCATGCTCTCTGTAAAGGATTCAATGGTGTTGATGTTCAGAACAGCCGCCTGGCCTTGACTGAATTCCATAACCCGGGCGATGGGCCAGCATCTGCGGCGGAGACTCTGGTGGAGGCCTTATCTCTTCGAGAGAGATGAGAACTCCGTTCCCATGAGAAACCGGGAGGGGGGATGGGATGGACAGAGTTATAACCTGTGCTTCTGGCGGGAGACTTTATTCCTGCCACGTCGTGTACGTGAGCTTTCTAGGATGTCTGAATAAACGGTCTTTTACACCAAAAAGCCTTTTATTTCTGCTTCTATGGAATTCCTTACATTGTGGCAGGAATCCTAGTTCATCTATCTTCCCAGAGGAGTGGACCTCTGGTGTCTCGGCATGGAGAGGTTGAATATTCCTGAAACTGTGGAAGGTGCGGTAGCCCCCAAAGAGGGCTCCGAGCTTTCCCTTCTGGATTTGGAGGAACCGGCGGGAGAACGGGTCTCGCTGGTAACTCTTTCCCGTCCTCATATCAACACGAGTCTTCCCTTACTCCGTTGGGACGAGGGACGAGGAAACGATCATGTGGACTTGCATGAGTCGTTTAGCGCTTGTCTATGGATCGGGCTTCTGTGGATCGATACCTACCCATTTCCGTGTGGATTACAAACCTCAGATGCAACCTGTCACGGAGGAGATGGGCCTGACCACTTTTCATGCGGCAACCCAGGAGTCAATTGAACGATTCCTGGACTCGTATTTCGATGATGCTCCCAAGAATCCACCGTGGCATAGCACTGGGGCCCGTCCTAAGACCACCGTAGAAACCGGGACTATATCGGGGATTGGGAGGGGTATCATTACGCAACTTCCGATCGGACCCCCAGATCCCGGATCAGCAGCTGCACCTGAGGCTCCCGTGGGTCAGCCCGGTGGACACGAGGTGCTGCATTCCGATGAGGAGGAATCCGAAGAAAGCCTGCCTTCTCATCCGGACCTATTTCCCCTCCCGTCAAAAGAGAGCTGGGATGAGGAAGTGGGCCGACTGCGAGATGCCCAGGAAGCATGGGCCCGTGAACGCCAGCTATGGGAAGAGGAACGGGAGCAGCTGCAGCAAGAGCATGAAAACCTGCAAAAGGACCGGGAACAGCAGCGCAAAGAAATCCAACTCGAACTGGACCGTGCCAAAGACGCGTTGCAACGGCAATATATGCAGAATCTATCGGTCCATGATAAGGTCCTGGAACACTCCAAACTGGACTTAGAGCGTCAGCAGCGTTAAGGCCATGCGTGCGCAAAGTGAACTAACTGCAGCTATTCAACGAGACGAACTGGCCAAACTGGAACGAGAGAAAGCAGCTTTGCATGCGCACCAAGATGCCTTGACTCGCAAGGAAAGAGACTTAGCCGCCTTTGAAAAGGAGCTGAAGAAGCAGCAGGACAAGATGCCCCAAGCTGGAGTCTACGCCGTTACTGGTACAGCCAACGCCAGAGGGGTGACGCTTCTGGGTCCTGCTACTCGCGTATCTGCCACCTTCCAGAGACCTGCTCCCACCAGAGCACCAGCGGCGCCGGCGTCGGTGCCCCCACCTCCACCGATTCCGGCTCTCCCTGCGCCGCCGCCTCAACCTGCGCAACCGCCGCCCCAGCGGGTGCCGAGGGCCGTGGAGAGAGGATATTACAGACCTCCAATACCTGCCCATTTCGATGGGACCGCTTCCAAACTCCCCTACTTCATCCTGCAACTCAATGCCCACATGGAGGACTATGACGATTTGTACCGGTCTGAACGCGAAAAAATACGGGACATCGGTTCCGTCTTGGATGGAGCGGCAGCCGACTGGTTTGTGACTCTTTTTGACCTGCAAGGGGAGGATACTCGCACGGTGCCTGCGTTCCTCCAAGCCTTAAGGGCTCGCTTCCAAGATCCGGGTGCTGAAAATGAAGCCATCCGCACCATTAAATCTATTCAGCAAGGCAACCGCTCTTTTGCCGAATTTGCCCGTGAATTTCGTGCGGCGGCTGCTCGACTCCCTCCTGAGTGGCCTGAGCGCATGAAATGTGAATACTTCTCGGATGCCGTCGATGGTAAACTGCGAGAAACGGTGTTCCTTATTGCCCGATCCCCGCACTATTGCTGAATGGATCGAATTAGGATCTCAAGTGGCATCTCGTTTGGATTACATCGCGCCGAGGGCATACGCCCAAAACCCGCCGCTTCGACCACGCTGCGACTCGCAAGCCAAGCCCAGCAGTCTCACGGAAACCACCTCCGAGCGCCGTCGCCGTTTGGGATTGTGTCTTTACTCGCGGAGGACGGGTCATCTAGCTGCCAACTGCCCGAAAAAACAGAAGCCAACCGCTCCGCTGCGCGCACCCCATCTGCCAAGCCACCCACGTAAATCCGGGCCGCCTCCGGCATCGGGCTCGCGTCTAAAGGCGGTTACCCAGAAGAGAAGAGGCGGTTTGCCTCTCTTCAGCACCCATGGATATGGGTTCGACTCCAGATGCGGTGAGTGAAGGCAGCGCTCCCATTACGATTCAAGCGATTCTGGCCAACCCCGCTAAGCACACTCGTATTATAGCCTCAGCCCTTGTAGATTCTGGGTGCTCCCATTGCTTAATGCGGCCCCAAGTGGCGGAGGAACTTGGACTAGACCGAGTCCCCCTAGCTAAGCCCATACCGTTCACCCAAATGGACGGCAGCCCCCTCGGGGCCGAAGGACCGGCCCAGTTCAAAACGCAACTGGTTCTCCTCCGCTGCGCTGACCATTGGGAGAAAATTAGTTTTATTCTGGCCCCAGTGGCCAAACTCTCCATAGTCCTGGGCATGCCATGGTTGTTGTTGCATGAACCAAAATTCATTTGGAAAGAACGGATCTTAGAATTCACTGACCCTCCCTGTGGAGAACACATGAATTGGGGGGATAACTCACCTCCTAATGACATACACCCCCTGGCTTCGTCAGCAGTGCACGCTCCAGTTGCTCCCGAATCCACCGGCATTCCACCGGCTTACCAAGATTTAGCCAGAGTATTTCAGGAGCAAGAATGCGATCAATTGCCACCCCATAGAGACACTGACTGCAAAATCGTATTACAGCCAGGGGCTCAACTGCCCAAGGGTAGAATCTACCGCATGAGTCCCAATGAGGAGAAGGAACTTCGTGCCTTCTTAGACAAGAACCTTGCTCGCGGGTTCATACGACAAGCTACCAAACACACACATGCTGCTCCTGTATTATTTGTTTAAAAAAAGGACGGGTCTTTAAGGCTCTGTATGGATTACCGAGGACTCAATGCGGTTTCCCTGTCCAATAAATACCCTTTGCCTTTAATCAAGGACCTTTTGGATGCATTGGGCAAGGGACGTATTTTTACTAAGTTGGACTTAAGAGAAGCTTACTACAGAGTCAGGATTGCGGAAGGCTATGAACATTTGACTGCATTTAACACAAAATTTGGACAATATGAATACTTAATAATGCCATTCGGGTTAAGTGGGGCCCCCGGAGCTTTTATGGCCCTCATCAACGAAGTTCTACATGACTTATTATACAAGGGAGTAGTGGTGTACTTAGATGATGTTTTAATTTATTCACAAACCATGGAGGAGCATGAAGCCTTGGTTCGGGAAGTATTAAAACGCTTGCTCAACAACTCCCTCTTTGCAAAACTTTCTAAATGTTGTTTTCACCAATCCTCCATCGACTATTTGGGCTACCGGATCTCTTCCGAGGGGTTAAAAATGGATCCTGCTAAAATCGAAGCAGTCCTCCAATGGCCTGCCCCCACCAATCGGAAGGAACTCCAGTCTTTCCTAGAGTTTGCTAATTTCTATCGTGACTTTATACCCCAATTCGCTGAACTGACTCTCCCACTCACAGACCTCTTACGCACTAAGGGTAAAGACCCACAGGCTGCCAAGCCCGGGGCCCCCCTTTCTTGGTCTAAGGAATGTCAGACAGCCTTTCAACATTTAAAATCAGCTTTTACTACCGAACCTATCCTAAAACACCCTGACCCAGATCTTCCTTTTGTGGTTCACGTGGATGCCTCGGACAAAGCGCTTGGTGCAGCCCTGTTGCAGAGAAATAAAGATGATAGGCTTGTTCCGTGTGCTTATTTATCAAAAAAATTCTCCGGTGCTGAGCTCAACTGGACTGTAGGGGATAAAGAGACTGCGGCCATCAAAGTAGCGCTCTCCACTTGGCGCCACTGGCTGGAGGGGGCTAAACACCCCTTTCAAGTTTGGTCGGATCACAAAAACTTGGCCGCCCTTTCCACCCCCCTCAAGATGTCCACAAAACAACTCCGTTGGGCCGATTTCTTTTCTCGTTTCTCTTTCACTGTCCATTTTTCCCCCGGAAAAACCAATAAACTGGCTGATGCGCTCTCGCGCCTGCCCGGGGAGGGGGGTGGAGCTGCCTTACGGGATATCCCGCGCACTGTTCTCTCCCCCTCCCAATTGGGGCTGGCTGTCACCGATCTCAGACGTCCACTCCTCCTTCTCCACCCATTCCCAGCCTGATCTCTCCTTTCCTACTGGAACTCGAGGAGGCCCGGGGCAGCGCGAGCAAACAGCCGAGGAAGGTGACTCCCAATTACGCCTGCAGAATCGTGTTTGGAGGCGGGGGGATTGTTGGTACGTGCCTCCCCTCCGTGGCAGGTTCTCGAGGCCTGTCATGATGCCCGCTCGGCTGGACATTTTGGCTTCCTTAAGACTCTGCATTTGGCCCGCCGTCAATTTTGGTGGCGCGCGATGCGCAAAGACATTGAGACATATATCAAAGGATGCTCTGTTTGTGCGGAAGCCAAGACCGTTCCGGGAAAACCCCATGGTCTGTTGAAGCCTCTCCCGGTGGCCTCCCGCCCCTGGGAAGTCATCTCCATGGATTTTATTACGGATTTGCCAGAAAGTCAAGGCAACACGGTCTTGTGGGTGGTGGTGGACTTATTTTCCAAGCAAGCCCATTTCATCCCATGTGCTTCCATCCCCTCCGCTCCTAAGTTAGCGCGTCTGTTCATTCAGCATATTTATCGTCTACACTCCGCCCCCGTTAAGGTGGTGTCCGACCGCGGGCCCCAATTCATTTCAAAGTTCTGGAAAGCTTTCCTGGGCTTGTTGGGGGCCGCCCCAGCAATTGCCGCCCCCTACCACGTTCAAAGTGACGGTGAGTCGGAGAGAACGAACAGAACCCTGGAACAGTATTTACGTTGTTACACCAACTATCACCAAGACAACTGGTGCGAGTTAATTCCGTTTGCAGAATACGCCTACAATAATGCGGTTCATAGCAGTACAAAAAAAAACCCCTTCGAAATTGTGTCTGGTCGGTCCTTCCCTCCGTTGCCGCAACTACCTGCAGAAGCGTTGAATCCTCCAGAGTTCCAACAGTGGATTTCATCTCTGGCCGAGGGGTGGAAAACAGTCCAGACCGCCTTACAGCAGGCTAAAGATTCCCAAAAACTTCAAGAGGATAAGCACCGCTCGGATTTCCCTTTACGTGTGGGCGCCTGGGTATATTTGTCTACCAAGAATCTCAGAGACGTACATAAATTTTCAAAACTGGGCAAAGATTAGGTGGGACCTTTTAAGATTACTAAAGTGATTAATGATGTCACTGCCCGACAGACTTGCCTAATTCTCTAAGTAATATCCATCCTGACTTTCATTCCAGTTTACTGCAAAGGAGGCTCCCGTTTCGATGCCTGGCGCGACCAGACCGGAGAGACCCCCGCCGACTATAATTGATGGCCACAAGCATTACGAAATTGACGCCATCCTGGACTCTCGTTTTAATAAAACGCTTGCAATATTTAGTCTCTTGGGTGGGATATTCCTCTGGGTATAATCAATGGGTCTATTCAGAAAATATTGATGCCCCTTCCCTCATTTCTGCTTTCCACCGCACCTTTCCGCACAAACCTGGGGGGGAGAAGTTTTTCTTAAGGGAGGCAGAGTGTAAAGGATTCAATGGTGTTGATGTTCAGAACAGCCGCCTGGCCTTGACTGAATTCCATAACCCGGGCGATGGGCCAGCATCTGCGGCGGAGACTCTGGTGGAGGCCTTATCTCTTCGAGAGAGATGAGAACTCCGTTCCCATGAGAAACCGGGAGGGGGGATGGGATGGACAGAGTTATAACCTGTGCTTCTGGCGGGAGACTTTATTCCTGCCACGTCGTGTACGTGAGCTTTCTAGGATGTCTGAATAAACGGTCTTTTACACCAAAAAGCCTTTTATTTCTGCTTCTATGGAATTCCTTACACTCTCGTGTCATATTTTTAAGGTGGGCATATAGCTAAAAAGGCTAAGGCGAGAGGATGCAGCTAGTCCAGGGGTAGGGAACCTGAGGCTCTCCAGATGTTCAGGAACTACAATTCCCATCAGTGGTCTGGGGCCCGGCATAGAACACAATTGGCCATGCTGACAGAGGCTGATGGGAATTGTAGTTCCTGAACATCTGGAGAGCCGCAGGTTCCCTACCCCTGAGCTAGTATAAATGATTCAATTTGCTCATGTGACTTTATGAACTCACATTAACAACGAACGTTCAGTTTTAATTTTAAAACAGCGCCAAATCTAATGGGTTACTTGATAATCATCAGCCAGGCCATTAGCGAAAAGGGTTAAAATTAGAATACTTGCGGCTCATCTTTATTTAAACATACAGAAGTAAATGTGATACATGCATTTTTTTTTCTTCTTTAATTAAAGTTCAAAGAAAGAAGATGCCTGGAAAATCCCTGGGATTTTCCACCGTTTCTCACAATCCCTTCCCCAAGAACATGTCCACCTTAATACTGCCAAAAGCTAGACTAATGCCCCAGAGAGGCTGTGAAACCTTATCCCATTATGTATTTTTTAAATTACCTAATTTCACGAACACATTATTTGGATTCAAGATTCCAGTCTTCTGGTATAGGTTGTCTCGGCATGAAATAACAAGGTGGAGTTCTATTTTCCCACGACCATACTAACAAAGCTCAATATAATTATGACTATTAAAATAGATGCCTGCATGTCAGTTATGAAAAAAATGACATTCGTACCAGCACAAAATGCACAAATGACTTAAAGGAATCAGAAACAGAAACTACAAACATGGGCAAAATGAAAAGTTGTCACAACAACAACATTCAACCCTCCTCCCAAAAGAATCAGAGGTACATACATCCTAACTTTCAGACTGAATTAACAAAAATGATGGTAGGGCAACCGAAAGATATTCAATAGCATATCTCTGGAGTTTACAGCATATTAACTATGGATACCTTCCATCTAGTCCTTTGGGTATTTCGCTGATGCCACCCTCAGTGTTCAATAGAGAGGATTTGAGCTTAATAACAAAGTAACAATCAGAATGACAGCCAGGAAGCAATACAGTTTGACAGCAGAGTCCCACCCACCTTTATGGATAGAACGAAGGGGCAATCCTGTCTGATTTGTGTAAAAGTAACAAGCACAGTCCAGACTACAGACCACCTTCCCCCTTATGCAGACAGCATCATGTTTTAAATAAGAAATAATAGGATTTCAGCCGTATGGTCCTTTATCATGCAGATAAGAACAAGCTGCTCGATAAATACTCAGTGCTTGATAAATTCTACCTGCTCTAACTAGAACTGGTTCGGTCCTTATCTGAATGAAATGATAAAAGGCCAGTTAAATGGTTGCTGGCACTTCAACAATATCATTGCTAGGTGATGTATTAATAAGCATGGGGGAAATGTGTATCTCAAAAAGGCAATGCCAAAAGAGTCCGCAGCTAAATTAAGTCTCCCCATTAGCACTGCTTAATTATCATCTACCTCCAACTTGCTGAATGAAGTTTATAAACACTGACAAGGAAGCAATTTGTGCTTTTCAGAGAAATTGAAATAGGAATCTATTATAACACTCCATTTGTGAAAAATTGGTTGCCCCTAATTTTAATATCATCTCTCTGCCAGCCTGGTTCATACCTTCATGCAGCAAACTAAAGTAAGCCAGTATTCTTTACTTCGTGAAGACACAGGTGCCTCTATTAAAATTGCTAAGATTCCCTTCAGGTGTGGAACAGTTGTGTTGGTCTGCCGTAGATTACACAAAAGCTCTACATACTACCAGATTTATGGCAGCATATGCTTTTGTGGAATAGCACCTACTTCAGACACACACAGCTAGAAGATATCCACATGTAGACACATACAGAAAGAGCAAAACATGGCCAACAGCAGAGTTAAAAGGTCATGAAATGTAAGATATACTTTATCTGTGACATTTCCATGTGACATTCAAGAGTATATCAAGTATATCAAGTACAGTGATCATTCACATCAACTGCAATGGATGGAAACACAGCTTACCAGGATCAGAAATGAACTGCCTGCAGTAGCCATGTTGTTCCCGTTTAAACGCAGGTTAACAAAATTAAATCTACTGATAAATTCTAATTCAGGTATTTCACTCTATTATCTCCCATTGATATTCCTTTGGTAAAGAACGGCGGCTTTGGGGTCAGCAACAGACTTTCTTGATAGATTTAAATATCCTCCACCAAGCTTCTTCTGACTGTTGCCATTTTTATACCAAATTTGTGCCCACTGGGTACTTTAGAAACTTAATTGGATATATTCTCCGTCTGACTCCTCCATCAGAAAGATTCTGTTTACCATTTAGATGACCCAGTGGTGTATGCCAGTGGCATAGCGCCCAGGGGGCGAGGGAGCATCTTGCACCGGGTGTGTGCCAGTGCAGGGTCATTTTGGGGAGGATGGGGGCAGATGGGGGCATGGCAGGGGCACAGTGCACACACATAGTGCCCCAGGCGCAGTTCCCCCTTGCTACGGCTCTGCTGGATGCTCAAAGCCCAAAAGGTATAGCTGAAGGCACACAACTCTCTTTAAAGGAGGGATGTTGGGCTCAGAATGACCGAGCCACCTGCTTTATCCCAAATAGCAGATGGGGGAAAGACTTTTCTCTACGTGTGTGTGTGTGTTTCTGATTTCATAGGAAACATGGCAAGCACAATATTATTTCACTCAGATAACTGCCAGACACTTGGTTAGGTCACCTGAAGCAGAATCCACTGTCTTCAAAGGACACCGTAATGTAAAATACAAAACTAGGAAAGAGTGGCCAGCAACAGCATTTCTTTTTGAAAACAAGCAAAAGCAATCTCTATGACAATAATATCTCAAAACCATCATTCTGTTCTTTTTATTCCAAGACAATGCACAAAATTCCAATTTAAATCCCAAGAATCATTAGTCTGAAGCATTGCCATTATTCTAACAGCCAGACAAAGCAAAATTAGCCTTTGGATTTAAAGCTGAAAAGGGAATGTTCAGGCTATAATCAAGTAGCAGCGATTGTCTCCCATCCAATTCCACCTCCAGCAACACCTATAGCAACATCTCTCACAATTCACAACTTGGCTTACAGAATTGTAAATTGTTCACATTGCATATAGAGAACAATTGAAAGGGTGAAATATCTGAACCCAGTCTTTCTCACTTCAGGATAGCTGTGGTAGGCCCCACAAGATTCACGAATAATACTATTTTATGCTCTACACGAAACCAAAGACCTTTAGAACAAAAGTGCATAGGTCAGCTAAATTTTTATTATCACTTCTGAAAACCAAAGAAGCACATTTATGATGTTTCTAGAACAACCGAAGGGGGGGAGGGCCTGGCACAGCAAATATCAAGCACCTCCCCAATATTTAATCCCGATGAGAGACGATCTGAGGGCCTGTAATATACAAAGCCAGCTCTCTCGGCGTAATTCACCCTGCCACACACTTTATTTATAGGCCCAGAGACTTGCGGGCATTAAGCTGGTTTGCTTGGGTCAAAGGGCAAGGTACTTGTTTAAATGCTTTTTTATTGAGCCAGTACAGTAGAATAAGTCAAAGCTGAGTAACTTGCCAGTTCCATGCTTTTCAGACTGTGACGTGACATGTCGTAACACAGATCATGATTTGGTGTGGCACACTGATATCTCAAAATGGTTCTACCATGAGAATGTACAACACACAACTAGAAGCACACATTAAAAAATGTAGCATTTGACAGCTGTCTCCTCAGCCATTCCTGCTTCTTGTGTTCCCTCTGTTTGGGACCAGGCAGGTGGTGACATGGGGCATCATTTTCTCATTGCAGGTTCCAAGGGAACTGCTCCTCATTCCTTTGTTGCGGGAATCTGGTAGTGGAAAGTGTCATTGAGGAACAGTCAGCTTATGACTACTCCATAGGGCTTTCAAGGCAAGAGACAAACGGAGATGGTTTCCTTGCCTGTCTCTGCATAGCTAACTTGAACCTGCATGGGGGTCTTGCATCCAAGTACCAACCAGGGATGACTCTACGCCAAGATCTGCTAAGATGGGCCCAACCAGGGCTGGGGCTGGCAGTGTTTAGTGCCAGGTAAATACAGGGGTCCTCTGAAAAACCACTGGGATGGGTTTTGCTCTTTTCTCCAATACCTTGTTTAACAGGCTTCTTGGTTTAAATTTGGAATGTGAAGTTTTAAGAACATTTATGGATCCAGTGAATCAAAACTGGGGTCAAAGTATTTTAATGCACAACCACCTGTCTAATCCAATTCCTTGTCAGAACACTGTCCTACTCTGATCATACTAGAGACCAAAAGAATGGCATACGTATTAATTGTGGGTCTGATTTTAGCAGAGGGTTCCAAGATGTGATTTCAGCACACACTTCCTTAAGTGCAGTTACATTTCAGCAATGTGTTTATTAATTCAGCCCACACAGCAAAATGACTTGCAGGTAGATCAGTTTGTTCCATTAACAAGCACAAAATGCCAAAATAACACATGCATACACACACTTTATTGAGAGCTTGTGTGCATCTCCATCTGATTTTGGCATGTTGGGCTTATTAACACAAGACAAGACACGCAATGTATGCACGCACACACAAATCATGTCACAAGTAATGATGCTGTCCAGTCATTACAGGAAGGATGGAAATTCCTGCTTCAATGCTGAACTGGTCTTGTATGAACACAATTTCATTTGGATGGTTTTCAGATTTTTTTTTACTTTATTTGCATCTTATTAATGCCTCCATGAGGAGTTAGCTTAGATTTTGCAATCATAGTGATTTTTCCTGACAAGTATTTTAGCCGGCGTTAATTTAAATAATGTCAGAAAGATTGCAGATGCACACATAATTCAATAATAATTATAGAAGACATTCTAAATTAGATGGCCAGAATATGCAATAGGTGATGGCAGTGGAAAGTATCCTCAAGTTGCAGCTGAATTATGGTGATCCCATGGAGTTCAGAAGGCATGATATGAGCAGAAGTGGTTTGTCACTGCCTGCTCTGTGTAGAGCCCCTGAACTTCTTTGGCAGCAGAGGTGTAGCTCCAAGGGGACAGGGGGTGCGCCGCACCAGGCGCGCATCCCTGTGGGGGTGTGGCGGGGGCATTCCGGGGGCGTGGCAGAGGCATTTCAGGGCAGGGGCGTTCCGGGGCGGGACGAGGGTGGAGGACGCACCGGTGCACAAGGTGCTTTTACCCCGTGCTAAGCCTCTGCTTGGCAGTCTCTCATCCAAATACTGACCAGGGCCAACCCTGCTCAGCTTCCTAGATCTAATGAGATCAGGCTAGTCTGGACCACTATTACCCAAACAAATGGAAGCACAGTTTGTTTCCCTCTAGCAGGGAAGCTGTCTTACAGACCTTTGAGGAGACCACAAGGGGCCACATCAAGAGGACAACAGATTCAGGGACTGGCTTCCACTCTCTCTCCTAGATGAAAATCTGCGAGCCAAGACATTCAGAAGCAAATAGGGCAATGAATGCCAGCCTCCAAGTAGGGCCTGGGGATATCCCAGACTTACAGTTCATTTTCTGACTACAGAGATCAGTTTCTCTGGAGAAAATGGATGCTTTGGGGAGTACACTTGTTGGCACTGTACCCCCATGGAAGGTCCCTGTCCTCCCCAGTTTCCATTACAGGAATTTTCCCACTTGGATGTGGACATCCTACCCGTCAGCAGTGGCGTAGTGGTTAAGAGCAGGTGTACTCTAATCTGGAGGAACCGGGTTTGATTCCCCACTCTGCTGTTTGAGCTGTGGAGGCTTATCTGGGGAAATCAGATCAGCCTGTGCACTCCAACACATGCCAGCTGGGTGACCTTGGGCTAGTCACGGTTCTTCTGAGCTCTCTCAGCCCCACCCACCTCACAGGTGTCTGTTGTGAGGGAGGAAAAGAAAGGAATTCGTAAGCCCCTTTGAGTCTCCTATAGGGGAGAAAGGGGGGATATAAATCCAACTCTTCTTCTTCATTCCCTACCAGAGCCAAGGGGGACCTGACAACCCGAAATAAGGTCCTGAAGACCTTTCTAATGAAGTTGGTAGCTTCATGTTAGCTGCCCCCAGGGGCCACTCAGAAAGCAAACTGGGCTTGCTCATGATGGCAGTGGGGATTGCAGCACAAGTTTCCAAGACAGATGCCGGACTGAGGCTTTGTGAACTGTGACACAAGCAAAACAGTTATGCTCTTGCTTTGTTGACATGGTCTCCAAACAAAGTAGCACTCCTCACCTACAAAACTGCAACTTGGATTTGAACGTTTGATATTTATGCAAAATACACACATTTTAATGATCAAATGCTCTACATTGTTTTACATAAAAATCTTCATATTATGCAGTTAGTAGGAAACATTTTTGGTGACTTGAACCTTGGCTCTTTCCGCACATACAGAATAATGCACTTTCAAACTGCTTTCAGTGCTCTTTGAAGCTGTGCGAAATAGCAAAATCCACTTGCAAACAGTTGTGAAAGTGGTTTGAAAACGCATTATTTTGCGTGTGCAGAAGGGGCCCTTGACTCATCTAAACCTTGTTCTAGTGACTAGAACCTTGACTCATTCAAACCTTGGGGTGGTTTATGAGCCTTTACATACCTGTTCATACTATAGCATTCTAAACACAACACATTCCTTGAAGCCCTGAACTATAAGCATAACAAACTACTTAGCACCTGATCTACCACCGAGTTCATCATTAGTACATCAATAAATTTTTACTTTGAAGCATTACGTTTCTGATGTCCTGGAAATGGGCTTTGACAGTGATAAAAACAAATGAATGAAATCAGAAGTATCATAACGTTAATTATATTGGACAGGGTAGTAAACATGAAAAGATTACAGTTGTGAAACATGGTTATTTTATTTTAATCAAATCTGACACTTTCACTGCACCCACCACTTCAAGTAAGCCAAAGCTTAATATTTATGTGAAAGAATAATAGTGAGTTTTCCAAGAGGTTGGTGTGTGCTGTGTAAATTTATCTGCTTAAAACATATACATGCACGATTAACATTATCACCCACATGTCTAATCATATCATACCAAATTCTACAAGTACAGATGCTTTCACACACACTGAATAATGCACTTCCAATCCACTCTCAATGCACTTTGCAGCTGGATTTTACTGCGTAAAATGGCAAAATCCACTTGCAAACAATTGTTGAAGTGCATTGACAGTGGATTGAAAATGCATTATTCAGCATGTGTGAAAGTGCTCACTGAAGATCTTCTATGTTTCCTTTATCTTTTCAAGCTTTTAACGGTGCTCTGTTACCTCATTGCATTTGCTTATTCGCCTGGCCACAATGAGCTGAATCGTGCCACGCTTGTTTCCTTCAGTGGACATCGACCGACGCAGGGTTTCCATGGCGTCTTGATTAGTTTTGCCCAATAAAGACTCCCCGTTGACTGCTATTAGTTGATCATTCACTCTAAGTCTTCCATCCTAGAGAGGGAAAATTGTTAGGAGAGTTTATCAAAAAGGAGATAAAGTTTTAGGCAACTTATGCCATGAAAAGAGGGAAGGGAGTCTAATTCTCAAAATTCAAAG
This sequence comes from Sphaerodactylus townsendi, assembly GCF_021028975.2. Classification (NCBI taxonomy): domain Eukaryota; kingdom Metazoa; phylum Chordata; class Lepidosauria; order Squamata; family Sphaerodactylidae; genus Sphaerodactylus; species Sphaerodactylus townsendi. The sequence continues at coordinate 61,906,995 of NC_059435.1, forward strand.
TAAAGTGAATACCATAGCGTTGAAGAAGTTACTGCTGATGTGCATCCCCCAAACATATATCAACTTCCAAACAGGGTTGTAGAGGGTGGGTTAACAGATCTTCAAAATCAATGTAGGGGCTGATGTGTGGGGATTGCTCTACAAACCTGCAGAATAACCTAGGTGTTTTTTTTTAAAGCTTGTAGCTTTAAGAAAAGAACACCCACTGTTCTCTCAGTGGCTATTTGGAGGTTGCTAGGTAACCATAACAATATTACTCAGACCTCTAAACCTTGGTTTAGAATAATAAAAGCGGGAAGGGGCCATGGGGTGAAATTATATCTCATGATGTAGCCAAAGTAAAATAGCCTCAGTTTAGTAATTTTACCTTCTAGGGAGAATTCAGGCTTGATTTGATGTAAAACACATTGATTTGTCTTTTTGACGATCCAAGGTATCCACTTCGGAGGGTGTAAAAAGCCTGTCCATTTCTATTATCTCTTAAAGTGTTTCTACTCGAAGACACTCTTGTCTTGAAAATATGGCAAGATATTCTCTTGTCACCATGATCCCTATGATATTACTTACTATTATCCATTCTCATCCCTTTCATGTGGATTTGAGCTGTAAACCAGAGCCAAGCACACTCCCAATAGTTTAAGTTGCTGTCTATGTTTGACTCTGCAAGGCTAGGCACAAGACCTCTAGGAATTTCCATCTCAGGACTGTAGATGCTGCATTAATGATTCAGAAAACCTGGGAATCTTCAATAAGAGCGGGAAGCTATCTGCTATATTATGCAAAAAGATACACTTACCATAGATACACTTACATACCCCTCCTCCCCTCCCCTCTCTTGCATGCCACCCCTCATCCCCTCCGCTCCCTCACTCCCTTTCCCTTGCATGCCACCCTTCCCCCTCTCTCCCCCTTTGCTAGGGTGGGTGGGCCATGTCCAGATGCCTTCCTCCCCTCCCTTGCATGCCACCTGTACTCCTCCCTCCCCTCCATCTTCTATGGTGGGTGGGTCGTGTCCAGATGCCAGGCCCCCTCCCCCTCCCTTGCATGCCACCCCTCATTCCCTCCCCTTCCCTCCCTCACTTCTCTCCCCATAGAATTGACTTTTTGTTGTATACTTAAATTAGACACAAAATGGTCATGTTTGGCAATTACATGAATATAAGCAAAGAGCCACAAGAAACTTGTGAAGATAGGTGGGTAGAGACAGCCCCCACCCCATACTCCTTCCACCCTTTTCAGTGGCACACCAAGGCTTCTCTCCCACCTTCCTTTCTTCTGTGTCACTCTCCCTCAACAGCACCAAGACACATACACTCACTACGTCTCTCAGTCTGAATGCTATGCCAAGACTTGTGCACATGCTCTCTCTCTGTCTCTCTCTGTCTCTCTCTCTCTGGGAAATGGACCAAGACTTTCCCCCACACCTGCCCTCTCAGTAATGGGCAGGAGTACTGAGATTCTGCCCAGAGGCAACGACCACCAGTCTGGGGCATGCGTATTATCTGCCCTTGTGCAAAGAAAGCTTTTTTTTATTTAGAGAGGGATACTCCCCACCATTTTTAAATGTCAGATTTTTTTTTGCAGACCTCAGGGGTCCCCTAGGTCTGAAGAAACATCTGTTTGGGATCAGGGTGCCCCTTATCTGCAGTATTTTGGTATCCACAGATAGATTTTTAGATAATAATACTATTTTAAGCACATATAACATTTCTTACTAGTTGGTGACCACTCACAAAACGAACTAAAAGTAGGATTAAAGATGTTCTAGAAATCAATGTTTTATAACCTACTACAAAAGCCAGAACATACAAATCATTACATTAATTTATGTAGGTGTTTATACTTCAGTTTTCACCACAATAGGCACCCAAATTAGTTTACAGTCTTTTCCCTCCTCCTCCAGTTCATCTGCACAACACTCACCTGTGGAGGCAGACTGGGCTGAGAGTGGGTAACAAGCCCAAAGTCACTCAATGAGCATCAGGTCAGAGTAAGGATTTAAATCTCATTCTTCCAGATCCTGGTCTGACACTCTTAACTCTTACACAATAGTAAGAAATGGACAGAAGATATGCTAAACAAATTGGACCATTTAAAAGTACCAGAAGTAAAGAAAGAGTTTAGGCCCACTTAAAATCCACATGGTTGCTCACTTACTTTGGAAGCAGCACCTCCATTAATAATGGACTTAACAAAGATGCCCAAGTCTGCATGGTTTTCTTTTGACCGATTTCCTTTGACGCTGACGCCAAGCCCAGCTGACCCAGAATCGTTAAGTGGGACTTCAAAAGTGAGGAATTCCCTGGTGCCATCTGGGGTAAGGACGAGATCTTCTTCTTCTGCTTTCTGTGAGGAAGAGATTAACGATGGTGTCATTGAACAAATATTTGTTATTTGCTATTATCTCCTAGCCACAGCTATGCAGCATTTTTAAAAAGGCTCAGTCTGTAAGACCACAATAATTCCTATTAAATTCTGCAGGGAAATCTGTGATAATTATGCATCTGGCAACTCCTTCAAATAACTCCTAGAACCACATGTGACCAGTTTATATGGGATGTGTGCATGAGACAGTTTTAGTACGGATCTTTCAGAATTGATGTCCACTTCAATCATTCAGTTGCCAAGGCATTAAACCTTATGCATTTTCTCATGCATTCTTATTTTGAGTCTAAAAAGAATGGCATTAGAGTATTTTATGTATCCCAGGCACTAACTGGGAATCTGTACAGACACACTCATAGTTGTTTTCCACATTGTCCTTTTATAGTTGGGATTATTAACAAATGCACAAAGAAACATCATATAAAACACTGCAAATTAGATAGGTAAATCTCTTTCCTCTGGTATGCTAGAAAAATAATATGGGACATAGCTATGATTTCTAGTTTTTATCTTTGACCTTCCACATCTGTTCTTTATTCACACACGTTCACCTTTGTTTCAGCTCAAACCAACAAACAGCAACAGGGATACAGGCCACATTTAGATATCACAACCAACACCTGTGGGTGAAAGGCATAAACCTCTTCTTGCACATGCAGCAGGAATGAAAGATTCCTGGTTAGGGAAGCCTTGAATCAAAGTCCAGTTCTCTATGAGGTCCAAAGTTTTCCCATTCCCCAAACTGGGTTTCTAAAGTCAGCTAAAAACAAAGGTTCTGGGGTAAAGGGATGGAAAACAATCTCTCATTTGCCTACACGCTTACATTTGGATGTCATGCCAAACTGGAATTTAATACGAGGTTCTCAAAATCAGAAAGACTTCAATAACACTTCTCATGTGAGGAGGAGGAAGAGTAAGAAGATGAGCCTTCAAGCACTGCAACAAGCTACCTTTGCTCCCACCACAAATGTCTTGTTATGAGGTGTGAATGAAAACTGTGAATGGAGAAATACTTAAGGGAAAGCATCTTTTTTGGTTAACATTTTATTAATTCTATGTTAGTATCTTGTGGTTAGGCATTTGTTTGACAAGTACTTGTGGTGAATATCAACTGCTTTCAAGCAGTTAGGTGCACATCCGTAGCAGCGAGCAATGAAGCCGACATATGTTGCTACAGTGACATTTCCTCCCTCTTGGCAGGATGAGGAAAGAGAGTTCAAAAACTATCACACCAAAACGGACAGCATCCCCAGTACCTATGGTGTTCTCCTTGACAACAGGAAGTCCCAGCTAATGAGTGTTTCCACAAAAGGTCTTCCTAGCAACAGGATGTGGGATCCTGGTCCTTATAACATAGAGGAGGGAGAAATACTTATGCTGAGGGATTTGGCCTTCTGGAGAGTCTGAGGGTTGGGAAGGCTCTGGACAGGTGGCTGTTTTAGAATGCCTCATTTTGGATATTTTTGCACTCCTAAGAAGGTGTACAGCTATTGTAACCACTCAGTCCATCACAATTGCTGATAGCAAAGGACTGTCTCTTTAAATTCAATTCACACAGCAAAACAGAAAGAACTCAATAGATTATAACTGTTCCAATGTTTACAGTTTTATTTTCTGTCTATGTGTATTGTTAATGGCTTGTATTTTTGTAACTTTTGGCATTCATGTATAACACTGCACTTCTTTTCACTTTTCAATTCACTAAGTTAATTAGAAGTATCAGAGTTTGTGTTCTTAAGCAGCAGGACTGGCGGTGTTTTTTGTTCACTGTATTGCTATTTAGTAAGCTTACGTCCTATTTGTAATGTATTGAGTATAGCTTCCCATGGATAATATTCATAGTTGAAATAAAATAAAATAGTTGAAAACTGGTGAACAATTAAAAATGGCACAATTAGATAAAGGAGACACTTATGTCAGGACCATGGGGAGAGGGCTGAGAAGGCCCAGACTCTGCTTTCAGATAATCAATTTATTATCATCATCATCATCATCATCATCAACAACAACAACAACAACAACAACAACAATAATAATAATAATAATTTGATTATCTGAAAACATCACACAGTCCTAGATGCTTGGGAAGTGTCCGACATGTGATGCAATACAAAATCCAGCATATTGATCTTGTTTGCTGTGTATAACTGTTTTTGTATCAATAAAATAATAATAATAATAATAATAATAATAATAATAATAATAATAATAATAATAATAAGAAGAAGAAGAAGAAGAAGAAGAAGAAGAAGAAGAAGAAGAAGATGATGATGATGATGATGATGATGATGATGATGATGATTTATAGGCCGCCTCACCCCCAAAGGGCTCGAGGCGGCTCACAATACAGCTGTTCCAATAACAGCACATAAAATAGATAACTAAAACTAACCACATTAAAACAAATTTCCACAGCAGCAATTTCTTAAAATTGTGAATTTCAAGACATACAAATCCACCCAAAGTGTCACGTGGCCCCATGTTTCAATTAAAATATTTCTTTGTGATTGTGCCTGCCCCTTTGTGAACATTGTTCGAGCAGCCACTAGCCTGGAGGGAAGCCACGCTGGCATGCATCCAAAGTAAACAAAATGAGATGGCAGTCAACAAGACAGGCATGAAGAAAGTGGGCGTGCTGTCATGTCACTTCCAACTCAGCGACCCTACGAATTAAACAGCCTTGCTCATTTCTTGAAGACTGAAGGCCTTCTTTTACTGATGTCAATCCATGTCATTTCGGGTCTTCCTCTTTTCCTGCTGTTTCTGACTTTTCCTAGTATTACTGTCGTTTCCAGTTAATCTTGTCTTCCCATTATGGGACCCAAACACCTTGCAAATTTCACAGAATTGGCTCTCAATTGACTGAGCCACAAACTGTTTCCCCCCAGAAAAACCCAATGACCGGGGAAAGGAAAGCAAGAGTTATATGAAAAAGGGGAAAGATAACGTAGGCTTGCAGATTGTTTCCAAACCAGAGTCACGAGAGTGGGCACATGATATCTGAACCAGCTATGCCTGGAAAAATAAGCATTTATACAAGCCTTGAACATCAATTATTCAATGTAACATTTCACCATACAGAAGATTTATCTGTGTTTCATGTTAGATTTCTGCTTAAGATGAATTTTTCAGAGCACGCCATGATCCAAATCCTCCAGATCAGTTCATCTGCCTAAGGTGCTGAATACCATAGCGCAGAACATGACGTTTCTGGTGCAGTCCCTACGTATCTTCTGTTCAAAAAATAGCTGGGGAAATAGTTCTGCTGGAGATCCCAGGAAACTCCAGCCGTGCTGTGCTAAAATAGACACATATAATAACATAGCTCCTCACAGTACATTAGGCTATGCATAACCCCTTGTGCACTTTCTCCCTGGGAACTGAAGAATCCAGAAAGGGAGGGGGCGACTTATTTTTATAAGGAATGGATGGGATGAACTACTGCCAGTTGAATTTAACATTAAAACATCAGCTAAAATCTATAGCAACGTCAAAATCATGAATCACAATTTAAAATGCACCCAAAATATGTAAAACGTGGCATTCAAAAACCAAAAAATGAAAGAATAGTACAATCACTGACTAATTGCAATAACTTCCATTTGATCGTGATGCGCTCCAAATTAACAGCTTCAGCGTGTCAATCAAAACAGCTCAATACTGCTTTTGTGATTAGTGGATCTGTGATAGAAATTTATTGCTTCACACACACCCTGATGCCAGCAGAAAGCAACACCCAAGTCAATTCACGTGCCGAGGTCGCTGAACAACAAAACACAGCTCCCTCAAGAGTCCTTGCATGCCATGTCCAAAAGAATTAGCAACTCCACAATGCTCTGCTCAGATGCACCGTACTGTAGAAAAGGTCACTTGAAATGACTTCGGCTGAATGAATGAAGCTGCTCAAGGATGTAATTTGCAATAAAAATTCGATGGGTGATAAAATACATAGGTGACTTCTTTGCCTCAAATACAAACTTAGCATCAGTGCATGTTAAGTGACGTGAGATACTTTTTCTCAAAATACCTTTTTTTAAGCTGCCATCCATCACTGGTCATAGCCCAAAATGAAGCTGAGGGGTATTATCACATTTGTCCCTCATTATCATGGCATCCCATATGTCCTCAAAAACATCCTACCATTGATGGCCTTGTACAGGTCTTGCAAACCGAGGGCCATGGCTTCCTTGCATAGGTGTCAAACTCAGGCCCTCCAGGTGTTCATGGACTATTTATTTATTTATTTATTTTATTCAATTTGGTATACTGCCCCATTCCCGAAGGGCTCTGGGTGGTGTACAACATCAACATAAAATACAATAACAAGAGGGCGAGTAAATAGCAACTAATAAATAATACCTAGCATTAAGAACTCAGCCCCATAAACTCTAAAATTATTAATTTAATTTAAAACAGTGATTGCTACATAAAATTGGCGTCCCAATTGGCCATGCTAGCAGGGGCTGCTGGGAATGGTAGTCCATGAACATCTGGAGGGCCTGACACCTATGCAGGGGTCAGTCTATCTCATATTGAATCTTTAGACTTTTGCTGCTGCCTTCAACCTTTTCCAGCAATATTGCCTTTTCCAGTGACTATTCTCATCATGATCAAAGAATGTGACTGCCTTAGCTTAGTTATTTTAGCTTCTAAAGGCAGTTCGAGCTTGATTTGATCTATAACTCACTTATCTTGTATTTTTGGCAGTCCATGTTATCTGTAACACACTCTTCCAACACCACACCTCAAAGGAATCTACTTTCTTCCTGTCTAGCCTTCACACCCATACAAAGTGTGGGGGTTAGTTTATTCTACTATGTTTTTCACCTTTAGTTTTTCTACCTAGTCCACACTAATTAACTTTAAATCAAAGTATTATGCTTTTCACTTTCCCTATCCTGTGCCCTTCTTCCACTGATTTTTCCATAATAGAGACCATTATCTGGCTATAAAAAAGGCATGTTGTGTTCCCCACAACTTGCTCCTTAAAGCGAAGGACTCTGGAAGATGTAGTCCAGAGGGCACTTGGGCACTTTTTCCCAAGCAAAGAGGGGGCAACTGAACTACAACTCCCATAATCCTTTGCTTTGCAGAGTCCTCACTGATGTGCCTCCCCAACCCCTGAGAAATGGCCTTCCAGTTGGGAGGGAACCATACCTGTGGGCCATGAAGTGAAACAGGGTTGCATGGTGGCACAGCCTTCATGACCATGGTTGTGGCCACACAGAGAGCTTAGGTAACCCCCCGACACACACACACACCAGAACAGAAGGTGGAGGACACCTGAGGATGGAGGCAGCAGCCAGGAGGCAGTGAGGCAGAAGCTTTGCAAATGGGGGGAGTGTGTATGGAAATAATGAGAACTCTCCCCATCTTCACAGGCACTCTGCTGGCTCCCCCCTTTGCAAACCTGGAATACAACTTTGCAAATGGGGGGGGGGGGTTAAGAAGATGAAAAGAACTCCCTATCTTCACAGATCTTCACCTGCTGCCCCCACCCCTTTGCAAAGTTATCATGTTTGGGGAGGGTCTAATTTCAGTGTTTGCCCTGGGTACTATTTCCTGTAGACACACTCCTGATATAACCTTAAAGGGGTGGAGCCCACCAAGCACTGCCATTTACAATTCGGGGTGCAACCAGGGCAGCAGGTTTTTTTAGAGCCCATTGTATTTCTTGCACAGTGGGCTTTACTGCTAGTTGGTAATGTTATATATGGATTTTTTAAAGGAAGGAGGATAAAAAGGTTGACATAGTACAACTTAAAGAAAAAAGAAAAATTAAGTGTTCACCAATGTATATTGTGAAACAGATAAGACAGGAAAGTTGATACAGAAATTTCAAGGGAAAAGTGAAGGATTCACTATATAACTATACATAAGCATTCACAGAAGCATAAAACAATTAAAAGGAATAAAAGTAGGAATGTCAGTCAAAAGATTATCATAGAGGGAAAATTCTACTTAGAAACAACTCTATAGCAAAAAAGAAGTAGAATATAGCAAAGAAAGTTAGAGCAAAATTCACCAACTATTTTCACAGTTCAATTTCTAGCTGACATGTTAAATTCTATCCTGTATCTACTCAATGCTCACAACAGATATCAATGCTGATGCATAATTAAATAACCATCCTACCATATCAACAAACCTAACTGTGGCCGCCCAGGGGGGGGGGGGGGGGAATGGCACAAAACTCAGATTTTGCACAGGGCTCCATTTTCCCTAGCTATGCCTCTGCCCAGAGGGGAGGGCAGAAGGGGCTGTCAGCTGCCGGCTGGGAGCCCAGCTGGTGGGGGGGTGGGGGAGGGCAGGGCGGGGAGTCTGCCATCCCTGGCCTCAGAGAGCTGCCTTTATAAGCACTGAGGCTGGGGCGGGGCTTGGGGAGGCATGGCCACACCCCCAGGGGCGGGTGGGGGCCTGGCCCCACCACCTGAACCCCCCCATCTATACCTGCATCCCTGGGGTAAATACCCAGCTTTGGGCACAGTTCATGACGAAGTGACTGAAAACCAGAGGCTTCGACACTGACCTAAAGAACACCTAACTAGCTTACTGCACATTTAACAGACCTGTTTTATAATTCTGACTGTTTATAAATATCTGTCTAATTATGAAATTGCAAATAGTACCCTACTTCCACATGTGATGAGATGCACAATCATACCAATGAACATAATTTGATTGCAGTCTTTTCTTATAGATACAGCTGTCTTTTAAGTTAGACCACATGTAAAAGGATGATTGTAAAATGATCCAATCAAATGCCAATTACAAATGAATACAATGCAGCCCTAGAGTTCAACCTGAAATGTCAACAGGTGCCTTACAGAAGCCATGGACAAAGGGAATATTATTTCTGCCCCCTGGTATCCTCACAGCCCAGTAAAGACATGCTGGAAAATCTGCAGGGAAGGAGGGTTACATACTTCAGACATTTCATACAATATAGTAATAATAATAATAATAATAATAATAAGAAGAAGAAGAAGAAGAAGAAGAAGAAGAAGAAGAAGAAGAAGAAGAAGAAGAAGAAGAAGAAGAAGAAGAAGAAGAAGAAGAAGAAGAAGAAGAAGAAGAAGAAGAAGAAGAAGAAGAAGAAGAAGAAGAAGAAGAAGAAGAAGAAGAAGAAGAAGAAGAAGAAGAAGAAGAAGAAGAAGAAGAAGAAGAAGAAGAAGAAGAAGAAGAAGAAGAAATAATAATGTTGGAGAGTACAGTATATACTCGTGTATAAGCCGACCCGTGTATAAGCCGAAGCACCTAATTTTACTGCCCAAACCTGGGAAAACTTATTGACTCCGGTATAAGCCGAGTGTGGGAAGCCGGGAGGCAGAGGGAGCTCCTTATTTGGGCAGTGACATCAGGGGGAGTCACTGCCCAAATAAGGAGCTCCCTCTGCCTCCCCGCTAGCTGGGCTTTGTCAAACCCAGCCAGCAGGCAGAGGGAGCTCCTTAATTGGGCAGTGACTCCCCCTGATGTCACTGCCCAAATAAGGAGCTCCCTCTGCCTCCCGGGTTTGACAAAGCCCAGCCAGCCAGAGTGCCTCGGGGTTCCCCCTTTACCCTCGATGAGGGCAGCAACAAGGGCTTCCGGATGGGCAGGGCAGTTGTCCCGCCGCGCCCCCAGCCTCCTTGTGATTAATAGAAAATGGTGACTCACATATAAGCCGAGGGGGCTTTTCTCAGCCTTTAAACAGGGCTAAAAAACTCAGCTTATACGCGAGTATATACGGTAATTTCATTATTAGACTTAAGTGTAATCTCATTCTCTGACACTGTAATGACCAGACCTGACTCCCACAACTGCGATTTTATGGGTGGACCCACTGCCTTCTCTCAGAAACTCCAACATGGCCCACAACTTCAAAAAGGCTGGGGACCCTGATTTAAAATAATACCTGGTGGACTCCTATGATGATTGAAGTGACTAATCAGTTGGCAGGAAGGGAGCCCTCATTTCACGGGACATGAAAGTTAGTCATAGACAAGTGACTACTTCTAGGCTTCCAAATGACATAACTCTGCCATTGCATGTTTTGGCTCTCCAGAGGGCATAACAGTTCAAACCTCATAAATTCTACCGGTGGGTTCCTCCATTACAGATAACTACAGTGCAGGAAGAACTTATTTAGTCAGATTAAAGGCTCCGTATCTTCTCTATCTGCTCTCATTTATCTGATCAAAACACCCTATTTAAACTGGAAGAGAAAGAGCCTGTTTTCATCGCTTTGACTTTCATCGGTCCTGCAGCAAACAAAACACACTCTGCCTAACAATGAAATCAAGAGCAGCTGATCCTCCCTACAAGAGAGGGCTCACTCCCTCCCTTCTCTTCAGATCTTCCCAGGCTAAATATTTTAATTTCTGCCACATGTTAGGGTAAACATTAATTAATCTTATTTGCACATATATACCAAGGCTCATTATTCGTATTAGCTAAGTTAATATGTCACATCTGGCAAAGGCTGCACTCTTGTACAAATCCAACAGTAGCTGCTAAATTATCAGAGACTATATGCAAAGGATTTTTTGCAGTTCCGTGGCAGATGTGGCCTGCTTTAGGTTTAATCTCATCGTGGAAGCATTGATACGCTCAGAAATATCCAAAATCAAGATGGGAAGTATTGTGTGTGTGGTGATGATACCACCAGTGGACCGAGCTGGGGTGGAACGTTTGCTGCTCCAAGAAAAAAGCTGCTGGACTTTTTCTAGTCAAGTTTCTGTGAGGGAAGGGATAATTGTCAATTAGCTGACATCAAAACCACAAGAAAGGCCCTTGGGACTAGCTTTGCAGAAAAGGGTTAAAAGGAGGCCCGGAAGACAAGAACAGCAAGAAGCAGAAAGAGAAGAAAGGAGCAGTGTAAGAAATAGGAACCTGAGGGAAGGATATATAAAAGAAAAAAGGATCTGCATCAGGTGCCAGAGAATAGGAAGGAAATGGATGACAAAGCGTGTGGGGAGGTCATGAGACCACAAGATTGACAGATGGTGTAGACCATGACAGAGCTGTTGAATCTCTGAGAGCTTCATGGAAGAGGAATTCCAAAAGTTGTGGTTTCCAGCGTAACTGAAACACTGTGATTTGGCAGTCCCAAAGGACACTTTAGTATAAGGTGGAGGGCAGAATTTCACGGTGTATGGAACTGCTCAGCCAGTTATTTGACTGCAGGATTCTAGTTGATCTATAATGTAAATAGGTACGTTAAAACAGTGACTCTATAAAAGACTAAAGGGTAGCTATCCTATGGCCTTGCACTCTTTAATGCCAGGTCAGCTAAAATATTGGATGAGGGACAAAACAAATAGAAGGGGCCAAGAATCAAGAAATGCAGTTGGGTAGCAATAGCACTTCTATGTTGTGCCCAGAAGATGATCTAGAGTAGGCAGGTGTGCCCAAGCAAAGATCGTTTCTTCAAATAACAGAACGGATGGTCCTATGTGTTACATTAGGACAGCAGACCAGGACCACTGGTGAGTACTGTAGATTTAAAATACAATAAATGGGACAGGGTTGGACAAAAATCCCTCCCTGCTCACACTAGAACACACAAGTTCATCATCTAGCCTTAAAACTCAGAACATCTGCACTATTTATGATGAACTCTCCTGGGCAGAACTTGGAAGCAGATTCCTCAGATGTTGACCAGAAGGAGCCAAAGACTGTTCTGAGGAAAAACCAGGAGACTCAGGGGGACCCCTGACACCACTGGACTCCCTTCAGACCCAGGTCCTCTGGACCCAGATTTTCTAGATCCCAAAGGCTCAGTCGAAGGATACATCCTTGAAGACTTAGTTCCAGGAAATGCTGTCAGCGTGCTGGAATCCAGAGCAACCAGTCTCTTGAACTGTTGGTTTCTGGTCCTGGACTACCAGTTGCCAAAGTATTCCCCCACACAGCAAGAGCAACAGAGACAGCAGGCCCATTAGGAGACAATTCAACAGTGAAGAAGTCCCAGACGGGAACCCACGTTCCAGTTACTGAGCCAGACTGCTGCCTAAATGCACATAGGGTTTTGCAGGATCAGAACACCATCAAGCCCTGGACAGATGAAGTCTAAAAACAGGTGGGGGCTCGTGCCCTACAAGACACTCCTGAGGCCAAGGAAAAAACCTTGCTGGTTCAACCAATTCATAGAGTGAGCTCATTTTCATGCTACCTCATAAGGTGGCTGTTGTGGAAAGGAGAAGGGAAGGCGATTATAAGCTGCTTTGAGGATTTTTAAAGGTAGAGGGAAACGTGGGGTATAGAAACCAACTCTTCTTCCATTTTTCAATTTGGCATTTACTGCTAAGACTACTAAAGCTCTTCTAAGGCTTCCCAGGTCTGGATTGTTTTCCATAATAGGGCATAAATTTTGATGAGAGTCTTCTAGATGTTAACATATATCAGTCTTAACTTACAATCCTTATCAAACAGAAGTGGCTTAGATTTATCCTTGCTGACACATCCCAGCACAGAACAAAATACATCCTCTCACTGAACGGAGGAAAGAAGGCAGACGGTTTCCACTGCTACCAGACTGTCAGGGTTCCACATATATAAGGATATAAATGTCATATGAAGGAAGGGTTTTTTGATGCTTCCCATTCTCCTTTGAGAGACCAAACACCTACTTTAGATTATTCAACCCACACACTGTCTTTTCATGACTTGTTGTGTTACCCAGTGTAGGGCAGTTACTATACTTAAAACATTATTATTCCATAACAATGAAGGGTGACCTAGTATTTTATTCATTCTTCTGTGCATGTAAAATCTGAATGAGGATCAAGACTACAGTGTGACATTATTAGTGAAAAGGACAAAAAGCTGATCGCAAATGAAAAAGAGGAATGTACTCGGAGCACCTTAATATTTATGTATGAGAGGAAATTTCAGCAAGAAAAACTTGCCCCTCAAGGGACGGGAAACCATACCTACTCACATTTCCTCTTCCGCAAACTTATTCAAGCATGCTTTACTTAGCAAGCTGTTACCCTATTGTACAAAAGTGATTTGCTAAGATGACAATGCTAATTTAAATGAATGTTGCATGAAACAAAGACTAAACTCGTGAATAAGATTGCATGAACAATAAATGGCACATTTAAAATAAAAACTTTAAAAATGCACTTGTCAAACTGTACTACTGGCCATATTCAGGATGGATTTCAAGAGCTTAAAAACAAAAACAAAGCCATATCAGAGATTAAGAGCAAAAACATATGTCCAAAATCGGCAAAACGGCTGTGCATCCATTAACCAGATGCAATAAGCTGCATCTGAATTAATTACAGTTGAAGAATTGTCCTCTGACACTCAACTGATTATGTCTGAGCATCCAGAAAGATTCAAATTAAGGAGAAAAAAAGATATTTTTGTTAGACCAAACAATTCCCTACAGTTTATTTCTTTTGCTCTAGGCATCATTATTATTCCCAGTTCAGAAACCGATTACCCCCTTTGGCAAAAGAAACTGAACAGAAGATTATCGCGGAGTAGATTACATATTCTCCAACTCCCTTAATTTTAAGCCTTATCAGTTTTTTAGATTACATCTTTATTAAAAATGTAATCTGAAACCATTCAAAACTGCCCCCGAATGGATATGAAACCAAGGCAATCACCTTCAAGTTTAATGTGACCGGTTTCACGTTATTAGAAGACAAAGGCTGGATTTTTCTTTATCTCCCTAAAAAGTCATAAGAAATAATAAGCAGCGTTCACAATACTCCCAATCAACGCAGAGAATAATGCTGTCAAACTCATCAGCATCAAAACTCTCCCCATCTGGTAATAACAATTCAACTCTAAATGATGTGATCATATGCTAGCATTTCGCAAAGTTCCAAAAATTACACGTACAGTATTTGAAAGTCGGTCTCCCAACAAAGGCAGTGGGAACCAGACCCTTGAGGAACTCCTCGGACAGTCAAACACTATAAAACACCTTACAATACAAAGAGTAAGGACCCAATGGTAACCTACCCTCACCACGGGGGTTTTTGTGAGGATAAATGGAGAACACACAAATCATAAACACAGTTCTGAACTCACTGGAGGGAAGGGAGGATAAAGTACAAGATAAGATTTCCACACTGACTTGTCTACACCTGCTGATCTGTCACAGAGTCCATTGAGTACTGCCAATAATTCTGTGACATGTTTTGAAGCGTATGCTCAATTCATGTAACACAGAGGTTCGCAACCCCTTTTGGGGGTCGAACAACCCTTTCACAGGGGTCACCTAAGACTCTCTGCATCAGTGTTCTCCATCTGTAAAATGGATAAATGTTAGGGTTAGGGGTCACCACAACATGAGGAACTGTGTTAAAGGGTTGCGGCATTAGGAAGGTTGAGAACCACTGATGTAACACACTGGTTCGCTGGGCCTCACCATTACTCTGTCTGAACTAACAGTGCACATTAGTAGACAACCAACATTAGTGGCAGCAGTGTACAAAGTTTGCTTTCGCTGCTTATCTACTTACCAAAAAACCATCAGGCTTCCCTTGGTTTAAGTTATTCTGGATCCCACACCCTGAAGAGTGCCACTTTATTTATTATTTTTGTACAAACCTACCTCTCCTTCAGAGTAGTTTTAACTAACAAGTATTAAACCAAAAAAAATGCACATATTTATTTCACATCTCAAAAAGGATATCGAAGAGATAGAAAAACTGCAGAGAAGGGCAACGAGGATGATTGAGGGACTGGAGCACCTTCCTTATGAGGAGAGGCTGCAGCATTTGGGACTCTTTAGTTTGGAGAGGAGACATCTGAGGGGGGGATATGATTGAAGTCTACAAAATTGTGCATGGGGTAGAAAATGTTAACAGAGAAAAAATTTTCTCTCACACAAAACTAAAACCAGGGGGCATCCATTGAAAATGCTGGGGGGGGGGGGGGAATTAGGACTAATAAAAGGAAACATTTCTTCACGCAACACGTGATTGGTGTTTGGAATATGCTTCCACAAGAGGTGGTGACTCTCTCATACTGTCTTTACAGCTGCTGCCTGATGGCAGGAGCAGCAAAGAGGGGTGAATCTTCTGCTCTCAGAGTAGCCAAACACATTCAGGGCAAAGGGAAGTAAAGTCTGGTATATAAAGAGGAGAGGTGGGTTGCTTCTGGTTTGGGGGTACCAGCCCAAAGAAACATCTTACCACCCACCCACCCCCACTATATTGGTGCCCCTCCACAGATGAGGCTGCCTCACTGTGCAAACAACAAAGTAGACATGATCTACCACTGAACTACAGCTTGTGTGAACTACACACAGTAGCAGCAACCAGAGTACAACAGGAATGGCTTAGGAAAACTACTCCTTAAACATAAGGAGAGCAAGAGGATGTTTGATTCTCTGAGAGTCAGATCAACATCCTTAGAAAAATATATCCTAGTATGGTTACCTGTTTGGGGGCCCTATTCTGGTGGAAAGGAAGCATAGATATATTGTTGTCTATAACAATAATAATTTGGCAACCTATTTCTTCTGTTGTGTTTCTTTAGTTTTTTTAAAAAAGAATGTGCCCACAGGTTCCCACATTTCTCCTATAAAGGAATCCAAGCCCTCCCCCCTCCCCCCGTGGGAGGGGGGTTACTACAAGCCCTTTCAGGTGAAACTATTATGTAGGTCACAAACAGCATTGGGGTAAGAAAAAAAACAGAGGGAGGAAACATCATTCAAAAAGCACAATACCAGCCAAGCGCCATTGACTTTTTGAGGCAGGGCAAAGGTTAATTAGCAGATGTTTCTCCTATCTTAATTAACAATTTATTTCTATGCAAAGTAACAAGATTAAGATAATTATCATCAGAAACAGAAATGTAATGACAAATTACCGGTTTTCATTCCTCAGTCAATCTCTTTCGTATCAAAATAATCACCACGCGTAGCGGAAGGTGCAACTGCTCCATTTAGGAGGGATGCGTAACACAAAGAATGCTGAACTGCCATATGGAGATCATGAAGCTGACTAGACATTAGAGCTGGAAGGTGCGGGCTATATTGCCCTAGAATAGGCTCCTGAACACATTTTTATCCCACCCTTTTTCCGCAGAGCTCAAATGTGATTCTTCCTCTCCTGCATTTTGCCCTCACAGCAACCGTAACCCATTTATATCCCACCCATTCCATGTGATTTTCCCTCACTTCTATTTCACAGCAACCCCAGGATGTAAGTTAGGCTGGAGTGGAGATGGAAGATTGGCCAGGATCATTGGATTCCCAGGACCAGAAAGGCTATCATTTGCTGCCTGAGTTTGAAACTTCTCTTCTCCAACCAGTGGTCCTCGGGATTCAAGCAACAGGTAACTGGTTTTTGGCTATCACGGTACCCTAGCAGACTTGAGCTGCTTGTTCCAAATGATGTTGCAGGCATTGTCCAGTGTTTGCCCATGACATACATGCAATCACATTCTACACAAAACATTCACACAGCTGGTGTTCAAGACAAGACAGGCTCTGTGTCCCATCACACTGGACAGGAATACAAGTGAGGGCCTTTTTAGTACCGATAGCCAGTCTTTGGAATTCTCTGTACTGGGAGGTTCAGACAGCTCCCTTGTTAGTGCCCCCACCTTCTCTGTGGTAATAACTGGCAACTAGGTTTTTCAGGTGTTTTCTATACCCTGCTAGCAGGGCATGAGTTGTTTTTTATGTGCTGTTTTAATGTTTGTTTTACCAAATTATCCTCTATTGTTGTTAACCAGTCTTGAATTGAGGAACACCTGGGAGAAAGATGGGTTCGTGGATATTTTAAATAAATACCGGTAAATATGCTTCTGCTGATCTTATTCTTTATTTTTTTAAAAAAAAAAGCAGACTGCTGTTTTCGCTTTTTGATTGCTGTTGTATTGTTACCACTATTTAACTTGTATGCCATTGATATTTTACTGTGTTAGCCACACTGAGGGTGGTCCCAGTTACATAAAAGACAGGCGCAAAAACATTTTAATTAATAACTCTTATTTCTGTTAGGATACTGAGAAAAGGCATATCCCTGCACCTGGAGCACTTGCCAGAATGGAATGCCTCTAAACCTGACACATCAAATAATACTAATTGGGCACTGATTGTATTGCAGCCAGGTTGTTCGGGGAGCAATTCCTCCCTCTAACTCTTCAGGCAGAATCCTTCTCAGCAGACAGTTTCATCTCCATCTCTAAACATTTGCCGCTTCACCTCCAGAGAACCTAATGTTGTTTTCCCTACTTCACCCACCTCCCATTATTCTCCCTGTGCCCTTATTGCTACTCTTCCCAGTTTGCTTTCTTCCACTGTCAGCCCCATGACAGCCAAACTCGCTGAACTCAAGAACAAGAGCACAACAGAGACCCAAAGTGGTAAAGAAAAACAAAAACACAGAGGCAGCAGGAGTAAGAAACTGAAGCGTCTGACAACTCGAGATGGGAGAACTAAATGGGGAATGATGCAGAACCAAGCACAGAGGGGGAAAGGCAGTCAGAGTCAACATACGAAATACTGCAGACAAGTCCGTGCTATTGATTTTCTGCTGACAGAATTTTGAAATGCAGAAAAGTTGGGGGAGGCACATGATGCCCAGTTCCTCTCCTCTGCTAATATTCACGCAAACATAACCCACTCAGCCTGCCCCAAACTACAAGGATGAAAGCTGTTTAGGGAAATGTTTGTTTACCAGTCAACTGCTAACAGTTTGCAATTTTGTTCTCCTCGTGGAACATAAACCATTACTCCTCTCTCATGATGACAGAACAGTTGGTCTCTGAACAACTGCAAATAGCAAACTTATCTACAAATGAGCAAAATTATCAGATTTTTAACACAGAGGAATAGTATGAAATTCATAACTATGCAACAGGCCAAGTGGGATTACACATTTTACGCTGGAAAGAAGATTTTGATCAGGACTCTCTACATGGTGGGAAGGAGACAGTGTATTTCTCTTCCCACACCCTGAGAATAAGTATCAACTGAAACCCCATCAGGTAACTTTACCTTAAGACTACCATGAAGGGCCCCTTGTGTGAGATGCCCCTTAGGACAATTATCTTCAACCTTCCTAGAACTACAATCTCTGGCCATTTCCGCACGGGCATTTAATGGCGGCCTGGAGATGGCCTTGCAGCGTCTCCAGGCCACCATTCACTGGGGAAACGCTGCATCGCGAAGCAGCAGCCCTAAAGCGCCCAGCGAAGCAGCGTTTCCCCAGGCGCTTGGGCCCCGAAAGCGCGCCGCCTGCAGCTTCCACTGCCGAGCAAAGCGGCGGCGGCCGAGCGCCCTACCGGCACTTACCTTGTCCCTGGGCCTCCGGCGGCGTCGCCGAGGCCTGGGGATAACTTCCACGCCCTGCGCGCTGGAGCAGAGCGGCGCCAGGGAACCAGGGCGGGTCCCCGAGCTCGGTGGCGGCGGAGCCCGGGGACATGCTGGGTCGGCCGGGTGCCGGCACTCCGCGGCGCCAGCTGCTCGGCTCTTTCCAGGACCGTCCATGCGGACGGTCCCAGCGTCGTCGGGTCGGCGTCGGAAACGCCCACCCGGTCGCTTCCACATTCGTGCGGAAACGGCCTCTGTTAAATTCCCAGGTAGCAGCCTGGGATCCACTGAACTAAAAACATGACAGGAAGTCATGTGACATCCAAGTTCCCTTCCAGGAAGAAGATATACCCAAGATACATATCAGCGGGCACCATGGTGTCCATCCATGGGCACCATATTGGGGACAATTGCTTCAAAACCAGACAGACAAAAGAAACAGAGCTGGACCAAAAAAATTCCATCTAGCAAAGAAAGTCTGAAAATTCCCACTGCCTTTCTTTTGTACGTTCCTAGTAACCTTGTTCACCCATCTCAAGGCTACTTTAAATTGAAGCAAAATGTCCTTAAAGGTGCAGATGACACAGAAATATGGCACAAAGAACGGGCTCCACCAGCAGATTCAGAGACAAAAATGTAGTTGGGCACCATTATTTCAGAAGAACAGTAAGAGATTGTCCCAGGACTCAGGCATGACAGCTGCTGGTGGGGGGTCCCCACCCCCCAAAGGCACCACTGGAAACCATGGCTGCAGTTGCCAGGCGCTGCAGGAAGATGTCGCTGGCCTGGACACACACACCCTACCTTAGCCGCCCAGGGAAGCATTGAGCACCTTATTTCCAGCAGCTGCCCAAACTGCAGTGAGTGGCCAATGATCGGCGCACCAGGCGAGGGGAGGAGGCAGGGGCCTTGGGCTCAGACGAGGAGGGAGGGCAGCAAGGCTGTGGAGAGAGGCAGGCTGGAGAGTTCTCCTCCCTCACCTCTGAGGCCACCAAGGGATCCAAGACAATGTGAGGCCCGGCAGTTGGGCAGGCAAGGGAGGACACCCCGACTTCTGGGGGTGCCACAGAGATCCTGTGGTCCACTGACTCAACAATCAAGTGGCAGGAGGGACAAATAAGATTTTACATGGACTATAAAGAAAACATTACATTCTGGCCCAGTTCACTTCTCAGGTCAAGCTGCTATCTGGTTGCAGTTTCCAGCTAAAACACTCCCCTGGCTATTTTTATCCGTTATTCTTTCAGAGGTGAAGGAGGTATGAAGCATGGTATGATAGGTAAACAGGATTGTGTTGTTCAATACTAATTCGTGTGATGAGTCACTTCCAAATGGAAAAATAACCACCCTTCTGGAGGGTGTTTAGCTGCCTATATCTGATATCTTTATCAGGACCATTTAAAGGATGCTCCAAAAAATCTCTGCACTGTCCCTTCATGCAGAAGTGCTTCATCCCACTCCAAATCTGATATGCCATTTTTAAATTACATTACAGTTGCTTTAAAAATAGGTTACAGCAACAACTAGCGGCTCCAGCAAGAACATGGAGACACAATGTCAATTTACACCGGAGACCTCTGCTTTTGTTTCAAATACAAGACTTAAACTTTCTCAAGCTTTAGTAACTGAAGACCTTATTTTTTTTCTGCCTTCAAATCAATCTGTTTGTTTGTGTGCGCCCCAGTTATAGACACAAATTACTGCTGCTTGTAGATTGTGAATTACATAGGAACTAAGTGTGACAAATGAAATGAAACGCAATTTAAGGCTGGAGAGAGCCACCTACAGCATATACAGCGAACGGAAATGCCTGTAAATCCTCCCTTTGATGGAGCGCTCCAACAGTTTTGTGTATATATATAAAAAGGATAGATTCAGACTCTTCTTGACATGCTGAAGACAAAACTCTTACCGTTTCCTTGGGCATTTGTGACTGGCTTTGTTCAGTATTCTAGAGGAAGCAAAGAAAAGAAAATAAGAACAAGGCTAGAAATAGCACCTGCAAACTGTTGGGAGGGAAACAAGTAGTATGGTACTCAAATGGACCGCTAAATCGAGAGCTGCAGGCAACGCTGACGTTCCTGGGGAGAAATCTTGTCCTGGAGCTGCTGGCAAGATCTATTTATTTATTTAGATTATTTCAGTGCAGACTCCTGCTCAAGGTGGCTTACAATTAAAATCCACAGTATTAAAACACTAGTCGCATAACAACTACCCAATGAACAGAAGCAGGCCAATGAAAAGGTGACAAGATAAAATCCCTAATTAAATGCCTGCACGGAGGGATGTGGTCTAGCCTGGTACCGAGAAAAAAGTAAAGTAGGAGCCAGCTGAGCCTTAAGAGGGAGGGTATTCTGAAGAAAATGCCCTTTCTCTAGGCCAGTGGTGGTGAACCAATGGCACTCCAGATGTTCATGGACTACAATTCCCATCAGCCCCTACCAGAATGGCAATTGGCCATGCCGGTAGGGGCTGATGGGAATTGTAGTTCATGAACATCTGGAGTGCCATAGGTTCGTCACCACAGCTCTAGGCCCTACCAAACTCACCTCTGCAGTGGTGTAGCTAGGAGGAGATGTGGGGGGGGGGGCCGGAACCCCAGGCACCATTTCCTAGGGGTGGACTGAAGGCTGCGGGCACCCCTTGCAACTGTGCCCCCATCCCAAACTCCATATGGAGACAGGGGCAGGGGCATAGTTGAATGCAGCTCACTGCTCCCAATTTCCATGTAGAGATTGGGGGCAGGATGAGCCCCACTGGCACTCAACTGCACCCCTGCCTTAAGTTTGGTACATGGGGGTGTGCAGTTGTGGGGGGTGCCACTTGGGCATGCCCCAGGTGCTGATTTATAAAGCTACACTCCTGCACCTCTGAAGGCTGAGGCACAGAGAGCAGGGCTTGAAGGGAGATGTTCCTCATGGGCCCTTCTTTTTTATGTCACAACCTCATTCTCCCAGTGTAAGGCTACTTTAAATTGAAGAAAAATATCCTTAACAGAACAGACGACATAGAAACATGGCACAAACCAAGGACTCTGTCAGACAGACCTTACTCTCGGCGTCATTATAGCAGCAGATTCAGAGACAGAAATGAAAGTAGGAAATCCTGTGACCCACTGACTCAGCAATCAAGTGACAGAAGGGAAGGATTTCACTTGGACCACAAAGAAAATGTTACATTCTGGCCCAGCTCACTTATATCAAGCTGTAGATATAGCTGGTTTCCCATGCCTACTTCCCACTTAACTTGCATGTTTAAGACTTCAAATATGCGTCCAAGAACCTGTACATATTCTTTGGCCCCGCTTTTGTTTCCTCAGGGTTGAATAAGATGATACTGCCAGTCTTGAGCCACACAGTTCCTCTAAGAATGTAGAAGAATAGGTTTTTATACCCCACTTCTCTTTACCTCAAGGATTTTAAAAACAGCTACAATCACATTCTCTTCCCCTCCCCACAAAAGGCATCTTGTGAGTATGGTGGGGCTGGGAGAATTTTGAGAGGACTGTGACCGGCCCAAGGTCACTCACCAGGCTTTATATGAAGGAGTGAGGAATCAAAACCGGTTCTTCAGATTAGAGTCTGCTCTCTTAAACAATACACCACATTTGACTCTCAGAACAGAGTAACAGAGTGATTGACAGCCATATCATACCCTGGTGAAAACTAAGCAGAATTTTCAGCAAATCAAGAGTGCCTTTGCTTAAATATTGCATCCCTTACATACCAAACACACTGCAGAGACATACACACAGCACTATGCATTTTACAGTTCCTGTCAATCAAACAATGCTAATGTGCTTCAGAGACATCAGGCAAACACAGCAACTCTCCTATGAGTAATTTGAATTAATCACCTACACGTAGGCAAAGACACCCATAAGCTTGTTGTAGAGAAATGAATTCCTTAAAAAAGAAAAAGGAATCAACTCTATATCTTCTAAAACCAATGAAAAATCTCTTTGTTGGCAAAAGAAATCACATAAAGGAAACTATCTGACTATTCCCCCCCCCCCCCACCCAGTCCCCTCATTTTAAATAAAACATTGTTGCCATCACACAAACTCCTCCAATTTGCTGATCAGTTGTAATCAAATTAACCTAATTATAGGTTGACATAATGGGTTGGATCCTACCACTCAAATGAGTTAATGGTGGTGCCTTCCTATGTCAGAGGAGGGTCACCTGCTAGTTAAAGAACTTCTTAGGCGGGAGGAAGATACAAGCATTCACTAAACAGAATGGTAGGTTCCAAACCAAAGACGGTAAGAAATGGTAAATGGTAGGGAGAGGCAGTGGCATAGTGGCTAAGAGCAGTGGCTAAGAGCAGGTGCACTCTGATCTGGAGGAACCAGGTTTGATTCCCAGCTCTGCCGCTTGAGTTGTGGAGGCTTATCTGGGGAATTCAGATTAGCCTGTACACTCCCACACACGCCAGCTGGGTGATCTTGGGCTAGTCACAGTTCCTCAGAGCTCTCTCAGCCCCATCTACCTCACAGGGTTTGTTTTGAGGAGGGAAGGGCAAGGAGATTGTAAGCCCCTTTGAGTCTCCTACAGGAGAGAAAGGAGGGATATAAATCCAAACTCTTCTTCTTCTTCTAAATGGTATTGGATGCAGCAACCTGTCTCCCTCAAAACATCCTAGCATGATTCCAACATCATATCCAAAACCTGGGTCAAAAGTTTATGGAAAAACCCCACTGTACAAATCTTTTCAACCATTATGAAAGAATATGCACTGTTCCATTCCATACAACCTATATGTTCCTCCATACTTACAGGCAATACCAGAAGGCAGGCACAGGTCTTGTTCCCATGTCCTGCAAAGAAAGATCTGCAGGAATATGGAACCGAGCATTCGCTGCAATTATGTCATGATTACAGGCCATTCTGCCCTGGGATCTTGTGACTGCCACCATTCATGTATATTTTTAACAGAGTGGGGATGAATCAACTAAACCACCAAGCTTTGGGTAACATTTTAATGGCACACAAATGGCTGCTCTGGGCCACAACCTAAGTTCCCGTCATCTTCAATTCTTTTATGGCTTTTAAATAATAGGTGGTTTTAGGGTTAGCGTTATTTCATGATATATTATTGTAACTTTTGCTAGAAGTGACTAATGAGATAAGGGAGTGGACTGCTATTTTATCACCTGTTCCTTCCCAACAGAAAAATACATCCTGCTTCAGGATGGTTGTAAAAATCCTGAGCAACATATACAACCATGTGGATGTGAATATGAAACTAAGCAAGCTGCTCACTTTAATTTTGTTTAAGTGCTCAAATTTCTCTTTTAAGAGACCACAGAACTTAGTAATAGTCCTGGAAAGTTAAGCCTTGCCTGTGTGGGGTTATCATTGAGGTTAATTAAATGGAGATCTTAATAAAAAATAGTTCATCAGGATTCAAACATGTGTAGAATACTATCAAAATTATAGGCATTTCATTGACATAAATCTCAGCGAGGTCAAATTTAAATGTTACCAACAAATTAAAATTCTCACTTACTGTCACACAATGCCTATTCCATCCTCCTAATTAAGGTCTTACTTGCCACGTGGATCAGATGTATAGTATAGAAAAACCCATTACACTTATACCTAGGACAGTGATGGCGAACCTTTTTGAGACCGAGTGCCCAAAATGGCCACCCAAACCCCACTTATTTATCACAAAGTGCCTACCCAGCAATGTATTTATTTTATTTATTTTTGAGTTTTTTATACCGCCCTACACCCGAAGGGCTCTGAGCGGTGAACAACAGATTAAAACAAGATACAATTAAAACCATTTAAAAGAGAACAATCAGCATATAAAAACATATAAAAACATTTAACCTGAATGCTGAGGTTTTAGTTTAGAAAAAAAACGGTTGGCTCCCTCTTCCTCCACCCCACCCGCTTGAGCAGGGGACAGCCTGCTCTAGCCTCCAGCAAGTCCCGCGTGCACCACTCTGTGCCTCTCTAGCATCTCTGCTTCCTCTGTGCCCGCTCCCTCAGGCAGCAGCCACTCAGAGCACAGGCAACAGGCCTGCCAGCCGAGTCCTCCCTGCTCACTGCGGTGCACGCACGTCGTGCTCAGTGACCCAGGCCAGCCTAGTTGTGTGTGTAGGAGGGTGATTTTCCGCCTCCCACATGATGAACTCTGTGTTTGCGTGCCCACAGAGAGGGCTCCAAGTGCCACCTCTGGCACCCGTGCCATAGGTTCGCCATCACTGACCTAGGTCCTCTTTCTCACATTGTGTTGATGATGCGGGAGCCACTGCAACACAGGTACTTGCCCAGGAAATGAAAATGCTGGCCCGGAAAACCCACAACGGCCAGTTGATTCTGGCCATGAAAGCCTTCGACAATACATAAAGAATGGACCAGGAAACAGCCATAATTCTCCCATGCTGCCAACTCCATGTGAGAAGGCCTTTTTGTAATCCTTTAGGCCAGAGGTCTGCAACCTGCGGCTCTCCAAATGTTCATGGATTACAATTCCCATCAGCCCCTGCCAATTGGCTGAGCTGGCAGAGCCTGATGGGATTTGTAGTCCATGAACATCTGGAGAGCCGCAGGTTGCAGACCCCAGCTTTAGGCCTTTGAGGAACCTACTCTTAACCAATTCCTTCTCACAGTTAACCAGACTGGACAAAGATGTAAGCTTGACTCTGATCATCTGTAACAGTGGTGGGGAACCTTTGGCACTCCAGATGTTATGGACTACAATTCCCATCAGCCCCTGCCAGCATGGCCAACTGACTATGCTGGCAGGGGCTGATGGGAACCAATAGTCCTGGCCCTCTGGAAGTGTAAGGACTCGCCACCGAATCTATAACAACTAAGAAAGACTTTTATTAAGTATAATCTTTAGAAACAGAATTTTCCTGCCAGAGAATCTTGGAAATTATGTAGGAGCTCTCTTCCATGCCTTTTTTAAAAAAACATAAAGCTACATCATTGCATAGGAGAGGGCAAGACATAACAGTCACCTTCTCTGAAATACAGAAAAGACACTGTCAGCATTAAGTTCTTCTATTTTTTTTACCACCACAGTTGCAGACATATCTTTAAAAGAAGCAGAGTCCAAAGTAGCCTTTTCCCCTAGGACTGAAAAGCCCCCTGCTGTTTGGGAGGCCGCCTACATGTGAATACAAAAGGCCATGAAAGGAAATGCTCGTACTGGATGGTCCATCTAGATCAGGGGTAGGGAACCTGCGGCTCTCCAGATGTTCAGGAACTACAATTCCCATCAGCCCCTACCAGCATGGCCAATTGGCCATGCTGACAGAGGCTGATGGGAATTGTAGTTTCTGAACATCTGGAGAGCCGCA
The DNA here is from genome assembly GCF_021028975.2 of Sphaerodactylus townsendi. Classification (NCBI taxonomy): domain Eukaryota; kingdom Metazoa; phylum Chordata; class Lepidosauria; order Squamata; family Sphaerodactylidae; genus Sphaerodactylus; species Sphaerodactylus townsendi. The sequence continues at coordinate 61,932,974 of NC_059435.1, forward strand.
GGTTCCCTACCCCTGATCTAGATTAATGTTGTGCTTGACATGACCTTCTTGGGAAAGCCCTGAAAATTACTCTTGGATTTCCTGAGCAGGTGGAATAGGAGGAATGAAATTTGCTACCTTTTGCAGAACCATTCTCCACAGTGGGCTGGAAACAAGAGGTTAGCCATATATTACAGTGTTTCCTTGCTATTTTTCTTACATAGCCTTTTCTATAGTTTCTTGAAATACTAAGCAGCTTGCTCTGCAATCTCCAAGGGCTTGCTACTGCTCCAAAGCTAATTCCATTGGCATTTGATTCTGGAGAATGATTATATTACAGAGTCATAATTTGGGGTATTGTTGTAGAAGTTGATAATATTCTCTGCTTCTCGACCAGATACATGTTTCCCTTGCACTGAGTTCTGTATTCTGCTTTGTCAAAAACCTACAGAGTTTGGCAGGTGGGGGAAAAGACAAGGGGCTTTAAAAGTCCCTTGCTGTTGACCTTGAAGACTCCATGAGGTGCCTGTAACCTCAGAGAATGGTAAGCAAAAGGACTAAAGGAAGAAGACATATTGAAAGGTGCTTGGACCCATGAGCTCATGAAGTGGTCTTACACTGAGTCAGAGGATGGGTTTATTGAGATCAGTGCTGTCTGTTCTGATTGGTTCTCTAGAATCTGAGCTGGAGGTCTATCACATTGTTTGCCACTTTTCAACTGGAAATTCTGGAGACTAAAACTGGAACCTTCTGTATCATAGTCATAGCTCCTCATTCTTAAACGCACCAGGTTGTTTGGGACAAACAAAACAGAGGAGGAGGAGGAGGAGGAGGCAGCAGCAGCGGCAGGAGGAGGAGGAGGAGTTTGGATTTATACCTCACATTTCTCAAGGTGGCCTACAAGCTCCTTTCCCTTCCTCTCCCCACAACAGACACCTTGTGAGGTAGGTGGAGCTGAGAGAGCTATGAAGAACTGTGACTAGCCCAAGGTTTCCCAGCAGGAATGTAGGAGTGCCACTCAGGTGGAGGAGTAGGGAATCAAACCAGGTTCTCCAGATTAGAATTCACCTGCTCTTAAAGACTATACCATGCTGGCTCTCATAAATTGACATAATAAGCAAAGCTGCATTCGTGGGTTTCAGAGGTAAAACCCTCCTAAGTAATACTATTCTTATATATATTGCACATCAATAACATCCTATTTGGTTGTCCCCACAAACACCAGAAAACAACTATTCCCACAGCACACTCTGTCTGCCATATCAAAGGCTTTTATACACAACACTACATGCACTGAAATCAACACATGTAGAATGGAAATGGACCCAAGGCTCTTGTCCTCAATTCTTACCAACCCATGATTACTCACTCAGGAGCACTGAGCCCTCTCTATAACTGGCAATGTTGCTTTTTCAAATGGTCCTGATGACATGGATGGCAGCTGGGCTTGTACATTTGCTACAGACGTCTTATGAGCAAGCAGCTGTAAATTGGTGTGGCTAAGCATTCTTGCAGCCACTCCCCCACCCACAACACATGTATTGATTGCAAATACATAGTATCATGCATAGAGGAGTATACTGGATATTCATCATCTCCGTCTGCAAGCAACAAGATAGGCAGCAGAAGGCTAATTATGGGTGCTCTTGAACTGCAGGAAGGGCAATTCTTTATTTTAACATCCTTTGTTGTACAGTCAATGTTACAACAATATGTTCCATGCATCATGCCAAATGGAACAGTATACAAGCATCGCCTTCCTGCTCCATTTATAATTTAAGGAGTTTATGTTGAAGCCAACTGCAGCACCTTGCTTGAATACAGACTATAACAGGGGTAGGGAACCTGCGGCTCGAGAGCCGCATGCGGCTCTTCTGCCCTTGCACTGTGGCTCCACGAGCCGAGCCGCCGGCCCCATCCTTGCCCGCCCTGCAGGCAGCAGGGTGGGCGCACCAACTGCCCACGGTCGGCTGGGCCGCGCCGCGGGCTTCCCCTCTCACCTGCCCCATTGGAACGGGGCGGGCGCTTTCCTGGCGGCCGGCAAGGCCGAGCCGCTGGCTTCATCCTTGCCCGCCCTGCAGGCAGCAGGGCGGGCGCATCCATGCGCTTCTCAGAATGAGCGGAGTAAAAGATTAAAAAAACCCCTATATATATAGTGTTACCTTTATTTTAAATGTAAAAAATTATTTGCGGCTCCAAGTGTTTTCTTTTCCCATGGAAAACGGGTCCAAATGGCTCTTTGAGTGTTAAAGGTTCCCTACCCCTGGACTATAACAAAGTGATCCACAAGCTGTGTCCACCAATACATTTCCTGGAGCCCACTTGTTTTTTTCTGCAAAACAAAGAACCAGTCCTTCGCAGGAGTAGGAAGTGATGCAGCAGAACACAGAAGGCAACTCCTTTCTTCCATTTGTGGTTTGCATCAAACGAGAATATGTGGCCTACAATTTCTGTAACATTTTGTTGAATTCTCCTGTTTTCAATGCGCCCGACCACCATTTTATTGTGGTACCACTGCAAACTCACAAAATTCCAAAGTAGGCAACAGGTTCAACAAAGCTGGGAACTCCAGCCAAAACAGATCCCTAATACTGCCTGTTGTGGTTTTTCTGGGCTGTGTGGCTGTGGTCTAATAGTTTTTGTTTCTAATGTTTCACCTGTATCTATGGCTGGCATTCTCAAAGACATGTAACAGGACCATGACATGCCTCTGAAAATGCCAGCCATAGATACAGGCGGAAGGTTAGGGCAAAACCTACCAGAACACAGCCAAACAGCCTGGAAAAAACATAACAGCCAGTTGATTCTGGCCATGAAAGCCTGCAACAACACACAGACCCCTAGTAGTTAATTGGGAGAGCACATGCCAGTAGTCCCAAATTCAACTCCTGATAATGTTTCATTTAAAAGATTTCTGTTTCAACAGACTGGAGGCCTTGGAGGTTCTTCTGGCCAGAGAACCATCATCGGACAATCTGAACCAATTCTCTAACCTAGAGTAAGGCAGCTGAACCTATTCAGCATCAGCTGCTGTTTCACCCTGATGTTCAACAGAAAATGTTACCTTTTGCAATTATCTGTTGCGGCCACTTTGTGGAACAAGTAGTCTATATACAATGATTGTTTTCTTCCAGTTAAATTATACCTCAAGCAGTCTCTTAAATTACCTAGGCAAATTAATAACGGCGGGGTGCCTTTCCCACCTGGGAATAAAGCTCTTGTATTAAAACAGCAACATTCTTGTCCCACACATTCTGTCTTACCCAAACCAAAGCATTTGAACACCCTGTCCTCCATTAGTTTTAACTATGCTAATGAACAGAAGACATGCCTCATTCAGAGGGATAAAGAGCAAGCTCTCCAAAAGGGACCTACAAGTGTAAAAGATGGAGATAATCCATTTGACTTTTAGTGCCTTAGCCAGATCCATCTATGGTCCCTAATTAGTACTTGCTGTCTGTAACTCAATACTTGAAAATATTTGCTCTCTCTGTGGAATGCTCTTTTCATTCCACTTTTCCTCGAAGAAGCTAAGGGCAGTGTAAATGGTTCTCCCTTCCCAATTTCATCCTGGCAAGATTGACAGCAAAGCGGAAAATTCGAACCTGTTATTTCAACACTGTAACCACACAGAATCACCTACTAACATCTGGAGCTGGTACAGAAGGAAGAATAACAGTGAGATACACAATCCTTGGAACATCTGGTTCAAACAGCACCTCTTATCAATATCTTTTGGGCTCACCTGTCCAAGAGCTGGGTGTCTGGTCACGACAATGCCTGGCCACCATCCCCAAAGAGGCTTTCCGGTGATTTGGGGAGGCTTGAAAAGTGAAAATGTCTCCCTGGCACCAAGAACCCTCTGTGGGACTCAATAGACTTATGCCCAAAAGGGTTGTGTAAGTCTCAATACCAGCCCCTGGCGTAACTTCGTGAATGGTCAAGAGGAAGCTAAAGTTGGCTCCTCCTCACCCACCCCCCTGGCCTGCCCTTGCTACACCAGTTGCAGGGGCATTGGGATGCTGACGATACATCCCAGTGCTGGGGGAGGAGGGCGGCAGCCGCATACTGACAAAATTGCCCCTCCACTAAGGTAAGTGCCCCAGGGAGGGCAAATCTGCCAGCACGACCCCACTCCACTTCCACTAGTGGATTCCCCCACTCCCAGATGGGGCTGTAAGTTCTCGGCCACACCTCTATCCTATCTGCAATATGGAGCCAGGACTACTCAGGACTACTCAGTTGTTGTGACGATTGTAGCAAGATCACATTGTAATACCACCTTCCGGTCAAGGTGGCCAGGGAACCATAGACAATTCTCTCTTCTTTATTTCATTTATCTTAAATTGGGTAAAGAGTGGTTCATATTGCCATCTGCTTTTAAATACTTGCTTTTATGTCGGTGTTAATGTCATAGTAGATTTTTGTATTAGTATTATATTTATTGCTCGAATTTTAATGGTTGTATTTTAGAACTATGCTGTATTTTAGAACTATCCCTGTGGGGATATGGCGAGATAAAAGTTGAAAAATAAAAATAAATAAATAAATAAATAGATCTTGAATATAATTATTATTGATGTGGAAATTCAGTATTATTAATGATTAAACCCCTCCCAGACAACAACATCCACATGAAATACCACAGAGGCTTATTTATTTCCCTGTATTCCCATTCTGGCCACATATCAGATTATTTGCTCATATCTTTCTGAAATGTAGCTGATTATTTCGATACGCACCAGTTCCCGCGGATGGAATGCTTCTTCTTGGCGGAAAATGAGAAGGCTTACTGTTCCTCCCATCTTGGTACTTCTCAGCAGGGAGACAACTTCCTCTTGGGTTTTTCCTGTTAAATCTACTCCGTTTACCTATAAAGGATCATTGGGAAAAAAAGAACTTAAATTGCACCATCTACAGCAAAGAATGCCACTGACAGATCAAACACACACAGCAATGAAATATTTGGCTAGAACCACACAATGGCTTTAAGACAGAGCAAGAAGCTAGGCCGGAGTGTGTGAAGCTGCAAAGGTCTGTATAGAGTTACCTTGAAGTGGAAAATTTGGTTTTTATACCCCATTTGCCTCTACCGTAGGGAGTCTCAAAGCAGCTTACAAAACCCTCCCCTTTTCCTCCGCACAAGAAACACTGTGTGAGGTGAGTGTGGCTGAGAGTGTTCTGAGAGAACTGTGATTAACGCAAGATCATCCAGCAGGCTTCATGTGGAGGAGTAGGGAATAGAACCCCATTCTCCAGATTAGAGTCTACTGCTCTGACCATTATACCATGCAGGTTCTCAGTCCTGCTGGAAGCAAAGAAGAAAAGAGCATGTAACTACACAGATAAGACAATTCCTGACCAAGATGTCATGCTAACACTGTTCTCTGGTCTCTATTAATTTCTCTGTAGAACATCTATAACAGCACTGCACACCATGCCTAATGCTACAGCAGAGGCTGAGCTGAGATTCTTTCTCTTCAGCAGGCTTGCAATTACCTACATGCCTGGTAGGGAAAGTTTGTACTCACTGCAGGCAAGGTAGGACAACAGTGACTTCCTTCTCCACCAGGATTGCCTCCCTGCCCCCAATTAGGTATTTCAAGGAACTGGTCCTTGCCGACTTCAGAAATATTTATGGAAGAGATGCATCATGATTGATATGAGCAGCTTTAATTTAATGCACTACCGGGAAAGCATATTTGAATAAACTAGTGGTAATGTTCTAACACACTGAGCACATTCTTTCCTTCTGCTCTCACACTGTGTTACATATTTGGAACCTCTTCAAGTGGCAACTCTCTTCTCAATTCACGCACCCTTTTGCCTGCTGAAAGAATCCAGAGTGCATGGCGTTGGCTGAACCCACCAGTTCTGTCATTTTGCAAAGACTGGGGGTGTCGTTGTGGTTCACTGATTTATGTTTCACTTTCATTTGCATTCAGAGGAGGCTCTATTAATTTAGGAGGACAGTAAGAAGCTCAAATCATGATGCCATTTCCTTCTTTGAAAATAAAACACAAGAGTTTCAAGGCCAACATTTACTACAGACTTCAACATGCCCCAAAATGTTGAGAAACATCCCAACGTGTTCTCAAATAAGCCTGGCAAGCTCTGTTTAGAAGCTCTGCCCTGGCTGATGCCATTTGGAGGAGATACCATATGCCATCAAGTACGGGGTCTTCTTTGTTGTGACGCCTCAGCTCTTCAATGCTCTCTCTGTAACCCTCTGCCCATTATTGGATGTAATGATTTTCAAATGCCTGAACTTTCTTACTTCAGTTTTTTACTTTTTTGAAAAATGTTGTGCTACTTTTGGCTATTCTTTTATGGCTTTTATGTTGTTGCCTACAGTTTTCATTATTGAATGGCTGGTTTTAATTTAGGGCAGTTTTCTGTTACTTTGTGCGGCTAAAATATTATGAAATTTGATTGTTCTCTGAGATCTTAAATGTGTTTACCACCTCAGATGCCTGAGGATATAAAGCCCGAGAAACTGAACATAAACCCATCAATAAACATGCAGTTGCAGAACATATCTAGATACGATTGCAACCTGAGGTCACCTTAATTTAGAATAGAAAGCAAAATACACCCCCCTCCCCACCCACCACAAAAAATCTCTGAAAAATGCCAGATGTCCTAAGAATTTGTCCTTGTTTGCTTGTGATATTCAGTGTACCCAGTGTCTCATTTGCAGCTGCGGGAGATTTACTGAGCATCAATGACGGATGAACCGAGAAGCTGAAATAGATCACAGTTAAAGGAAACCTTGGGGTGGGGGGGTGTCTTTCCATACACTTCCGCAGGGCAGAGTTAGCAATGCAGGTCAGTTAGTTAGTACAAAGGGACAACAATGATGTGAGTCAGCAGGAGATAATGAAATGCATCACGAAATACTACAGAAATTGTCTGAGGAAACCTAACAGCCACTGACATTTATTGCTGGGAACTCTCAGAGAACAAAGTGATGCCCTGGCAGGCATGGGTGAGGGGAAGGGCGAAGGCAAACATGGATTTTTGTTGTTACTGCTGAAAAGTGTAAACGCAGATCCAGAGAATTATAAGAACAATTACCTTGACTTTGGTGCTCAGCAAACTATTACGACAGCCATCAAATAGACAAGAAGGAGTTATGGAAACAAGCCCTGTCAGACTAAGTTTGTTTCTAACCTGAGGTGAAAATATATACTGCTTTACAAAATAAGAGCAAGTGCAATGCAAAAACAACCTTTCCTTCAGTAAAGACAAAAGCAAAATCCAGCACTGCACGTGATTACTGCAAGGGGCTAAAACAGAAAACAGGCAGAATGTGTTAAAAGTTATCAGGCCTATGGTGTATTGGAAAAGGTGTGGAACAAGAACCGGGTTAGCCAACCCCCAAAATACTTGCCACAACACAAGGAAGCGTAACAAATTGATGTACTGTATTAACTGTTACTCATATACTAGTCAGCAATCAATGAACAGAAATCATATCAAATGTCCAAAAAATACTTCTAACACACAGTCCGTTTCTACTCATTCATAGTCCATTGAGAGAACAAGTCAAAGCGCGATGGGACCACAGTCCACTCACCGTGCTACCAAAAGTGTGTGAATAGCCGGAAAAACCAGCTGGGCAGGTTGAAGACGCGGAGCGGCAAAGATGGTCTCTTAACGTGACGTGCAAATTAAAAGACCATCTTTGCTGCTCCGCGTTTGTTAGAAGTATTTTTTGGACATTTGATATGATTTCTGTTCATTGATTGCTGACTAGTATATGAGTAACAGTTAATACAGTATATCAATTCGTTACGCTTCCTTGTGTTGTGGCAAGTATTTTGGGGGTTGGCTAACCCGGTTCTTGTTCCATTCCTATTTTTGCATTCTTGCCTTCTTTGCATCCATCGTATTGAAAAAGGTAACAATTGTGTACTCGACCCGCACAAGTTTCTGCACACATTACTTCCATTCTCCTTCACTTAACACAACTGATTTAGTCTTCTTTTAAAAAGTTGTATGTTTCTTTGTTGAAATTATGATGAACTGATTCTAGATCAGTTTCAGTGTTCTTTTATTTTAGGCATCAAAAGGTGTGTCAAAACCAACAACAGTTTTTTTTGGGGGGGAGGGGGTATATATAGCAGAAATGGTATTTTAAGAAAATATATACAGTATTTTATGTTTTGCATAAGTATAGCTTTATAAGTAAAAGGTAGAAATGTTTAAATGTAAATGTTTAAGTTAAATGAAAGGTTTAAACTTTGCAAAAAAGTTATGCTTAAGAAGTTATGCTTAAGAAGATTTTTTTTTGGTATAAGAAAGTCTGTCTTGAACTTTTGCACCCTTTTCTTTCACTGTAAAAGTTATATGATCTTGAGTGTCTCCGAAGCTAATGGGAGGGATGTCTGACCAGCTTGCCAAGATCTTGCTAGATGTTCTCTGCATAGTCACGTGACCTGCAAATGAGGCACTGTTCCCGCCCCTCTCAGTTTTTAGTTGGAGATTGGCCTAAAGTACCTTAGGACTATACTGGTTTTATAAAGTGACATAATTCAAGTCTCCCAAGCTATGGGAGGCACAGGATCACTATGCTACCTTTTCTGATAAGACAAGCTGTCAGCAAAGGCAGTTTGACTGACAGAGACCTTGGCCTAATTTACATATCAAGGATTGATTTGAGATGACCTCATTGTGATTACTAATGCCTAAACATCTATAAAAGCAGGAGTTCTGAGCTGACTCTTTGCTCTTTCAGCCTGACTCTTTAGCAGGTCTAGAGATGCCATCAGGCACTTGCAGTCTGGACTTTACAACCAGGATGCAAACTGCCACTGGATTCCCAGGCAAGATTCCAACTTTGTTACATGATGTCATGAACTTGAATCGTCCCTAGAGGGAGAACCCTGGAACTCCTACTGGTACAAAATAAGCTGTATTTCTGCCTTCTTGTTTTTATAGCAAGAAAGGAAGTTTGTTAGGTAAAGTCAAAGCTATTTGTTAGGTAAAGTTTGTTGGAAACGTTGTTGGGCAGTCTTCTTGTTCTATTTTATTTGTTTTCTCTTCGAAAACTGTAATATTGACATCGGATTGCTTTTATCTATTTCTTTTTTAAATGCCCTAAATACATATTTATACTTTTAAGTCTCTGGAGTCATTGATTGGCTTTATGGGCTCCAGGGGTTTACAAGGTTGGTTCATCAGGATGGTGACAGTATTTGGATTTGAACAGGATCGGCAGACCATTAACGGGCACCACTCCAAAAGCCTTCTGTTAGTGTGTGCGCGCACATGCACGTGTGTTTGTATGTTCTGGTTCAATGAAGCTGAGGGAACTCAGTGAAAGTTGCCCCTCTCATATATTTTTTACAGTGCACATAACACGAAACTGTTCCAGCTCTGTGCGTGTCAATAGAAAATGTCACAGACTGAATTAAATCGCCTTAGTGACAGAATGCGATTTACAGATGAACTCTGTGATTTCCCGAAAAATGTGGTTCTCCAGAGAAATGAGAAAAGATATATTTCCTGCTACCATTGAATCTGTTTTCCCACCTTGCTCTTCTCACCCTAATCCCTCACTGTTTACTCTCCAACCTATCCATTTCCATTTTGCATTTCTAAATTGCAACTTTCTGGTCTGACCGTTCCAATAGAACTTCCCCTGTGCTCCTTTGTTTTCACTCTGTGTGTGTGTGTGTGTGTGTGTGTGTGTGTGTGTGTGTGTGTGTGTGTGTGTGTGTGTGTGTGTGTGTGTGTGTGTGTGTGTGTGTACGTGTACGTACACACCCACAAAGAAAGCTTGGATGGAGCTAAAATAGGGCAATTCGCTACAAGAAAAGTTAAAAAAGCATTACAAGGGATTTTGTAACTGTCTCAAGCCCATGTATTCTGTAACACATTAAATTCACATGCAATTTGGAAAACAATCCCTTTTACTGATATGCACCACCTAAGAAATGCACATCTCCTTCTCTCTCCTGCAGAAATTTTGTATAAGAAACAGCAACAATAAAGAGATGTCGCTTTTTTGTATTTTTTTGCCCCCTTTTAAAAAAAAGCTTTATGCACTAAAGAACCTGAAGGTAAATAAATTTACCACTTTACTTAATGGCTTGGATTCACCAGTGCATTTCTGTGGATTACAGGATTTTCATCTGTGGAATGGAGTATTTTTGCCTCCCTCCTGCTGGCCAAGTTACTGCTGGGGGGGAGGGGTTGGAGAGAGGGAAATAACTAACAGAGGTGGTATGCTATTGCTTTCCACTCCATAGTGACACTGGCATTCCTTGGTGATCTCCCACCCAAGTATTAGCCAAGGCCGACACTGCTTAGCTTCTGAAATCTGACAAGATCAGGCTAGCCTACACAATCCACATGAGAGTTACAGAGTTATAAGAGTGAACGATACCTATATCATTTCCATTCCCAGATTCACCCACTGAAGGAGCCATTTTTACACAGTGGTGATGGGGATCCAAAAGTCCTACTCATATGGACCCACAATATCTTCCATATCTCGCCAGCTTCAAGGCCTCATTCATCCCAACCTGATGCATCTTGCTCTGCAATTTGTTATAGAGTTAATAGAGTTGTGTTGATATATATTTACATTTGTATGTTGTTATGGGCTCTATTTGTTTATATGTGTCTATATTTTACATATTGTACACCACCCAGAGCCCTTTGGGGGAGGGTGGTATATAAAACTAATAAATCATCATCATCATCATCATCATCATCAGCCATTTTCCTGGTAATATTTTAACAATCAACATTGAACCATATGCTACAAAGAGCAGTGTGGTGTAGTGATTAAGAGTGATCTGGAGAACCAGGTTTGATTCCCCACTGCCTCACAGGAGTGGCAGAATCTTATCTGGTGAACTGGATTTGTTTCCCTGCTCCTACACCTGAAGCCTGCCAGGTGACCTTGGGTTAGTCACAGATCTTCACAACAATCTCAGCCCCACCTACCTCACAAGGTGTCTGTTGTGAGGAAAGGAAGGGAAAGGAGTTTGTAAGCTGCTATGAGACTCCAGACAGGAGACAAAATCAGGGTATAAAGTCAAACTCTTATTCTTCTACTTACTTTCATAACAGGCTGGCAAAGTTCTCTGCAGCTGAAAACTCAACAATGAAATACCATCTTTTAAAATAGCTACACTGAAGGAAAGAAACTGGAGCAGATGGAGAGGTTTTTACACTGGACAGAATGTCATGCATGCTCAATCATGCAACTCAAAGAATACTGTGATGAAGTTGTTCTGCTACTGCATCAGAAACCACACCTGACTGGGAAAAGGGTAGCTTTCATCTCCTGGATGGAGAACCGGAAAGCCTATGCAAATTTACCAGTAAGCAAATGTTCAATACATCAAAGCCTAGATTGCCTCATGGCAGGGAGAGTAGTTTTCCTGGGAAGTGAGGACAAAGGCTTGGGAAGATTCCACCTCAGGACCTGGCCAGAGAACCATCTCTGGGCCATGGGCTCCCAAGATAAGAACAAAGGAATCCTATGAGAATTTACCATGCTGAGGAAACTATGTGAAAGCAATCTTTTTTATTTTATCATTTGAAATAAAGACTTTTAAAACTCAGCAGTTGGAGTGCCTGGTTGGAAAAGAACCCGGATTTCTAGAGGCGAGGCTGGAGCCCTCAGTCTTGAGCTAGTGACATGGTGGCAGCAGCTTAAGGGCTTCCAGCACTCAGGTTGGTCTTGCAACGGTCAGTGATGGATGGGCATGCTGACGGCGGCTGGCATAGCTCCCAACAGAACCGTACAAATGTAGTCAGCTGAGCAATCTCTGTAACTGCACTTATGTTATATTTCTTTGATTTCTGTTTTTCAATAAATCTTTGAGAACTCAGCTGGCCTGGATTCATTGGAGGGAAAAGAACCCGGGATTGGGGCAAGATAAGCGTGGCTCTCCCAAGCTTGATCTCAGTGTCAATCATCATAACAAATACCCTCCTATTCTAGAGATGGTGAGATCCAGCTGCTCTGTACCACTGAAAATACAATCTCGCCACAAGGAACTACTCTTTGTTTGCACACAGCCAACTATTTCCAACTACTGTTATTACTGCTGCTGCTATACAGTGTGGAGGAAGGAAATAATCAAAAACATGACATGCTTTAAAACATCCCTTACAGCAGTTTAAAGGCTTCTCTACAAAGAGAATCCATGCCCCCCTCTAGATCTGGGAAAGAGAATCAGCACCCACCCCCTCCATTTCTATAACATTTAAATACCTTTTAAAGTCACATTTATAACCCACTTCTAACTTCCAATGCACAACCTACATGCATGATTTATACCAGCCATATAAGAGCATACATTTGCATACTAGGATGTATAAATCTATGCTCATTCATGCCATGAATAAGCAAATAAACACAGATTTCTTTCCTCTGAGCTGAATCACTGAAATGTACTGGCATCAAGAAATTGAATTGAACACCAACATTGGGAGTACTGGTATTAAAGAGTGTTACAGAAGATGACATCAGCTGCATCTTAACATAACAGCACCATAACCATTTTTTCTCTGTCATGTATGCACTAAAAAATGCAAATATTTTAAAATGAGACTTTTGTTTGTTGTTTATATAGAAAATAAAGCTGTTACCCATAATGCCAGTGCTGCTAATTTCATAATTCATAGAGCACAGAAATCTGAAGACAATGCTCTTGGAGAAGAAGAGTTTCTGAAACAATACACCACCCTCAAAAAGAAGACTTTTAACTGAAAAGATCTGAAGGTCTCCCAAAAGCTCTGGAACATTCCATCACCTCAATGAGCCGGTCGCCGGCCTTCAATCTCCCATCTTGAATCGCTGCTCCTCTTGGAAGGATGTTTTTCACGTAAATCGGTGCAGAGCCGCCAATAGGAACATCTCTGGACGTGATGCTAAATCCTAGGCCTTCTGTACCTGTGGAAATGATTTAAAAATGCTATTAAGTTTCTTGTGCTCAGGTGTTTATGACTTCCTTAAAGACTACAGTTCAGTTCAAAAACATAACAGCCACACACCCCCATCAATACTTCAGGATTGCTAACAAGAATCACAGCACCAGCACTTAACGTTTTTATAAACAAAAGCTCATCAAAATCATCAAAAACTAGAAACCTTAACCAGCTGCACAAACAACTGCTTCTGGGAAAGTTTTACGCCAATCTCAAAACAGCCACCGACCTGCAACTGTACTGTTGGATTTTAAAATCAAGTCAGTATTAAGCAAACAGAAAATAGTAGATATGTAAGTTCTGGCTCTTCCTTTTTCAACTAAATGTTGTAGAAATTATAGAATCACAGAGTTGGAAGGGGCCATAAAGGCCATCCAGTCCAACCTCCTGCTCAATGCACGATCAGCCTAGACATCCTTGTCAATTTCATTAGACCAAGTTTGGTACTTTCAGCAGTTTTTGAAGGTCTCCGCCACTTGTGACCCTGATTGTTCACTCATGGGGTCTGCTGTTTACTTTTGAGCGAACTGCTTTGTAGAGGAGTTGATTTTCACTCCATCATTTCCACACTCAGCTATGGAAGCCCAAGTACAAAACACTGAGAAATATATTAATAAAACATTATTCCACTTAACTACCCAAATTAATAGCCTAGCTTAACTCTTTGGGGTATGGCAGCTAAGCAGGGTTGGCCCTGGTTAACATGTGGATGGGAGACCTCCAAGGAAAACTGGGGTTGTTTGTCTCGGATTATCTCTTGTCCAGAACACCCTGAGGATGGGGTTGTGACTCTATGGAAAGTTCTTCCTCCATACACCAAAATCTAGTTCTCACTTTACATGCTGTATATCAGTGGTTCCCAAACTTATTTGGCCTACCGCCCCCTTTCCAGAAAAAATATTACTTAGCGCCCCCTGGAAATTAATTTTTTTAAAAAATTTAATAGCAATTAAACAGAAAGATATATGAATTAAGGTTTCTACCTGTGGCCATCACCGCCCCCCTGGATCGCTGCAGCACCCACCAGGGGGCGGTAGCACCCACTGTGGGAATCACTGCTGTATATTATACTCAGGTGCCTTTTGTCAAGTTTCATATGTAAAATTCAACATATCCTTTGGAAACAAACTGTAGTCAGAGCCATATCCGTTTTCAATCACTATTTCCAGGACTTTAAAGAAACACATGAAAGAAACACATAAAGAACATGTGAACTTCACATGTGCACACTCTTTTGACTACAGGAGAGGTACCTGCATGTATGAAGGACTGGGCCATGTCAGTATTGATGGCCAACCCTTACCACTAGATGCTTTTTAAAAGCATGGCCAGAAAATATTACCTTAAATATTAAAGCAGGAAACACTTAAACATAGCAAGTAAATGCTGACACTGGAGATTTGACATATGGCAACCTTTGCAGAAAACTTTCCATTCAATCTGACAACTGTTTTGAAGAGATGTAAACAAACAGGGCAGGCTGGGAAAAGAGGATGGCTACTAACTCAGACAGACAAGGGAAAGCATGGCAATGTACAGCTCCGAGTTGTAGCCATCTGCCTCCAGATCATTTAGGCTAAAAAGAAAAAAGAAAAGAAAAATGCGCAAAAGACACAAGGCTGTGATGATCCCCACAGGACTTCTGAGCAAAAGGCAGAAAACTTTGTGTCAACAGCTCGAAGGAGAAGGTACACAAATATTGGTATCCTAATCTTATTGAAGCACAAGGCATTCCCTTCACTTAGAATTCCTTCCTCATTACCAGGGCTCCCAAGATATCTTACAAACAGCGCATCAACCTCTTCTACCTCCAGATTTTGCATGTTTGAAATTCATAGAGTTGATCAATTTTGTGCTGTAACAGCAGCTAAAGAGGTTTTCATTTTATGTAGAAAATATCCCGGGAGCTCCTAAGATGAGGAAGTACATTTAAATCCTTTAGTGCACTGCGAAGCTGAGAGCAACAAAATCTTTCTACCCTCTAAGGGTAGATGGAATTCAGATCATTATACAAATCACCCAATTGCCATATTCAGAATTACGTTTCAAAAGGCCTAGATCATTTCTGTGGATCTGTTTGCATATATTTTTATTTACTATTACTGCCATTTTAACGTTATTTTGTAGCAAAAATTGAGATTTTATTGCTCTGCATTGTAGTCGTTGGGAAGATCACAGGTACCGTTTTCAAAAGATAAAACGCCAGGATTCAAGAAAGAGCAAATGGGTACTCTAGATTAAAAAAGGCTTCCACAAAAGCCAGTCTGAGGAAACCCTAAAAATTCCTGTTGGGCCCCAAAGGTGACCAGTTAATTCCACAATGTTGAAGGCAGGGTGGGCAGGTGAGCAACCATTGGCAAAAGCCTGCATGGAACATGGAGGAGGTATGGCCAAATTAGATGTGGCATAATCTGCTTCAAAATATGACTTCCTACCCATCAGCAGTGGCTTATGGCTAAGAGCAGGTGCACTCTTATCTGGAGGAACCGGGTTTGATTCCCTGCTCTGCCGCTTGAGCTGTGGAGGCTTATCTGGGGAATTCAGATTAACCTATGCACTCCCACACACGCCAGCTGGGTGACCTTGGGCTAATCATAGCTTTTAGGAGCTCTCTCAGCCCCACCCACCTCATAGGGTGTTTGTTGTGAGGGGGGAAGGGCAAGGAGATTGTAAGGGGGTATAAATCGAACACCACTTCTTCTTCTCCTCCTCCTCCTCCTCCTCCTCCTCCTCCTCCTCCTCCTCCTCCTCCTCATGCCTTCCTTGTTTCCAATGGGGGCTGTGGCAAACTAGTCCCTGGCATGAATGCCAACATTTTCTCTTTATTTTTCAGTCTGAACTTAGTTGTCCTGGAGCAGAAACTTAAATTAAATTACTGATAATCTGGCCTTTCTCAAAGGAATGAAGGTTATGCAGGCATGCCTCCAGAGTGACATTAATGAGAAAAAATGAAGCAAATGGGAATATAATAACCTAAATGTACATCGATTCTCATTGTTATCAAAATGTTTTATATCTAAAAAGAAAAGAGGGGGGGGGGGAACCAAGAATAACATTTTTCGGCATCCCGTTCTCTTCTTCTGAATATACAAGTCTGTTCTTCACAACTCATAATAGTACTGCATCCTTCTCCCAAAGATGGTTCGTGTTTACCTACATACATATTTGGCTGCTATGGAAATCGTGTATTGGATCAGCTGTTTGAGCCAGGATTCGAGCAGCACCCATCTAGAATCTCTCTCATCCTGGCAAGTATTTCCAAATATAGTCCTTGTGCCTAACTCAGTGGCTCCAGATGTTGTCCTGTCGGCAGCTCATCACTGGAGGAGGCCAAGTACTGTGTACTGTCAAGCTACTTGTCTGATACGTGTATTCCACACTTTCCCTCCTCTGTAGCTTTTATCACAGACCAGATTTATCCATGCAGTGAATGGATATACAGTGGATGGACATACCCCTCCCCATCACCCCAGAAGAGCACTCCGTTCCATAGATAACAACTTTTTTAGTAATCCCTGGCTGAAAGTTATCTGGCTGTCCTTGGCCAGAGCATTTTTGACTCCAGCCCTGGCCTGATGGAACGCTCTGTCCAATGAGACCTGGGCACTGTAGCAATTGTTTCGATTCCACAGGGCTGGCAACTCAGCTATCCCATAAAGCCTATGATTGAGGACAGCAATGGCATTTTCCATCATATCCAGCCTCCATGTCCCTGTCCCTAATCATTTTAACTTTCTTCTCCCATTCCATAAGAACATAAGAACAAGCCTGCTGGATCAGACCAGAGTCCATCTAGTCCAGCACTCTGCTACTCGCAGTGGCCCACCAGGTGCCTTTGGGAGCTCACATGCAGGATGCGAAAGCAATGGCCTTCTGCTGCTGCTGCTGCTGCTCCCGAGCACCTGGTCTGCTAAGGCATTTGCAATCTCAGATCAAGGAGGATCAACATTGGTAGCCATAGATCAACTTCTCCTCCATAAATCTGTCCAAGCCTCTTTTAAAACTATCCAGGTTAGTGGCCATCACCCCCTCCTGTGGCAGCATATTCCAAACAGCATATTCCCTTTCCATTTGCTTTCATTCCTTTGGTTAGAATCTTTTCATGGTGCTATTAAGTACTGAAATGGGATTTTAAAACTGGTTTCTGTAAGTTGCCCTCAGCCAGCCATGGGAGAGGGTGGCGTATAAATCAAAGAATATTTTTTTAAAAAAAATTGTCATTCTTTGGAAAGTTTTCATAAACTTTGTACACAGACTGTCTGCATCCCAACAAGCTGTATGCCTTTGAAAGTTCTTTTCTGACCCAACAACTGAGTTCATTATTCATAAGTCGGAGTCCAACTGGCAAGAAACATTTGTACTATCATAATAATTATAGCAATGCTTTATATCTCCCTAATATATCCTTGATGTTTGCAAATGCTGAATTTAAAGTATGTTTAAAAACCTATCAAGCCATGTATTATTTATAAAAAGTTGCTGAAACATATGGCAAGCTCCAGCAGCTTGGTTGAACCGCTGCATATATATTAATGCACAGATAGAAAATATGTAAAATTATGAGAAAATAAGATAAGCATAAACCCTGAGAACACATAAGGTTCACTGAACCTATTTCCCCCTTCCCTTCTGCCCATCGTAACTGCAAGAGTTATTTCCAGATCTTGAATTCTGTGTAGCAAAGGAGACCAGATGCTGAGTGCATCTGTATGGTCCCTGTGCAGGTAAGTTGCCCTTGTAACTCAGTTACTGCCAGATTCAACAAACAAAAGCAATGTCAGAAACTTCAGAAAAAATGACTATCAGTCTGAAACATGGCCAAATGGCAAATGGGGGGAGGGCTCACAAACAAGTGGTGGGAATGAGCTAGGTTTAGAACTGGAGATGAGAAAATTGGGGGGAAACATAGATGTGCAAAGGCTATCACATAGAAGAGGGCAAGCCTAGCATCAGCAGGCTTAAATTGCAGGAGGGTAATGCTAAAACAATGGAACTAAATATCTGGAGGGTTGTGGAGAGAGAGAACTCCCTAACTGAAGGATCATGGCTGGACAGCCATCTGTCAGTATTTCCTGCACTGAGGCCCCTTCTGCACATGCAGACTAATTCACTTTCAATCCACTTTCAATGCACTTTGCAGCTGGCTTTTACTGTGCAGAATAGCAAAATCCACTTGCAAATAATTGCGAACGTGGACTGAAAGGGCATTATTCTGCATCTGCAGAAGGGGCCCAAGTAAGGATATGGAGCGAATGGCCAACCAGACCTTCCAACTTTTATTTATTTTGACATTCATTTTAGTGAATGTTTAGCCAACTCTCCCTCCCAAGCTCAGAGTGACAGCAGGATGGATTAGTGTGAATTACACACCTTTACTAGAAAGGATATACATTTCTGGAAATCCCACGATGAACTGATGAAATCTATAAATAGGCTGAATCATTATAAAAGTGTACAGTCCTTTGCCATAGCAACTTTACCAAAACTAAGCAGGTATTGGTCTTCTCAATGCCCGGACAGAAGCCCACCAGAGGACCATAAACAGGCTCTGCCTTCGGATTCATGATGGAACAAAGACACTAACAAAATAAACAAGTACAGCATTGGGATGAACTCAAAAGGCCCTCTACCCCCAGAGACCACCTCTGTTCTACCACAATGCCGCTCCTGAACGTGCAACTTGTTTCCAAGTTAAGATCAAAATTAATTAGTGTAAGCTCACAGCCAAGCTGCATGTGCAAATGATGCTGCTATTCAGATGCCAATCATTTGTGAAAAATGGGAGTCCACGGGGAGCCAAGCAGCCTCCTCCACTTGAACAACCACTGTGCTAATGCTAGGAAGGAACTATGCACAGCCTCAGTCCATTAACCGATTATTATCTCACTGTGTTTGCAGGGAGGCCAAGCTGGAGCCAGTCCAAGTTCCCATCTTCTTGGGACACAAGTGCTTCGGAACAATAAAAGGTGATACATTGTTGCAATTAATGTTCTTCACGGCTTTGTGTCTAATTAATTTCGCACTTGCTTTGTCCGCTGGGACCTCCTAGAGACCAGAACACCACCGCTTACACGGGTGAGGCTGATACATTGATTGCTGAACGCTTGCTAATTCTCAGTTTCCCCCTCCCTTTTCTTTTATCTCTCTCAGTACTTAAATGCGTTATTATTTGCTGTAGAAAGAAATTAGGCTGGCCTTCGGTAGTATCGTGTTTCCCCGAATATAAGACAGTGTCTTATATTAATTTTTGCTCCCAAAGATGTGCTATGTCTTATTTTCAGGGGATGTCTTATTTTTCCTGTGTTCTGTTTGTCGGGCATGCTTCCAAACAAAAACTTTGCTATGTCTTACTTTCGGGGGATGCCTTATATTTCGCACTTCAGCAAAACCTCTACTATGTCTTATTTTTCGGGGATGTCTTATATTAGGGGAAACAGGGTAGAAATAAGTGTAATGTTCTTCAGGATTCTTCGGCTTCTGTTGTTTAAAGTATCAGATGTATATGCAGAAAGCTCTTCCAGTGGTAAAATTTCTGAAAATATAACCCAGTAGGATCAACCCTTCCAAAGTCTGTAAACACATCACATTATTTCCAGAGCTTTAAAAACGTACTCTCATCTCAGTGGGACCGGCTTCGGAAGCCAACGTGAGAGCAATTGTTGTCAGAAGTTGTTTGGATACAGGTGAAGAAGAAAAGTTGTTGCTGTAACCAGCATGTAGAAATGCTGTTGAAAGCTGAATTTTCTCAGACTAAAATTCCAAACAGCTGTATTAAAGTCTTCTCATCCATGTTTACTGCTAATTCTTTTAACAACAAAAAACAAAAGCTGAATGTGAAAAGGAATATCCTCTTCATGATTGAGAGAAAGGACCAGAGGGATTAAGAGTCGGCGTGATGTGGTGATCGAGGCCGACAGACTCCAATCTGGAGAACGAGGTTCAATTCCCCATTCCTCCGCATGAAGCCTTCTGGGTGACCTTGGACCAGTCACAGTTCTCTCAGATCTCCCTCAGTCCATACAGAGGAAGGCAATGGTAAACCACCTCTGTTAGTCTCTTGCCTTGAAAACCCAACTGGGTTGTCTTAAGTTGGCTGTGACTAGACAGCTGGGCAAGCGGGGGGGGGGGGGAGAGGAAGCAGAAGAGTGAGAAAGTGAAGGCTTCTGATTCTTTCTCAAACCTGACTCTAAGGCCCCTTTCGCACACGCAAAATAATGCGTTTTCAAACCATTTTCACAACTGTTTGCAAATGAATTTTGCTATTCCGCACAGCTTCAAAGAGCACTGAAAGCAGTTTGAAAGAGCATTATTTCGCATATGCGGAATGAGCCTATATTTTACATTTATGCACTTTGTTTTTTGCCAGTGCACTCTGGAGTCACTTTGGTGGGAAATGTTAAACTTTCCATACTTTGTAATTTTGGGTACTCATCTACAAACCAGGAAATTTCCCCAGGTTTGCAGAAATATACTCTAGGCCTGTGTGGCTCTTGGTTTGAGATGACAAGGACAGGAGAGATCACCCAACACTGTTTGACATATGACGGTACCTGCAAGTTGCAAAATGAGCCCTAGAATGTTGGGTGTGGTCTTCACATTACCATACTTGATGAGTATTTTAGAGAAGTATCACTAATTCAGAGAAGTATCGCCATTAAGTTCTCTCCCAATCAGCAGACTTTAAACTTTCTGGTTTAAAAAAGGGGGAAGGATAGCAAAGCTATATATAACAGAGCAATAGCAACAGGGGAAAGTTGAGGACTACAAGTGTATTTTATCTCTGCTGTTCTTTCCAAAGAGGTGCCACTGCAGAAAATCTGCTCTCATTTAGTGAATTGTTCGTCAAACGCAAATACTATTGTCTGATGGGCTTCATTAAAGTCTATTATGCACAACACCCCCACATCCCGCTGCCCACTTGGGATTGGTAAAAACCATGCATTGTAGTGTCACATGGATCATGACTAAGTTAATTTCTTTTTAATTATACCCTTTTCAACAGTACTAAAAAAGATGTGATTTTAAGATCCTTTCGCGTTGGAGATCCACACCTCCAAAATTGTGTGCTTACAATCACAATAATTGCATGAGGAAATGACCAGTTAGAAACCTGAACTGGTCATTTGAGAATGAAATTACTGCAGCTGCATGGGCAATCAACGTAATTACTCCAAGTATTTGGGATGCCTATTTGCTGAAGTGCATGAGAGAATTTGGGGCCACTGTGCGTGATCCCCAGCAAAGGACACGTCCTCCATATCCTCAAACTACTCAGTGATAAAACGGCCTCTCTAGCCTTTGTACTCAACTCACTGGGGGAATCTCCTGCATCTGTCATTTCTTTCCAATTCTGAGTGGTTACAAAAAACTTATCCATGGAGGAGGCTGATAAGCAGCTGGATCTCAGGAATATCTGAAATTCTGCCATGCAGAAGCTGTTAACAGGGCCAGAAGCTATTCGATGTTCACGATCTAGCTACCAGGAGACATTAGAATTGGTTTCCTTATGTACTGTGGGGTCAGAGGTGGGATCCAGCAGGTTCTCACAGGTTCCTGAGAGTAGGTTACTAATTATTTGTGTGTGCCGAGAGGGGGTTACTAATTGGTGATTTTGCCATGTGATTTTTGCCTTAGTTATGCCCCTCCTCTCAGCAGTAGCGTGCAGAACTTGAAGCAGTCTAGCAGGAGGTGCACCGGCGAGTGTGGCAGCCTGTGCCTGCATGCATTCATTTCCCGCCCAAGGACCGGCGCAGCGGCTGAGTCCTTGCCACAGCCCTGCCCAGGAATGCCCTGCCCCCGGAATGCCCGACAACGCCCCTGTCGTGCCCCGCCCAGGCCTATTGGCGCTACGCTACAGTTTGAATCCCACCACCATGGGAACCTGCTACTAAAATTTTTGGATCCCACCACTGTGTGGGGTTCTTCCATAGCTGGATCATGCATGACAACAACCATTAGCATGGTTTCATGCTAATCATATTTTCTTCCAAGGAACATTGCAAACCTGTTTCAAAATCTGGATTCAAACTCTAGTTAATAGCAGAGATACTTAGCAATGTTGAATGGTACCACTAAATCATGGTTAGATCATAAAAGTAAGGGGTCAAATCGTGGAGAAGGACAGAGGGAATATTTTCCCATTTGGACACATAGCTCAGGATTATTATGCTCAACAATAACCCACAAAAGCAGTCCATTTGAATACCATAATTTCCAAGATGCCTGCTACTTCCCACAGATAGCTTATTTTCTGTGTGTGAAATTAAAGTGCACCAAGGGCCTTTTGGGGGTGCAAAACCAGCTGGAGAAACGAAGCTTTAATATACGTGAAGTGCAAAACCCTAGTCATATTAGAACTTCAGCAATGGCCCCTAAATCTGTATGCGAGCAATTCAAGCCCCGACCTTTAACCAAAGATAAATAGATATCAATTTTCATTTAGAAAAAGCCAACAAACATTCTGCAATGACAGGAGCATATTACTGACCTTCTCTTCTGACTTTATTAAACAGCTAATTCCTAGGAAAGATCAAGTTATTTGAAATGCCAAAATGGCAATAAATATTAAGAAATCATAACGGAAGCAAGCACGATAACTGGGAGAACTGTCTCATTTTGTCATCTGCTAGGGACTCAGCTCACACATCCAGCAAAAAGAACGACTTTAATAAGGGAAGCCGCTCTCCTTGGTTTTTATATCCAGTAGAGGCAATTTGTTCACTCTAAATCATTTTTTTTCCAAAAAGACGGTCCCAAAAAGAAGAGGATTTCCGGATGATGGCTGGCGTGTCTGTGTGTTTTGTGCGTGTGTGTGTGTGTGAGTGTGTGCATGCGTGCGCCTTTGCATGCCCGGAAGGAAATTTTAATCTAATGATGGTAATTGGCAAAATAAGTGCTGCCCGTTAGTGGAAGAGAAAGCACGTTGCTTAGGTTTCCATAAAGCCAGCCGTATTTATAATATCCTTCATTAAAAATAATCAAAGGCAATCAACATCTCCACTCTGCACATATTTATAATAAACTACTTGGGGGTATACTTAGGCGCTCTGCTTCATTTGTTGCTCCGCATGCACATTCTCAGCATAATCAAATGAGAACCAAGGCACAGACAGGGCTGTTTTTCCGCAGCAAATGTTAACGATAAAAAGCCAGTGGTTTGAAAGGGGAATCCCGCCTGCTTGCATCACAAATGATGGCACCAGGCATCACAAGCTGAAGCTATGGCACAGCAGCAGAACACACCAAGACTAAGGCCCTTTCCGCATGGCGGAAAGGGCACCTCTCCACCGGCAGAAATTATGCCGGTGGAGGGGAGGGGGCCATTCACACGGGAGCATGCGAGCAGCCCCTGGAGAGCCAGCGCAAAAGAGGCGGCTCCGCACAGAGCCGCCTCTTCTGCGTCCCCCCACTCACCTCGTCCTCTAGTGTCAGTCTGGAGGGTTGCAGGGACCCGCCCATGCTGCCCTCCGACCTCCAGGGGTCAGAGGGCAGTGTGGGCAGGTCTCAGCAGCCCTCCAGACCAACGTTGGAGGATGAGGTGAGTTGGGGGGCGGGAAAGCGGCTGTTCACACCGCACCGATGGGAAGCGGCGCCTTCACACTGCTTGGGGCCGCACAGGACGGCACTGCTGCATTGCAGTAGCCCTGCCTGTGCGAACAGCTCCCCAGGGACCGGTGTTTTTCCATCCCTGGGCTGCTGTTTTTGGCCCTGTGTGGAAAGATCCAGCATCCAATTATGGAACACTGCGCTTTAGAGACGGAGCCAGGGAAAATGTAGCCCGGTGCAAAATCTGAGTTTTCCACTCCCCACCCCCTGAACGGGCAGCCACCATCCCCCACCACGACCGAACAACGTTTTTTTGTACCAGGTCTTGAAGTCAGTGTATAGATCTGGGAGGAAGGAGGAGGGGTGATTTTCTGCCCCCCCCCACATGACTAAATGGCCACGGCCCAGGGATATTTGACCCCATGTGTCCCCCTGGGTGGTACACTCCTGCTGAGATTTAAAGAGCCCTGTCAGTAGCAGGGCTGGATGTAAGAATTTGGCGGCCTCTGAGAAAAGAAATCCAGAACTGACAAACCTGCAGTTCTTGCCAACACAAGGGAAAAACAGAAAGGGCAGTATTGATAGGGCCACAGGGGAAAGCTGCCATCAAACTGGCACTAATATTAACTGAGTTGCCAGAATGGTTTAGCGGCTAGAGCAGTGATGGCGAACCTTTTCGAGACCGAGTGCCCAAACTGCAACCCCAAACCCACTTATTTATCGCAAAGGGCCAACCTGGCAATTTAACCTGAATACTGAGGTTTTAGTTAGAAAAAACGGCTGGCTCCGAGGCACGCATTGCTCAGGAGTAAGCTTAGTGAAGCAACTGTGCAATGCTTCCAATGGGTGAATCACGATCCTAGGAGGGTTTACTCAGAAGCAAGTCCCATTGCCAGCAACCGAACTTACTCCCAGGTAAAGGATCATGCCCAGGCCAGCCTAGATGTGTATGTGTGTGTGTGTGTTGGGGGGGGTGATTTTCCACCCCCCTCCCACATGATGAACTCTGTGCACAAGTGCCCACAGAGAGGGCTCTGAGTGCCACCTCTGGCACCCGTGCCATAGGTTCGCCACCACGGGGCTAGAGTGTGAGACTAGAACCTGAGAGTCTCCCAGTTCAAATCCCCACTCTGCCATGCATCTAGGCAAACTGGAGCCTGGGGACAAAACCTGAGTTTGCCCCCCCCCCCCCAAGGACGGCCACCCTCCCCCACCACGACCAAATGATTTTTTGCACCCGGTCACAAAACACCTCCCACCCCCAGCAAAACGTACATGAGCCCTTCACATGTAATACGTGGGTGATCTTCATAATAGCTTTCCAAGGTGAGCCAGTTTTATTGTCTTGATTGGGAAGCGACTTATGAACTGGTGAGCTCTCCTATCAAAGTTCATGCTCTTCACCACCACGCTTCACCAGCTCTGAACTTCAACACCTAGAATCTGAGCTTTGTGATCACGTAACAAAGGCCACACCACAAAGGAGCATTAGACACACTTTAAATTCACTTGCCGCCATGAGCTCAGATGTACCTAATGTGAATTGGGATTGTGGCTAGTATTTGCCCCCTTACTTAGCCAAGCACAATTTCTTTGCAAGTTTGAGTTCCAACTAAATCCACAGATTTTAATTTCACATTGCATGTTTTTATTAATTTTGTGTTGCAACGATCTGCACTCTCAACACTTACTGCTGAGAAGCTATAAAATGCTATTTAGTCCACCACTTAGTCAAAATTACGGCTGCAATTATATAAGCGGTAGGAGCACTATCTCCACTGCTGACTGAGAAAATCAGAAGCCCATGTAATCTCCCAGTGGTGGTTTTTGTAGGTTTCCCTCTTTATTGATTCCATTAAAGATGAAAAATTGGTAAATCACTGTAGTGACTGAGTTTGTCTAAGTACAGCAATTCCTCACTCAGCTATGTCTCCCCTCCCCCGCCCAAATCAGCTCATCTTAAGCTGATGGCCTTAAGTATTTTTGAAGGCGCATCAACAACAGAAGCTAACTGTCAACTCAACCTTATGTCATCCAAGTTTGTAGAGCTTAAAACTCAGTAACCAGAAACATGCAATCTGGTAGTTCACATGAAGTTCACAAAAATTCTGCAGTATCACAGCAATGGAGAGAAAAAAATTAATCATTATTTAAGCCCCAGTCAGAATCCTCTTTGATATGCTCCATGAGAAATAAGTGTATGTTAATTAATAAACGTGAGTGGCACTAAACTTAACTGTTAAATATGATATAAATAAAAAGATGCTATTTGCCAGCTGTCATAAAGAAGAGACATTGAGGCACTAGCTAATCTTTCTTCATCACAACAAAATACCTGGTTTTTCACCAATGTATTCTATAACTACTTGGCAAGCTGTTTACAGATATTATCACACACTTGAAATGCATGGTGTATAAAAATGTTATTATGTCCACACATAAAAAAAGTGGGGATTTCTACCCACTAATCGTTGTTCTCTGAACATCTATCTGGTATGGATTTATGATTATTACCAACAACAGCAATAATAACAACAACAACAACAGCTCATCTGAGAAATATTTCATCCAGATTCTTGGAAACTGAAGATGTCTAGCATAAGAAATACAAGGGGGTCTGTGCTAGCCCAGGGGAATTGGTGAATTTTTAGATTCTTTGAATCATTGGCTCTAAGGCTTTATCACAAACAGCATTTGAAACTCTTTTCCGTTTCAAAAGTGGTTTCTGTTTGAGGAACAAACAACTCCAAAGGCTCCTTTGAGCTCACAGAGTTCTTTGCATCCTGGCCATTACACGCAGGTTACTTATCCTTGCAAAGAACTTTTTAAACAAGTCTAACAATATTTACAATCACAAAAACCATTCAAACCTTTTTTGTTTTGTTTTTTCCCCACACACAATTGTCATGCACAATATACTAACTACAAACTTATGACTTGTTGGCTCTACGTGGTCATGGGTAAAAGCGGTAGAGTGCTAGAAAGTGTGCGGAACAGGTCCGCTGTGCTTCTTTCCAGATAGGAACTGGCCTGCTGAAATGTATGTTTGTATACACCAAGTTTTTAAAAAAGAGAGTACTGACACTTCTTACCTTTCCTCAGCTGTATATTAAGCCTCTTTCCTATCCTTTTGGTGTTGTAGCCGCTGTTTGAAGTGGGCGTGAGAACTTTTTGTGGTGATGGAGATAGGCCCAAGGGTGGTTTTCCTGATGAATTCACACTATGAGGTAGTTGTGAGTAAGAGTCCGTCTGATCTGCTTGATTGTTCATTCGGGGTATTCTTTGCAACGTGTGGTGTCCAGAGTGGTTAATGCTCTTACTGTCAATATACTGGGAATCTGGGCTAAACCGACTGGAGTAGTAAGGATTCTTCTCGCTTTGAGACAACTGTTCATACAGTTCTTTCTTCGCTGCTGGAACTACGTGGAACCAAATAATGGGTGTACGCATGGCTTGACGGAACATATGCTGTGCTCTAGGTTTTAGAATGAATGGAAAATTAGCAAATTAAGACTGTCAGACTAGAAGACATTACAAGTATAATTACTGATGTTAATTAGGCATCATGAAATGACATATTGTTGAAACTGAACTGTAAACTAAATGATGTTCTCAGACTGATCCATTATAAATGCCTTTGCGGCTGAGGTACATTTCTATTAAGTCAGCACAATTTAATGTATTTTCTTTGATAAAATACTTCACAAAAGTATATTTGATTACTGGCCAAAGTCTTTTTTTCTAAAATGCCATACACATTGTGACTTTCCATTCCCAAAAAATCTCTGCAAATTTTTTTATCAAAAATGAGAACATGTAAGCATATCAGTTTACTATGCATTTTACTTAATAACTATACATTGCTCTAGGTTAATCAATATTAAATTGTCTAGTTTCCATATTCAAGTCCTCTATTTCTTCTATCCAATGAAAAGATTGATTTAACTATTTCTCAGGTCCTGTAAGACAAAGCAGGCCTATGGTTGAGGCAGCCACGGCAATCCATCTAGCAGGCCTCTCTCTCCCCCTCCTTCCTCCCTCTCCCACCGCCCTATGAAATGATTCTGTCTATTTCTCTTTTAAAACTGGCATAAACATTTTAATTGTCTTTTATATCACCTGGATAAATTGCTTTTAGATTTTATTGTTTTGTTTCATGCTGGAAGCCACTCGAGCCCATAAGGGGCAGGAAGGCCTATAAATAGAATGAAACAGATATTTTCTGAATGGGCATTTCATAAGTCCACTTATATATGCAAAGGCACCGTTAATCAGGGAAGTTCTGGTGCAAATAGAAGTGGCACAGGGATCATGACTTGCCTGCCAGCAGTTTGCATGATCATGAAAGTGAAAGTCATTTTCCAGTATAGTAAAAGCTTGTTTATTTAGAGATCTATACCTAAACATTAGCATAGGATTCATAGGATTATGTATGATGAATTTCCCCAGTGCTGAGTCCAACAGATAATAACCAACAGACAAAATTGGACCCAATCCAGCTAACCTCTGTGCTTTTTAGAGTGTTCATTTTAAATGAAACAAAACAAAAAGATCTGTAGTTTGGATTTGTATCAAAGCAACATGCAGGCGGCTTCAAGTCAATGCAATCCATGGCATATAAAAGACCATTTTGTATCAGTTCTCCCCAGTTTTGAAACTCCTGTATATGTTTGCAAATGGCATTGCTGGGGTTATAAACAATGCCTTCTGTTTAAATGGGTACACATCCTCCAATGCACAAACTGTAGTCAAACACACCCTATCCTGTTTTGCAGAGATTTCTCCCAAATCTCCCCTTTGGAGAGATTTCTGATTTCACAATACTTACGTGCGTGTAACTGCCCCTCCCTAAGACTACTTTGTTTGGTGACGCTCCAGAATACAACTGCAGCATATTCTAGGAGTCTCTGGATTGAAATTACTGATGGAAATATTAGACACAGGTTGTCTTGATTTGATTTAATGAAACATATTAAATTGTAAAGTTATACTTACTGCTCAAATCTTCTGTTGCGGAGGTCTCCATCATTAATTCTGACAATACAGTCATTTTCATGAAAGAGGTTTTCTTGCTCTGCTTTCCCACCTTTCTCTAATCGCTTTACTAACAGCCCCAATGTTCTAGAATATAAAGATAACCCAATCAGTGTTAAGAATAGTAATTTAACAACATAATAAAAGCTTTGCTGGATCAGAAAAATGGTCATCGTTACATCATGTTCCATTTCCCACAGAAGTTAATCTGTAAACAAGGCACGGCACCATGCCACTGGCCAACTAAGACTAGCTCCACCCCTGGGAATGCCCCGTTGCACTGACAGGGTTGGCAGGAGCACAGGAACACTGGCACAGCACCCAGTGCCATATCAGGCATTCCAAAGGGCTGCCATGGCCACTCATTGGTGTCTTTGCCTCTCCACTGGGAAAAATACCCCAGGAAGGGCAAATCCATCGGTGCAGTCCCATTCTGTCCCCCAAACAGCTCCCCCCTTGGATCGGTCTGTAAGAAACTTATTTCCAGCTTTATCATTTACTATACTTTAGATGCAGAATAGGAATATTAATATCTGTAACAGAATTTATTCTATTGGTATATAATGAGGCTCACAAAACTGCAAATCGAGCGTTGATGCAAACTTTCACAAGACGGCACAAAAATACTTGTGCAAAACTGCACAGGGCTAAAGAATCTTTATGTACATCTCTAGTCTAGCATCCCTTCTATTAAGATTACACTGGAACAAGAAGCACAACTATTATTTCAGAATGGTTGTAGATTTTTAGAACGGTGCAAACCTTACCAAAAAAAAATCTATTTTTCCCCTGTGAACCTCTACCCTCAACCACGTCTACATCAAGCAGACAAAATGCACTTTAAAGAAAGCTTTTTACAGGACTTCATGATCAACAAAAGATGTTTTGAAATATTCATGGCCAGATGCATTAAAGCAACTAAACACATTTTAAGTTTTTAAAAAGCGGCAACACATCAGTCAGCACTTTGAACTTTCAAACCCATTCATTTTAAAAGTATGACTTTGAAGAAAGTAAAAATGGCAAAGATGGCTTTTATACTGTTATCACACCATGCAAAATGTCCTCTGCTTCCCCCTAAACCTATGCTAATGTGGGAGATTGCAAGGAAACCCCACTTGTAATTTCATCAGGAACTGATTGTAAGAAGGAGGTTTCCAAACCACATCCACTCAACCAACCACTTACCCACCCACCCACCTACCTATCTGATTTTTAGGTTGCCCTTCCCCAATGGGCTCAGGGTGACTTACAGCAAATAATTAAGATATCTAGTAAAGTTCCAAAACCAATACCAGTAAACCCTGGCACCCCTTAAAATTGAGGGATATAGATTCACATACCATCCCCAACGCTAATGTACTAATCAATCATGCTGGGGATGGAAAAGGAAGGAGGAAAGAGAAAAGAGAGGCCAGCGAGATGAAAATCATTCCAATATATGGTCTTTTACACTTTTGGTTTTCTGGTTAGAACCTCAAATTAATTCTATATGCAATGAACCTTACAAAAGTAAGATTCTGGCAAATGGGGGGGGGGGGGCAGAAGTATTTGTTTGTTTGTTTCTTGTTTGTCTTCTAGGCCACCCTTCCTGAAATGGGCTAAGGGAGGCTTTCAACAAAGAAATTGTCCATCTTGGACATCATCATATAACAAAACCCATCAATCTGATATAAAATTCCACAGTCCAAAGAAACCTTGGCACCTTAAAATCGAGGACATCAAACATAGCCAATACTCGCCCTCATCAATATCTTCAAATTGGAGATGGAAAGAAGAGTAGGGACAGGGGGAAGACAGGCCAGCCCAATGGAAACCATTGCTCTCCTCAACCATGGGCCTAGCAGAACTGCTCCCTCTAACAGGCCCTGCAAAGTTGCACAAAATCCCACAGGGCCCTGATCTCCCTCAACAGAGCATTCCACGAGGCCGGGGCCAGGGCCAAAAAAACCCTGGCCCTGGCTGAGGATAGCCAGACTGTTTTAAGGCTAGAGGCCACCAGCAGACTGTCATTTGCTGAGCGCAAAGTTCTTTGGGGAACACATGGGGAGAGGCAGTCTCACAGGCATGATGGTCCCAGATGGTCCTCAGGCTGAGAGAAACCCATGCTAAGTAAAGGCACACTCTATGTATTTCAAAGCATGAGGGCAAAGTTTTATAGAATGTAGGAGGAAGCCATTCCCTAGTTCAGTGTTGGCAAACCAATTGGCCATGCTGGCAGGGGCTGATGGGAATTGTAGTCCATAACATCTGGAGTGCCAAAGGTTTGCCACCACGGCCCTAGTTCATACTTCACATGAAACGTTTACCTACTCTCTGATCTCTAGCTACCAGAACGTCATATCAGTTACAACCAGAAAATTGTCTTCAACTGACATTTATTGTTGTCAGGCATCTTAGAATCTTTAAACTCCCTGTTCCTTATGCAATCATTCTCATTACTGTGTACTTATTGAACACAGATAGTATTTAATTGCTATGTGTGAGGCCCACTTGGGACTGACCCCTCAGCCGTGCAATAATTACATCTCTTCAGATGCATAGGATGTTTGCTCATGCAGCTCTGGAAAGTCATTTCAAAACAATATTTGCGCATGCAAGAAACAGCATTTGAACCAAGCTCTCCTACATTAACTTGTGGGTGTTAGTTAATGAGAGTAATTGCAGTTTTGACACAGATTATTTTTGTATTATACATTATTATCATATGACAGGATTAATAAGATTTCAGCTTGTTTAAGGGCTTATGTGGCTAGGTTTGTGACGAGATGTGTTGTGTAGTCGGCAAGATGTGCTGTGAATGGTTATAAGATTCAGGATACAGTTTCCTTTAAAATGGAAATCAACGGACTCTCGTTACTGCAAGATAACATTAACGTGCTAATTAATAAACACTGAACTGTCTGGGAGAAGAAATGAATGAAATATTAACAACCTGTCCAAATGTAATTTTTCAAGCTGCAGCCCTATTATCCTTAACAAAAAGAAATTAAAGAAGGAAATGACCTGTTGCCATTCATTGGGAAAGTATGGCTGTTTGGAGAAACTAATAAATGGCAACAGTGTCTCTCATGCCATCTTGTTTATGGCTGATGAAGTTTGTTAAACTGGTCAATTTAATTGAAGGAGGGGAAACACACCAAAACATTTTGTTGTTAAATGGGAAAAATCATCCAATTAAGGGAATTGGCAGCACTTCTACCTAACTTGGGGGGGGGGGGGGATCGCAAAATGTATGCCTAGTTTATGACATTAGTGACTGAGTTACTTCAGAAACTTTTGATGGCCTCCCCCCCCCCCCAATCCTACAAGACCCTAGATCGGGGGTGTCCAACTCTGGGATTTCAGATGTTCATGGATTACAGTTCCCATCAGCCCCTGCTGGCATGATGGGAATTGAACATCTGAAGCCTCAGAGTTGGACACCCCTGCCGTAGATTCATATGCTGTTCCAAATGTCCCCTGCCATCTAATAGTATTTTGGGAAGATCAGCAAGTTGCAGTGGCAGGGGGAAGCAAAGAAGCTCTCTGTCAGTGGACAATATAGTCAGGCACCAGCTAATAGAACGGTGTCCTATCACTCTTGTCTATTAATACAGAACATTCCCTCCACTCTAGTAAGCCTTTTTCTAACAGCAGGGACTCTTCTTCCAGAGGAAGGATCCATACACTGGAGCAGGGCTCAATACTACTCTGTTCCAGAGAAATATGATAGTACGGTCAGTTGAGCTGTAGCTGTTGAGAAAATTGTACACTTCTGCATTAGAATTTAGTCTTGAACAAATATGAGAATTATCATTATTTTACATGCTGCCTTTGTCAAAACCATTATTTTTTGTGCATTACTGAATATGATCCTTTGATACAAGAGCATTTATAGTTCATTGAATGGCTTTCAAATGGAGGGGGGTGCAGGACTAGGTAGACACTAAGACGCAGGCGGAGCATTCTACAACAAAGAAGGTCCGGCATGCTTTGTTCTATGGCGGAGGCATGTACAACCCTATTATCTTTCTGTGGAACACAGTACATCTGAGTAAAGTGTAACATACAACCCACTACCTTTACTATATTAGACAGAAGTGTTTTCAATCAGTACTGTAAGTGGCAGTCCTGATAACACTTTTCTGGAAGGAAGCCCTGGAGAATATAATGGATTTTCTCCTGAACAGAGCAATTTAGGATAGCTCCCCTTCACCTAAGTTAAAGGAAAATTTAGTCAGGATCCAACTCAACATGTCTTCCACAATTCAGATAGTTGTTTCCTGGGGAACCCTTGACTTACTTAATTTAAAAAAACCAACAACGGTCAACAAGACTTCGTGAAAGGGAACTTGTTCAGTGTAGCAAGTTCTTTCTGTAACATGTACAGCCACAGACTAATATTATAATATTTTACAGTACACTTTTCAGTTCACATGAAGGACTACTAAGACTCTGAAGAATTGGTCAGTGCTCTGAGTGTGTCTCCAAAACCTCTCACCACAGCATTACAGGACAGCAGTGTATTTGAAGAAGGAGCTTCCTGACAGAATTGAGGGGCAGAGATCCCTCAACGATTATTTTTTTTAAATCACTGGTCACTTCCATACATGTGATTTATTTGACTCATACTTAATTTGACTCATACTTAATTTTTAAAGTATACATTTTATTAATTAAATAAGAGGTTTACAAATTACTAGCCTGATCACATCAGATCTCATCAGCTAAGCAAGGTCAGAGACAGGCAATGACAAACTACCTTTGAACGTCTCTTGCCTTCAAAACCCGACAGGTCACCATCGGCTATGACTTGACGGCAATTGTGCATGTATTCCAAGCGATGTGGTTAATTTCACCGATTAAATAATTTGCAAAATAAAAAGTTTCATAATCTATCATATACTATGCAAGCCTATGCAGTTTGCCATGGGCTTTCACTGGATAAATTCGGCACAGAATTGCACTGTTAGAACTACAGCAGTCATGCAGATGTTTCAGAGTATTTGCCCTATGCCTGTGCTAAAATACTGATTACATCCAGATGAAGCAGTCAAAAAGAAATGCTCATAAAGACAGTTTCTGCTGTCAACAACAACAACAAACTCCATTATAGAATGTCAATGAGCATTTTCCCCACAGTTTGTTTTCATTAAGGGAAACCATGGTGGAACTATTTAGCAGCATCTCTGAATGTGGTCCTTTGGGGAGGCAATTTCTTCAGTATGTGCTTCAGAGACTGATGGTGTTTTAAAAGGCACAATTGTAATGTATTCTTTTCTTTTCATTCAACTGTACCATCTTTAATAAAAAAAAGTTTTAACTATAAACTATCCAAATGTGCATCGAACACCCATGAATGTATTCCAGTAACCTAATACAACTTGTAATACCACTTAAGTCCCATCGTGGCTTCATAAGATTCAATGAGTTAATAACAACTAGTGGGAGATACACAGACTGCCATTTTGAACAGCTCAGCCATAAACATTACAGGTTTTTCCCAAACTCTGAATTATACCATTAGAGAATACATCCATCTTTTCCAAAAAAAAAAAATCATTACAAATCTTTTGCACTAAGAAATGTGATAATATACTTTCCATAAGATTTAAGAAATTTGTAACATTTTAAAAAGAGCTCAATTGTGTCTGGAATTTATCCAGGGTTTGAGGGTCACACCTGCCATACTTACTATTACACAGATAAATAAGCTTACTATTGGTGCTATTCCTTTCTTTCACAAAGCATGTTTTAATTTTGTAATGATGAACCATTAAGATCTCCACGGGGTGAATGAAGTGAAAACAAAGAACGTCTGTCACAATCAGTGGGAGATCTGATTTAGGGGGTTCCCATTATTCAAAATGCAGCTACCACAGGAAATTAAACAAATTAAATGCTCTTAGACTTATTCTAAGAGACCTATGATACGGCCTCTGGTTGGAATGGCCACACGCTACTGAACTGTTAAGCCATGCTTACTGAATTTCTACTAAGGGTAAGGGGTGTGTTCCTGTGGCATCTCTCCACAAACCAGAGCCTCTGGATATGAAACAATGGCACAACTATTATTACTGGAATGGCAGACTGTTTGCAACATGCGCAATGATGAACTTATATATATATATATATATACTGGTACACATATACTCATAGGGAAAAATTTATTAATGCCGATCTGTCTCTGTACTCCTGTTAGTTGTAACAACAAGGGGTATCAATAGATGGGAAACATGATTCACTGAATGAGAATGCCATTAACATGGGGGGGAAATGATGTTTTACAATCAGTAGAGTCTTAGTTGAATCTCTAGCAATTCCAGTTATGTGGCAGACCTAGGAAACACTTCAGTCTGAAACTTTGCAAGAACACTGCCAATCTGAAAGCACAGGGTTTCAACAGGTGGCCAGTGGCAAACTGACAAAATGAAGCTCCGTAGCTTTAAAAAAGATAAGTTGATGCAGTGAGAGAGATTGTATTTTGCAGGCAAAAGGCCACCAGGTTAACCCCTAGCATTCCCAGTTAATGCAACTAAGATAGCAGGTATTGAGAAAGAGTTTTCTCTGTCTAGGGCCTTGAAGATACCTCCTCCTGCCATTCCACGGGCAGACAGGTTTATTTATTACATTAGATCTAAGGCAGTGGTCCATGGAGGGGTAGCTTTATATATAATTAAGGAAAAGACATTTTGCCATGTGTGTGCATCGAGGAAGACATTACTTTTTTGAAAATGGAAATCACATGAAGCTTCTACTCCTGCTGGGCAGGCATATCATGGACTCATCAAGGCCAGTATTTTGTGTACTCTGACTGGGAGTGACTCTCTGCACGGGCCAATAAACCCGGGCTGAACACAGAATAAAACCCATGTTGGGAGGGGAAACTTCGCATGGATCCCACTCCTAATGTGAGTCCACTCCAGGTTTCCCCACCCCCCACCCCGGGTTTTTCAAGAATCACACTATCTGCGATCCTTTAGTTGTAACACGGATTGCAGCCGCTTGCAACTGTTTCCTGGTTTTTAAATGTCCTCCCTGCACAGCTACACAGCATGAGAGGTGCGAAGGCACAACGGCGAAGGCACAATGGCAGCCCGCATTGCTTCCACAGGCTCCATTCACTGCCTGCACAGAGGCATGCAAACAGGACAGCAGGAGAGCAGGAGAGTTTATCCTGCCTCCAACCTGCTCTCCAGGTGCTATGTGGAAGGGGCCTCTGTCTTTCACATCACTTACTACAGCACCCTTTTAACAGGCAATGCTAGATGTTGAAGCTGGGACATCAAAACAGAGCATCTCTCACTAAGTGACATCCCCTTTCCAAAGGAAAAACAGACGGTAGCTTCTCAATATAAGGAGAACAGCCTTTACTGACACAAGTTGAAAACGATTGAATGATTTCCTAGGACTGATGACATCTTTCTTAGCTTTTCAATAAGATTATTGTTGGAAGAAAGGGACTTTACGCTGTTTCCTGCCTCATCCTACTCAGGGGAGTTTTACTAGTGAGCTAGTGGCTAGATAGAGACTTAGGAATTTGTCACCTTTACTCTATCATGCTGACTCTATCCCTTTAATGTAGACTGATACTCTTAGGGACTTCCTCCCTTGCTTCCGCCTTCTTCTCAGAACCTCTCCATCTTACCTTCACCATGCCTAGGGAGAGGATGCATGCCTCGAGCATCCGCCTCCATCCAGCTAGATTAGAATACACAGTGAACCTATCTCTCCACCTTTCTATCCAGAATGCACTAATAAATACTCTTTTCATTAGATTAGAAACTACAAACGACTCTGACTTTCTTTTGTGTCTGAAGTTCTCTCTAGCAAGCTCAGCCACGCGTGTGTGCCCAGGTACTTCCTGTTCAGCCTCTGTGTCAGCTTCTGGCTACTTTTTTTTTTTGGTGAGTGTGGAACACATGCACCAGGTGTGGTTCTCCCAACAATTATTACATATCTCACAAAGCCTCTGGATAGTAAAGCAAACATGAAAATTCCCAGTTGCATACACCCAGTGGGCAAAAGGAAACTTAAGGTGGAGTCTTTTTATAATTTTTTTTTGATCATGCTTCTTTATAGGGTCTTTGAAAGAAAAACTATTTACTGGATTTTAAACGGATGCTGTGATTTGCTTTAAGTGGACAAAATAGTGTTGGCATCCAAATGTTTTAATTAGAGAAACAAAGACAATCTGGCAATGCTCTCTGATGGCCTCAGAATGTGGGATGGAAATATAAATAAGAAAATAAATGAAGAAAACAACTGAAAAACAAAACAAACAAGAGACTGCCCAAACACTGGGGAAGATCACTAAGCTCTCAGTGAAATGTCAGGGAGGCCTAAATGGCTCAAGTCACATTAAAATTGGCCTCTAAGCCATTCACACTTACGCGATGCAGTCGACACAGAGCACAGAAACTGAAAACAAGTAGCTCAGCAAAGCCAGGGAGTGAAAATGAGAGAGCAATTTCTAAAAGATTTATGACCCTTATGATTTTGAAAGGTGCTCTTGCACATGCTGGATATAGAAACAGATGATGGGAGTGGAAGCAAGACACAAGGGAAAAATCCATACCAAAAAAAAAAAATCCGGTCTGGGAACTATTTGCTGGATGGTGCCTGTTCTCACCCAAAAGAATAAAATTATCTATCTCCTGCTGAAGTACTATTAGGGCTACAATCAAATTTCAAGCTTTGATCTGATTTGCAGCTGCACTTTTAGAGAAGTGCTTTCCAAGGCTAAATTGAATCTAGAAACCCAGCCCACCGCCGTTTTCATTTGGGGACTTTTTGAGTTTGTCTCAGATTAAACCTTTTCCATGTGTCATTCAGAATCTCAGAGAATCACTTGATGATGCTCCAACCAAAATCCCCTAACGATCAATAAACAAGTCTGGGGTGTGACAGTCTGTCAAAATGCAATTCCTAACACATCAGGATAATTAATGATCTTGTGACAACTTCCCTACGAATACGGCATTTCTCAGAGTTCCTTTTCCCTGAAGTTTATGAGAATTTATTCTGCCATAAGCTAAGCACCACTCTCCATTCAGCGATACTAATACAGCTTATCAGCACTGCAAAAGCTTGCTATTTATGAAACACAGTTGCACTGAAGTACCAGATACTGTCTGGGAACTTCATTTGTATTAGTTATATGTAGAGGAAACCTCTGTGTTCACTAAGGTACAACGAATCAATTGAATGTTGTGGGTTTACCAGGCTGTGGTCTGGTAGTTTTGCTTTTAACATTTTCCTCTCATCTATGGCTGGTATCTTCTGAGGTTACTGTGACATGCCTCTGAAGATGCCAGCCACATATGCGGGTAAAACGTTAGAAGCAAAAACTACCAGACAACAGTCATACAGCCTGGAAAATCCAAACAGTTAAACAGTGGTCCCATTCCTCTATTTTCTAGTATCCCAAAATAAATCAGGAGGCCCTGAATATCTTGAAGTCTAGAATGCTGCCAAGCTGTAGGACTGATCATCACACCTTTCCAGTATAAACAAACAAAGTAATTGTATGCATCTACTTGTACAACCAGCCATCACAGTAGCCCTACAAAGGTATGTGAGCAGTGTTTCCGCAGTGTATAACATGGCTTTTCATCCAGATTCTATGCTTGGACCTCAAACAGTGCTTAAGATTTCTATCCAATTAAATATGCATATAATTGGAGTACAGGATTCTTTTCCTGTTTCTATCCTGCCCCACCAGTG
This sequence comes from Sphaerodactylus townsendi, assembly GCF_021028975.2. Taxonomy (NCBI): domain Eukaryota; kingdom Metazoa; phylum Chordata; class Lepidosauria; order Squamata; family Sphaerodactylidae; genus Sphaerodactylus; species Sphaerodactylus townsendi. Next base: position 61,971,194 of record NC_059435.1, read on the forward strand.
GTTTAAGTGTAATTATTTGCACTGCACAGGTGAGTTGCTTAAATGAGATAAGTTTTTCTTTCACTAACTAAGATCAGGAACAAGAATTAAATCCTGGTTAAGAATCCTAGGGTTTTTCTTGGGGGGGGGGGGGCTTTGGTTAAGCTGCACATTGTACATTCATATATCACAGAAGACCTAGAATTAGTCTTAAACATCATTCATTCACTGTGTTCTGGACCCAAAAGGAGAGAGAAAGAGGGAGGTGCCAGACACAAGTGTAAATCTGGTATAAATGGATCAATTGCATATCTTAAGTTAGCTGCAATTATATTGGATGCACACCTTTTCCCATATTCTCTTTTGAAAACACCCAAATACAGGGGTGTGTTTTAAAAAATCAAACTGCTCATAAATTAACCCTTTGCATAGGTAAAAGCTACTACTTATCTGTGGCAACTGGCTCAGAATGATTTTTTTTGTTCCCCACATATATGTCCAGTCTCAACAATATATTTAGTATATCCTACAGTTACCCAAGGATTCTCACTTATCTCTAACCTCTTTCAACAGGCCTTAATCTATAGATGCCTAATGGAAATGCTTTTACCAATCCTAACAAATAGATTTGTTTATAATGTCCATTGGCATGATCCATGTAATAAGTTGCTTAGAAATATTGTAAGGCATAAGTAGAGCCATTGCTAAACACTAGCATTTTCAACAGTTTCCATAAGGGGCTGTAACAGTTGACTCCATTCGTATAATTAAACTCAACTGTAATTCTTTGGTAAAGCCCCCTATAGCAAAACACACAAAGTGTTCCAGACATTACACAAGTCTACTAATTTTCAACCTGGATGACCCATCTAGCCTGATCTTATTAGATCTTGGAAGCTAAACAGGGTTGCCTCTAGTTATTATTTGGGTAGGAGATGACTAAAAAGTCCAGGTTCACTATGAAGGAGGCCATGGCAAACTACCTTTGTTAGCCTCTTGCCTTGAAAACCGTACTGGGGCACCCTAAGTGACCTCTGACTCAATAGCACTTTACATACACACACCCATTTTCCATCCACATTAGCCTTGAAAAGTAAGTCCTCTTCATACCTTAATATCAGTTACTGTGAGCATCAGGGGAAAAATATTTTTCCTCTCACCGTCTCGAAAGGTAGTTACCAGCTAAGCTTCACATTTTATCATACCCTTATAATATAGATATTGTGGCCTACAGAGATCCTTGTGAAAGATTCGGGCGGGGGGGGGGGAGAGACCACTTAGTCATTCCATAAACCCAATCCTGACACAGCGTTTGGTCAGATACTGTATCCACAGCTCACCTATGCAGTCCTCATGGTCTGTGACTACTAGTTGTCTATCTAAACTGAGTATGTGATAGGCTCCAAAGTCTTCCGATTGAAATATTTTTAATACAATTATTTATGGCAATATTTAACAATTATGGGAAATGAACTTTTTGCCAAGCATGCTGTGAAATAATTATTAGCACAGATGCCAGTACGTATAATTTGGGGATCAAGATAAAAGGCTATTGGAATCAATTGAATGTAAAATCTATACTAAATCAATGTAATGGTAACTCAGAAAGAAACAGATTTGAGGTTCTTATGGGGTTGCAAGTGCCCCAATAGTGGCATAACCAGGTTGGCTTGTACTGTGCTTACAAAGGCTTATCAGTACCTCCTGTTTGGATCCAGTAAGGATATCTGCAAGCTCTAGATTATCCTCCCATGACAAGCTGGAGCTGAACAACATCAGTCTTCTACAGGCTGCATATTTCTCTCACAGCTCTCATGCATCTTTCAACGTTTCCCAACCAAAGTTTTCTGCTCTCTTATTTTTGCTTGGCAGCTAGACCATTTCAACAAGCTGTTGTGTTGCTATTTAAATTTTATCTAGATAAATTCCACCCTTTAGGAAATTAGCTCAGCTGACCCAGTTAAAATGATGAATATGTGCATGCCTTCTGGTACTTGGTGCAGGAGAACATTACTGGCCCAGGCAGTGTGCAAAACGTATCTGAGAAAAATTAAGACAATCCATAGGCGGCGGCTGGGGGACAGAAGTAGTAGTGGCAAGAAAATACTGCTATCTACGCGCAATGAACACCCTTACTTTCACTTGCTGTCTCCACACTTGACTTCCAAACTAACATGGCATAAGCCTCAACTAGTCCTTGGACCATCTCATATTGAAATGTGGAATTCATTGCCAGAGGATGTAGTGATGGTCGCAAGCATATATGTTTTAAAAGGGGCTTAGACAGATTAACGGAGGCCAAGTCTATCAGTGGCTACTTACAGTGGACTGTCAGTAGGGATTAAGTAGCAAACATTTAAGTGTGACTATATTAGGTGCCAAGTAAACCGGGAGCCCTTATATATATTGTTTTATATATTGTCAAAGGCTTTCACGGCCGGAATCACTAGGGCCGTGGTGGCTAACCTTTGGCACTCCAGATGTAATAGACTACAATTCCCATCAGCCCCTGCCAGCATGGCCAATTGGCCATGCTGGCAGGGGCTGATGGGAATTGTAGTCCATAACATCTGGAGTGCCAAAGGTTAGCCACCACTGCACTAGGGTGTTGTGGGTTTCCCAGATTGTATGGCCATGTTCTAATAGTATTTTCTCCTGACTTTTCACCTACATCTATGGCTGGCGTCTTCAGAGGATATATTTTGTTTCTTTTCTTTTTCTATAATGTCACTGTCTTTATCTTTCAGGAGGTTGATTTTGTTGTGTTCTTTGTCCCTAGCCATGGTGACTAAAGGGAATCTCCATTATTCAGAGACAGTCAACCACAGAACCCCAGTATCAAGAGACAACATTGGGGGAAGGCATTAGTCCCTAGGCCCTGCTGTTGGCCCTCCACAATAACTGTTTGACCACTGTATGAAACAGGATGCTGTGCTAGATGGACAACCAGTCTGATCCAGGAGATCTTTTTATGTAATTATGTGACATTTGAGCTCCACTTTTTATCTCCACAATGGGGAATCTGAGCAAATTGCAACACTGTTCTCCCCTTCTCTGTTTTATCCCCACAACAACCAGTTGGTTCAGGCTGAGAGTGACAGACCCAAGATCACCCAGCAAACTTCCAGGGCAGAGTGATGATTAGGCCCCAGCTCTTCCAGATCTCAGTCTGACAAATACATCATGCAGGTTCTGGGATGCCCCTTGTATTGGTGTGGAAGCTTCAGATAGCACTGACTCTTTATTAACAGGAAAACAGAGGAGTGAACGTATCACAGTGAACTAAGTGTGACTGCACCAATTTCCTGTCTCAGCTTGCTTCTGGCTCAGTTCAAAGTATCAGTTCTTCCATTTCAGAATTTTAAAAAGTATTGGTTTTGGCAGGACTTTGAGATCACATTGTTCATTTAGTTAGTGGTGGCGAACCTTTGGCACTCCAGATCTTATGGACTACAATTCCCATCAGCCCCTGCCAGCATAGCCAATTGGCCATGCTGGCAGGGGCTGATGGGAATTGTAATCCATAAGATCTGGAGTGCCAAAGGTTCGCCACCACGGACTTAGGTCATTTGGAGAACACTGCTTTGGAATGCTCTCTTTTATGACGAGCACCAAAAGCATGCAGAGCTACCTCTGTGGCAGCATCCAAACGTACCTCAAATTTTCTCAAATGATGGAACGCTCGCTGCGCAGTTTGGGGTCTGGAAACATATTTGCACGCTGAGACATGTACTGAGGTTTGCTGAGTAGGCTTTTAATTTTTTAAAAAATGACACATCCTGCCAGGGTTAATAAATTTCACCTTCTTCAAGGGAAGAAATACTTTCAGAGCTCATTTTTAAAAATAGCTTTCTACTGCATTATTATCAGCTGGAAGAGGATGATAATTTTGCCATGAACAAAATTACTTAGAAACGATGTTCTCTCAAATAATTGTGAACAAGTCGGGAAAAAACCCTCACTTTCTCAAAGGTCAACTTGAACAGTGATTTCCGGGCAGAAAACAAGAATTCTAGCTGTCTAGAGAACCACAGGCATGAACTGGCTATTAAGCTACAGAGAATGCATAAAATGGCATAAATGTGGGGATTACTTTTAGTTGCTATGAGAATGTGACCACCCAATATATCAAGCTGCATATATTAGTATGACATAAATGCAATGGCAACAATTACTCTATATACTACCCATGGGGGAAAAAACACAGACAGACCAATGGGGGGGTATAGTAAAGTGGTAGCCAGGGACAGCATCGCTGTGCTGTCTATAAAGAGGCAATCGGTGGTGTGGGCACCATGGGAGAAGCGGAAAACCTTTACTCCCCCATTGCATAGGGTGACTATTTCACAGGGTGACTATTGCACTTTTCAGTAGTACAAGTCTGCAACACTGGGAGGGAGAATTCCTGGCCTGGAACACTGCCCCCGCCCCGATGCTGACACAGACATTTGAGGCAGAAGCCCACCACCATAAGGACCAGTTCTGGGTTGGGCCATTTTGCAGTTTTGCCGCAGCCCAATGCTAAGGTAAGTGGCACCAAGCCCATGCCACACTGTGAGGCGCAGTTGCAGCTTCAGCCCCTCCCCTCTTTGAACTGCACAGTTAGCAAAGCTGTTTTTAGTAACAGCGGTATAGCTAGGCCAGAGTGTGCCTGGTGCACACTCTGGCTTTTTCGCCCCCCGAAACGCCCCTGCCCCCCTGCAGCCCCCCCCCCCCCCGCGGTGCCCCCCTGCGGCACTTTATTCCACTTACTTTTAGGAAAGGAGCAGGCCGAAGAAGCCTGCCTGCATTGCCTGGGCCTGGTGGGAACTACATTTCCCAGGAGCCCCTGGGAAATGTAGTTCCCACCAGGCCCAGGCAACGCAGGCAGGCTTCTTCTCTGGGATGTTCCATTCCTAAAAGTAAGGGAGGGTGTGCCGTGGGGGGTGCACCATGGGGGGTGCACCGTGGGGGGCAGGGGGCACCGCAGAAGGGGGGCAGGGGGTGCCACGGGGGAGCGGGGGGCAGGGGATTTTTCTGCCCCCCACGTGACCAGAATTGGTGCTCCCGGGGCGTTGAGCACCCCCCCATCCCCTGGTGGCTTTGCCATTGGTTAGTAACTACTTCCCAAGATGGATAAAACTTACTGGGCTAGATCAGTAATGTTCCAAGTGACCTCTAGTAAAGGCCCTGAGTACTACAGGCAGTTACTCGCTTAACATCATGGATTGTTTCTAAATATCTAGCAGAGATGTGAATGATGGATGGTCTGCAGCGTCCTTCACTATGACTGCCTTGATCTTGTCAGGGACAAATGCAACGTTTAACAGTTTAGGGGATGGAAGGGCAGTCACCAACAATTTGTTTTACTTAGAGGAGAAGGAATAATATTAAAAGGTTTCCTGTTTGTGAAAAATTAATGGTGTTCTTACCCTCCCACCTCATTTGTAACTGAATTCCTCTCCACCACTTCTGAAATTGGAAGGGGGGAGTCTTGTATGATAATGTAACACTTCTTATCTCAATGGTAACATGCCATAGTGAAGTGCCGATTTGACTGATTGCTTTTTGAGCATATTAAAGCAACCCTTCAGAGCAGATTATTTTTTCTCACCACAGCATCCTGACCCTATTTATATAGCCTTTATAGAGCCATTACCCACAAACACAAGTTCTATTGACAACGGCAACACAGCTAAGAGGGCACAGATTGCATAGGCTTTTTGCTAAAAGCTGGAGGCCAAGTTATTCAACAAAGCTTGAACTTGAACTATACCACACAAGACAGCAATAAGTTATCAGCCAATGATGGGAGGACAGGCAGAGTTTTCAGTTTCACTGGAGATGCAATGTGAGGAACACTGTTGATTTAGAGCTCAAATTAACAACCCAAATCTATTATTTGAGTACCAATGAGAAAGGGAGAGGAGTAGCTTGAGTTAGGGTTGTGCCTCCAGATAAAAATATGAGTTTATTTTCAGTCTCCCCAAAATGGAGGTAATTTAAGGGAACTGAAAAGAAAATCCTAAAAATGCTGAGTTTTTCTGGCAGTTTTTGACACCAACGCCTTTTAAAAATGGGGTAACCCCTCCGCCCTCCAATTCCCTCAATTTACTTGATCAATGCTGCCTTCAAAGTCCCCTTGGACTCAGAGGTGGCAGAGAGCTGAATGCTGGATTCGGATCTGCTAGGCCCAGCATTTAGCTTGGTGTTCCTGCCTCATAAGACCATATGGACTTCAGCCCAGAGCTGTTGGACTTTGGACCCAGTGGAAGAGAAGACAAGCTGAATCCTGAGCTCGGCTGAGCCAAATTCAGCATTCAGCATTGCATTTTCTGGGATCAGGTTTAAAAGACTTGAAAAATTTCAAAAAAGCCAAACCCCCCCCCCCCTTCTGATATAAGAGTTAGGCTTCTTTTGGCTTTTTCAAAAATTTCCCCCAAAAAATACCAAAAAAATTGGTGCCCACCCCAAGTCTGAGTGCCCAGCAGGAGCCAGTGAAGACTATTTATTATCATGATCAACATTTTCTCAATAAGCCTACAACCACATATGCAAATTGGGCAATCGAAGATGCTTGAGGTCATGACCGCAGGTCTTGAAAGGTTAATTACCAGAACAAGTAATTATGTCCCAACATGTCCCCCGATGGGCAATGCATTCAGCAAACAACAACCTGTTGGTGGTCCCAGGCCTGAGAGAGATCCAGTGGCCCTGACCAGGACCAGGGCCCCGACTAGTGGAACACTCTGTCTAGAACAGTGATGGCGAACCTTTTCGAGACCGAGTGCCCAAACTGCAACCCCAAACCCACTTATTTATCGCAAAGTGCCAACCTGGCAATTTAACCTGAATACTGAGGTTTTAGTTAGAAAAAACGGCTGGCTCCGAGGCACGCATTGCTCAGGAGTAAGCTTAGTGAAGCAACTGTGCAATGCTTCCAACGGGTGAATCACGATCCTAGGAGGGTTTACTCAGAAGCAAGTCCCATTGCCAGCAACCGAACTTACTCCCAGGTAAAGGATCATGCCCAGGCCAGCCTAGATGTGTATGTGTGTGTGGGGGGGGGTGATTTTCCACCCCCCTCCCACATGATGAACTCTGTGCACAAGTGCCCACAGAGAGGGCTCTGAGTGCCACCTCTGGCACCCGTGCCATAGGTTCGCCACCACGGGTCTAGAAAGACGTCGGCTCTGTGGGACCTGATGCAGTTTCCCCAACTTTATTTTCACTATAAAACCAAAACACACCAACATTCTTTTTTTAAGGGGGGAGGAGGTGATACATGGCCGTGGCAGCGACCACTTCTACCTGGAGACTGCCGTGAAACAGGTATCAAATCACTCATCAGAGGAAGAGATTTACTGTGGCACTCAGTCTTACCTCCTAAAGTCCTCAGGGGGAGCTGCTGTAAGAAAAGTATTAGTTTTGTCACAGCACCACACGTCACCATGCCTACCGAACCATTAAGCTTAAAATAATACTCTGAATGAAACATTTTTACACTGCATTTATCATGCTGTGGTGCATGGGGGAGGGGGGGAAGTACCTCTATTTATCAAGCACGGAAAGCAGTTTATAAGACATATTTGATATACAGTGACATTTGCTTTTAATCAATTGAAAGTGAAATTGCTGATGGATAGGTGGACTTGTCAAAACATAATACCTTGTCCATATATAATGCCAGATTACATTTCTAAAATGCATACTTAGTCCTCTGTCACCAAGGAGAGCAGAAAATGTGAATGCAATTACTCTTCCAAGATAAAGGTAATCTCCTTCCTTTATTTATTCCTTCTTTCTTGAATCTTAGAGGAAGAGTCAGGATTTGGCTTTTTAACACACACACACACACACACACACACACACACACACACACACACACACACATATATACACACAGAGCCTTAAATCCTGGCACAGAATCATAATTGCTTTATAGGTCATTTAATTTTCAAAGTACATTCAATCAAAGTCCCTAAATACTAAAATCCCTCCTCAATAAAGTCAGCATTATGATTCTGAGTGCTTTGTTTACCAGTGAAGATAGGAAAATGGACATCATCTACATTGTGTGTGCTGTCTTTCAAAAATCTCTCTCTCTCTGGCATGAAATGCAATATAAGACACATTTGTGTTCAGCAGCAGATCATTTACATCACAAAAAGTGTGGTGCATTTCATGACATAGGCTTTATTTAACACCACAGTGCCGATAAATTTTTCCCTTCCAACTTGTAGGGAGGAAAAAAATATACAGTGCATCTGTGTGGTTTTGAATGCTGCCAGCTTGGGAAGTTATGGTTTAATCTGACAGGGATAAATGCCACATGAAGTGCTTTTCTAATATTAGACCAAGGTAAAAGGCAAGAAGAAACCTTTATGAGACTCTGAGAGGAATAATTCATGTTCCTGCAATCCAGCTCCACATTAGGACGCAATATAATTCCTGTTATAAATTAAGAACCAGGTACTGTCATCTTCACCTTGACTGCAATATGCAGGAATTGAACAAAATATGGCTTAGAACAAGCAGGGCTGCCAAGAATTATGCTGAATTTCAAATGGACACCCAACTATGACAAAGTGGAAATTTAGAAGAAACCCCAGCAAAGTATGGTTAATTAAAAACCTACACAATACATTACCTTCCGCCTCGGGCACTGAAAGGCACTACGTGGATTCCCAAAGGCCCACCGTCATTGGAGACTTCAACGAGCTTTACCATATCACTGTGAGACAATGATGAATGAAGGAGTGTGAACATGTACTGTAAATGAACCAGAGAAGACATACACACAAACACACACACCCAAAACACCAATATATCCTCTAACTGCAGACAGTGGTGATGAAAACCATGTGGAATGCTACATACCTGAATATTAATCTGATGGCATGAAAGATTAATCATAAAACAGTTTTATTAATACATCAAATGAATTGAAAGCTGATGGCCGGGTAACCCTATTCTATTATACTAATTGCAACCCTATTCCATTATACTAATTGCATTAAGAACAATAATGACCAGAATGGGTTTTGGTATTGGTCCGTGTGTGGATTGGAAATAAAATCATAAATCCAAAAGTTCAAACTGAATTCCACCTCAACATCTGCCCTATCTTTTTTCACTATGCAATCCTGAAGACAACAAATACAAAGACACCATTTTCAATATCTGTATAAGTTGTTAGATAGACATATCACCAGAACTGTCCAGAGATATAATACATTTATTTCAAAAAATGAGAAAATTGTGGTCTGCTTGGTTTTTTTTATTTTTTATAAATTACTCCATTTCTTTAATTTGTTTACAGTTTAACATTAATTCAATTGTGAATTATTCATTACTTTGCTGTTGCTTTTTTAAAAAAAATTGTATTGTATTTTGTTCTTATGAAATTCATCCATGTCAATCCCATCTTCTTTCTCATCATTTTCAAGAGAATAAAAAAGCTTGCCTGCTTCAGAGATTTTTCTTCCAACTTTAGGAAGAACCCACCTACACAGTTCTTTGGCCACCAAGAGCTCTCCTCTTACCAACCTTTCTTCAAATTTATAAGCTGCATGGAGGAAATTAAAAAATGAATAGCTCTTGAAGGGTTTGCAAAAGCCCAGATTTTTAGCTCTCAGTGAAAGCTTTCCAGTATGTCCAAACCTTCCACTGTTGATGGGACAGAATTCCATTAAAGTTTTTAGTTCAGTATTGGTAAGTGAGTCAGAAGGATTCATTGTCCTGAGTCAGCATTTCCGTTTGGGGGTGGGGGATTGCCCTTCAGTTTTTTTTCTCTTGGTCAGCATTAAGATAAATGTTAAAAACTGCATTTTTCAGAGTTTACATCAGCAGAAAAGGTTTAGAAGCAACCTTTGTCTCCTGGTGCCTCAAAAGCAAAAGGGTTGACAGCCAGGTTTGTAAAAGTATGGGGAAGGGCTAGAAACCAGGAAATGAAAGAAATTGACGCTGAACCACATGAGCCCAATTAAAATTTGGAAACTCATCTCATAATTATTCATAGATTTCTGAATTGAGGGAAATAAGTTTTTGATGTACCTCATTTTCACAATTCTCCATCACTCTTTGTAATTAATATTTATTTCACAGGAATGCTATCTTAAAAGTATAAGAATACATTTCTCAGTCCATTATCCTGTTCTCAGAGTTCTTAACGTTTAGATCAGGAAGATGTAGACTTTTTTGTTTTCCTTGTAGAGGAGGAAGAGGAGGAAGAGGAAGAGGAAGAGGAGGAGAAGTTTGGATTTATACCCCATTTTTCTCAACAGCAAGGAGTCTCAAAGCAGCTTACAAACTCTTTCCCTTTCTTTCCCCACAGCAGACACCTTATGAGGTAGGTGAGGCTGAGAGAGTTCTGAGAGAACTGTGACTTGGCCAAGGTCACTCAGCAGGCTTCTGTGGAAGAGTCCACTGTTCATGTGAAGGAGTGGGGGATCAAACCCAGTTCTCCAGATTAGAGTCCACCAGTTCTTAACCACCACACCATACTGGCATGTTAGCACTGCAAAACTGCTTTTCCAATAAAGGGGAATATTGTATTATTGTCTGTATAGAATCATCTGCTCACCAGTAAAAAAAATTACTGGGACAGTACAATGTCTTTAATAGGTACTAAGAAACTCTCTGGAGCGAACCTTTAGCTTTACACCACATTGACACAGTAGGGTAAAGTAGTGCACGGATTTTTCATTACTTCTCCAGTGATTTTTTCTTTGCATAGATATTCCAGTTCTGTTTCATTGTGCTTAAAATGAACATGTCCAAAGACAATTGCTTAAATCTAATAACTCTCAAACTCCATATAGAGCTTCACTTGGCTGCTGGGAAATGACAATCCAAATATGCCACTACAAACTCCAACGAGGGTATAAAACGTCTATGACCTGACTGTCATTTACTATTTGTTAGTGTCTTTCATTGTATGGTTTTATTGAATATTTTCTATGTATACAATTTGTATTTTATATGTTTTATCCTTTTTTGTGATATTTTATATTCTAGCTATTTTGCCCAATTGTGAAAGCCTATGGCCATATACAATACATTATTTCTTCTTATATCTAATAACAGATCCTTTCCACAAACACTGACTCTGTGAGATAACCTTAGCTAACCCTTTTGCATGAAATAGGTTATCAAAGGCAGTGACAAGGCTTTCTTCAGATGTGAGAAGAAATTGTTGTGATTTAGCAAGTTTTAGTCACACAAGTAAGCTAAGAAAGAGTTAACTTTGTATGTTAAGTAGCTGATGATGTCACTTACTTAGAGAGCACACTGAATAGCTACTGGCTAGTTAGCTAGAGAACCTGGTAGCATGTCTGACTAAATCTGTATAGTTAACTTTTTCTTCTCCTTCTATAAAAATCCTCTAGAAGCAGCAAGAAGGCAGACAGGGAGCCAGCTAAGTGATATGGCTGTATGTATATAACCTTTTCTACTGCACATTAATAGATTAGCTAGTCAAGATTTTCTCATTTGAATAGCAACTAAGACTCTGACTCTGTTATTCCTTGCAACTGTGCTAAGCTCTACCAAAGAGTGTGCATCCATCCATCCATCCATCCATCCATCCATCCATCCATCCATCCATCCATCCATCCATCCATCCATCCATCCATCCATCCATCCATCCATCCATCCATCCATCCATCCATCCATCCATCCATCTATCTATCTATCTATCTATCTATCTATCTATCTATCTATCTATCTATCTATCTATCTATCTATCTATCTATCGACAATAGAAATCCTATTAATAAAATTTCATTTTTCATTATGAGTCCTAAGAATGGACACAAAGTAAACTTACTCTAAAGAATAGTTGAAACTGGTCTCCAAGCCAGTATCGGCATGTCCTACTGGTTCAACTCGGCTGCTTTCCTCTTCTGTTCCATCTTCTTCCTAGCAAAAGAAGTACCAGAATTTAAGCATCTGAATTTGTAAAATGATTAAAAATGCATACAGAGGATGAATATGTACTTCCAGCTATCAATAACTGTCCCTGAATCACCTTTCAAAAATTATAAGCACAGTTGTAAATGATCAGCCAGATTTAAAAGAAATATTCGATAGCTTTCTATTTTAAATCTATAGCACAGCAATGGACTAGGCAGAACTAATGATCTAGGGAACAAAGTGACAAAATGCAACCAGTTTGAATCCTAGCAAAATGTTACAAGAATAACTATCTGTTTCAGGTCTGAGATAGGCTTCTTGTGGAAACCTTGGAATCTGTCTCAGCAAATTCCTCAATACACAATATTCATATACCTCCAGCCATATGAGAGGTATGCATAAACACAGAGTTCTAAGTGGATGCAAACCAACTCATATAGCATGTTCCACATATATGTACATGTATGCATGAACCTGAGATACATTACCATGCCCTATTGCATACAAAGTCCACATAAAAACAGCCAATAAGATCTGACATGTGAACTGCTAGACATTAAAACACAGAATAAACAGGCAAACAAAACAGTGAAAAATACTCAGGGCTACATTAGGCAATTAATGCATCTTTAACGGCTGGAGTTTTTACATTAAGCTTCAGTGGTTAGTGGTAACAGGGATTATACTTCCATGTACAGTCAAAAGTGTGGAATGACAGAACTTTAACTTAGAAAGATCATTTCATTTTTTTCTAGATTCTGGTGCCCTTGTTCACAAAAAATGAGGAGAGGTTTAAAGGGCAAGGTACCTAGTACAAAATCAAGTTGTCAGATTTATCGAGTTAACCAGTGTGTTACAAATGGTTCGGGTGGGTTTTCCGGGCTGTGTGGTCGTGGTCTGGTGGATCTTGTTCCTAACGTTTTGCCTGCATCTGTGGCTGGCATCTTCAGAGGTGTATCACAGAGGGAAGTCTGTTACACACTGTGTCCAGAGAGAAGGAAACGCTTGGGGTATATATTGTCCATGTCCCAGGGTGAGGAACCAATCAGTAAGTGTTTGGGTGGAACTTGTTATGCAAAGATGTGATTGATAATATTGTATTGTGGGTGGGGCTTATCAGTCCAGGGTGTGTAACACTGTGTCCACACTCTGGACACAGTGTGTAACAGACTTCCCTCTGTGTTCATGATTACACAGGTGCTCCCAGGAACTCCTTCAAATAGGTGATGCTCAAGCCATTTCGAGTTTTAAACATCAATGTCAAGATTGTGAATTGGGCCTGGTAGCAAATAGGGAACCAGTGCAGTTCTTTCAAGACAAGGTTTATATGTGCTCAGTCAGGTTGTTCCATCAGCAGTCTGACTGCTGCATTCTGCACCAGCTCCAGATTTCAGACCATCTTCAAAGGGAGCCCCATGTACAGCACATTGCAGTAGTCAAGGTGGGAGGTTTCCAAAAGTGTGAAGAACTGCGGCCAGGTCTCCTCTGTCCAAATACGGGTGAAGCCGGCAAACTAGCCAGAACTGCTGATAAGGATTCCTAGCCACCACTGCTACCTGTGATTCTAAGATTACTAAACAAAAAGGTATGCTGTACAAATAAATTACAACAACAAAGCAATACAGTGTGTACTGTGTGTACTGGCACATAATGAGCAAAAAATAGCAATGCACCACGTAATGAATTAATATAGCTTCATTGCAACAAAAACAATTTACAAAAATACATAGTGTATTACAAACAAAAACCATACATAGTGCATATATAAACTAATACTGCAAAGTTACATAAGTCAGAAAACAGGCACAAAAACACAGGTCTTGTAACCAGAAGAAAACCACTGAAGAACAGTTCCCCCCAATCAAGGGAGCCACTTCAGGAGAATACCATGGGAGAATAATACAAAGGAAACCACATAATTTCTAGATATATCCGTAACTCTTTCTGGATTCAAAGAGTTAAAGTAGTTTTATTACATGGAATGTACAGTTATACACTATGCTTCTTTTTAACTAAAGATCAGGGAGAGCAGTCAACTAGGAGATCACACACTGAAGCGGTTTCTTTTCAGAAAAGGACGCAGCACGGCATTATTAACTGTACCACTTCATAATAATGTGCCCCTTGAATTGCCCACATTCCCCCATTGCTAAACCACTGTATTGTAACAAGCCAATCTGATGCACAGATTTAGATTCTTCCACAAGCTGAGGCATCAATCAGCAGAATAGTAAGTGATGGGTGAAGGGTTACAAGTTCAGCACAGAGGGAGTCAGACAATATATTAAATTATTGAAGAGATATTAAAGCAAGGCAGAGGCAGTTGGTAATGTCCAATTGACATTTCCTCTGAGAGTCTGCACAAATAAGGAGCTGGATGTACCAAGCTTTCCCTAGGAATTGTGGATGCGCCATGTGCCCCGGATAGCAGCTCGCTGCGTGAAGCCCAGCCACTTGAAGATTGATGATCCCATGTTTTGAGAGGCTCTAATATGCACTTCTTAGTCATCTATCTCTCTTAAGCATCAGGCAAGTAATACATTTCAAAGGTTAACCAACATCTTGAACTTGCCTACAATTTGCATTAGGAATGTAAATACAAACTCCACGTTAGATATTTGTGTCATTTTTTTAAAAAAAGGTGTTCAAACACAAAGAATGACGAGTCTGCCTGCGACGTGCAGCTTGAGCAGATTTCAGAAATATTGATCACAGAGCACATGTGCATTAGAAGTCGGTCCATTGAGCATAGCTAAAAACAACATAAAATATTTAAAGATAATGACACAAGCTTTATAAGAACTCGCCCCCTGCTCCCCCTGGATATTAAGCTCCTATGAGAGCCCCTAACAAATGGAAAAGAAGATGATTTTTCTTTTGAGCAGCAACCATTCGCATCTCATAAAATATCACCACTGTGTCCCACAAGATTTTCAAGGGTATGGGAAGAATTGAGGGGGGGGGGTAAAAACCCTTCGGGGATAGGCGGCCTATAAGTTTAATAAAATAAAAATAAATAAATAAAATAAATAAATAAAAATAAATAAATAAATAAATAAAAATAATAAATAATAAATAAAAACGATCAAGCGCGTGCAGATCTGCTAAAGGTAAGCAAAAACAGGCATCTACATTAGCTATCCAGCAGCACAGTTGCATTTACAGGGTCCCCTCCAACTTCTCATTGCTGAACATACAATTTGTGGGAAATTGGAGTGCCTAGAATGTTATTCTTCTCCTCCCCCACCTGTGCTTGAGGATATTAGAAGGACAATTTGGAATTCATGTGCAAATCTCACGCTCTTGTTCATGGCTGCCCTTGTGGAACGAGAGAGTGAGATTCGCACACGAAAACCGAATAGTTGGGTGCGACAAATTTTCACACAACCACTCCATGACTCTTGATAATGTTAGAGTTACTATTACAGTTATACATAAACTCCACTTTCTGATATCTTGAAGTTGGCTTTGCCTCTTTTGGTAGTCAAGTTATGATTGGGTCCGCCACCTTGCGCAAGAATTCCAAAGGTGTCCACAGGCTCAGAACCCCTGATTTAAATAAACCATGAGATCTCTGCAGCATCAAAATGGAGCTCAGACATCATGATGTTATGGAACATGGCCACCATTTAGAGCCGTGGTGGCGAACCTATGGCACTCCAGATGTTCATGGACTACAAATCCCATCAGCCAATTGGCCATACTGGCAGGGGCTGATGGGAATTGTAGTCCATGAACATCTGGAGTGCCATAGGTTCACCACCACTGATTTAGAATTCAACCTTGAAAGCATTTACCCCTTTTTCCCAAATAAAAACCTTTTTGTTTTTCCAGCCTTCTGGGATTTATTTAATTTCAGTACTATAGAGGTTTATGATAGTCCTACAGGGAAAGGACAAGATATAAATTAAACAAAAATAAACAAAAATAAATAATCTCTGCTACAGTTGATATAATGTTTATTGGGATTTTTTTAAACATATACACCGATTATTTACAATGATTATATATTGGCATCATATTGATTAAAAAAGGATTTTTTAGAATTAAACTCTTACTGGGCCATGTACAAAACAACACGGACATTTTGAAATGTATTTTATTTTCAAAAAGCATTCTCCTGTTGGAAAACCCATGTTTTTCTCCCAAGTTTTAATAGCTCTAGACAAACAGTATATTTATTCAGTTTGGTTCTGGTAATCTTATCAGCCCCAAAATTACATTTCTCCTCTATGTCCACAGAGTAAAGAAGTGTCTAAACTTCACTAGTGCATTGGTATCAGGATGCTATAACAGATGTGTCCTTGAAAAAAACTTTAATATTGCAGCAATCAGGCACTCTTTTCTTTCCCATGTAACACAGACTTTCATTTACATGGAACCAAGCATAGATTAATTTGGACACCTGCAGATAGAAGTAACTTAGAATTCTCATTTGCTAAAAAAAGTAACCAGCTTTGAAAATATCTGCATCAAGTAATTATTGCCTTGGTTTTCACGTTAAATTAAAAATCCCACCTGTTACCAAGGTAAAATTAGAAAATGGTATACTTTATTTAGAGGCTTGAGAAATTTCTAGAACTAACGATATGCAAATCTAAGCAGCTTGTTCTGTACAATCACTGCAGAAAACTACATAAAGAAACCACTTTTTTCATAGGTGCAGGGGTTACGAGATACATTATTATAAATTATCCTCCATGTTTACAAAAGGAAGTGAGAACAAACTGATATCCTGCCCATGATCAGTTTAAGCAACAACGAATCAAAATGTAACAGCTGGAAAAAATATTTCACCATGGTTCATGAAGGTGTAATTTGGGGAGGGTGATGTTCTGACTTCTAAGGAATTCAGCAACAGGCAGTGGGCTCAAACCGAGACTCAGATGGAAGACCTTGGACAGATTTATGGAGGAGAAGTCGATCTATGGCTACCAATCTTGATCCTCCTTGATCTCAGATTGCAAATGCCTTAGCAGACCAGGTGCTCAGGAGCAGCAGCAGCAGAAGGCCATTGCTTTCACATCCTGCATGTGAGCTCCCAAAGGCACCTGGTGGGCTACTGCGAGTAGCAGAGTGCTGGACTAGATGGACTCTGGTCTGATCCAGCAGGCTAGTTCTTATGTTCTTATGTTCTTAAGAAGAAGAGTCTGAAAGGTCCAGATTCAGACTGATTAGGATCATGGCCATGTGGCTTGACATGTCCACCCCCTGGTATTATTAACCCTGGGAACAAAACAAAACAAAAGGATGGGCAAAAGACAGGCGTGAACAAAGAAAAGGGTTCAGTTTGGATTGACAAAACAGTGCAGTATAGAAGCTCTGAAACAACTCTCTACCCCACTCACACATACCCCACTAGTATCATTGCCCTCATCTGAACTCCTGCACATTTGCTATTTCAATTCAAAAAACAACTGGTATGTTCAAATCACACCTTGTCTGGTTAGACCTTTGCCTTTCTTTAGAATTCTAGTGCAAGCACACGCACTGAAACTGAGTGCAAAGATGATTAAGGACAAAAAATTAAGGACACTAAAGGACAGCAGGCAAAGAATGGTGACCTAACGAGTTGAAAAGAAGGCAACTGTATGATGATGATGAGGAGGAGGAGGAGGAGGAGTTTGGATTTACACCCCACCTTTCTCTCATGTAAGGAGACTCAAAGTGGCTTACAAGCTCCTTTCCCTTCCTCTCCCCACAACAGACACCTTGTGAGGTAGGTGGGGCTGACAGAGTTCAGAAGAACTGTGATTAGCTCAAGATCAAGGAATGTGGGAGTCCGGAAACACATCTGGTGAAGGAGTGGGGAATCAAACCCAGTTCTCCAGATTAGAATCCACTTGCTTTTAACCACTACACCATGCTGGCTCTCACAAGGAAAAGGTAGGAAGGAAAAAGATAGCTACAGACAGTGGGGTCCAGACCGCACTACTGTTCCAGGTCTTGATTTGCAAAAACACGTGGAACATAACTCAAAACCATACAAAGGCATCACACTTGTGCAAGTGGCAACCTTTCACAGCTTACTTTGCAAATATTTTCTATCCATGCAGAAACTTGGATGCAGTTGATTACAAAATAGAGCACTTTTTTTCTAAGAGGTCAAACCAACAAGATCACTATTTTCAATGGTAGGAATCTTGGAGTAGTTCCCACCTGGGTCTAAGGCAGAGAAGGTTCTCTCTATTTTCAGCAGCTGCTGATTTTAACTTGTGATACCAGAGACTGAAAATGGGACTTTGTGCTTAAGAAAGCCTCTGCGTAAAAAAGCACCAAACCATAAGCCCTCCCCAGTATTTTATAGCTAGTTCGTAATGAAATACATAAGTTTCTTATTTATCAAGACATCTATATCCCACCTTACCTCATGGTTTGTGTTCGTGGTTCTTGGTGTGGGCGCAATGCACAAACCTCATGTTTCATTGTTCTTGTGTCAAATGCATAATACTGACCACCCTGTGCTTGTTAGCCGGCACTTCTGACCTAAAGGAGCAGCAGTGGCGTAGGAGGTTAAGAGCTCGTATATCTAATCTGGAGGAACCGGGTTTGATTCCCAGCTCTGCCGCCTGAGCTGTGGAGGCTTATCTGGGGAATTCAGGTTAGCCTGTACACTCCCACACATGCCAGCTGGGTGACCTTGGGCTAGTCACAGCTTCTCGGAGCTCTCTCAGCCCCACCTACCTCACAGGGTGTTTGTTGTGAGGGGGAAAGGGCAAGGAGATTGTAAGCCCCTTTGAGTCTCCTGCAGGAGAGAAAGGGGGGATAGAAATCCAAACTCTTCTTCTTCTTCTTCTTCTTCTAAACTATCATGAAGTAACCAATATAAATAGCATAAAATCAGTTGGTAGACTTACAATACTAAAACAATCTATGCTTTCCCTGCCTCTCACAGTTGCTAAAAAATTTAATGCAAAGAACGGATAAAATATTGGTGATTTTAACTTGTCAACTTTACATACGTGGGGGAAAAAAACTTTTTCCTGTACAGCCAGAGTTGATGAAACACCTCTTCTAACCGACAAGCCTTCGGCCTTAACTAGCACAGACAAGCGCTTAACTGGCTTTCATGTAGCCTTCACTTTTTGATTAGCTGGCCACAGCTCCTGAGAGAAGCAATTTTCAAACATACAGGGAGACCTGGCAGTAACACAACAGACCACCCTCTCTTCCTCCCACTTCAGATATAGTACAAACAAAATTAAACACAGCCAATCCACTTTCCTTTGTGCGCACTTCCAATATCTGCATCAATATATTCTACCCATCTAGCAATGACGTTCTTTAAGTAAACAAAGTATGGCCAGTTCAGTCATTTACCATATCTATAAGACATGATAGTAAATGTCATATTATGACATGAACAATTGAACATAATTTTATTATCTGCTAAATATAGTGGTTGGGTACAGGTCACTGATAGCTACTTGATACTCAGCATAGCTTTTTATTCTTAATTCCATACAGCTATTTTAGTTTCCAGAGTTACACTAAAAACAAAACAATACCACAGGGGCTCCCAAACTTATTTAGCTTAGAGAATTTTCTGAGGAAAGGCAATGGGTATCACCACAAAATGGTTGCTATAGGAAGAGAAGCCAACTGGAAGATGGCTGCCATAAGGGGGTGGGTGGAATCACTAAGTGGTTCTAAGACAAGTCTCCTCTTGTGAAGGAGGCAGATGTTTCTGGACGGATGACTTCCTACAGGCCAAAAGGTATTTCCTCCTGAATTCTTCTGAAGCATCTCATGCAGCGGTGATGTAGATGAAAAACCAAAACAGGGTTTTGGAAAGAGGTTTCAGGATGAAGCAAGTAGGCACTTGGCATCTCAATTGTTTGGGAGTCTGGCACTACCTTTTCAGACTGAACAGAAGGAGATGCTGAAATGAGATGCACGTATGGTTTCTTCCCAGTATGAATGCAACTTTGTGTGTGTTTATGCGTGTATGCCACTGTCAACAGCAATGAAAGTTATGAAAAGCCCTGATTTGAATGCAGTTACAGTGTAGAAAAAGAATGGGTTTAACTTTCCCTTCTGCCTGGGTAGTTTCACTAACTGAAACCAACCAAAGCCTTCCACAACAAAATCTAGAACCCTCTTTCCATTGCTGGGCTAACAATGGAGGATTAAACCCTTCCAATTGGCCATGCTGGCAGGGGCTGATGGGAATTGTGGTCCATGAGCATCTGGAGTGCCATGGGTTGTCCAGCACTGTTATAGGCTGACACAAGATCAGACCTGGTGAGCTTTTTGGCAAATCTTATGCAAATCTTACATTATGATTATTGATGCTTGTTATGTGATGCTATGATGTTATAATGTTGATGCTTTGTTACTGTAACTCTGAGGTTGGAATGTTATATTTATTATAGTTTAGAATGCTGTGTCATAATGTCATGTTTACTGATGTTATGTTTCTGCTAGTTGTTATTAAGTGTTATGATATTGTTATTTTGCAGCTGTTGTTCACCGCCCTGAGCCCTTCAGGGGAGGGCAGTATATAAATCTAATAAACCAGAACCAGAACCAAAACCAGAACTATATCCAAACCAGGGCCACTATATCCACAGTTAAAACACAAGGAAGATTCTCAACTGGTTGTCTAGTGACTCATCCGGTTTGATTCTTAGATATCTACTCTTCTTGCAGTCCACTTCCACTGAAATGAATGAGCTTTGACTGGAGTAACTCTCCGTAGATTGGCACTGTTAAAGTTAGATTGAAGCAGCTTTTCTCTTGTTAAAAAAAGGGAGGGGAATCCTTTTCAATCATGGAAAAAGCAGGAGCAAAAGTCATGTGTGATAGCAACTGTAATAATGAAAGAAATTAGGTGACACTGAATGAAAATGTTGGCTGGAACTATTTTTTCAAAGCAGGTTTACAGTTACTGTGTGTTCAAATACTGATTTGTTTGTATACACAGTTCTGCGTTCTGAAATGCCAACTTCATCATATTTCATCCTTCCTGTGCAATTTAACAAAGAGTGGACCTTTAAACCTTGAAATCTTGGCGGCCATCGGCACAAAACGTCATCACAAGGAAAAGTATGGAAACAGATCAGGTTTCTCAAGATGTTCAGAAACTATTTAACAGTAGACAAGCAAACAAAACAAGAACTTATATAGGGTGTTTTTAATCAAAGAGAAGAAAAGCTTGATTTAGAGAAAAATCCTTTTGTTTTCTATATACAGGGGAAAGTCCCACAAAGACAAAATCTGGAATACACATGTGAAAGCTTGTAAATATCCTAAGTAACAAGAGACAGTTAGCTTCTTGGCATGGCATCGGACCTCGGTGAAGGAAAACACCGGATATGAATTATCCTCTCTCTTTTTTTTAACCAAGTACTTCCACTGCACAGTAAAGTCATAGAACAAACTCTGTGGAATTGCCCTTCAGCTCTAGCAATAAATCTAACTTTTAGCCAACCACAGTCAGCAATAATCAGAATTGTGCAAAAGAATCTGCCACAAGAAAATATAAATGGTGTCCTCAAAATCATGGGCATGGCATGGACACCTGATGAGACTCTCCTTAAATTATTTCAGGCCTGGCGTGGATAGTCCAGGCTAGCCCGATGTCAGATCTGAGAATCTAAACAGAGTATTTGGCTGGCAAGTGTTTGGCAGGGAGGTCTTCAAGGAATACAAGAGTCGTGAAGCTGAGGGAAGCGACAGCAAACTCCCCTGAACGTCTCTTGCCTTGAAAATCCCACCAGGGGTCACCAGAAGTCAGATGTGACTTGATGGCAATAAATTATTATAGTTAACAAAGGTTTGGTGAATGGAAAGGGGGAGAGGAGTGGAAATAGGAAGGCAAGAAGGGGGGGGAGAGAGAAACATCCCTGTGAGCCCAAGAGTTTCATTCTGATTTCACAGAGGTAGCAGTGACGGCAAGTAAACTGGTTGAACTGCACAGAAAGAAGTTCATCTGAACAGCTTTTATTACAATTGCTATTGTTATTATGAGAAGTTACAGTGTGTTTCAGCACAGGATTGTCACTCATCTCGAGGGCAAAGCATTCTGTGCCTTTGGCAGGCATTGTTGTATCTAGATCCATGGAATTGCTTTGAATCACATTGTTTAGTGCACAGAACAAGTGAGTCCAGGGTGTAGTCGGGAGAGCAGGGGGGTTCTTGCCCAGGGCACCAGTTGCCTGAGGGTTCTCTGGCCATCCCCGCACTTGCTGCTCCTGCAAACAAACCCTTTTGGTGCCTTTAAAATGCAGCAACTTCTATCTGGACAAGCTCAGGGAGGGTGTGCTCCTTCCCTCGCCTTGTCTCTACCCCCAGTGTTTCACCAGCCTGGGCACCTTGGCATGCCTTGGACGAAGAAAAGTTAGCTGCATTTTAAAGGCACTTCCTCCTATCTTCCTGTCCTCCCCCTGCAATTCTGCTGGCATTGTTTCCCTCTCTGCTATCACCACAAGGACCTGGAATCAATTCCTGAATTCTAACGGCACTGAGTGCTGTCTCAATCAGTGACTTTGAGTCATGTTGTAGTGCTGTAAAAACTCGTGTTAGGGCAATCAAACACACTGTTGTCCCTTTGGTCGGTCTCCCCATCCATCTCCATGCATGGCATCAACACCTCTATTCATGAATTCCTCCCCTTCCTTGATCTCATGGAAAGTAGTAATCCTTACCTCCAGGCTCCAAACCTTCGACTCTAAGAGTCATATCAAAGTACACTTCTGACAAGTGATGTCCATCTTTTTCTCCGAGAGAAAAAACAAACATGGTGCACTCCTTGGAGGTGACCAGAAATGGTCTGAGAGCATTCATCATCACCGAATCAGCTAGGCTAGGGGACAGAGCAGGGGACAGACCTGCTGGGAGGTGAGTGTTAGGTTGCCTTTCGTAAACTGTTGGGTAACATTAACCTAGGTTACTGTGTAAGAGGACAGGTCTGCGGGTGAGTGGGTACTTGGAGTCTGATGGAGAAAGGTTTCTGATTGGTTTTGTGTATTCTTTTGTCCATTTTGTTGCTGAGTGAGGTGGGCCTATTTTGCCTGAGTTGATTGCTGCTTCCGCCCTTTGATGCTGCAGCTGTTGAGAGGTGGCAACTGAGAGCCTTTAAATTGTAAGACTGATCCTCACCAGAGGTGCAAGTCTCTGGCAAAAGCTAAAGGGCTCTTGTCCTATGGCTCTTAGCCTGGGGATCAGGCCTGGACACCCTACAAGTAGTTGAGAAGTGTTTACATTGTTGTACTTGTTGCTCCTTTTGGCTGAGGAAGACATTTGGGCAGGTCTGTAAATTTCAGATTAGATCAACACACCAAAGTCTTTCTAGGGTGACGGAATCCACTTGGAATGTGATATTAATCATTTGTAGACAACCATACATTGTTTTCACTGTGTGTAGTCAAAAGTTTTTTTAATAACTTCTAACATCAACAGCTGTATAAAACTATCATTTTAAAGTGTTTGTTCAATCCCTTATCAATTGAACAGCTTTTGCAGTCCCAAAAGTGACATCTGCTGGTAAAGGAGAAGGCATAATAAAAGCAACGATACAGCAAAAAAAGCACTTAATACTACATTTATTGTGACATTTTCAATAATATTAACCAGGACCCAAAATGCCTTTAGAACTACACAATTACACAACAGTCCATCATTTCATTCAAATATTCTTGCCATTAGAACAATGCATACACATTACAAAAACTGTACTTTAAAAGTTATTACTAATAACTTTCTTTTAAAAACTGTTTGTATTTGTTCAATTACCAAAGTAAAGATTTGTCTCCCACAATTTCCTTGCCAAAGAAAAACATTTTGACTGGGAAAGGAAAGCACACAATGCAACTTCTCAAAAACTCAGTCTTACATAAACACACATATCTAAATGATGAATGAATAACCCCTGCAGTGACCCAGGGTCGTAGGATACTGAACCAATGACTTATATAACACATACCTGGTGTACACATTTGTACACCAACATCTGGAAATTATTAAAATTAGTATGTGCAAAACAATAATTGGCAAGTCAATAAATTACATTTTGCTATTATCAGGGGAGACACAGTTAAATATATATATAGAGAGAGAGTAGTGAGAATTTCTCATAAAAAATTCTAGTTACAGTGTAATTTATCATTCATTTACACCAACATATACAGCTAAAGTGTTAAAGCCTCCAGGGACATTTTGGGTTTTGACTTTTTCTCTTAGCAGTGATGTTGGAGAAATGAAAGCCAAAAGACTTATTTGTTCTATGCCTTCCCAGATGAATTATATCTCAGGTCTATATTGCCTCTTTTTATTAGACAACACAATCTCATGATGGATGATTTGAAAACGTCATTAAAGTTTGAAAATCCTTTCAATGAAAGAGCTTGCAGAATGTTTCGACAACACAAACTAAATAGCAGCAAATAAGACTCTGCTTGCATCCTAATATTTAAAATATGGTCTAATTTCTAATCAAGGGGGAGGAAGAAACAGAGACTGCAGTCATAAGGATACTTTACTGGACGTAACTCTCAGTCAACAAGATAAGACTTACTTCTGCATAGACCTGCATAGACCTGGTTAGGATTGCTCTCAGAAGGTGTATAAATATATTTGCAAGCTTATGAAGTACCTAGTTTAGTACAAGTCATATGAACAGAAGAAGCTAACTCAGAACACAAGTTTGTAAGGTTCAGTAACATCTACTCTAACTCTTTCAAGAACAAAATCAAGCTGCTGAGATCTTGCTGCATTTAAGGCACATGCTATACCATCAGCCTCTCTACTACAGCTAAGGTAAGGATGGATTTCCATAAGCCAGAGGCACAAACCTCAACTTTCCATAACAGGAAAAACAAATGTTTAACACGAGATTTGATCCTAATCATGTTATGATGTACAGGATATGCTTCCAGCACAACTTTCTGCAACATCCCCAGCTGCCTATGACACACTTCCTCAAAACACTATCATTGACACACTCCTGCCGAATTTTGACATTGGGATGACCTAAGCCACCCATGAAGGAATGCACTCTCACAAGCAACTAGACCAGTGGTTCTCAACCTGGGGGTCAGGATCCTTTCGAGGTTGAGCGACCCTTTCACAGGGATCGCCTAAGACCATCAGAAAATGGTCTTTTTATATTTTATATATACCAATTTTATGGTTGGGGGTCACCACAACGTGAGGAACTATATTAAAGGGTCGCGGAATTAGGAAGGTTGAGAACCACTGAACTAGACCCAAAGGTAATGTGAGAAGGGGCTCATCTCACTTGTTTTCTTGTATCTTAACTAGTAAAAAATTCATAGTAATTGACCAGAGGTCCTCACAATATAGAAAAGAAAGAAAAACTCTTGCAGCTTAAAGGAATAGCAAGATTGGGTTGATTCTTCACATACACCAGGGCCAATGCACCCCTCTGGTACAAGGAGTACTCCACTAATAGAAGAGTTTCCACCACTGGTGGAAGATCTCTTTGTCAGTGGAAGGCTCTTCAGGCCAGAGAAACATACTCAGCAATATTTAAACAGACTGGTAGGATCCATTTTAAGGAGGACTACACTGGGCGTGCTGCTTCCATACTACTGAACACAATACAGTCTATGCATGCAGTTCTCCACAGAACATGCTGTGAAGGCAAATACAGATTGTGGCAGGCAATGGTTATTCACCACGAGTGAGCAACAAATTATGAGTCTGCAGAATAACAGATGTGGCACCTAGGAAACAATGAGAAAAAGTGCCTATAGAGTCACATCAGTATCTAATTCAGTTAAAAAGAAAAGGAGGGGAGGGAAAACCTTGCTGCAAGTCTATATTCACACAACTGCAGAGCATCTGTTTTCTCTCTGAAGTACTCTGGAAAAAGTAGGTCAAGTTAAACATATCCATTAGTTCTTCTATAAATAGACCACATTGAGTTCACCTGCTTGTAACTAATGTAGAACAACAAAATTTAGGCTTTGCTTCAACATAGCCACATAGGTGATTCTGCGGATTTATCACTCCCTCAAAGGGAAAAAAAAGAAAGGTAACCATTTAACCTTGTGGAATTTTTACAAAGGCAGAAAGAAAAAAGAAAGAAAAATGAAAACAGAAAAAGAAGTAAAAAATTGAACACACCATATTGGGATAGCCATGTTATCCCCTACAAAAAACACTCCAACCCTTTGGGAGATTACCTGCACGCACTGCAACAGATGCATAATAGATTACTCCCGGGACACAAAGGAGGGAATTACAGAGAAACTGGATTTTCACTGAAGAAAACTTTGAACCTGAGATTCACCTTCCCTATTGGAACAATGTTCTGTTCCTGTACTCCTCCTTTCATTTATCAACTGCTGTTTGTGAAAGCAAATATGTTAGACTTGGGAACAGGCAGCCGGTGGGGTACACATTTAAAGTTAGGTTTTACATCACTTTTATACTTTCTCTTTCAAAATAAAATCTAAAATATTCCTTTGCCGCTCATCTTGGAAATCTATGGCATAACACAAGGATACCTCTCTCTTTCTCTCTCTGTGAAACAGTCAGCAGAGCATACTTCAGAGTTATCCCTGGAGTCACACGTAAGAGTAAACCCAAAAGTATGCTACAAAAGTTTGTGTTCTGTTCTCTGTCAGACTGAAAATCACCTTACTCAATCAGGCTTTTTAACGCCCAAGAAAATCAGTTGGACATACTTTTTATCCCAGCAATCTGCTCCTCGGTGATGTCATTAGGAAGTTAATAACATTTCTAATTAAAGTATAATTAAAAACAAAATATATAAGTTCTAATAATGCCAGGATTCTGAGCATTTCAAAAGCTGCCATAATTCTAAATTTCCTGCAACCCTAAACTTTTAAAAAAGGTACAAAGGGGCAAGATAAAAATAACACCCGCCATTTTAAAACCATTTTCCTTTTTTATGTCACTGACACTCTGCACTATTATTAAAACTGAAAGATTTTTTTAAAAATCCAATTTACTTTTCATTTCCACTCATTTTGCTAAGCTAATCGCATCTCAGTCTGCTCCAACAGAACGGCACATTCCGTTTTCTGTTTGTAGCCAGTCTTCACAGATCGTTGCAGGTGATGGCTTAAATTATCTCTGGAATTTAAGGAAAGGTTACAACATTTAAATCTTTGCAAACCTGGCAGCTGCCATTATACCCAACACAACAGCCAGGATATGAATCCAGGAACTACAAGGCCAAATACATAAATTTTACAGGTTGAAAATAATGAACTCAATGGCACGACTTGGATGTTTATACCCCCTTCCTCCTTCTCCCATTCCTCATGAATCACAGGACTGTTAGTGATATAACCTGGCTTACTAGTAGAGTTTGAGATTTGCAAGCAGAAGTTCACAGATCCAGTCACGGACACTTCCAATTAGATCTTACTTAATACTAGATGGTGAGGACCTTGGAAAATCATTGCCAGTCACAGCACAGTACTGAGTTAGTTGGACCAACAGTCTGCTCAACAGGAACCAACTTTAGGTGTTCATATGTACATGAGTACAAAGATACATTCACACAAATACCAATTTGTTTCCAATGAGTCAGCCAAAAATACATGCACACAATAACAACACATTATTTGCTTTCAACTCAATAATACTATAATTAGTGGAATCCAAAAGACAGGATGGGGCACTCTGACATCTGTATAGGGGCTAGAGAAAGATGCAGTGGAAGAGATGTACTTGAAACAGGAAAGCAGAGATGTATTGCTATACATGCATATACATCCATTTGGGGTTAGCTTTGGGTTTGGAAACTAGAAAATGGCTAGGAAAAGCTCCTCAGGTCAGAGGACAGGCATAATATGCAAGTATTATGCAAGCAATATACAAGTATTAAAACTGTGGGTTAAAATACTACAAAAACAAATATAAAACATCCAACTAATAAACTAAGCATTTAAACTAAACATCCAACTAAACATTTAAAGCGATCTTACCATTTATTGTCACATGCTTGAGAAGGCAAAGGAAAGGAAGCTCTGAAGCCCACTATTTCTTAAGGACAACATTCCTACTCATTACATACTAAAGCAGCAAGAAAATATGTTTCTGCTGAATGAAATATGATTGCAAATATCAAAAATAATTCATTTATGAATGCCCCATTTCAACAGTATTACACTGTAGCCTTTTGAACGCTTTATTTTATTTACAAGCAATTTTAACCAATTTCTTATCACCTTTTTATACTGCAGTGTAAATCAAATCTGGATATATTCAATGCAAAACAGTCAAGGATCCAATGTTCAGAAGAAGGCTATACAGCTGATAACCACTGTTGAAGTCTTAGGGAGGAACAGGCACATAATCCCAAACGTCCAGTGTTCATAAATATTTCAAGAAATGTTTAGTGACTGTCATGTTCTACGAAAACAGACCTGCTAACTTTTAATCTCAGGAATGAGATCCTGCCTGTAGACACACACTTTTCAAAATCAGAGTATAATGTCCAAAGGATCTGCATGGTCTTGACTGTATGGCTCAGTTAGTTTTTCCATTTCAGTTGCTTGTGCTCGCTCTGTGTGTGTGTGTGTGCGAGCGCGCACGCACGTGTGTATGTGTGTGTGTCCAAAGTCACTTCGAACCTATGACAACCTTATGAATTAATAATCTATCTTTAAAATCCTTGCTCAGGTCTCACAAACTGAGATACATGGCTTTCTGCATAGTGGGCTTTCTTTTTCTTTTTTGCTCTTCAACTTTTCCTAGCATTATTGTCTTTTCCAGTGGCTTCTGTATTCTCATAATGTGACCAAAGTACGATGACCTCAGTTTGGTCATTTTAGCTTCTAGGGATACTTCAGGCTTGATTTGATCTAGAACCTACCTTTTTCTTTTTTCTTTTTTTAGACAGACGCCTTTATTGGCATTATAGATTACAATATTACCTACCTATTTCTATTTTTGGCAGTCCATGGAATCCGTAAAACTCTCCTCAATTTACAAGCATCAATTTCTTTCCTGTCAGCCTTTTTTCATTGCCCAACTTTCCTACCCACACATAGTAATGGGGAATACTACTGTATGAATTATCTTGACCTGGGTCACCAGCAACATATCCTTACGTTTAAGGATCTTTTCTAGGTTGCAAGCATTTGAACCTTTGCCACTTTACTTGTGGATTTTCACTACCAAGGTAAACACAGGATTCAGGTGCTGATTCCTCGTGTTCACCATCAGGTGAAGAGAACTGCAAATCAAGGACAAGTTGCTGGGCAATGAAATTATGGTCAATTATCCTCAACACCTCTTCTTGCAATATACGACTGAAGCAATTCTGTATGCAATATGATCAAGCAATAATGGAAAGGATTGCAAGTAAAATACAACGTCTGAGATGGCAAAAAATATCCTTGGGCAGAAGACAGCCAGTTGTTATAGTGATGGACTAGGGCTGTGGTGGCAAACCTTTGGCACTCCAGATGTTATGGACTACAATTCCCATCAGCCCCTGCCAGCATGGTCAATTGGCCGTGCTGGCAGGGGCTGATGGGAATTGTAGTCCATAACATCTGGAGTGCCAAAGGTTCGCCACCACTGGACTAGGGATGGTCAATTGGCCGTGCTGGCAGGGGCTGATGGGAATTGTAGTCCATAACATCTGGAGTGCCAAAGGTTCGCCACCACTGGACTAGGGATGGTCAATTGGTCGTGCTGGCAGGGGCTGATGGGAATTGTAGTCCATAACATCTGGAGTGCCAAAGGTTCGCCACCACTGGACTAGGGACTCACTCTCCAGGGTTCAGATCTCTGCTCAGGCCATGAGAGTGTTCAATGAATTACTTTGGACCACTCCCTCGCTTGTTGGAAGGGTGGGATCTAAATGTGAAGACTGAACAAATGAAAGGTGCACTTCCATAAAACTTGATGAGTGAGTTTTGCTAAAATACCGTGAAGGCAACTTTGTTCAATGATTCCTTCAAAGCATCAGCATCTCAAAATGTGCTGCTCACGTTAGAGCACCGTTTGCTGCCAAGCCTCCGCCAGACACTTATCCAAAAAGACGCTAATCCTGTGGCACAAACATTAGCATGAATGAATACCAATATTTTGAACCATTTTACTCTGAATATCTTAGAATGTTGTGCTGCCAGAAGCTCTTCCATTCACTGTTTAACCACAATCTACATTAAATAAATCTCATACAAGATAGTTTGGGGTTGGGGGAGGGTGCTCTAGAAGGAAAAACAGGCAAGCCTTTGCTTGATTGGAGCAGGTCCAGAGGAGGGCAACCAAAATGGTAAAGGGTCTGGAGTTCATGCCCTACAAAGAAAGGCTTAGGGAGCTGGGGATGTTTAGTCTGGAAAAGTGTAGGTTAAGGGGTGACATGATAACCATGTTTAAATATTTGAAGGGATGTCATGTCGAAGAGGGAGCAAGCCTGTTTTCTGCTGCCTCAGAGACTAGGACACGGAGTAATGGATTCAAGGTGAAGGAAAAGAGATTCTACTTAAACATTTGGAAGAACTTCCTGACCGTCAGGGCTGTTCGACAGTGGAATTCACTGCCTTGGAGAGTGGTGGAGTCTCCTTCTTTGGAGGTTTTTAAACAAAGGCTGAATCAGCATATGTCGGGACTGCTTTGATTGTGTATTCCTGAATTGCAGGGGGTTGGACTTGATGGTCCTTGTGGTCTCTTCCAACTCTATGATTCTATGAATGTGCTTTGTTGTGGTCTCTTTTCACCTTTTTCCTTCAGTTAGCAGAGCAGAGCTATTGTTTATCATTATAGTTGATGCTATGATCCACCTCAGGGTTAAATATCAACATGAATGCATAGCAGCATAAAGAGGCATAATAGCCTTAAGAATCTGATAGTTGCAGGTGTTACAAATGGGGCAACATAGAATCTTAGAGCTGGAATGGATGATACAGGCCATCTACGCCTCTTCTTAATGGATTAGCCTAGTGCTAAAATACTAGCAATAGAGAGAGTGCAAGAATATCATCCATCTTTCTCAAAAAGTCAGAATGGAAATGCAAATTGGCAACACACATAAATGTCCCATCTTAAGATAATTTTTCATTTATATTCTGATACCTATACCTCACTTTTCTCCCCAATTGAGCTAAAAAATGGCTTATAGCATCACTCCCACCTTCTATCCCTATCCTCACAACAATACAGATGGTAGGTTAAAATATAATAGAACCACAGAATCTTAGGCCCTTTCTGCACGGCGGAAAGGGCGCCTCTCCACCGGCAGAAATTATGCCAGTGGAGGGGAGGAGGTCATTCGCACGGGAGCGTGTGAACGGCCCCCGCAGAGGCTGGCGCAGAAGAGGCAGCTCCGCATGGAGCTGCCTCTTCTGCATCCCCCCCCACTCACCTCGTCCTTCAGCATCAGTCTGGAGGGCTGCAGGGACCCGCCCATGCTGCCCTCCGACCTCCACCGGATGAGGTGACTGGGGGGGATGGGAAAGCAGTGTCTTCGGCATGGTGCTGTTTGCACCGCACCAATGCGATGGCAGCACTTTCCAAAAACCTCCCTAGGGAAGGGAGGTGGAAAGCGGTGCCTTCACACCACTCGGGGCCGCACAGGATGGCGCTGCGGGGCCTGTGCAAAGAGCACCACAGGGACCGGTGTTTTTCCATCCCTGGGCCGCTGTTTTTGGCCCCGTGCAGAAAGAGACCCCAAGGGCCATCAAGTCCAACACCCTGAAATGCAGGAACACATAACCAAAGCACTCCTGTCAGATGGCCATTCAGCATCACTTTAAAAACCTCCAAAGGAGGAGACTCCACTCCACTTTGAGGTAGTGCATTCCACTGTCGAACAGCCCTGAAGGTCAGGAAGTTCTTCCTGATGTTTAGGTGGAATCTCTTTTCCTTCACTTTGCATCCATTACTCCTGGTCCTAGTCTCTGGAGCAGCAGAAAACAAGCTTGCTCCCTCACCAACATGGCATCCCTTCAAATATCTAAGCATGGTTATGTCACCTCTTAACCTTCTTGTCACCACACTAACTAATATGACTGGCCTCAGGTCACCTATTTAGTCATTTATTCATTTATTTATTTGTTTGTTTGTTTGTTTTATTCGACTTTTATACCGCCCTATCCCCGAAGGGCTCTGCCTACCAAGCTTCTGTGACAGAGCAAGAATTTGAACCTGAGTTTCCGAGATCCTAAGCTAACATTCTAACTGCGATACCACACCGGACCTTAAGAGATGACTAATAAAAGGGGTCCTTGCTTGCAGGCATACAGAAATACTAACCAGAAGACTGGTGCTCCCTTGTTAATACAGAACATCCCCAAGGAAGCCCAATGACAGCACAAGTTTTTGGTGTTTCCTAAACATTTTGAAACTAATTCAAAGTCTGTACAGAGAAGTATGGATGAACTGACACAAGATGATTTCCTATGCTTTTCCATTGCTCCCACAGTACATCACACAAGTATGCAAGTCAAGCTTAAAACACAGTTTTTCATGCCCAGATGAGTTTGAGTCAGTAGTCTGGTATTGGATTGATCCTTTTGGAGATGTGGAAGTTTATACCACCTCCAAGAAAATCTTCAAAACTCAGATATTTTTTATCAGACTTCTAACAATGTAACAGGCAACACAACAAAGAGAAACATCTATAACACTGACGAAAAGCAGTCCTCCTTCCCCATAACTACATTGAGGGCAAAAAAGACGAAACAATTTCTCAATATTTTAGCACAAAAGAACACTTAAAAACTTT
Organism: Sphaerodactylus townsendi; assembly: GCF_021028975.2. Lineage (NCBI taxonomy): Eukaryota > Metazoa > Chordata > Lepidosauria > Squamata > Sphaerodactylidae > Sphaerodactylus > Sphaerodactylus townsendi. Next base: position 62,003,748 of record NC_059435.1, read on the forward strand.
GTTGGAGTAACGATGAGAGAATCTAATAATAGTTTTGTTGGAGAGTGGAATTGGGACCCTAGTAATTTAAGGGATGCATTAATGGCCTAAATGAGGAAATGGAAACCGAAGTGGTGAAATTTGCTGATGACACGAAGTTATTGAGGTTAGATTTTTATTTTTAAGTTACGCAACAGTCTTCTGGGCTTTCATGATAAAGTCCAGAAGGATCTAATCAAACCAGTGGACTGAGAGGGCTTGGTGATTGAAGGAACTTAACTTATATGAATTCAAGGTAATAATATATACTGGGAAAATGTAATTTAAACTTTGGAGAAATGCAGAGAGGTTCTGAAGGGAAAGAAAATACAGGAGGGCTCCTTGGAAAGATCACGAGGAAAGTTAGAATTTGCAAATGACAACATTTGTGAGGCAAGGGTATAGAAAGTATACAGAATGTGTCTAGATTCTACTGATGCGTCTAGATGCTACAAGTGGCTAAATTTTATCTGTGATTTTTTTATATCTGGAAGTTAAAAGAAGATTCATTGTTGAATTATATAGTTAATGGATTAGGGAGGCTGAAGTGGAAAGAAGTAAATCACCATGCCCACTTCCTTTTTTCTATCAATGGACCTGCACTGACGAAAGAGGTAGAAATGTTGATTATTCCTAACCCCATAGCTATTAATCTACAAGGCCCCAGAACACCAGGAATAAACTTTTCTGGGATCACAAATACTCGATTAATATTTTTCATAGTACTCTGACGTCTTACATGGACTCTTGGAAAACTGTAGCTTGTTCTCAAATAGGGAACTATTACAGCAACTTGGTGATATGAGGGAGCAATCCAAAAAAAATGTAGCTAGAGGTAAGTCAGCATGACAGGTCAGCGGGCTTGTTCCTAGGAATGTGCTCTTAGGATTATAGACTGCAGCTACGTAGAAAACGAAAACAGACATCAAGCACATATATGAATAACCTTGAAATGAGTACATTACATCTGTAAGAGACACTGAGAAAGAGGTATGTCACCATTTTTCTAGTATTTTTGAGGTGTGGGTTTAAAAGACCTGGAATTCTTAATAAAAGGCTGAAAAGGCTGAACCTCCATACTGGTATGAGAGTTGTTTTTGCTTTTTTAGTTGTTGTTTTTTAAAAATTTCAGGTCTTTTAAACCTGATCTTGAAAAATGCTGAGCCACAGCATTCAGCATTGCCTCTGAGCCCACGTGGACTTTGAAGGTGGTGGCGGCGCTGAGTTGAATGCTCTGCAGTTGTCTGCTGCCAGATGCCCATGTGTACTTTGGAGGAGGTCTTCAACAAATAAGTGAGATGCAGAGTGGTCCCTTCCACATACATACTTTTTAATGGTGGTGGGTCAAAGCAGCCCAAAAACTGCTGGGGAAAAAAATCAGGACCAATTTTTCAGCTCCATTAAATTGCTGTCGTTTTTCAGATTTTCAATTCAGCTTTATAATTGGATTTGCAATAACTAGATAATTCTATTACTATTAACAATGATTGCAGCTACACAAGCCAAAACATTGTTACTATGACAATGGGTGCCAGGCCCGCACTGCACAAAGTAACAGGATGCAGGCACTAAAGGAATTCAACTCCAATCTGCTTCCAGCTCCATTCATAAAAACTCTTCTCTCACCAATTTCTCAAGTTATTATTATTATTATTAGTTTTACCAACAAGTCCCAACAAATTTAGAACCAAGTTTATACTGGGCATTATGCATGGAGATTCAGCTGAAGGCAATATAAATTCAAAACAGAAGTGCCATAAGTCACCCATTTCCATATATATGACTCACCGTAAATATTAAAAGATGCATGTCGTGCTAGCACATAAACAAACGTCCAATGCAAATGTGCCCATGAAAACACTGGCAAAGAAAAAGTAGTGGTCAACAGAAAATTCATATTCTCAGAGTACCAAGTAGTCTTCCATTGAAGGCATAAATAGTTTATAGAAAAGAAACGAACTTTCCCCCTTAGCACAGGAAGTCGAAGGCTCTTGCGACTGTTCCTTGTCTGCAAAGTTAAACCATGTCAGGCTGATGGCCTTCAATGAAAGCTGTCAAAAAGCTCTGTCTTTCTTATACTACCCATCAAGAAAAACAAAATTTAAACATCAACATTAATAACAAAACATTTTGTATTGACTGGTTCAGCAATTTTAGTTTAAAAGCTTAGGGCTGGCCCATCAGAGGCCGACCTTTCATGCGGCCTTTTCCACTGGATTCTTTCCTTGTGGTGGGTTTTGAAAGCATGCCACAAAACTCTCAGCTTTTCTATTCATTTTAACAGGCTTCATTCCCAGAACAAGAACAGGAATGAATGAATGAATGAATGAATGAATGAATGAATGAATGAATTTATTTGATTGATTGATTGATTGATTGATTGATTGATTGATTGATTGATTGATTGATTGATTGATTGATTGATTGATTGATTGATTTTATAAGCCGCCTCACCCCCAAAGGGCTCGAGGCGGCTCACAGTCATAACTATACTCAATAACAGTTACATAAAAACATAAATATAAGTTAACCTGATAAAATGACACAATTACAGCGGCAACAAATTTTTCAGCAGCAACAGATACATCAGAATTAAAGAAAACAAGGAAATAAAATCAGGCACCCAATCTAAAAGCCAGGAGGGGAAGGGCCAAGCCCAAGATGGAAGTCATGGCCCTGCCAAGATGAAATATGGCAGCCTCATTGGGGGCTGCCATATTGGTGACATAACAGAATTGGTGACATAACAGTAATGTTTTTGCTCACAGCTTCTTCTAGTGTTATGCTTACAGCTAGGTTACTTAAAATTGACAACCACACAAAGATGAGATTCTCTTCTAACCCCCATCCCACACCAAACTGTGCACGTTTAGTTGACTGAGTTGTCATGTAATGGCTAAAGGACTGAGGTGAACCCATGAAAGGTCTGGTACAATTTTTTCAGCTAGGACAGCACTAGATAACCTTCAGCAAACCACTATTGTCTTGGCCTAAACTCCCACTCTCTAAAGAATAGTAATTTGGATCTGCCTTGCAAGGTTATTCACAAGGGTTACTGAGAAAGGTGAAGCCATTCACTTCCAAGAGTTCCACATACATCCAATTATTATTATTACTAGTATTACATATGTGGGCCAGTTAATAAAGTGCAGCAAAGTTTCCCACAAAGGTACCCACCAGAGGAATAGCTACTACTTGCTATGCAGGCAAATTGTAATTTTGTGTAGTGTGGTGGGGGGAGAATTTGCTCACTATTTATATTAAGGATTATGTTTTCCCGCATAATCACAATTTGTGCATGATATTATTGAGGCAGAAGGCATATAATTGTTTCTTTGTCTTCCTTTTGTAACAGAAAGGATCAGTAGAAGGATTACTAATTTTTTTAAAAAGAGAGAGAAGTTAAACCCTTAAGGGGGTGAAGAGTTATTCAAAGCAAAGTCAAATAAAACTCTGAAGCCTTCCATATTTGTGAATGTTTTCTTAGAAATATAATTACATTATATTTGTGCATTTACTGGGAAATAGGATAAATACAGCAACTAGATTTCCCCCCTCCTTTCAAATGCACAAAATTCTTTGACGGGGGGGAAAATCAAAGGAAGATCTTCAAAGTTCATAATAATTTACTGAATAGAAACAGGATGTAACTCTAGCATTTCTTTCCAGCTCTGAATCTCTTCACCAACAAAAGCTAACAGCATGTATTTGAAAGAAGCAGTAGTTATTAAAAACTCCAGGCATCTCAAAACCATTACAAGGAATAACTGCACCACCATATTTCACAAGAATATCATCTTTTCACAGCATCTTCTCTTACTCACACAGAGAGAAATACACAGAACTTAAAGAAAGTAAACTTTGGGACCAAGAAAATAATTTCGTCTGGCAAGATGAATTGAAGGTAGCCAATGTGGCAAGATGAATTGAAGGTAGCCAATATGGAAAATGCAATTAAGAGGAACCACGTAAAATTACTTAACTTATGAGAGCAGTTCTCAAATTTTTTTTAATTAAAAAGGGCCCGTTCCTTCGTAATCCATAGATGGACACATTTTTACATCCAGAGACAAAAACAAAGTGGCTATAAATAAACCTGCTCATATGAAAAAATCATTAAACTGACCACAATGAATGTATCGTATTTGAACCTGGGGGTGGGTAGAAGGGAAAAGAAAGAATGAACATGTTGGAAAAGATCATGGCAGCACTATATTTGCCTCAGAATTCCTGCAAAAGACCTGATGGAACTTGCTACTCAATTTTACATATACATAAAACTAAGCTATTTCCATAATGCAATTTTCTACTAAACTATCATCTAGAAGTGACTGATAAAAACCAAGCAAGGCTTGATTGGAACACTGAGGAAATGTTAGAATAGGGTCGAACTCTCATTTCATTTCCACAAACTGATTATGCATCCCCTTCAAGAAAACAACCCAAAATATTGAGCAATAGCTTTTTTTTCCCTTTTCCCCCTTTTTCTTTCTTTAAGCCCAACACTATTTTTCTTGGAGTTGGAACAAAAATGTGTTCCTCCTTGGGAAAGTTGTGGGTCATTAATGCCAAAATGTTAGCCAATATTTCATGAGAAAATTACAGAATTATATCTGCTTGTGATTACCAACACAAGCTTTAAAAAAAAATTAGTCCCCCCTGGAGGACTGAAAAAAATAAATGAAGTTTTTTTTAAAACACACACAACTAAAATGTGTTTTATGTAAGTAACCAAACTAGCATTTCCCACCAAAATACTTAACTGATTTTTTTTTAAAAAACCACACCTCTAAATCAAACTGTTTAAAAATATATATAAAAAGAAAATACCATTATTGCAGCCTTGCAGGTAATGTGCATCAGAAAGTTAGGTTTGATGGCTCAAATTTTATTGTCTTTATTGTGATTTAAACAACTGTGTATGTAGAAACACAGTTCAGAAAGCCATCCAGGACTGAGAAGCAACAGCATTTGCTCTTCCAATTTTTATTAGATAATTTATTTCAGTTCAGTTCAATTTATTTGCTTAAAGTCATGTTATCAAAAATAATAAACAAGGAATTCACAGAAGGAACTCATGCATACATACATTGGAATTTCATCAATTAACCAACATACCAAAATAGGGAAACTTCTAAATACATTCTTAGCATATCTATCAAGATAAACTTAAATTAAATTATCCCTTCTGGGAGGAATGATAGTAGAGTGAACATGTTTGGAGGTCATCTTCTCAGCTACTACAGGCAAAAGTGTAAATTTAACAGTCACATTTTCGTGTAAATCAAACAAAATACATTTCCCTGATGATTCCACTAAGGACAGAAAGAAATCAACAGGATCACAAATGAAGACCAGCACAACATGTAACGGGATAAATTCTCAACAGCCCCTTGAGCAAAAAGAGTTCTTTATCTATTTTGTTGAACCTGCCATCTAAATATGGTGGTGGTGTTGCTTGAAAATGTAACTGTGAAAGTGTTCCCTCAATGAACCAAATGTAAGCGAAATGAAGGATCTCTGTTGTATGTGATCAATTTTGAAACGGCAACATCCATAGGGAAAATCACCCCCATTTTGAATAGAGTATTCATAATCTCTAGAACAGTTGTTATTAACATATCTGAAGAAAAACTGTCATTGTTTAAGAGACTTCTGCACTGCTTAGACCAACAGTTCTCACAAATCTTCTCTGGAAATCTGGTTTTCCTGATTCCTTTTGTAAATTTAACCAGCGCCACAAAAAATAATGAACGCTCACTTGCTAGCTTCTACGTGTAGAAGTGCAACTGATGTACTGCTGGAAAGACCCAAGAAGGTTCTAAGGAACTTACTCTGCATTAACTAACTCTTCTGTAGTAAAATCTCATGGGCTTCAGTTGGACTTCATGGCAGGATAGAACTGGGAGGAAGGTCTGATTCAGCAAGCATCACAGCATTTATGATACTTGGCCCTGACCCATGTAAAAGCGGAAGGATAAGAACTGAAGAACCCACCTAATGTGGAATAGCACAAGCCCTTCTGCTATTACTTGACAAGTATTTGTGGAACACTGTCCCTTTTTGTTTCTTTCGCAGCTCATCGGACCCAATTTAGCAACTAAGTTCACATGAACATCCAAGCTGCCCACCAAGGCAGCTGACAAATCCAGGATGAAAAACTGAACATGCCAGGCACACAGATGGCAAAATATGACAAAGAATGATGACAAAAATCAGATTCCAAAATGCCAACAGATGCAATGACTCCAAAATATTTCCCTTTGAGTATATATAGAGAACTTTATCCAGAATTGCAGTCGTAGGAGGCGGCAGTCTGTAATAGGATCATCAGGGGCTTTAAAAATGGCAATGACCTTTTTTGCATAATGAGTTAATCTCTTTGGAACACTTCAAACGTAGAACCTGTGAAGAAGTGCTTTCCATAGAAGGCAATATTTTGAAAAGTTCCCTTCTGAGTTCCTTTCCCACCAGGCGCACCAGAATTGACCGGGGCATTAACTTGAGTGAGATTATGGCTACATAAACTCCAGAGTAATCTGTGAGCTTTCAGTAAGGTATGTTTGGAAACATACAAACATAACCTTTTTCTAACTCTGTCATAACCACTTTACCTTAACCAGAGATTTTTGCTTTAAAAAATTATTAGTATACACTCCGACAATCTAGACATTGAGTTGCACTTACCTGTAATGGTTGTTAATTGAGTGATCTTCTGTGCAGGCACACTTGAAAAGCTAAAATCTGCATTCCGCAGTAATTATATTAATTTGAGCAAATTTGTATTATTCTTGATGGATCAATGCAAGAATGCAGGATGCCCCATTGGGCAAAGTTAATACAACAAAAGAAATGGGTTCTTGTCGGACTAACCACATAGCATATAAAAATGCTCCCAACATTAATAATGGGGAGAACATATACTAGCAAACTGAACAATGAAGCAAACTAATAGCTTGATAAGGAAACATACCAAGTTTCTACTGGAAAAAGGGAATGATTTGAGCACTGAGCACTGAACACAGAAGAGGCTTATCTCCCTCAAAGTACCTAATAGAAATAATTCCCATTTATATCAGGGAAATACATTAGACAAACACAAATGCAATGACAATACTGTAATGAACAAAAATCTGTCAAATCAATGTAGTGCTACCAACTGCAGTGTGTGCCATTAAATCATTAGAATTGTACTGTCATCCTACCCACAAATTAAAGATGACACACAGTTATCCCATTTGAGATTTTTTTGCCCGCTCCAATATTTATTGAGTGCTGACATGTATACTGTTTCAAGCTAATTTGTACATAAATACCAATAGCGGATAAAAAATTAAAAGTACAACAAAAAATATTTAGAGCCTCCAAATGCTGATAAGCAGATATACAACCAGTCAATTCAAAAACTTTATTGAAGGGACATTTGAATTTTAGACAAGTAAAATTCTCTAATCTTAAAAAATTACTGTCAGAATTTTCAAAAGAATGCTAACTATGAAACTTAAAATATTACTTTCTGTGCTCAAAAATTGAATGGAAAATTAGCATGGAATTGTCAGGAACTGACATTAGCAGTCATTAATTCCTTGATACTTGCAAGGTCCTTTTTGCAAATATTGGGGAGGGGGGAGGACATACACAGAGAAAAAAGCAATTAAGAGGCCATTTTCCAAAAGAAATCCTATGTAAGGGACTGAACAGAAACGTATTATTTCAAAACAAGGATCGCATCTGAGAAGAGTGTTTGGATAAAAACATGGACGCCTTTGTCAGGAATAAGTTTACAGAATCCCTCATATTAATTATGTTAAAGTTAAATATTAATTGTAACAGATTTTTCATACAGGTATAAATGGTGATCTTACTCTGGATGTAGAATACTTCTATTATGCAGGTTAAGCATGGTTCATTGACAACTAGAGATATCATTAACACAGGAAAGATGAATTCCAAATCAATGTTCCCCCGCCTTTATGTGAAACCCCCCCCCCTTTAATTTTACGTCACCACTTCCTTCTCTTCAAGCTTTTAATACACATCCAACTGGATGACACACATAAACATTCGCCATGATCCAAATAGCATACCCAAAATGACTTTGGGATTATATATCTCAAACAACATAAATAACAACATAAAAATAATATAGTATTGGGACCTTAGCCACAGCCTATATGTCTTACAGCAAGAGATTTGTGACCAGGATACTCTAAAATTGCACATCCATGGTGAAGTCTCCTTCCTCACAAAGTGAAGTTACCTCACAGATGAGGGCCAACATGCTCTGGAAGTACTGATATCTCCAAATAACCACTCCTGGCATGACACAGAGCAAGGATATTGCATCATGGGGGGGTGGTTGTCCTCCACTAGGTAAAAGCGGCTAATGTTGCAGCCAAGTGGTAAGAAATTGACCATACTTTTAGCTATATCATTGTAGAGTTTGGGGAGAGGCCTGCTCCAAGTGGCCTGCCTCCATTTTTGACTAAAGTGGGGGAGATAAAAAATCTAAATAGAAAGGCATATCTAATTCATCAGAGAAAGTAGATAATCCATGTTCTTTCTTTCGCTGTTTTTATACAATTTCAAACAGAAAAAACCAACCACCACGGTTATTTTCAGTCTTTTGATTTATTCTGATTTGGATAAATGTGTTAAGTATTATCACTATGAAACTTCAAAAGAGTGTCAAAATCTGCTTTTGAGAAATAGGGTAAGACGCAAGCAAAAGTGGAGCTCTGTGTGGAGAGGGGGGATACCGGCTTGACGCCCAATGCCCACGAAAAGATATTTAAAAGGAATTTGAGGCTTAGACTGTTTCGGCTATATCGCTTCATGACTCAGCTTGTTTATTTGGCAGGATGTAAATATCTGTGAAAAATTTAATAAAGCGCAGATAAAAATCTGCTTTAAAGAGGATTTGCTTCCCCGGCCGCTGCTCAGCTGTTCAGTGACATTACCGTGGCCTTTAAATTAGCACCACAGATGACACAGCTGACGACAGGGTTATTCTAATCAGTAGGGAGTCTCGTGCCATCGTAAGAAAGATGCCCTCACTGACTCAGGACATGGTATTTTTAGATGCCAAGCTGCTCTTTCCCCCCCCCCCCTCCAAAAAAAACTGAGTATATCATGCAGCTGATTATGCCTGATGAGTCAAAAAGAAATTGCAGGGGAAAGTATCTAGGCTTGTAGGCTAGTTTTGTGTGTCAGAAGCTGTGCTCTCTGGCAAACCCCAAACCGCCACAGCCAGCTACTCTGTCTCAAAGGTTGACTTCACCCAAATGCTGGCAGTGTGCTTCTGCCACCGAACAAGAAAACCGTCACAGCTGTCTGGAGATTGACTTCATTAAACTGATCTGAATCTGAAAATACCGTAAAACAGCTCCTGGCAGAACATTATTTGAAAGATGTCTTAGACTTACCTAGCCAAAGAGAGGACCCAAAAAAGGAATGAGCTGCTTCTGAAACACAATGCATATTTTACTCTCTGATGAATGTGTGCAGGGAAGAGAAGAAGAAGAAGAAGAAGAAGAAGAAGAAGAAGAAGAAGAAGAAGAAGAAGAAGAAGAAGAAGAAGAAGAAGAAGAAGAAGAAGAAGAAGAAGAAGAAGAAGAAGAAGAAGAAGAAGAAGAAGAAGAAGAAGAAGAGGAGGAGGAGGAGGAGGAGGAGGAGGAGGAGGAGGAGGAGGAGTTTGGATTTATATCCCCCCTTTCTCTCCTGCAGGAGACTCAAAGGGGCTTACAATCTCCTTGCCCTTGTAGGTGAGGCTAAGAGAGCTCCGAAAAGCTGTGACTAGCCCAAGGTCACCCAGCTGGCGTGTGTGGGAGTGCACAGGCTAATCTGAATTCCCCAGATAAGCCTCCACAGCTCAGGTGGTAGAGCTGGGAATCAAACCCGGTTCCTCCAGATTGGATACACGAGCTCTTAACCTCCTACGCCACTCCTGGAATATGGACTGTGGAAAGAGTACGGGTAAAGGAAAATAGCATGGTTTTTTTCTGTTTAGGACAGGAAGAAGCTCTGTGCCAAAGGGAGATTTTAGGGAAGCTTACTGTACAAAGATTAGAATGTATACCTCTACCATTAGATCATTCCTTAGTTTGAAGGTTTTTGTAGCCCTCACAACTGATAGATGCCTCACATCTCAATCACCCATGGTACAGGAAAGATCAGATCAACTATGAGTTCACCAACATGGTGGCTTGGGACAAACACACAATGGTCAATGGTAAATACTAGTAATTTTGAAGCCTACGTTCTTTTCAATATTGTTATTTCATTACTGAAGGAGAGTTTATTATTATTTTCCAATAGCTCCAGCATGGAAATCCCACTACATAGATTTTCAGACTGTCAAATGCAAATCAATTTTCTCCCCCTGCTGTAGAGATTTTAAGCATTCAGTCTTGCTATCGATAAACTCTTCATGCAACTGCTACAAGGCAGCTCAGAGACTGAGGGGGGCACTCAATTATGATTATTTAAAATTACTAAACAAAAGGACAGTCTGTGGGGAAGAAATACATTATAAAAACTTTGTTCTTGGCTCTGAGCTTGCGCGTGCATCAGCAAACAAATATCCGATTCCTGTATCCTCATTCACAATTTAAAACAACCCTCTTTCAAAAAGACCAAAGGTAATTTAACCAGGATCCTTCCTTATACTGTGGAAACTAAGATGAAATAGAGCAGTTCGTCATAATTCACATGGACTGTGCTTTCTTCTTCACATTCACCCACAATCACTAAGGACTCCCTAAGTTGCTGGCTTCGATTTGGCAGGAATGCTGTTCACAGAGAATTGATGTCTGGTCATCTGCTCTCTCCAGGCTTCATGTAATTGTCAGTATGCATGCAACTGGTTTATTACTTAGTCAACATTACCTCTCACCGTCCTTTCCCTTGAGATCTATAGTGCTGGGTTGCTATGCCTCAAAGTTCTCAATGCCCATAATTTTCCAAGAGCCCATGATATTCCGTCTGCACATACTCCCAATGAGAGGCTGAAAACAAAATTCTAAGTATGCTTTGCTTGGAGTAAGTCCCACTAAATAGAACAGGCTTGAATAGAACTCTGAGTAGAGAAGCTGAAATTGTTCTCTGAATCTGCATGATTGTAATGCTATCAGGGTTCACGTGTCCCTTTCTGCCACAGACCCAACAGATGGCCAAATTTCAGCCTAATCATATAAATACGGATGATACAATCTTTGCCACTAACGAGTTCACCAGGTGAGTTCACCATAAGCAAAGATAGAGAATCTGATGAGCTGATTTTGGGATTAGTTTGTTAGCATGGTAAATGGCTTCATTTCCTTGTGAACTCACTGGTGTCAAACAGCATTTGTTGATTAAGGCAACTGACCTGCCCCCTTCATTGCAAAGGTACAAACAAAACATGGAACACAACACATCACAAAAGCAAGGGAATAGTTCGAATACAATGTCCAAAAGTAGAATAAACTGCAACCCTCTTTCCTAGGAATAAGCCTCATTAAGTAAAATGGGACTTATTTCTCAGTAAACCACCTTAGGGCTGCACTGTACACTCAGACTACAAGATCTATAATGGCATCCCCATTGCAATGATAGTCCTTGGGATTGGAATTAGTACTTTTTTCCAGGATCTTTTGGACTCCCAGACCACTTACTCACAAGCATCCCCCTTTTATTCAATGAGCTGACTTCCAAGAGACCATATTAGACCTTCAGAGACCATATTAGACTCATTCCCACATTTTTCTTGGGACTTGTTCTAAAGTAAGCATGCACAGAATTGTCATTCGCTTTGCTCTCCCAGTCCATCTTTTAAGCAGGTCTGCTCAGATAAAGGACCTCATCTCATTCACTTTCAGGGAACTCATCACATTCACTTTCAGAGACCACAATTAAACTCATGCCTCCATTCTCCCAAATCCATCCCTGGTTTGATGAATTGATGTAACCTTTGTGCTGAGATTCTTTGCAAAAACTGTTAAGCCGTAAACAGTAAGACCCTGATGGCCAGCCACACTCAACATTCATTAACGAGACCGAAATATAGAATTTACTTTAAGTCTAATTCATTTTGGAAGATAGCTTTAAACATGGTTGCAGGATGGAAGGGTGCAGGACAGGAGTCCCACAAACAAGCAAACTTTTGTTCACACTCCCTCATCCCGGCAGAAAATTGTTGGAATGCTTCGTAATCTATGACAATTCCTATATGCTGCCAGCAGCGAACTCAGGTTTCATAAGTAACAGTTTTCACCCAATAGGAATCTGCAAATGTTAACCACCAATGGAAAATAAAGCATCATCTCACAAACAAGCATCATTTTTATTGATATTTTAAGCATGTAATCAGTATAATGAATCAATTAAATTTTTTAATTGCAGAACTGAATCCTTCTCCTGTACCAAATTAACTATTAAAGCTGACAGAACACAAATATTCCGAGACCAGAGATTCTTGAACAGACTGTTTTGTGGTTTATGACTTTTGTTGTGAACACAGAAATCGAGAACAGGCAACTTGCCATGACACACAAAGGCTTCAACTCTCTCCCTGTGCCAAATGTTTATAGGGGTGAATCGTTTCCCTTCCGTACACATCCAAAGTTTGCTGATTTTAAAGGGTATAAAAAAGACACAACAGAGCACACCATAACAAAAGACCTGGCCAACTGCAAGATTCAAGCAATAAGGAAGAGTAATGCCATATCCTGCTTGTGGAGGCCTAAATTTGAGCTTATATTCTGAAACAAACTGGTACAAACCACTGGTAAAAACATCTCTGAAACATTAAGCTAGAAAATGGCTTGTGGCTACTGTTGTGAATTAGAAGTGGGGAAAAATCCACAGCAGAGGAAATAATATCCTCTACAGACACGATTAAGCCAATTGCTTTAATTCACTTAAAAGTTTTAACCTTCACAATCTCTGAAGTGGATAGAAGGACAGCTGCTATTTAAAGTTTATATGAAAGGGCAACGCTACAGTAAAATCTTTTATAGTGATGTAAACCATTGAAATAAATTATCTTCATTTGGTCAGATCTATATTCATTAACTGTATTACCCACCGAGGGAATAAAGACAAATTTTTAATTCTCCTAATGTATTTCACTTGCGTATTAGTTTGGCACTGTAGTAATTAAGGGCACTGTTCAACAACATTCACTCACTCTTCGTGGAGGCCAAATTCCCACCACAGTCCCACTGGGACTTTGATCTAACCGAAAAGTTTTCAGCAGAGTCTAATAATTTTAAGTAAGCAAAAAACGAGTTCTGTGGGACCAGGGAATAAATTCTGGGAGGCCCAAGATAATTATCTTTCAGTGCCCTTAAGCACACTAAATGGAAACACTTAAGTAACCAGGACTGCTGATAGCAATGCAATATTCGGATTATACAAATGTTTAACACTGTTCCATTATAAACCAGCATTTTCAATCTACAAATATGAATTAATTGATTAATCAAACCACGGAAGCAATAAGAAAAAAAGTTAACATTCTAGTGGGGTGCAATTTATATTTGTCTGTGCCTGGTGGTTACAAACTAAGCACAACTAAAATAATATTTAAATCAAGCATTCATTCATTAACTTCAGTAATTAATACTCTCAGTTTTCCATTAACCAAGACTTCAAGACGGCTGACAAAATCAACCATTTTTAACACGGCTGATGTCAAAAGCAATTTTTTCCATCTGTATTAGGGACAGAGAGAGGAATTTTCCCATAATGGGAAGGCAACTAGCAAAATGCAAAACAGGAAAAGATCTAGAGTACTAGCCAAATATGACAACTGTTAGTCCGGCAGTAAATGCTGAATATATAGTCCCACTGTGCAGATGTAATGTTGTTGCAGGGATATGTACCTCCATTCCAGCTCTCTAGCTTCAAAATCAAATACCTCTCTCAAGCCTCAACTGGACTTAAGGAATACATTGGCTAAGTTGTATTTCCTAAATAATCAGTAGGCTATATAAGCCACTGAACTGTCTTTTCCTCAAACCAGATTCTGAAATACATCAAATTATAGATGCGTACTCTGTACAGAGGAATAGGAAGAGGGGAAAGCGCCTGGTGCACTGGTGCGTCCTCTGTCCCCGCCCCCCGCCAGAATGCCCCCGTCCTGCCCCACAATGCCCCCGCCATGCCCCCGGAACACCCCCAGAATGCTCTTGCCGCACCCCCACAGTGACGCATGTCCGGTACATTGCGCACACCCCTGTCTCCTTGGAGCTACGCCTCTGACTCTGCATGATACTGGTGATGCTGAATATCAGTACACTAAAACCGAGAGAAGGTATAAAGCACACAAGGCGGTGACTGGCTCCTCACATGGACATAGGAAGCTTCCTTATAGTCTTGCTCCATCTAAATCAGTAACGTCAGTAACGTCAACTCAGATCAGTACTCCAGGTGAAGGTCTTTTACATCACCTACTAACTGATATTTAACTGAAGATCCCAGAGTTCGAACCCTGGACCTTCTACGTGCTCTAACATTGAGCTACACACACACCCTCCTAATTTCTTTTATGTGAATAAGAGGGAATAACAGTACAACCACACTGCCCACCTGAGCATCTCACAAAAGCCAAGATAAAATACATAATGACTGAAAGGGAGCTACCACCAGTAAGTTTAACAACCATTATTAACTACAGAAATGAACTAAAAATGACACAGGGAAGGAAACTGTACTGTACAGTTTTTCATCATCATTTCCCACATTATTTATTCAGAACCTGGATGATTTCACAGAAGAAAAACAAAGCTGCAGAAGCTGCTTTGAAATGGTTTAACCCGTAGGCCCGGGCCTATTAAAGCTTATGTAAAACATGACTTATCTTTCAAACTTCTTTTCTACTGTTTGTAGATTTTCTCCTTTCACCGTTTTTTCCCTGGAAAACACTGAAACAGCTCTGTTCGGTTTCTCCTGTCAGCAATCCACATACACACGCTTGCCAGTTTCCCCCCACTCTTTAGATATGAATCACTCACCCATTAAGCCAATTGGATGGAGTACTCAGTTACAAAAAAAATCCTCATGTATTTTCCATGGCAGGGAACTTTAAAAAGCTAGGTGACCATGCTTCTTAGCATACCGTTTTATAGGCAAGAAAGATGCACAGTAGCATGAAAGGGTGCAATCTTGTTCTTTTAGTATGATGTATGATGGGAAATCAAAATGGCATTTTTGAAGGCTTTCACAGCTGGAATCCACTGGATGTTGTATGTTTTCTCGGATCTGTGGCCATGGTCTGATAGTTTTTGCTCCTAACATTTCACCCACATCTATGACTGCCAACTTCAGAGATGCCAGCCATAGATGCAGGCAAAATATTAAGTGCAAAAACTATTGCCCAGGAAACCAACAACATGCAAAATGGCATTCCTCCGAAATCTCCCTTTTAAATTATATAGTACAGTGAACATGGAAACTCTTTGTCAATTACCACCCCTGAAGACAATCTGGCATTATTTAGAATATTAATACAATGTTAATGGGAAATAATCTGATATTAATTATCACCATTTTTAGCCAGCATCTAAAACAGAGGAAATGTTTACAGTTTTAATTACGAAAGCCAACCAAACATGGATTCAGGCAACAAGACAAACACTTGGTTTGTTTATAATAAATCATCAAGGCATGAAATTGTCTACTGTATCTTCCTACTAACTTAAGATGCTCTTTGTAAACTGGCAAAGAAAGTATGTTCTAATTCAAGTCTTCCAGGGTCTAAATATTGTTTTTTATTTTTAATCTATTTAATCTAGTTTTAAATGAGCATTCGTTTGCACCAAACCAACAGTGAAGGCTGATACTTTGTCTAGAAATCTAATACTAATCACATCTGTATGTCCACTAGAACTGCTAGGGGGAGAAACTGGTAAAATCATGCAGAGATACGATTTTATTCAATTATTGGCAGATGCTGCAAGCGACATGTAGAACCAGGGGAAAAAAAACAGAGCTCTCCCTAGGCTAGACTGTACTTTTGCAAACTTATTTTAAATTACTCTCTTTGCCACTCTAATACCAACTGTGTGCAATTTCTACAGCTACCTGCTGTGTCTATTGGCTGCTTATGTTTTGGTGCCATTAGAAATATTGACTTTTAATTTTCTATGCCCCAAAAGTGTGTCAAGGGAGATTAGCCTGTCCTTAAGAGTTGAGGGAAAAGATTCCTCACTATCCTCCAAGTAAAAAATTAAATGGAAGATTTCAGAGGAACACGCAGCACTTTTATGAAGCTTCACTGGTAGCTTGAAGTGGTGGTATAGCCCAAACACACATGTACAGCCTCAGGGAAAAGTAGGCCTCTTTGTTGACATTACAGAGATGATTTTGCCCTAGCATTACATTTGTTTCCAAGTGAAACATTTTTTTTTACTCACTGGATTTCTCAGGAAGTAAAAGAATGCATTTGAGAACAAATGAGGGGACTCTAGGCTTAACCTAAGAGCCAGAACAGTGTAGTGGTTAAGAGCGGTGGACTCTAATCTGGAGAACAGAGTTTGATTCCCCAGTCCTCTCCAAGAGCAGCGAACTAGATTTGTTTCCCCACTGGGGCTAGTCACAGATATCTCAGAACTCAGCCTCACCTACCTCACAAGTTGTCGGTTGTAGTAAGAGGAAGGGAAAAGAGTTTGTAAGCTGCTTTAAATCACTTCACAGGAGAAAAAGGCGTGGTTTAAATCCAAACTACTACTACTCCACCTTTTTGATGATGTTCCCAACCGCCCAGAATCAAGTTCCATCTCAGCCTCTCTTGACTACGCCAAAGTGGGACAGAATGCTCAGAGCTGAACACACTTTTAGTCTGGAAATTGATGAGTACATTATTTGAATGCTGAGCATGCTTGCAGCCGGATATGAAGAAACAGATTTAGCTTGCTCCATTTTATAGGCTATAATGGGCATGAAATTTTAATCTCACACAGTGCATCCTTACACTCTGAGAAACATTTTATAATGTAGACTGATCCTTATATTCAAGTACACATTATTAACCAGCAAGTACTGATGTTACTCTCTGGTTCACAGAGCTTCGAAAGATGGACTCCCAATTATTTCACATTACTGGAAATTGTGATCATATACCAACACGTGGACAAAAAAAGAATAAAGAAGCATGCTAGCTTTTTCACATCCTTCTTCAGCTACCAGATGCAGAGGTCCAGAACAGCATAATAAGAAGCAGCAATTTCTCTAATAAGACTCGGCTCAGTTCTCTTCATAAGTCCCTTTTAACAGTCTATTGAGACTTGCTTAAGAATAAGCTTGCTCATAATGGCAGTGAGAAGTCACAAATTGTGATATAGAATGATACAAGGACACTGAGTGCTCTCATTGAAAAGATTTTTTTTAATTGCAGTTTCCACAGAATGCTTCCTTTCGTCCCTTCCACAAAACAAAATAAATGGAGATGTATTGTCGAAGGCTTTCATGGCCCGATTCAACTGGTTCTGGTAGGTTTTCCAGGTTGTGTAACCGGGGTCTGGTGGATCTTGTTCCTAACATTTCGCCTGGATCTGTGGCTGGCATCTTCAGAGGTGTAGCACAGGGGGAAGTCTGTTACACACTTCCCTCTGTGATTTGCTGACCCTAATTTCTAGGGTTACGAGTAGGGAAGAAAAACACCTCGCCAAACATGTTCTCCAAAAAAATCCATAACTTTGCCTAAATGATGAAGTTGCCAAAAAATTATACTTCATTTGTAGTAGAAAGCTGCAGGTCTTGATCATTTTGTTTGAACTTTGCTCAAGTATACAGCATTCTTTCTGAGACAGAGAAAATAGGAACTATACTTGAATCCCAAATAAGGCCACACTGTTTCTATATAATGGAATTACAACACAGTTTGCTTTATTTTCAGCCACCTTCCTGATAATAAAGGTTGTCTTTCCCCTTACATCTGCATTACATCTCCTTATATCTGGGCTGGTATTTTCATTGAAGGAGTAATCATAACCCCAAGGTTTCTGTCCTAGGTAAGACAAGTTGGTTCAGTCCTCATTGTAGTTAGTACCCATGAGCTGAGAATCCAGCACCTGATATGTGAAGATGGGATTTTCGCCCCACAAAGTGCTACAGTGTTATAACAATGATGAAGATGATGACTACTATGAAAAAGAAGCAGCAGCAGGAGATTTTTATACCCTGCTTTACTCCACCATTTTAAGGAGTCTCAAAACATCTCACAATTGCTTTCCCTTCCCCTTCCCACAACAGTAAGGTGACCAGATGGTCACCTTTGTGAACCAGGACGGGCACCCTGTCACAGGGCGGGAAATGGGAGCGCCCCAGAAGGCCGTGCGCTCCTGCAGCCGCGCGCGGGAGAGGCTGCCGAACTGCCTTGCGCCCCAGAAGGCAGTGCGGCAGACTTCCAAAAATCGGGACACTTGAAAAAACCCGCGGGACGCAGGAAAAATTGTTTTAAGGTGGGACTGTCCCGCCAAAAGCAGGACGTCTGGTCAGCCAACACAACAGATACCTTGTGATTATAAAAATATAAATATACCATACCATATGGGTGGGACTGAGAGAGTTCTGAGAGAACAGGGACCAATCATACTCCTTTCTGAGTAGGTTCCACTCTCACCTTTCTATTCACCTCCCACCCCCCTACCACACATTCACACAGCTGATGTTAAAATGAATGAAGGATTGCCTAGTGACAGCCCTTGTTGAGGAGAATCATGGCAGTGAAAAATGGTGGTGCAGAAGAGAGCTACCTTCTCTCTGGTTTTATTTCCATGGATAGACTTGAACTTAAAAATGGTCCAATGTGCTTAATGTACTAAAGGGAGAGCCCAACACATAATTGCTTAACATTCAAAATTCAAGGTAACTAATGACAGTAGCCTGGGCAACACAGAGACCTGTGAGCATAAAAGATTTTTAAAAAATTAAAAGTGAAGCATTAAAATCAGATTCCGACTTGTATTCATTCTGTCAACTAAAAGTTTCATCCACATTGTCTATAGTGCTGTGCTCTACTCTGCTCTCGCTATGGGATTTCCTTCCACTATTCATGCCCTGTTAAACAGTTTCAGTTTAATTAATTATCCCACTGATATGAAATCACCAAAGGATCCGTCCTTTCTAGGTACATGCACACTCATTAACACAGAATTTAATAGATCGTTTTAAAAAGTGCCCACAAAATCTTTTTATAGATTATAAAAAAGGGGGAGATGAAAATCAGTTAACTAATATAATAACAGCACGCTTAATATCACGGCTTCCGTCTCTATAGTAATTTTGCTTTTTTTCAAAAATAAGGGTCTCATTAAAAGCTTCAGGGTCAGAATAGCACAAAATACAAATCTGTTTAAGATATATTAGAATATGCAAATAAAAGCCATTTTCTTAGAAGGTCACCATTAAGACTCATGATTTAGCTCCGAGAAGTGAACTTTGCATTTAACGGCAACAATAAGAAATGAATAACTGTGGACAAGGAAGCTTTTAAAAAGAAGGTTCATGAGTGGCAGCTCTGTAAACTCACACACACAAAAAGATCAGAGGGTGGAAAATTCTCAGACGGTAAGAACTGACTAGAAAGCTGGGGAGTATATTTTCTTGAAGGCTAGATGTGAGACCCATAGTGAGTGCTATATTAAGACCTAATGATCATGCAATTGTTTGATGTATCTATTGTGGAACTATGCAACTTCATAGTACAGGGAAAGAGGCAAGTATTTGAAACCACCACCCCACCCCGTATCTTGCTGCCATCCAAATAAATTTCTTGCTTCTATTTTGTGAAAGATGGTTGCAAACCAGTAAATACATTATGCTGCTAACGCTTGCCAGCATGGATTTTCTTTCTTAGGGGTATCACGCAATTTGCGGTCTTCCATTTCTGGTAACTTAACTTCAGTCCTGAGCTGATGCATTAAGAGCCAAATGAGCTGCTCTAAATAAGCAAATTCTTTCTGAAAGGCTTAGTAATGTCATAAAACCAACAACCTAGTAGATGATTTAGTCTAATTTCCCGGACTAAAAGCCAAACCACACGAACAATGGACCGTGAGATTTCTCCATGGCTACACTGGATGATTTCAGACCACAGATGAGGGACTAAAAGTTCCCTCAAATAATTTTTTTTCCTAATCATATAAAATAAAGTATGTTTGAGAAAGCGCTGTGCAAGAACCTTCCCTTCACATGCCATTTTATATATGTGAAACTGCTAATCAAGCATTTCAGGTTCCAATACCGACACACACACACACCCAAAATTGTCCAACTTATTTCTTTCCAACATTTCCGAAGAAGCCAGCTTCAGTCTTCCCATGCATCCCTTTATTAGTGACCTGTTCTCATAGTTTAGACACTCATCAGCTATGAATAGGAGAGAAAAAATGTTCCCCAGTATTAAAAACCATTATAACATCAAAATCATGCTCCCTCCCAACGAGATGTTCTTCACATGATCCGGAAACTGAAACTCGTACAGAATGCGGCAGCCAGACTCCTTTCCGGAGCAACAGCAAGGGACCGGATTACTCCGGTCCTATACCAACTGCACTGGCTGCCGATCGAGTACCGGGTCATGTTTAAAGTTTTGGTTTTGACCTTTAAAGCCATTCGCGGCCTTGGCCCTGCATATCTAAGGGACCGTCTCTCCCTATATCGCCCTTCTAGGCCCCTCCGTTCATCGGAGGCGGACCTACTGGTGATCCCTGGCCCCAAGGCGATCCGGCTGGCCTCTACAAGGGCAGGGCTTTTACGGCTCTGGCCCCTACCTGGTGGAACAGGCTTCCAGGTGAGATCAGGGCCCTGCGGGATTTACAAAGTTTCCGCAGGGCCTGTAAAACGGACCTGTTCCGCCAGGCGTTTGGCCAGCCGGGATGATATCAACCGCAATAATAAGTAAACATCTGGCCTCCCGTGGGTTCATAAAAGGGGGAATAGAATAGAATAGTTGAAGCCATCTCTAGTTTAATATTTTATGTATTTTAATTAACTTATATTTATGATGTTTTAAATTTTTATGTTGTTGGAAACCGCCCTGAGCCTTCGGGGAGGGCGGTATACAAATATAATAAATAAATAGATAGATAGATAGATAGATAGATAGATAGATAGATAGATAGATAGATAGATAGATAGATAGATAGATAGATAGATAGATAGATAGATAGATAGATAGATAGATAGATAGATAGATAGATAGATAGATAGATAGATAGATAGATAGATAGATAGATAGATAGATAGATAAAAATCTAGACTTTTTGAATTAGAACATCAGGAATTGATGGCTCATGCAAAAAAGATCTGCTCTCTCCTCTCCATACAGCCACCTACAGTGTTCTTTCTGAATCGGAGCACTGACGTGCCATCACTTTGGCCAGATGCAATGTGCTTCTGTAACCCCCATGCTCAGAATGGGTTGACCCAGAAAGGTGTGGAGACCCAAAGCAGGAGAAGGCTGCAGAGCTCATGTAGTTGGAGGAGACAAGGCTACCAGACTCGGACCTTGGGTGTATAAGCTCTTAACACCTTGTTAAGGTAAACTGCAATATTGTTGGGAACTACTGGGAAGGTAGTTGTTTATTTTTGCTATGTTGTAAATGTTGGAGTTTATTGTTTCAGGGTTTCTTTTTGTGGTTGTAATGGGTGAGAGTTCTCCTGGAAACCTTCATCATGTTGAATCCTGTTCATCAAGCCCTTGGAGTCTTCAGGAGCCAACCCACTTGCAGGAAGAATTGGACTTGGCAGTATCAGTAGACTGTAAATATTAGGACTTGAAAATGCAACCTGAACAGGACCTTGAAGTGTGATGTTAAATGTTGATGTTATTTGTTAAGAAAGTAAACCATTTTGTTTTTAAAATTTGTTGTTGCAAACTCATTTCATGTTCTGCCCCACAGAACCCACACTTCCTTCCGCTTTGAGGGATGGAAGAGGCTCCAAAACACCCCACAGTGAACCTGTTTGCATCTGCATACTGAAAACTGCAGAAACTGTACACCATGTTCTGCATTATGCCCCCTTCATAACAGGGCCAGAACAAAGTTCCTCTCAACCTTATTGATGGGCTTAGAGTGCTGGGCAGACCAGCAGAAGACAGTTTATCTGTTAAACAATGAATCCAGCGATGCTCTAGAGCAAACGGCCAGGTTTTTATGCACAGTCATAAACAAACAATCTTAATTTTGCTTTGTATGTTGTCTTTCAATTTTTTTGCACCTTGTTTTGGGTCTTTGTACTGTGCCATTAAAGGTTATCTGTTAATATCAAAATGAGATGCAAAAAAGCAGAATGCAGCAGGGACACTTCCTTAGTTATTTGAACAGCTGTCAAGCTAACCAATGGGACTGCAAAGAAAGGTCCTTGCAAACCTCAGTGTACTTGTGCAGTTTTGGATATGCCAAACTAATGCGGCAGCAGGAAAAGATTCTGAACAGGCAGGAGAACTGCTCAAAAACATTTCAGAAACACCAGTTTGTATCTTGCTTATGTCTCAACTTCCTGCTCTTTCAAGTTACCTGTATTGCACATACAGAATTCTTTCCCTCCGCCTTGGCAACCGGTTTGCTCCTCGTAGCCCGAAGTTTTCTTCCCCTGGATACAAGCTGACTGTTCTTAAATGGCAAATTTTAACTAATTCCATTGCTGCAACGTCTGCTGGGAAGTCTGCCAATGACACTTTATGTACTTTTTCTTTATTCTAATGGCCACCCTATCAGGGCTAAAAGTGTTCATCCAAGCAGTTATTGCTCCGAGTTGGACATTCCAATTTCAACACAGTGAAATCATGGTTGTGGCCACTGCTGGCCATTATGAGAATCTCACTCCATCCAATGTTCATAACTAGCAGCATTATTTAAGAATACAGTTATGCACACAACAGCATCCAGGTACAACTGCCTCTATGAGATTAAAATGCATGAGTGAGTTACCTGTTCTTGCCTCTCCAGCCATTTATCTACCATGGGATGTGTGGCACTTAGTGATGAGCGGGCATTGTCCCTCTGAAACTGGTTAGACGACCAGCCGCTCGTGTCCCGGGGGAGGCTTCTATAATTTTCATCTTTCTGTTTCAAAAAAAAAAAGATATGCTCTCTTTTAAAAAGTAGTCCAAAAGAACACCTGCAAACATAAGCAAGCAGAAGGTGGTGATGGTCGTTGTCATCTTTCTAACAGAGGACATAATGCAGAGTCCAAGAAGAAAAAACAAGTCACAATTTAAACAAACATCTTTGTTTACAGTTCTGAGGCCTTCCATTTTTACCTGGCAGTAAAACTGTCTGTGCTAGGAACTGTTAAGATACTGCACAAGTGGCATTTCGTACTACATGAGTGGGGGAAATGCCAGACACAGAACAATTTGACTCATGTAGAAATTGCATAAATTTCCACTTCATAGTAGTTATACAAGCCCAGAAGTTGCCATGCTTTTTCACTGTCACAGTTATCTGAAGGCAAGCTGGGAAGAAGACAGTTAAGTCACACTATTTATATTTATGTGCTGTATTTTTATCCTACATGCCTTTCAGCTAGTTCAGGGGAGTATGCACAGGTCTCTCTTCCTCTACTTTATCCTGAAAACAAACTTGTGAGGTAGGTTAGGCTGAGACAATGGGACTGGGCCAAGATCATCCAGTGAGCTTCATGGCAGAAGATCCCATAGAGGTGGGGATTTGAACCCAGGACTCCCACTCCTGACTCTCTAATCTATGACCAATTGGCCATGGTGGCAGGGGCTGATGGGAATTGTGGTCCATGAGCATCTGGAGAGCCGCAGGTTGCAGACCCCTGCTCTAATCACTACAATGTGCTGGCTTGCAATCAAGCATAGGAACAGGTATAACTTCATGTCTAAGACAATGATATTCATTCCACATTCGCAATTGCCATCAACCCAAACAGCTATATTGACTTGACAAGATGGCATGAGGTCCGCACCTTAGGGAAACTCACAGCTTACTTGTTCTTTTGGTGACAGATGCTTCAAGGTGTGAACAACCTGTGAACCATTAGCTCTACCAGGTAAGGGCATTGTGGAGTTTCCTGAAATATGGAACGTGGTACCACATTGGGGAGGAGTGCTCAGAAGAGTCATAGGTGGCTGTCAAAGAGCCGTACGTGGTTCCTATGCCACTGATTATCACCGTTAATATAGATGAGTTGTTCAGAAAGGGGACCCCAGTGTGTGCAGCAACTTTACAGCAGCCTGACGCAGCAATCTAATGAAAACATTTACAAACCCCATGTGCCATCAGATGCCCACACTTAGGTCCCTTCCGCACATGCATAATAATGTACTTTCAATCCACTTTCACAATTGTTTGCAAGTAGATTTGGCTATTCCGCACAGCTGCAAAGTGTGTTGAAAGTGCATTATTATGCATGTGCGGAAAGTGTCTTAGTCTGTTGCAATGCCACATCTTTGCTTGTTGTCATGGCATTACAGAACTTCAGAAGACAGCAAAGCGAATACTTCTTTCCTAAAGGAAGCTACTACAGTTACATAGAGCAAGGCGTTTCTACAGTGATTCCGCACTGATTAAAAATCATTGGTTTGTTAGCGAGAAGGTTGGACCAGGGTGCAACATTGAGAAAATTGAAAAGTGCCCTTAGGAGTGGGCACAGCGTAATGCCAGTATAAAAAGACAAAGAGATCGGCCAGGTGTTAAGAAGTTAAAGACAAAGAAGATGGAAAGACTGGGGTTAGAAGTACGGGCAAAGACATATCGAAGAAGACGAAGAAGAAGAAGAAGAAGAAGAAGAAAGAAGAAGAAGAAGAAGAAGAAAAGGAGGAAGAGGAGGAGGAGTTTGGATTTATATCCCCCCTTTCTCTCCTGCAGGAGACTCAAAGGGGCTTACAATCTCCTTGCCCTTCCCCCCTCACAACAAACACCCTGTGAGGTAGGTGGGGGCTGAGGAGAGTCTCCGCAAAAGCTGTGTGATTCTAGCTCCACAGGTCACCCAGCTGGGCCGTGGTGGGAGTGCACAGGCTAATCTGGAATTCCCCAGATAAGCCCCTCTCACAGCTTCCAGGGCGTGCAAGCTGGGAATCCAAAACCAAGTTCCTCTCCCTAGGGAGCCTTAGATACATAACGAGCTCTTAACCTCCCAGTCAGCAATCGGGCTGCATTATTTATTTATTTATTTATTTATTTATTTATTTATTAGATTTTTATACCGCCCTATCCCCGAGGGGCTCCGGGGCACCACTGAAGCATTGTTAAAGGGCAACAACTCCCATTACTATGCATGAGATAGCTGTGTCACAGAGTTTTGAAGGGTCTTGGGTAAGACCTGACATGGCTACCATACAGCAAGTTATATGATGCAGTCATAACACTGGACAGCAATCAACCAACAGTCTAACAGGCAATCCTGACACAAACAGCACACCAAGGTTACTGTATCAAAACAATGGCTCAGCTCAGTTGGCATGTAAATGAGCTGGCGGGGTGTGTGTGTTTGGGGCTTGATGCTCCTCTTGTCCTTCCTCCAATACATTTCCATCAAATCTAGTGCACTATGGTTGCACTTTCCATGAATACCAAGATTTTGCAGGTAAGAGCAAATCAAACTGTGGCAGTTTGGAGATAACAGGGTTGTTGTTTTTCCTGAAAGTGGAAGTAATTTATTGTGATCCCTAGTAAGGACTATGCAAGCCTCAAGATGATTCATGTGCAAACCAACCAGGGTGTGCCATTCTATCTGGGCTGAGCCAAGCTCTTACAGATGGATCTCCGCGGCAATATACAACGCCAGATGTGTTTTTTACTCTACCTGGTGTGCATGTGGTTCCCTGCATCACCCTAAAGCTCAAGACCACTATAAATATAAAAAGTGGCTTAAGATTTTATTACAAGGCACAACAGGGGAACTGGCAAAGTCAAAAGTCACAGAAATCTCTGCCTCTCTTTAAAGTACAAAGGCAGATGGCTGGGTTTTAATAGCCATCCAAAGGCCTTCGCTAAAAACGGAGGGTCACGTGCAGTTGAATATTGCTTCTCACTCCATTTCCTCTTTGTGTCAGAAACAGATTTGCAATTGCTACGCGCCAAGAACAACTATTTAAATCATTTGAGGTGCCACAAAAGCTAAAGCCAATTCGCAGTTGGGATGAGAAATATGAGTTGACGTGAAGGAAAACCACTCTAAGCCGTAAGTTATTGAGGCAACCTTGTCATATGACAGGCCTTTAGCTGCTCTGAATGAGCAGATGAGCTTCTCTGTAAGATGACAGCGAGAGGGAGGAAGTTTGTGTTCTCTACCTTATCTTATTGTTATAGGCAACTCCCTCACTATATGGACCAGCAGTTATGATTTTCGAAGCGCGCTTTTAAATAGAATCACAAAATCCCATTTGATGCCAAAATAATTCTCCCCACAGCTTCCGTTAACATGAAAATAGAAATGGTAAACTTGCATATCTACCTTAGATCAACACCTACAGCCTACTCTCACAGAATTTGTTGTATAGTTTTCTGTATCAATACAACCAAGTTCTTAATGAGCTAGCAAATCTGTGTCTAAGCTACACACTAAAGGTAAGGGCTCTCCACTATAAATGCTCCCTAAAATAGAAAACAAAATTGCTCTACAGAGAAAGCCAACACATCAGAGAGCAAAAGTTTTACCCCAGCTTGCTCCTTGATGTGGTAGTTTTCCGTGTGGAGAGAATTTTGTAATGAAAGGTCAAGGATTCTTAAGGTTTCTCGCGCCAAACCATCTGAAAATAAGCATTTCAACTCCGGGGCCTTACAAAAACCTCCCAACATTTGACAAAATAAAGTAGTTGCACTTACGAAGTGGTGGGCTTGCCAGACACTGGTGCAGATATGTGAATTAAAACTAGCACTCAGGGAGCAGAAAGAGGCCACAGATGTGTATGGTCTCCTCCCATGGCCCTCCCATTTCATCATCTTGTCTACGGCTCTAGACATATAACTGCTGCCAATCTAGGTTAAAAGTAATATAACTAAAAGGAAAAGTGGACTGTAAATACCAATTGCAAATTAGGACCCACTGATTAAATAAATTAGAATGATGGGGGTTACGTGCATTAAGGCTGCCCCACACAAAGCAGTCACGCTGCATTAAGTTTCAAAGAGCTGCCTTACAACAGGACTTGTCACATTTCATTGGTTTATGAGCACAATAACGGCCACTTTTGGTTTTCCTTTTATTTCTTTGGCTGAGTAACTGCTTTATTGACTTACACTGTGGCTGTTCTATTGTTTAATCTGTATTACTTTCATTAGACTTGGGATTTAAAGAGTTTTACTCACATGCCTTTTTGGAGATTTTATGTGGGAAAATGGGATATACCATAAACACCAGGTTGTATCCCCTGGAGCACAGGGGTGCTCAATAATTCAGGGTTCTCCAGATAAAGCCGAGGACCATAATTCCCTATCAGGCCCCTGTGCCAATATAGCCAATGCTCATATTGGGAGGGACTGATGGGAATTGTAGTTCATGAACATCTAGAGGGCCGTGAATTTGACACCCCTGCCCTGGAGGAATTTCATGTGGGCAAGGGATGTCATTTTCATGACTCCACTCCCCGCCCCAAACACACACACTCCTGATGCTGTTATTGGAGGTCCTCTGTGCCCCCACACACTCAGAGAAGCAGTTGAAATGGCACTTGGAGTTCAACAGGTGGGGAGGTTGTGATGGGCACAAACCCGATTAATTGCTAAGTTGTATTTTCCATGGCCCTTCCACAAATGGCATGCTACAAGAGACACAACTCTTCAACTTGCTCATGATGTCTGCATACGTGGACCTTAATAAACTGATGCTAGTTTCTGTCCAAACAGCTGAGATTCTTAACTCCATTCAATTCCAGCTAAAAAAATTTGTCGCTGTAAAAGGGGTTAACCTCAGATAATGAAGATTCGTGAATTCAGCCCACCATCAATAATGGGCTACCTGAAGCCACTGTCTTCATACTAGTATGTGAAAGAAAAGGGGAACAAAGCCCACGGAAATCTTTTAAACTAAGGTGACCACCAGGGTTAAAAAGAAAACTCTCATTACTTCAAGAGCTGCAGCTGGGAGCCTCAGGAGAGGGGCTACTGACATGGATCATCAGTTACAATTAAATGCTCCAATTTTGAAAAAGATTTCCTCGTACAGCTTGGGACGCCGATGGGCATGTGGGGTGCGGTAATCTTTGTAATAAGAATTGATCACAAGTCGGGTGAGAGTTGTGAGATCCCAATGGTTACAACAACACTTTGCCAAAGCAATTTTTGCTGCACCTTGAAACATTTTTAAAGCCATACACAACGTGGAGGGTGTTTACCCTGTGAAATTTTGTCCCCAAAATAATCTGGTAATCTTTTTTTTTGCTGCACTTGAAACAGGCAATAAGCAGGCTAATCAGGAGATGGTAAAGGGTCCATACATTTCTAAGGAGAACAGCTTTACACTTTTCCCAAATCGTAATAGCATCTTAAATATTAGAGCTGCATTGAAAATTCCCAGTAGCATCTGCACAGACAATGTGTGCTAAGACTACCCAAGTACCTCGTCCTTTCTGTCTCACTTTGGGATTTAAGACATTATAAAGATTGACAAGCCTATGGCTTACCATGATGAAGAATTTAATTGGGTTTTGTTCCTCTCTAAACTGCAAGTAAACTGCTCTGCTGTATAATGGCCAGATATCTGTGTTTTTAAAATCTCAATACAGTACTCAGGGATCGTCTGCAGATGCCAGCAGAAATGAAAGGAGGAGGAGAAAAGCTGAAGCCAAAATTTGGTCAGAAGAAGAAGAAGAAGAAGAAGAAGAAGAAGAAGAAGAAGAAGAAGAAGAAGAAGAAGAAGAAGAAGAAGAAGAAGAAGAAGAAGAAGAAGAAGAAGAAGAAGAAGAAGAAGAAGAAGAAGAAGAAGAAGAAGAAGAAGAAGAAGAAGAAGAAGAAGAAGAAGAAGAAGAAGAAGAAGAAGAAAAGGAGGAAGAGGAGGAGGAGTTTGGATTTATATCCCCCCTGGATGTAAGAAAAACTAAGGAGCAGGAATGAACTTTCCTAAGGCCAGAAATGTTGAGGGGCAGGAAGAACTACAAAGACCTGGGACCATCAATGCTTTTATTGACAAACTGTAGAAAATAACACACTGTATGGTAATTACAGAGTCTGTTGCAGCACCAAAGAAAGAATGTTAGTCTGGTGTTGCAGCACAAACAAAAGAGAAGTTTTGTGGGACCTTAAAGACCAAGTTTTAATTCTAACATTAAGCTTGCTCACTCTCTGTCACACACACACATGCACAAACACACACACACGAAACTTGGGGGGATCCAAAAGGCCATGAAATACAGGAAACACAGTTAGGACTGTGCTTTTATAGTAACTCTATAAAATTCGGCTATAACCTGAAAAAGCACAGAGGTTTTCAAAGCACCATAGATATCTTCTCCTATATACTCTGTGGTATGTTTTATCTCACCATTGGGCCACAGTATCAAAGAGGGTCTGTACTACCAATCCACATGTTACCAAAACTGATTTCAATGTACTGAAAAGAGATTTCTGTGAAGAAAAAAAATCGATCTCCACTTACATTTGTAGGTTTCTCTAACAAGAATAGTTGAAGTAGTAACTACATGCATCAAAAACAGACGTCTAACAGTTTTCACCATGACCTTTAAGGCCAGTCTGAGGAAATTCTCAACTCAGTTTGTCATGCAGGTTGTTCAAGGCTTCATCCATAATGGGGACACAGAGACTAATTGTGTCCATCAACAAGTGACTTGTTACAAGTGTTTGTATATATTAAATGAGACGGACAACACTGCTTGGCAGTCTCTCTTTCCCCTCTGGGTAGGTTCAGTTTATTTTATCATTCTACAGAGCAATTTAACACGCTGCCTACTTCCAGATGATTTTAAAGCCATGACCTTGCAAACTAAAGCAGACAAGAGAAGTGATGGCCACGAGACATCCTTTAACCCAGGAACTGGCTCCATCAGCATAATACCAGACCTCCATTTGTCTTTGATTTAGCCCATCATAAAGAAAACCAGCACAGAGCTGTAAGGCTATTCCAAAGCAAATCAACTCAAAGGCAACTCAGAAGAAGAAGGAAGGAAAGTACAACAGCAAACATTTTTAAATTGTCAATTTCAAATGATCAAAAGGCAAGGCAGAAAGGAGGAAACATTTCACCTCACATCCTTGCAAGGGAAATGGGGTGCCTGCTTATTTACATCATGTGCCTGCAAAGAAGTGTGTAGAAACATGACCACCCGTTACATATCGTGGTCTCTGAAAGGCTTGAGAAAATGTCTTGCCTCCAGAAATCTATTAATGGAACTAATCTATGCAGTGGTGGGATCCAAAAATTTTAGTAACAGGTTCCCATGGTGGAGGGATTCAAACTGTGGCATAGCACCAATGGGGCTGGGCTGGGAACAATGGGGGCGTGGCCAGGCATTCCAGGGGTGGGGCATTCCTGGGCGGGGCTGTGGCAAGGATGCAGCCGCTGCGCCGGTCCTTGGGCGGGAAACGAATGCACGCAGGCGCAGGCTGCCACGCATGCCGGTGCACCTCCTGCTAGACTGCTTCAAGTTCTGTGCGCTACTGCTGAGAGGAGGGGCGTAACTAAGGCAAAAATCATGTGGCAAAATCACCAATTAGTAACCCCCTCTCGGCACACACAAATAATTAGTAACCTACTCTTGGGAACCTGTGAGAACCTGCTGGATCCCACCTCTGAATCTATGGCTGTATAAAGAAGAGATTATCAGATAGCAGTGCCGTCTGAAAGCAGCAGATACTTTTAAAAGTCGCGGCTACATTTCATTACAGCAACTTTAAAAGTTGCACCATTCCAAGGTAAAGGAGATTCGACATACTTTTGAATTATAAGTGATGTCTGACCAAAACAAAAAGTAAGGGGGAAGCAATTACTGAGGTCAGCTGTGATTAATGGCTTTTCAGCTAACAACAAATGTTCTATACCGACTCTCGGCCCTGAAGATTTTGAGCCAAACCTGGCACACAGAATAGAACTCGAAGTTGAAATTTAAAATATTGGTGTTTTGTTTTGTTTTTTGCTTGTGAAAGCCGACATCAGAAATTATGCCTGGTTCAGCATGGACATATGCAAAACAATGAATTATTATGGGTGGTGTGCAGAGCTTTTTTTTTTCCAAGGCCCCCAGAGTTCTGAAGAATTCCTTTCCCCAAATTCGCTTGCTACTCATTAATCTCACAGTAAAATCTCAATAAAGATAATGCAAAACAAACAAAACAACATATGGTGATTGATGTAGTGTAATTACAATGCAGGAGCTGGGCTTTAATCCTGCTGGTAGGTTTAATAAGACAAAAAAATAAAGAGAGACATCCGTTTGTTTTCCCCCAGATGCATTTTAAAGAGAAAACTACCATCGAGTACAAGAAATACTGCTGGTTTATTTAACCAATAATTCAGAATCATCCATCTGCATTATATCTGTTCTCAAAAGCCTATGCAGCCAAGATGAAACTCAATTAGGAGTCTATTTAAACTCTTCGGTCTCGCCCATCACTATGATCCCATTGCAACTTTTGTTGGCTCTCTCAAAAGACACCCAGTATCAATAACAAGATTCCAGTTCTTTTACCTCTTTTTCTCCAAGTGGTTCCGTTTCCTTGGATCTCACTGTGACAGATATCCGGGGGGGGGGGGGGGGGGACAGGCTAACCGCACAGGATTTCCCCTTTTTGCCACAATAATGTAAGCTGGATTCTTTACCTGAATAAAAAATCCACCCAAGTTTGAACAATCACTGAGGTAAAACTGACAGGTACAAGATGGTTTCTTTTAAAACATGGTTTCTTTTAAAACATGAACGAATCCTAAATTTATTTAGAAAAATTATACGACTAGAGATAAAACGTTAATGTCTCTCTTGAAGTAACCCTCTAAAGCTAACTTGTAACACCATCTTCCGAGCTCTCAACTCCCACAATATAGCCCCTGATGGTGGATTCAGAGCACTGCCCTGTCTCTAGGACACATTTTTTACTTCTTCCTGATTACCGCTTCCTGTTAATACTTTCTGTTAATACTTTTTCCAAAAAAAAAAAAAGCTCCAAAAAAAAGCTCATCAATTTTTGGCCCCTTTCAGTATTTTCTCATTTTCATCTTCAACCCACCGTGTATTCTACTATTTGACAATGCAAGCCGAAGTAGAGTTAATCCTTCTCAACTCATTTATTTCAACCCACTCAAAAAAGTGCAACTCTGTTTAAGATTACACTGTAACATTACGAGGGGAGTGAATTTGCCAGGTGCAAAAGGCAGTTCAGGTAAAGAGGGTGTGTAGTAGGGTTCATTCTTAGCTCTCAAATACAGCACTAAAGCTTGAATTTGCCTGCCTATCCTTTGTTGTTTTGAGATAGAAGGATGTCATATTTGCTTGGGTTCCAAGGGCTTCCCATCTACTTGTATCTCTGTATGATGCTGCCTCACAAGCTAACATTGTTGACAAATGAGGCTCTCCATATCACAGTGGTTTCAAAACTAAACCAATCAAAAAAGAAAATGGCACTTACTGAGGAAAATGATAAAAACAAAAACGAAGGAAACCCGGTGAGAACTGGACAGTAATTCAATTCCAGAAGACAGCTACACTAAAAATTGTGTAGCTACACTAAAAATTGTACTGAAAGACAGGATTTGAATTTTATTTTTCTGGCTAGACTGGTTGCTTTGACATGAATATTATGGATCTCTATATACCAAGTAAAAAGATAATAAACTCTCTGACATACATATATACTCTTTTAATTTTATTTTTACGTCTGCTTTGCTACATTCTGCTTCGACTGTATTCTCCCCCAAGTGAAATGCAGACAGCAGATTATCTATCAATTTCCATTAAAAATATTTCTATATAGTGGATCCTTCTTAATGTCCATCTATGTTATTATAGGTACATACATATTTCATTTCCCTGCATTAACTAGCCATGTTAACAGCTTTATAAATCCAGCAATTATGGTGCATCATTCCATTCTCTGCAAGGAACAGTTTCACATTTCATTTGACAACTCCTTAAGGGATACTTTACAAGAAAAAAAGTTTTGTTTTTAACAAAAACCAGGCAAAAGAGCCCATTACAGTTTGATTAGATAACACTTTCTCATTTTCAAGATTGCAAAATTCTTTTCAAAATTGAAGGCATTCTCAGATTTAGATGCAATCTGAAAAATAGTGCAGGGGGAGTGTGTTGAGCATGAAAACTTTTATTATTTTGTTATCAGAAATTAAGACATATTAATCTGTTAAAACAGAGATTAACTAGCTCACTGCAGGGCTTTGTCCATCCTTATACATGTAAACAGCAATGGTATGCAGTAACTTTTCATTCTAAACTTGACCTGACACATTGTTTAGGGTTACAACAAATCACTTCTTCTCTTGCTAGTTCTAAGGTTTGATTATGTTTTTTATATTTTGAGTCCAAAGAATTATCAGTTTCATGGGAACAGTTTCCACTAATTGATGCAGTGGTCAGAGCACCAGATGGGCATTTTCACATATACTGAATAATTCACTTTCAATCTACTTTTGTTTAACTTTATGGATCATTCACAAGTGGATTTTGACATTTCACATAGTAAAAGCCAGCCACAAAGTGCATTAAAAGTGCATTATTTGCCATGTGTAAAAGCACCCTTAGACTGGGATGATCCACCTTCAAAACTTCCTATGTGACCTCGGACTAGTCACTCTCTGGCCAGATAAAATGGCTTGTGTATACTTCCCTACATTTCTTAGAGGAAGACCTAGAGAGACAGACAGAAGGAACATCTAGTAGTAGCAGATCAAATATTTGCTTCACTTAGGCTGTTTCACTTAGGCCAGTAAAACACTCTTTTGGGGGGGGGGGAGTCTTCGCACAGGTGCCGCTGCCAAATCGATGCAGCAGCACTCCCCCAACCTGCATTTTGGAAAATGTTGGTGCTGAGCAAATGGCACTGGGTGGAAGCCAGCATTTTTCCTGCGGCCCTCCCAAACTGCTCTTACCTTCTGCTGCCTTCCATCACTTTGTGGAGGCCAGGGGACACACCTCCTGGCCTCCAACCCCAGAGCCGTCGCTCTGGCCACGGGGGCGTATCCCCTGGCCTCCACAATGCGACTGAAGGTGGCAGAAGTTAAGAGCCGTTTGGGAGCGGCGCAGCCCGTGTGACGGCTGCGCCGCTAGTGCACAGCCAGCAGGACTGCCCATGTGAACAGTCCCAGAAGGTGCATCGGCATAAACTATGCCGATTCATCCCCACTCAGCTGGCTGTGCAGAAACGGACATAAATTCACTGTGCCACATCCGTAGAATTAAATCAGAAAAAGTGGCCAGCTATGTTCTGATAACGTGGAAAAAAGACCATAGTTTAACTAGTTAAATTACTGTTTTGGAGAACTGCTTAACAATATCTTAAATCTAGTGTAGACACACACATATACATATGTATATTCTACAAGGACAATGTAGCCAACCTCTGTATTCATCACTCTGTACACGCAGAGCCCAGCTGGCCAAACTAGTTCTGATCACGTGTCTCCTGCAGAGTATCCTCTGTGCCCTATGGCAAATCATTTTTGAAGCGCAGACAGTTTCAAAAGCAATTTGTAATCTGGCAAGGGGCTCTGATGTTGAAGGAAAAAGAATGAAGCATCCCAATGGGTGTGCACAAGCCTTTGAGCATGCCCGAAGCTGCTACCTGAATCCTAGTCAATGTTCTAATTCATTGTGTGAACACAGTATTATCAACTTTATACTTTGGGTTTATTTTCTAGCTCAAATTCTTCCAAGCAAGCTGGTGCCAGAAGCAAGACTGCAACCACAGTCTCAACTTACCTGTGAATCACCACCTCAGCACTTAGTACTTTTTAGCTAGTGGTTATTGTGGAGACTTTAACACCTGTATGCCAAAACAACAAAGAAATACACACACACACACACCATCCCAAAAGAAAGAGAATCTCTCATACACAGACACACAGACACAACCCATCCCAGTACAAAAAATAACTTTTTCATACTCTGATTTGATAAAGGAACAAAAAAAGTCACACAGAATTAATTAGCAAGAGGGGAGGAAAGGTCCCAATCCTAGACCAAATCCTAAACTCCTAGACCAAATCTACACAAGGATAGATATTGTGCAGTTTTTGCAACCCTGGTATCATTCCTTGCCTGGTTGTTGTCCACACAGGAAAACCCAAAAGCTGAATTAGTAGAACTGTACAGCATCCAACCCTATGCAGCTCCGAGCACTAATTAATGGGCAGCTGACGTTACACCTGTGCTGGTTGAAGATCTAGATCAGGGATCTGCAATGTAGGGTATATTAGTAATTTCCTTGGTGCCCACCAAGTTTTTCACAAAGTGAGTGGGGCAATTATAAGGCCAGGCTTTAAAAAAATGTTTTATGCTGCTCTCATTCAAATGAAAGCATTATCCACTGAAGGATTAGGACTAGTAAGCACTTGGGCTTTCTTTAGGCTCATTCCGCAAATGCAGAATAATGCACTTTCAAACTGCTTTCAGTGCCCTTTGAAGCTGTGCGGAATGGCAAAATCCACTTGCAAACAGTTGTGAAAGTGGTTTGAAAACGCATTATTTTGCGTCTGCGGAAGGGGCCAGAGTGTGCAGTTCCATTTTCCCTTCAGGCTTT
The DNA here is from genome assembly GCF_021028975.2 of Sphaerodactylus townsendi. NCBI lineage: Eukaryota > Metazoa > Chordata > Lepidosauria > Squamata > Sphaerodactylidae > Sphaerodactylus > Sphaerodactylus townsendi. Next base: position 62,039,426 of record NC_059435.1, read on the forward strand.
CCTTCTTCCCAGGAGGTGTGAGGAAAGAGGTATTCCATTTGGCTCTGCCACCTGTGGGATGGTGCTCACTGCTTCCTCACAAAATTCCAAATGAGATCAGATGCTCCAATACATTGGGGACCCCTGGTCCAGATTATAGGATTCAGGGAAACTGTGTTATGAACAACAAAATAATGAATTTCTCACAGAATCAGGCGCTGTGGTTCTCCCTGGGAAAGCTTCTAGATCTTGGGAACATTTTCACTTCTAAATCTAGCCCATATTTTGCCCTGCAGTGATAAATAACTAAACTGAAAAGACTTCCAGTGTTCTGACCGGTATGGGTCCCAAGATTACAAGCTGCTCTTTTTAAATATGATTGAGCAACAGATGAAGTAGCTCAAATGTACAAAATGAACCTGTTTGAGCATCACTGAAAAACCCAACAAAATGTCAGGCTGTGTTTGAATTCAGAATCATAGGCTAATTTGCAAAGGAACAATTTCTGATGGATGTCCAGAAGTTACTGCCTGATGAACATAGGGGCAAAGAATCCAAACTTCACATACACACTACAGGGGTCAGTGGTATCAGTCACAGGCCAGGAAAGGGATTTGGGCGTCTTAGTTGATAGTTCCATGGGAATGTCAACTCAAGGCATGGCAGCTGTGAAAAAGGCAAACTCTATGCTGGGGATAATTAGGAAAGGAATTGATAATAAAACTGCAAAGATTGTCATGCCCTTATGCAAAGAAGTGGTGCAACCGAACTTGGAGTACTGTGTTCAATTCTGGTCGCCACATCTCAAAAAGGATATCGAAGAGATAGAAAAAGTGCAGAAAAGGGCAATGAGGATGATTGAAGGATTGGAGCACCTTCCCTATGAGGAGAGGCTGCAGCGTTTGGGACTCTTTAGTTTGGAGAGGATACATCTGAGGGGAGATATGATTGAAGTCTATAAAATTATGCATGGGGTAGAAAATGTTAACAGAGATACATTTTTCTCTCTTTCTCACAATACTAAAACCAGGGGGGATACATTGAAAATACTGGGGGGAAGAATTAGGACTAATAAAAGGAAACATTTCTTCATGCAACACGTGATTGGTGTTTGGAATATGCTGCCACAGGAGATGGTGATGGCCACTAACCTGGATAGTTTTAAAAGGGGCTTGGACAGATTTATGGAGGAGAAGTCGATCTATGGCTACCAATCTTGATCCTCTTTGATCTGAGATTGCAAATGCCTGAGCAGACCAGGTGCTCGGGAGCAGCAGCAGCAGAAGGCCATTGCTTTCACATCCCGCATGTGAGCTCCCAAAGGTATCTGGTGGGCCACTGCGAGCAGCAGAGTGCTGGACTAGATGGACTCTGGGCTGATCCAGCAGGCTCGTTCTTATGTTAGGTTCTTAACTGGAAGCAGCTATCATAAGCCAGGGCTGTTGACATCTTGATCCTTCAAGCACTATCTAACTTGAATAACTGTCTATAAGGGATTTAAAACCTGCATCTGAAGGGCAAGAGCACTGATGACACATATTGGTACAGAGGAGGAAAGTTTCTCTGCAGGAGGTCTGCTGTAACATTAAGGTGGCAAAACTGGTCAATGGAAACTGAAAATAAACACTTTTTAAGTTTCAGAAAGTGAATAATGACATTAGTTGCTTCTGAATTGGTTGCCAGATGTTTGTAAACGCACCTGCCTATCAGATTCTATCATTCCCTGCAGCTGCTATCATTCAAATGATTAACGTTGATGGCCTATTTAAAAAAAAACAAGTGCCGAAGAGATACGTTATCAATATCTGTTGTGCTTGCCTACATTGCTTCTCCACATTTTCCTGATTTAATGCTCTCTTGTGGCTGGCCTTCCCATCACTACATTAGATCAATCGGATTCCTTTTCATCTTGGTCACCCAGCTTATTTCCAGTGATGTGATGCTTCAGTGCACTTCAAATATTTTCAGGAAAATCAAGAGTAAGTACATGCTCAGCAGCTAATGATGCAAAGAGACGGGAGCGTACACTTAAGACAGATGTTCCTTAATCGCCAACAAATAGTAACTGGAAACTCTCAAATGTAGCTGTTTCATGCTAAGTACCATCCCTCACAGCACTGCCTACGCTTACATTTCTGCACTAAATTACGTCTAATATACCAGACTTGCGAGATTTGAGAAGACTTCATTTCTTTGTTCATTCTAACGTTAATGAAAAGGCTTCTAAGGCCAGCAGTCTTCAGATTAGATCTTTATTATCCTAACTGGTTTGTTGTATGTCAAGGATTATATCTTTATCCACTGCCTTAGTGCTCTGCCCTTTCTTAAAATAGTGCAAGGTGGCATCTGTTATCCCAAGAATCTTAAAGAGGTTGAAAAATTGTGTCCTGTATAAATCAGATGTTCCGTATTTGAGTGAGGATTTGACCCCGAGCTTCTCAAAACCAAATTCAATAGTGTAGTCACACCTCAGCACAAATTATTAATTGAGCTTGCATATTCAAATTTACAATGTACAGAATAGGATAAAACCCCACGTAACTCCTATTCCCTTACAAATGCCTACTTCCTTCACCCCATTAAAAGACCTACAAAGGTAGTGGCTTTACAGAGACTCAGCATCTCTTACCGACACACTGTGTTTGGGGGTAAAGTCCCACAATTTATAGCCAACTTATGGTGATCCCGTAGGGTTTTTAAGGCAAGAGACTAGCAGAGGTGGTTTGCCATTGCCTTCTTCTGCACAGCAACCCTAGTATTCCTTGGTGGTCTCCCATCCTGTTATTAATGGGGGACAACCCTGCTTATCTTCTGAGATCTGATTAGATCAGGCTAGCCCAGGCCATCCTAAACACCACACATACAGTATTTCTACAGGGGTTGGTCGCAACAAATAATGCTACCCTGTTTCCCCGAAAATAAGACATCCCCTGAAAATAAGACGTAGTAGAGGTTTTGCTGAAGTGCTAAATATAAAGCATCCCCCAAAAGTAAGACGCAGCAAAGTTTTTGTTTGGAAGCATGCCCGTCAAACAGAACATCAGAGCATGCAGCTATGGAGCGGAAAAATAAGACATCCCCTGAAAATAAGACATAGCACATCTTTGGGAGCAAAAATTAATATAAGACACTGTCTTATTTTCGGGGAAACGGGGTATTAAGCAACTAGCTATGCATTACACCATACAGACATACACATGTGCCCCAGCTGAACTCTGCCCGTCCCCCACACTCCCACCATCCCCCGAACACACACCTAGCTGCCCTCCCCCCTTGGGACAAGGCCAAGGAGGGCACACTCCTTCTCTGGGGTTGTCCCTGCCCCCAGTGTCTTGCCAGCCTTGACTCAGCATGCTAGGATAGAAGGAAACTTAGCAGTCTTTTAAAGACACTGTTCCTTTAAAACACACAACTAAATTTCCTCCCATCTGAGGCTGGCCCAGCAAGACACTGGGGGTGGGGTCAAGACCAGGGAGGGTTCACTCCTTCTCTGGCCTTGTCCCCACCCCCGGTGTTTTGCCAATCTTGGTGCCACTCAGATTCACCTTGCTTCCTCGGTCCAAGTAATGCCGAGCGGCACGACATTGGGAGTGGAGACAAGACCAGGGAAGAAATGTGCCCTCCCTGGCCTTATCCCTGCTCCCAGTGTATTGCCATGCTGGCCTTGGCATGCTTGACTTTAATGAAAATATGACTTTAAAAGTCCCCCCTCCCCCAAGCTCCTACTTCCACCATTAACTAAGAAGGAATAAACAAAGGAGGAACCCGGGATTGATTTCTTTGGAGATGAAGCAAGTTCAACCTCTTTTTATTAAGAAAAAAAGGAAGTTCACATTAGAACTAGGTCAGAAGAAGCAAAAGAAGGGACTACACAAAACTGGGGAAAAGTGCCTTTCAAGTCCTCGGTTTAAGAATAAAGGTATATAGGAAAACAAGCCTCATGCTTATTTCTTTAGCCACTTGCCATGATCATGTGGAGATATTGAATTCTGAGGGAGAAATTGAAGGGAAAAATGCCACACATTGTGAATCACTGTCTTGGAATTTAATATGATGGAATGCTTTGCTGACTTTTCCCTGGTGTTTGCAAAGCCCACCGTTCTCTATGGGAAGACGGGGCAAATGTTGTATGCTTCAGTAAAATAGTAGAACTAAGAGATAACAGACATTCTAGAAGACCAAGATTGATACAAGCAGTTGAAATTGAACAGCGATTTTAAAAAACAAAGAAAAAGCCCAATGCCACACACCAAGGCATCATGTGTCCGCCCATAACCCAGCAGCACTAACATTGAGGCCCGAATGATAATAATAATTTGGGTGCTGTGTGGTTTCCGGGCTGTATGGCCGTGTTTTAGCAGCATTCTCTCCTGACGGCTGCTAGAACACAGCCATACAGCCCGGAAACCACACAGCACCCAAGTGATTCCGGCCGTGAAAGCCTTCAATGATAATAATAATGCTAAACATCATTAAAAAGAAGCAAGTAAATTGTATAAAAATCTGATCCAGCTGTTGTTTGCTTACATCCCGTGATCCTAAGCAGTAAATATCCTTCTTTGGAGCAGGACAACTTTGAAAAATGAGGGAAAATCATAGCCAACTCCCATTTCTTACAGTCTATCACCAGCAAGTTTTGTTGTCATAGATTATATTTTCATCACAAGACTTCCACATTTATATTGGCAGCCACATGGCCCAGTGACATCTTATTTGACCCATGAGTCTCCAGAAGATGTGGTGCTAGTTGGCAATCTTATATGACAGACAGTTGTGAAGAATCACACTCAGGAAGTCCACATCTATCCATCAATGTCCACCTGGTCCCTATTAAATACAGGACCACCAAATAAACATTGTACAAAGCCAATCCTGTGTTGGGTGACTTGAAATGAATGTCAGTAACGGAAGAATGCATTCACAATCCCAGAGGATAAGGAAATGAATAGCAAGACACCATATTAATGACAAAATGCATGCATCTGTGCATGTATTTTTATCTGTAATTTTTGGAATTGCTGCTTTAATGTATTTTAATGAATTTTAATGTTTTATCGCTATATTGTATTTATGAGACCTTATATTGTATCTGTTTTATGTCTCATTGTACACCGCCCAGAGCCCTTCGGGGGTTGGGCGGTTTATCAAGCCTAATGAATGAATGAATGAATGAATGAATGAATGAATGAATGAATGAATGAATGAATGAATGAATGAATGAATGAATGAATGAATGAATGAATAAATAAATAAAATATTCGACTTCTGCACTATAGGAAACTTGTTTTTGTTAAACCCCACACTCACCAGCAAAAAGAAAAATATGAGTTGAACTATGAATTACTATAGAAGACCAGATTTTTCAGCAAACATTTACAAAGAAAATTAACACTGAGAGACATAGCATAATTGCGGTGACAAGTTCTTCCTATGACCAATGTTCATTTACTGGAACGTGTGTATAGGTCTCAATGTTGCAAATTTGGTTTTTCAGGGTTCCCAGTCACATAGAGAAATGCATATATGTGCACAGAACCTATGCACGTAAGTTCTGTGTAAGTATGTTGGTGCGGGCTTTGCATATCCTGATCTCACTCCCTCCCCTCACACCCATGCACATTCATTTTCTTGAAAGTGCCATCTGAAAAGGATTTGAGACTCATATAGGGATTATGTTGCTCAAGGATGTTTTCAGATGCCTGCCTGTCAGCCTCCCACACTATTTGTCCAGCTTCAAAGAATATGGCTGGGAAGATAACAAGCATTTCAATGTGCATTTCACGTCCCAGCACCTCCGCATCAGGTAGTAAGTGATATGAAAAACTCTGCACGAGACCCCAAAGACCCTTTCTACCAGCCTGAGTACATATTACTTGAAAGACCCACGTCTGACAGCATAAGACTGCTTCATGTGTTTGTAGATGAGTATTGCTGAAAACAAGCATATTCATATATCCATTTGTCTAGGAGAACTTTATTGGAGCCTGGGAATGCTTTGTTTTGTTTTCATGTAGCTGTTTAAGCCAATAAGTCTGGACTCCGGATTGAAAATATAAACATAAAACAAGAAAATGGTTATTTTTCCCAACTATGGCCTTCACAATGAAGCAATAAGGCTAAATAGCTTTTTTTTCTGTTGTGGAAGAAAATAATACCTTTCTTTCATTACTTCTGGGGCCCCCAGGAGCATTTTGCTTGAGAAAACCTGCTGTTGTAGACCATCTTGTGGGGTTTTTCTGTGAAGGCTCCTCTGAAACAAAATTGTTCTCACTGACGGACGTCGAGAGACCAACTAACGCAGGGTCGCTGCTGCGCCGGACATGAAGAGGCATATCTGGAGAGAAAAAGCAAATGAAATTAAGATGAAGGTATTTTTCCCTATAAGTGGAAATACGAATTTTAAAACGGCATGACGTTAGAGAACTGGAAAGATCCCCCTGATTTATCTGTTCCAATCCGCTGGCACGAGGAAGGGTAATTTATACCTAAAGCACCCCTGAGTGCAGCTTGTAGCATTTCTTTCCAGGAAGAAAAGGGAATTTTGCAATCGCTCTAGACTTCACATTTCAAAAAAGGTGTTTTGCTTCAAAACAGCAATAACTGGCCCTTCCACCTCGATAACGATTACTCAGTATGCATGACTGGCATCTGAAAACATGGCACATGACACTTGTGAATAAAACAACAACCGTTAAGTATCTACAGGGAAAAAAATATTACAAGCAAGATTTTTTTAAAAAAAATGGTATCCATTCATTAGTTATTGGAATCCATAAACAAATTTAACATTCACAGAATCATGGAGTCGGAAGAGACCACAAGGACCATCAAATCCAACCCCCTGCCATGTAGGAATACACAGTCAAAACACTTCTGACAGATGTCCATGCAACTTCTGTTTAAAAACCTCCAAAAGAGACTCCACCACACTTCATCAAGCACAGTGTACTCATATCTATCCATCCTCATTAAAATATGAGGCTTGTGTATATTTATGGACTTTGCATATCTGTAACTTAATGTCTGTTTATAAAATTAAAAAGGATTATTGGAATATCTGAAACATTTTGCATAATCCCCCTTGACTCTTAAAAAGCACAGAAGTGAAGGAATTATGCAAAACAAACTTCTGGAGAAGCCTTCGACAACATATTAAACTTCTGGAGAACTGGATGTTCACGCTGCATGGTGAAAGGGTGGTGTCCGTGCCGCTACCCCAAAGCAGTAGTCTAGCAGTATCCTGTCTGAATGTGTGATCCAGACCTTCAATGTAAGGAATGTTGCTGAGACTTTCTGTCAGGAGATAAGGAATAATATCAGGTCTATGTCAACATTGCATATTATCACCCAGGTAAAAAACCTTCAGCTTTTCAGTGAAAGCTCTTGATAATGCACAAGGTGCTGACATGCATACCACAGATCTTAGCAACTAGATGAAGTCACTATCTTGGTCTACACAGCAGCAGTAATGAAACACAATCTTTTCTCAAGCTCCTCAATTTAGTAATTTTCCACAGCAGCATTGAGCTGTCTCAGTCAGGTCCTCAGTGCTTGTTGTGGCTGGCGCAGAACCAATAGAGGACCAATGATCTCAAATGTGAGGGGTTTATACAATCTAAGGACACTGCAATGTTGAATATTTGTTTAGCAGCATGATTTCCTGCCTTTAAAACCTCTTTGGCACCAAGCAGCACCCAAGAGAACACCGAGCACGGCACATTCTCAAGCATACTACTGGGAAACAGGAAAAATAAGTAAAAATGAAAAATGCATTTGATTTTCATCAGACCTTCTCTTTTCCCTGCTTAAATGCCATAGGTTTTTATTACATTCCAAGATGTTCAGAGAAAGAAAACACATTAGAAAAGATACATTTTCCACTAATGAGGCAGAATATAATATAGAAATGGAGTAAAAATAATTAGACACATATATCATGAAATTGCTATTATTTCTTATATCATAGCGCACAGTTTATCTGCTTCAGAAAGTATTGCGAGAAACCTGATTGTAAACCTGAATTGCCAGAGCCAAGTACAGACCTTTCCAGAGGGTAGTCATGTTGGTCTGCAGTGGAATAGTTAAGACTCGAGTCCAATAGCACCTTAGAGACCAAAAAGATATTCAGGGGCTGAGCTTTCGCGAGTCAAAGTCCCTTAATACAGACCTGGTGTTTTCATTCTTGAAATGCTGGTTTCCCAAGTCAACAGACTTGGAAGCCAGTACTTCAATGGCACCTGAAGGACAGAAGGTATGTTTTACATACTGCTGTTAAGCAGCCCGTTTTCTAATCTTCTGATAAAAAGTCTGATTTTAAGCTCCATTTCTTTAGAATGATTTCACATCTAAAGCACTGAGAGATCTTGATGAACTCAAATGGGCAAACTGATATCTGAGATCTTAAAGAACTACCAAGTATGTCACCTACAGCCAGCAACTTGCTCATGTGTGATTTGTCCTGTTAGCTCTAGAGCTGGAAGTAAAAAGAGATGAAGTTCATGTTCAGACACAGAGGACTCCCACATACACACGGAGCTGCCTTGTACTGATTCAGATCCTTGGCAGGGCTGTATTATCTATAAGGCTCACTAAGCTGAAGCCAAGGGGCTCCGCAGGGACTAGGGGCTCATCCATCCTTGTTCACTGGGGCGCTGTTACCAGAACCCTAGGACTTCAGCCTTTCTAATAGGTGTTGACTGAGCAAGCATGCAAGGAGGTTGACAAAAAGTTGCAAGGCACACTCATAGGCTCATTCCGCACATGCAAAATAATGCACTTTCAAACTGCTTTCAGTGCTCTTTGAAGCTGTGCGGAATAGCAAAATCCACTTGCAAACAGTTGTGAAAGTGGTTTGAAAACACATTATTTTGCGTGTGCGGAAGGGGCCATAGTCAACTGAGGTTTGTTTTGAGTCAGAGGGGAGGGGGAGACGGGGAGAAAGTGGGCCAATAGGGCTCTAGCGTCATGGTTGTGACATCATGCCACCTCTTCCCTTATTACACCTCCATAATACAGCCTAGTAGTGATCTTGATCACAGGTGGTTCAGTAAAACTGTGAGTAAAATGCTTCAGGAGATCCTCCTAGAGGGCTATGTACTGAGGTCTAGAGTCAGGGTCAGGCTGTCAGCTGTAGTGGGGTGAAAGACTGAAGTGCCAGAGGGGGCACAAAGTACCTGAAGGCCTAGGTGCCCAGTCATGGGTCAATATGTCCTGGGATCAAGGTCAGTATCATCTACCTCAGACTGGCAACAGCTGTCCAAGATTTCAGGTGGAGTCTGACAGAAAGTCTGAGAGAAAGAATTAACTACAATTGTCCTATCTTCCTTCAACAACCCTCTGTAACATTGTCATCCAACAGCTCAACTACCTGAGTTTCTATTTAAATTAACATTTGTTGGTTTTTGAAGCTGATCACTGAGAAGTTCCCTCTTTTGATATCAAATGTAACAAAGCTGCATTTCCTGAGCTACTTCCCACATATATACACGATCAACAGTTTCATGCAGCTACTTCTGTTATCGAGCACAGTCATCTCATCAGATTTTAAGATTTCTTTGCTATAGCCTGAATGTAAATTTATCCAATAAAAGTAAGTTTTAATGAGAACAGTCAGTGTGAGAGTTATTACAGTCACCCATTATTAGAATCAATTTTCCTTTTGCTGTCTCCTAGATCTCTTTCTCCACATAAATATTTTAGGTCATGGGGTGGTACTGTGTCCTTATCAGAATATAATTTTCTGGCTTTGGATTCAGTATTATACTTCTGCAGTGCTGTTGGCCAGGGCAGATGGGAACCTCCACTGCAAATTACATTCCCCGTGTATCAGGCACTTTCTGCTCACGCAAAATCAATGTTTTAATTAGCAGCATTAGGAAACTGACAGTCCCATAGAGGGGGGGATGAATGGTTCATTTGGCAAATGTGCCAGTGGGGTGGGCAACCTGGGAGACAGGTGGACACCACAGACCTCAGCGGTGCCTGACCTGGAAGGGAACTGGAGTTAGGAGCTGTGTTGGCATCTGACTGGATGCCAATGCAGGGGGGCGTGGTATTGCTAGGGAAGAGGCTGACGATGGTTGGCTCCCACCAGGCCTTCGCACTGTAAGCTGGTATCCTTGACTTATGCCAACCTTCCATTCAGCCCCATGGAGGACTTTAGGTCATCTGGGAGGTTGGTTGTTTTTCCCACTTCCCTACACCATTCAAAAGTCTTTTGGAGATGGAAGGGGGCACAGTAGTGGCACTGTGCCCCAGCACCTCAGGCTGTGGATGGGGCTGCCCTTCACTCCCCATGTTCATTATTCAGTGATCTCTGTCACTTCTTACAGTCACTGAAGACTTCATGGTTGGTAACTGGGCAATTAACCACAATGTCAGAATCACATGAAACAGCAAACTCAGTTTTATTCTTTGGCTTACAAACCAGGTTTCCAAACCAGGACAAACATGTGGTTTGGGATTCTGGTCTCTTGAAGGCTCATTCACATAATCAGTGAACCACGGCTTCTTGCTGATGTTCCAACTGAACCAGGGTCTCCAAAGTTGTTGTTATAGCAACAGGCTTTGTAATTCATACAAAACAGAATTAAATGTCTACAAAGGTACCCACATTCAAACCCAACAGTGTCTTCTGAGCGAGAGGGAAAACACTTCATAAACATTTGCTAATTCCTTCCCTACCAGGGACTAAAATTGAAGTTTTTAATCTTTCTTTTAAAAAAAGAATTAATTGCCTAAAAAGGAAACCCCACATTTTAATATGCATCTAAAGAAATAAAAAATAATGAAAGCAATAATGTTCTCTGATTACCTTGTAATTCCCCAAATCTCATTTTGAATTCCTCCACACAGAAGTCAGTATAATGAGACACTTAAATACTACTTCCCGACTATGTTTCACGAACCCCTCCCTTCCAGCAAAAGATTTAAACGCACAGCTAATGAGAAGATATGGCATGAAACCTCTGCCAACCGCCAGCGTGAAGTCTTTCCGTGGGATGAATCTATATTCAAATGTGAGTGATTAATGCTAATATCCATACTTAACCAAGAAAAGTCAATCACAATGCCTAATTGCTTAAACATATCTAAAGTATATTCTGCAGTTTCAATGATACACGGGCATTAATATGCCACTTGGCTATGCCCAATACACCAACCCCAAATAAGTATACCTATATACAAATACCCACAAAAATCCACCACAACAATTTTGACAGATTCTCCCTTTAATTCGTCCCCGAAACAGCCTTTGTGTCTTCAAATCCCACTCCCATCTGCAATTCCTCAGATGGGACTCAACAATAAATGTAGGGTGTAGTGAACAAATTCCCTAATAAAAGATGGCTAGGTATAATGTTCTAGTTTATTTAATTTAGGGATTTTGGAATTACGGCCTTTGCAAATTATCACAGAAGAGCTTCAATAATTAAAATGCCTGATGAAGGCATGTACGGGCCCAGCGCAGAGTCACAGATTCCTAGATGAAGGCGAATGGTATTTGATGTCTAAGGTTGCTTTGAAGAGTAGATAAACAGCCCTGAACTCTAATCGCCGAGCTTGAAATTCTCTGTGGCACCAATGCACTATAAATATTGATTTATTTCTATAGCTCAGGTGCATCTTAAATAAGCATCAGAAATGGGAAATCTAATAAATTGCAGCAGGATTTTTTTTTCTATGTCAAAGAAGTAGGGTGGGGAGGAAAATTAAATAAAAACATACAGGAGCTCCAAGTCCTTTGAAAAGATCCTTGGTATTATCTCAACAGCAGTTAGATAAATGAAACACAGAAGGAAATTGTGTGCGCACACACTGAAAAGCAGGCTTCTGATTAAGAAAGCTATTGTGTGTGGTTTTTAAGAAACCCACAAAGGATAATAGGTTTGCCAAGATATCAGAGCAGAGGTGATAACTGGAAATAATTGTTTAGTGAGTCATTCATTGAATAATAATTGTGCAAGTATGTATACACACATGAGCATGAATATTCAATTATTTTCAAAAATATTTGGGGCATGGAAGTAAACAGCTGTTGCCTTTCATTAATGTTGACCTCTGAACTATTCTTAGTTATGGAATCCCTCCCAAAGTGTGTTACATTCTAGCATGTTCTGGAGAAATTGTAACTTCGCACATGGGTCAGCGTTATTGTGGCTGGTTTTGCATTTGGACTGACAATGTTATTTGTAACCAATGTCCTGGAAATGCCGGAATGCAGTCAATGAAGAGACAGATTATTTTCCTGGAGGCAAAAAAACCTGGGAAAGAGCTGTGTTTATAGGCGTGGGGTTCCCGAGAAGCCTTGGCAATGTCAAACGAAATGGCTTCCACTGAATCTTTATCTAGTAAAAGGTAAAGGTAGTTCTTGTACAAACACTAGCCCATTACTTACCCATGGGGTGATGTGTTTCTTTAAATCTCTTTTTTATTTTACAGATATAAAAGGGACAGAAAAGTAGAAGGAAAATCAACCCAACACTTCTTTCTGATTTGCTTGTCATGGCGGTTGAGGTGAGCTTCTAGTTGTGCCACATCCGAGTGAGCACTAGTATAACTTTTATGATTATCCGCCAAGACCATAAGAACATAAGTCCAGAGTCCATCTAGTCCAGCACTCTGCTACTTGCAGTGGCCCACCAGATGCCTTTAGGACAGTGGTGGCGAACCTAGGGCACTCCAGATGTTCATGGACTACAATTCCTATCAGCCCCTGCCAGCATGGCCAGTTGTAGTCCATGAACATCTGGAGTGCCATAGGTTTGCCACCAAAGCTTTAGGAGCTCACATGTAGGATGTGAAAGCAATGACCTGCTGCTGCAGCTGCTGCTCCTGAGCACCTGGTCTGCTAAGGCATTTGCAGCCTCTCCTCATAAGGAAGGTGATCCAGTCCCTCAACCAGTCTATAGATGTTCTGTCTTCAGAAGCTAAGTGGGTAGCTAACAAGTAGAGACACTTTTTAGGTACAGACTGCAGGGCTGCATCCAAACATCCTTATACATAATTGCCTAAGGGATGGAATGTCCAATTACGAACCACCCCCACCCCCCAGTCAATGGGTATGACATTCCATCCCATCCCCACCCACCTTCCGCCAACTCAGGAGCCTCCCCTGCCTCAAACAATATGAGCTGCTCTCCTGGAGGGATTGGGGGAAGGAGGGTCAGCCCTTCCCTCCCCCCCTTCTTGAACCCATTTTATTTTATTTAAAATAGGTTTTAGGGCTAGTCATTGAATATTGTGCTACCACAACATGACAACAGTCATTCTCCTGATGGTTTGTCTTGCCGTCAAAGAAAAAGCCAATTGCAAATGACTGCAATGGTGCAGTGAAAGCACAACATCCCATGCTACAGATCTGCTAGGTGTCTCTGCTGAAGACCTTTCTTTCTCTCAGGCTGCAGGTACCTTGCAACTCTCTAAAATTTTGACTGCCAGTATTTAAAATTATTCTTTTGTATTCTCTTATTAATTTTTCTTTGTTGGATTTGTATTTCTAATTTGATTGAAAGTTACCTTGGAATCCTGAAATAATAGAAAAACAGGATGGAAGCCAGCATGGCGTAGTGGTTAAGAGTAGGTGGATTCTAATCTGGAGAACCGGGTTTGAATTCCCCAGTCATTAACCTGAGTGGCAGAAGCTTATCTGGTGAACCAAATGTGTTCCCCCACTCCTACATTCCTGCTGGGTGACCTTGGGCTAGTCACAGTTCTTTGGAACTCTCTCAGCCCTACCTACCTCACAAGATGTCTTTTCTGGGGACAGGAAGGGAAAGGAGCTTGTAAGCCACCCTGAATCTCCTTTTAGGAGAGAAAGGATATTGAAGAGATAGAAAAAGTGCAGAGAAGGGCAACGAGGATGATTGAGGGACTGGAGCACCTTCCTTATGAGGAGAAGCTGCAGCGTTTGGGACTCTTTAGTTTGGAGAGGAGACGTCTGAGGGGGGATATGATTGAAGTCTATAAAATTATGCATGGGGTAGAAAATGTTGACAGAGATAATTTTTTCTCTCTTTCTCACAATACTAGAACCAGGGGGCATACATTGAAAATGCTGGGGGGAAGAATTAGGACTAATAAAAGGAAACACTTCTTCACGCAACGTGTGATTGGTGTTTGGAATATGCGGCCACAGGAGGTGGTGATGGCCACTAACCTGGATAGCTTTAAAAGGGGCTTGGACAGATTTATGGAGGAGAAGGCGATTTATGGCTACCAATCTTGATCCTCTTTGATCTGAGATTGCAAATGCCTTAACAGACCAGGTGCTCAGAAGCAACAGCCGGAGAAGGCCATTGCTTTCACCTCCTGCATGTGAGCTCCCAAAGGCACCTGGTGGGCCACTGCAAGTAGCAGAGAGCTGGACTAGATGGACTCTGGTCTGATCCAGCTGGCTTGTTCTTATGTTCTTATGTTCTTATAAGGTGGGATATAATCCAAACTCTTCCTCTTCTTCTTCTAAATAAATGTATACTTTTGGATGGCAAAGGATTTAATGTGCAGTTGGAGGTAATCATGAGACATGCGTAGGCACTGTGCAGAGCTTCTAAGTTTGGCCTTCCACCTATGTGAACAAGTAGCTGTTTTTTCCCCGTGACTCAAAAATCTTGCCCATCTCTGAGCACAACCATTATCAACATATTTCTTGAATCCTCTCTCAAAGGCACAACATTTTGCTAGCTTATTATATATGCATTATATATAATTTTATATCCTTGCAATATGCAGGTCAGAATCTTATTTTTAAAGGTAAACAACAAATGTGCGTAAATTCACAACTGGTGCACAACATGAATTGGATGTGATACACTTCAGAAGGGGAAGCCAAGTTAAGTTTCTTATGATGAAGCAAAAGGGGTCTTGCAGCACCTCAAAGGTGGCAGATTTATCAGAGCACAAGCTTTCCCAAACTACAGTCTACTGCAGCAAATGCCGCAATAAGTCAATCAGCCTTTAACATGCCATGACAAGACTTCTTGCAAATCCAATGTAACGCTTTTCCTGTATCTATCATTTTTGGTTAGCAGTATCTGCACTGGTATGAAAACCGATATTTGCAGTGCTACACCTGGGCACTCAGCTATTTAAGGAATCTTTAATGTTGCTTTGTCCAGCTGCCTCAGAGTTCCGTAACCTGAATAAAAGGTCATCTGTTTGAAGCACAAAATGCATATTTTAATGTCAATAAACTCAACAGCGTGGATTATTTTGTACTGCTCATGGACCATAAGGATGAAACTTTACAATATAAACATTTCTCAGCATAACAAAATCTACACAAATGCACCAAGTATCAGCAGAGTCCAGAAACAAAAAGAATATTTCTACATCATTTGTTGATAACAGCATGTGGCATGAGCAGAATTAAGTGCAACTAGTGACATCCACTAGATACAATTCATCCCCATGTTTGTAGCTTAGCACGCCAGCAGGAGACTTTAAAATCAGTGATCTAAAATTAAGTCTTCATCAGGGTAAAAAGGTCAAATTACTTGGAAAGCTGCAACTTTTTTGCTCCAGACAAATTCTTGCTAGAGGAAAAATAAGCCATAATTGCAAGCTGCACATGCTTGTGCGCACGCACGCACACTAGCTGTCCAAAAAAACCTGATTTTTGCTAGTCCTGACTCAGGATAACTACAAAGGTTTGTTCCAACAATTGACCAAGCTAATATGTGCTGTTACTTTTTAGAGGCAACACTATCATTCATGATTTGAGAACTCCTGTTACTGTATTTTATGGAGTTCCAAGGGCTGATTTTAATAGTCTGTTCCGAAGACACTCCAATTCTGGAGCTGAAATCAGAGGTTTTTTTTAAAAAATCAAATAGCAATTGTGGAATTAACAACTTCAGAACTGGTAGCCAACCTCTACAGGCACATCCATATTTCAAAATACAATTTTTTCATTAATTCATTCAAAATATACATACCCTGAATGCTAAAGCTGGAATTAGCTTACCTATTTTTTTAAAAAAAAATGAGCATACATTCATCAGCAGCAATAAAGATTATTAAAAGTTAAAAGACAACAGCTTTAACTTTTGAAAACATTGTTACTGCGACAACAAAGTGCCTGCCACAACAGGCAGAGTCAACTACAAAATCTCAAGGAGTAAGGTTATGTATAATTCTAATAGCAATTCTTTAACATTTCAGGCAGAAGCCCTGTTTACAATAATTTCTCGCATGGACACTGCTTGTTTTCAGTCACGTCATGGAGATCCTTGTGCTCTGGTAGAAGCTCCTGCTGAAGAAACATTTAAAAAATCTGTACAGCCAATCAAATCTGCAATGCCATCCAAAGCCCTGTTAGTCAAAAGCCCCTCTTAGCCCCACCCACTTTCTAAAACATCTGGCAGGGAGCTGGAAAAATGTCAGCAGGAACCATGGGTGCACGGATGCCACACTAGAGAATCCTGAACTATCATATTTCAGCATTCCAAACTCAAAATTCATGGGATGATGTCACATTAAATAACATTACTCACAACAGAATTTCTAGACAATGTCTGGAACTGTACCA
Organism: Sphaerodactylus townsendi; assembly: GCF_021028975.2. Lineage (NCBI taxonomy): Eukaryota > Metazoa > Chordata > Lepidosauria > Squamata > Sphaerodactylidae > Sphaerodactylus > Sphaerodactylus townsendi. Next base: position 62,055,933 of record NC_059435.1, read on the forward strand.
GATAGTGGGAGGGATCAACCATCCTCCAAAAACCTTCCTCCAATTTAACCACCAATTCTGTTAGACAAAAATCCACTTAATTTAAAGGAAAGCTCCTTAGGCTGGAAGAAGGCTCCAAACGTTGTTCAGTATAGTAGTAAGATAGTAGGAACTACCATGAAATCTTGGAATGTATGTAGTCACAATCATGGGGCTTGTAAAAGATGGACTATTCATCACATTCAGAAACACAATAAACATGAACTGTGTACCAAAGTAGAACCTTAATGTAAGATTACTGCCTCTCCTTTCCATTTTATATGAGTAATATTTACCACACAGACGTATTAGAAGATGTCATCAAGTATGCAGTCAAGCTGAGCTAGCAATCAACTCTACCCTTTTGCTCTGAGCCCCAAAACCTGAATGTTAAAGGGCCCGAAAACTCTACCACTCAGGAATTAACAGGTCAAAATGGAAAGCATTATTAGTTTCTCTCAAACTATGACAGAAAAATAATGATTCTCTTTCAGTTTAGAAGTTACATAACCTCAACTGCCATCATTAGATGCAAGAATATAATCAGACAGCAAATCCACTGAAAGATGCCTAGAATACTGAAATGAAGACACTGCAAGTTGATATGTCTTTGTCTTTTCTGAGGAGAAAACATCTTCTTTGTAGTATTTACTCTGAGATTTGTTTCCAGTATTGGGGGACGGGAGCAGATTGTACCTTTTACATAATGAACAGAACAGGGCCAATTCTTGGACAGCAATTCAGATTAAAAAGCGATGGACAGGCCACCAATTCTAAAACTAAATCATTCTTATTAAAATAGAAGAAGAAGAAGAAGAAGAAGAAGAAGAAGAAGAAGAAGAAGAAGAAGAAGAAGAAGAAGAAGAAGAAGAAGAAGAAGAAGAAGAAGAAGAAGAAGAAGAAGAAGAAGAAGAAGAAGAAGAAGAAGAAGAAGAAGAAGAAGAAGAGGAGGAGGAGGAGGAGGAGGAGGAGGAGGAGGAGGAGGAGGTTTGGATTTATATCCCCCCTTTCTTTCCTGCAAGGAGACTCAAAGGGGCTTACAAACTCCTTTCTCTTCCCCCTCACAAAAAACACCCTATGAGGTGAGTGGGGTTGAGGGAACTCAGAAGAACTGTGACTAGCCCAAGGTCACCCAGCTGGTATGTGTGGGAGTGCACAGGCTAATCTGAATTCCCCAGATAAGCCTCCACAGTTTAAGCGGCAGAGCAGGGAATCAAACCCGATTCCTCCAGATTAGAGTACACCTGCTCTTAACCACTACACCACTGCTTCTCATTTAGAAAGCATCCTAATGCTTGGACCACTCAAACTCAGCCCACTGATTTTCTGTCTATATATCTAATGAGAATAAAACCACTAGGATGGTTAACATTACGGGAAAGGAGGTGCCAGTGAAATACCCTACTGTAAAAAATCTTACCAGTAAAGTAAAACCAGAGAGGGGAAATGCCTATGATTCTAAGAAGAACTGAGTTAATTTGACTAATACAAAAAATTATCCATACAAGCTCCAGCAAAATACTTACAAGGGCATACAGAAACTCAATCAAGTATTCACGCAAGAAATGGCTACAAGCGTGACTATGTAGAATTAGCAGTCCGTGCACCCCTTTTCACATATTTATATTTGCTTATTGAATTTTTATATAAGCTGTATCTAATAAACTCAAGGCTGCGTTACCAAAAAAGCAGCACAATAATCAGCATTACAAAACAGAATCATAGAACATTACAATATGGGGTTGGGCCATAAGGTTAACAGCAGAATACATGATTTGCATATGCAAGGCCAATCCCAGTAGCTCGAAATCTCAGGCAGCAGAGCAACAAAAAACCTTGGGTTGCTACAACAAGTCAGATTGCATTGTAAGAACGTAGCTAGGTGGGTTATAAACTCAGGTCAGTTTAAGGCAGCTTTATATATTTACTGTTCTGCTCTCTTCATTAATTGGAAAAAAACAGTACTATTCTCAAAAGAAAAGAAACTTGGTAAAATCTCAGTCTTAAAACTCTTTTGAAATTCAGTAACTGGATATAAAAAAAAGTACTGCCCTCCAATCCTAGTTTTCTTCTTTTTGAAATGTGCAAAATTCACTGCCAAAAACAATTAACCTATGAGGCAAATGTACTTGAGATAAGAAGTAGAAAAGGGGTGTTTGAAGAATTTTCAGAAGATGATTTTCCCGAAAAACCAAAACATGTAGGATGAGAGCAGCAGAAGAATTATCTGTTAGTCACATACTACACAATTTCAGAAGCCAAATACTAGAGAAATATGAAGGGAAACTTATGTCTGACATTAATTTTGCCTTAGAAACCTCAGATTTCAGCCAGTTGACTCCATTCTCATGCCTCGATGGGAGTTAATTTCCACAGATTGCGGGGAAAATGATATCTGGACATTCCCCTTTACCTTGACTCTTCAGGGTGCTGTGTGAAACAGGCAATTGAGCTAGGTGGACCACTGGTCTGATCCAGCATAACCAACATGATTCAGTAGATTAGATCTTCACTCATCGTAACATTTTAGCTTTCAGGACCAATCTGGTATGGTGTATATGTGGAACTTGGATTAGTACGTTCTGCCCTTCAAAAAAATAAAAATGCTATGACGGAGCTAGAAAATATACTTAAGTGTAAGTAAAGATGCCATAGTATTCTTTATTGCTGTGTATTGCTGTGAAAGCTGGACAGTGAAGGAAGTTGTCAAGAACAAAGTAGATTCCTTTGAAATGTGGTATTGGAGGACAGTGTTACAGATACTATGGACCACCAAAAACAGGTCAGTTCTAGATCAAATCAAGCCTGAACTCTCCCTGGAAACTAAAATGACCAAGCTGTTGCACTTTGATCACATATGAGAAGATAAGACTCACTAAAAAAGACACGAACACTAGGAATTGTTGCAGACAGCAGGACAAGAGGAAGGCCCAACATGGGATCGACCCGTGGTGGCGAACCTTTGGCACTCCAGATGTTATGGACTACAATTCCCATCAGCCCCTGCCAGCATGGCCAATTGGTCGTGCTGGCAAGGGCTGATGGGAATTGTAGTCCATAACATCTGGAGTGCCAACGGTTCGCCACCACTGGGATAGACTGACTGGATACTGATTCATATGGTTGGAAGCAAATTGATGCCACTTAATACACATACACATAACCCGATGAGCAAGGCCAAGTCCATCCATCATACAGCATCCAGCTGTGGCCACCAAAATGCCTCTTGAGGTTCTCAAGCAGGGAATAAAGATGGTGGTCCTGGGAATGACTCTCCAGGGATTCAAGCACAAGTCTTTCACACCACTGACAACTTGGTCCTTTTAATCAGAGACTGAACCTGGACCCTTCTGCCAAATGGATGCTCTACCTCTCAGCCACAGCTCAGATTTAACCTTTGGTATCATCAACTAAAATGATGTCAGAAGTCGCTAATGAATGTGTTAAAGACCTTAACAATGAAGAAGAAGAGTTAGTTCTTATCCCCTGCATTTCTCCATCAAAAGGAGGCTCAAAGTGGCTTACAGTCACCCCCTTCAACAGGCACCCTGTGAGGTAGGTGAAGCTGAGAAAGTTCAGACAGAAATATAACTATCCTAAGGTCACCCAACAGGATCTACATGTAGGAGTGAGGAAACAAACCCGATTCACCAGTGCTTTTAACCACTACACCATGCTGACATCATTGAGCTAGACTGATAATGATGTGACATTTTAAAGACTGCAACAAAACTTATGAAGAGTTACACAAAAGGACACTGCATGAATTTATTTATTTATTTATTTATTTATTTATTTATTTATTTATTTATTTATTTATTTATTTTTTAGATTTATAGGCCGCCTCTTCCCCGAAGGGCTCGAGGCGGCTCAACAACATGGCTGTTATTAACAGCAACTCAACAACATAACTTAAGCATTAAAATTCCGGCACCAGTTACATATAATTTAAACGATCCAAGCCATTCAACAGTATAAACAGTTCAGACAGGCGCCCGTTCCTAAGGCTAAAAGCAAGGGAAAGATGAAAGAAGGAAGGGAGGGAACAGGTGGGCCCAGATGGAGTCATAGCAGGCCCAACCAAGATGACAAAGGTGAAAATTCGGCAGCGTTTCAGTGGGGGGCAGTAGAGCCGCGGCCGGCCTCTCCAAAGGCCCGGTGGAATAATTCTGTCTTACAGGCCCTGCAGAACTCGCCAAGATCCCGCAGGGCCCGGACTGATGGAGGTAAGGTATTCCACCAGGCTGGGGCCAGAGCCGTAAAGGCCCTGGCCTGGGTTGAGGCCAGCTGCATCGTCGCGGGGCTAGGGGTCACCAGCAATTCTGCCACTGCCGAGTGCAGTGGCCTATGTGGGACATAAGGGGTGATGCGGTCCCGTAGATATGAGGGCCCCATGCCGCGTAAGGCCTTGAAGGTTATTACCAACACCTTGAAGACGATCCGGAACTCCACTGGGAGCCAGTGCAGGCGGCGTAGCACAGGGGTGATATGGTCTGAGTAATCACCACCTGTCAAAAGCCGTGCCGCTGCATTCTGGACCAGCTTCAACTTCCGGATCAATCGCAAGGGAAGGCCCGCGTAAAGCGAGTTACAGTAATCTAACCGCGAGGTGACTGTCGCATGGATCACAGTGGCCAGGTCGGTCTGGGAGAGATAGGGAGCCAACCGCCGTGCCTGGCGAAGATGAAAAAACGCAACCTGGGTGACATGGGCCACCTGGCTCTCCATTGACAAGGCAGAGTCCAGGCGGACCCCCAGGCTACGAGCCAGGGATGCCGGGGCCAAAGCGACCCCTCCAATATAGGCGGCTGGAATTCCCTTGGTCTCTCCCCCCGGCCCAGCCAGAGGACCTCCGTCTTTGTTGGATTAAGTTTTAACCTACTCTGCTTCAACCAACCAGCGACCGACTCCAGACAATGCTGTAGAGCTGCAGGGGCAGAGGCCGCCCCCCTCTCCATCAACAGAATGAGCTGGGTGTCATCCGCATATTGGTGACAGACCAGCCCAAAGCTCCGCACCAGCTGAGCAAGGGGTCGCATGTAGATGTTAAATAAAAGTGGGGAAAGCAAGGCCCCCTGAGGAACCCCACAACTAAGTGGGGCTCTCTGGGAGGCCTCAACCCCGCACCATACCTGCTGACCCCGACCCTGGAGAAACGAGGCAATCCATTGAAGGACAATGCCCCGCACTCCAGAGGCTGCCAGGCGGTGGATCAAAAGGTCGTGATCGACCACATCAAACGCTGCTGTGAGATCAAGCAACACAAGCAGCGCCGATCCGCCTTGGTCTAGCTGCATGCAGAGCATATCTGTGATGGCAATGAGGACGGTCTCCGTCCCATGCCCAGCACGGAAGCCGGACTGGAAGGGATCGAGCACCGATGCGTCCTCCAGGAAGCCCTGAAGCTGCTCCAACACCACTCTCTCAATTACCTTCCCCAAGAACGACAAGTTCGAAACGGGGCGGTAATTGGCCAGATCGCCAGGATCTAAAGTTGGTCTTTTTAAGAGTGGGCAGACCACTGCCTCCTTCAACCCACCCGGAAACACTCCTTGCTTGAATTTAATTGGTTTCTTGAATCACCCTTCTATACATGATGCACTATAAAAAGAAGGGACCTTTTCCTGATACACTGTATAATACCTTATGTTTCTAGACAATTGATAATTTGGCTCTCATGAACAGTGAAGGGAGCAGATACAGGTTTTGTGAAGTGTTCACCAGAGGAGCATTTCTAATTCCCTGAAATTACTGATAATGGCCCAAGTGATCAAAGAATGATCATGATGAAAACTGAAGACTTCCAAATGCTGATGCAGCACTGTGCGTCCAAAATTAATACTGTGTAAGATCATTTGGTCTTTTGCATATTTTTTTAAAAGAAAGGGGCAGAAGTGCTGACCCACAACATTCCTTTCTTCATGCAATTTACCAAATAATCATCATCACCATTGTAACAGTGCTTCTAACAGCATGTCTGGTATTTTGCATGTTGTAAAACGTTCTAAAAATAGTCATGCATTGATTCCTCAAAACAGTGCTGTTAAAGAAATTAGAGCTTATTTGTGTGGGATATCAAAAGCTACCACTGAGCCGATTATCGTCACCGCTAGTGAAATGAGTTAACGGCAGAGCACTCTGCTATACTAGTTCACCAGATTTTCTGAACAGGAAGTCCATCCCTCTGTGCTTATCAAGTGGAAATGGTATTCAGTGGACATCACATCAGAGGGGCTCCATTTTTAACTAGAAGAATTTGCGCAAGTTAATTTAGGGCTAGGTTACACTACTCTGTTCGTGGTTGGCCTGCCAGTTCAAATTCTTCTCCTTTAACACCCGAGCTGCCACACCAACTGTGTGAATCTAATAATTCCTTGTGCAGTTCAGAGCAGTTACACTTCCTCCCCCATCTGCATACTGGTTCTAAAGAAGTGGCAGAAACAATAGCAGATGCCCAGTTTGCACGGCTGCAAAATTAAGAAGTTCCAAATTGGGGAAGGACAGAAAGGAATGAAGTACAATAAAACTAGGATGATGGCTTGAAGACAAGAGTAGGGACAAACACACAAAGGGAACACGATGGAAAAGGCAGCCATGCTGGGTCCAGGAAAGTTTCTTGGCAAGGAAGACATCATGGCAGCAGCACCTGTGGTGATGACTCATACTAAAGAGTTTGCCTGCTTAGAACAAATGTATGACTTTATTGACACAAGTTCAATAAATCAAACTAGGCTGCTATATTAGATGTGTAACAAAGCAATATTTGCCTTCTTACATAATTTATTCTCCTCATTGTAAACACGGCAGAATTATGGTTTTGGACTTCCGATAACCCACGATTCTCAACTATAATGACATTTACAGCAAATCTGTTCCACAGCACCAATTGCAATATGAGTGGTGGTTCATGGTTTTGTATAGCATTGGTCCGCCTTAAAACTCTGTGCCTGGTTTGCTCTTGCCATACTAGCTCCCAACACCCAAGCTTCCCCCTAGAAGGCAAGTAACTTCTCAAAGGCCTGAAAGTTCCTCAGTAGCAGTAAAATACCACCCACTCATAATTTACTGTTCATTCCTTTAAGGGGGGCTCTTCTGTCAAAACTAATACAAAGGAAGTGTTTTTAGAAAATGACACAATTAAAGAAATATGAATTGAAGAAAGAATGCTTCAGTGTATGTACAGAGCATATTTCCTGCATTGATCACTGATATCAGTCAACATGTGAGATTGGAAAGGCAAATAGATCAACTTAATGGGGTCCCCAGGACTTATCAGAGAAATGGGGACCATGGAAGACAAATGGAGATTGAAAGAATGAAGATCTGCTCTAGAAAAGCTGAAAGATCATGGCAAAGAAGTACAGAGATGTTGAGGGGAAAGTGTCTAGAAATGGGTTACTGGAAAAACCTGACAGTGGGGAGAGGAACACACAGTTGGATTTCTACATACAACATGAGGGAAAGCAGTACTAAGATAACAATTTATAGGACTATCTCTTGAGAGTCTATAAGCTATGTAAGACAGAAAGATATCCAGGAGTGGTTTTCACACTGCCACATAATTTTAAATTACTTCTTAAAATTTTGTGGATTTTTAATTGTATATTGTTTTATCATAACCGTTGCCTGCCTTAAGTCTCATACTGGAGAAAAGCAAGCTAAAAATACTCCAAACAATTAAGTTTTATTTTGCACTTTTGTTTATCAAAGCAACAAGCAAGGATCAGTAAGACACTCTTGTCCATGACAGCAGACCCTGCAGTCTGTAACTGGAGATGAGACCTCATTTTCGGCATATAATAACCCTGAAAAATTCTAATACCAATAGAAGTTATTTAATTGTGTTTAAAAAAGCAAACAATAGCTTATTTTAAATTTTGGCTATTTCAAAGCCTGACACTTTTAAAAAAAACCTGGAAAATAGGATACAATATCCTGAATGTTTACTTTTAATATGAATTTTTTTAAAATGCAATACTTTGCATGTCTTAACTTGAGACAGTCCCAGTCACAGAGAGGGGAAAAACCTCTCTCTCTCTCTCTCTCTCTCTCTCTCTCTCTCTCTCTCTCTCTCCCTCCCTCCCTCTCTCTCTCTCTCCATCACACAAACACACATATTACCATAAACACAGCTGACTTAGGTGAATCCACACCTTATAGCACATAATACAGTGAGTCTGAGTTCCACAACAATTTAAGAAAACTCGTAACTGTAAAAGGTAAATGTGGATGGATTAAGACACTTCATGAAGGACTCTGAACTCTGTATCAAAAGATGAGAAACATCAAACATTTCCACACATTAAATGTATAACCCAACAGTGCTGAACAGTCAGTTTCCAACAGTGCTGAACAGTCAGTTTCCCTCTCCGGGGGGCGGGGGGCGCAATCCAGAGGTAGATTCTCCAGTTCTAGTGTGGTGTAACGAAAGGAACGGAGGCAAAGTTGCTGTGCGGGGTTGCCTTGTTTTAATGGAGCTTCCTTAAGTTCATTTGTTGGCAGAACATTCCCTTTGCTTGGGTTTTTTTCCTCTCTCCCGCAAGCAATTCCAGCACTTCTTTAACATAGCTTCTTACGATAATCTGTATATAAATAATAAGGCCCTTAAAACACTTCCTGGCTGCAAGTAATATGCAAATCAGCAATAAGGAAACCGTATAGACATTGACCCTTATTTACTGGCTACAATTTTCAGTCTTATTTACATGCACACCGCATTAAGATGAGCAACGGAACTGCACACAAGGCATGACCCACTGTGCTAACAACTTAATAGGTATATTGGCCAGGATTTATTTTTCCAGTGTTCTGCCAGTATTGTATAGTGGCCAGACGACAATTGGGGAGACCCAGATTCAAAGCCCCCATCTGTCATGAAATTTATGGAGTAAAACTGCACCGTTCACAGTCTTTCAATTCAGTCTACTTTTGGCTGCCACAATTTGGTTTTCAAAATGTTGGGGGGGTCTGCTCCACACCTTTATTCTTTACAAAATGTCACTGGCAGTAAACAAAGCGAAGGCAGAAGAAAAAACGGGCACTTAAGGCAACGTAGCCAACCTCTAACACTGACTGGGACTCACTTGCTACACATCTTTGGCAGTATGTCCAATAGGGTCTCGCTGGCTGACCAAAGTAACTCATAACCACTTTTTTTATCCACTGCAGCCTGGAGAAACTAATCTCAACAGCAAAGCAAAAATAGCTCTGCAGTCCCAGCAGCACAATGGCAGCCCTAAACGTCTGCTGTTCTGGTTCTCAAATACCAATTACATCCACATTATTTTTCTACTCAATGAATCCAGCGAGAGAGCGTTATTATTTATTAGGTGATGACATGTACTCATAAACCAATGTGCGTTTCCCTCCTCCCTTGCTTTTCCATGAACTGCTGGCTCCATTTTTTTTAATATATCATGTAAAGGGACACTCCCAATTAAAACTGAAATGAGTGATTCACAAAGGAAAAAACTAGATATGACATTTTGCCTCTCTCACTGCTTGGGGCTCACTGGTGAACAAATTGGGATCTTCCAAGTCTTATTCACACTCAGGGATGATTGCTTGCATGTCTAATAATGATGACCTAGAGACAAGTTAATAAACCAGTAAAATGAATGTTCAGTATTAAAAAATGTGGTCATTCATATCAACTGCCAACATTGTATGGAATGGAGTTCAAATATTCTTCAAGTGGTGAACCACAGCTTGTCAAGTTCTGCCTGCTTTTCAAACATTTGCATTTCTAGTTCAATGCATCCATTTTCTTGACACGTTTGTTCATTTATGCATTGGTTCTGCGTTTTTGTGATTGTTCACTCCAAATGAAACTCTAAAATGCTTACCTAAAACTAAGAGCACATCATATACTTAAAGAAACCAAAATTTCAGAGGTGTCGTTTCAGATTTCAATAACAATGTTATCATCCTAGCAACAACGACAATGTTCTCAAGATGAATCAAAGAGTAACTTTTAAAAAAATATTAAGCAGTACATTTACCCATTTAATAGTTTCAACTCCAAAGAAATAGTTATGTATATTACCTTAAAAATATCTTGGACATGACATCACTGTCCCAGTGTTGGATGATCATTGACTATGGCAACTGCCCCAAAAGGAACAGGATTTGATACTGCCGAGCACTAAAACGTAATACTATTTCGTGGTATTTTCTTCATGTAGTGGTCAGGGCAATTGCTCCACTGCACCACTGTGAAGAAAAATTCCCACATTTCTGACCTACCATTTATATAACTGAACAACAATGCTAAGGAAATCCATGCAATGGCCCCGTCCGAACATGCAGAATGATCCACTTTCAATCCACTTTCAATCCACTTTGCAGTTGGATTTTACTGTGCGGAATAGTAAAATCCACTTGCAAACAGTTGTGAAAGTGGCATGAAAGTGCATTACTGTGCATGTTCAGAAAAGGCCAATGAGCTCTTAAGAAGGCTATCTATCCCTGTTATTAAAAAGACAGCAGCTTCTTTTAATAGGAAACCATTTACATCCAAATTATTTACACTGCCAAAGTTAACATTTTTACACTCACTCCTCATGTTCCATGCATCTCACCGCAACCCATTCCCTTAGCTTTTTAAACTGGGCCAAATCTGGTGAAAATATACAAAACTATATAATCCTGCTAAATGGAGGGACAAGGCTAATTCTCAGCTAAAGAACACAAAATCCAACATCCTGAATATTGCAGTTTTACTTTGATACATAGAGAGGATTGTAAATCATATATTTTCTCATTCAGAATGCTACATCATGTGCTCTGGCACTTAAAGCTGTTTAATACAATACATATATCAAGCTCAAGTGTCAACGAATTTAATAGTAAACCTGACCCACATATAAAAACACAAGTTCTGCCAGCACTCATCAAAATTATGTTGCGGTTTTCACACCTTATGTTGTCTTGTATGTGTTATTTGGTATTAAGGCTCAGGAGCAAAGTGTTGACAATGTATATTAAACTTTTGAAACATATCATTTGACAATGGCATCAAAGTCTGGGGGGGGAAATCCTTGGAAAATAACTAACACCACTACTTAGCACTTATTTAGGATTGGTTTGCAGTTAATTAGCATTACAATATTACTAGCTTGGTACTGTAACTAAATGACCTAGTGGTGTAGATCTGAAAGGTGGATTGAGAAGCTAAAAACTGAAGAGGACGTAAAGCATTTTCTTCATCTTTTGTGTGCATGAATGTCAGAAAATACCTTAGGGACCGTTTCTCCCTCTTTGTCCCCATGTCCTTCTGCGTTCTGCAGAGAAAAATTTTCTGGTGGTCCCCAGCCCCTCAATGATGCAACTGGTCTCCACCCAGGCCAGGGCTTTCACTGCCTTGGCCCCTGCCTAGTGGAACGCTCTTCCTTTGGCCATCAGGGCCCTGCAGGACCTTGGACAGTTCCACAGGGCCTATAAAATGGAGTTGCTATTAGGTTTCTTGTTATGATGTTGCGTTTCATTATTTTTTTTGTTTTAATTATTAGATTGTAATTATATGTCTTTTAATGGCATTTTATTTGCTGCACACTGCCCAGAGGCCTTCTTTCAATTACATCTAGATTGTAAGCTAACTGCTTATTCTGGTTCTGCTGATCGACATTACTGTTACCTTTAGACTGCACTCTGTATGTGGCTGTTTCTGAAAATGTCTCAGAATTTTCAATTGGCCCTAATACATCAGCAAGGCTCCTGTCTAGGCAACTCCACCAGCTATGCATTTGCTTCCAAGTTGAATTCAAAGTGCTGGTTATCACCTCTTTATACCTTTCTGGCCTAGGGCCTTCACACTTATCAAACCATACTTCCTTGAAAACCCCAATGCGCCAGCTATACTGTTGAGACAGCCCTTTCCTTGTGGTAGTCTCTCTCAGGACTGTTTAGCAACACTCAGGTACTGGGCTTTTTTCTATGGAATAGAATTATTCCACAGTATGAAATGCCCTACAATTAACCAGAATGGGAGGTTACTTCACTTTCTGCATTCAGAAAACTGTATAAAATAATTTTATTTCATAAAACTTTTGGTGGAGGGGAAAATGTCTAAGCAGGCAAAACAGAACATATATATATATATATATATTAAATAAATAAAATAAATGTTTATGCTGCAAAGTAACTATTTGTGGGGAGGGTCTGATTTGGAATGCAGCCTTGGGGACAGACAGGGAGAGGGAAACAAGCCTGCCCCAGTGTGGTGTAGGGGTTAATACCAGGTTCAGTTCCCCACTCCTCCACATGAAGTCTCCCAGGTGGCCTGGGGCCAATAACAGTTCTCTCAGAACTCTCCCAGCCCACGTGGAAGCAGGCGATGACAAACCATCCCCAAATGTCTCTTGTTTTGAAAACCCCACAGTCACCATAAGTCAACTAGGACTTGACACTCACACATACACATGCCCCTTCCTTAAAAAGAATGATTTAGAGGCTAGCAGCAATTGGGGGAGATCTGTATCAGGAAGGGAGTGTGTGTTAATCTTTATCCCTCGAGTCACGGCCCCTATTCAAACTGGGCTTCACCCCTGCCGCTTTTTATCATTTATAAATATATTGTGAGCTGCTGTCGTAGATCTACCACGTAACATTTAGCACCCCGCAAATAATGCACAGAAAGGCAAGGATTGCATGAGCCCATCTCTGTCACAAATATCACATAAACAGAGAGAAAGTTGCTCTACTCAATTCACCCCTCCCCGGCTTCTAGATAGATAGAGATTTCTCTCTTTGAAAAGATTCTCCAGCTGGGGGAAAGAGCCAGAACAGAAACTCAAAATGAGATTGAAACGCAATTTCTCACGTTAGAGGGAAATGAAAAATAAATACAGTCCTGAGAGATAAACAAAGAGATCCTTATCAAGAGCTGCAAAAGAAGGAAGGGTTTTTTTTTAATCTGCCGGGCTTTTGTGCTGACAAAATCATTCAGAATGGAGACTAGCAAGAATAAAATCCAGATAGCTGGCTAGGGTGGTAGAAAAGAGGAGATGGGTTTCATTTTAAACGAAAACTGGATTGATGATGGGAAGGTATATGGACCGAGGAAATTAAACACTGCATTCCTGGGGGAAAGTTTCTGTTACGGAATCTGAAAGCAGTTTTTCAATCCCTAAGTTTGGGGGAGACAGTGGATGCCAGGCTAACTCGGAAAAACTCCTTCAACATCTTAGGGGTGGGATGGGACAAACATCTGGGTTCCTGCTCTCATTTATTATCTGGCTCTACTTTTTCTCCATGAGGCAGCATCAGAGAGTGTATCCACGAATGCAAATATTTGGCCCACCTACTCCTGCTTCTCTGCTCTCAAGAGATTTACATCTGTTGGTGAATGAAATAGAACAACATAGCTGCAGACTGGGGGTCAGCCCTTTCAGCTTCATTGTCACCTCAGGCAAATGTCCCCGAGGTGCGTCACATGACCATGGAGCTAATGGAAGCTGCTTGGAATTAAGCCTTTTGAACACCACCACAAACACCCCCAAATCAAGTGTGCAAGTGATGTGCAAAAAGAAATAGCCCTCCTCAAAACACCATCTGAAGCCAATCAGCAGGCGATGGTGTGCAGGGAAAAGACCTCTGTAGGAATTTCAAGAGGCATGCTTGATGGAAATAAAACTCATTGAACAAAAAATTGGCCATGCTGGCAGGGGCTGATGGGAATTGTAGTCCATAACATCTGGAGTGCCAAAGGTTCGCCACCACGGCCCTAGATTATGTCAAAGATGCAGTCTGGAGAGGTGAGAAAAGGAAACCAACTTAGACCAAGATCAATTTGGAGCTTTATGTACAGAGTCTGGGCAGAAGGGCATGAAGAAAGCCAGAGAAGAAATTGGCCTGCTGCAGTGGAAGAACAATGGAGCCTGGGAGTTCATACACAAAGCCTGGTGGAAGATGCCATCTTTTGCCAAAGCTTGGTGTGTTCAGAGATGGGGACTACAACCACCTCTACAGCATGTTCAACTGGGATTTCAGCAGGAGTGGAGTAATGGTAAACTGTGCCCGGGGGAGGCGTGCGCCCTGCGCCCCTGCCGCAGCAATGCCCCTCCCCGCTCCGGAATGCCATTGGAACGCCCCGGACGCTTCGCCGTAGCCTGGCCACGCCTCCTCCACGGCTCCACCCGGGCCGTCGCACCCCCTCTCCCTGCAGGCGCTACGCCACTGGATTTCAGCCAGCTAAGATATTCCAACCAGAATGCTGTTTAACTGATTGGACTGGACTATTGTAAACAATAGGTAGTTCAGTATGGGTGCTATTTGAGAGCAGAGGAACCTTAAACAAACCTGATCTGAATCCCGGAATCTACAAAAAGTTTGTAGGTTTGCAGGCAATTCTTAATCATTACACTCTCTAACCATGAAAACATAATAATTTCAAAATGGTGCCTGAAAACCAATTGCACGCCAAACAGACATTACCCAAAGGCCCCGTTTGTATACAAAATGGAGCAAACAATGCAGCTGTTTCGGAATGAGTACAATATCTGGCTAATACTGTAATAGCACAATACCATTCAAGAATACTGAACACATTTTAAAGGCTTTCAAATTAAAGTTGAACAACACAAAGAAAAATAGCTCATGTGTGTCATCTGCTGACAAGAGATGGAGGATTTTATTTACAGTATTTCAGCATAGTCCTGTGAAACCAACAAGTTGGTTCTTAGAGCGTGTAGCCACAGCTGAACTGTCACTGCCTGACATCCTGCCTTATCTGCCAAATTGCTCATTAGGTTTGGCAATTTTCACCTGCGCCCCCAGTTTATATATTTCAGCGGGGAATAAAGATCAGTTTGCCTCAACCTATCTTCTACAGCAATCTCTTGCACGCTTCTCTGAAGCAGACAGGCATCCAACTCACCCAAAATTTAAAAAAAAAATCTACTTTGTATAGCACAGTTATGATCTCTTTTAAAATCCAATTCATACCATGAAATACAGCAGAAGAAAATGTGATTCAGACAGTCACAAGTAAAGAGAAAAGATTTACAAACTGAAGAGATGAACAGCTTTTTTAAAAAACACACACAACAACATATTTTTTAAACAGAGAGAAATCAAACCACCCCAGCCACTTAAATGCATGGTTTGTTTGGCCTCAATAGAGAATAACACAAAGACTTTGTTAGCTGCTCAGTATTATTTTTGCTTAGCTCCGAAGATCCAATCTAAGCCACCCCCTCCACGAACACCGTACATGATTACTGTAGAGAGCCAGTTTTTATATATCTGCGCACAGGGGAGGTACAACGACAGTCCAGATGAATATTAGTTTCTCAGCTGGAACTGATCTAGCTAACCTTTTCCTTTCAGGGGAAGGTGGTCCGATTTATACACAAACAAAAAAAGGCGGGGTAACGTGGCAACCCGAACAAAGGAAGATGAAAATCTTTAGCAAGCTGTTCAAGCTTTGGCTTAATATGCTTAGACAGTGCATTGGAACAGAGGCTGCACTGTTACCCCCCGGACGCATGTGAACAGCAGCATGAAAATGCTCAGTATTACCATATGAGCGGCATTGTCAAAAGAGGTGGCCCATGGGGGGGGATTACAAAGCGCCGAGAGAAATATCTACAACTGCTACCAAACAATTTCAGATGGAATACTGTTTTTCACTTGGTAGGAGTAAAATATTCACCACCAACCCTACAATTAGCTGGGAAATTACAATAATTACAGCAATTTTGCATCCCATCTCCAATCTAATTAATAGATATATGATCTTGTCAACATGTAATAATCAGGATCTGCAACTATCACCACACACTGGAATGGGCTTCACGAGCTGAATGGAAGTAGAACAGTGAAAAAGGTAATTATTTGAAATCCTGAGAATACCATTTGTATGCCATGCTTCACTTCACAAGTTAAAAAGGAAATACAATAGGGATATTATTCCTATTTTCAAAGTATATTTAAATCAGGTATTTGAAATCAGTCCGCTTTAACGTCAAATAACATTGCTGGCATGGCTGTAATTACCCAGGGGGTGCAGCACCCTGAAGAACAAAAAGTATTCTGGCAAGAAAAAGGAAAGGAATTCTTTTAAGTAGAACACGGAACAGTGCTTTTGATTTGCTGGAATATCCATGCCAAAATATTTCACATTTTCTTTGAGCAAAGATGTCATGCAAATGCACTGCCTAAGTTAGCATCTTCAATCAGATGTCCTCAATGCCCTACAACTAGAATTTGAAATAGGGAAGGCTGGACTCCCCATGGAGGGGCAGATGCAGCAAGCTCCACTTCAGGAAAACTGGAGAATCCAAAGAGATAACAAAAAGGTCCTTGGACCTCCCACTATGCAGTAGGATCACACACCACCATTCTGAAAACCAACAACCCATGCAATTCATGCCACAAGAAGCAAGCTTCCACAAGCATTTTTGGGGCATTCCTGGAAACAGAATTGTAGACTATTGTCTTATCTACAAGAAGGCATTTTGGGTGCATCTTTGCCTTGACAGTAGCAGGGGTGTACTGCCCAGAGGGACATAGGGGAGCAAATGTCCCCGGGCAATGCCCATTTAGTCACATGGGGGTGGAAAATCACCCCCTCCCCCTCAGTCCCCTGGAGGTGGCAGCTGAGCTGAGGCAGGCTGGGGCTGGCTGGCAGGCAGTTGGCGGCTGCGGCTGGCGAGCAGGCTGGCCCAGTGGAGCGACAGAAACACGGCAAGCGCGCAGCTCCCACTTGGCCCTGATGGCCTTTGCTTGGGCCCTGCCAAGGATGTGTTTGGTGCTGGCCGCCATGAAGGGCAAGTGGTGTCTGTGTAGCCTCCCACCGGGGGAGAGTGGTCCAGATGAGGAGGCAGGCTTGGCATGGGAGTGGCCAAGAGGTAGTGGTGGGAAAGCAGGCAGCTCAGGCTGGGGCCAGGGGTTGGCGGGCTGATTGGGTGCAGCAGCGCCATGCCGGGGTATGCCTAAATGATATGCTGGTCATACTTATTCAACCAGAAGACATTTTAAGCCCACATCATCATTGCAAGAGTTCTAGGATTCTGTGACTCAGATGGAACACAGATATAAACCCAGAGAGATGATCTATTCTTCCAAAGAAAGCCCTCTAATACAGGAGTGCTTTAAGTATATTTTGTACATTGTCCAAACCAAGTTATGAAGCTTTTTCAAAATGTGCTTTCTGGGAAGACAAAACACATTCCTAGGAAACAGAAGCCCCATGTCAACCTCTAACATGCCCTGTTTGTGTGTATGTGTGTTTGGTTTGTTTGTGTCTATGTGTGTTCTTTGTGGGGGTTTTCTTTTTGTTTGTTTGGGGGTTTTTTGGCTCCCTATCCCAGAGGCATCCAATGACAGGGGCAGAGCAAAACAAAGCATCATCACATCAGGACAGGAGGTAAATTGGGAGTGGGAGGGACAGAGGGGGAAAGAGCGCAATGAGGGCTTGGCACTTGTGGAGACAGCCCCTTCCTCTCACACTCAGTGTTTGTGACTTCAAGCTCTTGGACTAAATTCTGCAAAAGTTTCATGATAGGGAAGCACAAAAGCTTCTGCCTCTCTTTTTATTATTTGTAAGACAGCAGGAGGGAGAGAAGGTAAGTGTATCGTTTGATGAAGTCTAACTCTGCACTGTGATCAAAGAAACCTCCATAAGACCGGTAGAATCGTGCCGCTCAAAGCACCGCTGCTTATAAACCAATTTTTCATCCATTTTTCTCCTTCGTTTGTCAGGTCAAAACTGCCACACTGGAAATGACAACCTGGAAACTGTACTATAAGTCTGCATGCTCGGATACTTTAGAATTGATGAGGCAACACACACATATACCAAAAATTCTGTGAATATTTAAAACAGCTCAGAGCTGAGATATTAAAAACAGAAAGGCAGACACTTATTTGCTTGCTGCTTCAAATATCTACCCTCCCTCTGAACTTTAATCAGCGTTCGATAAAGACACATAATGAATCATATTCCCAGTAGCATGAAAAGGTAACAGAAGCTGGCATCTGAGTAAATGAAGATGAAATATGGAGAGGCACAGAGAGCTTTTACTTACTTGTGCGAAGGACTGAAGGTGTGACCTCAATTTCACTCGTCGCTTGGTAAGGCTGGAAGGCCGACCCAGCATTGGTGCCCAGCTCGCTGCCAAAGATCTCGGGGCTCTGAGTGCCAGTAGAACTGGCACTTGTTCCATCTCCTCCATGGTGAGGGTCTTGTTCATCGAATACAGCTACGAGCTGCGAACAGCAAATTGATAATACGGTTAGAGGAAGAGGCAATGCTCAAAGGCATCTTCACGAATCAGTTGCACAAAACACAAAATTAAAGGTCAGTTGCTCTGTCAGAAAAGTTTAACTGTACTAGTGTGACACATGGGACATATCTGGGCACACTCAATCCCCACGCCCCTTGGAAATTCTGGGATATTGCCAAATTTGAGATTGGGTTTGGATACAAACACACTAGTGTGGTTACTGCTCTTCCCAAAACTTGTTCTTGTGCCTGAAGTCTCCTATCCATGTGGATTGTTGCTGAGTTATGGTTCACAACTCTCCAGCTGATGCCTGGCCCCTGGAGAGCGGCAGCATCTGCCCAGCTGCTAGTCATAATCTAAATGTTATTCACTTGACTGAAAGTCTTTAGCATCCTCCCGCCAGCACGGGGAAAACTCCTGGAGCAGCTCACGCCATTTTATGCATCTCCAAAAGGGATCCAAGATTATGGTCCTTCTCAATATCCTAACCAAAACATATCCATCGTTTACAGCAAATTGTCTTGCAAAGGACAAAGGACAAGAGAAGCCAATTGAGACTTTCATGTACACAGGGGATGCCTTTGTTATCTTAACTCTTGTTGGAACATTCCCAAAAGGTAGGGGTGTACAATTATCATTTTCATCTAGGAGAGAAACAGGAACACCACAGCAATTTGGCAAAAGTAACTCAGGAAGAGTTTTTAGAGCAAATAATGTATCCTATTCTTCCAAATGCCAGGCAATAACTGCAACAGCTGAAACTGTGTATGGAAGCATCTAAGAATAGAGATGAAAAATTTTAAAGCTGTGGGTGAGGGAAGGGAGAAAAAAAGTAGAAATTTGAGGGGAAACGGAAACTTATGTAAAATTGCCTTTATGTACACAAAGGCATCTACCATGTATAACTTAGCTTATAAAAATGAAATGGTTCAGTATTTTTTGACACTGACACTGTAGCCAGGTTGATAAGTATTGTGCAATAATTTATAAGGTGAGTCAAACCTATGTTGCACTGCCAGATCAATTGGAAAACAAACACTTTTATGATGTCATTTTAAAATAATTTTCTACATTGTTAAAAATATTTAAATTTTTAAAACCCACAATGTAAGTTGCAATTTCTTACCCAATTTTGGTTTCTATTGGGGATTTTACAATTGTTGTGAATTTCAATTATATATGATAGTATTTTGTTTGTATTTGGGTATACCCTGTTTCACATAAAGATGTTAGTAGATTGTATCTTCCTCCACCACAGAACAAAGCATGCCGGACCTTCTTTGTTGCAGAATGCTCTACCTGGGTCTCAATGTCTACCTAATCCTGCTCTCCCACCCCCACCCCGCCCTCCACATCCATTTGAAAGTAAACATATATTTTGAAATAAATGCTCTTGTATCAAAGTACCATGTTTAATAATGCACAAAATAATGGTTTTGACAAAGGCAGTGCATAAAAATGAATTATAATTCTCATATTTTTGGGGACTATATTCTAATGCGGAAGCATACAAATTTCTCAACAGCTGTATTTCAGCTGACTGAACTAACACCTGTATGTGGAACAGATACAGATACAGAGTATAGATGCCATATTATATTATTAAACAAAGAAACCACTTATGAACATCTTAGTTTTATTCAAAGGATAATTACAAATATAGGATTGGATTATACAGAGCCTTTCCACAATTGGAAGTACTTTCTTCCCAAAAAAAAAAAGAACCTTCTTTCTGGCATCAGTGGAGGGTTCCTTCTGCCATTGGTACATGCCACTACTAATGCAAACAGATCAGTGAAATTCAACCCATGGTCACTGTTTTAAAGGCATCTGCAAGCTAGCACATCAACCTTAGATTATGTCTGTTAAGAAAGGAGAGGAGCTGAATGTAGAAATGATCAACACTGTAACAAACAAACAAACCAGAAAAGCGGTTTTGTGAACTGGCATTAATGGCTGCCATCCAAATACCCCTTGGGTCCATGCCCTGCACAGCATTATGTGCCATTCTGGAGGGTCTGGAGGGTGCTAACTTTTACAAGCAGCATTAGAAGGCACAGATGAAGTCACTTTTTAAAAATACTGCTTTTAAAAGTACTGCATTCATTTCCAAGTTTTTTTTCCTTGAAGACATTCTAATATTTTCAAGTTCTCCATTTCAAGGCTTCAGGAAAAGAAAAACAAAACATTGAACCAGACAAAAATATTTCTTCCCTGATTTGTTTCCACTTTCCCTTGGCTCTCACATCTTTAAACAAGACTGGAAGGATTCTTACCCATGAAAGGGATATCTACAGAAAATCAAATATAGCTATCAGAAACCAACAAGTAATAATGCCCATACAAACAGGTACGAAGCCATCTCCAAACACCAGAAGAGCTACTGTAATCATCTATAGAAATATTTTAATATATTCTTTACAGTATGCTTGTGGCGCTTCCCCTTCCCTCCCCGGGCCTTCAGGTGTGGTCTCCTTCCCTCCCTCCCTTTCCTGGGGGCTGACTTCCCCAGAGGTGTTCTCTTCCTGTTGGCCCGGAGGGCCAAGAAACAGTTTTGCCCACAGGGCGCCTCGTGACGTAGGCTGCCCCGCCCTGGTACCCAAACCTCACCACCCAGGTCCCTGGTGGCTTCCCTCCCTTGGACTGGCTGTAGTTCCTTCACTAGCAGCCAGTTGTAGTTAGGCCTGCAGTCTCGCCCTGGCCAGTTGCTTCACTGAGCCTTTGACTGCTTCTCCACGGCAAGCCAGCTCCCTGGCTTGCCCGCTCGTCCTCCTCCCTTCCTGAGATTTCTCTCTCATTAGACAGTCCCTCTTCCCTTCCTGAGATTCCTCTCTCACTAAACCGTCCCTCTTCCCTCCCTTCAACAGCCCGCTGCAGCGGCAGCTCCTGAGCTCTTGGGCTCCCTTCCTTAAATAATCTTTCTTGCTCCAAGGTCCTCCCCCTCCCCAGCTGCCGCCTCTCTGAGCTGAGCCAAGCCGGCTCAGCTGTGTTTCGGGCGCGGCCAGGTCTCTGCTCTTTCCCCACTTCCACATTCCTGGCTGCTGGCTGGATGCAAGGTCTCCCCCATGGCGACGCGTCTCTTTCCTGATCGCTGGTAAGTCTGGGTGCGGGGAGGGAGGGGGCGGGCGTCCCAAATGCCGGGACTTCGCCCGCACCCGGACAATGCATCTCTAATACCACCTCACTGACCGGTCCTCAAGAGAGACATTCCTGCTTTTCCATGAGATCACATCACCTGACTTTCTCCAACCAGGCGCAATGAACAACAGCAGTAAAACACAGATTCCTGTAACTGTAGCTGGTCTGATGGATTCCTGTAACTGCATTTTAATTGCAACATGATACAAGCTCCTTAAATCTGTTCTCATCATCACAGAGTATGGGGAGGGGGGCACAGAACTGCTGGCCCAGGCCTGCAAAACAATTGTTAGAATTATGTGTATTTATTGTGATAATGTGATATGGGCAACATCAATCCATCTTTGGATATTATGCTGGAGCAACTATTCACAAGACAATCCAGAAAGTTAATTATTGTTATACTGCAATAACCGCACAGTGCCCCACCATATGTGGATGCAGCCATGGATCCAAGATAAAGAATCATGAGACATGGACCTGTGATGTATTTTGATGAACTGAGGAGACAGAGCAGAAGCGGTCCCCTTTCACTCCCTTTGATAGTACTAGAATCTAGTACCTAGAGATCCTTGTGACTTGCTCAAGTGGTCACTCTTCACCTCAGAATGAGCACTCTCAAATGGGTTGTTGAGAGCCACCACAGACTTCCAGATGGAGACTATCTCTGAGACAGTCTCTTATCCCAACTGAACCAATTATATCACTTGACTGGCTACGCAGTGACAGGAGAACCCAGAAACTTTTCACTCTAGTTCTTCCTTCTTAATGGCCCCATTTTTAAGCAAGTAATAGGCCTCAAGCTCAATACTGGAAGAATGGCCAGCTGTTCCCTCACCTAGCTTAACTCAGGAATACCTGGGTGATGCTGCAGCACATTGCCAGGGAGCAATGTGTTTTCTGTTCTAGCAGAAATCCCAGAGTGTCACACTTGTTACCCTTCATATAACTTATCCACCCTCCAGAGCTATCAGGTATAAAGAAGATAGTCAAATCCAATGTGCTGCAGGTTAAACCGCATTATGCAAAGTACAGGACATGCCACTCAAGAGAAGGAAGATACAAGCTCAAGCACATCAAAGTTTCCAGCAAGGTCATAATTCAAGGTGGCTTAAGTCATAGGTCCAAGCCAAATGGTAAATGGAAGCCAAGCATTACTAAGTTAACCTGAAGTATTCCCACACAAAGGAGACAAATCAGTGGGTACTTGTGAGTTCAGCTAAACACCCACAACCCGTTTTCTCCACATGAATGTTGACTGACTTAACACCTGCAATTCTATGTAATATACTACCACAAGTGTTCACTTGGCATAAAATAAATTTAATATAAATGAACCTTAAAATCATCATGTACATTCAGAGTTTTTACGGTAAACGTATATTATCTGTATATATATTTTGTTTCTATTCCATGGTCAGACAACAAATTATCTAGGCTGACAATCAAATTATGCTACTGAAACGAAGAACTGGAACCTAGCACTCAGAGATAGAGCAAGCCCCCATCAACAATGTTTAGCCACTCACAGCTATCCTGACAGGCCACCAAAGAAGCTCCCACAGTCTAGTAGTAGCCCTATACCCATGGTGGCAAACCTCTGGCACTCCAGATGTTCATGGATTATAATTCCCATCAGCCCCTGCCAGCATGGCCAATTGTAGTCCATAAACATCTGGAGTGCCATAGGTTTGCCACCACTGGCCTATACCATTATTTGGGAATCTCCAGGGTAAGGGAGGAAAAACTGGAGGCGATATAGCTAGAACAGCCCTTACAGTTAACGATGATAACAGTAAAACATTTTGCAAGCAATTCCCAGAATGTACTGCAGTGTAATGTCCATGACAACACAGTAAAGCCAACTTTATAATCAGAGTACTCTCTAAGGAGCACTTGTTATTATGAGGTAATGCACAGAAAAAAGCAATAAGTAAAGCTATGACTTCTTGATATATTTAAGGTCTGAGGCACCACTTTAAGGAACGTTAAGATACAAGAACAATATGCATGTCCATTTATGTCCAGCAGAAATCAATGCAACTGAAACTAACATAGGAACTACTTTGGACACAACACAGATCCAGAGGAACACAGAACAGTCGCTTTCTTACACTTCCTGTTTCTCGTTTTCATCCGGCATAGAATTGTCATGCATTCCGTGGCTGGCAGATGCAACATTCCCAAATAGGGGAAGGCTTGCACCGTGCAAGGGATTGAGAAGAAAATGGCGAGGAGAAAACGGTGTCAACTAAGAATCCCAGAGTAATTTAAAACTCTTCCACAAAGAAGAGGTTGTTTATTTTAGAAATGCTCAACAATCTAACTTGGCTGTAGCACAAGACTGGGAAAGATTCATCTGTGGAACCCTGCCAAGCGCCCGGTTGTCAAAGGTGCAGCGTTCTCTTTGGGTCATGAGTAGGTAAGCACAGCCATCTGCTACCATCTTTGCTAACCAATTAACTTTCACAATTCAGTAGTTCATAATAGCTCTATTGGCAAGTTCAGTGCAATACTGAGTTGTTACAAATCAGACTTCCTTTCCTCTCTAGGAAGACAGAAAAATACTCTGAAGCAATCCGAAGCATCAAATTTGATTCTCCCCTCCTCCTGGCACTAAGCATAAGAAGTCCGCCCCTCCAATTGCAATGCATTCCCATAAAGGTTGATCGGTAAACCTTCCTTGATGTGCAGAACATCCATTACTGTAAAAATTGCTTCCGGTTATCTCGCTACACTCCAAGTAGCTAGCCTACAACCTAGAATGCCTATTGACTGGTCGACCATGCTTTGAAAATTAGCATTTCTTATTTCAAGCTTCCTTTTTGATCTTCTGTATCTCGGCTGTTCCTCCGCACTGCCAGCAGCACAACCGTTCCATGAACAAACTTTAAATTCTAGCGAAAAGCACCTTGAGAAGTTGCTTTTTTCCCCCCACATCCCGAGGAAAAAGAACCAGCTTTATTCAAGTCATAAGACACTGACAGAATGTTTTGCTTTCAACATAACATTTTGACACATTGGGGTTACACAAAGGAAAAGTAGGTTAGCAATGCTATACGCTGCAACAGACCTCAAAGAGTGAGTCACGCATCTTAAGCGGGGAGAGAATCAGGTTTTAGTTATTGAACGAACGCAACAAATACTTCCTTTGACTGTCTTTTTCCTCTTCATGTGCCAACTGAAACCAGCCTCCTGCATATAGCACCAGTACTATTTTGAGGGCAAATAATACAGAGAGAACGGGTTCTGGTAGGTTTTACGGGCTGTGTGGCCGTGGTCTGCTGGATCTTGTTCCTAATGTTTCGCCTGCATCTGTGGCTGGCATCTTCAGAGGTGTATCACAGAGGGAAGCCTGTTACACACTGTGTCCAGAGAGAAGGAAATGTTTGAGGTATATATTGTCCATGTCCCAGGGTGGGGAACCAATCAGTAAGTGTTTGGGTGGAACTTGTTATACAAAGATGTGGTTGATAGTATTGGATTGCGGGTGGGGTTTATCAGTCCAGGGAGCGATTCCCATTTTCATGCCCTGCAGCACTAGTATTGGTGAATGCACATCCTGTGTTTGGGTGGAGTCCATTGTTCATGAATTTAGCATGCCCTTGGGGTTTGCTTTTGGTGTTTTTAAGTACTGGTAGCCAAGCTTTGCTAATTTGCAAATAAAACAGAGAGAAGTTCAGGTGGAAAAAGACAAGCAGGGAAGAGTTAAACCCCTTTGCTTTCCATCCGCTGGCACCAATTGAATGATGGCTCCACACTAGTGATATTTGTTTTTTTTAATGAAAATAGCATGTACAATCCATTCTCCCAGCCAACTTATGTTCAGAAAGCTATCAGTTACACAACGCCAAGGAAATATCCAATGTTATGGAAAGCAGAACTTACGCAATGATGGACTGTTGGTAAATGTCACCAGAAAAATTGGCACAGATGTACGAAAAGGTTTCAAATAAGTGTTGGAAATGTGATCACTGTGGAGAAATGTTTTATCATGTATGGTGGATCAACAGTTCCAAAGACTTTAAAGGTTAACATATAAATGACACCAACATGGAACTTTGTTTTTACATACGATAGCAGCAGCAAGAATATTATACAGTAAATAAATTGATATTAGTGGTTAGGCTAGTTTGGATTCTTGCTTGTACGAGAACCATTAGCAGTTAGATTGGTCCTGGTTTTTGCAACTGACTTTTTGTTAATGTGAGGATGTGTTTATGGTTGCCATCTGTATAGTATTATATTTTTGGAATTTGTATTTTGTTTAATTTGTTCCATTTATTGATGTGTTTGTATTGTAAAAATTGATCTGCCGTTCATTTCTGCTGTTGCTGCTGTTATGATTATTATCATTGTTATTGTTATATGTATTGTATCATTATATTGTTGTGCACTGCCTTGAGCCTTTCGGGGGAGGGCAGCATAGAAATTAAACATTCAATTCCATTCCATATATGCAAAAATGGAAAACTCTATGCTTACAATAGAAGAATGGCTAGTGAAGTTGTTAGAGTTGGCTGGGATAGCCAAACTCACTTTGCTGCTTAGAGAAAATAATTTATCTCAAACAGATAAAGCAATTGAACAGTATGTAAGAAGTTCCTAAATATCTTTTAATCCACTGTCTACAGGATTCCAAGTCTGAATCCTAAATAATTTAGAACCCTTGGGTAGTCATGGTGAGGAAATGCTCAACTTTTAAAATATTAGTGACTAGCAGGGCACCCGTGCTTCGCTACGCATACTTCATCACAGGCTCTCTATGAATTTCGGGGTGACATTCAACATACTTCTTTACAGCCTGTTTGTGAACTTTGGGGTGACATACAGCATATTTCCTCACAGCCTGTCTGTGGACTGATGGGTTTGTTTTCGCATATTTTGCAGCAGCTTCCTGTAGTTGTCTTTTTATAATGCAATGTGTTATTGCTCTCTTTCACCTGGTGGGCTCCAAAAGATGACATGTGGAAGCAGCCGTTGTATTTTCGGGATGCAGAAAGGAAGGGTTCTGCCATTGGATGCTGATGAGTGAGAAGGCTGTGAAGAGGTTCAGGGTAGGGTTGAAGGGCAGGAAGCTGGACTGTACCGCCACTGCAGCACATTCCTGGGGACTCATCCCACCACTTCAGAGCACGACACCAAGCACATGGTGATCGGAGGCCAAGAGCAGTAAACTTGTCTGCACAGTAATCAATCTGGTGTCCATATGCAAAACCCGACAAATGTTTAGTAGTCCAAGGTGATAGTGTGGTTTGTGATCTGTTTTGATTGTATTTTGCTGTAGCGGTGTTGTTAACGTGAGAGTGGCTGGAGGAGTACTTTTCCAAGCCTGTCTGTTAACTTTGGGGTGACATTCAGCATGCTTTTTTGCAGCCTGTTTGTTGAAGCTGGTGGTGTTTAACTGTCACCCTCAGAATGTTCGTGCAGCATGTCTGTGGACTGAGGGGCTGGTTTGCCCTTAGAATGTTTGCGCAGATGGCCAGTGATGAGCAGTTAAAACAGTAAATGTGTAATAACTCGAGTAAAACTGAATATTTTGAAAAATCCTTTCTTAGTGAGCACCTAAATCACATAATGAACCAGTGTGCCAAATTTCAACTTTGTAAGTTCGGTGGTTTTTTAGTTCTTTTGATGAATCAGTCAGTGAGTCAGTTAGTGGTATTTCGCGTTTATAGATATAGATAATTACACTTTCCCATCGGCCATTACAAAGGGTCGTTTCTTATCCATCCCTCTTCAGGATCGGGTTTGTCCACACTGTCAAAACCAAGTGGAGACTCTTGCCCACATTATACTCGACTGTCTGAGATATGTGGGTATTAGGAATTTCTCTCCCAGGCTGGCCCTAAACCAGGGGTCTGCAACCTGCGGCTCTCCAGATGTTCATGCTGGCCAGGGCTGATGGGAATTGTAGTCCATGAACATCTGGAGAGCCACAGGTTGCAGACCCCTGCCCTAGACAAATCTGAAAGAGACTCTGACAGTTCTGTTGTGGGGCTTCTGTTAAACAACACAGATGTCATGCTCTTGGAAAAAGTAGCAAAATTTATTTTACAAGTGACAGAACTTTCTAAGTAATGTATACTGCTGTATACAGTCTTTCTGTCTGCGTTTTGAATGTACTCCTGATTTGTACTTTATAAGTGTCTGGTAACGCTCTATTTTAAATGCCTAATAAAGATTATGTGGTGTATATGTTGGCCTAGTGCACAGCGGAAGGACTAGGTGCCAACTCACCCTTGCTAGAACAGGAGGTAACTGCTTGCAGTATAAGAAAAAGAAACACTCAGACAGTAGATTTAGTTCCAACAGGAATACTTTATCTCTTGTTTCTCAAAGGAACAAAAATAACAATAACTATCCACTCTCTACTCTGACAACAATCTGAGCCCGAACCTGAAGGTGAAGGAGAGGTACTGAATTGGGTATGCAGTCTTCTTATATAGTTTTGTCCAGCAAATCATTAGCTAGATGATCTAATCATCCTGGCCTGTGACCTTTTCACTTCTGCTGACTGTTACATGCCAATCACTGCAGACCCAGACAGAGAGGCTCCGACCTTTACAATTCTGCTGACTGTTACATGCCAATCACTGCAGACCCAGACAGAGAGGCTCCGACCTTTACAATTCTGCTGACTGTTACATTCCAGTCATTCTAGACCAGCATATGACCACCTTGCAATTTTCAATATCCTGACACCCCTTCTCATATCTGGTTGGAATGTTGCCTCATTACATAATATTTACAAACAAAATAATTAAAAACAAAAGTCATTCACATTATTTACACTCATTACATAGTTAGTACATAGTCAGTACACAGAGTTACTTATTTCACTCACTTTGTACAGAGTCCTTGCCAAATTGTACATCTGCTAAACCCAAACCAAACACCAAGTCATTATGTTTTTGTATTGGTAATGGCTTTGTTAAGATGTCGGCTATGTTTGCAGATGATTCACAGTACTGCAACTTAATCATATTTGACTGTATCAGTTGTTTTACATTTTGGAATTTCACAGCTACATGTTTAGTACGACTTTTAAGGTTTTCGTTCTGCCATGGCTATACATGTCTGTGAGTCTTCAAAAACTGTTATAGGTTGTTCACATTTCTCACCCAGGTCTTTTAGCAACTGCATAACCCATTGTAGCTCATTGCATGCCTCATTAAGAGCCGCGATACTCTGCCTCAGCAGTTGAAGTGGCAACCGTTGTTTGTTTCCGAGATCTCCAACAAATCGGATGGCTGCCATATTGCATATAATAACCACTCACTGACTTACATCCTGAGTCCTCTGCAAATGAGCTGTCCGCATACACCACTAAGTTCTTGTTGTTTTGGTTAGAAAAGTGTAAACCATAGTTAGCAGTTCCCTTCAAGTAACTTAATTACTCTTTTAGCCCCTGCCAGTCTTTCTCAGTAGGTTTTGCAACTGTTCTACTTAATAAACCTACAGCAAAAGCTATGTCTGGTCTTGTCCAGTTAGCAATGTGCAGCAGGCTGCCAATTAAGGAACGATATAGGTCTTGCCTTTCAAATGCTTTGCTGTTATCTTGCTTACAAAAATCAGCCACCATTGGGGGTTGTGCCACTTTGGCATCTTGTGGTGCAGCTGTTTGTATGACACCCTCTATCTTTTTGTTTTTGTGTCAGAAACACATCCCCTTCTTCAGATTTACTGACTTGAATACCCAGGTATTGCTTTAGATACCCCAAGTCTTTCAGCTTAAAGTGTTTACTCAACTCAGTGTAAAGTTGTTTGATTTGGTTGTCTGTTTTGCAACCACACAGAGATCATCAACATAAATCATCAAAATGATACATTCATCACCAGTACCTCTGGTATATATACAGGCATCGGCCACACTTTGGTCAAATTTCATTTCACATAATGCTTTGTGTATGCACCTGTTCCAACATCTGGCTGACTGTTTCAGCCCGTACAAAGCTTTGTTGAGCTTATAAACTTTATCAACTTGTTCATGCTCATAACCTGGTGCTTGCTTCATGTATATGGTCTCTTGCAAATCTGCATTTAAATAAGCTGTTTCAAAATCAAAGTGCCTCATTTTAAAGTCTCTTTGCTCAGCCAGAGCAATCACTAATCTCATGGATTCTGCCTTTGCAGTGGGTGCATAAGTCTGATCATAACTGTCAAACTTTGTTTGAGAGAAGCCTTGTGCTTAATTAATCTTGCTTTATATTTGCAAGTCCCATCGGGCATAGGTTTACGCCTGTATACCCATCTTGCACCTATGATCGGGCTTATCAGTAGGTTTATCAACAATGTTAAACACTTTTAAGTTCACCAAGGATTCAAACTCATTGTCCATAGCCTGATTCCATTTTTCCTGTTCCTCAGGTGGACATTTCAACATATCATGGAAACCTTGTGGTTCTGTCCCTAATTGGCACACACACTCACTTCTTGTACCATAAACCTTTTTGGTGGTATGCCTTTATTTGCTCTTTCTGATCTGCGTGGTATAGCTATTTCTCCAGTTTGCTCAGCCCCCTCCTCTCCCTGGCTTCCTTCCTGATCACTATCACTGTTCTGTTGTTGCTTAAGGCTCGGAGCAGATGTGTGACCTTGAACAGGGAGTGGGGGTTGTGTGCTGTCACTAGGTACTGTGTCATGGCTTACTGGTGGTAAGAACACTTCAGAGTTTTGATGCACATGTTCCCAACCTGTATGCTTTTCAAAGTTGGCACTGCGTGAGATAGCAATTCTTCCATGACCCAATGAAAATCTATAGCCTTTGGTATTCTGCGCATATCCTACAAAACGCAGTCTCTGCCATTTCTTTTGTCCTTTTTTCCGTTGCTGTCTGGGAATGAGGACGTTAGCAAAACTCCCAAATATTCTAAGGTGTTTCAGGGAAGGCCTTTTGCCAAACATTCTGAAAATGGTGTTTCATTGATACTTGAACTCCACAACCTGTTTATTACATGTGTGGCAGCTAAGACAGCCTCTCCCCAGAAATGGAATGGAACCTTGGCATCATTTATCATGCAATCCCGCATTGTTTGAAGAATGCCTAGTCTCCTCTCAGCCACGCCATTTTCAGCCGGGCTGAACGGATTTGTTCTCCTGTGGCTAATACCTTTCTGTGTCAGCCATGTTTGGAATTTGTTCCCCATGAACTCACCGCCTCTGTCAGATTGCAGGCAAGCCACCTTGTGAGGGAACCTCCGTTCAATCATTGAGACCCATTCCTTAAACCTTGTAAAGGCTTCATCCTTAGATTTCAACAGCAAGCAGTAAGAATATCTGCTATAATCATCAATCAGCAGAAATATATATCGTCCACTTCCCCAGCTTGATTGGAAAGGACCAGCTAAGTCTGCATGGACTAGTTCAAATGGTCTTTCCATTTGTCTGTAGCTCTTTTGGGGATTGGATAGGATTTCACCTTAACCCCACTACAGACTGAACAGTCTAGGAATGCTTTGCAAGGCTTTACACTCAAATCACATACTTTGCCAACTGCTTGATGGTGGCAAAACTTGCATGTCCTAGGACTCTGTGAAGATAGTGCACACAATCATCATGCATAGGCTTATTAGCTAGACTTGAAACATTCATTACATTTTCATTTTGCCCTTTATCAGTCATAACATACATTTTGTCGCAGAGTGTACCTTTTGCACACTCTATGTCATTCTGCCATACTGTACAACCCTGTCTATCAAATATAGTTTTGTACCCTTGTTCAGCTAAACTTGGGACGCTCAACAAACAAAAAATCCAGTCCAGGAACACACAACACATTTTGCAACTTTTTACCTAGGCATGGTATGTAGGCAGTTCCTTGCAGCGTAACAGCAGCTGGTGATCCATCGGCCAAGCTGACATGCTTCACACTGCCTTGGACTCCCTCAGTCAATAGGTGATGAGCATTTACTTACATGCTCTGAGCAGGCAGAGTCCAAGAGCCAGATGGGTTGGTTTCTCTGGACATCGGTTCTCAGCAATGCCGTCAAGTAGTGCTCCTTCTTTCCTCTTCCCCGTTGTCCTTTAGCTGGCCCCTTCTTCTCCCCCTCTGTGGGCATTCTCGGAGAAGATGATTAGTAGAGCCACAACGGAAACAACGCCGAACTGCATATGACCTTGGACAGTTCAGGGAAAGCTGGGTTTCACTTTTGCCTCTGGAAACAGCAGGCTTCTCTCTGGCTGTGGCTTCAAGGCAAAACTCTCTTTGTTTCTGGAGCTCCAGAAGCCGTGCAGTCACATAGTCTAGAGTCAAATCATCTTCCTTTATGCTCTGCATACTATAGACAAAATTGTCCCAGCTGTCATCTAGGGAAGATAGTACAATATAGGCCCTATGCTGTTCAGTGAAAGTCATGCCTCTGTCTTCCAGCTCGACGAATAGTGTAATGCGCAGCTGTTGGACATGGTTGGCCACATTTTCACCTCCTTTAAGCGTGAAATTGTATAAACGCCTGGTCAAGATTACCTTGGAACCAGCAGTTCATGCCTGGTACAGGTCCTTCAACACCTTCCAGCAGTCAGAAGCCTTCTCAGCAGCCCGTAGATAGATGAGCTGGGAGTTTTCCACAGCCAACATTATGGACGCCTTTGGCTCTGGCATATGCCCTCTGCTCTGCTGCTGTGCCTGGGTTCGGTGGGGTCTCGACTACAGCCCATAAATCTTCACGTATGAGAAAGCTCTGCATTTTCACACTCCATGCTGAGTAGTTCCCTGCAGTCAGCCGCTCAAAAGGCAAACTGCACATGGTGGATGTCATCGTGTCACACTGCCTCGACACTCTCTAGCTTCAGTGGTTAGGGTCCTGGGCCCATAACCAAATTGTTGGCCTAGTGCACAGCGGAAGGACTAGGTGCCAACTCACCCTTGCTAGAACAGGAGGTAACTGCTTGCAGTATAAGAAAAAGAAACACTCAGACAGTAGATTTAGTTCCAACAGGAATACTTTATCTCTTGTTTCTCAAAGGAACAAAAATAACAATAACTATCCACTCTCTACTCTGACAACAATCTGAGCCCGAACCTGAAGGTGAAGGAGAGGTACTGAATTGGGTATGCAGTCTTCTTATATAGTTTTGTCCAGCAAATCATTAGCTAGATGATCTAATCATCCTGGCCTGTGACCTTTTCACTTCTGCTGACTGTTACATGCCAATCACTGCAGACCCAGACAGAGAGGCTCCGACCTTTACAATTCTGCTGACTGTTACATGCCAATCACTGCAGACCCAGACAGAGAGGCTCCGACCTTTACAATTCTGCTGACTGTTACATTCCAGTCATTCTAGACCAGCATATGACCACCTTGCAATTTTCAATATCCTGACAGTATATATTAGTGATAATTCATCTCCAAAGAAGGAAGTGGATTCATAGTTGATATGGAAGCATGCACTCGTTTAACCTTATAGCTGGCCCGCCCATGTTGAGTTAGGTTACGGCAGAAGTCTAACAGTATATATGTGGAAGCACACTGCCTCGCTCTTGTAACCCAATGATGGTAAAGCTCAGTCTTGGATGTTGTTTTTGGATCCCCATCTCACTGAACGGATAGCAACATTTGGGCAAGGAATTTGGTGCCAAGCTACCGGTTGCCAAGACTTATTTAATTAAGTGGTGTCTGACAGGCTTAAACTCCAGATGACATGCACACAGCCACTGTGGCAGGTGGGATTCAGAAGCTGCATAGGTCCACAGGCGCTCGTCAAATTGGCAAACAGTGCAGAAGCCAAAAGATCTGCATCAGGCGCCACCAGCCAAATCCCTAATTTGCTGCTGTGCCATATACTGTGGCCATCTTGGCAGAGAAGAATTTACATTTTGCTATCAATAACAAGATTTCCAAAGGAAAGCAGTTGTGTTTCTGAATTTCTGCCTGTGGATCAAAACAACCAACAGTACAAAAAAGTTAACAGTGGTTAATTCTGTAACACTAATTTTATCCTGAAAGTTTAGGGACACCAGGAATGATGTTGTGTTGTTGTTGTTTTTTACCTCTTCCAAGTTTTATGCAGTGGAAGAGCCTACACTGATTTTTAATGCTGCTATTTGAAAAACATTTTGGCACTGAACAATTTAAACCCACAACAATCACTAGATAACCATAGGCAACTCAGTTCCAGTTTCCCATAAGCGAAATGGAGGCAATAACACCTGCCTACTTTGCAGGAATGTTGTTAAGGACACCACAAATATTTACAGCATCATTTTACAGAACATGCAGTAACAATAATAACAAATATTAGTTTCATATAATTTTCATATTACAGATAGTACATTTTGGACAAGCAGACATTTCTAGTTATCAACTTCAGAGTTAGATTGTAATTCTACCATTCCATGGAAAGTGGCCCCAAAGGACTCAAAGAACTGTGCTTATACTTAATTCAATACTATGCAGCCATCATTAAGTTTTTCTCCCCAAAACCTCAGCTGCCAAACTTGCCTTCCATGCATACAAGCCTTGCAATGTAACTTTTAAGGTAAGAAGACAAAAAAGGAAAACCAACTCTTTTTTTTCCTTTTACTAAGTCCTCATCTTCTCCGTATTTAGCCTTGCTCAATTTCTCTTCCCAAGAGGCAATGTGCCATAAAAACCAAACTTCTTGTTCTCATCCTGGTATAGTCATTAAATTGACAGATGCCTCCTGCTGACATGAATGAATCAAGATTCTGGGATTCTTTGCTCAGAGGTACAAGAAAACGTGTGACAACCCAGGAATTCTAAAACCATCCCGCGGCGTCTCACAGCATGAATTCCTCCATGACCATGACTACATCAGTGGAAGCAACCACATTGAACTAATAAAATTTGAAGGTAGAGGGGAACAGCTTTCAGGCTATTGGTCACTTAAGTGGAGCACAGAGAAGTATGAAACAAGAATCACTCCTGTTTAAATTATTGCGTAAGTGGGAAGGGGAGAACAAATGCTATTTGTGAACAACAGAGAACGGGGGGGGGGGGGGGCTTAAGAAAACAGACCTGATAATGCAGAATGTAAAAGGCATAACGCCCTGCCTCAGTTTGATTTTATTTTGTAAATATTCTGCTTGAAACCTTGAAGCTACCTAGTTTTAAATAAAATCCTACTTTATTTGAAGGAACATTGGAATCCTAACCTATTTTCCTTAGGACTCCGTAGGCCAGCCAGTTTGCCTTATAAGCTCGTACACACTACCAAAAGGAAATAAAGGGTGAGGAATTTATACTTATATTCCTAGTGTCAGTTACCATATGGGGAATAATGAAGGGAACAAATACTAGTTAGCACTTATTATATATTTATTTATGGGGGGGGGTACATTGCTTTTGGTGACCACGGGTGGAAGGGTCATCACAGAGAGTTTTCCCCTTCTTGAAAATGTCTAGATTATTTTTCTGCCTAAACTGATCACATATTCAGCCAACACGCAACCAAAGCTCAATAACCCAGCCTAGAGAAACCAAATCCCAACTGATATATCCACATACCACTTTCCAAAAGATCCAGCCCAATATCTTACAATGATTTCATGTAGTATCAACTGATTAAATGTAGTTACCTCATTTGAGAAATCCAATCCAGAGTGAAGGGGGGGGGGGACCATGACCTGGAAGCAGTGTGGGTGTGGGCCGACATGTTTGTGCACCCTGCCAGGCTAAGTGGGACCTATGGCAGGGGGGAGGGCAAACTGCAGGCCACGCCTTCCTTGGCCTGCCAGAGAGCACGTACACAGCCCAGCACCAGCTGGGCTCGCTATCTCCTTGCCCCAAGGCCACAGGGGCTCTGCCTTTCGCATGTAACTAGTTCAATAGAGCTTGCAGAGTACTTCTAATCTTTCTTTCACAGGGAGTAACTTGCCTATTCCCAAAACAATGTAACTGTCTTACTTTCTCTTCTCATGCTGATATTGGGGGAATGCAAAACTTTAAGGTATATACTGGGGCCAGGGAGTTTGAATCTCAGATTCAGCTACCGGGCCTTTGGGGTTTGACACAGGGCCTTTCCCCACTTACCTTAAGCCCCGCGCTACTTGAGGAGAGTACGGGGTCCCCCGGCACTCCCCACGACGGGGGGGGGGAAGCGCAGCCGCCCCGACGCTGCCGCTGTCACGCCCCCTCAGCGCACAGCATCCCTGGCGCTCTTGCAAAGGGAGCCTTTTGATGACCCTGCACAGAGCGCGGGGTCATGGGGACGCCCGGGCGCGTGCCAAGGATGCCGCGTGCTGAGAGCAGCGCGCAGCCTAGGGGGGATCCAAGAGAGTGGGGAAACGCCCACAGTTCTAATAAAGCTCTTGGACCTTTCTTGAGAATTATTATTGACTGCAGAGCAGTGAGCAGATGCTGCACAGTTCCTCGGCACCCAGCTCAAAAGAAGCTGCCCCGCCTAGAGCCACGCTGGCATAATGGAGGATTCCAGCAGGACTGGGAGTATTCCCAGGGGTGCAGCTGACTTTATTCAGCTTCCACCAAGTTTAAGGCTTGGAAAAGCCCCTTCCCTGGCTGTAGACTTACCCCACAGGAAATTGTAGAATACACCTGTTTATTCTATGGGACTATTTGGGCAGTTGGAGGGTTTTTGATTTTTAAAAAAATTTCCTTCCTTCCTGCACTGCCCAAAGCCCTTTTGGAGGTGGCGCAGTAGTGACTTTGCTCCACCGTCCCCAGAGGCTGCAAAGCTCCCCCCCCCCTCCCATTCTGGATTGGCTGTTAATTTAGCAGCAAGAATTATAATTAGAAGCTGGGCACAATCCAACTTTATTGTATCTGGAAAAAAAACCTGTGTGTGCAAGGATGTACAAAAGCAACATGAAATTTAAGTCTACATATATGAAGACAGTCGTCAATTATTGTTTGGAGATGATAAAAAGTTACTATAAAATAAATTTGCAAGCTTTCCAACAACTGAACTGATTTTAATGGTCCCAAATACTTAATCATTCCCTGTGCTTCCCATTCTTATATGGTTCATTAAAAACCCATTTGAAGGCAGCTAGCACTCCAATGGGCTTGAAACAGGAAATCTGGTAGGAACAGAGATGTAGCAACTAGTGTGCCTTGTTCCCATAAATGTAAAATTAAAATGGCAAATAATGGTACCTAAGAGAAATCCTAAACAACTGTGAGCACATAACTGTATCAGGAACAAAAATATATGCATGAATACAAAAACTGAAGATGAATGCTTTAAAAAAATGCACTTAGCACATCTAATAAACAATTAGCCATTATACTGCCTAGCTCCCCGTCAAGATTTCAGATCAAATCTATCTCTTTTTTTATAATTATCTTTCAAAACAGCTACCCATCAGGCATCTAATAGGAAGAAAAATATGCGTTCTGTCAGAGAAAATGAATTTTAAAAGCTGTTTTATTTGCCCCTAAATAGCTCAGAGCAACTTTTGCATATTGAAGGGGAAATGGTTTATTATACTCTTTAAAGGGTACTTTTTCCCCTCTCTACCCAGCTGCAAGAGATTCTCACTTACAAGGGAAATTGGGCCTGATCCAAACGTTACCAATTGTGTGGGGGTGGGTCTACTTCTCATGCTAAATATGATGACAAATTCTAGCATGGATAGGTGGATCAATTGATGTGCTAATATATGAACTGGACTTCTACAGCTCACAGAAACAATATGGCACCAGTCTGCCTTTCAGACAACCAAAAGAATAAACAGAGAAAGGGGGAAGGGATGTTAGGGGGTTACCAAGCAATCATAAACTATGATGCAGCCAATCTCCTATCTATTTGGTTTGCAGAATTCTGGAAAACAAAAATCGAAAAGGTCTTGTTTTTTAAAAAATCCCTCCACCTAATGGAGGGATCAAATACAGGTGGTCTGGCTACATTTGCAACAGACACATGTACTACGATCAAGTTGGCACACTGCCATCTTAGGTGTTATTCTGCCAGTAGCTATTCGTTCTGTTGCTCAGATGGTCACTCACGGTGCTGAATATCTCCTCTACAGAATGTCCTAACAGAAGGTATACTCTGGTTGTACTGCATTATAAAAAGAAGAAAATGGCTACACTTTACAGCTTTTGGTAATACATGGAGAAAAAGCTTGTGTGAATACAAATACCTGCTGACTTGAAAGGAACCCCACCTCCCCAATTAAATCTGCTTCTGAATATCTTTGCCCTTCTTCCTTTCAGTTCCTGCTGCAACGTTCTTCTCTCTAGTTTAACCACAACTATCTAGCTGCACGTTCATCATCCTTTCCAGCTGCAATTTAAAAACTACAATAATGTCAATCAGCTAGAAAACTGTGGAGGGCCGGGGGAGATATCTAAGGTGGAAGTCTCAGCACAAGGTATATGACTTGAGGTGTAAATTCATCTGAGAAAATAACTTGAAAAAAACTTTGGGGGGTATAGGGTCATTATCACAATTTCATCCTGCCTGGCCTTGCCCTTGCCCTGACTTCAAGGAATTCAAGGAGGTGTACAGTGTTCTTTCCTCTCTTCCATTTTTTATCCTCTTCCATCTTATCCTCGCATCAACACTGTGAGGTAAGTTTGGTTGAAAAAGAGACTACCCCAAGATCACTCTGAAACCTTCATGGTAGAGAAGGGATTAACATTTAGGGGGTATGCATTTGAAAATGCTGGGGGGGAAGAATTAGGACTAATATTTATGTATGTATTTATTTATTTAATTTATTAAATTTGTAGGCCGCCTCATCCCCTAAGGGATGATTGAGGGATTGGAGCACCTTCCTTTTGAGGAGAGGCTGCAGCGTTTGGGACTCTTTAGTTTGGAGAGGAGACGTCTGAGGGGGGATATGATTGAAGTCTATAAAATTATGCATGGGGTAGAAAATGCTGAAAGAGAGAAATTTTTCTCTCATTCTCACAATACTAAAACCAGGGGGCATACACTGAAAATGCTGGGGGGAAGAATTAGGATTAATAAAAGGAAACATTTCTTCACGCAACACGTGATTGGTGTTTGGACTATGCTGCCACAGGAGGTGGTGATGGCCACTAACCTGGATAGCTTTAAAAGCGGCTTGGACAGATTTATGGAGAAGTCAATCTATGGCTACCAATCTTGATCTGAGATTGTAAATGCCTGAGCAGACCAGGTGCTTGGGAGCAGCAGCAGCAGAAGGCCATTGCTTTCACATCCTGCATGTGAGCTCCCAAAGGCATCTGGTGGGCCACTGCGAGTAGCAGAGAGCTGGTCTGATCCAGCAGGCTCTTTCTTACGTTCTTAAAACCTAGGTATTTCAACACTAACTTTTTTTGCCACATTCCAGATTCTAGTCCAACAGCCTAACTTTTTATGCCACATGTAATTAGGGACCCATTGTGGTATAAATGTTAGAATTTTGGACTAGGATCTGGAAGATCCACGTCTGAATCCTTATT
Organism: Sphaerodactylus townsendi; assembly: GCF_021028975.2. Classification (NCBI taxonomy): domain Eukaryota; kingdom Metazoa; phylum Chordata; class Lepidosauria; order Squamata; family Sphaerodactylidae; genus Sphaerodactylus; species Sphaerodactylus townsendi. Next base: position 62,094,676 of record NC_059435.1, read on the forward strand.
CTACCATGAAGCTAACTGAGCAACCCTTGGCTGGTCAGTCTCCCTACAACTGGAACTAGCTGTCCATTTCCTTGAATCCTGGCTCAGCTGCTTTGGATAGTTTGTACTTGGAGACAAGCAAATACAAAGAAGTACACAGATATTCATCCTCTTATTGTCTGCCTGGAAACGTTCGGAAAGATGTACTTGGAAAACAGCCATTCAGATACTCACAGCCCCAGTTGGGAATTCTAGGTGAAGACAGGCATGGACTGAGAGCTAGTTGAGTTGACACATTAAAACATAATGATACCAAGTGTGAAATGTTTCTAAAATGAATTCCCTCTTCTGCAATACATGAAATGTAATGGCTCCTCTAGTTACTGTGTCATTTTGAACTAATCGAACTGAATCTGTGGTGAACACACACTTTCTGTTTTCAAAAGACATCCCCTGGTCTGAGGCTTCGAAGAGACGCATGGAAGAATCTACCATATTACACGCTACCAATCACACACGTCATGTTTAATTTAGAAAAGAGAAATAGAGGAAAATAAACAAACTGCTTTAGAAAATCAGATAGAGAGATGTGCACCATGTAATAAAGAGAGAATGCATTTGGCTTCCTTGCCACAAATGAAAACAAAGTCTTCACCGGATGCAAACGATGTAATATTACTTGGAAGGAAGGAGCTATTTGCAAACACTCTGTAAAATCCCACCCCTCTTTAAAAGGGCAAATGCTTCTGAAAAGGCACTCTTGGCTGGTTCTTCCATCTCTCTTCCACGCAGCAAAATTTGCAAGTCTGAAAAAAGCAGGTCAGCGGCTTTTCTGCTCAAAAATGTGTCTGACCAACAAAACGCAGGTCAAACCGAAGGGTCTGTTTTTGACTCCTGCCATTGGGATTGGTGGATACAGCCCTGATGTTCCATGGCAAGAAATCCAGATGCTGGGTTATTAGAGAGGAGGGTGTCACACAGAAAGATATATCGTTCAAATAAAGATGCATTAATTCTACCCATTGTCTCATTTGTCACTTGGCGCTGCAGGCCTTAAATGCCAAGAAAATAATGGCCACTGCAGGCTTCCCCAATACAAACACCATCAAAGTTTGTAGAATTTTTTTTAAAAGGCACCAAACACGTACAGAACAACTTTAAAATTTAAGTGTTTAATTTGTATCAAGTGCGTAGAAGTATCCGAGTCAGTTAAACATACAGACCAATATTTGCAGCATATTAAAGCACTCTAGGAAAATGGGATTTGTAAAATATAGCCACTAATTTTACGTAGTGTGTGCTGCTCAGTTTAATTTGCATGCAAAAGCCAGGGAAATGCAATTAGAAATGCTCATCTACAGACAGAGATGAGAAACTTCAAACAGTTTTTGATTCCCTTCTGTTTTGCTCATTATTTCAATACCTCACCATAATAAAGGCGCAGATAATACCTTTTTTTCTTTGACATTAGCCTAAATTAGCTTTGGTACACTATGCAATATCTATTAATTTAAGCTTGTTTTAATCAACTGCCAAGATTGATTCCAAATGTAAACACAATATAAGAAAAACCCTTTGGTTTTTACTACCACCAATGGAGGAACTTTTCCATAGCAATTCACAGATGAAAGGTCATGGCACAGGCAAGGTTAAGGTTTTTAATTTTGGTTTCAAATGAGACTGAACAGAACTTGGGCCATGTCCAAACGTTGAGAACATAAGAAACTAAAATATAAAGAAGGTAACCTGATCAAATTCATGCAGTGGCTGCCAGATGCTGCCACGGTGCTCACAAGATTGTGTATCTGGTATTTGGAGGGATATTTTGTTGGGCCATGGAAGTTCATTTAGGTATCATGGATTACACCCACTGATACTCCCTATGCTTCACTGATTCTGTGTAATTCCCTTTTTAAAGCCATATAAACTGGTGGACATCACATCCCTTGGCACTTTTTTATTTATGTTCATAGACCAATTAGTCATAAGCAAATATAGGACAAAGCAAGATATATTGTCGAAGGCTTTCACGGCTGGATTCAACTGGTTCTGGCGGGTTTTCCGGGCTGTGTGGCCGTGGTCTGGTGGATTTTGTTCCTAACGTTTCACCTGCATCTGTGGCTGGCATCTTCAGAGGTGTATCACAGAGAAAAGTCTGACACAGTGTGAAACAGACTTTTCTCGGTGATACACCTCTGAAGATCCCAGCCACAGATGCAGGCGCAACGTTAGGAACAAAATCCACCAGACCACGGCCACACAGCCCGGAAAACCCACCACAAAGAAAGGTATAGTTGCATTATGAGACATTATAATATGGTTACATTATGAGACATGCTGCTATAGACAGGAATTTTGCCACTGCAAAAGTCACATGAGAATCAACATTAGTTAACAGTTTAGCTACAGTCTCCACCTCTGGAGCAGAAGGTCCATTTTTGAATGTATCTTGTGATCCACTCATCTCAAGCGGGATCATATTTGTTGCAGTCATCAGAGAAACGTCAAATTGTGTTGATTTTCCAGATTTAAAAGTGCAAACCTGCTTAAATGTTCCCCTAGCAGTAGCCCATTTAGTATGGCTTTAAGGTGGGGAAAGTCAGTATTTAGGGATTGTTAGGAGCTCACAATAGTCAGATAAAGTCTCTGCGACTGAAAGACCCAAATGGTACAAGGAGCAAACCCACTGGGTTATAGAGCACACAGATCTTGGTCTCATTCTTGGCAGTGAATTCTGTAAATAAATCTTATCCTTCCTTCTCTCCAAGGACCTCATAGTGGCAGTCAAGCTTTTCCAACCTCCTCCCTCTTATCTTCCCCCAAACTCTGTGAGATGAGTCAGTTAGAGAATGACTCTCCCAAGTAACTCCCTAGCACATTCGTCACAGCAACTGAGGAAGAGAAGTTTTAATATCCCGCCTCTCCCCTTTCGAGCTTGGGGCAACATACAACAATTACAAAACAATACAATAAAATAGAAACATTTAAAAACAGCAACCTTCCATCAATTTATTACAGCTGCCAAGTGGCAACTAAATTTCAGCCCATTACACCTACACACCAAAGGGTCATGAGTCAGGATGATTGATAACGATGGTGTTGACTAATTTAAGGGTCAAGACTTGAATAATAGCCAATGTTTTCTATTATTTGATTCTATTAATTGATTCTATTTTATTGGTCATTTATTTTTTTCTAAATTTAAATAGCCTGTGTGGTATAGACTTCCCTAATAGGGAAGGTTCTCCAATCACTTGCTATTTTTCAGATTTATGGGGAAAATAACCATATCTTCAACCCAGATAAAATATGAATGATAAATTGTATACCATCACATAGTGGCAGTGCAGGACTCTACATGTGCAATTTCAGAGCATTTTCAACTGTCTTAAAGAGCTAAACAATCTCATCAGTTCAGCTATGTCATATGAATCCGACTTCCGAAGTTCAAATACAAGCCTCATCTTCTTCTGTTTCCCCACTGTCCCCAACTTTTCTGACTTCCAGGAATGCTCTGTGGCCACCTCCATTTCTTCCAGTCACCTTCCCGTCATGGTATTTGTTTTTCCTGTATGAATTCACCAACACAAATTAAATATGAAGAACTTCTTACTGCTTGCTAAGGAATAAGGGAATATTTCCACCATACGGCTTCCTTCCATTCTCATCAGTACACCAGTTACAACTGCATAGACAGAACATCCTTGACAAGTTTTGTGGGATAAGTCAGAGGACGCACGGGTGCACTGGGTACTTTTCCCCCTTGCTATGCCTCTGCTTGCTATGCCTCTGCATATTGTCTCACCCTCTTTCCTGCCTTAGAAGGCACTGGCGTTTTAGCCAGACTTGTCCATCACTTCCAGCAGATGTGGTGAAAACACAGCTGGGATGGCTTGCAGCCCTTTGTCCAAGGCTATAGTTCAGTTTCAGCACATAGTTTACGCTTCATATTGAATTCAAAGCATACGACGCTGGCTTTTTTTAAAATTAAAAACCATTCAAGATTTTTATCTGACCATGCCAAATGGATCATTACACTGTCAACACTTATCTTTATTATGCAAAAATATTCTGAATTTAACTCCTTTTGCTGAACAGACAACAATATATTCCACTGAAAGTCTGGTTTTCATTAAGTTTTGCACATGAGCAGAAAGTACATGGAGGTTTATTACCAAGAGTTCTGGATGTCCACATCTCAATAAATGCAGCATGCTAAACTCTAAAATAAGATTTAAATGCTCTTTTATCTCCACCAATAAACATTCCTCCAGTGCACTCATGGAAATTTATGGGTTTAATCTAAGGGGTTAAGTTTTGACTTCATAATTTTCTGCCTCCACCCCAAATAGCACATCTTCATTAAGATTACTTTTCACCATGATTATAGCTCAATTATAAATCATTTGGATCTTCTTACAGATATATATATTTAAATGTAGCATTGCCTGGCTTAGAAAACGTTAGCAGAGAAAAAAACACAGGAGGAAGATTTCACCCAAACAAGTGTCGGGAAATTAACCAAAGATATTTTCTTTCCCCTAGACCAGTCAAAAGTATAAATTATTACCTACATGAAAAATATATGCATACCCATCACCAAGGCTAGCAATTTCTCTTTTATCCACATATCACAAGAAGATGGCAGTCTGGCTATACAAAACATATTCAGAAAATCATCCAACAACAGAGTCATAGGTGAGAGATTCTAGAGGGCGTGGCTTCTGTGCTTGAAGATGGACGTTCTGACCCAATGCAAAGTAACCTCTTCTTTAGAATATGGGATGAAAGCTTTGTATAAACTGAGGCAGGAGGGGAAATTGGGGAAAGATGGCTGCCAGTTTCTAAGGTCTAGGGCAGTGGTGGCGAACCTTTGGCACTCCAGATGTTATGGACTACAATTCCCAATTGGCCATGCTGGCAGGGGCTGATGGGAATTGTAGTCCATAACATCTGGAGTGCCAAAGGTTCGCCACCACGGGTCTAGGCTGAACGTGAACGATTGTCTTTCCTGTTGCAGGTACTTAAAGCCTAGGTGTTGTCAGGGACTCAAGGCCTTGTACGCGAACTGAGCCACAGAGCTCTTGGCCTCTCACATATAGATACAGATTGCAGCCTGGGGCCTGATAGATCAACCTGGTAAGTAGCAGTCTAAGTGTGTTTGTGCTGTCATGACTTATGGTGACCCTGTAGAGTTTTCAAGGCAAGAGGCGTTCAGAGGTGGTTTGTTATTGACTATCTCTGCATGTGCTGAGAGAGTTCTGAGAGAACTGTGATTGGCCTAAGGTCACCCAGCAGGCTTCATGTGGAAGAATGGGGGACCAAACACTGTTCTTTAGATAAGCCCAACACTCTCAACGACCACACCAAGCGGATGGTGTGTACTTGCGTTCGTTTGCTTGCCTGCTTGTTTCACTGCACTACTTTGTTCGTTTAATATTTTTTCCCATTGTGCTTTCTTTAATAAGGTGTCTTGGGTTCCTGTTACAGAGCAAAGTGGGATAAATAGAAACTAAACAAACAAACTGGATTGGCATCTAAACAGAAACATGCCTCTTGAAAACAACTGGGCCAATTGTGATATCTGTATAGGCAACACGTCAAAATCAGGTCTGCTTCCAAGCAGATCCAAACCACCTAATTCCCACCCCCAGACCTGCTGACATGGGATGCAGATATGAGTTCACAAGGGCTTCAGCACAGAAATGAATTCCACTGGAACAAGTTATCACACGAAGAAGCTGGGATGGCCCAAATTCTGACTGGTATATGAAGCAGAAAGATAACTTCCTGCTACGCAGAGAGTGTTTCCGGGGGGGGGGGGGGGTGATGAACAAGTATGCTGTTTACGTCCTTTCACATGGAAGCAGGATGTTTGCATTGAAAAAATCTCTCTTCTCTAGCTTATTTTCAATTTAGACTAATCCTGTTTGTATATTTGGAACACTCTGGAGATTCGGTCCAAGACTTCCTCTTGTTTTTCTCTCTTGGTTCTTCTCCAATTCCTTCCTGCTGGTGTAGTTACTGGCCTCCTTCTGTACTGTTGGTTAAGTCTCATTATCACCCATGCGGAACCATCTTCTTTGCAACCGCAGCTATCCCCAAGAACCTTCCGGTATTTCCATTCCTCATCGGTTCGCAGTCTATTGGGAATGTAAGTGCCATTTGGCCTTTACTCGTGCCTGTCAATTTCTCTCCCATTCCTATTATGCACCTACATGTGTGTGCATACACACACACACACACACACATTCAAACACACATCAACCTCGGTAACCTTATTATCTAGGTATTAAAATATTTCTGAAGCAGCTTGTGAGAAAGTCACGGTACAAGATAATGTCTTATTGCATGAGACTGGTTGCTGTGGAAATTATTATGCTGTCACAAAGGATTAGAATTTAAAATGGGAAATAAACAGCAGGAATGCATAATACCTTAAAGATCCTGCTTTAATGAAAACATCCCTGGTAATTAAAAACAGTGAGGAGGAGTAGAATACACATATGGAATAGTTTCAAAAGAGACGACTGTTTCGGGGGGCAAGTTTTTCCCCTGACGAGTCACATTTTGTGGCGTTTAATATCACTTTTAAATTACCTGCCTCATTGGAGATCATTTGTTCATTAAAATTGTTCTACCCCTGTAAATGCGGGAGATAAGGCTACAGAGCTACATCACACATCATCAAATTACACAGGCCTTGTTCCTTCAAGCAGCACCTTGGCTTTTCAGGAATTACTTCTGGAGAGATAGAAATAATTATCTGATTTATCTGCACAAATATTAATAGAACCCCTTGAACAAGAAACTCGTTAAGAGCCCTGAATGTATAAAATATGCCACATCCTGCCCAGTGTTGCTTCTTAAGTCCAGCCTTTTCACATTTAAAAAAAGTCATTTTCCCCAATTTCTTGGAGGGCGGGGGGGGGGGGGGGGAGAACAGTGACACAGATTTATCTTAACAGAGAACATCCATCAAGGAGCTGAAGTAAGTTCAATATAAATCAATCTAAAACAAATATTCTTCATCAAGTACGATGCCCTAGTGGGCTGGCATAGACATGCCGCTATCCTCGGCATGGAGAATCAAGCAACATCAGGGATTCCAATGCCAGAAAATTAAAGTTAGGTGCTCTCAGTGCAAGGAATATTGAAAGACAATTATACAGAACCTACAGGTAAGGTGGCTTGAGTAGACCAATCACATTCAAGTCAATTAACAATGACAGTTAGTGCAAGGAACAGGTTGCTAGCTTCTTGGCAGGACTTTTAACAGGGAGCCTTGAGGCTAAATCCTTCCTGGAACTGGGCTAGGTGTACCCTTGCCATCTGTGACTTCCTTGGCTCACTATCTCAATCGCCTCTTTATCTCGCTCAACCACAAGATAGGAACCGGGGTTTGATCAGCAACTACAACTGTTGCACCCATGAAATACAACTCAGTTTTTCAAACTTTTTTTTCCAAACAAGTTCCCTTAAAAAAACTGTTTCAGTGCGAAGGAGTAGTAATGCACCGCTGGACTGTCTGCCAGAGACCTGTCTTCTTGCCACCTGCCAGAAGTACTTGGCAACCCTAGAGTTTGAAAGCTTGATAGATTTGGTCAATCTCTACCCTGAACTGGGGAATGGTCAGATCCCAAGGACGGCAACGAGGTGGATACCTCCTAATGCCAAATGACAGCGAGGACACCCTCAAAACACGTGGAGGAGAACATTCGAGCAAGACTTGAAGGCACTGAATATTGCATAGGAAGAGACTGAAACACTCGACCAAGCCCGGAACTGATGGACAGCACTTGTTGTTCGATATGCTACTTATCATGGGAGGATCTAACGAACTATCATGAACATGGGGTGCTGTGTGGTTTCCGGGCTGTATGGCCATGTTCTAGCTGCATTCTCTCCTGACGTTTTGCCTGCATCTGGGGCTGGCATCTTCAGAGAATCTTCAGAGATTCAGAGATTCTTTGAAGATTCCAGCCACAGATGCAGGCGAAACATCAGGGGAGAATGCTGCTAGAATATGGCCATACAGCCTGGAAACCACACAGCACCCCAGTGATTCTGGCCAAGAACGCCTTCGATAATACCATGAACATCTTCAAAAATGCAAGGATTGCAATTTCTTCCAATACAGGGAGCAAATACAGAATGAAACGGCCCTATATTCAGTACAGGTCTCACAGTTAACCCTAAGACTGATAAGCATTGAGAAAATGATGAGATTTGGGGAAATGTATCATTGCAGGCTTTCATGGCCAGAATTAACTGGCTGTTGTGGGTTTTCTGGGCTGCACAGCTGTGGCCTGGTAGTTTTTGCTCTAAACGTTTCGCCAAATCTGTGGCTGGCATCTTCAGAGGCATGTCACAATGAGATATGTTTGGCCGCTGAGAGAAACACATCTTACCGTGACATGTCGCTGAAGATGCAAGCAAAAGATTAGGAGCAAAAACTGTCAGATCCCAATTGCGCAACCTGAGAAACTTACAACAGCCATTGGTGGGTGGATGTTTTCTAACCACGACAAAGCCTGACACTCTTCATCCCAGAAAGAGAGATCAGAACGGGAAAGCTATAGTGGAAGCCTGGCACTCATTGCTCCACCAGCTGTTTTATTACCTCAACTGTGGCAGATTTTCAGAAAGCATCTTTAAAAATTTACCTATATATCCAAAAGCTTCTTTAAAATCCCTGATCATGGACTGGAGAAAAACATTCCATGAAGAGTAATCTAATATTATACCACATACAGCACAAGACTCATTAGAGTCTAATAATAAATCATGGCTGATTTTATTGTTATATCTGTGCCCCAACTTCAAAGGGTGCTTGTTTCTTTTTAGTCCTAATGTACATCATATTGAAAACCTGTTTTGGTTAAGGTATTTCATCTTACATTTCCCAGTCAGGTTTTCCAAGTTATTGAAAGATTCAGATCCAATGTATTTGCAAATAACTTCTTTTTTAAAATGAGATCACCGGCCCAAACCTGACAGCCAGCCTTACGTGGCTTCCTCTATTCACTTCCTTTTCTTCTCTTCCATCTAACACATCTGCACAATCGCATTTTCCAACTAAATGATCCCCTGTGAACCAGAAAAAAGGTACTACTCTGCTACCGCCAATACTTTTCCCAGCCCTGATTGGCCAGAAAGGGGGCGATGGCTAACATTTCAGTGTTTGTCCCAACTGCCAATCCTTACCTTCCCTCGCACCCATTCAACTACTCAATTTAGAACAGCTGTTCAAAATCATCTCACACTATTTGTAATAAAAGTAGGTGTCTACACATTCATTCTTAAATTCCCACGGCAGGAACTAAACATTTTTAATGGTATAAAATTCCACAGGTAATTAAATACAATCAGTTTTATATATAATTATATTCCACTATCACTAGTGGCCTGTTAGAACCTAGGCCAGGAAGGGGGGGGGGGGTGTCCAAGTTTTTTCAACAGAGGACCGCATGATCAGAAACCCATATGCGTGCTTGCCACAGGAGTTCTTATTTATAACAATCGTGACAGGTGGCCTGTTAGCAATTCAAAAATGTCAATTTTTTTTAGTAGCAATGCAAAAGCAGTCCAAAACAGTGTATTTGTACAAAAGTGTGCAGCTGCAGACCAAGTACTAGTTATTGAACAACGATGAGCAAATCAATTAGAATAGTCATATTTCACAGAATGAATTGTGGGGTGTAATCAATTGGGGCAAAACTCAATTCTTTCTCCATGTTTACATCACTTATCGTGCCACATCTGTGATTTTAGAAAAGAAAATGCACATTCACAGAGCTGGGTAGACCAAATTCCCCTGAATTTGGCCACATCACCAGAAATTTCAGGACGCTTCTGGAATTTATATCCTCTTCTCCAAATTCAAGGGATCATTTGCCTTTTTGGTGGGCATGAATCACTTTCACCTCAGCCAGTTCTTCCTGAAACTGAGCCACGCTGATAGGGCAGGTGCTTGTAAGAAATTTTTCACACTATCCCCAGTTTCGTGATATAATTGCACATGCTTCTTTGCAATATCACCTAACAAGACCCTTTGAATAGGATCCCCGGGCACAAATATTCCTAAACATAAATTGTACATGAACAGTAAAGAAATGTGGAATTTATGTCCAAACTCCGTACATTAGATACTTCTACATCTTGGTTTCTGTGAATGAACCTGATCCTACTAGAGAGGAGGAGGAGAGGTTGTACTCAAGCACGGAAATACAGGAACAAGACACATGGTCTTCTTGATTCTCACAGCATTTTCGCTATGTCTACCCTTATGACTTTCACACTAGAGAGAGAAACTGTCATCTCTCATGTATTAGAGGTTCAGCAGTGTGATCTCAAAATAAGATTTCTTGTGCAAATCCCACATTTACAGAATGTAATGCAAAATTCAATTCCAAATTGAACTCTGCCCAATGCATCAAAATACAGGCATGCGCGAGACATACCTCACCCTCAGAATGGATTTTGACTTAAATTAAGTTTCAAAGATTCAGTAGTTCACTCAGAGCCTTAATGTGAATTAGAACAGCTAATCTGCCCAAACAGATCCAGAATACTGCTTGCCTTAGGGCAAGAAATATATTCAGAAGAAGCCAAACAGCTTCCTTTCTTTAAAACAAAAGGCACCACACAATTCAAGTCGGGAAGAAAATTAACAGATTTGCCAACCAGAACTTGCACTGAACCAGTCATTTGATTTATGAATCATACAGTTTTCTATTTAAAGTAGCTGCAAGTGCAGATATTGACAGTTTCCTTGCACAGAGGAAATGCTCTACTTTAATATTCAAGATTGGGCCCACGGAAGCTACTGCTATGTTGACAACTCCTACATTCCAAAAACAGACAAATTAAACACTGGAAAAGACCAAAGAGCAGAACAGTAGTAAGACCAGTGTATCACAAAGCTTGTTTGTAGTAAGTAGTAAGTAGTAAGACCAGTGTATTGCAAAGCCAACAGTCCTCCCAGAAGCCTACAAAGGCTTCTGGATCCACTTTGCTTGCCCTTCTGGAAGTAGGTCATTCTGTTCTACTTTGCTTGCCCTAAAGTCGGTGCGATGGTTAGAGCGTTGAACTAGGATGTGGGTTCAAAACTTTATCCTGCCATGGGAGCATGCCAGATGACCATGGGCCGGTCACACACAATCTATTTTATTTATTTATATTTGATTTGCTTTTCTGCACCTTTTGCAGCAAAGCTGGGCTCAAGATGTGGGGATGAAATAGAGAGGAAAAGAGGAATGTAAACTGATTTGAGTCCCTACTGGGGACATTGAACAAAAGCCAGTTTCTGTATGGAGATTTGTAACCAGTAGCTCCAAAGATTTTCACAAACACAAACACACACACACACAAATGTTACTTGAGCAATTTCTTCCTTGAAAGAAAATGTGAGAACAGCAAACTATACTCCCCGAATGGCTTACCCAGAATTGGCTCTCCCACAATAATATGACAATGAACCCCTGCCAAACTCCAGCGCCACAGTGGTTTAAGTGACAGAATCATACGTTAACATGAATATCAGCACTGACAAATCAAGTTACCAGCATATTATTTAAATACTTATTGACAGTGATTGAAAAAAATTATGAAGAAAGCTGCCGTTTTGCTTAGTTAGGACATCAAATATGGAAGAGGCAAATGTCTGCTGTCACGACAGCTTAGGACCACAAAGCTCTTGAAGCAGGCAGACAAGATTTAATTACTTATTGCCCGGAGGTCATATGTTGTTGACTTGCCAATAAATATCCTGGATGCATGGAGTAACTGGTTCATCTAGCCTATGGAGAAAGCATAAAGCTGGCCTCCTGCCTCAGTTTCCTTGTAAATGTCACCCAAGAAACTGATGAATTACCTGCTTATTGCTCTGTTTTCCTCCCTGTTTGGTTCCCGCTTGCCCAATGAACCGCAGGCAGCACTCAGATGATTAAGAAATGCACGTGTGATTATACAGGTGCTCTCCCTTCAACACAATATGCGGGGGGGGGGGGTTGCCACTCAGTAGCATTTACAAGGAAAGCTACACAAATAGCTAATTTTCATTTCAAGGTTCAGGTCAGGCATCATCGCAGACAGAAGAGAGGCACCATCCCGTGCTGACCGACAACCGTGTTGAGTAATACCAGGAAAAAGACACAGTCCAGTTTCCAGAGAATCAATTGCTCCTGAATACGTATGTTTAAGAGGAAATAATGAGAGGCAAGGAAGCCGACTCAATTTTAGAAGGACTCGAGCGCTCCTAATGAAGCAGCCGAGGCATGGCGTCCAACAACAGGCTTTTTGGCCCCATGCATCCACTCCTCTCAATTAATGCATCGTGGTCGTCAAAGCAGGAGGCTAGTTAATTAGACTGAAGTGAAGAGCAGCTTGCACAGCTGACAGATCAGAGACAAGCACGACAATTTGCCGAGCGCAATTCCTTTCATTTGGCCATCTGGCCCGAAACATGCCCTCAAAAGCTCCCAGAGTCCTTTGCCTCTGATCAACGAGCGAGAAATCACCTGGAACAGGGTCAGCTAAAATGAGGCGCTCCCGTGTATCCCAGCCCTGAGACAACTAGGATGGCGACACCTGACACAGACAGGCCCCACTGCGCTGAGATAGCGCCTTTGGAAAACAAACAATTTTAATTAGCCAAGTCATTTGTAAAGCAATTAAATTTGCTATCAGCAAAGCTTCCCATTACTTTATGAAGTGAGTCCAGCAACACACAAGGACAACTTTTTCCTGTTTGTTGAAGAGATCATTAATGGTACACAGTCAAACAACTAATTTTTCCACTGATTAGGCTCCGTTCTGTTAATTTGTAGTTACAGAGGCACTATTCATTTCACCGCACATGACTTTGTGAAGGAGTTCCATTTAATTTCTCGTCCAAAGATGGAGTGAAAAGGCAGGGCTTCCTTTGGCAAATGAGAGGTGACGGGATTAAAGGAATGTATTCCTCGTAGTTAGGGAAAGGGAGTGGTTTCCTGGTGCTCTAACAATTTAAGGGGAAGATACAACATTGTATTTTTGTTGTGCAAAATGCAGTAAAAAAATGGCTCTAGGAAAGGGATTCCTAAAGTGGTGCTCATGGCATCCTCTGAGACCTTTCCGGACACTTGCCTTTTCCCCAGAAAAGTTTTTTTAACTACTAGAGATTTGATTGGCACATCTTTTGAATGTTGCTTTGACAGCAGATCCTACCACAGCATAAGGAATGGCACCGTGTTACTGAAGTTAAAGTGTGACAATCATTTCTGTGACTGCCTCCACCTCCTGTGGCAGCCATTTTGTGGTGCCTACTTTGCTGAGCCCGCCATGATGTGTCAGAATTCCACATGTTGGGGACTCCCACTTCTAGAGCCTTTTGCTCTTGGAACAGTGTCTCCTGCAGAGCAACACACAGGGTCATTTTATCACTTACAGTTTTATTTCCAAAAACGAAAAGGACTTGCAGCAGAAAAACAACCCCAGGAATAATAATAAAAAATAATAATAAAATAGCAGCTATTGTGGTTGTTGTTGTTGTTATTAAATTTAATAGACCGCCCTACCCCCAAAGGGCTCAGGGTGGTGTACAATAAAACCCAACAACAAACAAAATAAACATAATATAACAACATAAATCAGAAGGTATGTTAAAATCCATTAAAATCAGTAGCAGCAGCATAACTCACATAAGCCCATTTTTACAGAGGTGGCTTCCAAACCCCAACCCTCTGCTCCATAGCCTCCCTGGGAGATGATCAGCAGATCGCCATGGATGATATGCCCAGATGGTATATAGGGCATCAGGAGGGGGCGGCAAATGATCCGTGGCAAGCCTCCCCAAAGCTGTATGACATTGTGTTGAAAAACATCATCATATGTCCACAGTGAAGTTTCAGGATGGTGAGCTCAACCACAGATCAACAAATGTTGCCAACTCCAGATTGGGACATTCCTCAAAATTTGTTGATGACTCATGGAAAAAAACCTTTGTCTTGTTGGAAGTGAAGGACTTTATGCTGTTTCCTGCCTCAATGACAGAGGAGGACTTATCAGTGAGTCCGACAGCTAGAGGGGTCAAGACACTGGGAACCTTTTCTCTACCACTCTGACACTATCCCTTTGATGTCTCGATTGCTGCTCTCTGGAGACTTCCTTTCTTCCTGCTTCTCCTCCTCTCTCCACCATTCTTACACACACTTTCCATCTCATACCATGTGTGCAGAGAGATGCAGACAGCATCTCACATCATCCAGCTAGATAGATTAGAATAGAGAATCTATCTCTCCACTTTTCTATCCAGAACGGAGTTCACTAACAAAGGCCACTCTTGTTAGTTAGAAACTGCAAATTGACTCCCAAGTTTTCTTTGTTGCCTGGGTAAGCTCTGCTGAGTTTTGCCTCAGTGCACTCTGCTTGTAATGCAAAGGGATCTCTTACCAGAGAGAATGACCAACATTTGTGGCATGTGGAATATTTTCTGAGAGAAAGAGGGCTTTTCAGAAGATTCTCAGTGCAATCCAGAGCAGAGTGACTCCTTTCTAAATCTACTGAAGCCAATGGGCTTGGCAGGAAGGAACTCTGCTTTGGACTACAATTGTCACCTGTTTGGGCCTTCAGGAACCCTTTCACGAAAGCACAGCTAGGGCACGCTTAGAGACAAGGAGCTATTTTTCTCCAACAGCAAAACAAGCCATCCGTGAGCACCCTCCTCTTATCTCCCCTTCATTAAAGCTCTTTTGTAAAGTAAGTTTTGCAATTTCCAAGGCTAGGCAGATAGGAAGGCAAGGTGCTGCTAAGGAACAATTTGCCTGACCTCTTCGCAAAGGCAGGCAAGGGTGTCGGCAAATCAGCCAGCAACCTGATAAGAAGAACTAATTTATCCAGGTCCATTTGATACGAATGAATCACTCTTAATTATAGCTGCAAAGAACTGAAGAGCACAAATTTACAATGCATATTACAATGGAGAGTTTGTTTTCATTTTTGAAGCGTTAAACTTAAGAGCTGAATCACATATGGGTGATTATTGTTGTCATCCGTCATTGCAGGTATCTGGCTTCTAATGCATTGCTTTACACCTTGTTTCTAGAGTTGCCAGCTCAGGGTTGGGAAATACCTGAAAAGTTTGAGGGCAGTGCCTGGGAGGAGTGGAGGTCTGGGAAGGGGAGGCTACAATGCCACAGGGTCCTCTCCCAAAGCAGCCATTTTCTCCAAAGAAACTGATCTCTATCATTTGGCAATCAGTGGTAACAGCAGATCTCCAGGCCTCACCTGGAGGCTGGTAACACAACTTGTATCCCACATTCTGCATTGCTCACGATGCTGAGAGCCAATGTGGTATAGTGGTTAAGAGGAGTGGTCTCTAATATGGAGAACTGGGTTTGTTTTCTCACGCTTCCACATGAAGTCTGCTGGGTGATCTTGGACTAGTCACAGTTGGTTCAGAACTCTCTCAGTCCCACCTACCTCACAAGGTGTCTGTTGTGGGGAGAGGAAGGGAAGGAGTAAGAAGCTGTAAGACTCTTTATGGTTAAGAAAAGTGGGGTATAAATCCAAACTCCTCCTCTTCCTCCTCCTCTTCTTCAGCAGTTTGTTGTTCTCATTGTTGCTCACACTGTCCTTGAGTTTTGTATTCCCAGTCCTCTGCATTGTTCATTGGATTTTTTTATATTGCATATACTGCCCTCTCTCCTCCTTGGAAGAACTCTATAATTCCCCGGCTTCAAAAAAAAAGCCCAAAATATTCCTGAGGGACCCTGCCTCATCCCAGCACACTTCTCTTTTTTTTTGAACTGCTACCATCTGGTAGGCGATACAGGACTATCAAATCTAGGACAAAGAGGCTTAGAGACAGCTTCTACTCTAGAGCTGTGGCTATGCTAAACTCCGCGGCTTCGTGTTGATGTGTTTGGGGCTGTGTAGGGATGGGTGGAGGAAGGTAAGGTGAGGATGGGGTATGAGTCTGAAATTGTATGAGTATGATGTATTGTATGAAATTGTATGAGTATGATGTATGAGTCTGAAATTGTGCGCATCGAGGAATGCTGCTGTAAATTTCGTTGTGCGTGCACAATGACAATAAAATGCTTATGCTTATGTTTAATTACATTTTTCTCTGTTTATTCTGTATCTCCCCTTGAGTCTGTGAGAAAGGCAGGCTGTAACCAACCTAAACAGATAAATACACACGTACATACGCATGAAAGAATCTTTTCTAAATCACTGGGTGGCATGCATGTAAATACTACAACCACTTCACTGGGATGAGTACAAACCACTTCTGAGCAACAGGCAGGGAAGCTGTGTGAAAAGTTGTTCTTTTTTGCTTCCAAGCTACAAAACAGAAATGTGCCAGCAGGTGAGCTAGTAAAACATGTTGTGGATTAAAAAGTGACTGAAAACATTATCAACATGAAGAAAATATAACTTTGGTTGGTTCACATCCTTCAGCAAATTCTTCACATTGAGATTTCTCTCTTAAAACTGAAGAAAAAACAAAATACATGCCAAAAAAATCACACAATGAGTTTGATGTATTATTTCTATAAAACCACAGTGGTGATTCACATGTTATCTTTGTAATGAAGGAATGCACGTATTTATGCTCCATCTGCCTTCGTAACTCTGAAGAGAACAGCTGATCCCATACCACGAGGCAGAGGGAACTGGGGAGTGTGCTGGGCTGGTGTTGCCACAAGAACACACAGCAGCTTCTCTTTGCACACTTCTGCTTTCTTCTCTTAATCCTGGGACAAATGTAATTCAGCAGGATTTTGAGTGAAGGCAATGAATGACTACACTGGATACATGGCTAACATAGTAAATAATGTACATTTCATTAACTTTTATGTGGATGCTGCTATGTAAATTTTAAGGGTTTTAATGTTAATGTTTGTATTCTACATATTCTTTTATTGGCCTTGTTTATGGGTTCTGTACACTGCTCAGAGCCCTTCAGGGGTTGAGCAGTCTATGAAGTTCAATTAACAACAACAACCAACCAACCAACCAACCACCACCACCAGAACAACAACAACCAACAACAACAACAACGGCCAAGATGATCCATTGGAATTTATGCCAGAATTACAACATAAGAACAGCTAAGAACTGGTGGGAACATTGTCCAGAGAAAGTAATGGAAAATGAGAAGGTCAAGATCCTGTGGGACTTTCGAATCCAAACGGACAAAGTGTTGAAACACAATACACCAGACGTCACCATGATCAAGAAAGTGAGCATCATCGACATAGCAGTCCCCGGTGACAGCAGGATCATTGAAAAAGAACACTAGATACCACGATTTGAAAATCAAGCTTCAGCGTCTATGGCACAAACCAGCTGAAGTTGTCCCAGTGGTAATCGGTACACTGGGCGCCATCCTGAAAACACTAGGGCAGCACTTGAAACATCTTCGAATTGACAAAAGTAACATCTGTCAAATTCAGAAGGCAGCCCTGCTAGGATCTGCACGAATACTACGCCGATACATTACAACTTCCTAGGCCTCTGGGTGAGGCTCGAATTGTAATGAAGGCCAACAACCAGCTAAAGATCTGGCAAATAAATGTACTATCAGGTGTTTTGCCTGAATTTGTGGTATTGCCTATGTGATGTCATAAATCCAAGATAGCTGTCCCTATCCATGCTATACCTGCTAAGGGGAAGAAACAACAATCCACCATCCTGTTTCAGAACAGGAAGACAGCTATTTTAAAGCACTGACCAATCGCTTGCTTTGGCCACAGCGGCTCTTCCCTCAGCACACTGTTACCCAGATAGACTGCACTGCTACAGCACGTGAATAGGGTTAAGGTCATCAATTGGTGGCTTCTCCTTTGAGAAAGCCTGCAGTATTAGGAACTAAAAAGGAGGAAACTAATGCTGACAGGCAGGAACCATTTTGTATTTGAGATGCCACCGTTCCCAGTCAAGGTTAGGAAATAAGGAGGGACAGGCAAGCACTATACAAATGGCTCATGTTAGAATGGAGAATTATTGGGGACTTTCTGCCTGCCTTACAAAATGGTTTATTGCTTTTTTTTAACTATTTCAGGTCTCAAATAAAACATTAGGAGCAACACATCATTGCTCTCTGTCTTCTAAACGTTTCTGGTTTTCATTATACACAAGCATTATTTTTACTCCTTTGTGAAATAATAAATGATGGTTCAAAACAGTCAAGAGCATACCAATTACAGGGCAGGCACATTGTAACAAATGCAGAGGTGTACCTTACAATAAAGCAGGAAACATAGCAAGTTACAACTCTTATAAACTTCAGAGAGAAACATGGGCTCCACTGAAATCAATGGAAGTTTTGGCACCAACTTCAATGGACTCAAGATTTTTACCCCGCACTTATCCCACAAGTTTTATAATGTAAGTATTACAGACATAACTCAGAGGGTTTCAAAATGAGGTCATGAAAGGAAAAAAACAAAAATATGGTGACATGAAAAGCTCCAATTCTGCCTCTCTGCTTTGATAAACTTGATTTAAGAACTTCTGTAAGTTCTTGTACGGTACAGGGGGAGGGGGAGGTCTCTCCTTTTGACCCCCTGATCTTAAAAACCTAATATGAGGAATCACATTCATATAATGAACTCTTATTGGCTTCAGCTGCCTTAGAGAAACATATAACGAAGAGTCTACTAGTAGCCGTTGTACCAAGATGGGTAAATTTACGTCTTCCTCAACATGGTGGTGTCATATTTGGATCTACTTATATAAAGTTGTTCATGTGACCCCAGGAGCTAGTTTGAAGGTAGATGATACAACAGTTACACCACACAGCATGTGTTCCAATCCCTGGACTGGAGACAACAGAGAATGGTTTGTGTTGTCCTCCCAATCTCCTATCATTCATGAACTCTGTCCCTACACAGGACACTGTGTTCTGTCTGAACCAACATTACTGCTAACTCAGATTGGTTTCGATCCAGATTTTGCAACCATGACTGCAAGTGGAAGGGCTGCGCTATTCATGGTGCAGACATAAACTTGCATAGTGGCTACTCCAAAAATGACAATTAAATAATGTATCAATCTAGAGTGCAATGTAACTAACAAGTAACAGAAACTCAAAGCACTCCCTGGCCGGTAAACCTTGTGCCCCAAAAATGAAACACAGGAACAGGGCTGGCCCAAGGGTTTTGTTCACCACTCTCCCAATAACATACATATACAAACATAATGAAACAGCATTCTTAAGTATGGTGACCTAAGAAATTCCACAGTGGAACATAGTGAAACTAATTGGGGGGGGGGGGGTAGACATGATTAGGTGGAATGCAACTTGGCTCCCTCTCTGTTTTCAAGCTTGGACCCTGGGGTTTCCTGTGGTAATTCTTTTGTCCCCACCCCATCCCACTCCACTCTGGCACCCTATTCAATGGCCTAAATTTGCCTAAAGGGTGAGCCAGCCCTGGGAAGGCAGAGTGCAGCACTGAGAAGGAGGAGACAGACATATGGAGGAGGAGACTGGGTGGATTTGCATCTGTGTGGGGCCATGCAGAAGAAAGTAATTCTGATCCAATGATGGCTTTTCAGTATCTATCAACATTCAAGCAATAATGCAGCAAATTTAGGGCAGCCGCAAGCCTCTGCCTGTCAAACCACAGCAGAACAAAAATGTGGTGGTTAATTAGCACCAGTGGAAAAGACACCTCCCTAACCTCCAACCTCATTAATTACTAGATATTCAATAATTACTTGAAACAAAATGTTAAACTATGCAAATTGAAGTCTTATCAAATGTTAAGGATTACATTCCTTTACTCTGGGTTAACCAGAGGACAAAATGCAAGGTTTATACAACAATGCATGTGTTTCAGCTTAACTTCAGTTGGAGCTGTTTGCCATTCATCACACACTCTTGAGCCAATTAGCACCTTTAGGATTGTGTATAAATACTTCTTCAAATGTGTTAGCAATTAACTAAAGGAAATATTTCCCTGTAAATAACAGGAAAATATTTTGGGTGAAACAGTAAAAGACAAGACTACCAAAACGCAAAAGATTTCACTGCTGCTTCCTTATACAAAGTGGGGGGGGGGGGGTTGTATGTAGTTTTTTAAAATGACATTTATGTGAGAAGAAATAGCCTTACAAAATTTTGACATTATTATGGCCTTGCAGATTAGCCTGTGAACTCCAACACACGCCAGCTGGGTGACCTTGGGCTAGCCCAGGGGTCTGCAACTGTTCCAGATGTTCATGGATTACAAATCCCATCAGCCCCTGCCAGCCATGCTAGTCACAGTTCTTCTGAGGTCTCTCAGCCCCACCTACCTTACAGGGTGTTTGTTGTGAGGGGAGGAAGGGAAAGGCGTTTGTAAGCCTCTTTGAGTCTTTTTACAGAAGTTAAGCACCTCTCAGGACGTACAATGCCCATGGAAATTCCAACAGACTGGACAACTGAAGGTCCATTAGAATGTGTATATGCAGTACACTGATTACAAGTATAAATTCATGTTCAAGGACTGGATCCTGCAGAGCTGTTCAACTAACACTAGTATTTTGCTCCTTCACAAGGAATCTTTGCCTGATACAAGACACTTTGGTTTCAGCAGAAGTACCATTCTTCATGGAATAGGTCCACAGGCGCCAACCCTAAATCTCCAAAATGACACTGGGCAAAACTGGAATACACAGGATGACATTCTTGCAACCCACTATCTTCTCTTTATTTTATTTCCTTTCCCAGTCACTACCAGTAACCCTTATAGGAACTGAAAACAAGATTGGTAACTGAAATAAGTTGTGTTTAGCACACGTAGGACAGATCATAAGAGTAGTATAAACTCTGAAGCATTTTTTGTGCAAGATGTCTTTGTAAAGGAACAATTTTTCTCTCATTGATACCAACATTTCAGCGAGTTTCGCAGAATGTGAAGGACAAATGACATTTCACGCATTATATGGAAGCAACCCTAGGTTGCCTAGCAAATATTTACAAACCTAGATTGTCTAACAACGGTTGCATAACAAAGAAAGTTCAAAAGGTAACCTCTGTTGTCTGATGAGTGTACTCATACTACTCACATTTCATTCACTCTGCAAATCTCTTACATATCTTTAGGTAAACACCTTAGACTTTCTAATGTGTAAAACAGCTCTAATGCATGTACAGCGAACAGGAAAAATGATCACACTGCAGATAGCTATCCATGTAATTTTTACTCACGGTTGCATAAAATGTTATAACAATTAGCATCACACTTAAATAAAACAAATTCACATTTGTCAGAACAGAGGCAAAAATTCTATGAATGAGAGCTGCCATTTCAAATTGATCCTTGCATTCAAAATAATACTCTCTTCTCCCATTGTGTTGCAATGAAATGGGAATTTCAGTCACAAAACCTAAAAAGCAGAGTCATTTTGTCGAAGTTCCACTTAAGGTTTGCACTAAAAATTGTAATTCTTCTGTCAGTTGATTGGGAGATTGACAACTTTATTTGAGGTTTAAGGCTGTGCAGTTACGACATCAATAAAATCAGAGTCTATTAGTGTGCATAATTACAGCAGAATGCTTTATGGAACCAGGAATTCCTTGGCTCCTTGACAGAAAGAAAGAAAACGCTAATTTGGAGAGCTGCAAAATATACACAGCCTGAAATCCACAACAATTAAATACCAAAAATATGATGAGGCTCTACGTGCCAAGCCTTTTTTTTCCCCCAATCCAGGAGAGCAGTGGTATCCAACAGTGCCTTTGTGTGGGCAAAGCACCAGAGCAAACTGGCAGGGAAGACACAATTTCACACAATATACAAAAGTCCACACCAGGGAGGCATATAGTTGGAATGGCAGTATATCATTTAGGGTTTACGGAACATTCAGAAGACACACTGTGAACATAAACATACCAGCATGCAAAATCCCAACTAGAATTTTAAATGGCCCACTTGTTGTTTTGACAAATATGCTATTTCCCAATCCATGTTTTGTGATCATTGAGACTTTTAGCACAGAGGGTTGATATTTCAGTCATTTTACAGAGAACTGATAATATGAACTGGTTGATTAATCCATTTGCTGCTTCAGACACCAGCTATGTTTCCTGCTCCGATACCAACGTATAAGCAGTGCCAGGTGCTAACAACGCTCCCACCCTATTTCTATGACACTTCAAGAGGAAATGCATTTTGATCATTTTGGCCATGAACCAGCAAATGCATTCTACTCCAAAGCAGAGCAACTCTCACTGCAAACAGCACCCTAAGCAGAAACATGAAGAGGCTACAAACAGGGGCATAACCAGGTTCTAAAGTTAGGGAGAGTGAGCACATCAAAAAGGCACCATGACACAAACCAAGTAGCAACAGCTACCCTTGAAACCCTTCGTTCAAAGTGGATCTTAGCAGGTTGATCCTTCTTTTGCCTGGTTGTGTGCATATATGTTTTAAGCACATCACCCTTCCAGAGAGAAATAACTTGACCCTGCTTTTTCAAGGCAAATCTCCACCTTGCACCTGGAGAAATACCTGCCTGGAGAAATACTTTACAGTCTTCAAGTGACTGCGCCATCCTACCTACCCCCACCCCCCAGTGAAGATTCCACTGAAATGTGCAAACTAGAAATGGGGGTGGTCTAAGCAGCGCCAGTGGCCAATAGCCCCAGCAGCAGCAGCAACAGCTTCCCCCACGCTCAGTCTTTCAATTGGTCCATTCCAGCTGAGGAGGAAAAGCGAATGCGTCATCTGAGGACTAGCACTGGGTGCTCTCCCTTAGCTCCAGCTGTGGATCTGGTGGTAGTGGGATAATGCAGTGGCGTAGCTGACAGAGTAGGCGGTTTATCAGCGGAAAGGTGCGTTACCAGAGTAAGATAAGCGCAGTTGAAGACGGCTTGGTACGGCAGACGAATAACTCCACACCACACAGTAGCTTCACTTCAAAGAAGGAATTTTACTTTCAGGTGCAAGCTATATACAGTGAATATCAAAGAACAAACCAGCAGCATGCCTCACAGTAAACAAGAAACCCTAACGGACACTGTGCACTGATAGTGCTCTGATTATATACAATCACTGACCAATCACTGTGAAGGTCACTGTACTGGATCAGACTGGTTTGATTCAGTTGCATCAGGCTTTGCCAACTGACCCTGGATGACAGGTGCTGTCATTCAGATCATCATGATCTGCGCACAAGATGCACACCATATTTATTTTGCTTCCCTGACAGTAGCACCCGGGGAGACGCCACTGCAGCAGGGGTGCAGGGCGTGCACCCCAGGCACAGTTCCCCCTCACTCTGCCCCTGAGATAATGAGCCAGAGAGGAAGGGAGTATATGCCTGGGTCTTTACTCCTCTGGCCAGCTTATCTGACGGGAGCTCTTCATTTGCTAGGAGCCACAGTCATTGTGAGGGTACATCCATTGCAGTAACATCAGCTGGTCACCTTGTGGGGAGCCAACCCAAGTCCCAGGTGGCCGCTGGCTCAGGGCTACAGCTACTGTTGAAATTTTTTTTAATTATACAAAAAAGATATTGGCGAAAGAAGAAAGGTGTGTCCCAAGTTCTCCAGTCACAGAAAACTAGAATACTGTTATGTGCATACATAGGCACTGCTACATTCCTTTTCTACAAAATTCCCTTCAGTTCCTTCCTTCCTTCCGTTCCAAAACCAACACAACTGTAAGGACCACAAAAAGCATGAAATTCAGTTTTGCAGAATGTTCACATCAGGGTTGGGGACGAGTTAGCTTTTGGCACTCTTGTCCAGCATTCTGTTATCTGACTTCTTCCCAAATACCATCTCTCCAGAGTTCACTCTGAGCACAATAGCAGTTCATGTTGAGGCTACGGCTTTCAAATGCATACCAACGTATTGTGGCACGGGTGGCATGGTTTCGTAGCTGTTGACACAATGCTAGAGGCTGACCTTTTCAATGCTTCATCTTTTCAAACAGGGATCTGGCGTACAGCACTGAAACGTCACCTGCCTGAATTGTGGAAAATGCTTGTCGCTGTTCCTCTAAACCAGGGGTAGGGAACCTGCGGCTCTCCAGATGTTCAGGAACTACAATTCCCATCAGCCCCAGTCAGCATGGCCAATTGGCCATGCTGGCAGGGGCTGATGGGAATTGTAGTTCCTGAACATCTGGAGAGCCGCAGGTTCCCTACCCCTGCTCTAAACAGTCATAGGATGTTACCATGCAAAACAAATTAAGATTCCCTCTTCTGGGATGAATTACTTGGTAGTCTCCCACTTGCTGCGGCAGAACTGCTGGAGACCCCTGGCCCTGCGATGATGCGGCTGGCCTCGACCCAGGCCAGAGCCTTTAAGGTTCGGGTAGACGTAAGCCATTGCCTCCCCGACTCAGGCTGCATCGACTGATTTATGTCCGCCAGCTGAGGACCCCATGGATCTCACTTGGTTTCCCTGAATGCTCTGGAGGGACCCAGCCCTGAACTCTGCCGGGCACACTCGACATGAGCAGGTGGAAGACTGGAACGCCTCGCTTTCCGATGCCATCGGTGACTGTTGCCCCCCTCAAGGCCGTCCTCTTGGCGTCTCCTGCCTTCACGGCTGGCTCCGGTGGTATACCCGAGGAGCTTCACGCTATATGGAAGCGGGAGCTCAGACGGCTAGAGCGTAGTGTGGAGGAAATCTGCATTGGATCGAGTTACTTGGGAACATCCTATAGGACGTTTATGAAGGCCTATGAGATGGCGACGAAAGAGGCGAAGAGAGCTTTCCTCTCCTCTTCTCTCAGATCTGCTGGGGCTCTCAGCGCCCGGCACAATTGTTTTCAAGCTAATCCGACTATGACCTCATTACTCTGCAGGTTCTACAAATTTTCAATTGGCTATTAGCTGTGTGAGGCATTCATGAGCTTCTTTTGCAGATAAAATCGCGATCGCCCGGGCTCATGGGACTTTCCTGCTGTGTTGGAATACAATTAGTGAACTAGGAGGCTCCCTTGCCGGAGCCTTCTCTGGTCCCTTGTTTGGCCCAGTTTTTCCCTGCTGCTCTGGCAAGCCAGTGCTTCGACAGGGTCCTGGATGCCTGTTAGACCTACTAACCCGTCCTCTGGATCCGTTGCCCTCCTGGCTTATTAAAGCCTGCCAGGGGGGGAGTTACGACCCCACCGTCTGCTGAAGATCATCAATGGCCTCCCTTGAGCAAGGAGTCTTTCCGAGTGGGTTGGAAGGAGGCAGGAACCGCCCACTCTTAAAAGACCATTGTTAGATCTCAGGAGATCTGGCCACCACGCCTGCCTCGACCCTTTCTGCTTTCTGGGGAAGGTAATTGAAAGAGTGGTGTTGGAGCAAAGCTTCAGGGGCTTCCTGGAGGACACACAGGCTTTCGATCCCTTCCAGTCCAAGCTTCCGTGGCTGCTGGTTGCATGGGACGGAGACTGTTCTTGTCGCCATCACAGACACAGCTCCGCATTCAACTTCTGGACCAAGTGATCGTAGCCTGCTGGTATTATTAGGCCATCTCACCAAGAAAGGCGCTTGATAATGGCTGCGATCCACGCATCTTTGGCCCACCGGGCCTGGCCGCCTTCAGTGCACGTATCGGGCACTGTCCTTCAGTGGGATTGTCTGCCTACCTTTCGCCGGACCGGAATCAGCAAGTGTGGTGTGGGGATCAGGCCTCCCAGAGGTGCCCCAGCTTCATTGCCCGGTGTGCCTCTAGGGGCATTGCTCTCCCGCTATTATTTAATATCTATATGCAATTCCTTGCTCAGTTGGTCGCGGAGCTTTGGGCTGATCTGTCACCGAGTACGCTGATGACACTCTCAGCTCATTCTTCTGTCGATGGAGTGGGGAGCAGTCACTGCCCCTCGCGGCTCTACAGCATTGTTTGGAGGCGTTGTTGCGCGAAGGTTGGTTTACCAAGAGAGCAGGTTAAAACTGGAATCCATCGAAGACGGAGATCCTTTGGCTGGAGCCGCGAGGGAGGGTGGGGGATTTTCAGTCAGCCGGAGGGAGGGGGGCTATATTGGCACCAGCCTCCTCTGTGTCCGCAGAGCCTGGGGGGGTCCACCTGGATTACGTCTCTTTCAATGGAGACCCAGGTGGCCTCCATGGTAACTCCAGGTGGTTATGCTCTCTTCCATCTTCTATTATTGACAGGTTCAAGCGGTTGGCCCCCTTCCTCTCCCAGGCAGACCTTCCTTTGCCACTGTGATCCATGCAACCTTGGTCACCTCTAGGTTAGACTATTGTACCCCTCAGCTTCTATATGCGGGCTCAGCACTCTCCTGACGCCTAATCTGAAATTGAAACTGGTGCAACATGCAGCTGCACGCGGTGCCTTTCTGAAACAGGTGTGGTGCCTTTAAGAGAACACATTCAACCTGTGTTAGAGTCGCCAGTATTGGCTCCCTGCTGAGTTCCCGGATCATTCATAAGGTATGGGTACTTTACCTTTAAGGCCTTTACGCTGCCTGGGACGCCTCGTCACCTTCGAATCGACCGCTCTCACCCCATATGTCCTCCTTTACGCCTTCTGCATGCTCGGGCAGAGGCCAACTTGTTGGCTGTCCCCAGCCCCTCGACATGATGCGCGGCTGGAGCCTCTACCATTCGGCCAGGGCTTTTTACAGCTCCTGGTTCCCTGCCTGGAAATGGAACACTTTACCACCAGTTGTCCGGCCCCAAGTGGGATCTTGGAGAGTTCCAAGAGGCCTGGGCAAGACCGTGATGTTCCACTGGCGGAATGCGTTGAGTGGGGCCGCCGCTGATGTAAGCTTCCCTCCTTTTCCTCCTTTTCCCCTTTTCCTTACATCTGGGGCCCTTTAATTTATGGGGCCTCAGCTCTCTCTTGGGTTTGTTTTTTTTCCAGGGTGGGTTTTGGTTTATAGTCATTATGAAGTTTTATGCTGGGACTGGCTGTAAATTTGTTTCACCATCTAGCTGTTGTTTTAACTGGGTTTTTTAATGTGATGGTTTGGTTTTATGATGTTTCACTGCCTGTGAAGTCCCTTCTTCGGGGAGGGGCGGTATATAAAATTGATTATAAATAAATAAATAAATAAAGGCTCTGGCCCCTGCCTGGTGGAATGCTCTACCTCCAGCTGTCCCAGACCCGTTCTGCGGGACCTTGGTGAGTTCCGCAGGACCTGTGAAGACAAGAGCTTTATTTCTCCAGGCCTTTGGGGGGGGGGCTACCGCTGCCTCCACCTCTCCCACTGAGGCTGCCTGTGTTCCATCTTGGCTGGGCCTGTTTCCCATCTCAGGCCCTGCCTTTCCCCCTCCCTCTCTGGCCTTTGGATCGGGCGCCTGTTTTTAACAACTTTTGTTGTTTTAATTTCTATTCATTTAAAGTAATTGCTGATATTAGATTTTAATGGGGTTAAGTTATATTTTGTATTTGTATTTATTTGCTGTCATTGTGAACAGCCATATTGTGAGCCGCCTCAAGGCCTTTGGGGGTGAGGCGGCCTATAAATCGAACAAATAAATAAATAAATATGAAAATGTGGGGCTTGCAGGATCATAGAACAGTACCTTATTTCCATTCAATTTGCATGGCCACTTCCAAGGGTACCAACTACAGTTGTTCTTTTGATTTCTGTTAGGGATAGGCCACATTATTTGCTATTCCTGTGGCAAAGTTGTCTAGCTATCATTGGAGATAAGTGTACCAAAACAGACAATAGTGTTTTTTAAAGTAACAGTAAGGTATAATTTCTCACTCATGACAAAAACAGAAGAGTCTGCTGTTCTGCTACATTTTAGAACATATACTGTACATTATTCTAGATGTTGCTGCTATTTTTATATCCTTGGCTATTGTTGCATTTTCCACCATCATTTCTTCAGATGCTCTAAGCTGGAGCAACCCCTTATGGAGTTTTCAAGGCAAGCGACTAACAGAGGTGGTTTACCATTGCCTTCCTCTGCATAGCAACCCTGGTATTACTTGGTAGTCTCCCATCCAATATCTGACCAGGGTTGACCTTGTTTAGCTTCCAAGATCAAACAAGATTGGGCTAGCCTGGAAAAGCAGACAATAAAAATGGATTCAGCTGCCCATCTCAGTACAAGGTGAGTTCTTTACGCTCACAGAAACATCCCAGGTTAACATACAAGAATGTATTGATGTGATTGAGGTTTTTTGAAGTCTGTATGAGAAGGAAATTTCACAAACGTGGTGGTACCACTGAGAATTTCCTTTTCCATACTTTGTTTTACAGATCTGATGGGAGAAAATGGAATAATGAAGTCACATTCTGGTCAGGATAGGACTTAAGAGCTATCTGGCCCCAATCTGCTTATTTAAGACTTTGCGCAATGAAATCAAAACCACATACTGTGTCTGGCAAATAATTCTGTACACTCCTGGGGAGCTGTACTTGTTATGAGGAACAGAACAGAGATTCTCAGTTGTAGCCCCCAGCCTTAAAATCCAAGAACATTAATTCTTCTTAGTCATGAACTCAGAGTTAGAAATAAATTAAGTATGTATCTGGAGGTATTTAATTTGGTAAAGTGTTTCTCTGCACAGACCATATACTTGACAAAAAATAAATTATTTTGTAGGGAAGCCGCCAGCAACTTAAGAGGAGGAAATACTAAAAACAGAACAATACCACACGCTAAGAACACAAAGCCCAAAATGTAAATCTGTTGTCACAATGAAAAATTTAAGGAAGCTGAAAAAACAAATGACCCTACACACTTTCCAATTCTTTATAAACATCAGCTATTTAGTACATAGCAAGAAATTAGTGGGATGTTATGAATTATAGCTGTAGGGAAAGGTACGTAGGTGATTCAAGTGCAACTTCGCCAAAATTGCACAGGAAAAAAAAGCAAATCAAAATAGTTACATATTTCTTTGATTTTTACAACTAACCACAAAGATGGTATGTTTTGCCAGCTGTGTGTGTGACAGAGTGCTTTAAAAGTTGTAGCTCACAGCTTGCACCTATCTGACAATGTTTGCAGTCTGATAGAACATGGCCACACTCACAACTGGAAAATCATATTTCTCCAGTGATCTCAAAAAGACTGGCTTTCATGGTGGGCCAATGCAGACTTTTTCCCTCTGACTCTATTGAAGAAGAGCGCAGACCCATTTAAGCAAACAAGAACCACACAGATTGCAACCATGAGAAAATCTGCACACTACAGTGAACTCCAGAGTATGTCAACTGGATGATGTCTGCCTGTGGTGCAGTCAAATCTTGTGCACTATATACTGATGAATAGCCAGGGATGGATGTAGCCCACGCTCGCATGAAAGGAGGGTTTCATCATGGTGACTATGGTAATGACAAATGCACAAGATGCACAAGATTCCAGATTATTTGAGTTGTGCTCTGTCTTTTGAAGCAGAAAACTTCAAAAATCAGTGTATATAAGACAATAAAGTACGATTAAATAGGAATGCATCCATCTGCCCCAACATGCAGAACTCCTCTGGGGTAAGCATCCTGTCAAAATCCATTTTAGGATAGTCTGTTTTCATCATAAGGTAAGCAGAGTTGGCCCTGGATGGGAGACCATTAAGAAATTGTCGCCAGATTACTGTGTGCAGCACCAGCCGAGACTGGTGGGCCAGAGTTAGGATGTGGCTGTGGTCGATAGAGATTCCATAACCACCACCACCACCCCACTAGACAACCCTCCCACCCTGTGGCCAGTGTAGAGAGTTTGTTCTTGCTGCATGGTCAGAGAAACAAGTTAGGACTGCTGCTACTGCATCACTCATCCCGCTGCCCAGCTGCCTTCCTGCCTGAGCTGGCAAAGGCAGTCTCAGAAGTGGTGTTGGAGGCTCCCAGGACTGAGGTTCTGGAGGACTTCAATCTCCATATCAAGGATGCCTCTGTTGGTCCAGCTTGTGACCTCATAATTGCCATGGCAACCATGGAGTTGTCTCAGTTCATTTTTGGCTCAACCCACTTAGCTGGACATGCTCTCAATCTGGTAATTAGGACAGGGCAAATTGGAGGTGATCTGTTAGTTGGGGGACTTAAGATATGTCCCTTGTCATGGATGGATCATTACCTGGTGAAGTTTGAACTTCAGAGGTCACTCCCCCTCCGCAGGGCTGGGGGACCGATTAAGATGGTCTGCCCCAGAGGAGGGTGGAATTCCAAGGATTCCAGAGAGCTCTGGGAGACTGTCATAGTTTATTATGTTTTATTGTAACCTTTGTTTTAATCTGTGTAAGCCACCTAGAGACTTCAGTATAAGTGGAGGTATAAATATTTTAAAATAATAAACAAAGGAATACCAGGGTTGCTATACAAAGGCAGGCAATGGCAAACCACCTCTGAAAGTCTCTCGCCTTGAAAGCCCTACAGGGTTATTGTAAATCAATTGTAACTTGACAGCAAAGACAAAAGATGTAGTGCCACCATGTTCGTGGCAATTTACAGAGGACAAATTATTGCCCCAAGGGTGCTTGCAATCTGTAATCTGAGACAACAAAAACAGCAGGTAGGACACAGTGGCAGGAACAATAGGACAGCTTCAATATCAGACTCCTATGCTTAATTTCTCTCTACATTCACATGCTGTCATTTCACCTTACACTTGCTTCTTGTGGAGGGAAAGAAATGGAAAATACTACAAAGCAGGTTTAAGTAGCATGAGCTGCTATTTAAAACTAACTCCACTATTAGCTACAAAATCAATACTTTCCATTGATCACATGGGTGAAATGTGTTTCTGTGTTTTTCTTAATCTGCTTGAGATAATCCTTGTAAATCCTTTCAGGGACAGAAGTGAGAAAAGGGACATTAAGGCACTCTGATCAAAGAGTTTAACCAATCCTTCTAGGAAGTGCTACTAGATTTCTATTCTCCTGTCTCATGGAAAGCTCATGATGGGGTACACTCCTCCCATCACAACTGTGGGGAAGGTTTGACAGAGAGTGACTAGTGATAGTAAACGGGGTAGAGATTTGAAACTAAATATCCCTACTCCAACACTTAAGCGTTACATTACCTGCTGCCAGTATTCATTCAAAATCCTTAACTGTTCTGTTTAACTTACTATGGCAATGGATGGGCAAGAGGCAGAGCTGCAATGGGGACATCTGGGACGGCTCATCCCAGGCACCTCCACTGCAGTCACGGGGGTGGGGTGGGGTGGGGTGTGTCAGGGCGGGGTGAGAGGGTTCATGTCCTGGGCACAGTTTCCCCTCCCTCCGCCACTGGGATGGCCAAAGTAGCTAGCAATGCTCAGAATTGTACAATTTGCATTTTGCTGAAAATTTTGTGAATTACAAATCATAGTGTGAGCTCTATAAAAATCATATCGGCACAGGTGTGTGTGCAACCATGCGAGAACATTTACATTACGACTTGACTGTTTTAGAAGATATGTCCTATCTGTAGAAGTAAAACGTGAAAAAGTAATAACTTGGTAGTAGAGAAAAAATAATTTGTTAAAAAGAAAATCCTGAATGACGACGGGGAGACCTTTGCATCACACCTGTCCAAGCAGAACACTGGTGGTCTTTTCCCATTTGTCAGTTTCATTTGGCAACTTTGTATCTAAATTATCCTTCCACTTTTGAACCTCTATCAACAAAGACTACCCTTTTTTCTGATAAAACGTTATCTTGAAGGCCATTTACAGTTGTCAGGTCTCAAGGGTAAATCACGAAAGATGCTAAGCAAGTGATATTGTGTACTAGACCAATTAGCAAGGTTTAAGAACCCCAGTAAAATACAGTGGTTATCTTTCCAAACAAGCATTTACTGGAAAATGTGTGCATATAAGTACCTGTAATGCATAGTATTTAACTTTAATAATATATTTAGTATAAAATATTAACATACTACAGGGGTTATGCTGGACTCAATCCATGTTTTTGAGTTGCAAGACACAGGAAAGTGTTAGCAACTCTCAGGTAAAATTGGTTCATTTTTGTTTCTAGACAAGGAGCTTTCCCCTCTTGAGTAGCCTTACATTTGTTTCCCAGCCAACAAAAATCTAGTCTCTCCAAATGCGATCATTGTATGGCTCACTGTGGCTAGGTCAGGATGTGACAAATAGGGGACCAGTGACCTGGTCTGGCAAAGGTGGTAGAATGCCCCTTTGGCTACATTTGTTGCCTGAGCCTCCATCTATAAGGAGGTAACAAATGTCACACCTAAGCTTCTGGCAGTCAGCAAATAACTGAACCCCATCAAGAGCGGGAAAGTAGGAACTCCCTCAAGTCTCCCCAGTGGAACTGGGCCAGATCTTGCAGGACCATGGTCTTCTCAGACAGAGAGTTTCACCAAGCAGGAGCCACATCCAAAAAAGCTCTGGCCCTGGTCAAGAGCAACTAAACTGCTCTTGGGACTTCCAGTACATTTTGGGGTCTAGAGTGAGGCATGCTTCGGGAGGACAAAGTGTGAGAGGCGGTCAGTGGACATCATCTGTGAGAGTGAACCGGGTGGTTTCTGTTGCATGACCAGGCTGGAAACCCGACTGGAAAAGATCAAGAGTTGATGTGTCATCCTGGAATTTCTGAAAATGCTCAGCCACCTCTCTCTCTCTCCATAACCTTACCCAGAAACAGAGGATTTGAGAATGGGCTGTAATTGGCCAAGTCAGTGGACCCACAAACACGGTCCAATTTTAAACGTCAAATCACATCACAAAGTTTACTAGGCAGACTTTGTTTATGGGGCAGTTTGCCATTGTCTTCCCCAGTCATCGACACTTTACTCCCTGAGAGCTGGACTCTCATTTTACTGACCTCAGAAGATTGGAAGGATGGGTCAAGCTTGATCTGGCTACCTGAAACTGACTTCCATTGGGATCGAACGCAGGTTGTCAGCAGAGCTTGGACTGCAGGACTGCAGCTTGCTATTCTGTGCCACAGGGTTTAGAAAGGGAACCTCTTCCCAAAAGAAAGCATCCGCCCTCATATGAACCTTTAGTGCTCTGAGCTACTCTATTCCAGTGGTTGTGAACCTTTGGCACTCAGAAGGGCAGATGGATTCATGGACTACAATTCCTGTCAAGTCCCCTGCCAGCATGACCAATTGGCCATGCTGGCAGGGGCTGATGGGAATTGTAGTCCATAACATCTGGAGTGCCAAAGGTTCGCCACCACGGTCCTATTCTATTCAGCAGTTCTTGCACCAAGGTGCTTATGCAACTTGAGAGGAGTTCAGTACTGTTCCTCAAATTTACAAGCAGGAATAAAGACTCAGGATCACCCAGTTTCTGAAGAGCCAATGTGCTTGTACGTGTGCATGTGCTTGCCCACACACTTGAAGCCAAGTGGCTGATGTCTGCTTATTATTTACAGGAGAATTTAATGGACAATGTTAAATGAGTTGGGAATGCCTGGCCTTCAGATCTAAATTATTAAAGCACTTCTCTGATTCTGGTATCAAGGATGAGCAATGAGATGGCTCGAACAGCTCCATCACTCAGTGACTAAATAGTTACTTACAAGCAAGTATGATGATGCAGTTGTGATAATTCATGCATTGAGCATCGTAGGTGTTCTGATGACTGAAAATACTGCTATGCAACTAGAATGCACATGCGATTTTCTGATAATACTTGCACCATTTCTCCTGTCATTTCTCTTTTAGGATAGCCTGCATATTAATCATAGGGGAGATGTAATAAATCACAGGGGAGACGCATATTCAATGAAGCATCATTACTTAGCAGTGACAAACCCACTGATTTAAAAAATCTCAGTATAGAAATCAAGAGTATTTGTTGAGAACCATTCAAACATACAGAGATCACAGGAATATTACTCTATGACTTATACCAAGTATCTACCTACCCACTATCAAGGCTGGTAGATAGGAAGTTAAAACAGTTCAAGAGCCAGCCAGCCAAACTGGGTGACCCATGTGGCATTGTGAGCCAGAACTTCAAAGATCTGTAGAACACAGTTGTCTCTGAAGGCTCAGAACTCAGCGGACCCGCTGGTACCAGCAGAGCTGTTGAGGTTTCACTCTGCTTGCTCCTAGTTGCCAGCAACCCTCCTGGACAACAACCATACCCAGTATGTTAAATTAACATCCTGTCCCAACACACTATGGCTCATTCCGCACATGCAGAATAATGCTCTTTCAAGCTGCTTTCAGTGCTCTTTGAAGCTGTGCGGAATAGCAAAATCCACTTGCAAACAGTTGTGAAAGTGGTTTGAAAACGCATTATTTTGCCTGTGCGGAAGGGGCCTATGGAAGGAAAGAAAGTGTAACCAAGGTGAAGCCAACTTATGGTGACCCCATAGGGTTTTCAAGGCAAGAGGCAAACAGAGGTGGTTTGCAGTTGCCTGCCTCGGCATGGCAACCCTGGAGGTCCTGCACCAGGGACTACTCTTTCTAGCTTCTGCAGACAAATGACAAGGCTGGGCTGAACCCACAATGAAAAGAAGGTCTTTCAAAAGGAACATGATGTTGATAATGTAAAGCCAAAGCTGAAACCTCACACTTTTTGCATGTGTTTAAATCATTATATGTTAATATCTGGCTCAATTTCATCCCACGTCTTCCTAAAAGAGAAAACATTCCTACATTACCCCAACATTCCAACTTTTCAAAAAGGCTACAGGCAGCCAGCTGACAATCCAATCCTGCTAGGCTAAATGTGGATCGAGAGAGACAGTTCCCATATCAACACACATGTCCACTTCTCCATACAGCACCGCTTTCAACATGCTATGGATTCCTCAGGATGTTCACTGGGCACTTTTCGAAAGCCTGACACACTGAGTTAGACAGCCGGTGCTAGTTCAAATTAACTACTTTAAGCAAACCTGGTTCCAAACTTGATTCTGATCAAGTGGGAATCACAAAAATTGTACCAGGCTGAGCAAACTGTTTGCTGGAACCCAGAAATGAGGCCTGTCATGGTAAGCCCAGAACTGAAGCAATGGGGAGATTTGGCGGGAGATACATGTAAACAATTGATTGATTGATTGATTGATTGATTGATTGATTGATTGATTGATTGATTGATTGATTGATTGATTGATTGATTGATTTGCAGTTTTTCAAAAGTCTTTTCAACTCTATGGTACCATTCACCTTAACACTTCAACATCCGATGCCAGATCATTGGGGGGGGGGGGAGGGAAGGAAGGAAACACCCTTCCAACACCTCCTTTGGTTACACTGTTGTTAAAAGCCCCCACAAGGGCACTTTCAGCGCCAGACTATTCAGTCAGGTAACCTGTTCTCCATTTCTCAAAGAAAGGAGAGCAAAATTCTGCTTGCCAAGTGTTAGCAACTGAGCTTCTCCAATCGAAGCAAAATTACATGTTTGCTTCTCTCAATCAAGCGAGACAAAAGACAGCCCTAGGACTTTGTGAGCAGATTGAAAAATGGCTGGGAGGGAAAATGTCAGGGACACGAACAAAGCAGGCTAGAGGAGGGAAAACTTCTTTCTAACTATATTCAGACTAACATATTGGGGGGGAAATTCAAAGTTGCCCCCCCCCCGGGCAATCTAATCTTTTTGCATCAAACCATAACCACAATACCAATTTGACAGAGGGTAATTTAATTGCTTTGATGCCCAGGGGACCAAGGAACAAATCCTCTTCAGGATTTCTTAGCAGCTCTAACTGTAATCTGAGATGGTACTGGTGGGAAGCGGGAGGCAAGAGAAACACACAACATGGAGAAGCTGGTCAGCCTTTGCCATTCCTTGGACAGAAGTCCCCTTTCTTCCCCTTGCAGCAAGATTACGAAACGTAATCACTTACACAGCTACAACTCCATGGTTTTAAATATGACCACCACAGCCTGAGGTTTGGAGCAGAAATGCTTCCCTTTATTTTTTTAAATAACAGCTCAGAAAGCTGAAACTGTGGGAAACTCAGCAAGGCAACCAGAGTGCAGTCGCTTGGCGAAGCTTCTCAAACATCTGGCAACCAACCTGCGTGCTTTTCTATATGATTCCTCTATTGGTTTCACTCTAACGCTGCAACAGAGCCATGAACTGCAGTGAGAACACATCCCTTGCACTCTCTCAACTTACTCCAGGCATATCTCAGCAAACAGACAGTTTAAAAGGAGCAGGGAGGAAGGAATGTTTTATTGGTTTCAGAAACAAGCCTCTGATGTTGTCCAATGCTGCCATAGCGAAGCTACAAAACTTCCCCGTTTTACAACTGTTGCTGTTCCAGACTAAATTCTTCTACTGTTCGTTCAGAAAAAAAATCAGACATAAAAACAAACCACACTTTGCTTCTACAATAAACTTTG
Source organism: Sphaerodactylus townsendi (assembly GCF_021028975.2). Lineage (NCBI taxonomy): Eukaryota > Metazoa > Chordata > Lepidosauria > Squamata > Sphaerodactylidae > Sphaerodactylus > Sphaerodactylus townsendi. The sequence goes on from NC_059435.1 coordinate 62,130,807, forward strand.
GGATTATCGTATGTTTTCTCTCTCGTGTATGGGCTCCAACAGAAAACGTCCTCCTTGTCTGCAAGAATAAACCATTGTTTCTCCGTACATCTGCCCCACAAACTGAGGCTTCTTTCTGGCCTATGAGCCAGGATTTCAAAACAGAGTGGTACGCAATCCCTCAATATGGTAACCAGGGGTAAGAAGAACGGAATGGAAGGAAAAGTATGCAAGCTTAAACCTTTTCATTATAAAAACTGTGCCTTGGAAGTTCCTAGGCATATCTGTCAATGTGGCCAATATACTTCCTATCTAAAAGAAGGACTGCATTTCCCTTCAAAGGGATTGCCTGTTGTGATCAGAAGTATGTTAAGAAGCCTCTAGTTTGGTTCTCAAGTATCCCAGTTTGGCATTCCCACTATTACATTCAATGCTATGCTGTTCTCTCGAAACCGAAGACAGGAGACATAGAGGGCTCTGCTAACCTAAGGGGGTACCTATGGTATCTTTTCCCCCTTGTCAAATTCTGCTCTCCTTCTCAGAGATAAAGGGCAGAACAAAACTTCAGGCCATTGCACTGACAGTTCTGCTACTCCACAGGATTAATTTTAAGCATTGCAAATCATATTTTAATGTAGGCATATTTCAGAGTATGTGAGTGTGTGCGTGTGTGCTGTCAAGTCAAAGCTGATTTATGGCAACACTGTAGGGTTTCAAAGGACAGAAAAGTTCAGAGTTGGTTTGCCACTGCCTGTCTCCATGTCACAGCCCTGGTATTCTTCAGAGGCTGCCGCTTATCTTCTGAGTTCTGAGAAGATCAGGCTAACCTGGGGCTCTCTTGGCCAAGCAAATATGAAATGCATCTCCCTCACTACTAAGGCAATGGTGCTGTTAAAGAGAAAGGTTTCCAACCCACCACATCCTTAAAAGGACGACCTGATTTCCCACTGAGCAGTATAAGCCAATCAACAACATGATCCAAAAGATGACTTTTAAAGAAAAGCAAGAGCCCCCCCCCCCCTTCCCATCTGACATTGCGGAGGGCAGTTAAGTAAGATTGCTTTGAAATGCAAAGGTACAACTTCAAACTTTCCCCCTTATCTTGGGAAAGGTGAAAGAGTTTGCAAGCATTTGATATGGAACCCTCCTTGTGTTATTCTTTAACACTCGGATGACACATCAGGAAACTGGCTATCACTTTGAATGTATGAACTGGCCAACTGCCGGATGTTTAAGCAGTCAGACTGATTGATTCAGAGGGAATCCTCTCTCTTGGGAGGTCTTCACAAAGAGCCATACTCACAATTATTATCAACCCAAAGAGCCACATTTATTTCCAACTCTGGTATGAGACCTGTGCTTTAGACAGGCCCACTACTAACCCATTCTTCAAATGGTGGTTCTTTCAAGGCAGAAATCCCATGCCAACCACATGTTTCAGCAAGCAAAGGTCTTGCCCACTTTCCTGAAACAAGGGGTAGGTGCCATATCAGGGGACAGTGTTCTGAAGAGCCATAAGCAGCATGTCAAGGGGTCACATGTGGTTCTCAAGACACTACATATCACTTCAATGAGGGCTAATTCTCCAGTCTACCAAAGCACAGGGTTTGTTGTTTATTTATTTTCATTCACAGGCCACCCTTCCCCTTGCAGGCTTAGTGCGCTTCCAACATACAATAAATTCAAAGATGTGGGCTTTATGGAACAAATCTCAATGGGAAAATCTTCCAATTCAAATATAAATAAATTATTTAAATAATGTCAGCAAAATTCAACACCATGTGTAAGAACTGGGGTTGTCCACGCCTCACATCCCATGTTAAGCCCATCTAACGTGACTGATTTGCTGCAGAACAACCCTGACAAGTATCAACAGACTATATTTACATACATGGGTTCAAAATTTTCCACAGAAAAATACAGTATGGGAAAGTTTCCCCCTATGCAGCACTAACTGCTTGAAACATAAGAACATAAGAACTTGCCTGCTGGATCAGACCAGAGTCCATCTAGTCCAGCACTCTGCTACTCACTGTGGCCCACCAGGTGCCTTTGGGAGCTCACATGCAGGATGTGAAAGCAATGGCCTGCTGCTGCTGCTGCTCCTGAGCACCTGGTCTGCTAAGGCATTTGCAATCTGAGATCAAGGAGGATCAAGATTGGTAGCCATAGATTGACTTCTCCTCCATAAATCTGTCCAAGCCCTTTTTAAAGCTATCCAGGTCAGTGGCCATCACCACCTCCTGTGGCAGCAAATTCTAAACACCAATCACCCATTGTGTGAAGAAGTGTTTCCTTCTATTAGTCCTAATTCTTCCCCCCAGCATTTTCAATGAATGCCCCCTGGTTCTAGTATTGTGAGAAAGAGAAAAAACAGCTGACCAGTTCTTCCCTATAACCAAGTGGTTATGAACAGCCAATGCCGTGCTCAATAGTAACAGTGTAATCCCAAGCTAAGTTACATCCTTTATAGCCCACTGACTTCAATGAAATTTAGAAGGGACTAAAACTCAACTTGACACTATTGGTTGCTATTTTTTACAATGCCACATCAGTTCTACACTACAGGCTCTTTGTAAAGGCACACAAGAAAGACTATACTCAAAGGTCATGGTGGGTACTCATGACCAGCAAGCTAAGACATTTAAGAAGCAACCACAAGCTCACTGTGCTCTCTAATGGTCAAGTGGTAACAATGAAGGACGGCAGCAAACCACTACAGCATGGAAGGGTGTCTGAGGCTGCTGGACATGCTTAAAGCTTCACTGTTCTCCTCAGAAACTAAGGCTGTTTCCGCACAGCCAGGGGCAGCGGCTTCCCACCGGCTTTGATGAAGCCGGTGGAGCGTCGGGACCGTTCACATGGGCCACTCTGAATGGAGCTGCCCAGGGTGTCTGCGAGGGACTTACCTTGCGTTTCTCTGAAGTTCCAGGCAGCTGGGAAGACATGCCCGTGCTGCCTTCCAACCCTCGGAGGTCACAGGGCAGTGTGGGTGTGTCATTCCAGCTGCCCGGAGCTGCAGAGGAACACAAGGTAAGTCCCTCACAGACACTGGAGGGGCCAAAAGCAGTGCCCTCACACCAGTGCGGTTCGCACTGCGCCGGCAGGAAGACGCCACTTTTCAAAAACCTCTGGTTTAAAGAGGTTGTGGGGGTGAGGATGGCGCTGTTGGGGGTGAGGACGGCGCTGCTTGTGGGGGCGAGGACAGCGCTGTTGCAATGCAGCAGCACCTCCTGTGCAAACAGCACCCTAGGGATGGCGTTTTTTCCATCCCTAGGGCACTGTTATTTGACCATGCAGAAAGAGCCTAAGTTTGGGTGATGATTCTATTACTATAGCAAATTTAGTTTTCTCCGCCAATGATGTCATATCACATTTTCTGAGTCTTTTACCAAGTTAAACTTACATGCAAACCATTCAACATTTACTACTCATACTATTCTTATATTTTGGCAAGTATATATTTAAAAGAATGTACCCATAATTGCCCAATGCTAGACTTTTACACAAATTGCTGCCTAGATCAAACTAGGCATTTATTTTACTTAAGATCCTTGCATTCGGTTTGTCAGGTTTTCTTCTACTTAATAGGTAGCTCGTGGACTGATAATTTTAGATTAAGCCATTCATTCAAAGCATTTGCAGTACTGAGTGGAAATAAAGACGTGCAAGACACAAAAAGATTTTTTTTAAGGACAGTTCCCAAGCCATTAACAGATTTCCTGGTAGAGAGAAAAATGTTTTCATTCCAAGCTGAAGGTGGACAGTTATAGCTATTCTGTTGTTTGTATATACTTTCCCTCCATAAATAGCTGGAAATGGGTAGCATTTAGGAAGGAGCAAACAAAAAACAGGAAGTACTCGATTTCCAAATGCATGGTACAGCTGTTGGGATTACAAAAAAGTTCATGGGATCCAGTTTTTTTTTTTACTAAACAAGTATTTTCTGCCAATTTAAAACTTCTACAGCCATGATTAGGGGCGTTTTAATTGATAAATGCATTAATTTATCACATGTCCAAGTACATCTGGATACTATCTACACATGCCAATGTTGCAAGAGACTGGAGGTGGGAAATTAAAATGATCTTTGGACTTGCTGGTATCTAAGGATACATGATTAACTGTGAAGCTGATAGGTGGAGCTACAAAGAAACACTACATGGATCTGGTCATTCCTTAAAAGCAACAGAGCCTGTAACTCACCCCATAAGCCCAACACCCTTGATCAGGATGCTGAAATGACTTATCTCTATATAGGACTATTATCTCATCCCTCTTGAATGACAGCTTTGAGCCTGGTGGGCTTTCCACCACCATTCAGCCAGATCATCAAACGTCAATAAGATAACACGGACAAATACTTCAAGGAAAAAGGCAGCTGTCCTGAAAATACTGAGTTGTCCCTCACCACTCATGGATTTGCCATTCACAATTCCACTTTCTCGTGGTCTGGCCATATGATGTGGTCAGGTCTGAACAAACAACGCCTCCTTCTCCATGATCTCAGCCAACGTGTGAAGAGGGAGAGTGAGCCTAATTGGTTGGCTCTATCCTCAGTCTTTTCATGATGACCTCGGCTCCAGAAACTGCCATTGCATGATACCTCTGGGTCTAATGCTGCTGGCCAGCTTCCTCAAACAGCAGTAACCACTTCACTTATCTGGCTGATCAGCTCAGTTACAATACCATAGCCGAGCCAGGTGCTGCAAGCAACTCACCTTGGCTTGGACTCCCTCCACTGAGGGGGGATGGATTATGGGGACAAAGTAAGACACGGGAGGGGCAGGACAGGGCTTATTTACCAGGTTGCTCTGATTTCCCAGTCTGCGCCATTCGCATTCATGAATATCACCATGTGGGAACAGTTGTCTTATGAAAGGCTAAGATTTGCTGCATGCTTCATGACAAAGCTACTTAACTCCTATGTTACAGGAAAATGTATGGTTTGTGAAAGAAGGAAAGTTGGCAGTGTATGAGTTTCTTCCCCACTCCCAGATTCAGACATTTTCACATGCAGCAAGAAAGTAGAATGGTTCACTGAAAAATAAATGGTCCACATGTGCCCCACATTTATTTACAGGATTCATATCCTGTCCAATCAGTGCCACCAAAGATACTAATCTTGCTCTTACAGACATTTAGTATTGTGAATATTAAAACATATCCAGCCCCTCCCTTCTATACGTACCAGCCTTTTGGGGCATAGCATCATCTTGGTTGCCTCTTTCCTACCAAAACATCAATGTTATGGTAAGCTGCTCACTTTGAACAAAAGCCTGTTGAACCACATCCACAACGGCTCCTTTCTGCTTTCCTTTTCTCTTCTTACCCTACCTGACACTTTGCAAGAAAATCTGAAACTGTTTTCAGAGAAGTGCTCAATTATTCCCTCAGAAATAGCTGCATTTTTTCTTGTCAAACACAACTGCACCATGCTGAACATTGCTTTTGCCATCTGGAAAAGGGTGGGACTATTCTACACTGTTGTGTTCGCCATTCTCGGGCACGAGCCTTCGGGTACAGCTAAGAAAGGCTTGGAAGCCAAAAGCTACACATGCCTTTACAGTATACCTGGCTTTGGTAGACATTTCTCTAAACCAGGGGTGGCCAACCTATGGTGCTCCAGATGTTCATGGACTACAATTCCCATCAGCCCCTGCCAATTGGCCATGCTGGCCGGGACTGGTGGGAATTGTAGTCCATGAACATCTGGAGCACCATAGGTTGGCCACTCCTGCTCCAAATTGTTAACAGGCCCACCAAATCTCAGTTTCTTTTATGAAGAGCCATTGCTTCCACATGCACCGTGCACTGAGGTTTAATAGAGATACATTCCCTTCCACAAACAAGTACAGTTCCTGTCACATTTTTGAAAACAGGCCTCAAGGCCAACCTCCTGTGGAGTACTTACTCCTACTAATTAATTAAAGATTTAAACAGAACTGTTCGCAAACTCGCTTATAATGTGATCTAATTTAGAGCTTTACTGTCAGTTATCAAAGAGGCAGTACTGTTATTCAATTACACAATTATGTATACACACAAACAATTCTGTTCTTCTGGACTGTAACCTCTAGCCGTCTCCAGAGCATCGCTGCAACAACATAAGACTTGGCAGTCACATTTTTTAAATTCATGCTCGAGCCAACTGTCCCCAACAATATGTTTCTGTTGACTTAATTAGAATTCAGGGCAAGAGCAATGAAAAACCCTTTATTGAAAAGCATATGCTAAATAGTCCTATAAGCCAATACACTGTAATTCGCAAAGGGAACTGCGAGTGGTAGGGGGGGAAATGACACCATTTCCCCCTCCCCACACACTTAAAAAAATCCACTTCCTTATCTATATCAAACAGGTACCAAAGCCAACATTGTATCTTTATGCATATTACAGTGATGTGTGGGAAACAGAGCAAAAGAGTGCCTATTTTTAATTCCCCCCAAGTAATTAAATCAAGGTTAAAAGCACTCAGTTACCTTAACTAGGGAGGACAATAGCTGAAGTGTGCTTTCAGCCATATGGACAAAGCGTGTTTCCCCCCATGAGAGTAGCTTCTTGATTTTTCCACACAGAACAATATTATGGCAAAAAATATCATGTCAAGGAGAGATCTGGGGATTGCCTCACATTTCAAGACATTTTCCAATCGGTCCAGGGAAATCACCACGCAAACAAAAGACATATACCGTATATACTCGTGTATAAGTCGACCCGCATATAAGTCGAGGCACCTAATTTTACCACAAAAAACTGGGAAAACTTATTGACTCGCATATAAGTCGAGGGTGGGAAATGCAGCATCAATTGAGGCATCAGTAGGTTAAATGTTTTTGAATATTTATTTCAAAGAAAAACAGTAAACTGGCTCTGTAAGTGGAAAAGAGGGTCAACAAGAACAATATGGTATCAACAATAACTTTAAAAGTACAAAAACCTTAGCTCAACCAGCAACCAAGCTAAAACACAAGAGTTAAAATCCTTCAAAACTGGATTCCTCATCATCATCTGTATGTCCAAATGTAACCCAACTTAGATTTTTAAAGGAGGGATATTATCAGAAATGAAAAAATCTTACTATTAGCTTCCCCATTGTAAAACAATGGGGAATGGGGCATCCTCCTTCGGGGTCAATAACTTTGGATCCCCTGACACAAACTTCACCAAACCTGGCTGGTATCATAAAGAGACTCTCCTGATGAGACCAGCCAGGTTTGGTGAGGTTTGGTTCAGAGGGTCCAAAGTTATGGACCCTCAAAAGGGTAGCCCCATCTACTTTTAATAGCTCCCATTGAAAACAATGGGGAATGGGAACACCTCCTTTGGGGGTCCATAACTTTGGACCCCCTGAACCAAACTTTACCAAACTTGGCTAGTATCATCAGGAGAGTCTTCTGAGGGTACCCTGACATTTTGGTGCCTCTAGCATAAAAACTGCCCCCTGCTGGCCGGCAAAGTAAAAACACACAAAAATTTTAATGACCCGCATATAAGTCGAGGGGAGCTTTTTCAGCATTAAAAATGTGTTGAAAAATTCGACTTATACATGAGTATATACAGTAATTTGGTTTATAAATTAATACCAACCAAAGTAGCAAAAAATAGCATGCAAGTTTTCCAGTTCTCAAAAATTATTTATCAGACAGAGTCAGTTTTGTTTTGTTTTTTTAAGAGGGGAAATGGGGGAAGAGATGTTTCGTTCTATGATGCTAAGGCCTCTCTGGTCCATATCTTGTGCAGGATTGCACTGCAGTGGCATAATCTGATTAGAATATGGTGGGTAGAGCTGGTTTCAAGTTGTACTGAAGCCTTCGAGGAGGAGGAGGAGGAGGAGGAGGAGGAGTTTGGATTTATATCCCCCCTTTCTCTCCTGCAGGAGACTCAAAGGGGCTTACAATCTCCTTCCCCTTCCCCCCTCACAACAAACACCCTGTGAGGTGGGTGGGGCTGAGAGAGCTCGGAGAAGCTGTAACTAGCCCAAGGTCACCCAGCTGGCATGTGTGGGAGTGTACAGGCTAATCTGAATTCCCCAGAGAAGCCTCCACAGTTCAGGCGGCAGAGCTGGGAGTCAAACCCAGTTCCTCCAGATTAGATACACGAGCTCTTAACAGACAGCACACAATTGAAATATAAAAGCCAGTAGTAATTAAGTCTCTCTATGGCACCAGACAGGCCCATTAAACGACTGAAAACAGAACAAAAATGTGGCAGTCCTTATTTTACCAAAATGAATCTTACCAAGATGAATTAGGTACATCTTGGTAAGGGGGATGGATTGACACATATTAGGTAACATGTCAGTGGAAGCCAAACTGGGCAATATTAGATAGTTATTGGATAGCAGGAAGCTAAACTCCCAGAGCAAAACCCCATTCCACATCATCTTCCTCCAGAACCTCCCTTCTTTTGACATCTAAATTTAGTTCCACGACTAGGCAGAGATCATTGGTGGTTTCAGAAAAACAAGCAAAGGGGTTGCTTGAAATTCTGAAAGGTGAGAACAACTCATATAGTGTTGGAGAACACCTGGTATTAGTCAAGGGTAAATTCTGCTTCATCAACAACTCACCTGGAGTGACTGAAATAACCAGGAAATCTATTTCCTGCCACCAGTAAACAAGCAAAGCAAAGAGAGGCAGTAGGTGAGCGTGAAGAGGAAAGAGGTCATGGCAGAGAGTGTGGAGGAGAACCTGAGAGAGGGAGAAGTGGCAAAGGAAGAAGAACGTGGGCAAGCTTGAGTGAGAGAAGCAAGAACAATAAATGGGACAGTGGAGAAGAAAGAGGAAAGGGTGCCAGTCTGAGACAAAACAGCAGCAGGGAAGAGGAAAAAGGAGGAACCTGCAGGAGGTAGATGGGATCTCTCATTCCCTGGAGGCTTCTCACAATACCCACATGTAGCAATATAAATCACTCCCTTCCAAGGAGCCCATAGGAGAAGGCCTCCAGAGCATTATAAAGCTAGGAACGGCAGTAAAGCAATGATAGTTGAGAATGACAGTTAGGGATGGGCAGCAAGTCAGGAGTGAAGGAGAGGGATAAACCTCAACATAGGGTGTTTCACTATACAGGTCAGGAACTGTGAAAAGCAATAAAGTGGTTATTGAGTTGAAGCAGGGGTTCCTAACTGTATAACCCGTGGAACAAAGTGGTTTAAGCCTGCCAGAAAGGAGTTTCTTGGCAAAAATATTTCATAAGACTGAATCCCTTATCTCTGTCTTTGACTGTTACCATTACCTCAGTTATCTTGTTGGACCAAATTAAGTATTGCTCTTTTTTTAAAAAAAAAAAAACTTTTGCACTACTCTCTGTGGAGTTTACCTCACACTTCAACAAAGCCGTGAGCTTGGCAGGTTTTAATACTAAAGTTGACTCTTTCCCAGAACAAATTCCTAGTGGTATTCTGAATGCAGTGGAAAAGCAGAAAGGGAATGCTGAGGTAAAGTTTTAAAAGGACTTATTCTAGGAATATCACAGACAGGTTTAAATAAATCCATGATATTTTAAATCAAGACCTGTGCTGTTATCAAAAATATCACCCTAAATATCTGAGGATACTCTGACATTTATTTATCATCAGAGTCTTCTTGGTCAAAAGTAAATCAATGTGATGACACAGCTAAATACTTAGCCTCTTCCAGTCAAGTTAAGAAAACAAACTTGGCACTTCCTTAGCGTGCAGCAACCAGAATAAACTGAAGCGTTCAGATTTTTCCTTCTGATGTGAGCAAACAGCCCTGACCTAATAATATTACTGTAGTTCAACAAATATTCAGCTCTTGAGGGGAGCAGGAGTCAACTTCATTTAACACAGAACTGCATGATGGGTCTTTTGGCCCTGCAATCAATATGCAGCAAGAAGAAGAAGAGGAAGAAGAGTTGGTTTTTATACCCTACATTCTCTACTGAAAGGAGTCTCAACGTGGCTTACAATCACCTCCCCTCTCCCCCTTAACAGACACCTTCTGAGGTAAAAAGGGCTGAGAGAGTTCTGAGACAACTGTGACGGGCCCAAGGTCACCCTGCAGGCTTCATGAGGAGGAGGGGAGAATCCAACCAGGGCTTTCTAGATGAGAGTCTGACGCTCATGTGGAGGAGTGAGGAATCATCGCTCTTAACCACTATGGTATTGAGTGATCCCTGCCTGCTCCCTTCCTAACCTCAAGCGTGCTAAGTAAAAGGGTCCATTGAATACTTACTGTGAAGGGTCTTTCTACTGTAGGTAAGGGGGACATCTCAGATGGGTGTCTTCTCCACCAATAGCAAGGAGGCAGGAAATCGTCATCAAATTAGCCGTGTCACTTCCTGTCTTCCAAGGCCATATTTGTTCAGTATCCTTATGACCTAGCAGTCCGTGTAACCATTTCGAAGTGACCTGACTATGACATTACTAAACAATCCAAAAAAAAGTTGACTGGATAAAATGAAATAAGTATCAGAGGCTCCCCGTTATTGCTAATCAACAATCCAAACTATGTACAAGGCATCGGGGTTTAATAATAAGGACCAGGGGGGGGTCGAGATGTCCCCCTTACCTACAGTAGAAAGACCCTTCACAGTAAGTATTCAATGGACCCTTCTACTGTAGGTGGGGGGACATCTCAGATAGGACCTCCCAAGCAGTGTCCCCTATTAGAGGTGGGTCCATTAATCCCGATGATATGTTCCTAGCACTCTACGACCAAAGGCCATCTCAGTTGCTGCCAGAGAATTCATTTTATAATGTCTGATAAAGGATGAGCTGGATGACCATGTGGCCGTCTTGCAGATCTGCTCCACTGATGCTCTATTCTGCGAGGAAGGCGCATTGGTTAATGTCGCGCTTCTTAGTATGGAGTCGCGCAGTCCACGCCCAGAGGTATTGGTAGCAGAGGCGATTAGAAAATGCTTCGATGATTGTAGCTTTCAGAGTTGTGCTAGGAAGGCCGCTGTTGACATTGGAGGCGCCCACATTGGGGGGGCTAACATTAATGGATAGAGCTTCCGTTTTCTTGGATATATTCTGTCCTGATTATGAAGGCTTTTAGCGCTCTCTGGGCGTCCAAGAGTATGCCAGGCCCGCTCTTGGGAATTTGAGAGGGATTAGGCATGAATTTATTTTGGCACTATAATTTCTTGTTGAAGATGGAATTTGGAATATACTTTAGGGATGAATAGGCGGGTCCAAGAGTAATCCGACTCTGTCTTTAAAGACTGTGGATAACTTGGCATTGACTGATAACGCTTTTAATACCGAGACCCTGGCGTGCCGATGCTTAGCGATAGCAAGGAGTGGGAATAGAGAGTTTTCATGTGCACCCATCGCAATACGGGATGGTTGGATCGGTTCAAATGGTGATTTGGTTGAAGTGATGTTAATACGCCCGTGCAGCCGCCATGTGGGGAACCGGTGTATTACTGGCGGTTAGAGGATTTACTCCCTCTCAAAAGAATTTGTCTTTTTAAGGTGGACATAGAAGTCCCCTATCAAAACCCTTTTGGAGAAAATCTAGGATGTTACCTATAGAGGGAGCTTCCAGGCCCATTCCTCGTGCTTGATACCATCTAACTAATGTCCTCCAGGATGCATTATAGATGTTGACTGTGGAGCATCTTTGTGCTGCCATAATGGTTCCTCGTAATGTACTCATTGAGTAGCCTCTTTGTCTCCAGAGTTTTCTCGGTTCCCACTCCACTTGCTTGGTCAACCCTGAGCCATCCTGGGTCTGGATGGGCTAAGGGGCCTAATGTTAACTATGTCTGGAACTATCGGCAGAGTCCATGGAGTTGACGGGTGGACATTTCTAAGTACCATGGAGGTACCCACGGACTTGAGGGCCATTGTGGTAGCGATAAGAATGACCCTGAGCTTTCTCCAGTCCGATTTTTTTTTTTTTTGCAGAGAGCTGGCTTGGAATCAAGAGGATTGGAGGGAAGGCATTAAAAGCGAGTTGGCGGGGCCAAGGCGCTGTGATGGCAACCCTGTGTTACTACTTCGCGAATTTTGGGTAGCTGAGTGTTGTCCACTGAAGCCGAACAGATCCCCTTTTGGGCTAGCTGAATTGTAGGCAGATGTCCTGGAAAATCATTGGATTGAGTCTCCATTCACCTAGTTGTATTTGCTGTCTGCTCCAACCAGTCTGCCTTGTCGTTGTTTATTCCCGAATGTACTGGGCTTGGGACGACAATAGAGTGTATTTTTCGACCAGTTAGCGAGAACTTTTAGAGGCTTCTTTGTGTGTAATCTTGGGGATCTTGAAGCCCCCCCTGATTGATTTTATATACATCTTGGTCGAGATGTTTGTCTGTCCCTGATTATCAGGTGTTGATGTTTGACTTCTGTGTGGAAGTGTTGTAAGGCCAGGAACACTGCCGGCGTTTCCGACACATTGATGGGAAGTAAGGTTTCTTTTTTTTTTTGTCCAGGTGCAGCTTGGCCGAATTTTTGCTAACGTCGCCCCCCCACCCTGAGAGGGCTGCGAGTCTGTGAAGATCTGAGGGTCTGTTAGTGCATTGGGGGTGGCATTTTCCCTTCTTTAGGTTGTTTATGTTAGTCCTTTTCATTTGAGGCTTTCTCTGACCTGCCGAGGGGTTAGGTAAAGTTTTTTGTCTTTTCAGAATGACATCTAGCTGGAGCGGTCTTAAGAACAGCTGTAGTGGTCTGGCATGGTAAGAGAGCGTGCCCATTGGTTGAGGTCTATGACTGAGATGAGCAGGCCCTAGTAGGCTCGCCAACTGTAATAGAGTTGGTCGAAGTGTGACTAGAATTTTTGTTTGACAGTTTTTTGTATTTTTGAGAATTTTTACCAGTGGTGAATGGATAGGGGCATTTTATGTGGGTATCTATAATGCGGCTCCTAGATGTTTCTAGTCTCTGAGTTAGGCGAGGGAGCTTTTCTCCCAATGTGAATTTAAGAGCCCGTGGTCTTGGGGAAGTACTTGTTGTACTCTGACAGCGTCTTGGAGATCCTTGGTTCTGTCCTGAGACCTGATTAGCAGGTCATCCCTAGAAGTAAGGATGTATCTGGGTCCCTTCCTCCCTGGAGTTGGATAATGGGGCCCAGGAGTACCTAACTGAGATTGTTCTGGGGGCCGTGGCTAGTCCGAACAGCAAGGCCCTGCACTGGTAGTGGGCATTCCCTACTGTGAACCTGAGGGAATTTTTTGTGTGCCCAGTTGATGGGGGGGATGTGCAAGTAGAGCTTCCCTCAGGTCCAACGAAGTGAGGAGAACTCCCTGTGTCTCAGGGCTATACGTGATGGACTGGAGGGGAGTCCATTTTTGAATTTTATTGTGGATAAACTTGTTGACAAAGCGGAGGTTTAACACTGCTCTGGATTCCCCATTTAAACTTTGGGACAGTAAAAAAGAGAAAAAAAGTGAGAATAGGTCCCTAAGGATTTCTCCTGGGGAGGAACCCGGCTCTACCGCCCTGGATCTCCAAAAGATGTAGAAAACTGCTTCCTAATGAGTTTTTGGCTTTTAAAGGGTTTGAGGATAGCGGTGAGGGAACAAACAGTGGAGACGAGGAATTCCCTGAAGAATTCTATGCAGTAACCGCGACTCTATCAACTCTCTGTTGTCCACTGAACCTATGTGGACTCCTTGCCAGGCTGCTGAAAATTTTGTAGGGGTTCCCCCACCGGGAGTTGCCGGTAAGTCATTGTTTATTTTGTCTGGCTTAGGGCCCTTCCCTTGTTTTTTTGAAGAGGTGCTTGAGAATGAGTTTTTTTGTCATGAAAGGAAGACTGGTTCTGCCATGACTTGCAGCTGTTATCCCTAGTAAATCTGGGAGGCGTATTGTGTGTTCTGAATGTGCTTTCGCGTTAGAGCCCACCTTGCTGAAGTTGACGTCTGATCTTGCCTAACCGATTTTGGCATTGCTTTCTTCTGATCTCTGGTTTGGATGAGTACCTGTTCTAAATCTTTGCGGAGACTTGGTCTCCATAATGAGAATAGGCTGCTGCTGCATTCTTGGCTTGGGTATCTGCCTGCCATGGTGAGACCAGGTGTTAGCGCCTAGCTAGCATATTGGAGCGCTTCATGGTTCTAGCTGTCATGGCAATTGCATCAAGTGTGGCGATCACCAATGAAGAGGCGTTAGCAATGAGCACCAGCAATGCCTTCTCTAATAGCAGTGTTCTCTGCTGGGATCATGTACTAAATTCTCTTAGTCCAGGCTATAGTGGCTCTAGCCACTGTAGATGCTGGAAAGATGATGATCACCTTAATAAACTGCTGCGACCCAGCCAATGTGCATTGGGACCTGTGAAGAGCCGCCTCTCACTGGTAGCCGGGTCTTTTCTGTCCTAAGCGGGTCTTTAATATTACTTTCCCCTTCTTTTGCTACCAATGCTCCAGAGTGCAAGAACTGCAATAGGGGCTTCCACTGCTGGGACTTTCCAACATAGTATGGAATAAGCTGTGGCAAAAGGTAAACTTTTTGTAAGCTGTGGGAAGTCCCTTCCTACCGTGTGCCGATTAGCGTTGAATGTAACTTGACAAAGTATTTTGGAACTGGAAAAACAGTTTTAGTGTTCCAGCATCTTGGGGGAAAATAATCTGACTTGCCCTCGGGAAAACGCTTAGATGGGTTTGGCAGGATTGGTAATGTCCTCCTGTTAGAAAGAACCGTGGGGATAATTCTGGCTTTTCAACTGTGGGTTCTTCAGTGTCACTGAGAACCTGGCCCTCATCCCCTTCCCCTCTATCTCCTCTTTCTAGATCCCTCTTGCATAAAGGCGAAAGGGGTTTCTATATAGTGAGCAGCAGCCACGGTTCCATGCAGAACAGAGTTATGGCTCTGTGGTAAGGGAAGGGAAGAGGTTTTATTTAAAGCAGCTCATTGCTCTCTATCGTCCAGCTTTGTCAGTTTGTTCTCTGAGCATTTTGGCGTGAAGATGCAGAGAGCGTTGCCAGAATGAAATATGTCGTCGTTAGCGACCACCTGAGATTAACGCCAAAGCGCATCGGCTATGCGGATGCGCTCTCCTCCCCACTGTTTGCCCGGGGCCCCCCGGGTACCTGTTGTTGAAGAGTCACCGCCCTCGAAAACGCGCCTCCAGCTGGGTGCAGGAGTGTTCGATTGAGTTGACACAGCACTCCCGGATCCCGAGCGGGGTAGGAGGAACTGGTCTGGGGAGCCGCCAGTCATTGGTCAGCGCCCTGGGAAGCGTCAAGCTCCCCGGCAGCTTTTCTTGCTTTGCTTTTGAAGCGGCGGGAGGGCCCTCCAGCGTCCTGCACAGCTCTTCGGGTTTCTTTGGGGCCTGTCGTCCCTCAGGGTCCAGTGAGGGCCCGGCCGTGTGGTGAGAGGCTGGCGAGGCGGTTGCCGGGCGGGGGGCCGTCCGGTAGCGCTGGGCCGGCAAAGGCGGGCCTGCGGCCTCACCACAGCGGGGAGGGCCGGTCCGTGGAAATTGGCGTGTTTCGCGCCACTCCCTTGGCCGCCGCGAGGTTCCTTCAAGCCGTCGATCTGCGCCAGAAGATCACCAGCACGAGGGGAGGCGAAAGAGCCCGACGCCATCTTGGTTTGGCGGGTGCATCAAAAAGGCGGGGAAAAGCGAAGCGTTCCGCTTTTTTAGCGGCTCTCCAGCCGGTTAAGCTGTGCTTCCGCTAAAGCTGTCCAGGCTTTGGTGAAGGCTGTTGTTATTTCCTTCCTTTAGAATGTATTGCTGCGGTCCAAACACACGCGCCATACACAATAACACACATCGTTATCACCAAGGAGCCTCTCCTAAACACTAGCACTCCCTGCTAGGCAGGAAAAAATACTGAACAAATATGGCCTTGGAAGACAGGAAGTGACACGGCTAATTTGATGACGATTTCCTGCCTCCTTGCTATTGGTGGAGAAGACACCCATCTGAGATGTCCCCCACCTACAGTAGAAAGACCAGTCCACAGAGGGCTACTTGCCAACTCGGCACAAGATGGACTCTGTACATATCTCCTCAAAGTAGCATTAGATTTACAGAACAGGTGACCGGTAGAAAGAAGATGCCGAAGGGTTCATTGTGGGATAAGGAGCTGGGCAGAGTCCATGGTAAGGTTTATGATGAGGTTTCTATTCTCAAACAGCACTAGTGAAATGGAACGGACCATTGGATACTTACTGGGAAGGGTCCTTCTCCTGGGGGTAGTAGACCATCTTGGTGGGGTGCTTTCTTGCCCTTTAACCGGGAGGCAGGAAATGACGTTTTTTAAAACTTCCTGTCTGGTCTTCGTCCTTTACTCTGGCAGTATCCATTTGACATAGCCGTAACTCTCAGTATAATGACAACAAGGGGAACACACACATAACACAAAAAACCACCAACGGGTGGAACAAACGTAACCTATGGAGCTTAAACTATATACAGTTAAGTCTTTAACCTGACCTGGTCCACGTTGTTAGGAGGTAAGTCACCACTGGATGATATGTCTAAGGGAGACCAAGATGGTCTACTACCCCCCAGGAGGGACCAGCTTCAGTAGAAATTTATCAATGGTCGTTCTCCTGGAGGTGTAGGCTCATCTTAATTAAGGACTCCTCTATAGCAGTGTCCTCCAAAGCGGGGGGGGGGGGTTAGATATGATCATCAGGATATTGCTCCAGAACCCTCCTTCCAAAGTGATTCTGCTGCTGTCCATGAGTGGGTTGTAGTGTTTTATGAATGTGGAGGGAGAAGACATATTGCTGCTTTGCAAATGTCTTCTACGAGCTCGATTCGAAAGGCTTCGCGTTAGCCGAAGAACATCTGATGGAGATGAGCTGTGATGCCATGTGGTATTGGTAAGAAGTTTGTTGCCTTGTGTGCCTCTATTATGCGCTTTGAGTGTAGAACATAGAAGCCGATGACATCCTGGTATCCCATATTACCGGTGTTGAGATGTTAATGAATAAACTGTCTGATTGCCTATTTTCTGTCGCGGTATTAGAAGGCCTTTACTGCCCTCGCGATGCGTCCAAGTTGTGCCATAACCTTTCCGTGGGATGTAGGTATGTCTTGGACAAGGGTAGGAATGACAATTTCCTGTTTAGGTGGAAGTTGGAACAGACCTTTGGTTTTGAAGGTCGGTCCGTCTTGAGTACAACCCTATCCGGATGGAAGGAATCGCGAAATTGGGGTTTACTGATGGGGCTCTCGTTCGAGACCCGTCTGGCGATGTGGCTCACGAGAAACAGCGTTTTCATTCTCAGCCATTTAGATGAATGCGTCTGCAGTGTGTGGTTGAAGGGTTTTGTCAAGGCCGACAGCACTGTGTCAATAACTTCCATGAAGAAGGAAATCTGTGGGCTGGTGGTTTACTTTTGGGACACCTTTTAAGAATCTCACTACATCTGAATTTGTGATGAAACCCGGGACCCCAGTTCAGGCCAGACTGTGGTGAGGGCAGCTATTTAGTAGGTGCCTCCTCAGGCCCAGAGTCGAAACCTTCTTGTAAAATTCAGGATCGGGGATTATCTTGGTGGCGTTGGATCAGCGTGATGTTTTGATGCCACTGCACAAAACCAAGATGCATTATATTAGCATGGTAAAACAATTCGTGAGGAGCCATTAGTGTTTCAGCAACTTTGTCTGAGTACCCTTTGTTTTTTAATTTTTTCCAGCTCAATAACCATGCGGTCAGTTGGAACCATTCCGGATCACCAGGTTGTCTTATAGATTGCGTTAAATTGGAGTAAGTGAGGAATATTTGGTGAGCCAGGCTGGTTTTACTGCTAATTGTTGAATGATGATAGGAAAACCACGGTTAGCTTCTCGACCATCTGGAACCTGGGATGATTCTTGCTTGCTCTGACATGATCCTCTTGCCAATAGCTTTAGGATCACGGGGATGGGAGAAAATTACATCAAGGTGTTGGAGCCCAGTGCGTGAATCAGGTATCCATTCATGAGAGCTTTTGGATCAGTACCTCGAGGCGGTATTTGGTGGTCTGATTGTCTTTGGTGGTGAGGGTCTATGGGCGGATTCCCCATATTTCTGACAGATCTGTTGGAATATCCTGGGTTCCAGTTTCCATTCTAAGTCCCTGGACCGTCGATGCGACTGAACCAATCTGGACATTCATCTTCCTTATGTATTAAAGCCTGAATGGACGGGATGTTGGTCTCCATGGCTGAAATTTTGTTGACCTCTTGATGGAGCCGTGGGGATTTCGATCCGCCCTGGTGATTGAGATAAGTCTTGGCTGAGATGTTGTCTGTCCAGACCACCCGTGCCGTTGTTTTAATACATTCTGGAAACTCTAAGTGCCAGCCTGAGTAGCTCTTATCTCAATAAGTTGATTAGGCAGCTACCTCTTTCTGAGTCCATTTTCCTTGGATGATTTTGCCGTCGAGGGGTGTCCCCATCCCAACAATTTAGTCTAGGTATTACCAGTTATTGGTCTTTCGGAAGAGATATACCTTTCCCTGGCTCAGGTGTTCTCTGACCATCCATAACGAGTTCCGTCTTCAAGTTTGTGGTATATAGAAATACGATTTATTACGTGTTTTCTAAGATAATGGGATCTGATAGGGTCTGAAAAGGTTTGTAGGGGCCTTGCATTAGAAGTCCTGGCCCATTGCAGTGAATCGATGGTGGAGATCATCAGACCGAAGACTGGTCAATTGGAGGAGAGGGTACTTGGAGCTGCGAATCACTGATGCGACGCTGTTAGTTGAATTTTGGTTATCTTTTTGTTGGGGATGAAGAAGGGAGTTTTGGATGTTGAAATCAGTGCTCCTAAGGTGTTTCCATTTCCATCTTAGGGTTCAAGGAACTCTTTTCCTTGTTGATCACGAACCGATGCTTTGTTCCAGTACCTCCATCACCAGGTCAGATCCCTGATGGCTTCCTCCTGAAGAGCTTGATCGAGATCAGAATATCGTCGAGGTAAGGTGTAAGAGATGTACACCTCTCAGACGAAGAAACTTGTCGAACCAGTAGCACCTTGGAAGACTCGGGGCTGTGGCCCCAACCGAAGGAGCAAAGCTCTAATTGGAAGTGATGGTGCTGGAAGGAAGGCCAAAATCTCAGAACTATGGTCGCGATAGATGAATAGGAATGTGAAGGTATGCTTAAGCTGAGGTCTAGGAAGTCAATAGGTCTCGATGTCTCAGTGCTTCGGCTATCGTTCTGATATGGTTTCCATTAGGAACCCGGCGTATTTTATATGTTTGTTGAGATATCCTCCAGGTTCAGTATGGCCGCCAGTCGCCATTCTTTTTTAGGAGCGACAAAGGGTGAGGTAAATTCCCTTCTTCCACAATGGTGGATTGGGACTTCCTCTATGGCTTGGATGTCCAGTAGATGTTGAATGGCCAGCAGTGCGGCAGCGCTTTGTGAGGTCGGTTTGAACATGATGGAGCGAACCAGGTTTTGGAATTTGATTGAATTCTATTATGCTTAGCCGAGATATTCGTCCAGGGATCCAGCGATCCACGGCTTCCCTGCCAGACTGTCTGGAACAGCTGAAATTAGATCCCCTATGGGAATGGATTGATGGTCATGCTCTGTTGGTTTTGGTGTTGTAAATTTTCCACCTCTACCGGAGGTCTGAAGGAAGATCTGCCTCGAAAGGACTGGTTTTATGGCTGTTCTTCCTGTTGTCCCAGCTTGATCTTTATTATCTTTGTTGAACCTGGGAAGAGTTCTCTGGTGCGGAGAATGTTCACCACCTGGAGGGAATGAGCGGAGAGGTGGCTCTGGCAATTTAGGTAAAGTCTTCCTTTTGTCTTTCTTCAATTAGGATTTGGTCAGTTCTTGTCCAAAGGGGCGTTCTCCTTGAAGAAAGTGTAACCTGCTACCACAATTTTGGAATGTTGATCCGCTTGCCAGGCCCTTGAACCAAGAAATTTCTTCACAGCAGCGGTTGAGGTTGCGATTGCCCTTGCTGCATAGGACATGGAGTCTAGGGTGGCATCCGAGATAAAGGAATTGGTCAAGAGGATGCGTTGTATGCCTTCCCTGGTGCCTGCTTGTTCGATTGGGATCATGTCCAAGAGTCTTTTAAGCCATGCTAGTGAAGCTCTGGCCAGGATTGAAGACGCCACTAGAGCTCTAATGTTAGCTGCCATCCATTCATGGGAGCGTCTGAGGGCCGCGTCGGATCTCTTGTCTATGGGTTCCCGAGGGGAGCCATCTCCTTCCTTATTCACTAGTCCTGCTGTTTGTAGCCCCACCATGGGTGAATCTACCAAAGGAATTCTGAGCATCTTGTTAAAGAATTCAGGCATGACATACAATTTCTTGGCAATAGCAGGTAATCCTTTGCTGGAGGCTGGGTTGTCCCATTCTTTTCTTTTCTGATCGCGATTTTCAAAAAGTTCAGGAACTGGAAAACAGACCGGGCCGTCCCTTATCATTTGGGAAATATGTTTGGCTTCCTTTAGGTCTGCCCTTTATATTTTGTTTGGCAGAAGAGTTAGAGCCTGGGGGGTCTAATGCATTTTCTGCATCTTGCAATTCCAAAGCAGCGATTGCTTTGGAGAGTAAGAGACCAAGGTCATCCCTGTGAAAAAATCTATGTGATTGTTCTGGGAGTTTCAGTGGGGGTCTCCTCTGTATCTGAAAATCTACTTTGGACTTGTTCCTCATCCCCATCCTCCTCCACTTCCCCCCTCACTGGCACTACCCTCCCCTGGGAAGGAGAGAGGGTTTCTATATTGTGACTGACAATGCCTGGAGGGATGGAGAAGGATAGGACCCTAACCCTGCTCCCAGCAGTAGGTTCCTAAATACTTAGTTTTGGCAGAGAGGAGGATTTTTTTTGGGGGGAGCTGCATAGACTGTTTTGGAAAGTAGTTGGACAAAATCCTGTGGGGAAAATTCCTGCCAGCCAGGCAGTGTTCCTTCCATGCCCCCCTCAGTAGATTGCATTTGTCCTGCACAGGAAGAGCGCCGCGGCTCCCTGGGGACTCCGCGCGTTCCATTCTGGCTATCCCTGAGTCAGGAGGGGGCGGGGAGAAACGATCGCGGTGGGAGCGATGTGATCTTTCTTGCTCCGTTTGAAGTGCTGCGGTTTGTTTTTCGCCCGGATGGTGTCGTTGCAATCAAGGTGGGAGGGGCTCTGACGTCTTTCTTCTTTCCCAGCGCCTTTTTTCTGGGGAGGCGTGTCTCTCTCCCGTTCTCGGTCATTGGCGGCCATACAGGCAGCGGAGCTCCGTCGCCTCCTCCAAGCTAGCCCACCCAGCTGGAGTGGGAAGAGATGCCTGCGGGCTACCCGAGGCTCTTATTGCCCTCCGCAGTGGTCCCTGATGAAAATTTCCCTTTCAGGGGAAAGGACTTGTTAAGCCATCTTGAGGAGGTGAAAAAAAAGAGCCAAAACTCTAAACCCTAAAGTGAAGCAACTCTAGCCCTAGTTTTCTTTCTTAATCACCACAAAGCTGCACGAATAGGTAAGGGTTTGGGATGAACCAATACAACTCACATACAATACACAGACAAGAACTGCAGAGGACTGCAGATAAGAATCAATATTCAGGGCGACCAGAGATCGCCCTGCACTCCCACGTTAGGCAGGAAAGATACTGCCAGAGTAAGGGCGAAGACCAGACAGGAAGTTTTAAAAAGCGTCATTTCCTGCCTCGGTTAAAAGGGCAAGAAAGCACCCGCAAGATGGTCTACACCTCAGGAGGATTATTTTTTATTAGCTGCAGCATAAAACAGCCCCACCCATCTATAACAGAACTCTCCATCTGCAAACAAAAAAATAGCATAAGATGCTTTAGTGAGATTGCAATTACTTTCTCAAGTGTTTAAAGATGAACAATACCATAATACCTTAGTATGGGTTTTGGTAATATGCAATAAGCAGTGGATTCTTAAACATTTATAAACATTCACATTAAGATGCTGTATCCACAGACATCAGGAGTTCTCAGTGGTGGGATCCAAAAATTTTAGTAACAGGTTCCCATGGTGGTGGGATTCAAACTGTGGCGTAGCGCCAATGGGGCTGGGCGGGCATTCCTGGGTGGGGCTGGCAAGCAGGTTAAGCAGCTGTGTGGGTCCTTGGTAGGGGGAAGCGAATGCACGCATGAGCGCGGGCTACCCGCATACGGTGGTGCACCTCCTGCTAGACTGCTTCAAGTTCTGTGCGCTACTGCTGAGAGAGGGAGGCGTGGCAAAGGCTATGCAAAAAATCCATTGGCAAAATCACCAATTAGTAACCCCCTCTCGGCACACACAAATAATTAGTAACCTACTCTCGGGAACCTGTGAGAACCTGCTGGATCCCACCTCTGGGAGTTCTGCATATGAAAGCTATCTCAGCTCTGTTCCAGTCCAGATTTTACATTTAAATGGTAAAAGTACTCATTTGTTACCAGGGTACGGACAACTTCAATAAATATCACTGGCATCAGAGATTCTTCAGCAGTGCAGCACAACTTAACAAATCTGTCATTAAGTATTCTCTGTTGGCAATAACTATTAATAGCCAACAATACTTAAGGAAATACACTGCAGAGATCTGTCTTCTGTTTTAATAGCAACTGGCTCTTGCAAACAGCAAGCCACATCCCCAATAGAAGACATGTGACCCGTTTCACACACTTCGACTACACTTGGACTAGGCTTTGCAGTAGCGTCTGTGATTGCAGACTGCAAGCTGTATTTACTGGTGTGTGCTGAAGAAGCTTATTATTTACAAAGCCAAGAGAAGTAATAATTTGCACTCCAAAGGGTAAACACAAACAATTAAGACACGCACCCCTAAAAATACTCTTTAGAATAGTATGAAGTCACTAATTTTGCATATTTGTTCCTACATCTAATTAATGAGAATGAAAGGAAATCTGGGTTGAGACATAATACTCCCACCAAAACAACTCGCAATCAATTAACACTGTCAGCAGTTAAACTCAATTTTCTCCCCTGCATGTGGAGGTGAATACACAGAACAGATTGATAATTCCCATTGAGAGGGTGGCGAAGTGTTTCTAAGCAACCTTGCTCCATCATCTTCTGTGACAAAAACAAGAGAAAGAGTTTGAACTGCAGTCTGATGGAGCTATGAATACTAATGAAAAACCAAACGGAGCATGCTTCACAACTCAATCTCAAACAGAATAGTGCCTTTTAAAGTCACGTTAAGGATGGCCCCTACTAAAAATAGCCAAGTAGACATAATCAAACGTGTTGTCTTCTCACTTATTAATAACTTCGTATATCAGATTAGCCAACAGATTGATTTCTCAGGCCCCATAAATGATCTCCTGCCAGTCAAGAGTAGATGGCAGTGAACTAGAGGGACCAACAGACTCTAAAGAAGGCACGCTCTTATGTTTATAAGACAGAAGCACCCAACGTATGCAGGGGCAAGTCAGCAAATGAGAGGGATAGCATGATTAAATGTATACTCCCTAACCCCTGCCTGATTGCATTCATTCAAACAGGGGGGTAACAATGCCTACACCCAACCATGTAGATGGGAATCCTGTTTTTAAAACATTTACATCCAAGGGAATGGAGTCTAAGGTGCCTATGCATACATGAATGTTCAAATTTAATGTTCATGCTCAAAGGCTTTGGTCTCAGAAGGCACTAGTATGTTTTCTCTTATACCAGCTGGTTTGCCCCATATATGTGATTTACATCCAGAGCTAAACCCTGTTCCACATAAAGACCTAAGTAAAATTGTAAGTTCATCTGCCATTTCCCTCCTGTCTTCTCCGCCCCCCCATACACACACACACACACACACACACACACGCTACATGCTCCCCACTCGTCGTCTAGTCTGGACCAGGCTGTGACAAAATTGGAAGGGAACGGGAAGAAATGGCGAGATTTACATCATTTTACTAATGTCTCTGTTCCCCAGGCTGAAACCCTGGCATCTCCTCTTAAAGAGTATCAGATGTTGAGCAAGACCTTTATCTGCTCAAAATTTTGGAGAGCTGCTGTGAAGCTCAGGGGATCAGTCACAAGACTCAGAACGCAGTTATGTAGAATCTCCTGAAAACAAGGTCTTAATTTCATTTCATTATCAGTTGATATCATACAACTAGCCTGGAAATGTGAGTCAGTATCAGAACAAAGGAATAAGGCAGTTTGTAGACTGGTTATTGCTTTATACTGCATTCTTTGAAGGCTGTTCTCATACTAAGTTATCTACCCCTCTGAGCACCAAGGTGATTATGTGCATGCACTCCACTAGTACTGTGTGTGTGTGTAAAATCTCAAAAAGTAAAGAAAAGAAAAGTCAGTGATGCCTTAATCTCACCACTGGGCAAGGGTTGTTCTCAATTGTCAGACTATATGTCCAAGTAAATACTCGAAGTTTTCCCATCCCATAAACCATGCTCACAAAACACCTAATGAATTTGTCTCTCGGGACTGCAATTGATAATCGAGCCATAAATCATTCACCCAACTCAAGAAATGTTGTTTGCTTCATCGAATCCTCATAAGCACAACGGGTACCCAAAGCCAGCTTCTAAAGCCAATCTTTATTCACGCTTAGCATAACACATGAACAGGAAGGATAATTTTCCTTCAAAACATATGTATCAAAACACAGGGCTTTGACTTTTTGCATTTGTACAGTCTTGTATGCTTAAAGGTTTGTTTTTTTAAATCACAAGCAATTAAAGAGCACCAAGTGCAAATCACTCTTCTTAAGGAGCAGCAGTGGCATAGCAGTTAAGAGCAGGTGCACTCTAATCTGGAGGAACTGGGTTTGATTCCCCGCTCTGCCGCTTGAGCTGTGGAGGTTTATCTGGGGAATTCAGATTAGCCTGTGCACTCCTACACATGTTGGCTGGGTGAGAGATGTGATCCTAAGGAGAGATGTGATCAAGGAGAGATGTGATCCTAAGAGGGTGATCAAAAACCACGGAGAGATGGGATGCTGAATCTTTTTTTTTTTAACTAAACAACCCAAACAACCAATGGTTTGGCTGCAGGCTTCTAAATTTACTTTCTTCCAGACAAAATGGAAAGTCACCCTCTATTTCAAGCCATTTCCTTTCTGTTCTAGTTCCCTACACAATTCAAAAAGGGGGGTTCTCAAATAACTGCAGTCCCAAGAAATCAAATTTAAAAGAAATGTGTGTGTGTGTGAAAGAGGGGGGGAGTGAATCCTCTTTCATTTAACAGTCATATGTCCCCCTGGGCAGTATGCCTCTGCCCAGGATTATAAGCCTCATTCCGCACATGCAGAATAATGCACTTTCAAACTGCTTTCAGTGCTCTTTGAAGCTGTGCAGAATGGCAAAATCCACTTACAAACAGTTGTGAAAGTGGTTTGAAAACGCATTATTTTGCGTGTGCGGAAGGGGCCTAAGATTATCTCTAGGAGGCAGAGATCACTTGGAGAAAATGGCTGCTTTGGAAGGTGAACTCTACGGCAGGATGCCATGGAAGTCCTTCCCCTCCCCAAATTCTGCCCTCTTTAGACTTCACCCCGCAAATCTCCCGCTATTTCTTCAAAAGCAGCCCTGTGTCAGCCATGTGTCAGGGGGAGGGGTGGCCTGCAACGGAGGGAGAGTGTGGGAGGGGAAGGTAACATGCAAGGGAGGGGAGGGAGGGGGCCCAGCATCTGGACATGGCCCACCCACCCTAGTGGAGGAAGAGGGAAGGGAGGGATGGGGAGGGGTGGCATGCAAGGAAGGAGTGTGCATTTAACAGTCAATGTAGGCCGAAATCAGGAGAAGATGAGCCAGAGAGGCTTATGTGTATGTTCCAATTAGGATCTAATCAGCAACCACTGCTTTATACAAATCTGATTTAGAAATGCTGTAAAAGAAGCAGGAGAGAAAAGACTTACTGCTAGTGAAGTGATTGTGATACTGAACAAATGAAAAATGATCTTTTCCCCTTACTGGAAGACAACATTTCTGCTCCAAACAATTCCACAGTAATTAACTGAACATATTTGCTAAAGAACTCTTCATATTTCTACAAATGCTTCCATATTTAGTTCTCATGCTCTGAAAGATAATATTGTGGACCAGCTGAAGTGTTCAAAATAACTCGTCAGCTAAGGCTTTTGATACATGTTTAACGATCCACCTCTTTGTAACAGGTGATTTGAAACACCACAAAACAATATTGAAGAACATACAAACCAACAAAAAAACATTAAAACAAATAATTGCCTGAAGTGATTAGAACACACAAAGCACGTTTTGATCCCAACACAGAATTCCTGTATTGCATCCACAGATCTTTTCAATTTCCAAATATGATGACAGTCAGAGCAGATTATTTGACTGGCTTTGAGGGGCTGCAAATTGGAGCTTGGAAAGACCTTCAGCCAAAGGTACTGTATTTTTAGTTTGCACTGGCAACGGTCAGATGTATCAGCTAACCATGCCAAATTAGATTAATATGAGATATAGGACAGACTAGAATGCATTCAAGTTTGGCACTAGGACTTGGAAAACTCACGACTGAAATCCCTGTTCAGCTTCAAACTGGGTCAGGCTAGCACACACATTTACTCCAGCCTATCTCTGAGAACTGTTATGAGGATAAAATGTCACAGGAGGAAGAACCATGTATGCTACGCCAGAGCTTTTTGGAGAAAGTGTGGAACACAAATATGAGACAAGAGGGTAACCTTTCATCCTTCCTGAACTGCAGGATGTAATTCATGAGAGCTGCCATCTTTACTCTGGACTTCAATCTTCAAAAAGTGCTTGCAAGCGAGCAACAGAAAATGATTATATTTGTCAGTTAGAGTGCGTGCATGAAGTGTATCTAATGTACACATAACCAGTTCCAGCAAACAGAAAATGGCCCATAACATGCAAGATGAAGCAAATTATAACTTTAAAAGAAGAAGTGTAGTTTTTTGTAGTAAGATGTTGTTGGAGAATGCTTTTGTTTTCGCTCCTGTGCCTAAAGTACCCTATTCATTACCTGTGCCTCATCTATTTTTAAGTTCTCCAAATTCTTCATCTTCATGTTGCAGTTTGTGGCTCTCCCAGGGGAGGACAAAGGGGAAAAGAAAATACAGAACAAAAAAAGTTGAGCAAAAATCATATTGATTTCCCGATTAACTTTAAATACCTATAACATGTTGTATGGAGTTCCAAAACTTGGCTTCCAGTCTTGCTCCTCAATTAAAGACAGTCTTGGCCCAAGTGGTGTAACACAAGTTCATCTGAGGGACAAGAGAACTTCAAAGACTTTTGAAGAGGGATAGAAGCAGAGTAACTTAAAAAGTAATTGATCAAACTACTTCCAAATCTTTAATACTTCAAACTGCTTCCAAATCTTTAATAAATTTCTGACACTTTGTAAGCAAATGGTAGTTATTTTCTTTTGTGTTTTTACTTCATGAGCGTATTTAGATACAGGGGTGGGAACCTCTTGACTCTCAGATAGTTCAGGAACTATCAGACCCCATCAGCCCTACCAGCATGGCCACCATTGGCCATGAAGCCAGAAAATGATGGGAATGCTCAGTTCCTGAATTTATCCCCTGAGAGAAACCTGGGATTCTACCCCCTGGTTTAGAAAAAGGATTCCAGTGTCAGGACATCATGTTGGCAATAGCCCGAGCACATCAGTTACTGCAGTTTTACAAAAGGTTCAGGTGAACACAGGGTGTGACACTTAGAAGTTCTCATGCTAGGAGGTGATTGAGGTAATACAAAGAAGAAGAAGAAGAAGAAGAGTTTGGATTTATATCCCCCCTTTCTCTCCTGTAGGAGACTCAAAGGGGCTTACAATCTCCTTGCCCTTCCCCCCTCACAACAAACACCCTGTGAGGTAGCTGGGGCTGTGAGAGCTCCGAAGAACTGTGACTAGCCCATGGTCACCCAGCTGGCGTGTGTGGGAGTGTATAGGCTAATCTGAATTCCCCAGATAAGCCTCCACAGCTCAGGTGGCAGAACTGGGAATCAAACCCGGTTCCTCCAGATTAGATACACGAGCTCTTAACCTCCTATGCCACTGCTGAAGGTGACTCATTCGCAGACACCTGGTATACCTGACCCCACAGCTGGCTTTTAAACGCTTACAGGGTGTTGCCTGAAGATAAGGCCACTTGCTAAATCCTCAAACATCTCAGCATAAACTGGCCCTTCTGGCATGATATGATACTGAGGGAGGATTGGAGTTCACCTTTACATCTGAATTTGCTGGGCCGCATCACTTCAGAGATCCACTGTGCCCACAGTTATGAAAGAATGAGCAGAAAGGGAATTTAGGATCCAAGAGTTTATTTTTATATCTTAATTCATGCGCTTTAAAAAGCATTTTGTTTGTATGAAATATTTCAAAATCTCTTGGCCCAGTCATCAAACAAGAGCCTAGTAGACAGTGTCAAGTGAAAACAAACGAGTGAGAAGAAGAATATGAGAAAACCACCTTCAGATTTCCCTATAGCTCCGAATCTGCATCGATATACATGAAATTGTCTTTTAAAGGGGGGGGAGCTCATTATGGCCTCCAGTAGACATATAATTCCTATTTATAATACACTCTGTTGTATATCATCTATAATCACCAATTTAGATTATAAAAAGGCCCTCAAGCAATGAAACCAATAAATCACAGAATAGCTCAGAGCTATTAGAAAACATTAATTCTATTCCCAAAGCTAAATTACATTTCACAATTTCTGTCAATGGTCCTGGATGTATCCTAGAAATGATTAATGCTTTATCAGAGACTGCACACAAGACAGGGAAAACCGAGCCTGCCAATTAGGATGCACCGCTAGGCCTGCATTTCTCGTGCAAGTAGAAACCTGATAGAGTCGTCGCTGGCTCCAGCATCATTACCAGGGCTATCTGTTGGACAAAGTTAAACATTCCTTTGAAACTAATCCCACTAGTTGACACCAGGAGGCTAAGACTGAATGCTGAAAATCCAGACTGCTGTTCTCCGGCCTTGGAGAATTGTGAAGATGCTGCTGCTGAGAAATTCAGAGCACACCAAGGGGCAGTGGTTAATCACAACAAAGTCAAGTCAAGACTTTTTCCCCTAATAAAAAATATTAGCCAGAGTATCAATTAGTAGATCATTAGGCAACTCTCTTATGGAAGCTGTATGCAGCATTAAGATGAAATGAGGGATATCGAGCAGACAGGAATCCAGAGAAAACTAACAATTGCTCACGTTTGACCATTCATTGATGAAACTGCTGATTTTATGTGTGAGTTGGAACCCCGCACAGGAACCTCTTGATATTTTTGTTCTGATTTCAGATAGAATGCCACGCTGAGCAACATAGTAGCTTTGCACTAGCATAGCTACTATGCATGCGTAAATTGGTTTGTATGCCACAGTGTCACGACCACATGAAAGAAGCCACTCAGAGAAGCTCTTTCTCATTACACAGGACAAGAATGCATGGTTGTCTAGAAAACAACTTCTCTGAAAAACTACAACCCCTATGAGGCAGTGTGAGAATGCACACATGATAATTATTCCAGATATGAACAGTTTCCCTATCGTTCCTATTAACATTGAGTCACAATAGCCAAGATATAAGCAATGCAACCTTTAGATACTTCTTTTGTTTGTTGGTCCAACAAGAATTTGGCAAAATTAATAAAAACATCAGTGTGTAATTTAATCCAGTGGTTGAACTGACCTATTTGCTAGCATCTGTGAAAAAAATCATGTTAAATTAGGTGCAACTCTCTCATCTGAAGATGTCCGTGTTCAGGAGAAATGTGCTTACTGTAATTGAGGCATACATCCATAGCCTCTGACAAATGTAACAATGATAGCTGCTGTATTGCTGAACTACAGGTAATAAAGATACAAATAGATAACAGAGTTGCACTTATCTGTAATTGCTGTTTGTTTAGATTTTCAGTGCAGACACTCATTGGGTCTGCCAACGGGAAGATTTTTCCTAGCTCCATAGCTAGGAAGGGGTATCCCTGCAATCCCGTTCTGAAAAGATGGGTGTTTTCCCCACCCCACATCACATGTACTGTGTGAGGGCGCCCGCTCCATCCTCGCTTTACTGCCCAAGCCCTCAGGGTGAAAAGGTAGTAAAATAGCTCACAGAAGGGCAGGAGGGAGGCTATGTGTGCCTGGACTGAAGACCTCAATGAACAGCAGTTACAGGAAACTGCTACATATAAGAACTGTTGCTTTATGCAGTGTTTAAGTCTGTTTAATAAAAATATAATATCTGCTATTTGTGTGCAATTTACTTCTATTAACATTCCTAAAGCAGTGCAGCTTGACACAGGTAATAAAGCAAAATGATCTATTTAATAAACTATTATTTAAAATTAGGAAAATTGAATTATCTAACAATTATGCAAAGTATACCCTCCTAAAGCATGCAAGCACTCTGTTTAGTTATAAATTAACATTTTTAGTGATCAGATATGCACATTTCATATGAAAAAGTGTTAACAGAAAGCACATTTTAAACCAGCCTCTCTGCTTGTGATATAAAACAGAATTTATTCAAAAAAAAACAACTTTGTTTTTAAATCGCATTCCCGCTGCAGACCTGACCTGGACATACCAGGATACCCCAAACTTGTCAGATATGGGAAGCTAACCAGGGTTGGCTCTGGTTAGGATCTGGATGAGAGACCACCAAAGAAGTCCAAGGTTGTGATGCAGAGGTAGGCAATAGCAAACCACCTCTGAATTGCTCTTGTTTTGAAATCCCATGGAATCACCATTAGTTGTCAGCAATTTCACAGCACTTTCCACCACTCACCTTCCTGCTGCAATGTCCATGAGGCAGAATAAGTAAGTCTGCCCATGAACTGGTTGTGCTCCAGACAATTCTCCTACATTTGCTGTTAGCTATCCCTGTTTTCCATAATGCTCCCTAGCCTGGGGGGGACACATCATAGCTATAAGTCCCCAATGATGAAGTATTAATTTTGTGTGACCTGGAAGCATGTTAACAAACAGGATACATGGACCCAGAATACAGAGTGTGGGAAAGCACCAGCATGTCATCAAGCAAGCATAATTATCTTTGAGCAGCAGTGGCATAGGAGGTTAAGAGCTCGTGTATCTAATCTGGAGGAACCAGGTTTGATTCCCAGTTCTGCCGCCTGAGCTGTGGAGGCTTATCTGGGGAATTCAGATTAGCCTGTACACTCCCACACACGCCAGCTGGGTGACCTTGGGCGAGTCACAGTTCTTCAGAGCTCTCTCAGCCCCACCCACCTCACAGGGTGTTTGTTGTGAGGGGGGAAGAGCAAGGAGATTGTAAGCCCCTTTGAGTCTCCTACAGGAGAGAAAGGGGGGATATAAATCCAACCTCCTCCTCCTCCTCCTCCTCCTCCTCTTCTTCTTCTTCTTCTTCTTCTTCTTCTTCTTCTTCTTCTTCTTCTTCTTCTTCTTCTTCTTCGTTGCAAGCAGATATTTAACCTGTCCTAACAAAAGTAAGAAATGTGTGGAATATTCAAACCCTGCTTATTTCAACTGGTGAAAAAGACCAGATGCTAAACCAGTTGTCTAAGGATCCATTTCAGTGAGGGATAATGAAGGGGTATGATTCAGGTTGGGAAACTCCAGGAGATTTGGGGGTGGAGCCTGGATCTCAGTGGGGTAAAATACCATAAAGTCCATGCATCCACTTTCTCCAGGGGAACGGACAGTTTGCAGATGAGCCGTAATTCCAGGGAGTCCCCAGTTCCCACCTGGAGGCTGGCATCCCTGGTTTCAGTTATGCCCAACAACTCAGGCACTCTAATTAGACCGGGGGGGGGGGGGGGGCACTGCAGAATAACTACCACATTAGAAGCCTCAAATTATGGGTTTCAAATCATCATTTGCCATGCTGTCTGTGTACTCAAGCAAGCAGATTCAGGGGAAGGGAGAATTTACATCAAAACACTGGTCCAAAGATCTATTTGCGTATATTCAGTTAAGAATAAAGCCAACTGACCAAAAGCCTTTAGCAAGCTTTGAATCTAAGGATACCAAACAAGCAGAACTACCTAAAATGGTTTTTTGTTGTTATTGCTTTAACTTGTGTGCATGTGTGCTTTTCTATTGTAAACGGTTCTGGATTTCTTTGGCCCAGATACACTTAAAGATTTTCTTCCTAAATGACATAGTGACAATGAATGACCAGGTAAGTGAAGGGTTTCACAAAAGCTAAGATCTGCAGGTTGAGAATTGCTAACATAAACAATCCTAAATGCAACTTAGTGGCTGGTTGGCTTCAAGGAAAGTATCTCTAACAAACAGTACCTCTCAAAGTACATGCTTTGATTAAGATCTATGTGATTCTGATATCAGATTAATAATGCACTTTTTACAAAATGCCGTTGTGTTGGAGCTATGCCCAAATATTATGTAAAGCCATTGCCCTAGTAGTGAAATCTAATTAAGCTTTAAAGTATTCTACATATACCCTTATATCTGCATTATGAAGATCAAGGTAAAACTACAGAAAAGTAATATCTGAAAAGACTGAAGACTGGCTTCGCTTAAAATGGTGGAGTATGAATCGAGTTTTATTCCATACATCCTACAGAAAGTCTAGGCCAGGTTTCTGTGACCTTTGGCAGTCCACACCAGGTACAATCCTTGCTTATGAAACACAGCTTAGCCACTTGAATAAAAGGGTGGAACCCATTGATTTCAGTTGATGAATAAGCACTAGAGCCTACACAATATACAAGCCTCATATTTTTGAAAGCTGTGCTTAAATCTTGCAATAAATTACTGGCATCCCTGCTGCTTTCAGCAAGATGACAAAAAAAATACGGTCACCACCAAGGAAAAACAGCTGTTTGCCATCTTTTCAAAATAAGTCTGTTAACAGCACTCTTCTTTCAGAAATATTGCTGAATCTAAAATATATCATTTATTTTTGGAATCAATAAAAACTTCATTCCATTCTAAACTGAGCTAGCTGCCTAAGCAAACTCTAAAGACCACCCAGCATTAACAATGACCATTAAATTTACATCCTTGCTTAATATGTAACAACCGGGACCAACTCTAAAAACATTCATAATTCACTTAAAAGCTCTGAAAGCTTCAACAAGTCTAACTGGAGTGGGACTAGAAGGTCTTCCTGAGCACTCAAACTGCAGGGGTAAGTCTCCGATTAACATTTCTGCTGGTTATAGTTGCCCAGTTCAGCATTTTTAAAAAATTTTCCCTTATAAAGAAGGGAATGAACAAAATTTATCATCCCACCCTGATTCAAGACAAACTACTTCTTCATCCCAGCTGGCCATTTCTGTCATCCTATACAACCTTTACTTGTTCTGATCTAGTTGGTATTACATCTCATGCCTACCACATGAGCAAAGAACACTCGCCCATCTTGACACTGACCCTTTCCACACGGGCCACGTGAGCGGGGGTGCACCGGCATAGTCTATGCTGGTCCACCACCCCCAGGGCCATTCACATGAACGGTCCCGCTGGCCCAGCAACCGGTGGCGCACCCTCTGCACCAATCCCTTTTACCTCCTGCCGGCTCCCGTTGCCCTGTGGAGGCCAGGGGACACGCCCCCGTGGCCATAGCGATGCCTCTGGGGTCAGAGGAAGCTGGCATTTTCAATAAGACTCGCTCATTGAGAAAACACCATTGTGTGGGGGGGAACGCTGCTACTGCTGCTGCTGCTACACTACAGAAGCAGCAGTTGTGCGATCTTCTCCCCCACAATGGCGTTTTTACCGGCCCCACGCCAGTCTAAATGACCCATGCAGAATGGGCCACTGTCTGTTCTTACAGCACAGTTTGAAGTAGAACATCTTTCCTAGATCTGAAATAATTGTTAACTGCAGATCTACTGGACTGGACCTGGGATCTTCTTAATGCATCCAATCTACTATTGAGCTACTTTGGCTTGAGACCCAACAGGGATTTATCTACCTTGACAAGAACAAGAATGTATAAATCACTGTCTTGACACCATTCATGGAGAAAGGACAACATACTCTGCTGCATGAGTTTCTTAATTCCTTACCCTGAACTAATGAGCTGCGGGTGATCCACTTCAAGACTGCCTATGGCTAAAACACTATAGAAATCCTTAACTGTGTTGATAAAAGTGTTACTTTGAGATGACCAAGTCTCCCTGTGTAAACCAAATCCATATCCTCTTAAATGTCTTCCCTGCACTTCCCCCAAAATCTCATAATGGAAGACCCACAACAGAGATGGAGAGTTATTGATATGCATTTTATTTGGCTCTGTCTCAGCGAGATGAAATTAAACACTGGGGTTTCTTGGTAACTTCAGTAGAATCATCATAACAAACACAAGCTGAAGAATCACATTTGAGAGAACAAGGCTGAGATCACACAAGCACAGAGCTTTTCGTACGTGGAAATTGCCATCAGAAGGAACAACACTTTAACTTCTCAGACCACTGAAACTCTCACATATTCACAATAATCTTTTCCTCTGTGGTGGAAAAAGCTAACAAAGAACAAGTAGACAAAAACCACTGCGTGGCAAATAATTTTGGTAAATAATGGCATGTTTTAGACAACTACTGGTACTCCCCCATCTATTGGGCTTCTATAAATCTCTGTTTTAGTTCTCAATTGGGTTTCTACTCTTCTTCTATTTTTGAACAATCAGGCGATCCCAGAACAGATGCTCAAATCTTATTTATACTCCAACTCTGCCCAAGAACGAAATAAACTCTTTTATGACCTGAAATATGAGCTTTTAACAACATCTGTGCTTTTCAAAACATATACACGGGCTTCTTAATCATGATGGGAAGAACAGTCTTTTAAAAACTACTACTTGCTATTAAGCACATATTAGAAGCATTATGTTAAAATGATTATATGCTTATTTAATTACAGCCCACTCTACATGGCAGTTCATGTAGCCTGTCTTACAATTAATCATGATTAGTGAAACCTGTAGCAGAGCCCTGACTACAGTAAACATAAGGCTTACAGTATCTGAGAGCTTTCAGGTTCTGTTTTGTCTCCACTGGTTATCAGATCTCCATCCATTTGGTAGCCTGGGAGGAAGTTAAGACAATAGTGCGGGGAGGGGGTGGGGGAGAATGCAACAGCCATCAACAAATGTGATTTCAGTGACAGAATGTCATTAAGATGAGAAGTTTTACATCTCTGTCCCTTATTCATTTCAGCAGAGCCCTTCCACCAGAAAGGATGAATCATCACACATGCTGGCAACATGAAAGTCAGTTCCTAAGGTTCTGGACTGGCCAGCATGCAGAGGCATATCTAGGGAAAATGCAGCCCAGTTCAAGATCTGAGTTACCCCACCCCACCCCATATGGGCAGCCACCTCCCCCACCACAACCAAACAACATTTTTTGCACCAGATCTTGAAATCAGTATATGGACCCAGGGGGGAGAGGAGGAGGGCAATTTTCCACCCACCACATGACTAAACGGCCTTAGCACGGGGACATTTAACCCCATATGTCCCCCTGGACGGTACACCCCTGCCAGCATGTGATGCAAACATACAACAAAGAGAGACACAGCTTGAACTCCAGAAGCAAAATTCACAACACTGGGGTTATCTGGCAAGAGGAAAGACTGGATCCAGACTAAAATCTTCAAGTAGATAAAAAGGTACAAGTAGTTCCCTGTATGAGCACCAGGTCATTACTGACCCAAAGGGTGCTGTCACACTGCATTTATTAGGCAGACTGTGGTTTGCCATTGCCCCCAGTCATCCACGCTTTACCCCCAGAGAGTTGGGTACTCATTTTACCCACCTCAGAAAGATGGAAGGCTGAGTCAACCTTGAGCCGGCTACCTGAAATCGACTTCTGTCAGGATTGAACTCAGGTCGTGAGCAGAGCTTAGACAGCAGTACTGCAGCTTACCACTCAGTACCACAGGACTCCTTAAAATCTTCCCGTGGCAGAAAGGAATTTTCCAGACTCCCTCCTTCCACTATAGTTCACTGATCTCCAGGAAATATGACTCCTGGAGGTCAGGGGCCGCTGAAGAGTGATTGGGGGACCTTCAGTGGAACAGGGAACAAGTGAAAATGACCTGTTCAAACTATGCAAGTAGCAAAAAATCTGAACCCCCAAAGGGGTATGGAGGATTTTCCTGGCTTTTTCAGGTTTTTTTGAAAATTTTCGAGTCTATTGTACCTGATTCTGAAAAAATGGGGTCTTAGAGGCACACATGGGGTCTTAGAGGCAGGAGCAGAAGAAGAGCCAGGGACGTAGGTGTAGATTTTTTTTATGGGGGGTGGGTTTCAGGGGTGGGGCCACACCCCCACACGTCTATTTCAGTTTGAAAAACAAAACAAAAATATGTGCAAGCATGCAGATACAATCATGGACAAAACCCTGAGCCCTTTGGGGAAGGACGGTAAACTAATTCAAATCAAACATGCATGCGCTTGGGGCTTTGGAAAGAACTCCCTGTTCTTCTCTAGGACTATTGTTAATAGCTGCTGAAAATACCCACTTTAGAAGCCGGTAAAACACTGAACTTCCAACAACTGCAGTAGGAATCAGTGAGGATTTTTCTTGCTTACTCTGTCGATAAGATCAACTGTTAACTATAGCAGAAACTCTGGGGTGCCTATGCATTCGGGTCAGTCAAGGGTGGTCGTTAGCAGAGCCCTGAAGTCAGCAAAAATTTACAACAGTACTATTAGGCAACCACCAGTAACTGACACTCTGAGAATTAATGCCATACGGCTAAAGAAAAAGAAAGTTAAAAGAAATAATGCAGGAAAACAATTATCCCACAGATGTTCAATAAAGCTAGAATTAAGTTCCCAGCAGTGTGATTAGCCTTCGCTGTATAACCGTGCTGGCAACACACGGCTCCACGGAAGACGACTGACGTGGTGTCACTGCTCATCATTGCAACAGATGTTAAATGTTGTTTTGTAAATGCTCTTCTAATATTTCATCCGATTCCCTTAATTTATTTTCAGCAACTCCATTTCCTTAAGGCTTTTACAGTAGGCATTCCCCCCTCCCACCCCTTTTCAGACAAATGACCCAACTGCAAAAGGATTAATGACACCACATGTCTATACTGTACAAATCAAGATCCTAAGATAGCCCCAAGCCACTGCTGTAGCTCGGGTAGACTCATCTGCAAGGCTAGAGAAACTAGGGAGGGGAAGTAGTTGAAAAGACAAGAAGCAGGAACCCAGATCTGAACCTGTCAGGTGCAAATGGCATGATGCACAAGTGCTTCCTTGAATGGACAGTTGACACTAAATCAAACAAATCAGACAAGCTCCAGGAAGCCAACACACCAAGGGCTATGTAAAGTCAAAACAGAAAGGAATACGCTCCCTATCAGGTAACACTGATGAGACAAGAAATTCAGCATAGGAATAAACCATATTGTTATAGTGTGGAGAATAGCTAAATGAGCAACGTTTCACCAGCAACTGCTGTGTTGATGACACCAGCTATTTTTAGAGCAGTTCAGCTCAGAAAACATTCAGTTTTGTGTGAAGTCACTGAGCAAAGTTGTGATTCGGTTCTCGTCAGTTAGCAGGTGGCTGAGCCACAGAGTTCAATCAGTGTTTCACTTCGCTTGAGACACTTCCCTTTGCAACAAAGGGCCAGGTTTTGGTGGACTTCTGGCCTGCTGACCGATACCAACAGAGAAACGTTTGAGGATCCACCGTGGCATTAGCTGGCGGTTCTGGAGACAGTTCTGACTAGAGAGGTCTTTCTGTGTGAGTCATCATCAACAGCCTATATTGGCACTGAGCATAAAAAGTTACAGAAAATTGCACTTTGAGTAATGTATCCTCACAGCAATTGAGAGAAACTCCACTATTGTGCGAGTGCTGATCACATAAAAGACAATGTACTGTTTCCTCCATGTCAGTAAACAAGGCACTTCCTTTTAACAGCGGTCCAATAAGTATTCCCTGCTGGGGTACATGGACAACTCAGTGCAGCAGCATATGTGTCACAGTTTTGGATTGTCTCTGAGAACAGGGCCATGGTCTTTCACTATGAGGTATGTGCAAATATCTGCCCTGAAGGGTGGCTGTGGGGAGAATATTAAGGCAAACTAACATAAAAGATTGTCAGAGTTGAGAGGATGTAAGGTGGGGAAAATAAGTAGGGAGGATTCTGTGGGTGTAAATTATGCCAAAATTTAGCAGCTAGTACATCCTGTACATCATCATCAATAACCTTTATTAGACATACAGAATAAAAAGAGGTGATGAAGTGGGTAAATATTAAACAGGTCATGTACATATGAGTGCAAAGTTTGCCTTTTAATGTCCAAAACCCTCCGAGTCCTAAAGGCTTGGGATTCGTCAGAGGTGCATCAGGAATCAAGAAAGACATCTATTGACCCTGTAAAGGTCAATATGTCTTTCACTCTAGGATTTCACTCTGTGATGACTCAGATAAACATATAAAGCTGCCTTGAAACAAGCTGAACGGTTAGCTTATCTAACTCAGTACCATCTACTCTGACTCTATGGTCTCTGGCTCTACAGTATTTCTCAACACCTATCCCATGATCTTTTAACTGGAAATGTCAAAGATTGATCCTGCTAAACACACACAGAAAATGTGTTTTACTTCCGGACCACATTTGATGAGATAAGCTCTGTGCTGGAGAGCTTTTCAGGGGAAGGAAAGGCGGAACAGTATGCAAGGGAAAACAAGTTTTAGAGATTGAAAGTAGCCGAGCAAGTATTTAGTTGCAAGATCTTATTCTAACAAATATCACAAACATGACTGAAAAGAAAGGGATTCCAAGGCATAGGGGGAAAACCTTCCTAAAGAATGATATGTTTCGTCGCATGATACAAACCTATATATTCGCACCATGGCCTCTATAATAAAGCCAAAATAAATCGGTTTTTCTTATCTGTCATTCAAGCTCCCTTTCAACTCTGGCTGCACTTCCCAGCTTTCTCCTACTAGCGCAGCCGGCACTTGCGATCCAATCAATAGACTAGAAACCAGTGTAGAAATTACTGCTCTAGTATGTGACATTGGCAGAGAGACAGCGTGTGACAGCGAGTTCTCTTCACTGTCTAATTGAGGTGCTGTTAAAAAAAATACCTAATACAAAAAAAAATTGGAGTCTGACTCGTGTACGAACAAGGAATTCAGAACTGGTAATAGAAATACTAACAGGAATTGGAGAGGTGCTTTATAAAGTTGAGAAAGCAGGTGAGAAATTGTTTCCTGGGAGGGGGGCACACAACAGGCAAGGAAACCTTCTCTGTCTAAAATTGTTATGTGAGTCAGAGCTATACAACTCCCTCCTCAGGCACAGTTCTGTACTTGTTGGCTTCATAAAGAAATCAAAACAAATATAAAATCTGCAGCCGAAATGTACACATCACAGTCAATACATGCTTGGTTTACAGCCGAGTAAGAAGAAAGCATAAAACCAGAGGTGCAGCATAAAGCCAGCCAGCAATTACAGAACCACAAAGGAGTCCAAATCATATCAGCCCGATCAAAAAAGATCAATTATGTTCTGGGTAATCAACTGCCGCTTTTGGGGAGAAAAGAATTCATGGGTAATATTTAGAAGAAAGATTTAATATAGTGACAGAAACTAAAAGGTGAGACTGGAGAAAGGAAGACTAACTTGAATTACATGGAAGCAAATCCCAGGACTATTTAGACCTAGCCTTTTATTCTCTATTTCAGAATACTAGCTGTTTTCCCAAGAACCTACGTTTGGCTGTGAACTTCTGAACTTACTTTTTAATATTCTATTTTAATATTCTGCTTTAATATTTCTTCCCCTCATAGCAAAGCTGGAAGATAGCAAAGCAGTAAACTTGAAATTTGGTACCTCTAACCAACTATGAGATGGATTGTCTCTATAATTCACCATCTGAAACTTGTTTCAGTACTAGTTTGATTATGTTGTTAGCCACCCTGAGCCCTTCGGGGATAGGGCGGAGTACAAATTAAAATTGAAATGAAATATAAAGGAAGCCATGGATCTCAGCTTGAAGGACCCAAGCAAGACTGTTAATGATGGGATGTTTTGCAGGACAAAGTCGCCATGGGCCAAAGTGGCTTGACAGTCCTTAAAACAAACATACACACACACACACACAAACACACACACACACACCTACCACTTCAGATAAATTACCTTTTCGCAGGAGGACTGCACCACCAATTATGGAACAGAAAATGGATGCTGCAAGATTAGCTGGCTGGAGCTTGAACACAAATGTTAAACACATCACTAGCCAATCAGATTATTCATGTCATACCTGTAAGCATGGTTCAAATGCCAACAAGTGTGGTATTCCTGACAGATTGCCAAGTACAACATGATTCAAACATTAGATCAACCAGTTATCATCAAGAAGACATAATCGCACTCGGCAGCCATTAGAGAACCACATGATAAACTAGTATTAGAAGGGAGGATTTCGGAATACCTTAGACTAGAAGTTTTTTATACCCTGGAACCAAGAAGAAAATGCTTTCAGTAAAAGAAGAATCTTGAATGTTATAAATTCCAAGTTGCTGTTTTCATAAAACATGAATATGGAACTGAATCTGTTGCCTGTTTATGGACTGATGCAACTCATGACAAGTTTATCCGAGAGAAAAGGGGAGAGAGAAGGAAAAAATGAATCATTGGCACTAGTGATCATGAAATAAACAGACCAGTTATTTTTGAAAAAATTATCCCACCTTATGTTAGATTGTCAGCTGCTTTAAAAGCACATTAAGATACACCAAATAGATAGAAGGCCAGCCCAAAATTTAACCCAACATAAACATTAACACAGTGTACTATAGTCACATCTGGGGTTGCCAGCTCTGGGTTGGGAAATACCTGAAAAGTTTGGCAGTGGAACGTGAAGAGGGAAGTGTTTGGGGAAGAAAAGGCTCTCAGCAGACTGTAATGTCATGCAGCCCGGCCTCCAAAGCAGCCATTTTCTCCAGGGAAACTGACTTTGGGCATCTGGGAATCAACTGTAATTTCCAAGTAGGAGATTTCTAAGTACCACCTGGAGGTTGGTAGCCTGGGTCACTCCCCTTTCCCAAAGTTCTGCTTTGTATGCCCTTCTGGAGGACATACAGCACCTGGAAAAGCATTCCTGAAAGTAGGTGCTACAGTGAAAAAGGTCCAGATTTTTGCAGCCTTCAGGAAAGAGACAAATTCAACAATGAATTTTGGGCTGTTCTAAAGTGGTGTGGTGGTACGGTCGTTAAGAGTGGTGGACTCTAATCTGGTGAACCAGTTTTTTTTCCCTGCTCCCCCTCAAAAAATCTATGAAGTGACCTTAGGCTAGTCACAATTCTCTCAGCATTTTCTCAACCGCACCTACTTCACAGGGTGCCTGTTGTGAGGGGGGGAGGCAATTGAGACTCCTTACAGGTAAAGACTTTGGAGTGTCCAGTCGCTGAAATGTGCACCCCCTCTCTCTCTCTCTCTATTCGATTACCACCATATGCTACCCTCTTAGAGGGGAGTCCGGCTGTTCCCTTTCCTTAGGGAGGCCTTTAATTAAATTGGGTTTTGGGGTGCCTGATATCTTTGTATTGACCGCTGCCTTTAATAGATTTTAATAGATTTTATTGGTTTAATAATTTTACTGATTGTAATGAATATTGTTGTGCACCGCCCAGAGCCCCTCGGGGATGGGGCGGTCTACAAATTCAAAAAATAAATAAATAAATAAATAAATAAATAAAAGCAGGTTATTAAAAAAGCTCTTCTTTTTCATCTTCTTTGAATGAATGAATGAATGAATGAATGAATGAATGAATGAATGAATGAATGAATGAATGAATGAATGAAATGGGACTATACTAGAAAGGTTTTTCAGGTATGTTTGTTTCAGCTTATTAAAGGCTTTAAATGCAATACCAGCACCTTGAACGTAACCTGATAACTGATGTAGCTTTTTCAACACAGGTGTGTTGAACTTATATCAACAGTTAATGTTTGTAGCTGCGTTTTGAATCAGATGAAGTTTCTGAGCTGTCTTCCAGGGCAAATTACCATGGCTGCAATTCACAGACAAATTGTGTGTGAGGGGGGTGGGGGGAGAGAGAGACAGTGGGACTAGAGATTAATTGCAAAACTATAATTTACCTTCAGCGATAGTCTATTTAAAGCACATTACCCTACAACAATTTTACTACAGCTGTTGAGTGTAAACATGGCACTAAAAGCATATTTACTAATTTGTCAGACAACTAGTACTGTTATTTTACATCAGGTATACTGTAAAACACAGA
Organism: Sphaerodactylus townsendi; assembly: GCF_021028975.2. Lineage (NCBI taxonomy): Eukaryota > Metazoa > Chordata > Lepidosauria > Squamata > Sphaerodactylidae > Sphaerodactylus > Sphaerodactylus townsendi. The sequence continues at coordinate 62,172,833 of NC_059435.1, forward strand.
AAGCATAGATTCTGAAGGCATTCAACCTGAAGGAAACAACACGCGTATTAAGACAGTTAAGCATTTTCCTGGGAGTTTGGGGAGGAAATGTACCTCTTCATGCCTACGTATTTCCAAGCGTTTATCAAATAGCTTGTTCACAATATATCAATTCTCTCCTTGTTATCCTCAAGGTGAAATTGGGTGTTTTCTTTGTAAAAATAACTTCTGAAAACTTCCCTATGGATGGAACTTTGCTATTTCATCATTTTTCTTCTCAGAGACAGAGGTCCAAGTCAGAGTGGGTATGTGAAAGAGAAACACAGGAAGGAAATACTATTCTTTTAATGTTACAGTAAAAGAGAGAGGGGATGAAATGTTATGTGAACACAGACCCTGCAGCAAAGTTCCCAAAAATCCTTCTGTGTTTTCAAGGTGAAATGGTTGCCAGTCCTGCACTGTTTGTCCTCCATGTAGTATAGATGAATATCAACCACACGGGTTGTCCGAACCATATGCTTAGTTTCTATGGGTCTTTAGCTCAGCAATTGCAAGCAACCCAAGTGATATCCATAACAGGATGAAGTGCAAAACTCCTAGTCAAGCAAGAAAATACATGCCGGGATGGATGATCACACAAATAATAACAGGTTGCTTTGACTGATGTGCTGTTACTAAAAAATGCAGATTCTCTAGAAAAAATGAAGCACAAAGTAATCTTCTTTAGTTGGTTGTGGTGTATTTTCCGGGCTGTGTGGCCGTGGTCTGGTAGATCTTGTTCCTAACGTTTCGCCTGCATCTGTGGCTGGCATCTTCAGAAGTGTATCACAGAGAAAAGTCTGTTTCACACTGTGTCAAAATCTATCAGAACACGGCCACACAGCCCAGAAAACACACCACAACCAGTTGAATCCAGCCGTGAAAGCCTTCAACAATACATTAATCTTCATTAGGTTGTGACCAATGGAATGGAATGGTTTGCTTACTAATTGTAGGCCAATGATGTTATCATAGTATCTTGAACAAACAAGTGAATCTGAAGTAGAGTAACTTGCCTGAAATCACCTAGTGAGTGTGTAGTCAAAGTGAACTTTGAACCAGCAGTCTCCCAGGATCACAGCTTGTCCTCTTATAATTTCATTTATTAGCTTTCTATACTGCCCTTCCCCTTACAGGCTCCTATTATGAGCTTAATCACTATGCTACACCAGTTCTGGAGAGAAAGAGAAAATACCAGGGGTCACCAAGGGAAATTGTACATGTGAGAGGAAACCTTTGTGTCAAGATGATCTTCTCCAGTTATCCTTGCAACTGTCTGAATAAGTTGTTTGAATTGATAACTGATCCAATTCATGTGGGCAAAGGTAGAATCCACTGTATTGTCCAAGGCTTTCATGGCTGGATTCACAGGCCGGAAAACCCACAACAACCAGTAGAATCCACTGTTTTCACCATCAACTTAGTTTGCTTCCACAGGGTGTTTTCAGTGTTGTCATCATCAGAACATGGTTTGGAAAACAGGGCACCACTGCCTTGATTACCTTTTCCCCACCCCCTTACCTGGCAACTCCAGAGTCATGCAAAATAGAACACTGCAACATACATAAAAAAATTTAAAAAACAAGCAAATTGGCTCAATGTGCATCACTAACTCAGGGCTCAGAACTTGGGTTACCCTAATGTGCAATTCCAATCAGATTTCAGTGTGGAGTACAACAGAGTCCAGGTTATGAGTAACTCTCGCCTGAGAATTAGGAGCCCACTGCTTCCCTATAGAAGAATTTCAGCAGCCAACTCAGGGCCGAACTGCATGCAGTGTCAGAGTTCCATCCATACCTTAAATTGCAGACAATGTAAACTGGCCCTGAAAAAGAGTTGGTGAAGGAGGGAAGGGAGATCCCAAGACCACAAGAAAAAGGAGGGGTTAATATTTTTCCTCTTCTGTACAACACTCTCAATCAAAAATGCCTGGCAGGACCATGTGTGTTCCCAACGCCCTTCTCGGGGAGGGGATCGTCTCAACCTTTGTGCAATGAGGAAAGGAGAAGGCAAAATCTGGTGTGGAACCCACAGGGAGGGATGCAGAGTTTGGATCCACTTGCTCTGCCCTGCTGTCCTGATCCCACTCCCTGAAGCCAAATTACTCAATGAAAGTAAGTCAAGGCACACATTATGTGCAGTTTGGCCCTTTGGCAATGGGATGAAATTAGGTTTCCCCCCCCCCCCCAGCTGACTGCCTTTTTAGCCAAAGAGCAAGCCCGGGGAACAGCTGTCAGTTTAATAAAAGGTTTTGGAAACGTTCCCATTCCTTCTTGCTGAATTAGTTTCGAAAACTTAAAAGTATCTGTAAAATAATGTGACAAACCACAAGAGAGCTGCAGCTTTGGCGCTTTTTAATGGGAAAATTTCACTGCTGCGGAGAAAGGCCTTGCACAAGACTTTGGCACTGCAGCCATTCTCTTTCTCTCCCCAGTGCGTAGGAGACACTAAAATATGTAGTCAGCCATTCTCTCCCCTGCTTTCCAGTGGAAGTTGTATAAGACTTGTTGATTCCTTCATTCAACATCTTGTATTATTAGGTAACGTTTCCCAGAGCAGAACATTTTCACACTCAACATCAAGAAGCGAAAGTTGTTTTTCCTAAAAGAACAGTTTGCTCAAACAGAGCAAGGAAATTGGCATCCCTCTAATGGTTATCCCCTTAATCCTGAGTGAGATTTGGAAAGTCACCCAGACCTCAAGATTCACAATAGCCGCCTCTAAACTTTTCAGTGTTGGCAGCCATTGCTTGCTATCGCATTAAAGTGCTGTCAGACTAAAAAGCGTAGACTGAAAGTATGTATTATTTTCTTAACTTCCCCAACTTGGCCACTAATAAGAGTCTTAAAATTAAGGTTAGGATCATGCAAAGCACTTAGACATCACACAAACTGCCCGGGATTGAAGATAACTAGGACTGATTCTGATCCACGTGTGAACGGGACTAATGCTTGGGAACTTTAGAGAGGTCACCATGTGCTGTTCAGAGAAAAGGCAGGATATGAATGTAATAAATAAATGCATCTAATTTCAGGAATGGCAAACCTATTACATTTGCAAGATAGAGCGACTACTCAGTGGCAACTGGATCGCTGTGGGTAGATGCCACACGTCTTAATCGGGCTTACTGGAAGCCTGTAAACGGAATTAAGAAGGCAACCAAAGAAAGATCAGAAATCTACGTGCTTCATGGACCATAAAGGCAAGTACAGTAATTATCACAGACTGGAGGAAAAGTACTTTCCCTCACCTTTCCTGTTGGCTGTTTTGTTTTATATCTCTGGGGAAATGAGGCACAATGGCACATGCCGAAAGACCAATCTTGTTACGGCAAATGCAATCCCTATTTTCTTTTTAATTTAACAAGCAGCATGGGGGCTTCACTGCCATTCTCTTACCTATCAAGCATGTTCTCAGCATTTTTGAGGAACTTGTTATAATTACCTTCTTGCCACAGCTCTCCACCCAACACCTAAGCATGCAAAGGTTAAGTTAATACGATCCTCTGACAACTCCAGTTAAAGGAAGGGGGGCTGAGTTTAAATGAATCTGGTTCTGCTCAGACTTAATATACCCACAGTAGGATTAAAAAACAAAGTCCGATATCTGACAGTATGACTGAAAATGGCTGGCCTCCAAAACATTCTGATATCATGAGTGATATCAGCAAAAGGATGAGAAGTGTGCTGGATTTACCTATAGGAGTGGTGGTGAACCTTTGGCCATGCTGGCAGGAGCTGATGGGGATTGTAGTCCATAACATCTAGAGCGCCAAAGGTTCACCACCACGGACCTATAGGCTTGGCAGGTCAAAGCCTCAAAATCTAGACGGCCTCTGGCTTAGGTATATAATATTTTAGACCAGAGGTCTACAACCTGTGGCTCTCCAGATGTTCATGGACTACAACTCCCATGCTGGCAGGGGCTGATGGGATTTGTAGTTTGTGAACATCTGGAGAGCCACAGGTTGAGACCCCTGTTTTAGACACTGCCACAGGCCTTTCTTACACACGTTGTCATTATGCACTATAGACCTTAAATAACCCTTCAGTAATTTTCCTTGAACCCTATTTCAGAATAATACTGTTTTAAGATGATAACCAGACACTAGCATTGATTTCTGCATTGAGGGTGGGAGATTGGGAGGGGCCTCACAAGTAAAACAGCCTAGACTGCCTTTCTTCATCTAAATCCAGCATTGGATGAGAGATAAGGATGCTCAACAAGAGGAAGCACTGGATGGAACTTGTAAGAAGGGAAGATTGGTAAGAACCAGATTAGCATAGTAGTTTAGAGCAGCAGACTCTAATCTGGAGAACTGTGCTTGATTCCCCGCTCCTACACATGAAGCCTGCTGTGTGACCTTGGGCTAGTCACAGTTCTCTCAGAACTCTCTCAACCCCACCTATCTCACAAAGAGCCTGTTGTGGGGAGAGGAATGGCAGGCAATTGTAAGCTGCTTTGAGATTCCTTTTGGCAGAGAAAAGCAGGGTATGAAAACCAATTCCTCTACTTCCCTTTCTAATCAAGACCAAGGGTGAAAGCTTGGCGGGCACTTTAATGTATCCACTGGAATATGGTTTTCAATTGGAAGGCTTGGGTCCATACAATGGTCTCACAAAAGCTGCCCTATACAGCTGGTCTACAGTCTACAACATTCAGTATCATCTACTCTGATTTTGATGAAAGCCTTACATAACACCTACTACTAAGATATTGGGGACTGACACTAACAACTCTTGCCTGCAAAGCAGTTGCTTTATCATTGATTTTAAGTGTTAACACGAGTTTCCAAAGTTACTTGTCAAAGTTTGTTTCTTCACTACAAACTAGCATGCTAACTTATGGTAGGATCTGAGTTTAGAATCCTGGTTTGTAGAAAAGAAACAAACTCTGATGTGTGATTTTGTCTTGAGTTGAGCATCATGACAATTTGCAGTTTATTACAAACCCGAAGTGTTCAATCTTCAACCTGTGTACAACAGGAGAAGGGAAATAATGATTTGTGTGGTTTTCCAGATGTAGCCACAGATGCTCTTTCATCCTTGCATCTAGCCACCAGCAGCTACAAAGAGGCAGAAGGTGGGTACACAGGTGGACCATGTACAAAATGGAAATTGTAAGCAGGCACAGCCTCAATTTCCCAAAGGGGTCCCAAGCAAGCAAGGTATAACTCTTAAACTGTAACTTAGGTTTCTATATTCAACCCAAGCCTTCCAGCCTGCTTTCAGGATTTTAAAGGAGAATGCACATGTTTTTAAAGGATAGATCTTTTCTCTTCTAAAAAGCTAATGGCAGAGCACAGCAGTCAGTTTCAAACAGGAAAAAGCAAACGCAAGGTGAAAGTTTTGTCTCGCTTCTCTATCACTGCATGGCCCCAAAACTTCATGATCCTGCAATCTATGCTCTCTGGGTGGGACTCTTAGAACACAGGATCTTTGCCTCACCTGTTTGACTTCATACATTTAAAAAAATCAAAAGAAGATCCCATTTTGGGATTCAAGGTGGGGCTGAGGAAGCTGAAAACTATTTCGCTAGAACACTTCCCAAAATCATCTGCACCACACACATTTGAAGATGTGAAGGGTTTTCTCAATAGACATTATCATCATCATCATGACCACCACCATCATCATCAATTTGGACCAGCAGTGGTGTAGTAGTTAAGAGCAGGTGTACTCTAAACTGGAGGAACCAGGTTTGATTCCCCGCTCTGCCACTTGAGCTGTGGAGGCTTATCTGAGGAATTCAGATTACCCTGTGCACTCCAACACACACCAGCTGGGTGACCTTGGCCTAGTCCAGGGATCTGCAACCTGTAGCTCTCCAGATGTTCATGGACTACAATTCCCATCAGCCCCTGCCAGCATTGCCAATTGGCCATGCTGGCAGGGACTGATGGGATTTGAAGTCCATGAACATCTGGAGAGCCACAGGTTGTAGACCTCTGGGCTAGTCACAGTTCTTCTGAGCTCTCTCAGCCCCACCTACCTCACAGGGTGTTTGTTGTGAGCGGGGGAAGGGAAAGGAGTTTGTAAGCCTCTTTGAGTCTTTTTACAGGAAAGAAAGGGGGGATATAAATCCAACTCTTCTTCTTCTTCAGTTTGATTTAAAACCCCACCCTTCCCAGTGAAAGTCAGGCCCAGGATGGCTAACACACATATTTAAAATACAACAAAACAAAAACAATAAATATGCAATGAAAACATTCCCAATAAGATTAATCATGGAGATTTAGACAGCAGTTTTAAAACCAGCGGTGTAACAAACAGAGGCAGTGGAAGAGTTCGGCAGTCATCAACAGAGTGGTGGCCCAGCCGGATTCAGAAGGATGAAGTGGTTCTCATTAGCTCCAACAGCACTTGTAATTAAGGAATGCCTTGTTTTCTGTTTAATTTTAATTTGGTGTTACATGGGATTATTTAACAACCAACATCCACCCTCTATCAAGTATGACATTTCCACAGCAATGTTTCAAAAGCAGACCAATTTCTCAAATTGTTTTCTTCAGAACAATAAATGAGTGGGTGGGTGGGTGGCAGAGGGCGGAAAGAGCCATAAAGATTCAATTGTCTTTGGAGATTAATTAAATTTGGAAAGCGAGTTAATTTTTTAAACTGTACACCAAAGTTATAGTCAATCCTCCTTTGTAGAAGGAAAAAAAGAGAAAAAGACACCGAACACATCCGCGTGCAGCAGCACATATGCCCCGGAGAGAGAGACCGAGACATGGCCAGAGGTAAATAAGTGCTAAGAAAATTGGATCCACAAAAAATTAGGTCACACGGTTTAATAGCATCTTCTGTGAACATCTGGCTTTGACTGCATCCTTGCAAAGAGCAATGAAATCCTATGGCGAACAATATGCTTGTTCTGGATTTGCATTCTCCCACACTGATATTTCAGCCTTAAAAACTTGCACTGTACTTAATCCCGAAGATTTCCTACAACCGCAACAAACATGAAAAACAAAAGAGACAAGGAAGGGGGAGAAACAGGACTCGTTTTCGCTAGAAGCCTTCTGTAGCACAGGGTGGGTGTAACGGCTTATTACAACCACAGCATCCTGATGAGGAATGGAAAACAACACAAACCACAAACTTATACTGACCTCTGGTGAGCATTTGGTGTATGTGACATTAAAAGGGGGGAACATCACACAGTAGAATATGGACTAGCATTTTCAGACTGACTATAGCATAAAGAATCTTCTTACAACAAATGGAAGATTCACAAGATGCAGGATTTTAAAAGGCATTTCTCCTCTGGTTAAAGATGCTTATGAATGGCAGGCACATCCCCAGAAAGGGCTCTCTATATTTAAGAATTCCAAGAGATTCAGGAAAGCACCTGACCAGAAATGTGTGAAACAACAAACAGCCTTCCATCATATTGTGGGAACAACAAAAATGAGACACTCTGGCATTTACCTCAAAATTATTTATATATAAAAAACTATCTGGAACACTCCTAGAAAAGAACGATAGTGTGAATGTGAAACTTAATTGCACTTGTTGCCGGCCAATATTGATTTATATTGATGTATTAGATATTGTATGGATTTAGCTGATGCCTGAATTGTCTGTTAATGCTGCTGTTTCTGTTCTTATAACTTGTATCGCCTGAAATGCTTAGTCGCCATCTGAAATCGGTTCTATTTAGAAGAAGAAGAAGAAGAGTTTGGATTTATATCCCCCCTTTCTCTCCTGCAGGAGACTTAAAGGGGCTTACAATCTCCTTGCCCTTCCCCCCTCACAACAAACACCCTGTGAGGTGGGTGGGGCTGAGAGAGCTCCGAGAAGCTGTGACTAGCCCAAGGTCACCTAGCTGGCGTGTGTGGGAGTGCACAGGCTAATCTGAATTCCCCAGATAAGCCTCCACAGCTCAGGCGGCAGAGTGGAGAATCAAACCCGGTTCCTCCAGATTAGATACACGAGCTCTTAACCTCCTACGCCACTGCTGCTCCTTATGTATTTTATTACTGTTACTGATTGTTAGTACTGTTACTGATTGTTATTGATATATTGTTGAAATGTATTGTTTATCATGTCGTTAGCCGCTCTGAGCCCTTTGGGGATAGGGCGGGGTACAAATATAATTGAAATTTTAAAAAAATGAATGCCTATTTGCCTTTACAGCTTATCCTTTGCAAGCCTTGTGCTCCCGGTATCCCTTGTGGGAAGCCGCAAAGACACCACAATTGAAAGCTGCCCCTTGGTGAGTCACAGTGCTGCAAAACTGCTGTAAAGATGCCAGAAATCAGCATCACAGAAGATACAATAAAATGCAACCTAGTTTTGAAAGACACCCAGCAGCTCAGGCAGCACTGAGCGAGATCGATTCCAAGGCATTAGCAAGGGGAAAAACAACAACAAACAGGAGTGGTCTCATGGCAACTTTAAAGACTAACACAACTTGTAAGGGCCTGTAAGGCAGAGTTGTTCCGCCAGGCATTCGGTTGAGGCCCGGAAACTGAATTGCACTTGTTGCCAGTCCAGATCCTAGATCCCTACTGCTTTAAATGTTGACTGTCGCCGGCCTCATTTTAACTTTGATGTGAAATTAAGCTTTTGGTTGATTTTAATTCAAATGTATTTAAACTACATTAGATCAGATTTTAAGTACTATAACTGTTTTAAATTGTTTTAACTAGATCGGATTTAACTGCTATAATTGTTTTAAAGTGTTTTAAATTGTTTTGAGTGTTTTAGCTGTTTTAAGTGTTTTTATTAAAATTATTTGTTATTTATTACTGTAAGCCGCTCTGAGCCCTTGTGGGGGGTATGGGGGGTGAGCGGTGCACAAATAGAATTAAATGAATAAATAAATAAGTAACCTTTATTCCAGCATTAGCTTTCATTGACTAGAGTCCATTACTCTAGTGCAGCAGTGGTGTAGTGGTTAAGAGCAGGTGTACTTTAATCTGGAGGTAACCAGGTTTGATTCCCTGCTCTGCCGCCTGAGCTGTGGAGGCTTATCTGAGGAATTCAGATTAGCCTGTACACTCCCACACACGCCAGCTGGGTGACCTTGGGCTAGTCACAGTTCTTCGGAGCTCTCTCAGCCCCACCTACCTCACAGGGTGTTTGTTGTGAGGGGGGAAGGGAAAGGAGTTTGTAAGCCCCTTTGAGTCTCCTTACAGGAGAGAAAGGGGGATATAAATCCAATTCTTCTTCTTCTTGAAGTAATGTTCTCAGACTGGGGTGCCTCTGCCTAGGTCTGTTCTGAATTATTTCTTGCTCACTGTGTTGAAGGAGTGGGCCCTAATCTGAAAAAGCTTTTGTCTGTCTTGAAGGTTGCACAAGCCTTCAGTTGGCTTGGTTTTTTCCAGAGAAGACAAATTTTTACTAAATCTTTCTCCTCCACCTGGGTGGGACGATTGTTCACAAAAGCTATGTGCAAAGGAGGAGAGAACGTATGATTCGTTCACCTGTCCAAAAGGATCCACAGATGCTTTATCTCTTTTGCATTTAATCACCACCTAGAGATAGGTGGAAAATTGACACAGTTGTGGTCCATCTACAAAATGTAAATTGCAAGCACATGACGCCTGAATGTTCAATGTCCACCATCACAATGTGTCTTAGTTTGGAGAGGAGACGTCTGAGAGGGGATATGATTGAAGTCTATAAAATTATGCATGGGGTAGAAAATGTTGACAGAGAGAAATTTTTCTCTCTTTCTCACAATACTAGAACCAGGGGGCATACATTGAAAATGCTGGGGGGAAGAATTAGGACTAATAAAAGGAAACACTTCTTCACACAACGTGTGATTGGTGTTTGGAATATGCTGCCACAGGAGGTGGTGATGGCCACTAACCTGGATAGCTTTAAAAGGGGCTTGGACAGATTTATGGAGGAGAAGTCGATTTATGGCTACCAATCTTGATCCTCTTTGATCTGAGATTGCAAATGCCTTAACAGACCAGGTGATCGGGAGCAACAGCCGCAGAAGGCCATTGCGTTCACATCCTGCATGTGAGCTCCCTAAGGCACCTGGTGGGCCACTGCAAGTAGCAGAGAGCTAGACTAGATGGACTCTGGTCTGATCCAACTGGCTTGTTCTTATGTTCTTATGTCTGAAAAAGTACACTGCTGTGATATTAAACATCTTTTTTGCTTACGAAATGAGTGGAAGGCAAGAGTTCTAAACAAAGCTTGCCTTTATTTCTACTGTTTATGTTTTCAGCTGAGACAAACATACAGAAAGGGAGTTCATTGTACATTGTTTATTCTGAGCTATTTCTAAAGAATATATATGAAGTAAATTGCTGTACACAAAAAGAGTCCACTTTAACCAGCAATTTTGGGAAAGCCAGCTGAGTTCAATTATCTTGTCTGGATCAACAGCGACTGTGGTTGGTTCAAAATATTGTGGAAGAGCACGAAGCTGAGCATTTTGGGAGTGAACACGCAACACCTTCCTCTCCCGATACAACAGAGCTAGGGACCTCTTTCACATAAGGTCCATCCTGCTGCTCCAGCACAGGAACTGGATTGTGGCAATAATCTTTAAACGCCTCCTGACAAGCCACAGCTGAATGGCAGCAAAAATAGCATGACCACAGTAATAAGGCGGTTATGCTTCTCCAGACTGTACCATATCAGATGACAGGTGGTGTTGGGACGGGGGAAAATCGCATATGTCAGTGGTAGAGGCAGAACATGCCATCAAGTCACAGCTGACATATGGCAACGCCGTAGGGTTTTCAAGGCAATAGACGTTCAGAGGTGGTTTGCCATTGCCTGCCTCTGCACAGCAGTCTAGGACCGTGGTGGCGAACCTTTGGCACTCCAGATGTTATGGATTACAATTCCCATCAGCCCCTGCCAGCATGGCCAATTGGCAGGGGCTGATGGGAATTGTAGTCAATAACATCTGGAGTGCCAAAGGTTCACCACCACTGGTCTAGGAACTCCTTGGTGGTGTCTCATCAAAACACTTATTAGGGTTAACCCTGCTTAGGGGCTGACCGAAGCTCACATGTACTCCTCTACAAATACATGCCTTCTCCGTTGTGGCCCCCTCTTAATGAATGGCAGGCTGTCTGGGGGAGGTCAGTAAGGGCCCCATTCTCCTGGCTTTCTGCAAACCACGCAAAATTGATTTATTCATGAGGGCTTTTCTACACAGAAAATAGATTTGCATTATACTATATGATTTACAAAGTTACTCAGAAAAAATATTAGGGACTATGGTGTAGATTACTGGGTTCAGCTGGTTTTAACTGGGATCCTACTATGGGGCTTGGCATAGCTTAATATGCCAAGCTAATATTTATACTTTGCTTCAGTTCTGGTTTTAGGCTTCTGGTTGGTTCTACAATTTTAACTGTATTGCATTGTTTACTGAATGTCGCATCCATTGATTATATTGACTCATTCTGTGTAATACACCTTGAGTCCAAGGAGAGGTGTAGCTGGGCCAGACTGTGCCCAGTGCGCACTCTGTGTTTTCTGCCCTGCCCCCGCCCTCATATTGCCCCCACCCCCAAACGTACCTTAGTTCAGCCTGGAAAAGCAGCCTGTTCCCTTCAGAATGAAAACAGTTGGGTAGGAACTACACTTCCCATGAGACCTTGGGGCTTGCAAGGTTTCCTGGGAAGTGTAGTTCCCACCAGGCCATTTTTAGCCTGAAGGGAACAGGCCGCTTCTCCAGCCTGCGCTGTTTCAATAAGGTAAGTGTGGGGAAAGGGAGCACTGCGGGGACGAGGGAGTGGGGTTTCGCGGGGGTGATCCCCCGTCCCCCTGGTGCACTCCCGTCCCCCTGGTAGCTCCACCTCTGAGTCCAAGTGAGAAAGGAAAACCATAAATAACGTAAGCAAAACATTTAAAAACGACCAGGTGCACAGCACGCTAGTTTTGTGGATGTAAAGGATACCCGTGCCTGCTTCCCTAACATATGTGAAAAAGTTCTAAAGCATTACTGCCCCTTCCCCAAAGTCTGAAATAGGACAGTCTAATAAAACCGTACCAAAACTGACTGGGCTAAGTATGCATTCTCATTCCTAAGCAAAAGACTTCAGGTTCTCACACTGGAAATATAAAACTTATGGCATAAAAAGACAGAAATATTTTGTAGTGGACAAGGCCTTGGAGTTGGGAGGCATCAAGCCAATTTTTTTCTGAAAGACTGCACATCAAAGAAAAGCTTCTTGCAAGTGGTTTTGGAAAATATTTTCAATATATTTTCCAAGTGAAGTTCAACTCACATGGATTGATCTCTGAGAGTGAAGACAGGCAAATGTGGTCGTTTGAAGTTTTAAATATGCAATTGCTACATTCCAAAGTGTGTTATAAGGCAAGTCGATCTGTATTCCAACATTATCATCCAGGATATATATCTGCCTTATTCCTAAATTCTTATTGCCATAGATAGCATTCACCAAGCACAGTCAGGCATGCCCTTAAAGAAAGGATTCCAAATTCAAGCTATACGCTGGTAATTTGAAACTATCTCCATAATCATCAGAAATCATTTTAAAGATGCAATTCAGTCCTGAACTTTCATTCCTTAATTTATTTCATGTGTCCAAATATATTTCCCCACTGCATTTTAAAATTAAACTATTTCGTTTTCATCTCCACACCCGAAGGCTTTCATTGCACATTAGAACATATTTTAATATATTTAGATGATACCCATGCTGGAGAACATTATTTCACGTGGAAAATGATCATTAATATGGCTTCATACCTCAGACAGTACAGCAGCAATTTGGTAATAAAACACAGTACTATTATTATCTCCCTAATAACGCAGAAGTATTTTAATCCTAAGGACTTAAACATATTATGAAATATCACTGGGGATACAAATATATAGGTCATTATTTACATAGGAATATATCCCCATGCCTTGTATGCCCCGTTCCGTAATTGCCGGCTCCTAACATAATTAATTTTTCCCTTCCAAATTGTCCTGAATGTTTTGACAGTGGAAGGGGACCTTGTAAAACAATAACGTTGCCCGCATAAATCTTTTTGCTGTCAGAATAACTTTTTTTAAACAAGGTTTTAGAAAAATAAATGGGTTTAAGGGGCTTCGGCAACTGCTTGAAATGACAATGCAATATCCTGGGTTTATGTTTAAGAAACAAAATAAGGGCAAACCACAAACTCAGCAAATGTCACATAAAACAAAAATATTTTCTCAAATGAAATTCTACTCCTCTAAGTTAGGGGCGCCAGCATTTTTGGAGAAAGAGTCTTATTAAGTCAGTTAGTGCAGTTCACTTAATAAAAGCAAAGGGTCTTCAAAAGTTCAGTGCAATGTTTTAGACCCCAAGGGCTTCCCCTCACCCCATTGCCCCCAATGAAGTGGTTGAAAAATGAAACTTCTAATGATTTGTACTTGTTTTATGCCAAGTGTGATAGCAGTTATTTGTTGCATCTAATATGAGCAATTCTGGCTTCTTCCAATAAAGTCAGGTTGCCATACATTTAGGGGGTGGCAGGGTTATCCTTGTTTTTCCCTTGCAACAGTTTCATGCAAATAGATTCAGATGAGAAAGCACGACCGGTACAACCAGGCCAAGCGAGGGCAGGTCACTCAGGATCAAACCCAGCATCCTTGGCAGCTTCATGTGGTATAGCCACTAAACTAGCATCAGTAACATTAACAACAGAATAACAGACCCACACAAGTAAAAACAGCTGTATTCAAGACCAGTAGCACCTTGCATACCAACAAGATTTTCAGGGTATGCGCATTCAAGAGTCAAAGTCCCTTCAACAGATACTGGAGATGGTGTGGAAAACTTTGGATCTTCTGGATGCATGCAGACAGCTCGACCACTGAGTTGCATCCTAAATATTCAGGACCTGATGAAGGGAGCTTTAACTCATAAAAGCATTTACAGTGGAACCTCGGTTTTCGTCAATAATCCGTTCAGAAACATCCGACGAAAACCAAAACCGATGAAACCTGAGGCTACGCTGTTGGAGCAGGAGAAACGCAGAAGACGCAGGGATTTTGCGCAAAAGTCGCAGTGGATCCGAGGCAAAAACCGAGGCAAAAAACAGCCGAAAAGAAACAACGAAAACCAAAATCGACGAAAACCGATGTCGTCAATAACCGAGGTTCCACGGTACCCCCAGAAATGCGTTCACCTCTAATGTGATGCTGAACTCAAATATAGCTGTTCTAGTGCAGGCCACTATGGCTACCCCCTAAAACGAGGTAAAAAAATAAATGCTTTCATAAGCTGAAAACTAAGAGAGCCTCAGGAATACCTGTCTTGATTCAGTTTCTGCAAGGCTATAAAATGGCATCGGCAATTTTAAATCCTTAGTAGTATTTATGTGTTGCTTTGTTTTGATGTAAATGGGTTATGGCTGTCTGAAAATCCTGGGGTACTCTATGCCATCATCTATCTCTCATTCATACATACACTTTCCAAACTAGGTCCTCCATACGTAGCACAACCCTAGTAAAATGCATGCAATGTCATCTGCTGGACCTCAGCCACCACCGTTGTGGCATATCATTGCTTTGGGGTCTGCTGATGTCATGGTAGTGGAGAAATCCACAGCCCTATTTGGATTCAAATAGGTTATTATTTATTTAGAGCACAGGTGTCAAACTCGTGGCCCTCCAGATGTTATGGACTACAGTCCCCATCATCCCCTGCCAGCATCATGCTGGCAGGGGATGATGGGAACTGTAGTCCATAACATCTGGAGGAGCGCAAGTTTGACACCTGTGATTTAGAGCGTTGATCAGCTATCTTCCTACCTTGTAGAACTCAAGGTGGCTCACACTATAATTATAATGGAACGAGCAAAGGGTTGGTGGGCAAACTGCATATCTCCTGCAAGGCACCACAAACTGGAAAGGCAGATCGCGTCATGCGCTAAGTGCAAAAACTGAAATCAAAACGTTTTTATTACTCTGTGCATTTTTCTCACTCAGAGTATGGAGCAAAACAAACCATCACCACCAACTGTTCACACCTTGGAGCCAACAGCAGTAGCAGACAAACGAGTAGCGAGCATTGGTAAACACCCTTAAGCAGAAAGCAGTGAATCAGCGACAAGGCTCAGAGCAAAATCTTAGATGCCTCGTCTTGAGTTATCGGTCCATTCAGGATATGCATCTTCCGGCTCAGTGGTAGCTGCACTCAGCCAAGTTACTGCTCAAAACCATGCCCCACCCCCCACAATTCGCTATCCTTTTTGAAGCCTGGAAATTGGTACCGCTGAAGTGAGAGAACAGACGGCTGCACGGGCAGAACGGATTAGCAGAGGCTATACGTTTCACACAGTCATGCTCCAGATAACCATGAAACGAAGTCTCTAACTCAAGGACAGCATCCCAAGCTGCACAGCAAACTGCTTTTGAGGCAGACAGACATTTCAAAGCAGATTATGATTGTTGGGAGAGGGGGCTGAAGTAAAATCTCAAAAGTCCTTGGAGGGGGCATGAACTCCTTCCATGCCTGGGCCCCATCAATAAATTCCTCTCAAACGCAAAATAATGAAATGTACAGATATAGGATGGGTGACACCTGGCTGGACAACAGTACATGTGAAAGGGATCTGGGAATCTTGGTAGATCACAAACTGAACATGAGTCAGAAGTGTGACGCAGCAGCCCAGAAAGCCAATATGAATCTGGGCTGCATCAACAGGAGGATAGTGTCTAGATCGAGGGACATAACAGTACCCCTCCATTCTTACCCTGGAATACTGTGTCCAGTTCTGTGCACCACAATTCTGGAAAAATATTAACAAGCTTGAAGGGGTCCAGAAGAGGGCAACCACAATGGTAAAAAGTATGTATTCCATGACCTATATGAGGAGTGTCTTAGGGAACTAGGAATGTTTAGTCTGGAGAAGAAAAGGTAAGGAGTGACATGATAGCCATGTTTAAATATTTGAAGTGGTGTCATGTTGAAGAAAGAGCAAGCATTTTCCGCTGCTCCAGAGACCAGGACAAGGAGTAATGGATTCAAAGCACAGGAAAAGAGATTACACCTAAACTTTAGGAAGAACTTCCTGATGGAAAGAGCTGTTTGACAGTAGAATACAGTGCCTCGGAATGCAGCAGAGTCTACTTCTTTGGAGATTTTTTAAAAGAGCCGTTTATCAAGGATGCTTCGACTGTGTATTCCTGTATTGCAGGAGGTTGGACTAGATCAGGGGTCTGCAACCCGCGGCTCTTCAGATGTTCATGGACTAAAAATCCCATCAGCCCCTGCCAGCATAGCCAATTGGCCATGCTGGCAGGGGCTGGTGGGATTTTTAGTCCATGAACATCTGGAGAGCCTCAGGTTGCAGACCCCTGGACTAGATGGCTCTTGTGGTCTCTTCCGATGATTCTATGAACCTGCTTCCAAATGTGAGGCTGTTCGATAGCATTTAGGAGAACACGCCACTACTTTCATGATGAGCGAGCAAAGAAGCAAAAGGTTACCCGCAAATCCAAATACGGGGAAACAGGATCCTGAGATTTGGGTTGACTCAGCCGTGCTTTTTAAAGATTTGTCATCTTAGTGCTGCTTCACAACAAAAGAGGCTGACAGAAGCTCACATATGAGCTTCTAATAAAAAGATTTGGATCGGAGGTATTTAGTCAGGCGTCTGGGCTATTTGAATTGCTGCTCTACCTCCACAGAGCGGGGATGAGGGAAATTTACCAAGCACAGAACTTAAGCCTAGGTTTTGAACGCTTAGGGCTTTGGGAGATTTAATGTTCATTACGCTGTCGCTTTATATATTTATTTCCTGCTTTGCTATAACCTGCAGCATCAGCACTTTTGCCAGGGAGTTCTGAAAGCACTGCAACAATCACCCGTTTCAAAAGAAATCAGTCTTAATGATGCATGAAGTCTTCATTGTCCACAGTGCAGAACGCTAAATGGATGTTTCCATCAAAAAAACAAGCAAACTTCTTCGCATTCTTAACATCATGTTCTTTACGTTATATGTAGAATTTGCAAAGTACAGCAGTGGTCCTACTTCAAAAACCCCAAAAACTTAAAATATTGAGAGCGGTGCTATTTTTTTGACTCCTAAACAGAAAAACACTAATTTGAAGGGAATGTTAAAATGTTCGGTGTGTGGGTGAAAAGCGTTTCAAGCAGATGAATGCAAGAGGTGGAAAGGAAGATCCACCCATTTTCAAAGGTTGGATTTAATGGTTCATGCAGCTTCATGTACAATACCATGATTCTAGGTCCATGGTGGCGAACCTTTGGCACTCCAGATGTTATGGACTACAATTCCCATCAGCCCCTGCCAATTGGCCATGCTGGCAGGGACTGATGGGAATTGTAGTCCATGACATCTGGAGTGCCAAAGGTTTGCCACCACTGTTCTAGGTTAAACCAAAGGCAGCCAGTATGGGATAATGGTTAAGAGAGTGGATGCTAATCTGGAGAACTGGATTTGATTCCTCACTCCTCCACATGAAGCCTGCTGGGTGGCTTTGGGCTAGTTACCGTTCTCTCAAAACTTTCTCGCCCCACGGAGAGGTCACCTCTGAACATCCCTAGCCTTGAAAATCGGGGTCACCATAAATCAGCCAGGAGACACTTTTAAGGTGTCATGAAACCAATTTGCTCCACCCATTTGATTCTTATTGTGGCTATACTGGGGTCACACCTGAAGCCACCTGCACAGTGTAATTTGAATATCATAGGATAAAACGCAGAATGGTATAAACTGCAACTCAGAGATTATCCTTGATCTCAGATTGCAAATGCCTTAGCAGACCAGGTGCTTGGGAGCAGCAGCAGCAGAAGGCCATTGCTTTCACATCCTGCACATGAGCTCCCAAAGGCACCTGGTGGGCTACTGCAAGTAGCAGAGTGCTGGACTAGATGGACTCTGGTCTGATCCAGCAGGCTAGTTCTTATGTTCTTATTATCTGTTCAGATGTAGCACACCACATATATCTTCCAGGACTTGATCCAGAGGTGTTCCTCCCATTGGGCAAAGTGGGCAGTTGCCCTGGGCGCAGCCCTGTGGGGGGCGCAGGTTTGTTTGTGGGATTTTTTGTATTTTCAGTGTTTTTCCATTTTTGGCCTGCAGAGGGCGCAGTTTTTAGGCTAACAGCACCAAAATTTCAGGGATGTTTTGGGAGACTCTCCTAATGCTATCACCCAGGTTTGGTGAGGTTTGGTTCAGGGAGTCCAAAGTTATGGACTCCCAAAGGGGGTGCCCCATCCCCCATTGTTTACAATGGGAGCTAATAGGAGATGAGGCTACACCTTTGAGGGTTGATAACTTTGGACCCCCTGAACCAAACTTCACCAAACCTGGGAGGTATCATCAGGAGAATATTTTACTGATACCACCCAGGTTTTGTGAAGTTTGGTCCAGGGGGTCCAAAGCTATGGACTCCCAAAGGGGGTGCCCCATCATCCATTGTTTCCAATGGGAGCTAACAGAAGATGGGTGCTACACCTTTGAGGGTCCATAACTTTGGACCCCCTGAACCAAACTTCACCAAACCTGGGTGGTATCATTAGGGGAGTCTCCTAAAGATACCCTGAAAGTTTGGTGCTTCTAGCTTAACAATTGCACCCTGCCAGCAGGCACCTCCCAAATTTCCCCAGATTTTCCTTTTAAATCCCCCCCGCCTTTGACATGGCTTTAAAGGAAGAATCTGAGGTCCCCAGTTTAAACATTGCAAGTGATGATGTTTCAGGGTGGGGGAGAATCAACCCCAAAATAGCATCACTTCCAATGTTGTTTAAACTGGGAAACCCAAATTCTCCCTTTAAGGTAGATTTAAAAGGAGAATCTGGGCTCCCTAGTTTAAACACCATTGAAAATGATGCTGTTTGGGGGTGGATTCCAGCATCACTTGTTTAAACTAAGGAGCCCAGATTCTCCTTTGAAACATTGAAAGTGATGCTGTTTCCCCCAATTGGGGGTACTGGATACAACACCATAAAATGTTTTCATAGCAGTAATAAAACATTTTGAAAGCATTTTGAAAATGTTTTTAAAAAATTATTTCTGCTGTGTGGCATGGCTTATTGCTGTGCTCAGATTTGTGAGTTGGGGCATGTTCTATAATGTGATGGTGACTTTGAAACAACCTTGTGTAAAAAATCATTGCTTGGTCACAGTGGGGGAGTGTGGCTGCCCATGGGGGGCGGCAAACTCCAGTTTGCCTAGATACGCCACTGGGCGTAGCTACAAAGGGGGGGGGTGCGCGTTGCATTGGGCACGCGCCTGGGGGGCAACAAACTCAGGTTTTGCCCAGGGCTCCAGTTTGCCTAGTTACGCCACTGACTTGATCATTCCAGGATATAGACAGAGAAGTCACATGCTGGAGAGTTCTGAAATGTCCGGGGGGGGGGGGGCACACACACTTCCTGCCTGCAGAAAACCAGCCTGAACAAAAGTGATATACTTGCTCTATTTGGAGAGAGGTGGCACTTGAGGAAACATTCAGTCACAGAATCCTCAACCTGCTTTCTGAAATGATAAAGCCTCAAAGGACTTTACTGACAGGTTTGCCTGGATTTTGTAGCTCGACTCCGTCTAATGTCACTATTTCTTTTTCCCATTACAAACAACTCTTCTGAAGTTATTCCTCTGACAACCTGTTACCCTTACAGGAATGCCTGCTTGCTCAGGGTCTGAACTAGAAATAAATGGGAGAAACCAGGTTTGGGAAATTGAGATTATATAGCTAACCATATTAGAAAACTCAAAATAAACCTAAGCACAACCTAACGTCAGGTTTCTTTCCTGAGATAACTGGAAAAAAGAGAAAAAAGGCTCAAAACTCCCCTGCTTCTGCACGAAGAGACTAGGAAATGAGAAAATCCTCCCTGCTCAGAGCCACGCTTGGCTTTCAAGTTACCTTTGTGAAATAAGTTCACGTCTCCCCGCCAACGACTATCAAATATTCAGGTATTTCATATTCCTCATTATAAGCCTGAACTCTGAGTGTGTGATTCTGACTTAGCGACTGGTACTCCCAAAGCACTTTGAATATGATATCAAAAGGAAAAATAGATGAGAACGCCATCCACTTTGCTGGTAAATAAAGAAGCCTGTGCGCCATTCTCACGAGGTAGCTCACTGCCAGGCCTTTCACGGCAACCTCTAAAATGCTGCGTGCTGGAAGAATCAAAGGGAGAGGGGAGGAACAGACAAGTGCCACGTCCAGAGAGACCTGACAACCGGGACGGCCCAGGCATTTGGCACTCTAACAGCGTAACAGCAGCCCGGAGGCGCGTGCCAAAGAGCTGTGTTGCTCAAAAGCGGCACCGCCTCTGCAGAAGAGCATCTGGGTTGTGTAGCTGCCATGTTAGCAGCAGGAAGAAGGAAAGAGACGCACTTGATCTTGGAACAAAGCCAGAATTAAGCATGCACTGTGTCCTTTAAGTGAAGGTGCCTATTGCTCAGGCCAGACATGACACCCCCTCCCTCCCCACCCCCCCACCCCCGACAATACCAGATGTACTTGATTGGTGTGGATATGCAGAACAGAAGAAAAACATTCTACTTATGTGAAAGGAATAAGATTGCCATGGTCTTCTTCCATTTCTGTATTATGTCTAACTACAGTTGGCTTCTCATGCAAGGGCTGTACCTTCAGACTTTGCTAGTGAAAGGAATAAGTCTCGTAATTGAACCACTGTAAACCACATATTTCTCAGCACAGAAATATTCTCACTTTAAAGTGCCACACAGCAATAATCATGTATGATTAACCACCTGCAACCCAGCATGTTCTGGGAATAAGTCACATTTCTCTCACTCAAACCTCACAGAATCTGCATACCAAGAGCCTACCAACTGCATACTAGGAAGATGCGCTGCCTGCAATCTTCCTGAATTTCAGCAGCTGCCTCATGCCTCTCAAAACAGGTAGTAGGGGTCCCTACCTTCCCAGCTTTCATGCAAGGGTACAAAACAAAACTGTTCTGGATAACTTTCAGGGCAGTCTGAAAAATATCTGCTGGGAGAGGGCATGAAGTGTTTCATATTGACTTTAATGGTTTTTTTCTATCTGTTGCGATAAATGCTTGGTTCATAAAATTATTTTTCACATTGTTGCTACTTGCCTTGGGTCTTGAGATGCTCAGGGCATATAACTATTTCCAATAAGTAAATGAGCAGAGTCACCAAGTTGTCTGAGAGGGGCAAGGACGTTTCACTTGCACACACAGCCTCTGAAATTGTCAAGATTCAAGTTCAGTAACACCTTAAAGACCAAGAAGATTTCAAGAGTACAGACTGTCAATCTGCACACAACTCTTGATTGCTCTTGGCCCAAACCCTTGGCACTCAGAACAAAGACATACATGATGTGTCTGGCTGGAATATTTTGCTAGCGTTAGAGTGAGTGATGGAACTGTACAAAGCTCGTAATGGGCAAGCTGTTTTGCTGTCAAGTCACAGTGACTTATGGAAACCCCATGGGGGATGGTTTGCCATTGCTTGCCCCTGCGTCACAACCCTAGTGTTTCTTGGAGGTCTCCCATCCAAATATTAGCCAGGGCCAACCCTGATTACTTTCTGAGACCTGATAAGATCAAGCTAGCCTTAAATATTCAGGTCTAGACACAAAATACCTACATTTTTTCAATAAGGTGGTTACCTAATCCAGCCACACATCTTAAAGATATAGAACTTGTGGAAATATCTCTAACTGCAAGGCAAATGAAAGAGAGAAGTCACTGATGCAAACCAAACCCACTACTTTTCAGTGGACAACTTTAATATTGTCTCATTACCAATACTTTGTGAAAGGAATTCAAGACTGCAGTTTAGTAGATGGAACACTAGAGGGAACTATTGGCAGCATGTTTTAATACAGTTCTAACAAAACAGCGGAAGCGCCATTACTTGGGGTAAAACTGAGACAGTGAGAAGGGAACAATTTAATAAATTTCAGCACAGCAAAAGACAAAAGAAAGCTCAACAGTAACGCTGTCTTACTTTAGGAAATCTAAATATATCACCAATAGTCCAAAAAAGACATATTAACAGTGCAATCCTAAAGAGAGGTACTCCAGTTTAAGCCTATTGAAATGAATAGTGTTAGACTGCAGTAACTCTCTGTAGGACTACGCTATAAGTTTCCCAACATAATTTAAATGATCAAAATATATAGATTTTCAGGGGGGGGAATGAAATGTTCACAAAACCTAATTAGTGCACAATATCTTCTACACTAGCATAACATACTGACTCATTTTCTCTAGCCTCCAGTATAAGACAGGAACATATTTCTGATTTAGTCAATATAAAAGGAGCAACGCTAAGTCATTTTTTTCTATGATTGATTTGTACCCAAAATATTGCTTTTGGAACTATAATTAGAGAAGAAGGCATTACCCAATTTTTGAAACATTTTAATTAAAGCTCGGACCCGCTACAGAGTAAGTTTGCATATATATCACATATCCTGCATGGTATAATTATTACCTATCTGACAAAGACGCCACGAAGATTAATCAATGTTTTGCCTCTGTGTGACTAATAATTTTAATCATTATTTTACTAGAATAGGAGCCATCCATCAAAATCAACACAGGTTCTGTTTTTGTGATGCTCCTAACAAAAGGGCACCCCAGGTATTTCCCAACACTTCTTTTAACTGTAATCATCAACCATCTGCTTAGACTGACCTGTTTGCGTCTGTATTTCATTCTTGGGTGGTTTCTTCCATTAATTATGCAAACGCTGGGAGAACGTGCAATAGGAACAACAACAAATCAGTGGGAGAACTCCTGAAATGGCCTAAACAAGTCCCGGCTGCCCTCGCTCGGGTCTGCTTAGGAAGGTCTTGTTAGTGTTGCAGCTTGGCAAACAGATGCCACATAAAAATTGCAAAGCGTACAGAGGTTGCGTGCGCGTGAGTGCCCGATGGGAAATATGCAGCAACACAATCGCTTCCATTCAGCAAAGCAATCCAATTATATAAACACTCTCTTGCATAAATCCGCCATCCTGTTTCTAATGCTGTGCCAATGCCCACAGCCACCTTGATCTTTTCGCTACCAACTGCTCACAGCTTTTGCTACAGACCGCACGACACAACACACTGTGACCGCGGTCAACCCTTTCTTTGGCATTAGATTCTTTTCCCAGGTGATCTCAAAGATTTCAGAGCTTTCTGAATAAGCGAGTCTCGATTGGTGTTTTAATGAACAGAGGATGAGGCGGCTCATGATGTTGAAGGTCATGACCTTGCGTCAAGCTCCTGCACAGGTTGAACTCAAGATGCCTGACTGAACACAGCTGAAATTCAGGTATCGCTTGAGTAGCCCCCGAACACAGGCAATGTAGCAAGCTGAACATGTTCCAAACAGAAGCTTTTTTCAGGCAGGAACAGTCAAAAGAAGCCGTCAGTGGAAACCATGAATGCAGAGAGATCTTGGCACCTTATGGTCCCAAAAACACGTGGAATACTGCAAGGCATACTGCTAAATGAAAAGTAGTAAAACCCTTCCACTGACTACTGATGAGAGCAGCTGCAAGCACTGAGCTCATATGACGAAACCAGGGGTCTGCAACCTGCGGCTCTCCAGATGTTCATGGACTACAATTCCCACCAGCCCCTACCAGCATGGCCAAATGGCAGGACTGATGGGAATTGTAGTCCATGAACATCTGGAGAGCCGCAGGTTGCAAATCCCTGGACTTAACCATGAGGTCCAGGGACCCTTTTAAGGGATCTATCCTTTTAAATGACTGGCTGACTTGCTGCATTACAGTGTTTCAAAGGAACTCAACATGCAGGTATTCCAGGGGAGGTTAATGTGTTGGACTAGGGCAGGGGTCTGCAACCTGCAGCTCTCCAGATGTTCATGGACTACCAATTGGCCATGCTAGCAGGGGCTGATGGGAATTGTAGTCCATAACATCTGAAGTGCCAAAGGTTCGCCACCACTGTACCATATTTATTTGTTTATATTTGTATTTATACCCCACTCTCCCCCAAGGGACTCAGGGCAGCATTAATTCCTTGCCATTCTCAATGAAGGCCAAGTTCGTGATGCTTGCATCCCTTGGGTTCAACTCTTTTTCCCAGTATTGCACAGACTCAAAACTACTCAGTCACCACCTTACACATGGATGTAATGGTCTTCCCAGAACTTGGATGTAATGGTCTTCTCAGCCCACGAAGCACTGCAAAAAGATGAGTTTTCATACTCTAGTTTTGACTCCAGCCACACACTTTTCACCATCAAGGCTTTAGCAGAGTCCCTAAGCTAGAAGAAGCATCCCTTCCAAGACAGATCTTCAAAGGATCCTCCCTTGGTGCACTGTATAGATTCCACCGTTTCATCAACTTAACTTCATCTGTGTTCATGCAAAACCCAATCAAAGAACAATTAATGGAATAATCCATCATTACAGTAATGCCATTATTTGCCTTCTAAGAACATCAACAGTATCCCACAGTATAACACAGGCAGACATCAAGGGGTAATTTTTACTTACTTGTCAGGTCCACAGGACGACACGAATCTTTGCAACCCAAAAAGATTTGCATATAGGTAAGGATTTTTGGCTGTTGAAATCTAAATCAGAGCCCCAAATTTGTTGAAAGTGGGGGCACATCAGAGATTTTGAGAACCGATAGTGAGCACCATGATAAAATGGCTGCCACATGGTGGCAGGGCCAATGAACAAGTGGCTATCATGGTGACTGCGTTCCATCTCAACGTTGCTACTAGTTGTTAGGAGGTTCCAACCCAAGTCTTTCCCTGTCATGGAGGCAACTAGTTTCCAGTGGGTGCCCTCTACAAACCCAACGGTGATTATTCGCAAGCAGTGAAGTCTCTCTTCCTTCAATGAAGGGGCAGACAGACAGGAAGGACCCTATGCTTTGATTAGGAGATGCTTTGAGGACAAGCGTGAGCAGGCACAAAGAAACTCATCAGCGGGCACCACGATGCTACATGTTCTGGATCACTAGTCTAAGTGAATGTAATTTATTAACAAAATTGATGAACAGCATCCTTTTTCTATTCTCAGTCAGTACTGCTTCCTGAATGCTGCCTCCAATACCTACTTGAAATTTTGGGGCTGTAAATTAATTGCAGAAGGCAAGCTGAAACTAGAACTAGAAGATCACATACAAGTAATTCAACTGTCTGCAGTCGCCTTAAGGAGCACAGGGAGGTTCAAGTAAAATGCATAATTGAGCAAGTAATTATCTCTTGTCTGGATGATGGCCATAAGCAAAATCCCACCATTCTCAATTGCACAATATTAAGCAGAAACGTTTATTCTTTGCCTACTAGCTCACACGGTGTCCAGAAGACACTCATCGGGGTTAAATTGATTTCCAAACTATTACAAGAAATAAAAGGGCTTCCAAAATGTTAAAGTTTACTTAAGCGACACACTGTTTTTTCTATTTAAAAAAACAGAACATTATGTGCTCTGGAGGAAAAGACATGTTTCTGAGTAGATATGAACATAGAACAGGTGGAGAAATATATTCTGAACATGGCTTATTATTACACAGGATTAGACCATAAGATTAACTTGTATTTTCTCACAGTGATCACCAGCATTAAGGTTTATAAGCTTGGCAAAGAAATAACTCCTTTGTTTTCAACTTACAAATGCTCACTTTCAGCGCAGGGAAATTGCTGTACTAATGCGACCTACAGTCACCGATAAAAATCAACAGAACCCGTAATAGGTTACTTACACTTTTACATACATCATGAGATGAAACGTTTACTACACCTCAAAAAACAAACGCTTAAACCTCTTCTTTGCACAAGGGAGATGGAATTATTCACAATGGCCGTATTCAGTTCCACAGGAAATGCGCCTTGTGGTGTCTAGACTTGCATGGCATTTTGTTTTTATAAGTTTATAGCTGTGTTTTTCAGGGCACACCTGCATTAGAGCTAGCCAGGAGAGAGGAGGTAGAGGGCATGAGTATGTGTGTAGGCACAGACAAAAGGAAATGGGGAAAAAACCATTCTGAGTTGAGAAAAAGCTAGTTGTAAATGGGGAAAAACATGACCAAGAAATCAGAAAAGTCACCTATAAGTAGTTGATTTCGGTTGGAAAGGGGCCCCCATACTTGCGAGACCGCCTTACCCCTTATGTCCCGAGTCGGCCTCTCCACTCTACAGAGGCTAATTTACTGGTGGTCCCTTGTCCCTCTATGATGCGGCTAGCCTCTACCCGGGCCAGGGCCTATACAGCCCTGGCCCCTGCCTGGTGGAACGCTCTTCCACCAGCTGTCAGAGCCCTGCGGGACCTTTGGGAGTTCCGCAGGGCCTGTAAAACCAAGCTGTTCCACCGGGCTTTTGAGGAGGCTGGCCACTGACTCCGCCCTCTTTGTTGCCCTATGTGCCATCGGCTTATTTGAACATCTGCCAGTCCCCTCCTGGGGTTTCGTACCAGATGTCATCTGTTTTAACTGTTTAATTGTCTAACTACGGACAGGTTATTGTTGCTACTGCTACTGTTTTATCATATTTATTGTTTTAATTGGGATTATTCGATTTTTTAACTTGTATTGTATTATGTTTGATTGGTGTGTGAACCGCCCTGAGCCCTTCAGGGGTAGGGCGGTCTATTAAATCGAATTAATAATAATAATAATAATAATAATAATAATAATAATAATAATAATAATAATAATAATAATAATAATATCTTGAACTTATCCATGTGATATTGCATTCTAATTACAGAAACTTCATGGGCTTTTCAAGGCAAGATTGTCTGCTTCTGCATTGTGACCCTGGACTTCTATGGAAGTTTCTCAACCAATTACTGACCAGGGCCAACCATGCTTAGCTTCCCAGATCTGATTATTGGGCTAGCCCAGGTTATCCAGGTCTGGCAAAAGCAGATTTACCCCTCTGCAAATGCTTACCTGACAGAGGGATGCTGTTCCCATGCAAATCCGTCCTATGTGACTCCTGCTGTTTAAGAGAGGGTCACCACTCACAAAAGTGCATGGACGAGTACAGTTCTAACTTCCCTGAATGTTCTCTATGAATGCATTCATCTTTGACAAATGGCTGGTCACAGCTACACTCGCATACATAAGTTCTTGCTGAAAACATCTGTAGGGAGAGAGAATAGGTGCCTCCAGAAGCAGATGTGAACAGCACGAAATAGCCAAAAAGATCGGTGCAGTCACATCTGGCCACAGCAAAACTAGACAACCAACAAATTTCTGGACACATTACTTAAGTATAACACTGTTCACTGGTTAGACAGGAATGGAGCACTGAGATTTTGTAAATTTGGCAGTGGAAAATGCTGTTGAATGTATGAAAGGTAACTTTGACATAATTCTTCATTCAACCATTATGAAAAAGGATTTGAGCACCTGCAATACCAGCCCCAATTTAGCCATTAACATATTTTGTCCCATTTGATGACTGGAAGAATTGATGTTTATGTCATTTAATGTCATTTTAAGGAGAGCTCAGCGGCATACCTGAATAGGATGGCCACTGGGGCCACCTCTGCCTAAAACTGCCCCATTCACAGATTGAGCCAGGTGGGTGGGAGCACAGGAGGAGGTGGTAAGGGGAAAGGGGCAGCCAAATGCACCCCCCACATACGCTCACGAGTGGTGCCTGGGGCTTTGGCCTTCTCTGTCCCCACAAGGACTGAGAGAGCACTCCCCAAATATTAGTATTTTGCTACTATGAAGACTATGATTCTTTTCTACTCGGAGCCAAATTCCTATTCTGAAAAGTTGCCTTATATTAGCAATGATACTGAACTTTGCAAGTTGGCTGGTTCAATTTATATAACTCCATCTCTTCTCCCTTGGGAGAAACTAACCTGTGCTGCGTTACTTCCACACCCTTTTCCTCACCCATTAAAACTAATGCAACATGGTTTTTGAACCAATTCTGTATAAATTGCGTAGAAACTGGGTGTACACAAAAATGGCATAAAAGAAAGAAAAGAAGCACCAACAGGGGTCTGCTACCTGCGGCTCTCCAGATGTTCATGGACTACAATTCCCATCAGCCCCTGTCAGCAATTGTCCATGCTGGCAGGGGCTGATTGGATTTGTAGTCCATGAATATCTGGAGAGCTGCAGGTTGTGGACCCCTGCACCAAAAGAATAGAAACTGGAGCAGCCTTTACACATGAAGCCACCTTATACTGAGTCAGATCATTGGTTTGTCAAGATCAGTATCATGGACTTTGGTAGTAGCTTTCCAGGATCTTAGGGAAATATATTCCCCCTTGCCACCAATGTGATCCTTAGAAGCATCCTGAACTAATTGAATGTTTTCTGCCTTGAACGTCCTTCTATAAACCATAAGAAAAATCCCTTATCTTGGTTACAAATGAATCTTTATCAGAGGACTCAGGCATTCAGAGACTAAGGATTAGATCCTAGGGTACCCATCTAAAAGTAGAAGGCACTTCACTCACTCGACGGTTTTTGGGGTACTGGAATCTGCAGGAAGATGTGTGAGATACAAGATCAGTTCTGTGAACTGAGCCAACCTCATGCTCCTTTGGATGGATCCTGAACAATCATCAAGAAAGGCCTAAGATGAATTCAACACATGATGAAGGTAAAAATTAAACTTAATACTACTTGTTCTTTCCTTAATATTGGATGAAAACGTATCTGCATAACGTATTTTTATGAGAACTTTGCAAACATTTTGAGGAAACACATTTTTGCCACTCCGGGAACAGGTTTTCCCACAACGGCATAGAAAACCATGTTCGTAAGTTAATGTATGGTACAGTTACATTATCACAGGATCCCATTCATCAATGTCTACAATATGGTTCCCTGTATCAATTTTCAGCCATCCAGGCTCAAAACGAACAGGTGCAGAAAGCTGATAGAAAGAGACTGATGTCACAGAATTAAATCAGCAGTCCCTGTTATTTTATTCTACGAGATGTGGTAACTGAATCACTGATGCTGAGGTATCATTTGTCAACGTTCTTTGAAAGCTGAAGGCTAAAAAGAGATGTTCTTTACTTGACAGCTTGCTTGGGAAGAAGAGTATGTTAAATTAAAAAGGGAACACTTCAGAAGATACCTTTCACACTGTCAGAAGTGTTATTTATAATGAGTTCCATTTTGATAGGAAAATATCAAAACTCAATCTATTTGCTATCTGCAGCACAACGGAAAGTTTTTGTTTGTTTGTCCTGAATAAAGTAAATTAAGAGGATCAGAGAATGCTCTCTAAACAGTATTAAGTTTTGGGTTCTGCCATGAAAACAAAGAAAAATGTATTCAGTGGGAGAGGGAGGTAGTTTGAGAAGAGAGGCGAACTAAAACATCTGGTTTGCATCAATGCATTACATAGAAAACTACTATAAAGTTTTACCCAACAGAGCAACATGTATATATCTAATAATGACATTTCATTTTAAAGTTTATTTTATTTTAAATTTTAAAATTATTTTATTTTAAAGTTTAAATTTTATTATTTAAAAAGTTTTTCTTTTAAAAAACCCCAACATGGCAGAGGATGCTGGGAGCTCCTCTGGGCCTGGTTACCATGGCAGTAGATGCTGGGAGAGGCTGCAGGCTTGGCCTCAGCAGCAGCAGACACCAGGAGAGGTTCCAGGCCCAGCCACCACAGCAGATCACTCTGGGAACAGCTGCAGCAGATGAAACCAGACGTGGCTCTGGGCTCCAAGGCACTGGACTCCAAGGCACTGGACTCCAAGGCACTGTTGCTGTTGCCACTGGGCTTAAAGTGGAGGGGGGCTGGAGCCACAATGGGGGGTGGGACTCCCCCACCATGTGAGCCTCATGGGCCTCCCACTTGTTAGGTCCATAGTGCTCCCCAAACGGCTAATGATACAGGCATACCAATGTAGATTTTATGTGCATTTGTTAATTGACAGGGGAGAGGGATAATAACAGGTGGTGTTTTGCCAACAGACCCACTATTGAGCCTTTGTGATTTCAAAAATCTAGGGGAGAAAGCAGTATACAGGTTATATCTATTGTCTTCTCATGGTGGCAAAACTTCAAGCAGCACAAAATTGAGCCTCTGTGACTTTTCTTAGATATGGCGATGGTCTGAATGAGGGCTAAAAACTGAAGTTCATCCTAGAAAAGATAAGAGATATCCCTAGTCAAAGACAGAGTCCCCCAGGGCTTGAGGCAGTCTGAGATGGATGAGGCTGCATCTGCCTGAAGGAGAAACTTGGAGATGCAGATCTCCCTACAGCAGTGGTGGTGAGCCTATGGCACTCCAGATGTTCATATGGACTACAATTCCCATCAGCCAATTGGCCATGCTGGCAGGGGCTGATGGGAATTGTAGTCCATATGAACATCTGGAGCGCCATAGGTTTGCCACCACTGCCTTATAGAATGTAGTACTTTTCACCAGCTTTTGCCAGTGTGCCAGTCAGAGCCTTGCCTTCAGTAGCAAGTTTTGGAGACTGCCTGTACACTGATCCCATGAAGAACCTGTCAATGTCATGCACTTGGGCTGCCCTTGAAGACGAGATTGGAAGCTGAGCCTGGAGCACAATGCAAAAGCCAGATTGCCGACAGGGGTTTTCACAAAGAACACGCCACAAGTTGGGTTGGGTCCAGCTGTTCATGCTGATGAGATCACACATCTGTCCACCATTCCTTTCCTCACAGCTTTCAAGACCGGGAATGTTGATCTCCAAAAGTCATGGGATGATGTGGGCTAAATTGTATAGGCTGGGGGCAGAAATAAGAATAGGAAAGAGGGTGATATAACCCTCCTGCTTCTTTGATTGGTAGAGCTGGCACTTGTGCAAGAGAGAAGAGGACAATTATACCCTCTTACTCATTATATTCCCAACTCACGTGGCTATTAGTGACTGTGGGTCCTGTATCTCCAGGAATTAACCTTGCAGGCATCAGAAGGGACAGCCAGAGGAAAGGAATACAAGACAGATCTGCAATACTTGCTCCAATGATTTGCTATACCCAACCCTTCAAAATAAAGGCATATTGTCACTAACTTATTTCTGGACCAGATTGAAGGTTTTGACCCAGAAAGCTGTGAATGGCCTGAGGCCAGAATATGTGAAGGGACTTGACCCTGTCGGACAGGATTCCAGAACAGAGAACAAGTCATACTTGGATTTCTTTTTACATTTTAGACAACTGTTCTACCTTTTCCTAATTGCCACAGGAGGGCTACAATATCGAAATTACACCTGAAAAGAACAAACAGCTGTTTTCAAGAAGGCCACACTACCCTGATCAAAGTGAATGCCAACCCTCTGGACCAGAACCTTAATAAACATCACTGCCAAGTAAACCCATGAACTTGAAGGATGTTCCTCTGTTTAGGACTGTGCTGCAAATGTGCAAAAACTCCGGTAACTGAGTAAATGTACCCACTCAGGTAACAAAATACGAACTGCTTTTAATGCAAAGTCAGAGCAGTTTTCTTCTAGCAGCTATGTAATGATACCTAATGCTGTTGATCTAACACATTTCAGAAACAAAGGACATCATGCT
Organism: Sphaerodactylus townsendi; assembly: GCF_021028975.2. Classification (NCBI taxonomy): domain Eukaryota; kingdom Metazoa; phylum Chordata; class Lepidosauria; order Squamata; family Sphaerodactylidae; genus Sphaerodactylus; species Sphaerodactylus townsendi. The sequence goes on from NC_059435.1 coordinate 62,204,276, forward strand.
GTGACATAATTTCATTCATTATTTACTCACTGAAAATAAGACATCCCCTGAGAATAAGACGTAGTAGAGGTTTTGCTGAAGTGCTAAATATAAAACATTCCCCGAAAGTAAGACGTAGCAAAGTTTTTGTTTGGAAGCATGCCCGTCGAACAGAACACCAGAGCATGCAGCTGTGGAGCGGAAAAATAAGACATCCCCTGAAAATAAGACATAATGCATCTTTGGGAGCAAAAATTAATATAAGACACTGTCTTATTTTCGGAGAAACATGGTACCCTGTCCAGAGGTGTACCAGGGGTAAATGGCGCCCGGAAACAAATTGTCTCCTGCTCCCCAAGCCCCACCCCCGGCCTCAGTGCTTATAAAAGAAGGTCTCCGAGGCCGGGACTGCAGTCTCTTCTGGCCTGCCCAGAGGGGAGGTCAGAAGAGACTGCAGGCTGCCGGCTGGGAGCCCACCCAGCAGGGGGGGAAGGAAGGGAGGGGGAGTCCAGGGCAGGGTTGAGGGCACTTGGAGGCAACAGGAAGTCCTGCTGTCTCATCGTTTTTGCTTTCCTCGGGGTCAAGGCACGTGAAAAGGACAAGACAGCAGGACTTCCTGGTCACGTGGGGAGCCGATTTTGCACCCCCCACGTGACCAGAAGAGTGGCGCCCGGGGACAAGGGGTACCCCTTGTCCCTAGGCAGATACGCCACTGACCCTGTCAAGGGGAACCCAAACGCCTTACAGCTTTTCTTCCCCTTTTAATCACCATAACAGCAGCATTTGGTAGGTTGAATTGGGAATCTGTGACTGGTCTAAGGTCACCCAGCAAGTGGGGATTTGTATCTTGGTCTCTTCCAGGTCCTGATTCAAAACTCTAACCACTACTCCACACTATACCACACTGGAGCTCAGTTAACCACTTCACCACATAGTAGCTCAATTACTCCAAGGTGGCAGTACTACACAGTAACTGCAGGATTTGCTTAAAGATGTCCTTGAATCTGTTAGTTATAAATATAGCTCAAGATATGAAGATATGACAGAGGAGGCACATAGTTGTAAGTTTCCCTTCATCATCTTATGGGGCGAAGAATAGAATCATACCAGAACACAACTAATTTATTTCAGATAAATGCCACAAAAATCCTATAAGTCTTTATAGATAAAAGTTAGTCTATTGGGGGCAAGTCAGTTGCTCTAACGATTACATCTTTCAAAAACACTAGGAGAGAAGAATGGAACTTCCAGATTCAGGTGAAAATTGGGGGGAAAGGCCACATTTACAGTATATTATAGTACTTAACAGTCATAATGGGCCAGATGGAGGAATTTTCCCAAATGTGATTTCCCTGTACATGGCAGTAGCAGCCTTTCCCAAGTCACGAAGTTCCTAAAGTGAAAAGAATCATCCTGATCTTGCAGTCTGGATGATTTAAAGACATCACTGATTAATTCTGAAGATAGTAATTACTTAGTCCTTCTGGGCAGAAATAGTTACTAGAGGCAAACATTCAATGTAGACATCACAAAACTCAAGTCTCCAAAACAAGGTTTGGAAACTGAGAAATATGTTGTGCTGACTGCTATTTGAAAAAGGCGGATGGGAGTTGAGCCACAATCTTTAAAAACTTGCTCACGTGGGCAGCCCAATCCAGATGGGGGTGGGCAAATGGCCATTGGGAGTGGCAGAGGGCCACATCAACGTCTTTGTTCCCTCTGCCATCATCCGACAGCTCCGTGGGGGCAAACCAGAAATGGTTATCATGGTGTCTAAGTGAACACGGACGCAAAGAGGGGTGGGCGGGAATGGTGGCGACTGAAGTCAGCATCTACCAGCATTCCAGCCTGGGAATGCCACTGTCAGCCCGCAGACGTATGCTGCACTTTCATGCAGTGTAAGCCTGTTTGGGGTATGGGACAGTTTGGGTGGCAGGAGGGGTTTTGAATTATCCTCCTTTCTGCACTGCCTGAAGCCTTTGGGGAGGCGGAGCAGTCCCCATCTCAGCACTGCCCCCACCCCAAATCTGGATTATACCAATAGTCTCTTATTTTGGGGGGGAAAAACCGAAGCAGCTCAGGAGGGCTGGCAAAACTCTGCAGTTCCACAAGCGAACATCGCTGTACAAAACAACACAATCCTGCTCCACATTCAAGAGCCAAGCAATGCCGAGATTGGCAAGGCTGCCGTTGCCGTTCCTCGCACTGCCTTTTAAATAATGGATGAACCCCCCCATTATGATTTACTGTAACTTCAGTTCTGCCAGATGCTGCAGTCGTTGGGCTGTAGTCAGATGAGGCGGCATCTGTTCAAATCGAAGTTGCCTGTCAACGCTTCTTCCTCCTTATTCTAAAAGCCACTAAGGCTGTCAGTGAAAATTACAGGCCACAAATCAAGGGGAAATTAGCACTTGGGCTCCTGCGTAGATGAAATCAGGCAAACCCCACAGGATTTTTCCTCCTGCCTCTCCTGACCTTTGTGATCAATTCGTGGTCTGAGTGACAGAAGGGACCCCCCCCCCAAAAAAGAAACCCCCAACAAATTTAAGTAATTTCTTTTTATATGAAAGCTCTTTCTACCATAATGAAAACACTATTGTTGGTGGTTATTGTTGGAATAGGACTCGGAAGTCTTTCTGGATTTAAACCTCCACCCTGCCCCGGAGTTCACTGGTTGGCTTTGGGTCAGCCACTCTGGCACAGAGGACAGCCACTCTTACCTCAGAGGACGGCTATGAGAACAAACAGAGAGGGGGAATGATGGATCTTGCCCTGAGCTTCTTCAAGAGAGGATGAGATAAAATGTACAGATAGCCAACGCGGTGTAATGTAGTAGTAGCCCTAAACTATCCTACTTTTACTATGGTAAGTATCATAGCTAGGGCATTAATGCTTTATGGCAAAAAACAGAAACCAAACTTAACTTATCAACATAAAATAATGCGCTCAAAAGTGTGTCTCCCCTTTTGTCTTCCCCCATCAAGAGGGCTGTGTGTGTGTGTGTGTCTGTGTGTCTGTGTGTGTGTGTGTGTGTGTGTGTGTGTGTGTGTGTGTGTGTCCCTTACAGTGCAATCCTTAGCAGAGTTACACCCTTCTGAGCCCACTGACTTTAAAGGACTTTGAATGTAAGTCTACTTAAAATAGCCCTGTTTGTGACTTATTCTAAATTAGTCTACTGTTATTAAAGTAAAGGTAAAGTTTCCCCTTCAGTCATGTCCGACCCTGGGGTACCACTGCGAGCAGTGATTTCAAAGGCAAGCCTCTTTTGTGGGGGTAGTTTGTTATTGCTTTCCCCGGCTATTCTTTACCCCCTAGCTATGAGCTAGGTACTAATTTACCAACCAAGAAATGGATGGATGGCTGAGTTGACCATGAGCCAGCTGCCAGGATATCTGACCCACAGGGGGCTCGAACTCCTGACCGTGTGAGTGGCAGTGCAAGCACTTAACCATGACACCACGCGGCTCCTCTACTGTTTAGACTATCATTATTAGTGGGAACAGTACAATCCGGAAAATGCCTAGAAAAACCAGGAGGACACACTCATTATATGACTACCAACAGTCTCCATGTTCTTTCTGAAGCAGTATGGGAAAAAATCAACCACTGGAAATAGAGCCTCATCTTATCAGACATGTGGTTGCAAGCTTTGAATTTACATCAGTATGGCTATTTTCACCTTCAGTGCATTTTTCCCACTGGCCACTAGGGGTCATGCACAGCCTATGGCATCCATCCAAACACTATTAACACAAACTAGAATACATGAATAAAGATTCTCACTCACTTTTGCTGCCGAACTGGTAATCCTAGTTATAAGTAAGCATACATGACATGGTGCCCAGAGAAGTCTGATCTTCTGTAACTACAAGCAACAACCTTCATTTTAAAAAAATGATTCTCACTATACCACCTCACAGCCACAAGCCTGCTTCAAGAATCTTTTACACAGCAACTTAAAATCAGGGAGGAAGAATGCTCTTCTTAACATGCCTTTGCCCTTTAAAGCAAAAAGAACGCATTCTGCTCCATTGTGTCCTATACAGTTCAATAAGAAGTGACTTTATCAAATGCCAACTTAATCTCGATCTTTTGAATTCTGATATGGACAAGATTCGGTTTCTCTTAAACGACTGCTGTCCAAGGAGAACAAAGAACGTGGCCAAGTTTTTGGCAATGGCACTCTATCCCAAACTTATAAAATTTTAAGTATTTTTTATTTATTTTTAAATTGTATTTCTATGCCAATAAAGGTTATTTGTATTTGCACTTGCTCTTGTTTGTTTACTCGCCTCTACCTAATCTGAGCCTAAAGGGAAAAGCTGCTAAGATTCAGGAAGAAGAAGAAGAAGAAGAAGAAGAAGAAGAAGAAGAAGAAGAAGAAGAAGAAGAAGAAGAAGAAGAAGAAGAAGAAGAAGAAGAAGAAGAAGAAGAAGAAGAAGAAGAAGAAGAAGAAGAAGAAGAAGCAGCAGCAGCAGCAGCAGCAGCAGCAGCAGCAGCAGCAGGAGGAGGAGGAGGAGGAGGAGGAGGAGGAGGAGTTTGGATTTATATCCCCCTTTCTCTCCTGTAGGAGACTCAAAGGGGCTTACAATCTCCTTGCCCTTCCTCCTTCACAACAAACACCCTGTGAGGTAGGTGGGGCTGACAGAGCTCCGAAAAGCTGTGCCTAGTCCAAGGTCACCCAGCTGGTGTGTGTGAGAGTGAATCTTGTCCCCCTCCCCTCCCAGAGCAGGTGGGGGAACCTATTTCCTGCTTGTTTAGTTCTTCTAGGCATTACTGTACCCCTACCAATCATGTATTTAGGACATTTTACCCTCCACTCCCAGTTCAGGGCAGCTTACACTGGCTTTGCCTCCTCATTATTCTCACACCCCTGTGAGACAGGCTAGGCAAAGAATGAGTAGTCCAATGTGACCCACTTTCCAAAGTCCTCTTTGTTTTACCTCTTCTTTGCCTTTCTGTCTCTCCCACACCACACCACTCCCTGTATCCAACAGAAAGCCTCTAAAAACATTGGACAGCCAAGTACATCTAAAACACCTGGGCAGTTTCCAGCTGGTTTTCCCAGTATTGACAGGAGCTACCTCCTGGCAGGTGGGGCCTGGAGATCTCCAAGAATCATGACCAATCTCTCCCAGAATTATAAAATTCCTTGTTGCCTTGGAGAAACTGCCTAATTGGGAGGGTGGAGATTATAGCGCTGATATCCCGCCCCTCCTCAGACCCCACGGTCTCCAGGCTTCATCACCAAATCTCCAGAAATTTACCAACCTAGCATCAGTAACCCTGCTGGGAAGTCCACCAGGGAGAAAACAAATACTTTCTGTTGTGGGGTACAGAGCTGGTAGGTATGTTTTGGCATCACAGTACCCATGCTGCCAACAATGATACTAGTCCATTTGGGTCAGCCCAGTCACTCTCTGATACCTGCGAACTACATCTAATGTGCCGGGGGTGGGGTGAGGGTGGGGAGTCTTGTTTTAATTTGTTTTAGCTATTCTAGTTCATTAGCAGAAAAAGTCAAGCAGACCAATTGGTGGTGGTGGGAAACCGTCAGTGTTTAACCACACCTGATGAACTAAAATCTGTATTCTCCTCCAGCGACAGGGAACCAGGCCAAATGAACTTGTACCAACCTGTCTCTCCTTCACTTTGCTTTTACGGGTTCCCAAGGTAGCAAACTTGAAGCCGAGAGACTTAGCCTGCCGCTTAACTTTCACGGAATCCCTCCGGCGATCATAAGAAAATGAGTTAGACCTCTTTTTAATTTCCATCATCGGTTTGTCCACCATTTTAAATCCGCCATAGCCACGGCTGGCTCCAAACATTCGATAATCCAAGCTGAAGCTCTCGGGCACCGGTTTCCAAAGGCCTCTTCTTCGGGCTGAACAGGTTTTCTTCATGCCAAAAAGGGAAGCATCCAAGGACAGCTGGGGCTACTTGAAAAGAATTCCCTTCGTCTCCAAGTAGCCACAGAAGTTCTCCTCACAGGGACGGTCATTGGGAAGCAGAGATTCCTCGACACCAAAGAAATGCAGCGATGCTGGTCCGAAGCAGTAGCACCTCTCCTGCAGAATTTACTAAAGGTGAAAGAAGGGTAGTTTGTTGCAAGCTGAAAAGGGTGTGGAAGTTCTGTCAGCAACTTCAGGGTGGAGGTGAAGCAGAAAAACTGGGGTTCAAAGTCATCTTCTGTAACTCCTCCCTTGCAGAGACTCATTGCACAAGCTGTGTTGTATCGGTCGACAAGCTGGAGTCATGTCGTTCTCCAACTGGAGAAACTTTTTGCTTGTCAAACACAGATGATGAAGGATTTGATACCTGCCTTTCAGCGCCTCAGAAATCAAGAACTGCAGGCTCCTCTGAAGTGACAAGGGCTTCCATATTTACAACTGGCATCAGGTCTCCTGGCAAAGGATCCTGGCGTGGCCTGATTTTAAGGGTATCAGGTTTCCCAGAAGGAGCCAGTGTGGTTGATTCATTGGACACTTCGCACACCCTGAATAATACATTTTCAGGGCACTTTAGAGATGGTTTGGAAGAGGATCTTTCTGTTTCTCACATTTAAATTTAGTTGCAGAGTTATGGAAAATCGACGGAAAGTCCATTTCAGCATGCGTGAAGGAGTCAACAGTGTCAGTTTTGACCCAAGTTCGAATCCCCACTTTGTCACAAAAGATTGCCACCTTGGACCAGCCAATCTCTCTCTCTCTCAGGCTAACCTACATCACAGGGTTGTTGTAAGGATAAAGTAGAGACAGGGAGACTTATATAAGCCCTTTGGAGAGGAAAAACAGGGTGTAAAGCCCTTGATAGCGATGCCTACAGCTACAATATTACCACTGCTATTTTTATAATCATTGTGAAAACAATTAATACCGGTTTGATAACAAGATATGCATCAGTCATGTGAAGACAGAATGCCAAGGCTATCAAACGCCCTTCTTTGAAAATTCCAGAGCTATGGGGACAGGGGACTCTACTACTCAAGATACAACCGCATCTTGCTTTCTACGTTTCCTTCTGGCATAAAGCCAAGGGGACAATGCAGCCAGTGAATAAAACAGCATCCAACTGACAGACAGAAACACAGACAGCAACCAATTATGAAGACCTAATCGCAGCCCTTCAGCATACAGCCAAGGGCACGCTCATTGTGGAAAAACCCGGCACTAAACGGAATTAACCAATTTAACATGACAAAGTGTTCCAGATGGCCGAGCACTATTACTTTTAAGAATAGGAGTCAGAGTGTAAAGAAAAGGAGGCATTTATTTTAAATAAAAGCCATGGGTGTTTTTCAATTGCTTTCATTGGACAAGAAATACGGCAACATTTTTTAAAAGAAAGAGGAGACCATTCTGTTCCGTTTGACTCACAACCTGACACATGGGATGCCCGGGCGTTGCTCTGCTACAGATGCAGAGGGAAAGCTCCAGTGTTGCCCTTATGGGCCCAAAACAAGGGTGCCCGAGCCCCCATGCCAACACCAATACCAGGTCCATGACAATATGGACCCATCTTTTGTAATAAGCAGCTTTCACAGCTATTAGCTTTAAACAGTGAAGTGCGGGAGGGAGACAATATTCAAATGGGAAGTTCACCTAGTACTAGAGAGGATAGGCTGAAGGTTATAGAGACAACTGAGAGAATAGTTCAAAAACCCAGCAGCGAGGGGGATAAAACTTTAAATACATAAGCACTGAGGGACCAAAGCCTTAGATGTCTCTACACTAATGCACAAAGCTGGGTAATAAACAGGGTGAACTGGAACTCTTAACACGGCATAAGAAATACAATACAATAGGCATCATTGAAACCTGGCAGGATGAATCTCATTACTGGAATGTAATAATTGAGGGGTACAACCTATTCCAGAGAAATAGATCAACTAGGAAAGGTGGGAGAGTAGCACTCTATGTCAGGGATGATTACACCTGTGAGCAGGTCCATGAGTTAAATCCTGGGAAGGAGTGCTTTGATTGTGTGTTCCTGCATGGCCGGGGGTTGGACTTGATGGCCCTTGTGGTCTCTTCCAACCCTATGATTCTATTATTCAATATAACCACTGAATTAAACCATGCTAATTCAACCACGGTTGCTTTATAATTTTCTCATACAAGTGATGCACAATTGTGTTTAATTAAATGTCTGATTTAGGAATAGCCCTCAAGTACAGAATGCCCCAGAGCGCCAGAGTTTCATCCACTTGCACTTAACCACATCCAGTGTAAGCAATTAATTAGTGACAAACAAGAGCCAGGGGCAAATACACGCTTCAGATTCTCTGGAGAGAGGACATATAAATTCCCTACATAAACGCCTGCTTTTGAAACGGTTAGCTAGCCAGATAACCCATCCTTTCATTAAAGCAATGGTTGGCTAAAATTACCTCCCAGAGACTGCTTATCTAATAGCACAACCGCAGATTCCAAGCATCCAGGAGCTTCACCATTGACTTTTACAAACAGAAGGATGAACTGCACGTAATAAGAAATCAGGCATGCAAGGAGAAATTTCCTCATACAGCAAAAGAAAAGGCAAAGGTGACTTTGAATAGAATGCACTGATCAAGAATACACTGGCAAAGGAACAGAGAAGCCTGTAACCATTCATGTCGCTCTGTACTTTAAATCCTGGCGGAGGGAGAGTTTGCATGTGCACATCAAATCACTAAATGATCTTAAGCATTAGGAAAACAACAATGATAGGCAGGATTTCCACCACCTCATTTTGCCACAAGGGTATACCAGGCATTAGGGCTGGACATGGTCACCATGCAGGCTATTCAATAATTCAGCTATGCATCTTTGATGCTTGGTAGGGCTGAGTCACATTTTCTTTCGGTATTTTTCAGGTGTGGCTTTTGAAGCCCCAGACATTTTTGAAAAAGCCAAACCCCCAAGTCAGCTTTTTCAGCTTAACCAACATTCTGGGGTTTTTTTTAAAGTCAATCCCAAAAAAACACCGAGCCACAGAACTGCATGCAGGGACTCTGTACCCAATGTAAGGAACTGCCTCTTTGATCATGCTGTGATTCTTACTTCTGAGTGGAAAGACCACTCAGCATAAATCCAATGTCTTATTCTAAGGCAAGTGAATGTGGCAAACATGTTTATTGTATCTGCATGCCACAGTTTCCTGCCAGTTGTACATCAGGAGAGAACTGGTGTTTTGAATATGTTAGCATATAAGACTAGAAGTGGGTAGATCTGGGATCAAATCCACACTTGGCCATAAACATGGGCAAGATAAAAGTGGGTAGATGGAAGGAATCTCTGTGTAAGGTGCCTTACTGGGTAACCATACTTCTACTGGCATGGTTAGTCAAGACCACCACCATCCACTGCCCATTTCTCCGTTTGAAGTTAATTTTACTTGCAAACGCACATGGTCAATCATGCAGTCCAGCAGAATAACAAGAATACAAATGTTTTGTGGCTTTTTAAGAGGGACTGAACTAGAGAAAAAAAATATCTCCTTTGATTTATAGACCTTTCTTTGGTATGTGTGAGATTCAGTTCTCGTGTAAGACAAATGTGAATAATTTATAACGAAGAATCCATTTCCTTGAGCAAGACTATATGGGGACAATACTCCAGTGCATAAATCTCAAAATTCCTACAGAACACATGTGAGTAGTTAGAAAAGGCCTCCAACTGCAGCCAAGCAAGGACTACAGTTTACTCACCCATGGTTTCAAACGCAACCATATCTTTCTCTCATTATGTGAAGAGGATTAGCGACTGCATTGCTAAATGGATGGAAAAGCTTCACTCTGGGTGTGCTAATTTTGACACTGTCCAGGTTTTTCACTGACTGCTATATAATTATAAAAATCTATGAAAAGCTACAAATTGGTGCAGATCCAAGCCATGGTACACTTATATCACAGGTCCCTTATATTATTATTATTATTATTATTATTATTATTATTATTATTATTATTATTATTATTATTATTATTATTATTATTATTAATTCGATTTGACAAACCGCCCTACCCCCGAAGGGCTCAGGGCGGTGTACAACAAAACAAGAACAACCATAATAAAACAACTCGAATAACCCCAGTTAAAATACAAATCTTAAAACTATAGCAGCAGCAATCCACAATAAATAGTTAATAATTAATAATAAGGGGCGTCTGGCATCACACCCTGGCGATCAAGACCTGGGAGTGGACGAATTCTGGGAGGGGGTTGGCAGATGGTCAGATGGTCAGGTGCACAGCCAGTAAACAGGGCAATAAGAAGGGGGCTTATATGATGCTGGCAGGGGATGATGGGAACTGTAGTCCATAACATCTGGAGGGCCGTGAGTTTGACACCTATGACTTATGTGATCTAAGCTTTTGATTTAAGGCTTGCGCCATCAGTTAATGCTATCATGCACCATAAAGTGAGACGCAAGTAAATATTTTACTAAGCAAATATAAAACAAAGCATATTTACAGCAGACTAGACGGAACATTTACTACCTCAGGCCAGTAACTTATGAGCCACATTAACCAGCTTACAGGTGGCAAACTGTAAATAAAAACAACAACATAAACAACACAGCCCAATAAATTCTTAAGAGCAGACTGAAAAGATCAAGATAACGGATAATATAAATACAATCCAGACCGCCACCCCCATTAAAATGCAGATGAAGAATTACAACCCCTCTGAAAGGCTGTTGAATTTAAAAGTAGCAACAAGAACAAAGGCAGAAGTGATAAAGACAGTTTCATTTAAGGCACTTAATGAAATTCTCTTAAAATGAAGGGACAGCATGACACACCATAAGCAGAGAGCCAGTGTGGTGTAGTGGCTAAGCTGGAGAACCGAACTCTTCTCTTCTTCAGTGGCGTATCTGCTTAGGGACAACGGGGACCCTTTGTCCCCGGGCACCACTCTGGTCACGTGGTGGGCGCAAAATCGGCCCACCCCTTCCTGCAGGGGAAGTCTGGGGGGGAGGTGGGCACCCTAGACCTTGCCCATGTCCATGGTGACATGGGCGTGGTCGAGGGCAGTGGGGGGTGGAGTCTGGGGGTATCAGAGGGCAGAGCTGTGGGGGGGCAGAGCCTGGGGGCGTCCTGGAGACAATTTGTCTCCGGGCACCAGTTACCCCTGGTACGCCTCTGCGCTTCTTCAAGTGAAAGGACAGCCACCTGGGCCCCCGCAGCCAGGCTATGGGGAGTGCACAACAGAACTGAATCGCCGCACATTGGTCGCTTATTCAACATACTTCAAAACATTCACTGCAAAACATTCAGAGGAGTGCCTCTGATGATGAGGAAAAACCTCCTAAAGGGAAAAAGTATCCTGGATCTCGTACCTTTCATGGCTTTACAAGGTAAGCACAATAGTGAACTTATTATCTTCAGCTGGTTGTTGTGGGTTTTCCAGGCTGTGTGGCCGTGGTCTGGTAGATCTTGTTCCTAACGTTTCGCCTGCATCTGTGGCTGGCGTCTTCAGAGGTGTATCTCTGTTGACTTCCCTCTGTGATACACCTCTGAAGATGCCAGCCACAGATGCAGGCAAAATGTTAGGAACCACCTAGAGCCCTTCGGGCGGTCTACGAAATCTAATGAATAAATAAATAAATAAATAATAAAATATCTACCAGACCATGGCCACACAGCCCGGAAAACCCACCACAACCAGTTGAATCCGGCCGTGAAAGCCTTCGACAATACATTATTATCTTCAATTCCTCAGACTTACCCAGAGTCCCTTTAACTTAAACATGCACACACAACTCTTTGAATTCACATTTATCCATCATTATTCTTGCCTATACTTTGTTAACTATGGTCAGTTTCTAAATGTAACTTTTCTGGGGCACTATCCTTTATTTTGCTTACACTGTCTAGTCTGCTGCAGATTAGCCACGCTGAATACATTATTAACCACATAAAAACAGCAATGCCCAACAATTAACCACACAAGCACACGCCGAAGCAAGAGCATCCCACAGCAATGTGGGCAGCGGGGGGGGGGGGAGCAGACAGACAAGCAAATGTTTCAAAGAGTTTCTAGGGAACCCCCTTTTTAAGAAGGGGTGGAAGAAACCAAAACAAAATCTGAGCGTGTTGCTTTTAACTCAGAACATCCTTCGGCAACATTTTGGCAGCCTGTTAGGAACATCTGCTTTACAGAGAAGCTATAATAAAGTGCTGCTGATTTTTTTTCCTCCGCCTTTAATTTTGAAAAATAGTTAAGATCATACTACTATTTGTGCTCTTTTCAATAGCCCTCGCTTGCGACTTAGAGAACAAAAATGCCCACAAAATGCCCATCTGAAAAAAAAATACTCTCATGAAAACTGAACAAAGGGCAAAATGGATCATTTCCAACGTTTGCACAAATGCTAGTATTAATTACAATTACTACTGGTATAGGCATACACCATGCCTACTATTAAAGTAGCTTGCAAAGAGATGGCTTAGCAAGTCCCTTAAACACACACAGGGGTTTTTTCCACAAAGCTCTAAATTTTAAGTCTTTTAATCAACCCAATCAGGAACCAACAGTTCTGAAGGCATGACTTAATGCAGCCATTACCCCAGAAACTGATCAACTTTGCTTGTTCTGTTTCAAACCAACATCATTTGAAAATAACTTGCACACCACTTCCAGATACCACTTCAAAACAAAGCAGCTGGTATATAGTTATATTTTGAAGGGTCTGTCTTCTAGTTGGGTCGTACATGGCACACAGATGTTAGAAAAAATTGAGTCCAATCCTAAAAGTTTGCTCGCCCCTGTTGAGACAGGACTGGTGTCATTGTAGACCCTCCTTATCAGGAGAGAAAATGTCCCTGTGGATCTGCGCACACAGAAACAGGAGAACTTCTCCGCTGTCAGATCTATAAAAATACACTTGTTAGTTTTATTACACCACTTTTGTATAAATTTCCAGGTCATACATAACAGTTATATATTTCCACTCCTGATATAACATATACAGTATTGCCAAGTTCTGGATAACAGCACTCAAAATACATCACAACAAAGTAGGCTTAGTGGTTGATACCCTATAAGTCTTCAATTTAACAATTTTAGTATCTTTTTATATCTATTCCCTTTTAAAATGTATTATTATTAGATTTATTCACCGTCCTTCTCTTAAAGCCCAGTATTCATGATTACTGTTTTAATCTTTTATACTTTATGTTCTATCCCTTTGTATCATTTATAATATGCTGAGCTATGACAGTAATAAAGATATGATTGAATAGTGTCATTGTAGAGTGAATATATCTTGAAACTGCATACTAGTTTGCTTTGGAGGGGGGACAGCATCTTCTCCCCTCCCCACCGCATCCTGCAATGTAAGATCAAATTCTACTGTTACATTTTTCTTCATTTACTTTCTAACAGCTCAGGAGAAGTTTTTAAGACAAAACTTTGAGTGAAGCTTCACAGCACAAGGTTCAAAAACATTCAGATTTCACATCTAGAGTTACTCTCTTCACACAAGCCACAGAACAATGCAATCCCGTGTTAATATACAGTACCCATTCCCATCTGTTTACAGAATAAACAACTTGAACACAAATATGCAGACAACTCCCACGAGTCTTGCTATTTTTCTTTCCCCCACATTTTTAGAAATAGGATGTTATGGGGTTTCCAGGCTGTATGGCTGTGTTCCAGTAGCATTTTCTCCTGGCGGAGAACACGGCCATAAAGCCTGGAAACCCCACAACACCCCAGTGATTTCAGCCATGAAAGCCTTTAACGGTACATTTTTAAAAATGTTATTTGAATCCTGCATTATGTGACATTCTCTGTGGCTAACCAGTATACAGGCAACTGAGAGCCTCTGCCAAGTCATCAATTAAGCTATCAAGATTCAATAGATTCCATTCAGCTACCCAGTAATCAGGTAGTTCTGGCTACGTATTGCCGAAGGCTTTCATGGCCGGAATCACTGGGGTGCTGTGTGGTTTCCGGGCTGTATGGCCGTGTTCTAGCAGAATTCTCTCCTGATGTTTCACCTGCATCTGTGGCTGGCATCTTCAGAGGATCCTCTGAAGATGCCAGCCACAGATGCAGGTGAAACGTCAGGAGAGAATGCTGCTAGAACACAGCCATATAGCCCGGACACCACACAGCACCCCAGTTCTGGCTACCTTTCTATTTGGACTTCTTACTTGAGACTTTATTAAGCTGGCTTTTCTTGCAAGTAAGTTTGAAACCTGTGCTCTGACTGCTATTTCAACAGTAGACATAAATGTTGCTAAACAAATAAAATTCTCCAGGTGGGTTTCTAGCAGAACATTTACTATTTCGAGCTATTGACTTCAGATCTCTGTGGTCAGCCTTACCCGAAGAAGCAATCATGTCGAATAATAAAGATACATGCAGTAAAAAATGCATAGAGTGTCTGGCTGATATGAGTTTTCTAGGCTGTGTGGCTGCATTCTGGTAGATTTGCTCATAACGTTTCGCCTGCATCTATGGCTGTCATCTTCAGAGGCTTGTCATGGCAAGACGTGTTTCTCTCCATGGAACACTATGACATGTCTCTGAATATTTCAGCCACAGATGCGGGCGAAAACAATCAGAAAACTACCAGAATGTGGCCACACAGCCCTGAAAACCCACAACAGGTAGTTCATCCCAGCCATGAAAGCCTTCAACAGTTCAATGCACAGAGTGTCTTTCTTTTGCAACTGGACAGTATGTGTACAAAGCTGCAAGAGGGAACACAGATCTCTGACTCAGGCAGGACTGCTGTAACAGCATGCATTCAAACACAACTCCCACTGCAAGAGATACGTCTGGGCACAAATACAGCGGCTGTTCCGGTTATAACACATATGCCACAGCTGTCCTTGAAAAGCATCAGGTCCAAATAAATTGCATGCACCACATGCACCACCATGGATCAGATTCTTAATAGAGGCTTCACAGAAAGGGGTCAATTGTACTTTGCTCACCTCAATCACTTCACCACTGATTGAGTTCAGCAGGACTTACATCTGGGCAAATAAGACGCCCAAGAGAGTCAAGGGAAAATTAAAAGTAATCAGGCCACAGATATGCAAGATACTCCAACCTCATCTCCAGCTGTTTTACAGTACCTCTTTAAATCCAGCTGCTTCAACCCTACATTTTCTACAGCCAAGCAGAGACCAGCCAGACATTAATTAAAGGGATAAAGAGTCCTGGCAGGGCTTTAAAATGGGGTTTGCACATAAAGCAATTTGTTATCTCGCTGGAAATTTTCAGCAGCAACTTGATCACTTAACATTGCCCTGCGCTATGAATGTTTTATGAACTCCAGTCCAGCACCAAACTACTCAATGAACTTATCGGGGTTTTTGTCCCCCCACCCCCGCCACCGCCTCTACGTGCACACACACAAAACCAACGCTGCAAAACAAGGCGCCAAAAGAAATCCTTCACATTTCCTTGCTGGGCCTTTCGCAATGCATTTGCCAGGTCGCCCATCAGAAGACAGCCTTGGTTTCTACCTCCTCCCCCCAAAAATCTGTTCTGCAAAAGGTGAGCCAAACTCACCGCAAAGCAGGCCGCTAATGGAGGGCAGCTGTATTGATGTACGTGTACAGTGATCAGAGGCACTTTACAGCACCTTATTGCCTTGGTTTGCATCTCTGCCATACAGAGGGCATCAATAAGAGATGAAGTCGCACGGTGGGGTCGGGGGGCGCTGACTGAATGCTGCAGCATGAGAAGCTAAGTGAAGGAATCCAGATTTCTTTACTCAAGAGGAAACACCTGCAAAAACTCTCAATACAGGAACCCATCAACACAAAGTAAAGCAGCAGAGTCGTTTTTTTAAACAGGAGCAATCAGTGCCGATTCCAAAATCTGGGAGACCCTGGCCAGAAAGTGCCCAAGTGACCCCTTCTGCCTCCCCAACTCCCCATGCCTCTCTTTCCGCTTATCTACCTGTGTGTGTTCATACCAACCTATGAATCCTTCCCCCTCTCTCATGCCATCCTACTACGTGTGATCACAGCCACCTGTACCACATTTTGTCCTTTCCCCACAGGACTGGCTGTTGCCTGTAGCTGCTATGGCCCATAAGGAGAGCTGCCAGTGTTCAACACCTGCACAAATCTCCCCATCAGTGCTAAGAAGCTAAGAACATGGGTGGCAGACTCCTTGCAAGCAAACAGGCAGGGAAAGGCACATGGACATCTGGCAGGGGAGGGGGAAAGGTTGGGGGAATGTGTGACAGGGGGCTCTGCCAGAAACCCTGGGGTCTCACAGCTATTCCACCTCAAGATGTGCCAATGCCAGTCCTGGAAACAGTCATTTAATTTAGAGAGTGAAGCATCACACCATGAGGGGAATTGTGAGAATGACGAACACAGAGCTACCACATTGATTCAGTATTAACATAATCACTTATGATGCAAAAAAATTACGAAATCAAATCACCTAAAAGGCTGAGGGAAAGACACAAATCTCCAGATTTTCCCCAGGCCACAGAGGGAATAGAGGAAGAATTAAGAGAGCCCTATGGATCAAGAAGGCAGCATGGTATGGCAACCAGGAGAGAAAGTTCAAAAGGATGCACCCTGAGCATTGTAAAGTGGGCTAAGTGTGACTCCCAAGCAGTATTAGCTAAGTTTAGAGTTGCCAGATCCAGGGTGGGAATTACCTGGAGATTTTGGGGGTGGAATTCAAGGAGGGAAGGGTTTGGGAAGGGACTTCAAAGGGATATAATACCATCGAGTCCACCTTCCAAAGTGGCCATTTTCTCTAGGTGACCTGGTCTCTGACACCTGGAGATCAGCTGTAATAGCACAAGATCTTCAGCAACTGTCTGGAGGCTGGAAACCCTAGCTGTGGTGAAGCTTGGTGCTGGCTCCAGTCCAGCAGAGGAGAATACAGTCTCTCTCCACTTCTTTACAAGTTAGAAAGTTTGCAGATGACAAACTTACCAATTCAGATATCCCCCTCCCCCCCCAAAAAACCCCTACTGCACTTGAAAAATCACCTAATAAGCTTCACAGCAGCGTGAAAATTGGAACCTGCATATCTCAGATCCCAATCTGTTCCAGTCTAAGATAGGAGACACGGAGGCAAATAGTGCACACGCAATACGAAAATACAGCAGAGCAAAGATTATACAGCTTTCCCCGCATCCCATTCCAGACAAACTGTGTTACTGTAAATTAAAGACCAGATAATTGCCAGGTCTGGCTGGTGACTATCTCCTCCTCTGAAATAAAAGCCTGCCATTTTTTTTATGCTGGCCTCATGTCTGCCAAATTAAGTCTCTGGTCAGTTAGTTCCTCTGCAACAATTGCCACCTTACAAGTTTATAATGTTGCACTATTTCTGAAAAACCAGAAAACAGAAAGCACAAGTCACAATGTGGCTTTTTAAAAAGAAAAACAAAAAAAATGAAATGCACTCAGGTATCAGTCTTGTGGGCAGACAGCAAACTAGCACTGGAGGTCCATCAGACCACAAACAGCAAAATGCATCTCCTGGGTGAAAAAGGAACTGATACACATGGGCAACTTTGAACCATAGCGAGTTTTGTGTGCACTAGCCTTTCAACAGACCTCCCACACAATAAAAATTATATACTGGCATAGCATACTTGACAAACAGCCAGTACACAACACCAAGTTTGCATAAAGAAACTTTAACAATGAACAATTAAAACTATTCATGACAAGGAAAATGAAAGGCCAAATATCAAAAGCCTCCTCTGGTCCAAGTGGGTGTCAAAAGGTATGCAGCAGGTAAACACAACATGCAGAAACCTTTAGAAGCTATGAGAACAGAGGTTGGAATGACCGGCTCAATGCCAGCCCGTAATACAATCACATTCGTTGTTTACAATGTGCTTTGAACAAACCAACAATTCAGACGTCTTTAACAATAGAGCTTTAATGGAGAAAACATCACAAGGAATACCTGAAGGAGTAAAAAATAATAAAGCAACTCTCCAGTAACAAGGAAGGCAACTAAACTTGGAAGTCAAAAGACAAATCCCTGACAGGTTGTGTGAAATCACTATCACAGGCGCTTACTATATAGGCTGACATAAGTGACACTCAAGAGTTTCAAGCCATAACTCAGTGATATAAAACAGGCCCACACTTCATTTCACTGCAAGGAAGGAAGAAACCCCCAAAACATTCATGGTCTTCCAAAGCAAAAAGCTAACAAGGCAGTCATAGGATTCCTTGCAAGAACCCAAATAAAGATCTACTGTATGTGACGGAATATTCCTCACACCATCATCTGAGCTTCTAGACTGCTTGACTAAACAACCAAACCCTTTTCAACACAGATCTTCAGCATTTTATAATACAATACTTTGGGGGATCACCATGTAATGTTATTTATGCCACTGTTGAAAGGATCAGCTACCCAAGATCAGACTTCCAAAATGCCCTGTAGATTATCTGCTTTCTCTTTTCCCCAATGGCCATCTCTGAGGCAAAAGGTATGATTAGGTCAGTCCACTTTGGTGACTAAGCAAGTCGGAGGTTGACTACCCAACTTCTTCTCATGTAATTGGTCTATCTGATCCAATGCTATTCACTCTGACTAGTGGATCACTAATGAAGACATACATATTCCACATTCATGATGAGCCACAATCACTGTCAACCAAAGAGCACCATGACCAAACCAACACATACAATAACGTGCATTCATACTCCCATCTTCGCTCTTTCCTCCCAGATTTTTTCTCTTCAGCCTCCTACTTCTGTTGCCCTTCAGTCCTCCAAGGGGTCTGCTCTATGGTTTTCACTCTAGCTCACGGCTGGAACACCCATATTTTCAAAATGCTGTCAGAGAAACAGAGCAAGCTTTCAAAACCAAAAATGAGAAGATGAGCTAGAGGTAACATGTGGAAGACACATGTGCAGCTCTTATGCCCTCCAGTGAATACTCCTGCTCCAAGGACTCCAGACAACCTGTCCAGATTATTTTTAACAGGATATATCAAGGATTGAACCTGGAATTTTGAGCATGCAAAGCATGTGCTACGCCACTGAACTATTCGCCTCCAGAATAGCAGCCTAGTAAAACTAGTTGCGAGCCAGGGCCACACACTGCCTGTTATTAAAGGAGAAAAGATGTGAAGTTGTATGTTTTACTACTATATTAGTTTTTAAAGATCTAAATTCTCACATACGTACTAAACATACATTGCTGCTTAGCTTCATTCCTACCTTTACAACTGCATGGGAGCGCCACCTTTGTTTTTGTTTGCTTTTTAAGATATTTGGGCATTTTGGTCCTCCCTTCCATCTCTCACTCTATAATTTTTTAACAGTCCTCTGTATATCACCATCTTATCCATTGGTCAAATCTTAATGATTCCAAATTTTGCATTTCACTGAACTTGTGGTACAGTTCAAGTATTCAAACTTTTAAAAAAATCAAAGGACAATCGTTTTTATAGCCAAGTGCTTCTCTACCTGTCCGGGACTGAGATGTACAAAAATGCTACAATGCACAACATGAATGAATCCAGTCATCCACAAGTATCAATGTCACATTGAAGATGCAGACAGAAGAGAGACAAGAAATTCAAACTAAAAGAAAAGGCAATATGCTAGGGAAAAAAAGAAACTTAAATCAATTGCATGGCACAAACACTCCAGCATGCACTTTTGTGAGTCAAAAGTCACTTCTTCAGATGCAAAAAAACTTTCCAGATACACCAATATGCATTGCATTTAACAAGCATTCATCATTTCATGGGTAAGATGAAGTCTTTTCAAAGGCCACCATCACTGAGATAAGCCACTATACCATCTTCATCACTATACCATCTTCACTATACTAAATCAACAGCCCAACACCAGTCTTTACAGTTGACACACTAACTGCATGGGACTAGAGTCTCTCCATCTTTGGTCAGTCTTTCCTTGAAAAAGAAAAAGAAAACACACACACACACACACACACACACACACAAAGAACACCCTGATTTTAAAATCTACTCATACTACTCTCAACTTGAATTTGCAGCTGACAAAACAGCATCATTAAAAAGTGGAGCTGGAGTCAAGTGGTTATTTCATTTGATCTTGCCCAATTAACATTCTCACGACAGCACCCATCAGCAGGCTTTCTGTCCCCACCAAAACATTTATGATGGTTTCCTCTTCTGGATGCGGAAAAAATGGGGAGAATGTACCTTGTAATCTCAAAAATGGAAATTCTTCTCCAATCTTTAATTATTTGCTCCAGTTTCTCCCAACAATCACATTTCCTCTTTAAGAACTGGCTTTGTAAGGATCCGCCTTTCTATACTCACCCTGTCTTTATCATCCGCGACATCACACAGAATATCATCACGGTCAAGGATTCCCCCATCGCCATGCTCCAGACGATGAACCTGTATCCAGTAGCTCGGGTCCTGCACACGGACAAAAAAAGAACCATTAGATATCACAAAGCAAGGGTTGAATACTCTTGTCTTGTTTGAAAGTACGCCTGTCCCCTGCTAAATCTCCTTGCCAGCAACAACAACAACAAAATATGAAGCTGCACTGTTGCTGTTTTTCTGGCACCAACTACCACAGTGGCCTTAGGCTCCTTCCGCACATGCAAAATAATGCACTTTCAATCCACTTTCAATGCATTTTGCAACTGTGTGGAACAGCAAAATCCACCTGCAAACAATTGTGAAAGCGGATTGAAAGTGCATTATTCTGCATGTGCGGAAGGAGCCTTAGTGCCATTTTCTCTAACTGCAGATTCTCTGCAGTCTCAAAAGAGAGATTGCTCCAAGCCCTGAGACTCAAGAACTTTTAACTCCAATCCAATCCAAAAACCTTTATTAGGCATAACATCCAAGAAATATTGAGCATTCCAGATACATTAAAAAGATCACTGTTACACATCTTGTAAAACACGAATTAAAAATGTAGCAACTGCTTCCGAGATTTCTGCATTAGAATTGTTCAAGAGCTTAAACATTTTTAATTTGTCAGAAAGAAGCATAAATCCTGATGGCAATAAAGCTCTCAAGTCAGTTCTAATGTTGTTATACTTTTAACAATAAAGCAGAATATGAACTTTTAACTCATGAAATGAACGATGGACTCTGGAGATTTACTGATGCACGAGAGCATTATCATGAGCTGTGAATCATTCTCCTAAAGGAGACGAATTTACTATTTTAATTAAAATAGTTATACCTTGCTTTACCATATGCTATGCTCAGAAGAGTCTGTCCTAGTTAGTACTTAGGTGGAAGGATAACTACCAAGGAGGCTTACAAACCTCTAAAACAGTGGTTCTCAACCTTCCTAATGCCGCGACCCTTTAATACAGTTCCTCATGTTGTGGTGACCCCCAACCCTAACATTTATCCATTTTATAGATGGAGAACACTGATGCAGAGAGTCTTAGGCAACCCCTGTGAAAGGGCCATTCGACCCCCAGGTTGAGAACCACTGCTCTAAAACCAAACAGCTCCCATTATCTAACAGTACATTATAAATGGGGCAGCACAAGAGAAGCTTAAAAGTTTATCAGAAAGCCTAAGAGAAGAAAATACATCTCTTTCAGTTTCTAATATCAGGATAAAAGGGCCTCTTCCACCAGAAGTCCCTCATCTATAGCAGCCTCAGCTGGAAGGGACAACAGCAGTGATGTGGGGCGGGAAATTTTCCACCGAATAGACACACACACGCACACACAAGCTATACTTTTCTGAAGAAAAAATCCATCCCATATAATTACTTATTAGTTTTATATGCCACTCATCCCCTCGCAGGTTCAGGCCGTTTCCAACATTTCGTGTCAGGTTAGTATTGTTCAATTATAACTGTCAGGGCTGTTGTGCTACAAATTAACCATTATGGATGAGCATATAAAAACATGGATAAACTCCAAGGGTTGTGCATTTGCCTTATTTAGCCAACATTTAAGTTCTGCTAATGCGAATTTAAAACAGAATTGGAAAATGTTCCCATTCTCATTTTCCCAGAAAACTCACATCACTGGGCATCAGAACATTCTAGAACGAGGAAGCAGAATCATATGGGGGAAAGAAGTCTTTCCCAGGTAAAGGTAATTCCCTATGCAAGCACCAGGTCGTTACTGACCTACGGGGGTGAAGTCACATCACAACATTTACTCGGCAGACTTTGGCTCATTCCGCACATGCAGAATAATGCAATTTCAAACTGCTTTCAGTGCTCTTTGAAGCTGTGCGGAATAGCAAAATCCACTTGCAAACAGTTGTGAAAGTGGTTTGAAAACGCATTATTTTGCGTGTGCGGAAGGGACCTTTGTTTATGGGATGGTTTGCCATTACCTTTTCCAGTCGTCTATATTTTTACCCTCAGCAAGCTGGGTACTCATTTTACCAACCTTGGAAGGATGGAAGGCTGAGTCAACCTTGAACTGGCTACCTGAAACCAACTTCCATTGGGATCGAACTCAGGCCATGAACAGAGCCTTGACTTCAGTACTGCAGCTTACTACCCTGTGCCACGGGGCTCTTCAATCTTTCCTACTCAGCATGAAACCCAGGGTGAGAAAATGGCACCAAGCAGCCCCAGGGAGACACAGTCAGGACTTTGAACAAGCACTATGATACAAAGAAGATATTTGCATACATGTGAGGGCACAGAGAGAGGGGAGAGAGAGAGAGAGAGAGAGAGAGAGAGAGAGAGAGAGAGAGAGATTTCACCCTCAGGTTGACAGGTAAGCTTCAATAGCAGCTTTCCTCCTCAATCGTGCGTCTAACTGCAAAGAAAACTCTGGCTGCACATTCAATTCCCTTACGCTTGTGTACAAACACTTCTTGTGGACTGCAGCCAAGGATCAGAAGTCTGAAGTGGACACTGAGTGGCAGGGACCTAGTGGGAAAGTGATAGGGACCTAGTGAAACAGAGGCACAACAGTATTGGGGCAAAGTCAGAAACATGGCCTCAGCCAAGTTAAAGAAAGAGTGTAGGACATGGCTATTGAAACAGTGAGAACGCCAAAATTTAGAGTAATCTATTATATAAATAAAGAGGTGACTAGAGTCAAGGAATTCAGGAGACTTTCCAAGAACCAACTCTCTCCGCCTTTCAGTTCATTAATTCCAAGCAGGCTTTATTTACTCTAACCAGCTAAATCAGATTGTCAACTCTAGGGAGACAGCGAGTGGTGCAGAGCCAAGAGCATTGTTAGACTATAGCAAACCAACAACTAAAAAACATTCCTGGACAGTTACTCATAAACCGGTTATACTTAAAGCTGTGTTAAGATTTGTATTGCACTATTTGATTGTGTTGACATGAGGGACAGGCGGGAACTGTTTTGGTTATAGTAAACTTTTAAGCTTTTAGGACTGTTAAGGGTCAGCTGAGGTTTCAGGAAGCTATCCTTCAAGAAAAATCGATCAAAAAATTGCCTCTAAGTTGAAGGCATGGGGGATTCAGTACAAACTTTTCAATCAGCATAGCTTCTTCTCATAGCCATTTCAGCTATTTAACTTTGCCAGATGTACTTTTCTCTATTGGTGCCAGTACTATGCAGTCACAACTGTTTAAAGGCACTAATTTAAACAAACTTTAAATCCAGTTTGATAGAGAAAAGTGCCAACCATACTTAATTGTTCAGAAGTTGCAACAAATTGTAACTTGCTGTGAATCTCCAAGTCACAGCAACTGTAGTCTGCTATGAACCTCCATTTTACATTTTCTCCTCTTCCACCCCTTCCCCCCATTTGATGCACATTTCCCTACTTCTAACTTTTTGCAAAGATTGCCATCTGCCTCCACGCCCCAGCTTTGCTACTCTACAAAAACAGCACATGTAATACAATCTAAGCGGCACTATGCGCATACTTTCCCCTCCCAATCACATCACTGTTGACAACACAACTGTTGAAAAGCACACAGAACTGTTGAAAAGCGCATACAAAGAAAACAGATTATAAAACAAAACTATCTTGCCTCAATCTCACTAGCTGAGGCATGGCCTTCTGAGTTTTCATAATTCATAGACTATGGAACAATTTGTACTTATTTAAATTGATTCGGTTTGGAGGGGAGGATTGTTCAGAAGGAGACAACAACCAAACAGAAAAAGTAAGATGAAGACAAAAGCCAGGGTGGACTAGTGGCTTAGCGAGTCAAACAGCTGCAGAGAATAGGGTCAAATCCCAACTTGATCATGAAGCTGGCAGGATGACCACCTTGGGTCACTTATTTCCTTGGCAGCCTAACTTACCTCCTGGTATTCTTGTAAGGACAAAAGATATTTAGGTTGACTACTCTGAGCATCTTAGAATAAACTATATGTATCACATATATTAAAAATAGTGTCATGAGACCAAATTTACCAGAATTTTAATGAGAGGACCCCGTAAGTCGGTCCTTTTCTAGTAACCCCTTTAGTACCAGATAATCAACAACCAAGGCATAACTTGGAACTCACTTAGCCCACTCATAGTTTGTGATAATGAAGTATCTTGTGAGTATCTACAGGGTGCCATCAAGTCGCAGTCAACTTATGACAACCTAGTAGGGTTTTCGTGGCAAGAGACGAAAAGGAGTGCTTTGGCATTCCTTCCTCTGCATAGCAATCCTGGGTATTCCTTGGCGGTCCTTCCATCTAAATACTAACTAGGATGGACTCTCCTTAGCTTCTGGGAACTGACAACATCATGCTAGCTTTGGTACTTCCAGGTTAGGGCCAACAATCATGTAGCACTTCAGAAATCTACAGATTTTGCAAATGAGGTCTCACACTTAACACTATCGCTAATTCCTGAAGTCCAAAATTTAGTCAGGGGACTAGGATTCAGCTCAGGTGGCAGAACACCTACCAGAAAGGTCAGCTGAGGTTTCAGGTACACGCCAATTCAGTCTTCAGCACCCTCATTTGGAAAGAGTCTCAGGCTACATGTCTCCAATGATGTACTCGTCCTCTATAGGGACCCTCTTATGTATGGTCTATCCAACACCAGTCTGGTGAAAGACTATTTCAACCAAGGGCAGGGGTGTTATCACTTGCTCTGTCCCCTCCCCGCCCTGCTTCTTAGTCTGTTAATGGCAGGTAGACTCATATTTAGCTAACTTGCATTTCAACATTTGCCAATTCCAAAGGTTTTCTGTTGTTGTAAGGTTTATTCTTTGCATTGTACTGTGCAAAGAAAGAAGGAGGTTTAAAGTGCCTAAGTAAATAAATGCATGAATAAACAAATACAGATTGTAACACCTCCGGGACTTGCAGCATGTCTGTCATTAGCCCAATGCTGGCACCTTTGCTAGAACCAATACTTCTAGTTTCTCTTCCTGTCTGCACAACTGACTGAAAGGGAGGGGAAAAGATGTGCCAAGTCAACTCTTCTCCTTCAAAGACAAGTCTCTCCTAACCCTATTACACCATAATGTGATAGATTCCTTAACCGATTACAGCAACATGCCAGCAGGATGGGAAAGGAAAGGAAAGGCAAGACAGGACTCTTCGGCAGGACAGATTTCCGTGTCCTCCATGAAACCTGGGAGTGACCCACAGAAGGCAACGATTACTCTGTTGCACAAGGTGGCTTTGCTATGAACAAATCACAACACCCAGGGTCTTGCACAAGCACCCTTTGTATACCATCAAGTAAGCTTATAGCTACAAAGCATCATGGGCAGCCAGGAGCACTGCAGGACAGCTGCCGATTACTCACTTCCTGAAGCATAACAAAGCCCGAACACGACGGATCAGGATCCTCCTGTTCTCAATCGAGCTTTGGGATCAGCTATGATCCCCTGGCCTAATCAACTCATCCCTGAGGGAGGCCACTGGGATTTCACTCAGCACCTTCTTGACAGTTCGACGCCTGCTTTACAAAAAGCTCAGATTGAAATCCATGTTGTGGTGCCACCGGCTTTTGTTTGACTCCTGCCTGCCAGCTGCTTCTGTATCTGTCTGACTCCCAGCCCATCTCTTCCAAGTATGTGCTGCCTTGCCAACCTCAGTTTTGCTGGTACTTAGACCTGAGCACTTGACAACAATGGATTAGAAACTTGAGAGGAACCCCATCTGCTGGGTGACGGATACTAGTGGAAGGGTGCTAGTTGAGGATACATTCATGTTTCCTCAGTCATTCGGTCCAAGGCCTGTTTCACACATGAGAGGGCACAATTCTGAGGAGATACAATGTGCTCTACTGCTGGTGGCTGTTAGCATTGAACATTTCTTTGTATGCCTGTGCACACACAGAAAAGGCACCTTGAAAGACAGACACTGGCTGAATTGGTGCAAACAGTACTACCTCAGCATTTTGCTGCCTCGTTTCCCTGCATGTATGAACAGGTCTAAGGCCCCTTCCGCACACGCAAAATAATGCATTTTCAAACCACTTTCAAAACTGTTTGCAAGTGGATTTTGCTATTCCGCACAGCTTTAAAGAGTACTGAAAGCAGTTTGAAAGTGCATTATTCTGAATGTGTGGAATGAGCCTAAGGGACAATGCCAGATTAAGCTAGTGCAGGGCCTGTAGCATATGCTACAAAGGGGCTCTAAACATTTTTTAATGCACAAAAATATTAAAACATAAATTATTTACTTGCATAGTAAAGTTTCATTGCCATGCATCCAGATAAATCGACAAATATCTGACACTTAATAATACTAATACAGGCGGAGCGGCAGCAGAAGCATGGTCGGGTCCTGGAGGGGGGGTGGGGTGTTCCAGGGGCGGGGCGGGGGCGTTGCAGCAGGGGCGTAGGGCGTGCATTTCTCTCTCTCTGCCTCTGGCGTTGTCCCCGGGACCATTTTCCCCCTGACAGCTTCAGTTGAGAAACTGCACCTCCAATTTTCCATCTCCAATATAGCAGTTATATTAGTAATGGCAATTCCATTTTTAAAGATCCTGAAGGCCACTTTAAAACAGAAATGCTCTGAAGTGTCGATGTGGTATGTGACACCAATGTTAAGACTTTGAGCAGGAAGAGACAGGCTCAAACCTTCATTTGGTTGAAAAACCACACTGAGTGAGCTTTACTCAGTCTCACAACCTCACAAAGAAGTTGTTGTGAAGGTAGAATTGAGTGGGAGAGGGGAACCCAAAATTGCTTGGAGGAATAGCAGGGAAAAAATGTGACAGTGTAGCATAACTGTGAAGAGTGTTAAGACCTGCATGATTGCAATCTCACCTTAGCCATGATTTCCGCACTAACTTCTGGCTGTTTATTCCAGTTTCAACTCCTTCCTTTCAGGGGGTTAAGACTAGATTAACTGCATAGAACTAAAATGTAAATTTCCCAGGCTAATTTCAATTCCCTCAGCTCTGTACCTGGGAAACAGCATTGCTTCACCTTTCAGGGCTCCTACAGGGATTTCTACATTCAACTCTGAACACTCAAATACACTCTGAACACTCAATAGCAAGCTCTCCACAAAATGCTGAGCATCGCATGGTGTCCATATTTTGCGGCAGTCGTTCTTATTGTCGGGCGCTTGCAAAACAGCGGGGCTTTATTCCTTCTGCGACTATAAAAAGCTGGCGGCAAGAGTCTGGTGGCTCTCCCTGTTTGACAAGGCACCCGGCACAAAATTGTAGGTCAGCAAGACTAGACAGGGCAAGACAGCAACCCAAACTAGTTTGACAGCAGCTTGCATTACAGGCTGGCTGTCTTGAGTAAACACGGTGAACATACTGTACCAGTCTCTCTGCCCCAGGGCAGGCAGCCTTTTCAATATCTCATTCAACAGGAGTCTGGTGATAGAAAAATCACTCTCAATTACTGTTTCAAAAGGACTTCATTAGTGAACCTCCACTGCTTACCCAGAGCAGTTATTTTTCAAGCTTTCTACCTCTAGGTTACTCTTTTCTACCAAAGAATTCCTGTATATCTAACTAGCATGCCCGGCCACACGTTGCTGTGGCTGAGTCTGGTGAAGTGGAAAAGGAAGAAAAGGCGAAGCGAACAGTTCGAACATGTGTCATTGCACAATGATTGCAAGGGAGGGGAGAGGCAAGGGGCCTCTCGCTCCCCTCCCTCTCTCCCATTCCCTTGCATGGCAACCCTGCAGGTCCCTCCCTAACGTTCCCCTTCCTCTGCTAGGGTGGGTAGACCATGTCCAGGTGGGCTGGTCCTGTCCCTTTCACTGACTTCCCTTGCAGGTGAATTATCTAGCGTAAAACACGCTGGGAGGCATGAGCTACGTTGTGTTCAAATTTCAGAGTGTTTGGTCCAGCAAACCCCTGGACCCTCCCTCACCTTCCCCTTCCTCCGCTACGGTGGATGGGCCATGTGACGATGGCCCGCCCCATCCCTTTCACTCCATAAGGCAGTGGTTTTCAAGGAAGGCATGGTTGGTTCCCTTGAATCAGAGGGTGTTGCTTTGATGGCCAGCAGATGGCGCTGTTGAGGAACAGAACTGTGGTTCCAACTGTCACAAGTGCGGCATGTACACAATAACTGGCACAGTTGTGACATGTACACAACAGGAGGTGTGGAAACAGTATGAAAACCTGGCCACACGTGAAAGCGACGTTGTGTGAAAATTTCAAAGCAATCGGTCCGTAGTTTGGGAGATTATCTGTTAGCAGAAAACTGAACTTATAGATTTATATTTATTTATTTATTTATTTATTAGATTTTTAAACCGCCCCATCCCCTAGGGGCTCTGATATAGATATACAGGGGGCTCTGATATAGATATACAGTCCCTTCAGGTTGCAAAAGATTCTGGGGTCTGTTCTAGATCACACTCTCATGGGTAGAACCAGTCAGTTCTAGTCAGCCCTCTCTTGACTTTGGGATACATCCGATGTGCCTCAGTGGCTATGCATTGGCAGGGAAATGTATTGATAATGGCAGACAGAAGCTTGAAATCAACTCTTCTTTGAAGCGTCTAAAAACATGCCTTTCCCTGGAAGTGTTCAAAAGTCACACATGGAGCTTTGTAATGCTTCTAATCCACCTGAAGCATCTACTGGCATCAAAAAGCAACGACTTAAATCAGAAGCAATTCATTTCAGATGTAATTAACTCACTGGTATAATTAATTACACACACCAACACGGAGTACAAGAGGAAATTCCATTTGATGCTGTCAAAGTAACATGGTTGCAGTTTGATTCTGTCCCACAGTTCTATTGGATCTATACTGTCTATACTGCCCAGCTCTGGCCCTGCAGAGGCCATGTTGGCAGGGGCTAATGGGAATTGTAATCAATGAGCAGCTGCAGGGCCAGAGGTGAACACCCCTGGTCTAGCGCATCTTAAACCTGCCCTTTCCCAAGAAGCTCACTCATGCACATGTGATCATCCCTTCCTCATGGTAATGTCACACTGACCCTGTGAGGTAGATCAGATGGACTAAGTGACTGGCAGGTCACCCAACAAGTTTCAACCATCTGGGGAGATTTGCACAAAGTTCTTCCTGATCCTAGTCTGGATGCAAGAAATGAAAAGGGGATTTTTTTATGATCACTCACCAAGCCACTGGAACCGACCTGAAGGAGAAGGATGGTGAGTGTGAAAACTAACACATCATTTGGAAATAGCATGCTTGACTATATATGAAAATGCAGAGTTCATTACAATTTTTTTAAAAAAATGTATTATAAAGGTGCTCACCACCAAGTGACACATGTTACCTAACATGCAAAGTTTCATAATTTTGAATGCTAGACTGGGGGTCCCCCAACAGCGTGCTCATGGGCACCCTGTTAGGGGACTTCTGGTCTAGCACCCCTGGCTTGCTGCCGCCTGCCAAGTGTTTTTAGAAAGGGGATGGGGTCTTGTGCCCAGCAAACCATCAAATTGGCTGTGCATATTTTTAAAAAACATTTTAGTGGCAGCTGGTACCAGTGTTGGTTTTATTCTCTGTCACTCTCCTTTCCTAGGGTATTTCCCTTTCTTATCCCCAGCACTTACCCCTACACTCGACTATACCCCTGCCTTTAAAGCAAAGTGTTCTTTTACTCCTAGTAAATTGGGAAGCTGTAATTATCTTGCGAGATTTATACAGGCTGCTTTATATTTTGCTTGCATAGCACAGTGTGTGGGAAGACTTAGCCACTTCACTGGAAAACTGGATGAACACCACAATAATATGATCACTTAGCTACACCCCAAAAGTCAAAACAAGTGAAGTCTCTAGTTTCTTCTTTATACCCAGTTACATTTTCTAATTGAACAATAAGAAGTGAACAGGATTTTAATAGCCGTCTTAAAAGCAACTGGGATTACACCTAAAACTTTAAATATTAAGACGGGTTCTTCAGGACTTGCTGTAAGACGAATGTTTTGTCACCTGAGAGAAATAATCTCTTCCCCCATTACAATTAGGTATTGCATGTTCAAATGATGCATCAAAGCAAGCTGGCATTTATATTTAATGCTTATTGTTGGCAACCAAATGCCATTAACAGGCACATACCAGACCCTATGCAGAAAATAGAATAGAATAGAATAGAATCTTTATTGGCCAAGTGTGATTGGACACACAAGGAATTTGTCTCTGGTGCATATGCTCTCAGTGTACATAAAAGAAAAATACATTTGTCAAGAATCATAAGGTACAGCACTTAATGATTGTCATATAGGTCTAGTAAGCAATCAGGAAACAATCAGTAGTAATGAAAACATAAAATGTAAAATCATAAAATAAAATAAAATAAAATGTAAAATAAAATGCCAGCACAGGCTATAGTCATACAGTCATAAGTGGGAGGAGATGGGTAATAGGAATGATGAAAAAAGTAGTGCAGTAATTATATAATAAGTATATAATAAATAGTTTAACATTATCGAGGGAATTATTTGTTTAACAGAGTGATGGCATTCGGGAAAAAACTGTTCTTATGTCTAGTTGTCTTGGTGTGCAGTGCTCTGTAGCGACGTTTAGAGGGTAAGAGTTGAAACAGTTTATGTCCAGGATGCGAGGGGTCAGTAAATATTTTCACAGCCCTTTTTTTTTGACCCGTGCAGTATACAGGTCCTCAATGGAAGGCAGGTTAGCAGCAATTGTTTTTTCTGCAGTTCTGATTATTCTCTGAAGTCTGTGTCGATCTTGTTGGGTTGCAGAACCAAACCACACAGTTATAGAGGTGCAGATGACAGACTCAATGATTCCTCTGTAGAACTGTATCAGCAGCTCCTGGGCAGTTTGAGCTTCCTGAGTTGGCGCAGAAAGAACATTCTTTGTTGTGCTTTTTTGATGACATTTTTGATATTAGGTGACCATTTTAGGTCATGAGATATGATGGAGCCTAGAAATTTAAAGGTCTCTACTGTTGATACTGTGTTGTCTAGTATTGTGAGAGGAGGTAGGATGGGAGGGTTTCTCCTGAAATCTACCACCATTTCTATGGTTTTAAGTGTGTTCAGTTCTAGATTGTTCCAGTGGCACCACGAGGCTAGTTGTTCAACCTCCCGTCTGTATGCGGTTTCATCGTTGTCTCGAATGAGACCAATCACTGTTGTATGCTAAACCACAGTTACACTGGAAATACCTATACAAATCAAGATTTGTTTGAAGTGATTTTGTAAGTCATGGCTTGCATTAAGCATGGTGAAGCATTGAGCCCATACCAAGAACTGATGGTAACACAATGCAGACTAAACCATGGGAAATAAACAGGATGAACTCAAACTCTTAACACAGCATAGCAAATAAGATATAATAGATATCACTGAAACCTGGTAAGATGAGTCTCATGATTATAATGTAACAATTGACAGACATAACCTATTTCAGAGAAATAGATCCACTAGGAAAGGAGACAGAGTAGCATTACATGTCAGGGATGATTGCCCCTGAGCAAGGCTGAGAGAATCTGGGTAAAAATTAAGGGGGAGAGAAACAACAGTGATCTCATTGTGAGGTCAGACATCCAAGCCAGACTGAAGAGTTGGATGATGCCTTCCTGGAACAGATGACCAAACTTTCAGAAAGGAGAGAAGTAGTAGTAATGGGAGATTTCAATGATCCTGATATTTGTTGGGAGTCAAACTCTGTCAAGACTGTAACGTCCAACTAGTTCCTCACTTGCCTTGCAACCCAAGAAAAGGCTTTCTCATCCTTCTCATTTGAGGCATCAAAATTTGAAACTCCCCCCATAAAAAGATTCATCTGTCCACCTATAGCCATCATCTACTAGTGGGTGGCCTTTTTGTGTTTTTGGCATTCTCCCATTCTTATAAGCCCTCCCTCCCCACTTGTGTGTTTATGTTTTATTTAATTGTTTTAAATATCTGTATATCTAGTTCTCAATGTAGCCATATCTGTGGATGCTTAAACCTGTAAATTGCAGCCGTGAACAGACAGGACAGATATTTCTACAAATGTGGAAAATGCAACTGGGTTGCAGAAAATCTAAATAAAATACATGAGGGGGAGGTTAACATCCTCAAAATAAAAAGAAGCAGCGCTTGCAGTTTTAAGAAACGGATGTCCTCAGCTGCCCTAGCTCGGCAACCACACAGTATTGCTAGCCTTCAAATCTTGGTTTCTGCCAGTAAAGAGCTGGGGCAGTGAACAGGCCCCTCTCCAGAGCTGTTTTGGCCTTTGAGGCAGAACTCATCAAGGTGAAACCCAGAAGCAACCACTGGGCCATTTGCTACCACGGACCATGCATGACCCACCCCAGTCCAGCTGTTTGCTACTGTTGAACAGCACCCCATAAAAGCCAGTGTGGAGTGGTAGTTCGAGTTTCAGACAAGGATCTAAGAGAACCAGGTTCAAATCCCCACTCTACCATGAAAGCACACAGGGTGACCTTGGACAAGTCACATATACTCAGCCTAATCTACCAGGGTTGTTTTTACCTGCCACAGAGCAATGTGGCCAGACAAGATTTCACTGCCCATTACAGGATGCTTAATGCTTAGTGCCACAGACTAGCCCAGGGATTCACGGTACATTCGACATCATAACCTGCGTTAAAGCAACAAACCACAGGCAATGCTGAGCCTGGTTAAGCACATCTGCACCAGGCCATCTGAAGAAAAGCACTCCAAGGAAGTCCTCAGAAATTGCAACATTTCTTCTTTTAACAGCAAAGAAAAAATCTTGATGTCCTTGTCTCAAAATACTTGTATCGGTTTTCACAGCCTCTGTTTTTCGGGGGAATACAAAAGGGTTTCTGTTGTGCGTCAGAAGGTACAGCTAAGTGGGCTGGAATATTCAATACTGCTCAGCGGCAAGGCCGTCTATGGTTCTTGGATAGAAAAAAGGCAGCAATTCTTAACGCTCCAAGAAAAAAGAAACCCATTCCAAAATGGATTTGGTTGTCATTTGCAATCATCACCATGAAAACAATCTTCTGGGTTTTTTTAACCACCCTTGTGTGTGCGTATGATCATTAGTATGCTCACAATGTCAACATCATGCAAGAGAAACCATAACAAAATACATTCATGCAATATTAACGTTTCAAAAAAGAAAATCCCTCCAGCAAGGCCAGCAGAGAGCAGTGTTTGAACAGCACTAAGACAATTACCTCATTCCTAAGGGATTTTCGTTTCTCCTCCTGCAAACAGCAGCAATTCAGCGTGGGGAATGCTGAAACAGCTGCTTACGATACCTTTTACAACTTGCAATACAAGTCCCTAAGCACTTAAGAATTACTTTACTACTTTTGCACCGGAACGGAAGCTAGGTCCTTACGTGACATGCAGAGGATCAGGATGAAGTCCAAAATATTGTGGCACAGAGATATGAAGCATTCTTTACATTATGAGACAGAGGAATTATGGACTCTGAAAGCCAGTTTGATATAGTGGTTAAAGTATCAAATGAAGATCTGGTAACATGACACTCGGCCCAGTTACACCCTCTCTCAGGCTAACTTACCTCACAAGGGTGTTGTGAGGGTAAAATGGAGCAGGGAAGACTTATATCCAGGGGAGGATGGTATAGAAATTAAATATAACATAACATACACACACACACACACACACACACACACACACACATCACCCTGAGCTCCTTGGAGAAAAGGCAGAATAAAATGAACAAAATAATTAAACAGAACTCTAAATAGTACAGCAGAATTAACACAATAAATTAAAGTATGTGAACAAACTACACACACCAAAGCTTTAAACCAGTGGTGGCGAACCTTTGGCACTCCAGATGTTATGGACTACAATTCCCATCAGCCCCTGAAAGCATGGCCAATTGACCATGCTGGGAGGGGCTGATGGGAATTGTAGTCCATAACATCTGGAGTGCCAAAGGTTCGCCACCATGGGTTTAGACAGAGAAGCTATGTTCATTACATGCAAACAAGTGTCATGATTTCATTTGCCCTTTTTTTTTAATCCCATCCTTCTTCCACAGCTCAGGGCAGCATTCATGATTCCCCCTCGAATTTATCGTCAGAACAACCTTGTGGGGTAGGTTAGACTGAGGGACAAAGTTGGGATTTGAATCCAGTCCTTCCCGATTGTAGGGCACACTAACCTCCAACATCATGCTGACTCTCTTTGAGATGGGTGAGCACTATATCCAACACAATCAGCAGTGGTACAGTTCCTATTTCCATCCCACTCAGTGTAATACATAGATTACCTGGGGCAAAATCAACCTAAATTTCTTATCTGCATTGGGGGCTGGTGGAAGGTTTGAGGCTAGAGGTACCACCTTAGCTACTTACCAGCAATCTGTACTGGCTGACTTTCACTTGTAACAATGGCTGCCACTCTTCTTGGAATTCAAAAGATTTGCTTCTGAGCAAAGATGTTTCATGCACTAGCGCTTCTTGCTTACTAGTCTAAGGCTGGTGCATTAAACTTAATCTTTGCTCAGCAGCAAATCTTTTGAATTCCAAGAAGAGTGGTAGCAACTGTCAGGAATAAAAGCAAGCCAATGATGCCCCTTTACTACTCACAAGGTGTGCCTACAATGTCCAGCAACCTCTCTCACTCAGGTTCAAGGTACACACAGACGTTGCCTCTTTTTAAATCTCTAGAGATCCTCTCAGTCCAGATACATCCTCAAACAGGTAGCCCAGACCTGTTCTATTCACATGCTTCCACCATTTATTTGTATTCTATTTTGAGAGAGAGAGATTATCTTGTGTGTGTGTGTTTCTTTCCTTGGGACACAAAGCCCATAGGATGAAACAAAACAACAAGGTTTTTTTATGGTATGATGAAAATATCACTGAAGAAACTAGGTTTCTTTTCCCTTCAACTTCTGAACTACTTCCCTGTTCCCTAAATTGGAATCCTTTGTTACAAATTGATTCTCTGCAGCCAGCTTTTAGAAGCTCTTCTCCATAGTTTCATTCTGCCAGACTTGCTCCTTTTCCTCTCAATTCCCAACCATTCTCTAACTGCCCTCTCAACGGCTGTTTTCCAATGGCCAATGCCAACATTGCATTAGCTCTCACTGGTTGCTGTTAGGGAGAAGTGCGACCTAACCCATTCATCACAAGTACCTTCCAATACCTCCAGGGGCAGCTCCATTCTTTAAGTAAAGGAACACTCTTTGTGTATTACTGTTCAATCAATAAATGACAATGAACTACTGAAGTTTGACACGATAGCTCTCATGGATACCCTGACTATGATGAGGAAAAGCAACCGTCAGGCAGCTGACATGAGGGAGGGTATATGTAACTGTACCAGGGCTCTGAATTTCTGGAAGGTGACTAGGGTTCCCTCCCCAGCACACAAACACACACATTTTTCTGCAAAGGCAAAATGAAATGTTCTCCACCAACCCTGCCCAACTACCCAGTCTCTAATCAAGACAGAAAGAGGGCATATGTAGCCAATAAAAAGGAGGAATCTAAATGACGTACATTACTAAAAGGGAAAATAGTTTTCACTCCATTAAAAAAAAAAACCAAACTACTTTTACATCAATTTTCCAATAAGGTTAGAGTTTTCCACGTATGTTTTTGCAATGCAGGAAGGAACAGCCAATATAAGCATTCAGGTTGTTTTGTTTTGTTTTTTAAGGTAGGGGAAACAGAGCTTTTATTATACAAGCAGGATTCCAATTACGTTCTTCGGCCCAACAACAAACACCACTGGGCTTGAATTACATCTCATTCACAAGACACATCTGCCAAGATTTCAGATAAACAAAATCTAGCAACAAACAAAAACCCAGCAGCTGGGAGATGTGAGGAAAAAATGCACCAGAGGCAGCCAGTTCATGGAGAGTAATCGTAGAATATTAATTCTATGCGTGCCCCAAAACAGCCCCCAAATCTGCAAAATGTTTAATATGTGATGGGCTGAGCAGGTTCACAGTTATAATTTAACAAGCACATAATTGGAAAAAGGTCCGCGGAACACACTGCCATGCTACCCGTTTCCAAACGTGTGCTTCCAATTCTTGGGCATCAGAATATCTCTCAAGCATCCTTTCTGAGAACTGAAGTCTTGTACAAGACTATGCCAGGTACAAATCAATGGGCAGTCTCTCCAAATTATTAAACATAGAAACAACAAGAAACCCTGAAGGCCCAAATTGTTAAATACACCCAAAAGTGCTGTGGTTTTTGGGGGGAGGCAAGGGGTCTTTCAGCGCTCACTAAGCTTCAAAGCTGCTCTTCAGTCACTAACACTGTAGAGCACTGACAAGAAGAATCCACAGTAACCGAGGCACCAATCTTTTGGGTGGCATAAGTTCCAAACAAGGGCCGCAGGTGTAATGGTAGCAATGGCTGGGCGGGAGCTGGCTAACATTGGCTCCTCCCCCGGCCATGCCCCTAGACCAGGGGTAGGGAACCTGTGGCTCTCCAGATGTTCAGGAACTACGATTCCCATCAGCCTCTGTCAGCATGGCCAATTGGCCATGCTGGTAGGGGCTGATGGGAATTGTAGTTCCTGAACATCTGGAGAGCCGCAGGTTCCCTACCCCTGCCCTAGACTGCTCCTGCTGTGCCAGCATTGCCTGTGGGAATGAAAGGACACTGGTGCCACATCCAGCATCACATCTCTCAGCCGGGGAGGGCCACAGTGGCTGTATGCCAGTGGATTCACCACTCTGCCGAGGCAAGTGCCCAGGGAGGGCAGATCCACCGGCATGGCCAAACACTGCTCCCACCAGTGGATTCACACAAATACTTTGGTTTGGGGGTTATTCGACATTTAAATATTTAGAAGAAGCAAGCCTTTATTGGCATAGGTTTAAATATTTAGCAAAAGGCGACAGATGAGCCAAGCCTGGACCAAGAACAAACACTGCACTGTCCAAGCTCCAAATCCCACATTTACCCCATCTAACAGGATTGATTTGCAGCACAACAGTCCTGACAACTATAGAAGTTGCATACGTGCAGTGGAATATTTTGCACATGAAATTTTGCCCCACATCACTGTGTTTATGAAGAGGTGCTTCCTGTTTTTGTCTCACCTGGATTTACTGCCCAGCAATATTAAACTGAACTGGGATAAGTCCTAATTAAATTCAATGGCCCTGTCTAGTAGACAGTCCTGCTATGTCTCCAAATTTTTCAACTGTTTCCTATAGACTCTTTACAAACACTCTTCCCACACACCAAAATACTACCCATAACAAAATGAATCTCTGTAGCAATTTTTCTAATGGCTGCTAAATATGAAGAGAAATTAATGTAGCAGAACATTATGTTAATTCCCTCTTCTATGGAATTCTTTCCAGCAATACTGATTTATTTTTTAATCTTTCAAATTACATTATGCAACCGTCCCAATGCTGGCGACAAAATTAGTGCTTATTCATTGTCTCATACGGAGCAACATGAATTGGTCATTAGCCCACTTCAGCCGCCGCCAGGCTAAAGATATAGTTCCCCCTCTGCTCAATTGAAATGACAGTCATGGTCAATTAACTAGCAGTACTTGAACATCATTGAATAGCAAGAAATCACAGTTCCAGCAGCTTAATTTCATTTGGCTGGCAAAGGCCACAAAACCTGCACAGACTGTTAAGCTGTGCAAGAGGGAACCCATCTGTCCTGCATTTCTTGTCTTCAGGAGGAGGAATCTGATCTGGGTCATTTCTATCCCAACAGCTTCTGCAGAGGCCAGGTGCTTTTGCTCAACCATCAAGATTTCTGTAGCAATGTTACCTACAAACCACCACTAAATCATACTCATTTCTATCCCATCATGATAAATTATTAAGGGTCCTAACAGGACTCTAGTTTACTGATGGTGCTCTAATGGTCTTCTTCTGCATCAGGTCCTTGGTCCATAAAGAACAGCATTGTATATTGTGACCAGGACCAGTTCTCTGGGCAGAGGTTTTTCAAGTCCTCTTCTACCTGCTCCTTTCAACTGAAGATGCTCAGAGTTCAACACAGGACCTGCAAAGCAGGTGTTCTATCACTGAGCCACAACATCTTCCTCAATATGTCAGGCATAGAATCAGTTTACAATATGCTTCTTCCTACCCCAATGTTAACACCTTTTCGGCTGCCTTATCAGTCCCACCACAATCCCAACCTTAACAGAAGCCTGGCCTACACAGGAATGAGTAGAGTAGAGCTGCAATGTGCAAGCACTCTTTTGGCATTCCAAAGGTACCTGTAGGAGTAAGTAGGCAGAGATTGGGTTCCATTAACTACACCTGTGTCCCTGCACCAGAGTCTCTGGTCCCAGCTGCCATCTTGTGGTTGAAACGCATAATGAAAAACTAAAACGTCAAAGTCTGGCAGAGGCATTTTGTTTGTTCTCCAGATGACAGTATGATGTGGCATGTAAATTTACCAGAGGAGCTGAATTGGCTCCAAATTTACCAGAGGAGCTGAATTGGCTCCGGCAAAGGGTATCCCTAAGCTGAATCTAAATTTGAAGGGTGTCCCACCAACAACGAAAAGGCAAACCAGGAAGCAACACAGTGTTGTATTGTAACATAAGCAGTAGAGATATGGTAGAGGGGGGAAACCAGCACAGTTTATGTCTTTAGTGGTACCACCACCGATGTTTGATGAACCGCTCAGGATAGCCTAGGATAGCTTAGGATAGCCTAGAACAGGGGTCTGCAACCTGCGGCTCTCCAGATGTTCATGGACTACAATTCCCATCAGCCCCTGTAGTCCATGAACATCTGGAGAGCCGCAGGTTGCAGACCTCTGGCCTAGAAGCAGAACAGGGAAAGAAAGCAAATGTGAATGCAGACACAATTTAAAAAATGATACGGGGATATTTTCCAAGAACAGAAGAAAAGGCCCAAGGAAAGTCTTTATGGCACTTATTTTTCTAGTTCACGGAAGATTAATTGGTGTAAACATTTGCAGGAGTCAACAGTTATGCATGCTTGTCTAATAGGGATTAATTTATCTCTTGCGTTTATATCCCACCCATAGATGGGATGATATCCCCCCCTCCCTTGATCTCCCTGTGAGGTTAATTAGGACGAGTGAGGATCATTTCCCCTAGGAGAGGAAAATTAAGATCTCTGCCAGCTGCACAACAAAACAGCTAAGCTTCTGTTTTCTTTCCTGTTTGCATGTACTTAAACACTAGCTTGGGCCTGGGGTAGGGGCCCTATGGGAAGATATAAAGAATTAGCAGCCTAATGGATCTAACACCAAATATTTGTGTCCAATATTTTTGTTTTCTCTTTGCTTTAATTATTTGGGGCAGGGGTTCCTCAGTGGGTAGAAAAACAACATAGAAATGCTATAATCAACTATCAACTATTATCCATTATTGTTATCTTAAGGTCACCCAGTAAGCTTTGTGGCCCACAGAGCGATTGAGATTCAGGTCTCTCGGTTCAAATTCAACACACTAACCACTAACACCAGACGGGAGCTTTAAATTAGGGATTAAATGAGCTCCAGAAGAAGCAGTGGAAAACAGACATAGATAAACTGGATCAAAAAACGCAGAGAAGTGGTAAAGCATGTTTTTTAAATTGCGCAAGTCCATAACAATAAGGTTGAGATCCATTTTCTGCCTCAGAGTGTTCTGTACTCAGTTAACCTAAATGAGTCTGGATGCCTCCAACTTTTTAAGAAAATGCAAAAAAACCCTAACTGCACCCTATATACAGAAACCGGTTTTTAATGAAGGATTCTTTTCGCTCAAACACCAGCAAGGAGATTGTTGTGTCTTCCTAACTCCTGGCAAAAGTCTTACTTCACACAATTAGTCTTTAGTAATGTGAAAACAACAACAATCCTACACAGATCGTGAGGTTTCACAGTTGATACTTGTAGTTAGCGAACAGCGTTACTGGCTTGCCTCTTTTCCTGAATTATTTAGAATTTTGTGAAATGGTAGCTAAATCTATTTGCACAGTTTAATATGGATTTGCCTTTTGCTCCATAACTGTTTCTCATAAACTATGAGATCCATATTTCAGATTGGTCTCAGCCTTTACTGCTTCTGTTCATGTTACTTTTGGTTCTTTTTGTTTACCACGTTTGTTTTATCTTTGTTTTATGATACACAATTATTATTATTACTATTGTGTATATTGAGCATCTCGATTCTACTTACTCTACCAAATTCCTACATCCTTAGAACACTTCTGCTATTTATATGCAGCGCTGCCAATGATGTAAAATTGATGCAACAATTACTGATGGAATGAGGTTCTTTTATGCAAAATTAAAAGCTGTGGACTTGCTTCCACCCTACATAACTTTGTAACTATAAAGCCTGCAGCTGTCAGTGGTCTTTCTGCTG
Organism: Sphaerodactylus townsendi; assembly: GCF_021028975.2. Lineage (NCBI taxonomy): Eukaryota > Metazoa > Chordata > Lepidosauria > Squamata > Sphaerodactylidae > Sphaerodactylus > Sphaerodactylus townsendi. The sequence continues at coordinate 62,244,801 of NC_059435.1, forward strand.
CCACAAAGGAATTCAAGCAGGCATCACCTCTAATACAGCAAGCAACCCTCTCTATTCTTGTTGAGTTTGGGAAATGGATGCATTTTACCCAGTATTGTTTGGTTGCTCTCTTAATCATGGAAAAAAGCTCATAACATTCCTAATGGAGGATCAATTAACAGCTTTTTCTTGCACGGCTGATGTAAAAGGCATTTTCTTCTAGCAATTTGGCAAGGAAAGATGCTTCATGGCATATATAATCTAAAGCGATCAAGCGCCGCCATTTAAGTATCTATTGCTTTCAAGATTAAAAGGAATAATTGAAGCACTGAAAGCAGGAGGTGATCACCGTGTGGAATAGCTCTCTGGCTTCCAAGGCCCCAGGCGTCGTCCTTATATCATCTGGGGCCTTGAAATGTAGTACAAGCAGCATTTGGCTTCAAGTTTAACAAAACAAACTATCAAACACCAGTGCTTAGCAATGCCAGAAAAGGCAGGTTGCTATTCAGAGTAATTCTTAAAGCTGAGCTGAATATAAAATGACAGCTTACTAATTCAGAAAAAAAAACCCAGCAAGGGACAGGACAAAGAATTTTAAGCAAGTTTCTACTCCGTATGGATGAATCAGAATGTGTGCTAGCAAAATGTCCAAGGGTTAGGAATAGGCACATAGCCATCAGAAGAAGCAGAAAACGTATTCTGTTCTGAAAGCTTCGCAATCCTAAAACTTTCCAATGGGTTGATACTAGGCCTGCAGCCCTGGATCATAAAATATTTCAAAGTCTGCTCTATGCATCACATTCGTTTACTCGCTTTATTGCGCCCATCCAGCCACAGTAGCCCAGGGTTTCAGTCCAGCCATCAGCATTGTCAAGACATGCCTCAATAAAGCAACAAGCCTTCCACCTTGCCAGTACAAGAGGCTCGAGTGCCATTGCTCTACCATGCACCACCTGATGCATAGGTGTCAAACTCGTGGCCCTCCAGATGTTATGGACTACAGTTCCCATCATCCCCTGCAAGCATCATGCTGGCAGGGATGGTGGGAACTGTAGTTCATAACATCTAGAGGGCCACGAGTTTGACACCTGTGGCCTGATGCATAATGTGCATCCACTTGTTTCCCCATGCAAGTTATGCAGCTAACGGGACTGAGATTCTTCATCTTGCTGAAATGCTCGATGGCCACCCGAGACCAAACCCAAGCGGTTCAAGAATCAATCTCAGGCTAAAAGGCTAAACATAGATGAAGAGCTGGATTGTCGGCAAAGACTTCCTTGTTAAACACCATGCATGTTGAAACAGGTTTCTTTCAAATTCTATGACTTCTCTCTTCCGTTGCTGTTACATAAAAGCTAACTTAACTGTTTATGCGTGAATCCAAAAAATTAAGGCAGTTAGGAGACTAGCGCTTTTGACAACAAATTCACTGCTGGAGGCCGTGCTTACTCTCTTCTCAAATTAATACTCAAAGGGGGTTGTTATACTGTCATAAAAATAAAACGTGTTCTGGCCCCCAAGTGAATCTATTTTTGGTGCCCTGTACTTGATTAGGACATAGTGGGGGAGACACAAGCCAGGTTCAACAGTTCAACAATAGGTTTATTACTGGAGAGAATTAAGACCCTAACTCCTCCCTTGGGTCTATCTAAATCAGAGTACTTGCTTGTCTTGAGCAGGTTTGAAGCTGTAGACTGTGTCTTCTCTTGGCTGCTTTCAAGAAAACCCACTGTGTCTTGCTTCCTTTCAGTTTTTTTAGTCCTTGTCTGATTCTAATTGCTACTAACCTTAACTTGTGCTCTATGGACCACCATATACTAATATGTACGTCATGAATATTCCAGTCTCCAACTACCCTTAGCACCTCACTCTGACTGACTGGCTAGAATTAAAACAGGGGATTGCTGGGTAAAGAAAGGAAACTGCCTATTGGGTCTTAAAGGGGCAGGGGCTAACTTCTAACTCCCTTAGAAGACTTAACAATGAACTAAAACCATGCTAACTATGGGGAAACTAAAGTTTAACAGGGAAAAAACAAAAGCCTCTGTAGGGGCATGACAAAACGTGAGTCAATTTTCTTTTATGGGCTAACTCTTAAGGCCTTCAAAATGAATGGTCAAAATGTAATGGAAGAGATGGAACCAACCATTCTTTCCCCAGCTCCTAAAACCTTTCCTCTAGGCAACATGACTCTCTGGTTTCTCTCCTCCAAGTAAGGGAAGAGCCACGAAGATCTCATTTGCACTTCCAGCTAGTCCACCAGGATGAAGAACATCTTAACATTAATTTAGCCTAACCACTAATAGAAGTTAGCCATACTGTCTCCTGTGATAAATGAAGAGAGCAATTGAAGATAGATAACAGGGAACCCAGAGGACAGAATCAAATAAGATTATATGATACCATGTTAACAATCCACATAACCACTGCTGTACTTTAAGTTCATATTAAATATTTACACACTACCTTTCTCCGACACAAAAGTGACCCCCCAGGCAGATAACACTAAAATAATTCTATAATAAATATCAGGTATTCGAATGATCTTCAGGTTGGTTGAACTAGATCTGAAGCTATCTTATTCTTAAAGCACTGGCCAAAAGAATTTTATTACATGGGAGCAAATGTAGTCAGGAAATCCTTGGTTCGAGTCTAGAATCTGCAGTTTATTCTTTGGGTGGTCTTTAGCAAGCTACTTTGACCCCCCCCCCCCCTTATTTGCAAGACGGCTTATTTTTACAGAGTTGTTGTATGGATTGCTGAGATAAAGTGAGATGTTTCAGACACTAATGAGATTATTATCATCAATGCAGTGTTTACATAGGTTCTTCCCTGTTTGTTGCACAATTCTGAAAACTGTAATATTTATCAAGTCTCTATCACAGACATACTGTAATATTCAACGCAGATATTTTTGAACATCTGAAATTAAACTGACATGCATAAATACTGCATCCAGTTCTGAACACTGCCAGAAATTTTGCTTATGGTGCCATCTAATCTTAAAAGGAATCCACAAATTACCAATCTTCCACATCAAAGACAGTTTTCACAGCAGAACTGTCCTTTGTAAAAATCCCACACTCAGCCTTCTTTGAACTTTCCCAAAGCCTACACACATGATCTAGCACATTTGATCCTACGCTTATTCTAACAAGCTCAGAGTTCCCAATGTACATGTCTTGTCGCTCCTCCATTTTATTTTCACAATCAGTCCGTGTTGGCTGACAGGCCCACAATCATCCAGCAATTCTTACACCGCATAGCAATTTGAACCTGGGTGGGATGTAGGGAGATCTTCATTCATTGCATAATTATGAAAGCACTGATCTTCTTTTAATATCTTGAATAATATTATACAACTATAACCACTACTCAGCACTGCCCTGTGATCTTCTGGACAGGACACACAAAGGTGCAATATAGTCAGCTCAACACTTGTTATATCAACCTGTAGTCCTAAAAGTGCACCTCAATGTTTGCATCCCATCATTACAAGAGCGGAAAAGAAATCCTACATTATAACCATTGCATCAGAGACAAGCAAAGGGATTTTCTAAAAAATCAAGGAACAGGGTCACTGATTTACTTTTAGCACGTTATATTTTTTATTCCACTAAAGACAAAGGTCTAGGTTCACCTTTGCTACAAGATGTTGTGATTGCACCCCGTTTTTCCCTTCAAACTGATCGCAACCAATCAAAATTTGTCAAGGGAAATCAATGCAAGGCATCTTTATTTGGACTCTTCTGCTTTCGACTCTCATACCAAATTTCTCCCTTTTCCAGGGAACAGTGATCACTTCATACTTACAGAAATAAAGAAAAACTAGAAATCCAAAAAAGTTATTCTTGAACAGCTGCCAACCATGCTGGTGATATATTTATACTGCAGGAACTCAAAGATGACTCAAAGGAAGATTGATTCTCCATTCCTTTCAAATGCTAGAACATCATGCATATACTGCTTTGCAAATATTCTTGAGGACAAGGAACAGAATCCAAACGAACACAATTATTAAGAGAACAGTTGCAGAGGGCAGCCATGTTAGTCTGCAGTAGATCTACTAGAGAAGGGGTCTGCAACCTGCAGCTCTCCAGATGTTAATGGACTACAATTCCCATCAGCCCCTGCCACCATGGCCAATTGGCCATGCTGGTAGGGGATGATGGGATTTGTAGTACATGAACATCTGGAGAGCCGCAGGTTGCAGACCCCTGTACTAGATTCAAGTGTGGTGACACCTCAGAGACCAATATAATTTGTGGGGTATAAGCTACAGGAATTGAATCTAGCTGATAAGTGAACAGAATACCATGTGACACAGTGTAATGGCTAGTCAAGTGTCATACCAGGTTCAAATCTCCACTCTATCTTGAAGCTTGCTAAGTGACCTTGAGTCAACCTACCTCATAGAAAGCTAGTACTGTGCAATAGCTAGAAAGACTGACTAGGCCCTGGGGGGACCCAGATCTGAATCTCCACTTGCCAAGGAAGGCTGCTGCCTGACCTTGGGCCAGTTGCATAAATAAGCCTATCCCACCTCAGAGGGATAATGTGAGGGTAAAATGGAGGCAAGAAGAATGATGGATGCCACTTTGGGTCTCCAGTGAATAAAAAGTTGAGGTATAAATAAATAAAATCAAGTCCTCCCAAATTACAGTTAAGCCTCCATACAACTATGCTTTAACACCTGATCTCGCAACAATCCAAAATACAATAAACACAGCAGACTGAAGCAGTAATGGGAGGTATACAATACTGAAGTGGTCAGAATGCACCATGGACATTCGATCGATTGACCCTCCCAAATTGGCTCCGGGCGATTTACAATAAGAGTAAATACAATAAAAACTGACTTGAAAGTAAAATCGAGTGCAGTGACGTAGTGGCTAAGACCAGTGGCATAGTGGCGTATGGCTAAGAGTGACATAGTGCCTAAGAGCAGGTGCACTCTGATCTGGAGGAGCCAGGTTTGATTCCCAGCTCTGCCGCTTGAGTTGTGGAGGCTTATCTGGGGAATTCAGATTAGCCTGTACACTCCCACACATGCCAGCTGGGTGACCTTGGGCTAGTCACAGCTCTACAGAGCTCTCTCAGCCCCAACCACCTCACAGGGTGTTTGTTGTGAGGGGGGAAGGGCAAGGAGATTGTAAGCCCCTTTGAGTCTCCTACAGGAGAGAAAGGGGGGATATAAATCCAAACTCTTCTTCTAAATCCACTAACTAAAAAATAGATAACTCAGTTAAATTAGAATCTAATTAAAATTAAATTTATGAACGTAGAGAACAACTCTGGAGCTGTCCATTTGCAGAGAGATGATCAGGCCTCAGCGAAATACTTGACAGAACAACTCAGTTTTACAGGCCCTGCAGAACTCCATAAGATCCTGAAGGGCCCTGATCTCCTCTGGGAGGCTGCTCCATCAAATTGGGGGCAGGACTGAAAAGGCCCTGGCCAGCATTGAGGCCTATTGGACCTCGCGTGGGTCAGGGATTGTTAAAAGTCCTTTCGATCCAGATCTTAAACATATTTTACTGAATTAGCAAACCAACTCATGGAAAAATTCTGGAGGCCTGTCCTTGTCTACTAATTCAAATCACACATTTCAGTCGCCTTCTAAACTTGCTTGAACTTCTGCAAGGAACAACAAGCTGTGTTCTCTGCCTTCAACATTAACAGATGAAGCATCTCACACTTGAGGCCAGTAGTAGATAACGTAATTCATGCTCCTGAAAAGATTATCTATCCTTTTTGACAGGCTCAAACTCCTACTTAACATGCCAGAATAATTTACTACTCTGCTATATTCCTTTCTTACAGTGTACCTGTGCAGCACGGGTAAAGTTTTTGCCTTAAGTTACTGAGCTTCTGAGTAAACAATCTTTGTCAACTAGGGCTCCAAGCTGATAGAAAATCTATCACCAACATCTAATTTCTCACTATATGAGTTTTTAATTGTTATAGATCTTAACTGACAGACACAAAACGACAACAAATTCAGTATTATGAAACCCATTTTTTCTCACCATTTTCCAGGATACGTACATAACACGGAATAAGACAGCATCCTCATACTGCAATAATATAATTAATAGAGAGCAACCTCCAGCACAGCACAAGTGAACATTTCTTGTTTAGAATTATGAGAGTTGAAAAAGTGAAGGTTTTTTTAAGGGTGGATGTGTTAGGGGGAATAAACAGACAGGAATGCTTTCAAGTGGAGTCAGCTGATTATTACAGTTGGTCAAAGAGTTCAAGGCGTATAAGCCTTTTGTAATTCTTCAAGGCTCTTACATGCTGTCTTTGTAAACAGCTGTCTGATCCTTGATCTCTTCCCCTTGCTACAACAGTTGTCATTTTCACAGTGAGGAATACATCCTGAGCATTATGTCAGCTCTCTCTTTAAGGGATTGGACTGCCATACTGCTGGGTAGAACAAGATTTCAACAACCTTTGGATGCCTAAAAGGTGAGCGCATTGGCTGGAGGCTTAAAACAAGCTTCAAGTACCTTCGCAGATCTACAAATTGCAAGGTGGTCTCCTCCATTTACACCAAGAAAGAGTCAGTTCACACATTATGTCCCCTAAAAGGAGTATTGTAAGACACCAAAGCCTTCCCATGGCAATTCACTGCGCTTGCTAACTAAATATCAATATAATGCAAACACCTTGCATTGATACGGCACTTTAGAGTGGGAACATTATCACTGGAATATGTTATATGACTGTGGTAGGACTATGGTAGGATTCTGTGTGTGCACGTGCATGCACAGTCAAGTCACAGTCAAGTCACAGTCAAGAGCTGTTTGAAGGTGGTTTGCCATTGCCTGCCTCTATGAGGGCTGAGAGAGTTTAGTTGGCCCAAGGTCACCCAGCAGGCTTCTTGGGGAGAATTGAACCCAGTTCTCCAGATTGGAGCATGCCGCTCTTAAATGCTACACCATGGAGGCGCTCCTCATGGGTCTTCCTCTTTTCCTGCGGCCTTCAACTTTTCCAGTGATTCTTTTCTTCTCATGATGTGACCAAAGTCTCAATTTAATCATTCAGACTTGATTAGATCTAGAAGCCATAATTCACTTTAGCCACCTTGAATGGTGGAAGAGAACCTTAAGTTCTAGAAGACCCTTCCCCCCCACACACACACACACACAAACACACAAGCTAACGAAGGCAGACAGTGGGGAAAGAGTATTGTTCATGCTGAGATTCCATTGTGGATACATTTGCATCCTTCAACAACCTACTGTGGTTCAATATCATATTAAAACTGAATGGAAAACACATCACAGTCACTGGGGGAGAGATCATGGTTCATTGGCAGAGCTCATGCTGGAGGACACAGGTTCAATCTCTCGCATATCCACAAGTAACTGAAACTGTGATAGACCAACGTATAAGACCACTTCAAGTGTTCCTGTGCTTTAAATGTTTGCCCTTGTATGCTGCTGAATAACTGTTTTCTTCCTCTTCCTTGCACCTTGCCAAGGAAAAAAACTGTGTTTTGAGTACAGGGTCATGGACCGTACTGCCTTCAAAAAGGGTGTCCAGTATAAGAGATGATAAATTACTATGAATGGCTCTCAAAATGACTGTCTTTCAAACACACCATGGAAAACGGTCCATTGGTAGACTTACCCTGAAGGGGCCTTCTCCTGGACGGCGACGAGGGCATCCTGATTGGGTGATTCCTAGCTCATTCTCAGGGAGGCAGGACCTATTTTTTGTTGTCACTTCCTGAGGAGGGCTTAATCACCCTTCCAGGATCCAGTATTTGGAGTAACGGAGTAGTATAGTGCAAGATCTCAAACATTTATGAAAAGGAAAACATTAGGAAGTAACAACATATAACGTCTGATAACTGAGGCAACAAGCCTAAAAACATGTGCTCCTAACTATTTGTCTGATAGACAAGTGTGTGGTTTTCATGATGAGCGCTCATTGTTCTTTAGTAAGTACTGTTACGGTTGAATTTTGGGAGGGACGGGATGCCCTCAGTCACATGCGTCCAGGAGAAGGCCCCTTCAGAGGTAGAAGGTCTGCAATGGACCCAGTTCTCCTGGAGTACAGGCTCGGGCATCCTGATTGGGACCTCCCAGAGCAGTGTCCCCTAACAGTGGGATCATTCACCGAATATGTGTTCTAACACTCAGTGTCCGAAGGCCGTGTCGTTGTCGGCCTTGGATTGTAGTCTATAGTGTTTGACCGAATGACGTCGCTGAGGAATACATGTAGCTGCTTCTTGCAGATGTCCCTCTGAGTGGGATTTGACGTCTGAACGCTGGCGCTTGCTGCGGCGCTTCTGGTGGAAGTGTGCCGTGATTCCCTGGGGACCCGGAATGTTGGACGCATTTGTAGGCTTCGGGTGATGCAGGTTCTGGATGTTTGAGCTGATGGCAGCTCTGGGACATCTGGGTCTCCGGAATTGGGAGCTGAGACGTTGGATGAATAGGGACTTCGGGTCTTTCCTGATGTCCCTCTGTGCGTATGATGTATGCCTTGAGAGCTCTTCCTGACGTCTAGGGTTATTGCCAGAAGGATCTCCTTTGGGTGTTTTGGTTTTGGGAAAAGAATAGACGGAAGCCGCATTTCTTGTCTAAGGTGAAAAGAGGATCCCACTTTGAAGGATGAAGGTTGGGTCTGGCCGCAGTACCACCTTGTTTTTGTGGAAAATGCAGAGTTGAGAGTTTATAGATAGAGCCCGGAGCTCCGAGACCCTTCTTGCTGAGGTGATGGCTATTAGGAAAAGGAGTTTCATCCTGAGCCACCTCAGGGGCACGGTCTGAATGGGTTCGAATGGGTGTTTTGTTAGTGCGTTGAGTACTGTGTTTAGTTTCCACGAGGGGAAGCGATGGATTACCGGAGGTTGGGTCTGACGCACTCCCTTTAGGAATTTGAGGATGTCTGGGTGTCGAGAGGCAGTGACACCTTGTAGACGTATCCAGACCGTGGAGAGGGCGGCTATCTGTCTTTTGAGAGTGGCGCTTCTGAGGCCTTTGTCGGCTCCCTCTTGTAGGAACGTTAAGACTTGGGAGATTACTTGGGGCTAATGGGATCAGGTCAATGGTTCTTACTTGCCCACTTGGTGAAGGATCTCCACAAAGAGTCATAGATGCGGAGAGTGGATGGACGGCGTGCGGCGATGATGGTGTTAATCACCTTCTGGGAGTATCCCTTCCTCTCTAGGGCCGCGCGTTCAAGTGCCATGCGGTGAGGCAGAACCATTCTGGGTTCTGATGGAAGATTGGCCCTTGTGATAGCATGTCTGGAGGCGTTGGGAGACGGAGAGGAGGCGCAGCAGAAAGTTGTAGAATGGACGAAAACCATGGTCTTCTTGGCCACCATGGGGCTACCAGTATGACCTCTGCCTTCTCCTTCCAGATCTTTCTCAGGAGCTTGGGAAGGACGGGTACCGGTGGGAAGGCATACATCAGGCCCGGAGGCCATGAGGTGGTCAGGGCGTCCGTGGCTTGCTTGCAAGCTGGGATGGTGGTATCTGGTCAGGAATGTCGGTAGCTGATGATTTTGTTGTGATGCGAACAGGTCTACCTGGGGCGTCCCGAGTTGCTGGCAAATTTGTCGGAAGATTGAGGGATGTAGTTTCCATTCGGCTTCCGAGATGGTTTGGCGACTCAGCCAGTCGGCCTCTACATTGAGGTGCCCGCTGATATGTTCTGGCTGAGAGCGATCTGAGGTGCTCTCTGCCCAGGGTCCAGAATGTTGACAGATTCTCGATGTAGCTGGGACCCTCGATCCCCCTTGATTGTTGAGGTGAGCCTTGGCTGCCACGTTGTCTGTCCTGACCAGGACGTGTTGACCGTGGACGTGGTGTTGGAAGTGTTGAAGTGCAAGACGAATGGCCACCATCTCCAGGAGGTTGATGGGAAGACGTGCTTGAGTGGGGCTCCATAGGCCCTGGGCTACCTGGTCTTTGAGGGAGGCTCCCCATCCCCGAAGGCTGGCATCTGTGAATATCTGGAGTTTGTTGTCTTGAAGATACACCTTTCCTGTGGATAAGTTCTTGAGCTGGGACCACCAGATGAGGCTGTGTTTGAGTTGAGTCGAGAGGAGTACTGTTTTCTCTTTCTTCTGCATGATGTCCCACTGGTACGGTCTCAGGAATCTCTGGAGTGTCCGTGCATGGAAGCGTGCCCATTTGGAGCATATCTATGATGGAGATAAAGAGTCCCATCAGCTTTGCTAGTTGCAGCAAGGCTGCTCTCCTGGCCTTGATGAATGATGTGGCTAGCCTTTGAATTTTGAGAGCCTTTGAGTGTGGTATGAAGAGAGCGTTGGCACTGGTGTCGATCGTGGCTCCCAGGTGCTCCATGCGTGTCTTTGGGGTCAGCGAACTTTTTTGCAAGTTGATCAAGAAACCGTACGAAGACAATGTTCTCATCACGAGGTCCACGTCCACCCACGCCCGTTCCCTGGAGGTTGAGCGAATGAGGATGTCGTCCAGGTAGGTGGACGATGGGATGCCCTGTTCCCTTAGGGCAGTGATGGGTGCGAGGAGGACCTTTGTGAAAACTCTTGGGGCGGTGGCGAGTCCAAAGGGAAGAGCCCGGTACTGGAAATGTTGATCCTCTACTGCGAACCTCAGGAAGCAGCGGTGTCGAGGGTTGATGGGCATCGTCTGCAGATAGGCCTCGGTGAGATCCAGTGATGTCAGGTGATCTCCGGGTCCGAGGTTTTCCACAATGGACCTGGAGGGTTTCCATTTTTGTGCGGCGGTAGCGGCGGATAGCCCTGTTGACGTACCTCAGGTTTAGGATGGCTCATACTCCCCGTTCTTTTTGGGACCAGTAAAGAAGTGGGAGTAGACTCCGCGAAAAGTGTTCCGAACTGAGGTAAACCGACCGATTAACTGGATCTGAAGGAGGTGTTGGATTGCCTGTTGAGTCCTGAGCCTTTTTTGAGGATTTTGCAAGGTCGGGAAGGCTTGAAATCTGGGTTTTGGAATTCTGAAGAATTCTATTAGATAGCCGGTGGTGACCACCTCTTGGGTCCATAGGTCGACATTGGGGCCCAGCCAGCCCAGCTTGGTGGGAATCTTTGCCTTGCAGTCGGGCGCCGACCGGGGGCTTGGCTTTGTCAAGATCGGTTAGAGCGGTCAGGTTGGAAGGATTTGGCTCCCCTACCTGGTCTGAAGTTGGAGGTACGAAAGGAGGACTGGTTGTTATTCATGTTGCTGTTGTTATGGTTGTTGTGGTTGGGACGCCTGCGTGAGGTATATAGCAGAGTTGAAGAATGCACTGCATTACATCCCTGGGTTATTAGCAGCGTTAGAGTGCGCTGTGACCTAAATGTGGTGTAGGACTTATGGAGGGGTCCCTGGTCTGCTCTGACATATTGTACGTGATCTGGGAGTACATAAAGTTTTTTGAGAAGTGATGGGTAGCTCTTGTTGACATCCAAATGGAGCCATTCTTTTTTCATCCTCCTTTCGAAGTATTCTGGGAGAGGAAAGGCCCTAGGGGTCTCCTCAGAGTGTGGGAAGATTTCTTTCCTTCCTTTGGGCACGCCTTTTACTGGTTTTTTGGACTCTGCTGGGACGGAGGGGTCCTCCGCGTCTGGCTCATCGTGAAGTTGGAGTGCGGAGATGGTCTTGATTAACATAGCAGGTAGGTCTTCCTGATTGATAGAGTCCTCCCCGCCCCCGCCCTCTGCAGAAGAGCAGGAACGCTCTCTGCCTGACTCCTCCGTTTGGCTCTGGGGGGGGTGCGGGGGAAGCTGCAGAGCTTCGCCAGGCGCATCCTGAGAAGGGGCGCTGGTGCTCTGTGTGGAGATAAGGGCCTCCGTCTCCAGCCGTTTTTGCCGCTTGGAAGGGGCCGCTAGCCTGGGGCCGCTTTTGTTTTCGCGCCTTTTTTCCGCTCCGGGGGAGGCGGGGGTAATGGCGCCTGTGTGTTCTCCTCAATTGCGGCCGAGTTAGGGGCTTTGGAGCAAGACCCTGAGGCGGCGGCGGTGGATCCGCGGCGTTGCGTCCCGGAACGGGTGGCAGCCTTGAGGTCCCTCTCTGCTGCGGACCAAAGGCGCCTCTGGCGGTGGAGAAAAGGAACGCAGGGAGGCCATTTAGCCTATGCGCGATTAGTCTCTCCCTTACGAGTTTGGGTTGGAGGGGTGGGGGGGTGGAAACAGTCAAAACACTTACACTTACTGACGAGACAGGAGAAGACAGACTGAGAAGGAAAAATGTTTGTTTGTTTGCCTGAGGGGCTTGGAGCACTGGACAAGCCCTACACTCCCTATCTAGGCAGGAACAATACTGGATCCTGGAAGGGTGATTAAGCCCTCCTCAGGAAGTGACAACAAAAAATAGGTCCTGCCTCCCTGAGAATGAGCTAGGAATCACCCAATCAGGATGCCCGAGCCTCGCCTCCAGGAGAAAACAACTGTCATCTTCCTATCCAGCTTCCATTAGTCACGTGGTAGCACTAAAGCTGTGGAGATGCATCCAGCAGAAAACTGGTTCCAGCATAATTCCCCCCTGGGAGCCACAGTTCCCCCCTTCCCACAACTCTCCTTACTAGTTAAGACACACAAAACTGATCATACAATCATCTTCGCCACCATTCCCAATGACAGCAGATGCGAACATTTGCTCTTTTCGCATGAACCTGTGAAGAAGAAAAGAACACGAAAACAGAATATCTATAGCTGTCATAATGACTTAACACCTCTGCTTTTGTTGATCAGCATAAACAACGTTTCACAGCTGTGGAACATCCTTTCTAAGCACATTAGCAGCTTACTGTCCTAGAAATCATATTGTCAGCACCCTTGGAGTTTGCTGGCTACTCAGCCTTCTGGCGGCTGGACAGCGGTACCTGCTTAAATGCTTATGGTTTTGCTGATCGGCTGGGGCTGAGAAGAACGTGTGTGTGGAGCCAGACAGACAGACCAGATGTTCTGTGACTGAAGTAATGGAGGGAAAAGAGAGATCTTTCCAACACTGCATTACTGAACACCGGAGCATTCAGACACACCGCAACCTATACCAGTGATGGCGAACCTTCTCGAGACCGAGTGCCCAAACTGCAACCCAAAACCCACTTATTTATCGCAAAGTGCCAACACGGCAATTTAACCTGAATACTGAGGTTTTAGTGTAGAAAAAATGGTTGGCTCCAAGGTGCGCATTACTCGGGAGTAAGCTTGGTGGTAGTCGGTGACTTTGCTTTGAAGCAACTGTGCAACGCTTCGAACAGGTGAATCACGACCCTAGAAGGGTTTACTCAGAAGCAAACCCCATTGCCAGCAACCGAGCTTACTCCCAGGTAAATTATCACACTTTCTGAGGATTCAAATCCTCTGAAGATGCCAGCCACAGATGCAGGCGAAACGTCAGGAGAGAATGCTGCTAGAACATGGCCATACTGCCCGGAAACCACACAGCACCCCAGTGATTCCGGCCGTGAAAGCCTTCGACAATACATTATCACACTTTCATTCTTCCCATGAAAATCAGTAGGGTTTAACAGCGCTTAACAGGGTTACCTACACTGTTCCCCAAAACTAGGTCTTAGGTTTAATGCTAATAATCTCCCTGAAAGAACTATTGTCATATGATGAACTCTGTGCATGCGTGCCCACAGAGAGGGCTCTGAGTGCCACCTCTGGCACCCGTGCCATAGGTTCGCCACCACTGATCTATACATATACTGTTGGTATTAAAAGCCAGATTGAAAGGGGGGGGGTGATGATTTGCTAATTATATTGAATAACTTTCCAAATCTTTTATATATTCTCTGTACAGATTCATTATGTTCTATTGCTGATTTGGAATACTGAACCATTTTATGAAGATATTTTTCAAGGGACCAAATAAAAGCTTCCAATCCCTAAGCACTAAATGGAAATTCAATATGGCTTTATAGTGGTTACATATGCCAGCGCTGCATGTCAATTGGTTTTTTTAAGTAAGGTTTTGTTGTTGTTGTTGTTGTTGTTGTTGTTTTAATCCAGAACCAGTTCAGCCCTCTAGGATGTCCTAATGGTACCTGAGTATCTGGCCTTACAGGGGCAAGAACTTTATAGGCACAGCAACACTACAATACATCTTTCATACGATGATCTTACAAAAATCTGAAAAGCAGCAAGACCTGTCATCAGCCCTTCTTCTAACTGATTATTTTAATGATTTGTTTTAATGAGATTGTTATTATGCATTCTATGAATTGTTGGTGTATGGATGTTGTGAGCCGCCTCGAGCCCTTCGGGGATGAGGCGGCCTATAAATCCAACCAATAAATAAATAAATAAATAAATAACTCCCCAAGTGTGCAGACACACTCCCCATCTTTGTCACTTTCCTGCAAAAATACAACGCAAATAGAGCCAAAGCACAATGAAACATAATGCAAAATAAGCTTCCAAAATGGTACAATGAGAGTAAGCCTGTTGGATCATAATAACAATCCATTTAATCCACCCAATTCGTAAAAGTCCAATGAGATGCTCCCCACAAGAACAGCATCAAGATAGAACCTTCTCCCAACTGTTTATTTCCCAGAATTTGGCATTTAGATATACACTGAGATCAAATATAGTGGGACAGGGACATCCACTGCTTTTTATTCTTTAGGAAAGCATTCAAAGGCCATCTAAAAATGCCTAGCTAGGACTCTGAGGAGATCCCAGACAGAACTTCCCTGGCATTTTTAGGAGTTGAAAACAATCACAAAGGCTTCTGATTTAGATCAGGATTGACGCACGTGCAGCAGGGGGAGAGATTTTATCCATCCACCCCCACACAGGTTTTATCTGATCAAAGACAGCCCCCGATGAGCCTGGGAAGATATAAGAGACAGGTAAAGAAAAGACTCTCATTACCTCTTCCTTCAAGAGCTAATAACTTAGGGGTTGGGTGGATGAGGAATTTATGGATTCAGGCAAGGGGATGAATTCCTCATCCCTGAGTGTTGCGGCCCCATTACTAAACAGAGTTCTGTGGGTTTGCTGTTTAATGTCACCTGAGTGCTGGAAAAACCCAATCATGGATCTCCCAGAGGCCTCTCAAGGTGGGACAACCTAGCCCAACCAATTGACCATGCTGGCAGGGACTGATGGGATTTGTAGTCCATGAATATCTGGAGAGTCGCAGGTTGCAGACCCCTGACCTAGCCAGTGTCACTACTGTATGTGTACCATCACGTCACATCTGACTTGTGGCAACCCAGAGTTTTCAAGGTAAAAGACTAACAGAGATGATTTGCCATTGCCTTCCTTTGCATAGCAACCCTTGTATTCCTCGGTGATCTCCCATCGAAGTACTAACCAGAGCCAACCCTACTTAGCCTGGGCCATCCAGGTCAGGGTGTGGTTGCTACTACACCTGGTGAATTCCCGAAATTAATTAAAAGTTGGGTAAGGAAGGATCTCCTTTGGTCTTTGTTGATCACAGTGCCAACCAATTTCATCAGGCAAATTCAAACTCCAATATTGCATGTCAGGTGGAAAAAAAGTCAAACGCCCATGCTCTATAACCACAAATAATATAATCTAGCATAATCCAAGCAACAGTGGAGTAATTAAACTTATGATCATTTCCATTCAAGACACAGTGGCCCAAAGGCTGTCTGAACTAAGAACAAGATAATTTTTCCTATACCGTTATCTGAAAATGAATCACAGACTTATTTTCCTGCCTCTTATTGAGCTGTCTTGCCTTCCTTCTCCACCCACTGGCCTCCCTGAGGCTTGATTCTACAATGATAACTCATTCCTTTACTTAAACAGATCATTCAATTATCAGATGCCACCCAGGCTGCTTCAATGTGAAGATGCAGCACAGGTGAAAATGGGCTAGCTCCTACGGACCCATCCTGCTAACGGCAATCCTTCCTTCTGGCATAAGGAGAGAGAAAAGCGTAGCCGTTAGCACAACGGATTTGCAGGATCCAAAGCTAAAGACAACAGCCTGAACTAATCAATAATCTTAGCATTTAATGCAGCACTTTTGAGTTCAAAGCATAAACGGTCTTCTTGTAATCCTTAAAACAGCCAGTTGAGGTATGCAAGTCCTGCCCCCATATTAAAGACAGGGCATGAAGAAAGTGGTTTGCCAAAGACTACCTTCTTGTTAGATGTCTGGGATCACAGCTAGTTCTCTTCACCACTGAACTACATTTGTCAAGCATGGCAGCTTATGGTGACAGCAACAACCAAGTCTATTGGATGTATGAAGTGAACTGAAGGCAGCATGCCAGGGATATTCACTTAGTGGCTCTCAGACATGCCCAACCTTTGACTCTTCTGAGCACCATTCCCTAATGCAGCACTCATCCTATGTTTTGGGAAAGAGCGCGGGGCCATTAGCCAGTGGGGATTGGTCAACAGTTGGTTCCCACCTTGAAACAGCTGCAATTGAAGGAATTGAAAAGCTGGAAGCCTCTCTGTGGTATAAGTCTTATGCTCATGTTGGAAGGGTACATGTCTGTTGGCTGATGTGGCTCTCTGCAACATGCAGGGTGAGGAAACATACACAGCCAGCAGGGTGCAGCGTGTTGGACTCACATGTGGGAGGTCCACTCTGCCATGGAAGCCTGTGGGTGACCTCAGGTCTACCAAATTCTCTCAGTCTAACCTACTTTACAGGGCTGTTGTGAAGATAAGACTTGAGAAGGAGGAAAACAATGTAAATTGCTTTGGGTCCCAAGGGGAGGGGTACATAAAGTACAAAAACAAATGAATCGGAAAAACACAAAACAAACTAACCAAGTAGGTTTTTTAAAGTGTGCATGTTAATATGGAAAATACACATCCTTACCTCCAGAGTGCAATGACAAAATTAATATTGAAGCGCTACACGTGTACCAAAGTATTACAGGGTGCTTATCATCTGATGGTTCAACTAACAGTAATATGAAATTGCCACTGGTCTCAATTATATGGCACAAATGCAATGCCCAGACTATAAGCTTTGCAGTAGACCATGACAATTAACCACAAAGCAGTCAACATTTTCATTTAGTAAATAAACCACACAGAGAAGTCTACAACTGATTGTTTCATGATGATTAACCACAGTAGGTCCATGAATATTTTAGGATTATTTATTGCAAGGCTAACATTCAGCCTTGGTTGAGTTTTTAAAACAAGAGTGCTTTTACGGAGAAAAAAGCAGTTGTTTCTTCTTGCAATTGCTGTTAAACCACCAGGCACAACAGTGTTCCTCTGTTATACAGAACATGCATGCCAAGTTTAGGGTTACTCTAGATTCGCAGCGGCAGCATACCTTCTGTGAACTTTTTTATTTGTGGTACAAAATGTTTACCTTCAGAAGACAAGCTGCTGCAACTGCTCACCTACCAGCTTTTTTGGCTCTTTGCTCCAGCACGCCTGTGTTCTAGGTTGACATTGCTCTATACAGTTGTGAACTATTAGCTAAATACGGCTTCTTCTTTTTCAAGACTTTCATCATAAAAACACAGTGCATACTAAACATATTTGGCTCTCTGCAGCTGCATTTTCTTCCTTTGGGACTTTTTTTCCCCCCAACTTGATGTCGAGTGCCATATGCTTCGAAGTATATCCATGAGTGCAAGATACTGCTTTATTTAAATGCATCGGTGCTATTTCTTATGTGGTGTTTTGTTTTTAAAGTGCTTGTTTCTTTGAACACAAGGAGTGCAGAAATTATGTTCCTGTTTCTAGGCAGACATTTGATCATTCCGGAGAAAAGGGGAAAAATAACCTGCCCCCCTCTGAGGTTACTTAAATCCAGAGATCAGGGCTATGGACAAACAAGACAGATCTTTCTACAAACTTGACAAAAACTCCAAGTTAGCTGAAAAATATGAAACCTCTAAAAAATGTGGGGGTTAAAACTCCCCTAACAATAAAAGAAACATCTGCAGCTATCAACATTAAGGCTTCTAATGCTACTATCATGGGGTGTTTTAACTAGTCCAAGCAGCACATCAGACTCTGCTATTTCCATAGACCGAGATGCAGTCACTGTCGAAACAGCTACCAATCTCCACAGGCAAGTTTCATAGGTAGTGGGGTGCTGTGTGGTTTCCAGGCTGTATGGCCGTGTTCTAGCAGCAGAGAGAATGCTGCTAGAACACGGCCATACAGCCCGGAAACCACACAGCACCCCAGTGATTCCGGCCGTGAAAGCCTTCGACAATTTCATAGGGTAACTGTCGGTTTGCAGCAGAACATCTAGATTCGACTCACCTAAGACACCAATAAGATTTTCAAGGTATGAGCGTTTGAGATTTAAAACTCCCATTGTCAAGATACCTGAAGAAAGTTTTGACTCTCAAAAGATCATACCCGGAAAACCTCATTGTTCTCTAAGGTGCTACTGGACTCAAATCTACCTGTTCTTCAGCCCTGTTGTTATGCTCCCCTCTCTTAAAATTAGGACTAAAGTAATAGCCAAAAATAAAATGGCCCTCTCCCTCCTACCAAATGCCTCAAAAACAGTGCCAGGGCTACAGCCGACTTCTGCCCCACACTCTGCAAAGCATGTCTACATGCGGATACACGCAACTGCATGTCTTAATTTTGAACAAACGCTGTCTACACCACAAAAATTACTAGAGAGAAAGCACTTGCAACAACGATTATATAATCAACTCATCTATTAAAATAATGACTGAGCCTTATCAAGACTTGCCTTTTTCGAGATCTAGAGATTGAGGAGACCTCCTCCATCCCCTTGATGGCGTAAACGAAAAGAGTACAAAGTCGTCCTTAAAGCTATGCAACCACCAAATTTTGATGAAGCAAATTTTAAGAGAGGCTAACACTTTGGCTTCTATTTGACTTCACAGAAAATAAGGTACATGGTAAGAAGTGCCTCCCTTTGGAGCCTGCGAAGTCCCCAAAATGTTGGGGAGGTGACCTCTTGGGTGCAACACAGAAGTCTGTGGAAGCAGGGGGAAGTGAGCAAAAATTAAAATAATGTGCAAGCTTATGGTACAGCAGAAGGAAGTCACTGAATACAACTTCATGAAATAAGTCATTGGATCAAAACCAGTTTATTCCTTTGACAGTTTGGCCAATTGCCCAGAAAATTGCTCAATTGATCTGACATTAATAACCCCTAGAGCAATAATCCCTACCAGTTGTGGACACCGCATGGAAACACAGGTGGGACAGAGCTGAATAGATAGATATTTATTACGGCCTTTTGGCCAGCCAAGGACAGAGCTGAAAAAGCAACTTCTGATAAGGAATTCTGGGGGGCTACTGTCCACTCAAAAGCATTTTATAAAGGAACAGAATATAAAGAAATTAGCTAACCTAAAAGCAACTACTTGGATCCCAGCTGGTACACAGAAGGAGAAGGGCGTTCAGAGAGCCATGTGTTGCACCTCATTGTCTAAATTAAATTTAATTAAAGTATTTATATCTCATTTTACCTCATCAGACTCCAGGCAGCTAACAAAGCAATAAGATCTGCAAGGACACAAAGACATTACAACTATCCAACCACAAATGAAAAATGGAAGCCTCATCCAGCCAGCCAACCAACTGCCTTCTGATACGGAACTGATTTATACACTCTGGTCTGTCATGAAAAAGCCTGGAACCTAACTGTTGACATCTGGAGAGGGGACCCCCAGGGAAAGGCTGTTTGGCACACAGAAATGTATCAAGAGATGCACTGCAATACACAATCTATCATGAGGAGAGAGGACCCCCCCAAGGAAAGGCTATTTGGCACACAGAAGTATATGGAGAGATGCACTGTGGTACACGATCCATCGTGAGTCAGTCCCCAAATTGACCATTCACACATGAGGAGAATAAAGCTCCACGACGAATATTTAGCAGCACACAGTGAGTCTTTTCCCGGCTTCGCTCCTGCCTCTCTGATTCACGGCCCTTCCTCTTGCACGACATGTACAGACAGCAACTCCTGTTAGTGTCCTGCAAGTTCATGCCCCATCACAATGTTTTATGTCAATAGTGAAGTTTTAACTTCTTGAACAAACAGGCTATAAAGACGAGGATTCTCACAACAGTCCTTTGAGGCACTGGGGGAGGGATGATGAATCAACACACTCACTCACCCCCCCCCCCACTAAGAATGAGTCAAAAGCAAAGAGGAAAAGACGCAGGTGGTGTCAATTCCCATCCCAGTGTTAATTCTTCTATGCCAAATTATCCGCTCGGCAAGACCAACCATGCCTTCACGTTCACCACTGTGTCATGTTTCAACACGAACCTGCGACACGGTTAAGGTTTGCCTCGTGGGCCGCCTCTCCGTGTCCTCCACGGCAAATAAAAGTCAGATGCCAACTTCACTTAGCCTGACTGCGAGACGCGATCTGCAGCGCGCTCGTTTTTATGCCCCCGCGGAGGAGCACGTCTGAGCTCTCTCACTTAATTCATCAGGGAAAATGAGCTGCATAAATATTTTGCGGTAATTAATAATAGAGGCTGATATTGGAGACAGCCATGTATAGTAACATCAGATTCAGTTCAGGCTCGACTACAGAAAGAAAGAATAGCGAGAAGACAGCAAAGAATAGAAAGTTGGATGTAGGTTTTTTATACCCAAATTAGCACTTTGTACAGAAGGGCAGCTGTTCTGGGTCTGTCAGTTAAAATGTTGATTAATCATAACACATGTATGCAATCCAGCTAATCCAACATTTTAAAAGTCCTTTAAAGAATACAGAATTCTATAAGCAATGATTTCAGCGTTTATCTGTGAGCTTATACGAACCAATTAGAAACAGCACACTGCTGTAAGACTCACAAGGTCATTAGCTTGACTGAGGAGATCATCAAAGTTCAGAGTTAAGTAAACAAAACAATCTCCAGCCTGGCGTATAACTCCAAACGTTCTTTCCCAGCAGACGCCATTTTCCTCCTGCTCAAGTACAGAGTTTAAAAAGTCCCTCAAGGGATTCACAGGACTTGACTTACACTCCTAAATGTGGTAACCTCCCCGGCCACGTGCAATTTATTGATACAGTCCTAAAGATAATTACTAATTTTATTTGTTTACTTCATTTATATCTGGCCCACTCACCTCAAAGCAGGGTTTAGAGCGACTTGAGATAATTCCACACAGGGAACATTTTTTGCAATCAACGTTCCGGCATCAGTTGCATGTGGAATTAAAATGGAAGAGGCATACTCAATTTCTGTTCCTGTTTCTTTCTCTTTTTTTGCTGTCAAATCACAATTGACTTAAGGTGACCCCATAGGACATAGGTGTCAAACTTGCGGCCCTCCAGATGTTATGGAATACAGTTCCCATCATCCCCTGCCAGCATCATGATGGCAGGGGATGATGGGAACTGTAGTCCATAACATCTGAAGGGCTGCGAGTTTGACACCTGTGCCATAGGATTTTCAAAGCAAGAGATGTTTGGCGGTGGTTTGCCATTGCCTGCCTCTGTATCATGACTCCGATATTTCTTGGAGATCTCCAATCCAAAATACTAGGCAGGGATTATTGTAATAAACATAAAATGTTATAATTTAATACAATAATAATAACAATAATAGTACTCTGAACAACACCTAATGGTAGAAATCAAAGTGATGCAATGGTCTCACAGCACCAATTGGAGAGGTAACCCCAATTGACCCTGAAACTATGTTTTCCCACAGACAACACCACAAACATTATCTCACAAATATAGTGAAATAGCAATACAAAAATTATAGATTGCCCTTTTATTCAGCATAAAAATAAGTCAGCCCATAGGAAAAAAATGGGACTATTATGAGGAAAAAGCTGGCATAACAGCAGATTGATGTTGTTATGTGGAATTCACATTAAAATTACATGTGCAAATTATGGTAACTGCACTTCATTTAACAAGAGAGGAACCACCCTGTGAGTCTGTTACAATTAATAATGTCATTTTATATGTAACCAGCCTTTCCGCATAGAACAGATTGTGGCAAATTCACATTGGGATCAACAATGCCTAGAGATCTAAACAGCATTTATAAAATCTTACTGACGTTGAATATGACCTTTAAAAAATACCCCCAAAAGAAAACTACAACTTGTATGTGCTGCGAAAGATTAAAACAGGGCCTGTCATCATCTGACGGGTAAAAGGAACTCTCTTTTTCAAATTTAAAAGGGAAATTTAACTCTTGTGCTTACATTTGCCTACTAATTCTGCACATTTATTTAAAAATCTGATCTCAGCCAACAATTAGTTTCATGGCAGCTAATAACATCTTTATACATAATTTCACCTAAGGGATGGAATGTCCAATGACGAACGCCCAGTCGGTGGGCTTGAAGGACTCACAAAGTCCCCGGGGTGGGGGGGTGGAACTCTAGGGACAAACTTACTTGGCTACACTGAAGTATTATACAAACTTGCAAATAGAGATGTAATAGCTCCACAGTGGCCATCTATTAAACCACTCCAAAGCTCATTTTGGGCACGTAAAGTCACTACATTTCCTCTTCAATCTTGATTTAGTAGGAGTAATACTACAAAAAGGAGTTTCAATACACTACCACTGCTACCTTCACTTAAAATTGCTTTGCAGGAGTCAGTCAAAATGCATGTTTACACAACAGCTTCAGGATGCCTCAATAAAATCCTAAAATAAACTTGAGAAGGCTGAAGACTTACAGCTTAATATAAAGATATAATCAGGATTATTAATGCAGGATTTTTATTGGTCTACAAACATCAGCCAACTATCCAGGTCTCTGGGTCTTTATTTCAAATTCCATGTGCTATAATGTCTCTCTTTCTCGTGACAAGGCTTGTTACGGATGCATGTATGTAGCCCAGCAACACTAAAAATACCCTATTTGCCCTTCCAGCAAAATTAGTAGTGGACATCAGTTAAATACACAGTTTTATTTCCAATATACAACAGCCACCTGTGCAATGCAGTTGCTAATACCGTATATACTCGCCTATAAGCCGAGTTTTTCAGCCCTGTTTTAAGGCTAATGCCCCCTCGGCTTATACACGAGTCCCGGCTCTTCAGGCCACTGCCAAGGCTAGGGGCGTGGCCAGGAGGACCTCCCTGCTACTGGGACAACCTGCCTGGGCTTCCTCACCCAGGGAGGCAGAGGGAGCTCCTTATTTGGGCAGTGACTCCCCCTGATTTCATTGTCCAAATAAGGAGCTCCCTCCACCTCTGGGCTGGGTTTTAGGAAGCCTGGGCTTGGGTTGCCTGGGCTTCCTCAAACCCAAGGGAGGTGGAGGGAGCTCCTTATTTGGGCAATGACATCAGGGGGAGTCACTGCCCAAATAAGGAGCTCCCTCTGCCTCCTGGCTTCCCACCTTCCGCTTATACGTGAGTCAATATGTCTCCCCAGGTTTTGGTAATAAAATTAGGTGCCTCG
The DNA here is from genome assembly GCF_021028975.2 of Sphaerodactylus townsendi. Lineage (NCBI taxonomy): Eukaryota > Metazoa > Chordata > Lepidosauria > Squamata > Sphaerodactylidae > Sphaerodactylus > Sphaerodactylus townsendi. The sequence goes on from NC_059435.1 coordinate 62,268,085, forward strand.
GCTTATACACGAGTCAGCTTATACACCAGTTTATACGGTAGTTGCAGCAGTGCTTATTTCATTCACAACAAGAGTTAATTGCACCAATGTTCCATGTAGAACTTTTATCAGAAGTCTTAATGCGACTTTACACTGGACAACTATATATGTCCCCAGAAGTGAAGATGGCATTAAAGAGGTATTTGTTACCACTAACGTGAATATTACAGGCCACGTGTTAGTACTCCTAAAGCATGTGCCACTTTATTGTCCAGAGATGATGAACCACAAGATTCAACGGTGTACACCATTACAAACAATGCCTTCAACTCTCTAAAAGTGTATCCTTTGTTCCAAGCCTTATGAAGATCATAATCCTTCTTTTACCTACAGCTGGAAACGTTAAATGGTTCAGCTAAAATGGTATTTGGTTGCTCAGTCCAGCAGTTCCAGCATGACCAGCACCACATAACGGGTCATAACATACAAATTGCTTTTGTCAGACACCAGTTGGGACTCCCAGTTTCCAGGACCTAGCCAATTTGCAAAGGCACCCATAACTGGATGTTCCACCTTGACCAAACCAAGTAATGTTCAATCAAGCTCCGTGTGCAAGGTGAGATGGGAGCAGTTATGGTTCACTTGAACACAGCAATCAAACTGTTCTTGTATGCAGTGCTAAACACCCTATTTTTGTCATGTTTGAACAAAACCCAAGTCTTCATTACCAGTTTCATCTGCGGGCTTTTATATCCACAGTTCTAAACCATACAAGCTGTTTAATCGATTTTAAAATGGCCTTGTAACATAAGCTAGCTACCTTAACAGGAAATGTGTGATAAGGCTTTCAGACTCCCTTTTTTTTTACTGTTTATTATATATACGTACAGTTGCAACGAGGCTAAATCACAACCTGAGGTACTAAGTTTCGTCCTCCAGGCTTAGAACGCTGATGATCTTCAGTTACGAAGCCAGGAAACCAACTTTCAATCACCAATTTGCAATTTGCTTCTTCTCTATTATGATAATAAGCATCTGGGGAACTAGTTTGCAATTGGCAAGCGCGAGAGATGGTAAAGTTGACAATCTCCAGCCAAACAGATTTTTCGTTGCCTCTTGGGCTTCATCTTTCCATGAGCCCTTGCAACAGGTTACCCAGTGCCAGATGAGTTTGGAGAATTTTTTTTTGTTCCAGAATCTGTACCATGTGAATAGCTGATCAGTACATTCTCATTTCAAATACTATTTCTTCTATGAACCTAGCAGGTGGCCTTATAAAAGCCACCAACCACCCCACCCAGAACTAATATGGAATTAATATAAGCCTACTGTGTTAATGAACCCTCTGGTGCTATTCAAATGATGACTGTTACAACCATTACTCCAGCACTGCTGAAAATTAATTTGGCTGTACCTTGGTGGCAGAGGAAGAGAAAGCCAAGTTGTTAATATAACTCTAAAATGTCTCCCTTTAAATCTGCAAGAAGTTTACATGCCAAGTAGTTGTATAATTTCTACTTTCTTGTAAATTAGGAAGTTAACATGAGAAAATGAGTCAACCTAAGAGAAATCCTGTCCAGAGATCGCTAAGACACACAATGCTCTGATTGAGGAAAAGATACAAGAAAACCAGCAATGACTCTTTAATAAATCACTCAACACAAGTACAGACTTAGTGAGTCAGACTTGACTCCTTATGGGTGAATGCCCAATTAAACTTCTGATCAGGAGAGAACTTGGTATGAGTGACAGCTGTATGTTAGCAGGGTGTGTTATCCTGGAATCTTCTTCAGCTATGCACAGTATCAGAAAGTTACAGGAGGCTAGGGCAGGGGTCTGCAACCTGCGGCTCTCCAGATGCTCGTGGACTACAATTCCCATCAGCCCTTGCCAGCATGGCCAATTGGCCATGCTGGCAGGGGCTGATGGGATTTGTAGTCCATGGACATCTGGAGAGCTGCAGGTTACAGACCCCTGGGCTAGGGGGATGGGAAGCCTAAAATTAGCTAGACCTGAGTCAAGTAATACCTTAAAGATCAACAAAATTTCCAAGGTGTAAACTTTCAAGAATCAAAGCTCCCTTTGATGATGAATTGATCCTAGAAAGCTTTTACCCAGGAAATCATGGGTCTCTGTGATACTGGACTTGAACCTAGCTCTTCCACTGCAAACCAACACAGCTACACACCTGAACTAAATTTCGTTGCTGGGAATACCAGGAATCTTGGATGACAATTAAAGGTGAGAGAGTAACAACTTCCATCTAAAAGTTCTGGTGGTTCCCAAGGTGGGTGGTACCATCCCCTGAGGGTGCTAAGATGCAAAGGGGTAGAAGTGCTGGAGGTGTGTTCCTTCAACAGCATTGCATACTTATTTACAATTGACAAGGCTCCAAGTTTCTGCCTCTACATAGTGTTGAAATCTGTTAGAAACTACAGAAATTTTTGTCAATATGCTACCAAACTCTAGTCAGGCTAGTATACTGCGTTTTGAGGAACTCTGGTCACTGCATGTGTTTTTGTCTCTATCATTTTTCAAGTTTTTACAGGTAAGTTCTTAGCATAAATAGCATTGAGTGTAGTGTTTACTTTCCAGTGTTACTGGCCCTGTTGTGTATTTTTAGCGATGTAAGTGTTATTTTTGTCTCAGCTTGCCGAATATTAATATTTCTTGGTTATGTAAAGATTTTAAATTTCTAAATAACTGTCTTCAAAAAGGAAAAAATGTTTTTAAAGAAAAATTTTAGGGGTTAGAAGGAAATTCAGAGTACAAATAATTAAAAATCCAGTAATAAAAGGGAACATTATGGTAAATAAATATAAATATTGGCTATACTTTCAGGGGAAAAATTAAACAGCCCTTTATAAAGAAAACACGACACATTTGCCTTTATTCAGAACCACAGTAATAAAATATAAATATTAAAATATTAAAAGGAGGCAATACATTAAAATCATCATATTTATTATTATTTATTATTGAATCTTCCCGAACAATTATTAGTGACATTACAATCAATTAGGCACTATAAGCAATTGCAGTGTATGCAAAGCAGTGCAAGGAAGTGGAAGGGATGAAGCTAGGTAGGCTGGCGGTAGGTGGGGGGAAGAAGTCTGGGGAAAAGTTGTACTCTGCCCCACTCTGGTGGTGAAGGAAATTAAAGTCATGCAAGAAGAGGTGTTGCTTGCCGCAGGGAGAATGGAACGTTAAAGCGGGACTCAGGGTACAAGAAATACTGCCTCGATGTCAATACAAGAAATACTGCCTCGACGGACATTCGCCCCTACAACACGACAGACACCTTGTGCATATTTGGCCTTTTTCTATTCATAACACTGCTTCAGTACTTGGATTCCCTCAGCACATTTTTCTTCTGATAGGCAGAGTATGACAACTAAATCAACACAACACTGATGGAATCAATTTGGACTCAGGAAGCTGTGGGAGCTACAAGTAGAACACCACTGGCTTTTATATGCAAAAAGGATACCAACACCCAACAAGAGCCACATACCAAGCTCTTTCACAAAATAATAACTGCTTTTAGAATTCCCTGCATTTTTTGTGATGACATCAGCCAGGCCTAAGTTATAGAAATCCAAATGTTAGCTTATGGGAAGCTTCCACCACCCCACCCAACAATAAAGCCTTGCCCACAATAAACTAAAGTAGTAACACGATTTCCACTTAAATACACGTACATCATTTGGACCGTGCTTCTAAAAGTGGTGGGATAAACACATGACGAATTAGGTTTTAGCTTAGCAACAGCAGAACTGCTAATTGCACAAATTTGGCAGACAAAAATGGCTTAGAAATCTTCAAAGCGTGGGTTCTCAATTATGCACTTCTACTATTAATCATGTCTACCAACTACAGGATTGTTGCTAAATCAAGGAAGGTTCATTTTCCACCCAGGCTCCTAATTCATTGGGTCTTTCTAGGACTTTAATATCAACAGTCCATCATGTTGTTTTGTTTCCATTTAGTTAGCAAACGTTACACAAACATATTAAGAGCAGGAAATCGAAAGAGCTCCAGTCTACAAGCTGACAGAGAGACCCAAACAACAAACGACCATACATTCTTGATCGAAATTTGGTCAATTAATATACCATACACTTGGCAAAGCATGGGGGGAAACATATGCACATAGCTGGCTGTTCATGGGAAAGTACACAATGTTGCTCTAGTCTGTTTGCTAAAGGTTTCATTTGCTTTATCACGTGAATGGAATGCAGCTAAGACAAAGCTTAGCTTAGACAGGGAACCAGGAGCTTAAACCCAAAAGCATATCCAACTAGGGTTGCCTGACATCTGCACCTGGGATCAGAGCTCAATCAAAGGCCATACTTGAAACGTTACAGCTGCATGAGTCCTAGATTCAGGATGATCACAGGGACATTTTTATTTTTTTGCACACCCTGGTGTGGTGGTTAAAATCAGGCTTTAATCCTGCCCAACAACAGTTGGCACTAAACGTTACAGGACAGCCTGACATCTGTCGAATAGAAATGGGGAAGAAAATCAACTACAATAATTTACACACACTTACTCTCAACGGAGAGCCAGCGTGGTGTAGTGGATACAGTGTCAGACTTGTATGCAGGAGACCCAAGCTTCAATCCCTGCTCTGCCACTAAAGCCTAGCGAGGGACTTAGGGCTACTTGGACACTTACAGTCTAACCTGCCTCACGGAACATTGTGAGGAACCAATGGAGGAGAGGATAATGATGTAAGATGCTCTGGGCCTCCATTAAGGAAAGAGACAGGACATGAATGAAGTGAATACATACATTTCCATTGTTCTTGGCCAATCATTCCTTAAAGCATGGGTGTAGAACTAATTTGTTATGAGGGCCAGATAGGACATATATGTGAGTTGTTCAGGCAGGGACTGGGAGGGGGGGTGGCTGCCTCAGCTTTTGAGTTCTGGAAGACTCAGCAGTTCAGATCAGCCAGGGGTGGGGGGACTGTTTCGACTATCAAGCCCACAGTGACCTCACCAGCCCAGATCAGCACTAGGGGAGGTGGTCAGCATCATTGGGAGGGGGGTGGCTTGCCAGCCCAGATTGGCACTGGGGTGGGGTAGCTGTCTTGGGCTCCCCAGCCCAGAAGCGCTGTGGGCTGACCAGCCCTAAATAGCACCGTGGAGGTAGGTGACAGTGATGGGGGAGTGTGGCAGCTGGTGATCCATCTTGCAGCAGGTTCGCCACCCCTGCTTGGCACTCGGGGGTGGTTACCTCGGCTGGTGAGCCCAAATAGGGGGGATGCCTGGACAGGCCAGCCCACCACAGACTCACCAGGCCAGACTGGGAGAGGGGAGATGAGTGCTTGGACTGGTGAATCGGTAGTGGGATGAGTTGGGTGTCTGGATCAGCGAGCCAGCAACAGGATGGAGTGGGTGTCTGGACTGACAAGCCCACACTAGGATCATCAGGCCAGATCGGAAGCGAGAGGGGTTGCTTCAGCTGCTTGGGGACCTGGTAAGCCCTCTCAAGGGGACAGATCGGGGGCCCGGGCCACATGTTTGACACCATGTCTTAAATGGCCTATTGGTCAATGTAGTGACTGAAAAAAAGAGCGGGCTTTGTCTCCAAAAGAGACAACACCAACACACTGAGAATCTACTGACTTGGCAAGACACTTTATGGATATAATTAGATGCAATCTGCTGGAAAAAAAACAAAGGGGCAAAATTTTGTCAATATTTACTGTAAGCCTCTTAACACTGTTAGTGTGCATACTATAGTTTCTTTTCTTACATCGTATTGGAGTAGTAAAATGTTCAAGGGTCTATGACACCAACACATCATTTACAAGTATAAAACCCTGTGTTTTAACAGAAATCTTCACACAGTAAGAAGCAATGTGAGGAAAAATAAAGGTTCGTAGAACCAAGAATGTTTTAGCACATTAAAGACTAATATAAGAGGAACAGGAGCTTCTGTTAGCATCTGAACAAGCAAACTTCAGCCTCCAAAACACCTGCTGGTTACATCTGTCAGTCTGACATTCCAGAAGAATCTCAAGAATGTATCAGTTTTTTCTACTAAGCACCAATGGAGCTACCCCTATTAATATGACCAATAGTTTCCATCCTACTTAAGAGTTCTCAAATATTTACTTTTGTGAGCTGACAAACAGATGCATAAACAACCAAAATGCTGCTTGTAACTGCATACCCAAGGTACACTTTGAAGCATGGTAATACTGATCACTACAGTTTGGCAGCATGGTAAATCGATTGCAAATTCATCCACTGAACACATTAACCATGGGAAAAAATGACATACCGGTATATGGTACTATTCATGAAAGAACACTGCTTTGAAAATAATCTCCAGAAGCATAGGATTTTATGCCAGCATCCTTAAGACTGGCTCCTGTGGACCTCTTCTGCTAACAGAAGTGCTTTCTGCCAGAGAAAGGACACTTCCCCCACCCTTTCATTTCAGGTGTGGTTTTGTACCATTCGTTTTTCGAAGGGAAAACCTCAATAGTTTCACCAAAAGAAATCTGCTTGCTCATAGGGAAGCTGCTTCACAGAGAACGTTTGCATGCAGTGACACTGAGATGAGGGGAATTTCTACATACCACAGTAATCATCAGAACAAGGTGGTGGAGATGGTAGATGAGAACATAAGAACATAAGAACAAGCCAGCTGGATCAGACCAGAGTCCATCTAGTCCAGCACTCTGCTACTCGCAGTGGCCCACCAGGTGCCTTTGGGGGCTCACATGCAGGATGTGACAGCAATGGCCTTCTGCGGCTGCTGCTGCTCCCAAGCACCTGGTCTGCTAAGGCATTTGCAATCTGAGATCAAGGAGGATCAAGATTGGTAGCCATAAATCGACTTCTCCTCCATAAATCTGTCCAAGCCCCTTTTAAAGCTATCCAGGTTAGTGGCCATCACCACCTCCTGTGGCAGCATATTCCAAACACCAATCACACATTGTGTGAAGAAGTGTTTCCTTTTATTAGTCCTAATTCTTCCCCCCAGCATTTTCAATGTATGCCCCCTGGTTCTAGTATTGTGAGATGGTGCCATCAAGTTTCATCCCAATTAGGTTGGTGCCATCAAGTTTCATCCCACTTAGGTTGACCCCATAGAGCAGGGGTGGCCAACCTATGACACTCCAGATGTTCATGGACTACAATTCCCATCAGCCCCTGTCAGAATGACCAATTGGCCGTGCTGGCAGGGGATGATGGGAACTGTAGTCCATGAACATCTGGAAGGTCACGAGTTTGACACCTGTGCCATAGAGTTTTCAAGACAAAAAACTTTCAGAGATGGTTGGCCAATACCTGCCTCTGTGTCGTAGCCCTGGACTTCCTTGATAGTCTCTCATCCAAATACTAACCAGGGCCGATACTGAGGAAATCAGGCTAGCCTGTGCCATCCAGGTCAGGGCGTTAACAGACCTGTATAATTTGTGACCAACCAAATCAAAGAAAGCCCACTTTAACACAGCTTGCCTGGTTTTTGGAAACTCATTCTCCCAGACATCCAAAGCCTTGGTGACCCCCAATATCTTTGGATCTGTGGAAGCCTATTAGGAAGCTTGACAGGGCAGCTACACAGTGTAAAGAACACCCACACTAATGTGGCCTGAGGTAATCCCATTCAAGTCAACAGTTGGCTTTTGATGAAGCAGCCGAGATTACTTGAACAATTACTCAGATTATGGACACTGGCTTTAAAGTACAATGAGAAGGAAATAAAATTAAGTCACCAAACAAAAGGAACACCGGAGCAGCCTTTGTGAAACAGCTCAGCTTCTAACGAGATAATGTTCATTTGTTTCTATTTGCTTGGAGTTTGAAGCTTGGGGAAGGAGAAGAAAATCAGAGTGATAACAGCAGAAGCAAACATGAGTTGAAAGTTCTTCAAAGATGCCTTATCAGAGGACAAACCAGCCACTTCAAAAGCAAGCAGTTCAGTTTCCATATACATGGGAGAGCAGAGAAATAGAACCATACAAAATTGGGGTGTTATGTGGTTTCCAAATTGTTTTATGAACATCAGAACAGTCATGGCCCCTAGAGAGCCAGCATGGTGCAGTGGTTAAGAGCAGGTGGATTCCAACTAGAGAACCAGGTTTGATTCCCCACTCCTCCACCTGAGTAGCAGAGGCTTATCTGGTGAACCAGATGTGTTTCCACACTCCTACATTCCTGCTGGGTGACCTTGGGCTAGTCACAGTTCTTCTGAGCTCTCTCGGCCCCGACTACCTCACAAGGTGTCTGTTGTGGAGAGAGGAATCATCATCAAAATCATCATCTTCTTCTTCTTCTAGATGTTGAAAGTCACAAGTTGAGTAAGAAAGTTGCTACAGGTGAAGAGCATTTTTGTTGCTACAAGTGAAGAGCATTTTTGAAGAGTACAAGCAGCTGTCCCAAGTAATTCATGGGCCCATTATAACATCCAAAAGAAAATTTCCATGGAAGACAAATGACAATCCAAGAAACAAGCATGACATATGCATTTCTACCCCTCACCCAGAGGTGGGATCCAACCAGTTCTCACCACTTCTCTAGAAGTGGTTACTAATTTTTTCTGAGTGCCGAGAAGGGGTTACTAAAACAACCTCCCTGCCCAATAGGGACTGGAGGTGCATGTGTGTGGCAGCGCCACTGTTTGAATCCCACCACCATCGGAACTTGTTATTAAAATTTTTGGATCCCACCACTTCCCTCACCTCCCCAATTGCTCTCATGTTATCAGCCAAAAAATGAACACTAGGAACACATTATCAGTGATGAATCCTGGAGAGATGCAGAAGCCAGAAAGAAGCAGTTATGCACATCAATGTGAGTTAGACATCAAATAAATATGCCTACTGAGGATTGGGGGGGGGGGGGGGCTGACATGAATTTTCTGCCTTATAATGAATCAGACCCTTTGGTCCATCAAAGTGAGTGCCTTGTGTCCTCAGATGTGCAACAGCTGTCCAATGTCTCAGGTAGTGATTTTTCATATCACCTGCTACCTGATTCTTAACTGGATATGCCAGGAATTGAACCTGGGCCCTTCTGTGCGCCAAGCAGATGTTCTAACATAGAGCGACAATGCCTCCCAATGAAAAATGGCTTTGTCAATTTCAAAAAGAAGAGCAATTCCATGAATTTCAGCAATGTGGAGAGGAGTACATATCTAAAGAGTTAAGTATTAAGAATGAAACACAGGATTTTATTAAGATAGGAGGATCGAACTCAAAGGCAAACGTACTGCTATCTTTACAAGGGATTAGAAAAAGGTTGACTGCCACACTGAGGATTCTTGAAAGACTCTGGGTTGGAGCACATATTTTACTTGGATGAGAGCAGTATGATTTGATGATCTGCAGATGTGAATAAGCTCACAAACAAAGAAGGGGGAACAAACTTAACTCTACAACATTAGAATTAAGTGCATAAAAGGTCAAGAAATGGCTATAGGGGGCATTAAATATAAAAATGCTAAATATCAAAAACACATACGTATTTATTACAAACTAAAATCATCTACACTTGCAAAAGTCCCACAATAGATTATCTTATGCACACAATATTACTATTAAAAGACACAGAAGGGTCCTATGAGACTTTTTTTAAAAAAACAGACACGTTGTGGCCAACTGGCCATCCTCAGTGGTCAAAAGTAATATAATACAATGTTTAGCTACAAGACTACACATTCTAATTATAACACTTTTTAAATAACTGAGACAAATTGTTGGAAGAGTCGTTTAAATTGGCCCCAGTTCTTCCATGGAAATGTCCTCTTAAAGAGTATAATACAATGTGACAGTCATGCCCAATTCTGTTATGGCAAAAACAATTATAAGCCCAATCATAGGAAATGCTTTCAGCCTGGAGCAAACGAATTAGGTCCAAAACAATTTTCACACATCCAACTTGTACATCGTATTTTAAAATGTATCATTTCCCATATTCACCTAAAATTCATCAAGAGTTATCCGGGGGGCGGTGGTGTGTGAACTAACTGAAAGATTTTTGCCAAGAAATCAAAGAGACAGCATTATAAGCAATTTCACCAGAGCTGTGAATATAGTAGCTACAGCCCTCTGTGCAAAACCACATGTGCAGCGGAGAAGTGGTTAAGAGCAGGTGCATTCTACTCTGGAGGAACTGGGTTTGATTCCCCGCTCTGCCGCCTGAGCTGTGGAGGCTTATCTGGGGAATTCAGATTAGCCTGTGCACTCCCACACATGCCAGCTGGGTGACCTTGGGCTAGTCACAGTTCTTCTGAGCTCTCTCAGCCCCACCTTCCTCACAGGGTGTTTGTTGTGTGTGTGTGGGGGGGGGGGGTAGGGTAAGGAGTTTGTAAGCCCCTTTGAGTCTCCTATAAGAGAGAAAGGGGGATATAAATCCAACTCTTCTTCTTCTCCTCCTCAATTTACTATGCCAAGCTTCTGCCAAAGAGCAGCAAAGCATCAATGCAGCCTGTCCTTAGGAAGACTTCTTAAGACGACACGATTAAAATAAAAAAAAGTCAGAACACAGCCAATGGCCGTCGTGTCACGCAAGCACGTTTACTGGATTGTTCTGCTTGTAAAGTCCACTTGTGTTGCTCTTTCTGAACATTAAAGAGAGCAGCTGCGAGACATCCACCCTGATAACAGGCTTTGAAAGAAGGCTTTGGTGGAAGCTGAAATGGCAAGAGGCGACATTGTTTTGTGCTGTGCCTTTGGAAGCCTGCGCAGGCTTGCCGTTCCAAAAAAATTCAACACCTTCTGGACCCAGGCCTATCTTGGCTTGCGAAAGCTGACTGGGATTCTGAGGGCAGCTTTGATAGAAGGCAGGAAGCCAGACAATCTCAGGCGACGATCGCTCGGCTACTGCTTAACACACAGACAGATCCCTTGAGTATTTATCCTTTGGACTCCAACCTGCAGGAAATGGGTCACTCAAACTTCAGGGACGGGTATGTATTGCAAGCCCTCTGCCAGTCTGATTTTTTCCCCTCAGGGCCTAGGCCAAGTGCAAAACCCTTCCCACTTGTCTACCACGACAAAGCAGGAGGAGGCTGAACATGCACAGAACAAACCCCATGTGCTGTAATTTAAAAAATAGCCAGCTCCGTTTGCATGCAGAGGTAACCTTCCAAGTAAAAAAAGCACAGGGTTATCCCAACATCTGTGTCTCTCTCTAGTCCATATGTGTGGCCAGACAGCTGCCAAAGTATTCAAGTTATCATACCTCCAAAACAACGCCGGACTGAGCCTGCACGCCAGCTGCACAAGACCAGCAACGGAGAAGCTTTTTCAAAAAAAAAGTTCAATTCACTTGCCGAATTAGAAAACCTCACACGTTCACTCACACATTTCCATGGGAGGTCGTGACGCAAAGGGTAAATCACCCACTGGTTCTTTCACCCATTTGTGGTTCACATTCAAACATGTTTACGTTGCATGATGGCCCTCTTTTCTGTCAAAAAATAAAAGCATTTAAGAATGTCTTTGTCAAGCGCATGCACAAGCCAAGGAGGCAGCAAACAGAAGCCACGGTACAAGCCGAAGTCAGGATGGGAGGCGGGCAAGCAGAAGCCGAAGCACAACACAGTCAGTGGCGCAGGCAGGTAGGAGAAACGTTGCTTCGACATGGCTGCTCTTCCCTTGGCCTCTTTTAAGCCAGATGTTCCCCTAGAAGCTGAAGATGCTGTGCACTGGCTCATGCATCAGTTTGGCTCCTGCAAGCACTCTCCACCATAGCTGAGGTCTGGTTGATGCTGAGTGCTGTGACTTCTCTCATGTTAGTCCCAGCCCAGCACTTTCTGGTGCAGCTTGTGGGGCAAGGGCATACTAGTCTGGGGTCTTCTGCATCTGGCCTGGAACTGGGGGGTGGGGGGCTGAGGGTCTTTTCCACATATGCCTGATTGAGGCTGTGAGTCTGGTCCTGCATGGACAGTCTCATCTTCCCAGTGGCATAGTGCCCATTGGGCAAGGTGGGCAGCTGCCCAGGGCATCACCTTGTGGGGGGCACCAACAATGCAGGGTTCGTTTTGGGGTATTTTTAGTGGATTTCTGTTTTTGACCTGCAGGGGGCGCAGTTTTTAGGATAGTGGCACCAAAATTTCAGGGTCTCATCAGGAGACTGTCCTTATGCTACCCCCTAAGTTTGGTTCAGTTTGGTTCAGGGAGTCCAAAGTTATGGACCCTCAAAGGGGGTGCCCCCATCCCCCCTTCTTTCCAATGGGAGCTAAGGAGATGGGGGCTACCCTTTTGAGGGTCCATAACTTTGTCCCCACTGAGCCAAACTGCACCAAACTTGGGGGTAGCATAAGGACAGTATCCTGATGAGACCCTGAAATTTTGGTGGTGATATATCCAAAAATGCACCCTCTGCAGGCACCAATGACCTGGTGCAAAAAAAAATTGGGTTGTGGTGGGGTGGCCGCCCATGGGGGGGGGCATCCAACTCAAGTTTTGCCCGGGTCTCCAGTTTGCCTCATTAGGCCCCTGTGTCTTCCTCTGGTGCCTCTGCTGGTGGTTGAAAAAAGGAGGTGATGCCAGGGTCTAGTTCCTCATCTGAGGAGTTCTCAGGGTCCCCTGGCACAGCTAAGCCCAGGTGGGCCAGGACAGTTTTTGAACTACACTTGGCAGAAAGATGCACCTTTTTTCAAAATCACAGAATTGGTGAAGCAAAGTTGAGCAGACATGTCCTACATTTTTGCCATGACATTCCACTAAGGCAACTACTGTAACTTATCTGTTGAACCACACTGCCTGTAGCATTTCACCTAGTCATAGTTTGCCAAATAACCTGAGCAGAGATATCAGTCTGTACAGCTGAGAAAATGCAAAGGGATGAACCTTTTGGGGCCATAAATCCAGGCGCATTTGGTGGGGGGACCCTCTTGTACTATAATAATAGATGTATCTCACTCTCTGTTACAAGACAAAAGTGTTTGCATAAATTATGGTTGCTTTCCATTCAGCATACAAAATACATGCAATTAAAATCTCACTGCTGGCAGAGTCTGCCGGGACTGTGTACTACATCACAAATACAAAGAGCTGCTGTCCTCCAAATAAAGACACCCGGATCAGCTCTCTTAAAAGGAAGCTCATACGTTCAAGAGGGAAGCAAAGTGCCACTAACAGAAACATCATTGCCAGCTGGCCAGGGAAATGTATATGACTCTTCAAATACTCACAGCCTTGTGCTCCATATAAATGATTCGTTAGAGACAAGGGATGATACCTCTTATAACACCACTCTGCTAAAGCCAAGAGGCTAACTTGGGCAGCCAGCAATGAAGAGCACTACAGAGTAATTTACATATGAAATTGCAATAAGACAGATTAACTGAATTAAAAGAAGAGAGACTCATAAAGAAGCAGCATGAAATTCAAGCCTGGTGGTGGTAGTGCTTGTTTTTAAAAAAGATCAAGCCAGGAGCTTAGGACTTGTGCAACAATATCCAAAACAACATTATTCAGGTGTATGCAATTCACCCTGGAAGGTTTCCAGAATTTTTAGATTTCTCGGACCAGCAGAGAGGGGATGGGACTTTCACAGACAAAAGAAATCTGAATGTGTATGCATGAAATAGATGTACTTGTAAAAGATAACTTCAACAAGAAAGAAGAGACTCTGAGAACTAACAAAGCTCGGCTACCAGTACTTAAAAACACCAGAATCAAGGGCCAAGGGCATGCTAAATTCTTGGACAATGGACTCCACCCAGACACAGGATTTGCATTCAGCAATAATGCTGCTGCTGCAGGGAATGCAAATGCGACTACAAATGTAAATGGACTGATAACCCCACCCGCAATACAATGCACTCAGCCACACCTTTGAATAGCAAGTTCCACCCAAAGCACTTACTGATTGGTGTGTCCCCCCGCCCCCCCGGGACATGGACAATATATGCCCCACTAAACATTCCCTTCTCACTAGTCACAGTGTGTAGCAGACTTCTATCTGTGATACACCTCTGAAGATGCCAGCCACAGATGCAGGCAAAACGTTAGGAACAAGATCTATCAGACCACGGCCACGCAGCCCAGAAAACCCACCGCAACCAAATACATGTACTGTTTACTTAATTGGTTGCCTTAACAATATAAAGGCATCATCTGTAACTTAGGTATCATAAGATTTTACTAACTGGAACACTTAGGAAATTTAAAACCATAAATGCCTCAGACTCCAGCAATATTGCAAATATACCCAGTGTTTGAGGCATGAGTTGCTATTTCAGCTCATGATGTAATTTTTAATTATCTAAAAGGTAGGTGGAAAGTGGAAATTCAATTTCATAGTAAACAAAAGAAAAGGTATTATCTGCATCTAAACAATCTCATACTCACAAATAAGCAGGGTATATCAAGTTGTTTTAACACTGAAAACAATGAATTACAATAATTATCAAACATAACAATATTAATTGCTCCTCAAATGATGCATATTTAAACAGCAAACGTATCCTTGAAAACGTGTACATGTCTGCAATCTACACTGTAATCATCTTCCTCTCATGCCGAGGTTAGCTTCCCGATACACTGTGAGTAAAGACTTGACTTAAATACCGTTTAGCTCATTCCAAAAGAAAACATAATTTATGGAGTTTTATCCCAGCGTTTCTCAATTTTTTTCAATTTGACAACTCCTCAAAAAAAAATGTTTTCCTAAATTCTCCTAGTTTTCTTCCAGGACCTCACATCTATCTGGCCCCCTCCAAACATGAGGACTATGAAAGGCAAAACACAAGATTAGAGTCTGCAGGAGAGGAGTGACAGTAACTAGATCAGGGGTAGGGAACCTGCGGCTCTCCAGATGTTCAGGAACTACAATTCCCATCAGCCCCTACCAGCATGGCCAATCGGCCATGCTGACAGAGGCTGATGGGAATTGTAGTTCCTGAACATCTGGAGAGCCGCAGGTTCCCTACCCCTGAACTAGATGAACCAAACAACACACCCCAATGCATGCAGATTGGAGCCATTATAATGTGTCCCTCTGCACCCTATCAGATATGAATTGCTTGGCATGCAATCAGAGGTGAAGAGTAATTTTTATGATCATCAGAAGTTAATTGCAATCTAAATTCAGGGCAAGAATCCAATGCCACTTCACCTGAGACAGAATACAATCTGGGAGAAGCTCCAGTGTCCCTCATCAAGCTACTGGACAAAGCCTCCATTACTGCAAATGAAGATATTTGCACGTAATAACCTACACAATGATATGCTTCTTTTACTTTCCCCATAACCTCCTACCTTTGTGCAGTCTGTCTTTATGTCTTCCGACATGGAATGACATCAATGATAAATTATAAACCCATCTATTCTAAAATGACATTGACAAAAAATATTAACATACGTGCAGCAAATTTTCAAGCCTATTTGAAGCTTAATGTCACAAATAAAAACATACCTTGATGCTTAGTTAATGAAAATGCAAACATAGTTTTGCAAAATGTCTCCAGAAAAGGTCCATGCTTGGTCTTCAGTTGCACTCTAGGATCTGGGAGTTTCTGAGCCATGACAAATCCAACAAGAGCATATCTTCAAAAACTCTAATAGCCCCAACAAGCCTGCTCTCATCAGCCCTCAGCCCTCTCATCAGCCCTCAGCTCTCATCAGCCCTCAGAAGCTAAGCAAGGCTGGACCTTGGATGGGAGACCACTATGTTGCAGAACAGGGACAGCTGCAGTGGAGGGGTTCAAATAATTTAACAACTTGTTGTTTACAAGACCCATTTTAACAACAGTTTCTGCCAAAGTGGTGTGAACCTGCTGAATCCCACCAGTGGACAGTTGGGCTCAAAACTGCAATTGACTACTACTTCAGAAGATTATCAGATAAAATAGGGTTGCCACAGGCCAATTTCCAGGAGTGAGATGGAACAAATATTGAAGACCGGGGGAAATCCACAGGGAAGCAAAAAAAAAAAAAATCATACAGAAAAGGGAGAAAATGCAACATCAGAAAAGCGTAAAGCATTGTACATCTAAGGATAGTAGAAAGGGAAGATAACAAGTCTCATTTTAAAAAAACACAGGTCAGATTTTTTAACTTCAGACAGCAGCAACTCCATGACAAAAGAAATATTACAAAGTCAGGGGAAATGAACACACATACAAAATTAGAAATCCTATGCCGGTAAGCATAGTAGTGCTATCTACTTTAAAGAAATGAAAGTGCATACAATGACAATCATGTGCTAAAGTATCTGCTGAGAATAACATAAAGGAAAGCTTGTGAGGAGGAAAGGGGTGGAAAATTTAAGTTTGATTACCAGGCAGTAATAGTCAGTCAACCTTTATTACAGCCAACAAGCCATAAAGCAAAAGGACAACATTGATTAATTCCTAAAATCTGTTCTCTATATATATCAGCCAGTAATAGTAATCCCATTAAAACAAAATGGGGCATAAAAAGTAATTGGGGGGAAAGAACTCAAGCACACATCTAGAACAGAGGTATTAGAACAATACTGAAAGCAAAAAATAGCAACCATGTAGGTGGTATATCCAGTATAGGAAAGCAAAAGAAAGAATTGTATAAACACTCCATTTATAAAAAGAAGTTAGAGAAATCTATAAGCAGTTTACCAAAGTGTAAGCAAAGTCGTTCTCATAGCCTAAAAAGGCAGTAATGTTAAGCAAAGGAAGTAATAAAACGTCAAATATATATATATCATTCAAGTTAAGACACCAGGTATTACCAACAGTTGAAAAGAAGAGATAATAAGGGAAAGTAAAATGGAGTGAAAAATGTCTTACAACAGTGGAATATATTGAAACGTGAATAGTAAAAAAAATGTTGAGAATGAAGTTGGCAGAAAATTATTTTTAAAAGGCAGGAAAATGACAACAGCAATGAAAGAGACAAGGCACTCAAGACCTGTAATGTATACATGTATTAAAGTAGAACTGGGAAACACTGTAAGAGAAGAGAAGATGCTTTTACATCCTAAGGGAGGGAGGGGCTTTCAGGGTGTTGAGCACCAGAGGCATAGCTCCAAGGGGACAGGTGGGCACGACGCACCGGGCACGCGCCCCTGTGGGGGTGTTGTGAGGGCTTTTCAGGGGTGTAGTGGGGGCGTTCCAGGGTGGGAGCATTCTGGGGAGGAACGGGGTGGAGGGGCACTTTCCCTCCTTGCTACGCCTCTGTTGAGCACCCTACCAGATTTGAAATTGGCCATTTGATCTGTGCAAAATTAGTATCAGCCAAACACTTAAGATGTGAGAGAAAAGGTTATCATTACATAATAGGCCATCACAATGAAAAGGACACTGTCCCTTCAGTAGGTTTGCTCAAGATTTTCACAAAATATCTTAACTAGCAAAAGCATGCTTTCCCAGCTTTTCTTATGGAATAATTCGTTTGTGTAACAGCACACTCTCTGCTGTAACAGCCTACTGAAATACCCACCTGGTGCTGGGAGTATATTGTATCCAAGTACAATGCACTGTGAATGGTGATAAAGCCACTATTTGTAAAGAACAGAATATGGCTATCTAAGGAGAAATGTTTAGCTTAAGTACATCAGAAGCAACTGAAATTGGAATACTGCAAGCAGAATCTCCTAATCTAAACTGTTATATCTGTTAAATTGTGTTAATCCAATAAATAATACCACATGCACGGTATATATTCCAACAAAGGAAACACAGGTCTTTTGAAAAAGTAAGCACAGCAAATGATAAAAGAACGTGCAAATAATGATATATCGCATTTTAACAAAAAAGCTAATGAAGTCAGAAGAGGTTAGAACAGTTCACAAATGGGAAAAACAGCAGCTGTTTTTGAATCTTACAATGGCATACCACTAATACACTCCCAAAAGGCACCTGGTGGGCAGAGAGCTGTACTAGATGGACTCTGGTCTGATCCAGCAGCCTCTTTCTTATGTTCTTATGTTCTTAGGAAAGCGAATACGTATCTTTGGCAAGGAAGGCCTGAGCCAGAAACTCCACAGAACTGAAATTGTAAACCATTTCTTTGTTAGAATAGCTGCTACCATATGAGCCTACCTGACCACAACTACAATTTACGTGGGTTGGAGGCTCATGTATTTTAGGAGGGGGACTGTGACAGTTTATTAAGGTGATTTTAAGATAGTTTTATGTTTATTTTTATGGTGTTTTTATTATTGTAGCCCACCCAGGGACTTTGGTGATGGGCAGGAAATAAATATATAGGAAATAAATAAATCTCCAGAGACCCTGCTTTGGTTGTGCCTGCCATCTGAGTGACCCTTGCGGTCTCTTCCAACTCTATGATTCAACTCTATGATTCTATAATTTTATATAAATAAAATTCTAATTTGTTAAAAATAACCTGGAATCCCACACTATTAATGTCCTCAGGACCATGTAGCCCAGGGGTCTGCAATCTGCAGCTCTCCAGATGTTCATGGACTACAATCCATGGACTACAATTCCAATTGGCCATGCTGGCAGGGGCTGATGGGATTTGTAGTCCATGAACATCTGGAGAGCTGCAGGTTGCAGACCCCTGATGTAGCCCTTTGAAACTGCTTTAAAGCTTGGAAACACCACGTCAGAAGAAAGTATAAAGGGGTTTGGAATTAAATTCCTAGGGACAGTGGCATATACAGAGCGAGAGAAAGGAATGAACAGACATTATTATGAACCTGTTATATTCATTTTAAAGAAATAAGAGTGGGCATCACAATAATGAACATATTAATTAGTCCTGTAATGTTCTATGCATGATGGGCATAGGAGGAGAGCTTAAACTCCCCACCCCCGCAAAAAATAAATCAGAATGGAGTTCTCAGGTTGCTAAAGGCCAAGAAACACTGAATTAGACTGTGATTGCCAAGTCAAATAGCTTAAATACAAAACATGGGTGTTTTTGTACCAAGATGCTACAATGTGTAAGTTCAGGATATCTATTTTATCACTTAAACCTACTATGCAATATGATGGGCAATTGTATCATACAAAATATCACCTCATATCAGCAGGCTGAGCAGTTATTGTGGGATGAATTTTCCATTCAAACTTACAAGAAATGCTGTGCCTATATGCAAGTATTTTGTGAAAATGTTTCTAACAGTAATGTATCTAACAGTAATCTGACACATAATATAAGGAATATGTATACTGAATAAATTTCTGGAGAAGTTACATGTTATCTTTATGCCACCATTTCAAGAAAAAACAGGATTACATCTTGTGTACAAGCTTTCCAGCTTTAGAAAGAAACAATAAACTACAAACATGAAATGTTCCAGAGAATCCAAAAATTGGGGTGTTGTGTGGTTTCCAGGCTGTATGGCTGTGTTATAGTAGCATTTTCTCCTGATGTTTCGCCTGCATCTGTGGCTGGCATCTTCAGAGGATCCTATTTACCTTTTGGGCTGGATTTACCTTTGGGGCTGGATTTAGGACACAAGAGCAAAGTATGATAAACACTGAACTCCCTGGAAGGAGGACAGGATAAAAGACAGTGGATCCTTCTCCTCCATCTCGCCTACCCAATCAACTTTTTCATTCCAGCCTTCCTCAAGAGTTCAGAGTGGTATATATGATTAGACTCACCTCCATGCTATCCTCACAACAACCCAATGAGGTAAGCTAGGAACAATGACTGCTGCAAAGTCACCCAGCGTAGCTGAGGTGAGAGACAGTTTCTTTGTCCTCAAACTCACACAGTATGGACTTTTACAGATTTGCCTGCAACACAGATTCAATGAGTCCAGTCTTCATCTTAGAAAGTGTAATGTGCTTTCCCGGTTCCTGATTTCTGAATTGGAGCCTCAGTCAAACAACGTCACACTAAAATCCATACAGGCACAAAGGCTGAGCTGTGGGTGGCAAAAGAAAAACTAGGATTTACAGGGAAAAATCTCTCTGGCTCTCCAACAAGTTTGCAGCTGTAATTATGACACTCTGCTAACAACATTGAAGAGTATGTTTATATTCTAAGATATACTTGCCCCCTTTTCGTCTATATTTCCATGAAGATGTTCCAGTCTATTTATGTATAACTTCTTAGATCAAAAGAAAAACCTTAAGGTATTTACAAATATATACAGCAAAAACATACCTGGAAATAAGTCTCACAGAACAAACAAAAATCCTCCACCAATACATTCTACTAAAAAAAAAAAATTGATAATCAACAAAAGCAAACATCTTTTCTCTGGAGATTTTATATTTTTTTTTAAACTCTCTCACAACATTTGAAAAGAAAATATTTAAACTGAAGGCAAACAATGGGCCGTTTAGAATATTAGGTACTGAAATGGCAATGGACTAGTTCAAAATTCTCCTTTTTTGTGTGGAAGATATCTCTGGAACAGATTATCCAAACAACTGGATCTACTAATGTAAAACTTACAACTGCTCAAATGTTTTGCTAAATATAACTGAGATGATCTGCAGAAGAAACCATGTGGATGTGAAAGGGTTTAGCGTTGTCAATTTCTGCACAAGAAACTGACAAAGTTTTCAGGCTGGAAATAAAACATTTCCTCCATGGAGTTCCACATTGTTTTCTTCCCTTTGCGAGGAGCCGTTTCTCTGTTTTAAACTCTTTTTTACAACGATTCTTTTGACTGAAATGTTTCCAAGCCGTCTTCTCTAGCTGTGTAGTCATATTTACAATGTTTTATCTTTCCTGCTGCCATTTTCCACACCTCTGTGCCATCGCCCATTTTCCCCTCAATGCCTTTTTTGGTGTCCCTGGCTTCTCTCCTATCCCTTGCTTTTTTTCATCTCTTTGATTTTATTTTTTTGGCTGAATCTGCAAAGCACTCCTTAAATGGAGTTACAGAGAATCAAACTGAACAATCAATGAAGTATCATTTTGGTGGGGGGGCTTCATGGTGGCCACTAAATGTTTGGAGGAGGTGAGTGCGGACAAGCATTGTGCTAAAAAAGGGACTGAAAACATTCTGGAAGTGTTCAGAGTGACCTGTGTGGAAAGGGCCACTGCTGATCTGCAGCAAGCTTTCCTGCCTGCCCCCGCACTCAGCAAAGAGTTGCCTATTTTTATCTCAACTTCTCCCAAGAAGCTCAGGACAGCTTACACAGTTCTCCCCCTCCAACATTTTGATCCTCACCACAATCTAATGAGGTAGGCTGAGACATAGCAACTAGTCCAGTGGTGGCGAACCTTTGGCACTCCAGATGTTATGGACTACAATTCCCATCAGCCCCTGCCAGAATGGCCAATTGGCTGATGGGAATTGTAGTCCATAACATCTGGAGTGCCAAAGGTTCGCCACCACGGCACTAGTCCAAGGTTACCCAGAAGGTTTAGACCTCAAAGACAGAGCTGATCCTAGGCCCCAGCCCAGCTTCGGGATTAACACCATCCCATTTTATCTGTTGCCTCTCCAAAGACCTGCTCAAGGCAGCTTGCAACATAAAAAGGAAAATAAGCTATCATAAAACCATTAAAATTAACCACCATTAAAACCAGCCAATAAAACCCAGAAGTGTAAAATCATGGATAACCCCAGAACATAAAATATCTGGCAGCCTGGGTTATCCACAAAATGGTCTTCAGGCTGGAAGCAACATGGATGTTGTTGGGTATACATGCCCTGTTATTCACTGGAAATGAGTCAAGAGGCTACCTGTGAAACTATGTCTGTGACTCCAAGGGGATTCTTCTCCCCCCACCCCCCCAAAACACATAGCAAAAGGGGTTAGAAACCTTGATATCTCTCCTACTGGTGCTTGATCAGAAGGTACATCAGCACATACAGAACTATGAGGTGGCAGCGAAGACTGGCATCATTCAGGGTAGATACCAGCTGAGGATGCTTCTTCCTATTAAAAAAAATCCACGAAGGCCAAAATCCAGTATTGCTGCTCTCTCCCTGCATATTAAGATAGCTTTCTATCTGCCTGGAGTTTTTAATGTAGGGGAGCATTTCAAAAAAGTGATGCCCCACCTAATGTCTAAAGAAGTACTATCCATTCTCCCACCTTGTTCCTACTTCATCCTCCTGCATGTGTGAACTAAGTCTAAGAACCTAGGAACGTTGCCAGAAACCCTTTTAACATAGAAAGTGGAGAGAGCCAAACCACAAATCCTAGAGTCACTGTAAATCTTTAGTCTGTCATTACACCAGAGGTTATGCAATGGTGTATTCAACAACAACAAAAAACCCAGGTGTGGTGAAGCAAGTTGTAGCTTCATCAGATGCTCACTAGACCACCATGTTCTCAGCCCACTAAAAGGATTGTGTGAATGAGCTGTTACAGACAAAACGATGTGAAGATAACGTTACATTAAGTGAGACCTTTGGCACATTGACTGTATTCAGTCCAGAGAAAAAGCACTTCTTATCAGAATAAGCCTGCATCCTAAATAAATGACTTTCCAAATGTAGAGAGTTACAGCCCTTTCTTTTAAAAAAAAAACTGATACATTTGCGTTTATTTAGCTAAAAGATTCCTGGCAAGAATTGTCAGGAGCCAAAACACTCCAGGCAGCAATACGTTGCTCCTACTGTTTAAGCAGGTATACCTGCAGAGCTTCTCATTTCCCACAGAACCCAAAACCAGTTACACAAGAAACAGAACCTTGCGCTGAATCAACAAGGACAAAATTCACATGCTTTCTGCTGTGAAGGAGATATACAAAATCACTGATGGATGTGCCAAGACGCAAAGCTTCCCACAATCAGGAGGGAGGAAGAACCTCCTCTTTCACAAACAAAAGCCACTTGAGGTGACTTAACAAGGTTCTCCCCATTGAGCACCTGTCAAGAAGAAAATAGAGGGAGAATCCACCTGTGTAGAGTCATTTTTAACCCTTCCCAAAAAGCAACATCTTACACTGGCAAACAGCAAGAACTCGCCCGGCTTCTGCTTTGTGGGCAATAAGCACAACCAAGTCTGCCAAACCAGTGTGAACAGGGGACAGAATATGGAAAAATCCTACAAGAGATACTCAACTGGGTCAAAACAACTGAATTATACACACCAATTTTATGGAAACAAGGCCAAACTTTAGTTTGGGAGAAACTTGTCTCTCATTTATTCTGCAGTTCGTGTTTACAGTTGTGAACAAGAGTCAAATCAATCATACTTCTATTTTGTAAACTCTAGTCCCTGAAGGGTGTGTCTGCATTACAGGGATATCAAATTTGACAACTTTTTGAAGGGTGGAATTAAAAACTATAACAACGTTGATAGCGCTGGCTTTTAATCCAAGTCCAATTTGAACATACTTAATGCTCAGTTTTGTATGGTATGATCTCAGGGTTTTTTTCGTTTATTTTTGGCACATTATTTCCCACATAGAACTGCCCCAAGCTCCACCAACATCCCTCCCCTCAAGCCGTAAAGCACATTCAGTCGAATGCTTCTCCGCATCAAGGGAGCACCCTCCATGTGCCCCCACTGACTGTACAACAAATAATCAGACGGCTTAAAGTTAATCTTTGGCATCTGGATCCAAAGCTGAAAAAACATACCTGCTTCCCCACCCCACAGAAAAACATTCTATTTGTAAACCTTAAGGGTGGAGCTGCACAGAGGCAACAAAAACCAAGTGCATAACTTGGACACTGCACAGCTCGGTATTTTCACGTTCCTTTCCAGCGAGCCATGGAGTTTCTCGTAAGGTTGTCCAGGAAAGTTTCTCAATGAAAAGATGACAGGCCTCGTTCCCTGAAACTCAGCTTGCCCACCAATCGCTCCCTGCCATGTGTACATAACATTGGATGCCTTCCAGGGCACACTCTCAGCTGGCACAAGCCAACAGTGAGAAAAACTAAGAGACCAAGGCTTTGTACAAACTGAACATTAACTCAAGAGCATAGTCCACTGCCTTCTGCAGCATGTAGGTTTCTCGTTATTCAAACTGATATTTACTTTGTATTGTCCAAGGCTTTCACGGACAGAATCACTGGAGTGCTGTGTGGTTTCCGGGTTGTATGGCCGTGTTCTAGCAGCATTCTCTCCAGACGTTTCGCCGGCATCTGTGGCTGGCATTTTCAGAGGATCCTCTGAAGACGACAGCCACAGATGCAGGAGAAACGACAGAGGAGAATGCTCCTAGAACACGGCCATACAGCCCGGAAACCGCACAGCACCCCAGTGATATTGACTTTATTCCTCTGAAGATGATGGAAGTTTTTGCAAAGAGGGAATCATTCATCTAGTTTAATATCGAGCAGAATCTGCACCAGGGTGTCCAACTCTGGCGCTTCAGTTGTTCGTGGACTACAGTTCCCATCAGCCCCTGCTGGCATGGCCCTAATATACACTATAAAATTCAAACCAAGGCCAACATAAAGTGGGGCTTGTACACACAACTTCAATTGCGATACTAGTTGTCGGTACGTTGGTTTATTGTTACACAAGCATCGTCATTCACCTACAGAGCCAAGTGGCATTTAATCAAAATGAAGCTTCACACCGAGGATTTCAGCAAGAAACTTCTGGGCAAAAGATGATCAACTCAAATACATTTTTACAGATAAATAAGCACGACACTTCAACGAGGGTCACTTTGAAAATCTGCTCACAAAAGATTAGGGTACATCATTAAATATTCTCAGAGAACAGCTGGGGTATGATGTCCTCTCAGAACATTTCAAAATGGCATCAGCAGCAGCAACATAGCATGTTATCAAGTCATAAACTATGGGGCAAGAGAACATGGTTTGCCATTGCCTTCCTCTATAGCAACTTTGGTCTTTCTTGCTGGTCTCCCATCCAAATACAAACCGTGGTTCATCTCTGCTTAGCTTCCCAGCTCCAACACTGTCAGGCTAGGCTGGGCTATCAGGCCACTTACCATCCAGAATGACAGAATGAGCTGTTCTGTAAAAGGAGGACAGCATGAAATCTCTATTTCACATTCAGTGCATTGCTCAGTAAAATCACAGTTTTATTAAGAACCCTCTGCATATTAACACATTTAAGAGGAACATTTAAGACTATTACTTGCAAATATTCCATTACAAGTCACACTGAGTACAATCCTCAGAATACAGATGCCTCGTTGCCCATGTGCTTTATTTAACCCTGATTCGCTTGTGGTTTATGAGTGCTTATTTTCAGCAGAAAATGATAAATACTTGCAGTTCCAAGTAGGCCAACGAACAAATGGACACAAGTGGTCAGACAACTGCATAATGTATTTTGGCAAACATTTGGAATTCAGCTAAGCCAGCATGGACAGCCAACTCTGTCCAACCCCTATTGCAATATCAGTAAAGGTATCAAGTCACTTCCTGTGGCAGGACCTGGGAGGCCAATTTCAACAGACAAGATCACTCCTGAAACAGCAGCACAGGAAGCCAGCAGGAACAGAACGCTGCAAAAGAGGAGGAAGGGAACTGCTGGAGATCAATGGCAACACAACATCTGGGGCATAGGTTTTTCCTGATAAAGTAGATGCTCTCTCTAGTTACTAACCCACTGGACAATTACTCACAGGCACTTGGGCATGCAGGGACTGGAAGTACATCAGGGCAAAAAATCTTGTCCTGATGCACTTCCTCTTTGCAACGCACTGAGAGAGGAGGTGAATCGGGACAAGATTTCTTGTCCGGGAGCCCTTCCTCTTGCCCCGCGTGTGCTTCTCGCTTTCTGTGGGGAGAGCACTTCTGGCACATCTTTTTGCACCAAGTATGCAAGATACAGCAACTGAAATCCAAGGTACTGGTTCACATTTAAATTCACTGGTTCACATTTAAATACCCCAGTTTCTAAAAACATAGGCTTCCAAGTTAACTTTTCTGATTTCAATAAGACTGATTTCCATGTCTACTGAGAAGAACTGAGGCTTTTCTACCAGTATTCTTATTTGCACAGATGAAATTTAACAGACTGTGCTGCACTCCAAAAGATTGAGAAATTTCCAACTGCTGCTGAGTTGGGGGAGGGGGAGGTTGAATACAATTCAATCCCTCTATTATTATACAAAACTAACAAAATGCATTTTGTCATATGTTTTCTTAACCCCAAGTTGGTCTCTTGCCACAATAAAGTTTTCATTTTCTGAATGACAACAAAGGAAGTAATTTCCATTATTCCTGGCTTAATTTTTGGACGAAGCACCTGAAATGTCAGTTTTGCTTATCCACTTGCAAAGCATGCATCTGACATCCTAGTGACATCTGGACATGTCTAACAAAAGAAATCAAGAGTGAAAGCATCCCAGACACCTAAATAATCGCTTTTTGTTATTTTGCCATCACTGACTACACACCTAGGAGCCCCGTGGCACAGAGTAGTAAGTTGCAGTACTGCCGTCAATGCTCTGTTCACGACCTCTGTTTGATCCCAACAGAAGTCAGTTTCAGGTACCTGGCTCAAGGTTGGTTTAGCCATCCATTCTTCTGAGGTTGGCAAAATGAGTACTCAGGTTTCTGGGGGTAAAGTCTAGATGACTGGGGAAGGCAATGACAAATCTCATAAATAGTCTGCCTAGTAAACATTGTGATGTGCACTCACTCCATGGGACAGTAATGACTTGGTGCTTGTAGAGCAGATTACCTTAACTTTTTAAACCACACGCCTCCAAATTTAACCTCCACCCCTACCAAAGCCTACTTTTCCAGCCCTCAATTTTTATTATACATAAAAAGCTTGCTGCTAGACTGCAAAGCAGAACTCTCCAGCCTTTTCATACAGAGGACCAATCTTAACCCGTTGGCCCCGGCTAGCCCAATCTCAACACATTCTGGAAGCTAAGCAAGGTCATCCCTGGTTAGTACTTAGATGGTATCACCATAAGTCAACTGCAACTTGATGGCCCTCTCCACCACCAGTGGCATAACCCCATGGCAAAGTTGAAAGCACATGACATGAAGAGAGGGCATCAAAGTTAAAACCCCGCCATTGTCAAGAGCAAGAAAGCCAAGAAAGTTGGGTACCAGATGGTGTAGTACACTGAGGAGCCAACCAAAAGTTAGAGCTTTTGAGGAATCCTCTTTACCACTGTATGATCTCCCTTCACCACCCTACAGTTCCTTACCATTTACATGGAAATTGGGAAAGAAGTGTGTGTAGCCCCGGCTCTCTCTATATGTGGACTGACTGCCAATCTTTCCAAAAAGAAGCAACAAACATGGTGGTCCTTTTAGGGTCTTGTAGGCGGGACTGCAACTCACCTGTAGGATCTAACGCATGTGTGGAAGAACACTGACTTATAAAGTTTACACATTTTTTCCCAGAAGTAGCAAAGATGTGTTGATTTATATGGCATCATCAGTTTATATTAAAAAAGAAAAAATACATGTTCCCGTTCCCAAAAGCTTACAATCTAAGTTTCAAATGAGGGGATATGAAAGAAAGGAATTAGGAGAAACACAGCCCAAAAGGGGTAGCTAAGATAAAGAGTGATTGTTTTGGCCATGGGATGTTATCTAAGGGGACAGGGTGGATTTTACGAAAGGGATGGAGATGGTACAGTTGTTCAGCCAAGAAGCAGAGGCGTAGCGTCAAGGGGACATGGGGTGTGCAACGCACCAGGCGCGGGCCCCTGCAGAGGCGTTCCAGGGGCATGGGGGGGGTGTTCCAGGGCATTCCGAGGGTGGGATGGGGCATTCCAGGGGCGGACAAGGCGTTGGAGGGGCGCAGGGCACGCATGCGCATCAGGTGAAGTTTTTCCTTGCTCTGTCCCTGCCAAGAAGTTCCAGGGGAACAAGAAAGACCATCTGAAGCTTTTTTATTTAAAAGTACAGTAGTCAACCACTACTTCAACTCACCACCCAAAAGCATGACAAAAAAAATCCAATGTATGTTCCTGATAGAGAACAGGATAATATTAACTAATTGCAGTACTTTGACGAAGCTGCTTCCATCAGACACCCAATTTCGTTCATAAGGCCATAAAATGCTTCAAAAGCTTATCATTCAAACACAATGTTTTCACAAATAATGCCCAGCAAGTTATAGATAATAAAGCTACTTTTAAATGCATAAATACACTGCCAACTATCTGCTTCTCTATCTTGAAAGCAAGTTATATCAGAAATTGTTTCCCATTTCATTTCCAACTTATCTTCGCTAGAAAATGGGTCAGGGGTCATAAAACATCCAGTACTGTGCTATTTATGCCTCCCAAATGGAAAGTAAGGTAGCCTGAAAAATGCACCACACACACAACTCCTCATTGCATGCAAGATTCAAGCTACGATTTGTTCAAACTATGTTCAAACTTTGATTTGCTGGGCAAGGCAAGAAATTACAGTGATCAAGGGGAAGATGGAGCGGCTGTTCATGTAACCTTAACCCACAGTTGGCCTCCAAAATTGCTGAAATGCTACTATGGCCTGATAAATATAATAATGGGAAGAGTTCAGAGTGGAAAGTAAATTGGCACAGAGCCAGCTATTAGAGCTCTGAGCTACTAAGACCTGGGTTCAAATCCCCACTGTGCCACCAACCAAACTAGATGACCTGCATGACAGTCTGTGCTTAACCTATCTCACTATCTACAGTTGTGGTGAGAAATCATTATGTGCCATCCTGACCTCATTAGAAAAAGAGTGGGGGGAAAAAAAGGCGACAGACATATGTGAGAGGCGTGCAATTTTGCAGAGATGCTTCTGCAGCCTTTCATTAAAGAAAATGTTTTTAATTACCTAGAAAGATCCTAAACTGCTCCATCCACGCACACCAAATTTAGGCATGCTGAGAAGCACGCATATAGAACTCCAACACATCTATGTCGAACTGTTATTTGAATGCACTCCAACGTTCAATTCTATTATTATCATCATCATCATCATTATTATTATTAAATTTGTTAGACCGCCCACCCCCGAAGGGCTCTGGGCGGTGTACAACAAGAAACAACAAAACAATACATAATAAATTTCAAAATCCTAAAGCAACATTAAAACCCTTAAAACACAGCACAGCCTTAGCACGATATCTGAAACTTCAGGCAAGTCATAGCATAATTTCCATGACGTGCCTTCAGTGTCAGATATTGGGGTACTCCCGGAATCAAAAGCCTTGGCTAGCCTAGCAGTCCCAAAGTGCGGCCACTACCAGCAAGTTCCTTTGGGGATAATGGCCAACAAGACTTGCAGCCCCATTCAACAGGCTGGGCACCCAGTCATGGCCACACACCAGCTCACCACTGCCAAGGAAGCTTCTCAGTGGTGCCGGGAAGCCCCCATTGGGTTTAATGGACTTATGCCACCAAAAAAAGGCAGCGTAAGTTCACCCGGTTACCGACGCAACCGGGGCAATGGCCAGGTGAGACCTGACTAGCACGGCTCCTTCCCCAAGAAACATCCCCAGGCCACCCCAACTCCACCACCAGTGGTGGCGGGGGCACAGGAATGCTGGTGCCACGTCAGCTGCGGACAGATGGATTTGTGAGGTATTGCTTGTTTGCATTATTTTTCCAATTTGGTGACCCTAGTGCTATTGCTCTGACCTGGACAGCCCAGGCTAGCCCAATCTTCTCAGAAGCTAAGCAGGGTCAGCCCTGGTTAGTATATGGAAGGGAGACCACCAGGGAAGCCCAGGGTCACAAGGCAGAGAGAAGCAATGGTAAAGAAGAAGAGTTGGGTTTTATAACCTGCTTTTCTCTAACTTTGAAGAGTCTCAAAGAAGCACACAATCACCTTTCCTTCCCTGTGTGCAGCCCCACACCACGGCTGATTCACCCCCTACTTTGGATGGGCTGTTGGGACTTCTTTATTTCTTGGAGCAGCCTCTCTCTTTCATCACCATACTGCAGTGGTGGCGAACCTTTGGCACTCCAGATGTTATGGACTACAATTCCCATCAGCCCCTACAATTGGCCATGTTGGCAGGGGCTGATGGGAATTGTAGTCCATAACATCTGGAGTGCCAAAGGTTCGCCACCACGGCCATACTGCTATCATGCAGATGGATGGAAGGAGGCTCCTTCAGCACACGGGAGAGCAATCAAGCCACTGGTGTCAGAAAGAAGGATCCACTTTCAAGCTCCAAACTTCATAAGAGGATACAGAGACCAAACAGAACAGACGCGAGAGAGAAGCCATCAAAGCAACCAAGTTCGAATGGCAAAAACGTCAAGACACGGAGCGGTTCAAAGAAGTGTGGTCCTGTCTACAATGTTGAACAAGCCAAGAAGTTTTGCTTTATCATTATTTGTTTGTTTGTTCGGCTTATATACCACTCTTCCCATGAATGAGCTCAGAGCAGCCAACAACCTTAGGTGTACGATTAAAACAAAGTATCAAAAATTCTAAAATGGCAACTTTCCAAATACATTTTGACAAGAGTTGGGAAAAAACAACAAAGACACTAACCAGGAAGCAACACAAGAAAGCAAAACTGAAAGATGAAAAGGTTGACAAAAGAGCCCAGATTCTTGGCTGATGTGACATCACAGAAGTACCAACATGCCCAGAAGCCTTGGCTGATATCCGTCTTGGTCAGACAAGTCAGCTAAGATGCAGGTCTGTACAATGCAAGTGAACCACAGATCTCATGCCTGCTACAAACAATAAGGCTGCTCCTAAGATGCAGCAATGACTCTGTTATGCCTTAGATGACTTTTGCTTGTTTGCATTATTTTTCCAATTTGGTGACCCTAGCGCTATTGCTCTGACCTGGACAGCCTAGGCTAGCCCAATCTCCTCAGAAGCTAAGCAGGGTCAGCCCTGGTTAGTATATGGAAGGGAGACCACCGGGGAAGCCCAGGGTCACAAGGCAGAGAGAAGCAATGGTAAAGAAGAAGAGTTGGGTTTTATAACCTGCTTTTCTCTACCTTTGAAGAGTCTCAAAGCAGCACACAATCACCTTTCCTTCCCTGTTCTTTGAACATCTCTTGCCTTGAAAACTCTATGGGGTCACCATGGGTCAGTCACAACTTGACAGTACTTTTCACCATCACTCTGATTTCAGGAGCAGCAGTGGCGTAGCGGTTAAGAGCAGGTGTACTCTAATCTGGAGGAACCAGGGTTGATTCCCCACTCTGCTGCTTGAGCTGTGGAGGCTTATCTGGGGAATTCAGATTAGCCTATGCACTCCAACACACACCAGCTGGGTGACCTTGGGCTAGTCACAGTCCTTCTGAGCTCTCTCAGCCCCACCCACCTCACAAAGTGTCTGTTGTGGGGAGAGGAAGGGAAAGGAGCTTGTAAGCCACCTTGAGTTTCCTTACAGGAGAGAAAGGGGGGGATATAAATCCAAACTCTTCTTCTTATTGGCTGTCTTATGCTGTTAGACTGAATTGTTTTTCTGTATTTTTTGCAATCCACCTTCAGCAAGAAGGTGACAGGCCATAACTGAAATAAGGTAAAATAAATAAAAAACAAAATGGGAATACTAGCGCAACTCTGTTCACCTGTCGAGGAGGCACTGCACTGCACTGAAGCTGTACTGCACAGGTGAAGGAGCCCTGTCTATGCCACAATTCTCTCCCACCTGCCCTCCACAGGCAGGCTTTACCAACTCCCTTGCTGTGATTTACAACCCTTTGAACTGGTGTCTTGCTAGAGTTCGGCTCTCTTTTCCACAGCAAGGGATTTTCCTGCACTCTGGCTGGCTGGCTGGGGGAGTCAATCTGGAAAGCAAAATCACCCATGAAAAGCACACACTCTCTGTTTTTGGTTCTGATAAGTCACTTCCTATTTCCCAAATAAAAGCCCCTTTAAGATCAGCGATGTTGTTGCTGCCTGTCTGTTTCGACTGCATTTGTACTCTGAATGCTGCATTTCCAACCACAGCAGGAAACTGGAGTACCCAGGGCAGCATGATTGGGAAAGCTCTTTCACCACTGCATCCCAGAATATTTCCTCACATGGCAACAAGAATTCCAGAATGAAGCTATTTTTAAAAATGTCAAGGTTTGGGGAGTTAGTTTTCAAAAAAAGGAATGTATAGCTGGCTGGATTCATCCCCCCCCCCCCACGATGGGGGGGG
Source organism: Sphaerodactylus townsendi (assembly GCF_021028975.2). Classification (NCBI taxonomy): domain Eukaryota; kingdom Metazoa; phylum Chordata; class Lepidosauria; order Squamata; family Sphaerodactylidae; genus Sphaerodactylus; species Sphaerodactylus townsendi. The sequence continues at coordinate 62,299,912 of NC_059435.1, forward strand.
GGAGGGAAGCATTTAACATATTTATGCAAATGTGCACATTGTTGTCCCTTGCAAAACCAATATGTAGAATGAATTCTCTTTGAGGAACACCCCCCCCCCCAAACCCCAGTTCCAAGCAAATCATAATTATTGCCGGAACAACCGATTCACCAGTTGCTTAGGTTTCAAAAGGCAGCTGCTACCAGAGCGATTTCAAGCGCTGAGGTGCTTTAGAGCATCAGATCCCACACTTATGGGGAAAGCACACTGACAGCCTAACCCCAACACCGACGAGAAGACATTCACAAGACGTGACCTGCACAGTAATAAAGGGACCGCACTTGGATTATTTGAACATTAAACCCAGCCTGCCTTTGAAAACACACGGTTGCAGCAGCCACAGAGCTGGGACAATCCTTTTGGCAATGCACATGGCCACTCCGCTCCTGCCTGCAAACTCCATGATTTCTGATTTCGGTGGCTTTTTTTCCCTCTCTCCCCCGCCCCCTCCTTGGGCCTGGCCTCACTGGGAAGCCCGGAGCTGGATTTCCAGCCTCGGCTGTAACCTCGGCCCAGGGAAACGGAGGAAGGGGAGGGTGGGGAACTCGCACGAGCGCCGAGAAGGCGGAGGGCTTGGGAAAGGTCCCCGTTCCTGAAAACACCCCAAGCTGGCTAGAAGTCGCCGTTGCACAGCAACGCGACACCGACGAGTCGCAACTCGGTGCAACAAATTGCAACTCCAGGAGCGCCACCCGGGCAGCCTGGGGCGCGCGCCACAGGCTGACGGGAAGGGTCCCCCTCCACGCCCCGCAGGCAGGGAGGGGAGCGGCCGAGAGGCGAGGCAAGACCCCTCGGCGGCGTGTGGAGGTGGCTGGAGGGGGGGGGTCCTCCTGGACTCTTTTGTGGCCGCCTTTGGAGCCTCACGGCCACAAAAGAGTCCAGGATCCCCCCCCCTCCCGCTTTCCCCACCTCCACACGCCGCCTCGGCGAGGAGCCATGTTCGGTCCCGAGTGGGGCGCTTTCCCCTCGCCGCCCTCCCGGCTCCGGGGGCGCGCTCGGAAAGTTTGCAAGCGGAGGGAAAACTCCTCGGCCCCGATCGGGTCTCCCCGGCGCCGGGCGCCAGCGAAGCGGGACCCGTCCCCGCAGCCCCGAGCACAAGGGCGGGGGATCCCGCAGGCCGCTTTCTGGCGGCTCGGCTCGGCTCGCCTCCGCAGCAGCCTGCACTTTTCCCCCTCTCCCCCTTTCCAGGAAGCGCCATATTGATCCCAGGCGCCCTCGCTCGCTGGCCTCCTCCTCCTCCCCCCGTCCTTCCAGCGGGCTCGGCGGCTCGGCCAGCTGGGCTCGTCCGCCGCCACCCGCTGCTCTCCCCCGGGGGGCTCACCTTGGCGATGGCCTTCCTGTACCTGGTGGCCGCTTGCTCGACCAGGCTGGAAACTTTCAGGTTGCCGTCCCCGCAGGGCACCACCACCCGCGTCCGGCCGAAGCAGACGGTGACTTTCATCCTCCCTCGGACGGCGAAGCTGGCTGCCCAGCCGCCGCCGCCGCCTCTCCCCTCCGCCAAGCGGGAGCCCGGCCCGAGGGCGGCTACCAAGTCGGCGGAGGGGGACCGGCTGCTGCTGCTGCTGCTGGCATGCTGGGCTGGAGGCGCCGCCGGCCCGACGCGCGCCTGGCTCTCCCTCCGGCTCCCTTCGTGGCGCGCCCGGCGCTGCTGCTGCTGCTGCTGCTGTTGCCTCTCCGGCCACCTGTTCGGCGGCGGTGGCGGCGGCGCCTCCTCCTGCTCCTCCCGAGCACAGCCAGGCGGCGGTTCTCGGCTCTGGCTCCGCTTCTGCGGCGGCCTCCCCCGCCCCGTTAAGGGGGCAGCTGCAGCCCCGGGGTCCCTGGGGCAGAGCGGCCGGCTGCCGCGCGCGTTTCCCCCTCCTCCAGTCGCTCGGTTGTCGGGCGGGCGGGCAGGCTGGCTGGCTGGCTGGCCCTGGTCTGCCTCCGGGCCCTCGTCTCACCGAGGCGGTGAGCTCTTCACGGACCACGGAGCAAGTCTCGTGAAACTTTGGGGGGGGGGAGGGAGGGAGGCGGACCTGGGCTGCCTGCTGGTGCAGAACTGCAGGTTCACACATGCAGCCCCGACGCAGGACTCGGTTGCCAGGAAATGGAGTGTGCTTAGGAGTTGTGGAAACAGGAGGAGAGCCGGCAGCACTAGTGGTTAGAGTTCTGGCCTAGGGGGTCGGGAGTGCTGAGTTTGGACCCTCCTTCGAGGAGTGGCTATGGGCCAGGCAATGTTAGTTGTCAGGATAAAACGGAGGAGAGCAGGAATGGAGAGAGAACTGTTGTCAGTTTCACTCGTCAGTTTCACTCGTTTACACTCTGCCTTTCATTCAGTTATACTCTACGTTTCACTCTATAAGATAAAGCACATCTTATATCATTTTCATTCTCCTCTTCATTTTATCCTCACTATAAACCCAGTGAGCTTCTATGGTGGGGGATCAAACATGCGGCCAGGGGGCGGATATGACCCATTGTGGTGGCTTCTCAGGCTTGCGAAGCAACTGAGGCAAACCCCCCATCTTCTCGCTCCTGATCTTGGGTATAAAAATCTCAAAAGAAGTATTGTCTCAAAAGAAGGGTAACCAACATGCGGTCAGATCAGAAGCGGGGGAGGGGGAGGGGGAGGGGGAGGTTTGTCTCCGCTGGCTCATGGGCCTGATGAGCACTCATAAGGCAGCCCCCCCATCCCACTGAAGGCTCATCAGTCCAAGCAACCCCCCCACACACACAATTGCTGTTCTGGGACCAGCCTAGGCAGCCCCCACCCAGACCTGGCCTGACCCAAGTCACATTTCTTGTCATCTGGCCCTCCTAACAAATGAGTTCAACACCCCAGTTCTATGGTAGGAGTGGGGATTCTGACCTGGATGCTAACCACTACACCACACTGCCTCTCCAGTATGCTTTCATGAGAATCTCGTTGAAATTGATGGGTATACACACACAGACTTGTGTCACACAAACACAAAGGGAGGCTATCCATAACAGCCCAACTTTTAGATATGGGGGAGGGTTTCCCCTTCAAGACAGGATGAGGTCAAAATGTTTGCCAGTTTTATAAACTATTACTTGTGAGAGAGGCCCACTGACTACCGAGGTGCGTGGTTCAGGTATAGTGCTGGGCAGCAGACCGCTGCTAAATTTTATTTTCCTTTGAAATTATTTGTTTTCAGATTTCAAAACGCTGGCCTTCAATAATTCTGTAAAGCAAAGGAAAAAACAAACCCTAGCTCATTTTTTTAAACGAACTGTTTTAAATTAAACAGAATATGCTGAGCAAATCCACAGTCACTTGTCGAATCCCTGAAGTACAAGGTGTTTGTTGGTTTATTATTGCTTTCACATATTCTGGGGTCAAGAGGTGGCTTTTAAAAAAAGTGCTGGAGCTAAGTCCTAGTAGTCTCTGTGGTTCAAATTAATCCTCACACCTAAATATTAAAGACTCCTCCACGTCTCCCTTTTGAAGCTTCTCTTCCTCCTTGTTATTCTTTTGTTGCAGTTGTTATTCATCCGCTGCCTCTCAGCTATACTACCAAATACTGATTTTAAATTCTCTGTAGAAGCACCCTGAAGTGGCTATTGAAAGTCAATGAGCTGGTTTTGCGCAAGCCGGGAGAGATCACACCAGAACTCCATCTTAGCAGCTTGCAAGCTCAGATGTTCCAGGGGACCTTGCAGGCTCAGACTTTACAAACGGTTGATCCATACAGAAAACACTGAGTGATTCAAAGAGGCACCCAGATCCAGTTTAACTGATGAGTGTGCAAAGGCCTGCAGCAGCTGTAACAGGCCCAGACACGAATCGCTTCAGCAGTGGTGAGCGAAATATGTGCCTGCCGATTCTTCTCTGGTTTTGCGATAGGACTGTCCTGTATCCCAATCTGGAACGACGCATGTAATAATTTGTAAAGCCAACGACGTTTGAATGATAGATCTGTGATGATATGCTTCCAGGGCATATCCTTGTCCCTTTAACTCAGGGGTCTGCAACCTGCAGCTCTCCAGATGTTCGTGGACTACAATTCCCATCAGCCTTTGCTAGCATGGCCAATTGGCCATGCTGGCAGGGGCTGATGGGATTTGTAGTCCATGCACATCTGGAGAGCCGCAGGTTGCAGACCCCTGCTTTAACTTATGCATGTATTAAAAGTTAGTGTCAGGGGCAAGGGGTCACCAGACCTTACTGTGAGTTATTGTGGGTTTCCAAAGGAAGGGACCAAAGTGACCGATGGCTTCTCGGTAGGAATGCTGTCCTTTAGAGAGGGGACAGGCCATGAGGCATGCGTAAGTTTCAGCGCTGCCTGGGGTGGCAGTCCTCCTCGGCTATGCTGCCTGTTTCTCACTGTTCCGATGGGCTTTCTAATCCCCTTGTTTGACTCTCTGAGGCCAGCTGAGTGATGCCCTGGGGCTGAGGCAAACCCTCTCCCCACGCACAAAAACACAGTTACATTGCAGCAGTAGATATGTTACATTTTTGCCCTTCATTGTAATTATTTCTGGGACATTTAGAGGTCAGGCTAACATAGTGCCCTGTCTCCTTGATTCTTTGTGACACCGTTTCTGTGCCTCCTCCCGATCCAGAACTTCCTTTTAAAGATACATGAACCAGAAAATGATGCAGTAGTCTGAATATGGCCACGCTTTATGACAAAACATAGGAGCCATTTTGTTTTCAGTTTTATTTCTGAAAAGGGGGGCGTTGACTCTTGAAAACTTATATCTCCAAAACCTTGTGGGCCTCTATTGTGCTACTGGACTCGAATCTAGTTATTTTGCTGCACACCAATATAGCTACCATCTGCAACTAATTCCATTTCTGCTATCCCTGGCTTAGAATTTGCCATTCCCCCCACTACCATCTACTCTGCTTAAAAGGGGGACGGGGCTAGAAGAAAATTCCAGGAGACAGAGGGGCTTTCCGCACTACAGAAGGGAGCTAAGGTCGACTCCGTTCCCTTCAGTGGGGGGCGATTCCAGGCTGTCCGCACAGCAACTTACTTGGCCCCCTGGAACCGAGCTAAGTGGGCGGGATCATCTTGGTGCCTGTTTTGCTCCTCGATCGTGATTGGAGCTTGTGTTACCACGGGAAACGGGAGTGTTCTTTTTTTTTTTACAGTTTTCACAGATTACAGTTTACAGTTACATGCCCGCCACGACTCTCCCGTTCTGCGCATCCTGATTGGGTGAACGGATGAGGTGTCGTTTCGATGCGTCCGCACTTCGAAGCTTCGAAGCTGTATCGACCTTGTTCCAGCAGAAAGGTGCAGTTCATAACTGCGACAGGGATGTCGCAGTTCTGAGGGGGGGGGGAACTGAGACAAAACAACGTTGAGCTCAGTTGCAGTGCGGATACACTGAGATGAACCTAGATAGAAACCAGTACAACTCTGTCAGTGCGGAAAGCCCCTGAGTCAACTTGGGCCCAGTTGCTGAGCAAGGCACTGCTCTATGTGCAATGCAGTTCCCCCTCGCTCTGGCCCTGTTTTACATTCTGTTTTTCCTTGGCCCTTTTCATGGGTTGCAGCTCTGGCACACTCCCCAACAGGTTGGGGGGCACCAGGGTATTTCCAAGGGGTGTTGCCAAGAAGACTCCAGTCTGGGGTGCCCCCAGCCTCCATCACTGCTGCCTCTTTGAAAAGGGCTCCCACCCCTGCCACAGGCTTGGCTCAAATTTCACGAAAGGAAAGAGTTGGAAAGGTGGTGTAGGGTTGCACTTTCTCTCAATCCAAAAGAAAGGAAACAAAAAAGTAAAATAAAATCACTTTATTTTTTCAACGCTCCCATCCCAGATGTGAGTTTGCCCTGCTTCTCCTTGAAGAAACTTAAATGTGTGTTTTACAACTGAGAAGTGAAAACAGTTTGCTGCTCCCCACGGTCTGTCCTACCTGACTGTTTGCTCCAATGTGGAGTGGGGGCAGGAAGGCAGCAGCTGGGGTAGGTGGGGGGGGGGGCTGAAGTGAACCACAAGATTAGCAAACGTGGACTTAAACTTTGAGCTCCTGAACCTGATTGGGGGAGATTCCGGCTTGTTGCAAAACTGGGTTCTCTTCCTTCCTCCTCCTTGGGGGAGGGGGGCATAATGTTGGGGGGGTGCAATTTCAGTGATTTCTCTGGGCGCCATTTCCTATAGATATGCTCCTGAGAGAACCATCTCATGTTAACAGCAAGCCACGTGACTTGTTTTTCGTATGTTTGGGTTGAGGCAGTGAGTTGTGACAGATGGGAACGTTTGGGGTTCTGTACACAACCCTCAACATCTCTGATTGTCCATAGGAGTAGAATCTAAATAAACATACTGAAGGTCCCCTTTCCTTCTAGGTCAGGCAAAATAAACCGGAATGATTGCCAGAGGGATTGTCTAAACCAGCTGTTTGCTGTCCTTGGCAGGGCTGCCCTCCCGAAGGAATCCCCTATTTGCCACAACGGCTGAACTGACTGTGTTTTCATATCAGTGTGTCATTTTTTACAATTGTGTAGCAGACTTCAGAATATGCATACCTCTGCATTAATACACTGAAATCCCATCGAGTTCGAAGGGGCTTATTCCTAAAGAGGTGTGCATAGCCTGGTTGTCTGAGCCAGCCAAAAATCTACTCAGCCTGATGACAGACATCCATTTTCGTTTAGGCCACGGGTAAAGTACGATGTTGGCTGCCAAGATAGAGCATTTTCCACATGCTCTTATTGCCCATTATTTTCCAATTGCGATGGGAAGGGTGTGTGTGATGCCTTATAAAACTAAAACTGGTGTGAACACTCTGCAGTTGATATGGCAAAAACCAGCCAAAGCATTCCTTATTTTATAGCCCTTATTTATCTTATTAGTTGCTGGGGAAAATACATGAAGTTGGCCATTAACCTACCCCTATTATATTTTCCAAGCGATTATTGAAGTCACTGGGACATTGGCTGAACACAGGAAAGCAGGATAAATGATTGTGCTTGTGTGTTTTTTTTAGTATATAAATATTGTTTCGGAAATTTCTAGAAGCAATAGCTAGAAACACTTCAAGTCAACCGGGATAGCCAAGGCTTGTGTCTTTAATAAGTAATTATTTTATGGCAGTTCAGTGAATTTTACAGTGTTTCCATTTTATATATCATCTTATTTGTTAATTGCTATAATATAATACTGCAGCATATCCAAAACTGTTGTATTGTTGCAGAATTAATTATTTGCAATTTGGTAGCTTCTTAGTAGCATTTTTTTTTATTTAGGAATCTCATATCCTTCTTAGTCTTTGGACACTTGAAGTCACTTACAATCAATAAAATAGTTTAACAGCATATTTCAAAACAAACAAATTAAAAAAACCACTAAACATATCAACAAAATGTAGTTCTGGTATACAAAAAGAGCTGGGTGTAAATTATCTCCAGACATATTTGAAGGCCCATCCCAATCGATAAGTGTTTAAATTGTCACCAGAAGTAATGTGATAAATCGTAGCTTCAGAAACAATTATTTGTTCCAAAACTGGTCAGAACAGCTGAAATGAAAATCATCAGAGGTAGCCATCAGCTTTATGGTAATCAATTTAGGTTTCCTTAGGATGTTCCCTTCATAAGATGCTGCCTTTGGGGCAGGTACATATAGGCAAAGATGATCCTTCTAGTACTTCATGCTGAGGTTGAATTCTTAATGATGCAATGCAATCCAGTTGATGTTTACCCAGACGAAAGCCCCACTGTGTTAAATAGTGCTTACTCTCAAGTAAATATGGAGAGATGTGTAGCATTAGACAAGTTCTCCACTCTTGGATTTTAGGGAGGAGTTGAAAGACTATATGTGCTTTTGCTGTTTGGGGATCAGAAAGTAACAATAAAGGATTTATTCAACACCTTGATTTTTTTTCTTCTCCTTTCTACTTCTGGGGTGGCCCTGATTCTTCCCAACTGCAATTTTGGGCCACAGCATCAAGTTCATAGTTGCTTCTACTCTGGGACCTAAATAAGCCATACTTCACTTGTTCCGTTTGGTGTAATGCGACTGGCAACTCAGTCCTTTGCAAGATTACTTGAAAACAAGCCCTACTGAATTCAAGGGTGATCAAATCTATCTTTTTGTCCCAATGAGACAAATGGCAGCTCTCTTAAGGTCATTTTGCATTACAAAAACAGTGGGAAAGGGGAGTTTAAGCCCTGCCAGGTCAGAGTTCTAATCCAAATCAGGACCTTGTGTGTCTGCCTTGGGTTGGGGGAGAATACTTGGGTACTCATTCACCTTACTATCCTGTGTAGCTTGGTGTGTGCAAATTGTCAACTCAGGCCTGTTTGCACATGCAGGAAAATGATGAAATAAAGAGACAGTAGAATAAACTGGGCCATGACTTGGATCACCCTGGCTAGCCCAATCTTGTCAATTCTTGGCAGCTAGGTAGGGTTGGCCATGGTTAGTATTTGGATGGGAGACCACTAAGGAAATCTAGGGTCAGTATGCGGAGGCAGGCAAAGCATCTCTTAATGTCTTTTGCCTTGAAAACCCTTCAGTTAGGGATCTCAACATGATGCCCACCAATACCTTTCCTAGCACCAGTTTTCAGAAAGCAGACAGGGCTGGATAAGGCTTTTCCCCAGCAAGGCATCTGATTGGCTGTACAGTCTTTTAAGAACATTAATTGGGCAGCAGCTGCCTACACAGCACAAGGATCTTCACTTGAGAATGAAGGTAAGCTGCATAAGAACATAGAACATAAGAACTAGCCTGCTGGATCAGACCAGAGTCCATCTAGTCCAGCACTCTGCTACTCACAGTGGCCCACCAGGTGTCTTTGGGAGCTCACATGCAGGATGTGAAAGCAATGGCCTTCTGCTGCTGCTGCTCCTGAGCACCTGGTCTGCTAAGGCATTTGCAATCTGAGATCAAGGAGGATCAAGATTGGTAGCCATAGATTGACTTCTCCTCCATAAATCTGTCCAAGCCCTTTTTAAAGCTATCCAGGTTAGTGGCCATCACCACCTCCTGTGGCAGCATATTCCAAACACCAATCACACATGCAGCACACATTTTGTGACTGACTCTGCCTCCCAAAGCAGCCATTTTGTGATTGCGTCCTCCTTACTATGGCAGAATTCCACAGTTGCTCACAGACTGATAAATGTTGGGGATTCCTTCCTACCAGGTTGCCGTAAGTTGGTTGCTACTGATGCCACTTCCTCTATCACCACGGTTACAAGGATGGACTGTACCTCTTGAGGCTGCAAGTAGTGAATATCAGCTTTGAATTTTATGAAAAATGGCATGCAAACGAAAAGTCAGCTAAGCAGGGAAGCGTACATTCCCTTAGTGTTTGATTCTCAGTTATGCGCATGTTTTCCTCCCCTCTCCCTGGCAGTCACCCTGCCCTCAGATCAGAGAATCCCCACAGTTTCCAAAAGCTCTCAAAGTGCGACCTTTTCTCTGCTTTCGCATGGAAAGCAAAGGAGATCACTGTGAGTTAAGCATTCTTTGGGGTTTTTTATCCCTCCTCTCTGCCTTTCCCCACCCACACAACAGCAGTTTGTCACATTCTTCGAGCCACTGAAATTGACATGAAATTTGCATGGTCTAGCAAAGTAATACTAGATGAAAGAATTTACACATCTGAACAGAGAGGAGGTTATGTTGTGCTGTGTCAATGAATTTTCTCAGTCTGTTTCGTATTGTTATATATTGTCTTAGATGTGTTGGAACCGAAGTCAGGGTTTTAATCCTGACGCAAGAAGAATTATGTGATATGGCAGGTTGTCATTTTAAGTTGATATACTTTTTAATGGAAGTTTTAATAAAGTGATTCTTTATCATTAAAATTGCATTAAAATTGCAGCTGACATATGACAATTCCATAGGGTTTGCCAAGTGAGAGATATTCAGAGGTGGTTTGTCATTGCCTGTCTCTGCGTTGTGACCCTGCACTTCCTTGGCAGACTCCCATCCAAGCAACAGTCAGGGCCAACACTTCCTAGTTTCTGAGATCCGACAAGATCAGGCTAGACTTATCATCCAAGGCAGAACTATCTTCACTGAGTATACCCACTTTCCCTGAAATTCAGTATTTTATATCCTTTTCAGGAAAAGAGAAAGAAACATGGAAGGAACATTTCAGTTCTCTGGTATTTCTTAAACAGGGGAATCTAATTCATCAGTCTACCTGACCGAAGGCCAATTCTTGAAAAATTTCTACCCATGGGAATATTTTTCAGTTACATAAGTAATCACACTGCACTGTTGATGTGAATAAGGCTTTTCAAAATCAGGCCGCCAGATCTGCCAAATCTTAACTTACAATGGCTTTGGGAAGACAGAGCAAATATACCCTCCCCCCCATCCCCACGAAGGCTTTGTATTTTATCTTTTTGTTGTTTATAAAACAAAAAGTGACCAAGAATAACTGTTCAACACAAACGAAGTATTAAACATTCCTAACACAGCCGATTACACTACTCAAGAGCAAAATTGGCAAGGGTTGTCAGTTTATTCAACTGAGAAGTACTTCCCCTGTGCTTAATAAAGCAACTCCCTGTTTCATTGTGGGTGGCAAATATATCTGTGTGCCCTTTTCAAAGACACCACTTTTTTGTTTGTTTTTTGCCTTGGCTTGTGCATTTCAGAATATGACAAAATTAACTAGTAAACTACAAGGCGATTTTCATTCTGAGACACTTGGCCATGCGACAACAAACAGATCCATTTTGCAGAACCAGAAGAAAGCGAAGCGGAGCTGCTTAAAGGATCAGGTCTCTGCTGTGTGCATTTCAAAATACTGACGGAACAAACCAATAGGAGGTTTCCAGAAAAAATATTTTCTGCAAAGAAGGGAGAGGCAATAAGAGAGGAGGGGAGTCAAGAAAGAAAGAGACTGAATGCTCCGCAGAAAGCAGATGTGCTTACTTGTAGCCACTGTCCACGTTCTTGCTGTTTTGTGCTGCGTGTGCCAAGTGAGTAGTGAAATATGCATGCCACAAACTTTGAACCTCTCTGTGTTTGGCACCCTCCAGATCAGTTTTGGCAAGATAGGACACTCTGACAGCTAGAGCCTATGTCTGTTTACTTGGAACTAAGGCTTTGCAAAAATGGAGCCAACTCCCAAATAAATTGATGCCAAAGCTGGCCTTTTACAGGCACGCACGCACTGTGATCTGTGAAGCCTGTAGGGTCGCCAATACAATAAACTGGAGCCTAAGTGGGATCCCAGCAGCAGAACCCCAAAAGTCAAGTTGACTGGGTTCAGTGGGGATTCCCAGGAGAGTCGAGGATGAAAATGCCCTGATCATCTACAGCTACAGCTGTTTCTCAGGCACACAATTCACTTGGCACCAAACAGTACATCCTTATACCGCTTCAGGATAACACTATTTACAACTTTACACATAATCTCTCGTACTTGGGCCAAACAAGATGTGAAGGCTTCAATGGGTGTGACCTGTGGACATTATCATCACTTCAAAGTAGAATGTGGGTCATTTAAAATTTTCAAGTGCCAAAACAACCACTCAGTTCTAGAATGTCCATGGTGTCCTTGAGGTAGACCCATGGACACAGTTAATGGCTAGTTCAGCCCTGTGAGTAGAGAGTTCTAAACTGGGAGTAATCATAACTATTTATCTGGCAAGTGCACACATCTTGAGACTCATCTGCCCAGGTGGATGTGTGTCCAATATGCATGCACAGAATTAAAAAAAAATAGTTTAAATAGAAGGCTTCCTGCTTACCGTATTTGCACAGGCAAGCAGGAATTGTGTGAAACCCGGATTAAAGGGGCAAAGTTGCTAATTTAGCGACTTTTATTCCACCCGGGGTTCAGCAAAATAAAATGGATTTGAAGAGTTTGGAGAATGAGTTCTGTGGGAACTTCTCCACCAATACGCTTTTACCACACCCCTTAACCTGTTATATTTTGCCTGTGCAGAAACACCTCCTGTTAAAGATTGTTATGCAAAAGTTTAAAATCATGAAGATGGCCAATGTTTCTTGGAAGAGTTTATCCCGCTTATATGGTGTTGGTGCCTTACCCAGAGGTGGGATCCAGCAGGTTCTCACAGGTTCCCGAGAGTAGGTTACTAATTATTTGTGTGTGCCGAGAGTGGGTTACTAATTGGAGATTTTGCCTTAGTTACACCCCTCCTCTCAGCAGTAGCGCGCAGAACTTGAAGCAGTCTAGCAGGAGGTGCACCGGTGTGCGTGGCAGCCTGCACCGGCGTGCATTCGTTTCCCGCCCAAGGACTGGCACAGTGGCTGCGTCCTTGCCACAGCCCCGCCCAGGAATGCCCCGCCCCTGGAATGCCACACCCCGTCGTGCCCCATCCAGCCCCATTGGCACTATGCCACAGTTTGAATCCCACCACCATGGGAACCTGTAACTAAAATTTTTGGATCTCACCACTGGCCTTACCTGAGAGACTTTGAATGGTAATAAAGCTCTGCAGGTAGGCCCATTAATATTAATACATCTATTAATGCAAACAGTGGTGCTTAAGCACTGGCATTAAATGATTAACGGCTCACCAGTGATATAATAAATGTAGTTGGACGCCTATTACGCCTGGTGTGTTTAAAGTGAATCCGAGGCTTTACCCTCCTGTTGTGAGTTGAACACCTCAGAAAAATCAAGATAAATGGCTTCATTTAGCCCAGCAACAGAATGTCTTGTTGGATAAATAGCCTTAAGACTGGGGAAGCTTTCTTCTAATTTGGCTTCCCAGATGCTCTTTCATTTTCGGCTGCTGTAATAAAGTCAGGTGATTGCTGCATTCTCAAATCCCTTTCTTCAGAAACGACTTGATAGTGTTTGTGAGGGGCTTGTTTGAGTTGATTAGGGACTTCTATTTTGCAAGCTGTTGATGGTGACGGTTGGTAATTACCTCCTTCTATTGCTGAAATTATTCATAACTCCTTTTCCGATGCAACATCTATAATCCTTTGAAAGCACACATCGCAGAAGCATTTCCTTGAAGGAATATGGACACACACACATACACGAAGGGAGGAAAAATCTTGGCACCACTTATACCTCTATGGAGTCTCTTTAGAGTCTCCAATTTCATATTAGGCAGTTCTTTCCAAATTTTTTAAGCAATGGATATATTTTACTAATGAAATGCCCATGGTTATGATGAGGGGTGTGCATTTGGATATATCCAAGCCCAAAATGTGCCCAGAAGATATGTCATTGGTATTTGGGGGGTTCTGTTCAGGATCTCACTAATATATATAGTAGTCCTGTAGAGCTAGCACTGCCGTACAGAGGCATAGCTCCAAGGGGATGCGATGCACCGAGCGCGTGCTCCTTTGGGGGCGTGGCATGGTGGGGGCGTGGTGTTCTGGGGGTGTTCTGGGCGGGGGCTTTCTGGGGCGGGACAGGGGTGGAGGACACACAAATGTCCCGGGCGCTTTCCCCTCTTGCTATGCCTCTGCTGCCATAGCACCTCTGCTCGATATTCTATATGTTTCTATTAGTTCTGTGGTGTTTACACTGACACAGAGACCCTGGGTTCTGCTGGGAATAAGTACATTGTCTTTGATTCTGCTGGGGATGTAAAAGGGGCCCCCAACTTGAGTTCCCACCTTAGTGTCTCTCTGCTTTGACATCACTTCTAAAGCCCAGAGATGCAGGCAAAACGTGGAGTTTCAGTGCAGCCTAATTTATAGTACAAGAAAAACAAGGGGTGGGAGCAGGGATGGAGCATTTCATGGCACCGTGCATAAACTGGCGCTTCTTACATTTATTTAGATGCCTTTTTGTGGTCGTCAAAATTCTAACCACACATCCTTTTCTGTGCAAATGTTGGCTCCAGAGCAAGATTTTCTTGTGCCCACAGGATTAACTGACTATTGGTTTAATTTGTAAACAAAAATGCTGACTGAGGCGGGGGAGCTTACAAACAGCACAGTAAAATTCATTCCCAGAGGCACTGCTAGGATTTTCTTAGAATATTTCCAGACTGTGAATCCGATGCAATTTTTCCATTGTGGTGTTCCAGAGTAAAAAAACATCCATATGACACTCCCAACTCCCACCAAGCACTAATGGTGGCAAAAAGTATTGTGAACTGCACCACTGATGATGTCCTCCCAAAATTTGCAACCCAAGTGGAGATGCCTCTTCCTGGTCTTGCCTGCATCACTTCTTGCTGAGAATTGAAAACCCACTGACTTGCTCAGGGTCCATTCAGTATTCCAAAACACATCACCACCGTTCAAAGTAACTGTGACAGGTAATCAACTTATCTGCTATTTGTCTAAACTAGTTTATATAATTATTTACATGACTTAATTTGCTGGGTTGAAAAAAATTTAACCTGGCTCAAGCGGTGCAAACCACATTACTTTAGACCTGATTCCCTCTTGCTTATTAAACTTACAAGAGAGAATGTTTAATGGGGTTCATCAGAAGTAAACCATAAGAAAAAACAGCTGCATGTTCACTGTTGCATTCTGCTCTTCTCCCTACCGGCACAGGTGTCAAACTCGCAGCCCTCCAGATGTTATGGACTACAGTTCCCACCATCCCCTGCCAGCATGATGCTGGCAGGGGATGATGGGAACTGTAGTCCATAACATCTGGAGGGCTGTGAGTCTGACACCTATGCACCCCCCCCCCCTTAGTCAATTTATTATGTTCCCGATTGGATAAATTTCTTCACCCAACATGGCTGACTCTTTCTTCCACCCTTCCCACCTCCTCAAGCTCTAGCTGCTTTAGCTGCTGAACAGCACTAAGGATATGCCATGAAATAGGAGATCTCCCTTCTGCTGAGCTAAAGGCTACATGACAGCATGTCATGTCCTGTGAATACATCTGCATCTTACAGAGCATTAGGAAGAAGTCTGACAATAAACAGAACAAGATAAGATTTCTGAAACGCAATATTTATGCCATAGAGCTGGGCTTTTAAGTCCTGCCAGGTCCACGCTTAAAAACGTGCTCACATGAAGTTTATAATGTTTTTTTACCTTTTTCAAATAAATGGTGTTCGAGGGTTTTGCTAATTACCCCTTGATGCTAAAGCACACATCATGTTTACATGCCTACAGATCCACCTGGAAGAGTAACAAGCAACAAATTCTGAAGCTGTTGATTCAACCACTCCTGCCCAGGGTGGCTAGAATAAGTCACCAGGGGCCTGCACTCCCATGGGACCAACCTGGAGAAAAAAGGTTGGATCCCACCTAAATATATGCTAAAGGTGGCCAATTTTAATAAAGAAACTGAGACAGGTAATTGTCACCAATCGACTTATTAAGCTGCTTCTGACATATGGCAAGGTTATGAATTAAGTACCTTGCTCTGGTCTGAAGAAGAATTGGCTTTTATACCCTGCTTTTCTCTACCTTTCAGGTAACGTGGCTTAGGCTCCTTCCGCACATGCAGAATAAGGCACTTTCAAGCTGCTTTCAATGCTCTTTGAAGCTGTGCGGAATAGCAAAATCCACTTGCAAACAGTTGTGAAAGTGGTTTGAAAATGCATTATTCTGCGCGTGCGGAAGGGGCCTTACAATCACCTTTCTTCCTCACCCCACAACAGACACCTTGTGATGCAGGTGAGGCTGAGAGAGTTCCCAGAGAACTGTGTCTAACCCAAGGTCACCCAGCAGGCTACATGTGAAGGAGTAGGGAAACACAGTTCACCCAATTAGAATCTGCTGCTCATGTGGAGGAGTGGGGAATACAACCTGGCTCTCCAGATTAGAGTCTGCCATTCTGAATCACTAGGCTGCGGAGCTTCTTTAATTGAGTCAATCCATCTCATGTTTGGTCTTCCCCTTTGTACAAGCAGCCAATCCCAACTTGTTTTTCGTGAATACTGTTTTTGGGATGCTGTGCCCGTGCATGTAAGCATGCCCACACATGGATTTGCTGATAACTTTATCAGATTGACACTTGCATTTTCAGCATTTATTTATGGGCATCGGTAATGCTTGCAAGAAGAATGTGTCCAGTGCTATCTTAAGTAGCCAGATGAACTGGGGGCAACGTCATTTTCTCTACAATTTAGGAAATACAACATGACACTCCTACCCTTCCTTTGATGGTTCTTATAAAAATGCAGTCAAATGCTGTCAAAATCTCTCAGATCCTGTTTGCGTAAGATGAGCAAGCCGTGCATTTCATTCGGGAGGGTTAGAAAGCAGGCTATTGATCTGACATGACTAAAGATAGTTTTATGCATCATATAAAGGAGCATTAGTTACCACTGAGAATTTCCCTGTAAGCTCAGCAATTTTTTTATGAAGGTCAGACAGCATACATCCGTAGTTAGGATCAAAGGGAGCTGATTATTGGCATCTTTCAGTCTAATGCAAGACTAGACTAATCTTAACCATGGAAGTGTATTTCTGAGCCTGCACCATTATTTGCTTTTGGGGAAGATACTATGGACTTGCTCTGTTTTTTGGTCTGTGTTTAATAAACAGTCAATATTGACCTTTATTGCAGCAGGGAATATAAAGATGGTCAAGTACACCCATGAAGCTTAATGCAGTTGCTTTGACTGTAATATTGTAATCGTAATATTGTAATTGTAATATTGTAATCGTAGGCAGCTGCTTTTACTGTAATATTGTAATCTTAATATTGTAATTGTAATATTGTAATTGTAACAGTCTAACTACCTTCAGCAGTTACCAGAGGATGATACCTTCGCATTCCTTCTCAGGAATATATATAACTCAGGCCTATATAACTGTTTCCGGAATCAAACCGAATCTATTCAACACATCTTACTACATTGCACTAAACACAAAGCCCAGAGAAAACAATATATAGAACCCCATATCAACAGCCTCCCACTTACTTCAGACTTAGAAATGACTAGGCTGCTTCTAAATGATACTAGCAAAAGCCGAACTGATGATGTTGATGGATTCCTTGCTTCAATTTTGTCTGCTGTATTTTAACTGAGCCCTTGATGTAAAAAAAGTATTTATGCCATTAAAAGTCTATAATTAAAAAATATCCTATGGTCAATTTATAGAGATAGCTGCATGGATCCTACCACTCCATTCCTCCAGTTCAAGGAAGAGTCCGCTGATATGCTGCATAGGTATGGTTGCCAACTCTTTGTTAGGAAATTCCTGGAGATTTGGGAAGTAAGCCCAAGGAGGGCAGGGTTGGGGGAGAAGAGGGATGTCAATGAGGTATTATATCTTGGAGTCCACTCTCAAAGCAGCCATTTTCTTCAGAGGAACCTGATCTCTGTAGTCTGGAGACCAGTTGTAATTTTGGGTGATCTCTGGAGGTTAGCGATCATAGGCATCTAGAGGAAGGCTCCTTGTGCCAGAAGACGGCATAGTTGATAGCTGAATCCGGCTGGCATCAACACGGGCCAGGGCTTTTACAGCTTTTACAGCCCTGGATGTCCTTGGGGAGCACATTCAACCAGGTTGAGGCCAGCCAGGGCTGTAAAAGCTGTAAGAGCCTGGCTCCGATCTGGTAGGACACACTCTCCAAGGACATCCAGGCCTTTCAGAATCTGTTTCAGTTCCACAGGGCCTGTAAAACAGAGTTATTCCGCCTTACCTTCCCTGTTGGGCCAGCTAGACACTTTTTTTGATACCATTCTCAATCCTCACCTGGGATAAGTCTCGCACGCCTGTTCCCTTATATTGTTCAGGACTCTTTTTACGCCATCTAGAAATTGACTGTTTTTTAATCTGGTTTTAGCATTTATATTTTGTCATTTGTCATTTTTGTACTGTTTTTATATGTTTTTATGATCTATTGATTGTAAAGCCACCTCGAGTCCTTCAGGAGATTGGCAGGATACGAATGTGAAGTATAAATAAATAAGTATAAATATAAATGGAACTGTAGGATCTGACCTATTGCCCTTTTTTATCATCCATTATGAAAAAGATGCCTGACTCACTGTTCAGACCTATGGGAAAATTGCCTGTTGGAGAACAACAGTAGACGATTAATATGCTTTTTCATCTTTCATCAGAACGTTGTTGCATCACTCTTCATTAGGCAACTTCCTCAATCAGCTATTAATCATCTGCACAGTTCAAAGTATATTGTTGTTATTTATTTATAAAGCTAAGTGCTGGACAAAATTTAAAAATTAAAGTTGCCCTGTTCACAGGCCTACAGTCTATTTTATCTGTTGCTTCTTCATGGTTAGGAGTTTGTGTCCTCTGCTTGTGAAATGAGAGTGTTGTTTGAAGGCAGTGGTACTCACTATGTAGCTTGTGGAGAGCCCCATTTGCCAGGACCATCAACCAAAAAGCCACCTGAGCTACCCCACCAAACACCCATACCATAAGATTTAAGTAGAATCATAGAATCATAGAGCTGGAAGAGACCTCAAGGGCCATCAAGTCCAACCCCCTGCAATGCAGGAAACCCACAACCAAAGCACTCCTGCCAGATCCAGCCTCTCCTTAAAAATCTCCAAAGAAGGAGACTCCACCATACTCCGAGGCCGTGCATTCCACTGTCGAACAGCCCTTACTGCCAGGACGTTTTTCCTGAAGTTTAGGTGGAATCTCTTTTCCTTCACCTTTTCCTTCAACAAGCTTGCTCCCTCACAAACATGACATCCCTCCAAATATCTAAGCAGTATGAATATTAAATGTCTAATTTTAACCCTTTTAATTATCAGGGTATCTGTGGACATGTAGGGCTGTCTCTCCCCACCGTCGCTGAGCCTTTGCCAGCCCTTGTGAGTCTGGAGTTAAGGAAAGGACTTGCAAATCAGGCTTACTATACAAAGTAGCATGCAAACTTTCAGATTCTCCAGAACACTTTATTGGGTGGGATGGTTTTTTTTTTAAATACATTTTTCCTATGTTAAAAGTATCCTTCAAGTGGAAATCAGCAACTGGAACTGATGGGGTGTACCAGCAACTGTACGAGCAAACCTCAACCGCCACCCAACAATACTCTAAGGTTATTCATTCATTCATTCATTCATTCATTCATTCATTCATTCATTCATTCATTGTTCCACTTATATACCGCTCTCCCCTGGAGGGCTCAGGGCGGTTTACAACAATGACAGAACAAGTGGATACATAAAATACATATAAAGTTAAAAGCAGTGTTCAATTTCCATAAACCAATTAAAATACAGATGGCATCCAACTATTAACAACTCCTCCAAGAGGGAACAGCGGGCCTTAGGTTGTTTTCAGGCACCTTATCAGCAGCTGGTCTCCCCAAAGTCCTGGCGGAATAACTCAGCCTTGCAGGCCCTGCGGAACTCGTTAAGGTCCCGCAGGGCCCGGACAGCTGGAGGGAGAGTATTCCACCAGCCAGGGGCCAGCTGCATCATGGAGGGGGCAGGGATCACCAGCAAATTGGCCTCTGCTGAGCGCAGAGACCGATGTGGGACATATGGGGCCAGACGGTCTCGTAGGTACGAGGGTCCCAGACCGCGTAAGGCCTTAAAGGTTAACACCAATACCTTGAAGACAATTCGGAACTCAACTGGGAGCCATGTTTGCACTAAGAATAGGTGAATTCTGAAACCTGTGTATATTATACACATTAAACAAAAGTTGTACTCTGTTTCTTCCAATGAAAGGGACGTTCCATGTTTTATGCACATTTTGTTTGACTCCATGTTTTATGTACATTATGTATTAAACAAAAATTGTACTCTACTTCTCCCAGTCACAGGGACGTTCCATGCTGATAGCACTTAATAGCTCACGATTTGACGGCATCGTCTCCATTCCCAATCAGAAAAGAGCTCCTACAGGGTGTGATTATTATATCTGCTTTGAAGAACTCTATTGATAGCAGCAATCCATTGAGTTGCCTGGGACCACATAGGGGGAAAGTGGGCAAGTCAGCTATCAAATTTAAGAGTGTTGGCTTTTGTTTTTGATTTAATCTCAGGGTCTCACACACCATCTAAGGACACATTTTGGCTACACTTAACATTATTTCATGGCTTCCCGTAGCTCAAGCGGGGATTTCGGAGACCCGTACATGAATTGGCCATTTATACAGACACACATATAAACTGAAGCAAATTGTTAACAGATGCAACAGTGTAACAGCACAGACACCCTACTGCTCACAAAACGAAAGGGTAATGACAGCAAGCGAGAGCTTGTTGTTGTCTTTTATATGAAACCCATCAAAGCAGCTAATAGCCAGTGTGCGTATTTTTAACCTTGCCAGGAAAAGCGACCACATGCAGCAAATGTAAAATTTCTCAGCCTAACTTACAAGCAAGCTTTCTTTTCACTTTTAAATCTCTCCACACCAAAATTGTACTCTTATCCCCAGACCTCTCCCCCATTTCTCCCTAGTCTATAATTCACTAACCGCAAGGTTATGAGAGTTCAGCGGCAGGAAGATTAATTGAAGGTTGCAGGGCTCTCATCGGCAGGAATGGGAGCCATTTCACTTTAAGGAATCTGCTTGTTAGAGTCGCTGCCACAGTTGACTTTAAAATCCTTATTACAATGGGTCTGAGGGAGCCAGTGTGGTTCAGTGCTTAAGGTGTTGGACTAGGATTTCGGAAACCCAAGTTTCAAATCCCTGCCATGCCACTGAAACTTACAAGGGCTCATTCCGCACATGCAGAATAATGCACTTTCAAACTGCTTTCAGTGCTCTTTGAAGCTGTGCGGAATTGCAAAATCCACTTGCAAACAGTTGTGAAAGTGGTTTGAAAATGCATTATTTTGCGTGTGCGGAACGGGCCCTTAAGCCAGTCACACATTCTTATCCTTGACCTTGGCAAGTATTTGGATGGGATACCAGGGTGGTGACAGGGAGGCAGCCAATGGCAAACCACCTCTGAATTTATCTTGCCTGGAAAACCTATGAGGTCACCACATCAGTTGTGACTTGGCAGCAAAAACAATACAAAACAAAAAAACAATGGGTTTTCTACCCCAATTCCATTTGGGGTAGAACTGAACCCAAACTGAACCCAACGGTTAGAAATTCATATTTTCTTGAACACCAAGATTAATTTATGGGGATAAACTGGAGCAACTGTGCAAGTCCTCACCCACTTGATCACACACCACAGCTTCTTTAGAACCTCTTCTTTGTAGATGTTACACCCGAGTCTGCTACATGGTTCTGTGATAGATTCAAACATTTCAGCCGCTGTTCAATAGAACCCTTGAGCTCTGCAAATACCCACAGGATCTGCAAAAGTTTGAAAATTCCAACCACAGACTCTTTACTTTACTTTCCCATCTTGTAGCAGTCCCAGCTACAACGGTCCCAGGTATCTTTTGACCTTCAGTTGGGTATGCCAGCCTCCAAGTTATCAAATATATAAGGCCCAAATACATCAGGAACTTAAGCTAGCAACACATAGCAAATTTGCAGACTTATCTGCAAGTTCCTGGGAATACAACAGAACTTTACTTCCGATACGAATAAAAATGCATGTAGGATCACGGTGGGCCTCTTCAAACTATCAATCAAACCAAATGACAAGTTGCTCTTCTATTTCTCATTTCCATTCCAGATTCTAGACAAATGTAACACTTTCACCCTGAAAGACAGAAATGGGAACTTGAACTCAGAGTGGTTAAGGATGAGACTTGCCCAAGGCGAAGGAGTGAGTCACCTCATAACCAGGCTTCATCTTTGGGAGTGCCTGGCTCCAAGTCCCAAGATCACAAAGAGAGTTAAAGGATGAAATAAACACTTGCTTGGGGGTATGAGTCAAACAAACAATCAACATAGAGAGTAATGCAATTGTCAGGACGGGACCCTGCAGCTGCTTGCATGGAAAGACGTCATCCCAAGTCAAACAATGAGATATTGGCCCTTTCCACACACATCTCCTAAAAGGTAAATAAAATGTTTTCAATCCCCCTGGATTCTGCCCCTTTATTCACCACCTTGAAATGATTCCTGGCCTCCATTATGTGATTTTTCCCTCTCTTTTTAAAGTTCTGTGTTGAATTGATGCTTCAATGCTATACTCCTCATGTGCTTGATGCTTAGAAGATTACCCTTCGGGGGAGGGCGGTTTATAAATACAATTAATAATAATAATAATAATAACAACAACAACAACAACAACAATACCCCCCCAATAAAAGAACAAACAGATAAATGCTGCAATGAAACTTGCGAGGGGAAACTGTGTGAGTTCAGAAAATGGCACTGGAGAAAGTTCAGGAGAGCAGAGAAGTGTGGGAAACATAGTCACTAAATCATACAGCAACTTCATACATTTTCAAACCATTTCAGCCGGAGAATCATTTTAAAAGGGGATTCATTGAAAACATTTTGAGCCAGGAATTAAAATGTTTGGGGGTAAAAACAATGCAGGACTCCATGCAGAAAACACTTTATTTCCTGCCTCAACATATTTTAAAAGATTTGTGCAGAAAGGGCCATTGTCCAGAAAAAATTATAATTTAATTTTCTTAGTGGAATAAAAGCACTGGCATATCTAGGGAAGCCAGAGGGGGCAGGTGGCCCAGATGACAGTTTGAAATGTCACATGGTGGATGCCATCGGTCATCCCCCCACCCTAGTTCTTAGATGGGAGACCACCAAGGAAGACCTTGGTTCCTATGCAGAAGAAGAGCATGGCACAAACCAGCTCTGTTTGTCTTTTGCCTTGAAAACCCCAATGTGGGGTTCCCATGAGTCAGTACACATATGTTGCGCCACAGGAAGCTTATAGCAACTCCAAGCAATAATTTCAGGTTGGGACAATGATGCAGGAGGAAAAGTTTTCAGCTCTTCTCTCTGTTGGCAATTCCCAGTCCCATAAAAATCAGGAATACTCATGGCTGGAATGGAATTCTGTTTAGTGTGCACCTGAGACTCTGAAAAGCCTTGTGGCACCACACGACTTACACAAGGAAATTGTAGTGCATGAATAAGATGCATATCTTCTCATTCTTTTAAAGAAACCGAAGCAGCTGAATTTTTATATTTGAGCAGTCGTGGCAAATGTTACAGCCTAAGAATCCAGACAGGAGCTAAATATGACTTCCATTAAGCAGGCAGAACAACTTCAGTACCCTATACAACCCTTCCCTTGTCCCCTGTCTGCCATAATTCACACAGGTTCTGTACATTTTGAACAATAATAACCTGTCCTGCTGAGAAATTGTGTGGATGCAGGATAATCATCCTTAGGCCTTTTGAATTATGCATTCACATGCAAGTCTGTGTGCCATCCATATTTGTTTGAGTACGAGCACCTCACTTGTGCTCGTGTGGAATAGCTGAATGTAAAGTTGTTGTGTTCTAGCAGCTGGAGATTATTATTTCTAATGTATTTGCAAATATGTTCTATGAGAGTTTTTGAGACAAAGGCGGGAATAAAGAGGGGGTATTAGAATATAGGATATGGATAGGATATAGGATAGGGTCAGGATATAGATTGACTCTGTAAAGGTAGCCATGGTCCTCAGTCTGCAAGATCTGCACAAGGTTGTTAATGATAGGAAATGTTGGAGGACCTTGATTCATAAGGTTGTCATGAATGGGAATCGATCTGATGTAACACAAACCAAGGCTGAACTGTCCCTAGACGCTAAAACAACTAAACTGCGACAGTCTTCCTTTGGCTGCATAATGAGAAGTCAAGAGTGATTGGAAAAGACAATAATGGTACAAAAAGTAGAAGGCAGCAGGAAAAGAGGACGGCCCAACATGAGATGGATTGACTCTATAAAGTAAGCCATAGACTTCCATTTGCAAGACTTAAGCAAAGCTGTTAGCAATATGACATTTGGGCAAGACTTAGGTAAGGGGGGAAGGTTTCCTTGGGTTTAAAAAATCCTCCCATTACATGTCCGAAGCTCCACCCCTCCGTTTGTGTTTTTTTTTTGTATTTTTTAGTGTTTTTTCCGTTTTTGGCCTGCAGGGGGGACAGTTTTTAGACTAGCAGCACCAAAAGTTCAGGGATTTTTTGGGAGACTCTCCTGATGATACCACCCAGGTTTGGTGAGGTTTGGTCCAGGGGGTCCAAAGTTATGGACTCCCAAAGGGGGTGCCCCTATCCCCGATTGTTTCCAATGGGAGGTAATAGGAGATGGGGCTACACCTTTGAGGGTCCATAACTTTGGACCCCCTGAACCAAACTTCACCAAACCTGGGTGGTATCATCAGGAGAGTCTCCTAAAGATACCCTGAAAGTTTGGTGCTGCTAGCTTAACAATGGCACCCCTGACAGCAGGTACCCCCCAAATTTCCCCAGATTCTCCTTTTAAACCCCCTCCCTTTGGCATGGATTTAATGGGAGAATATGAGGTCCCCAGTTTAAACATTGAAAGTGATGCTGTTTCAGGGTGGGGGATAATCCACCCAAAAACAGCATCACTTTCAATGTTGTTTTAACTTGGGACCCCAGATTCTCCCTTTAATGTGGATTTAAAAGGATAATCTGGGGTCCCTAGTTTAAACGTAATTGAAAGTGATGCTGTTTGGGGGTGGATTCTAGCATCACAGTGGCCGCCCCTGGGGGGAGGGGCGCAAAACTCAGATTTTGCACTGGGCTCCATTTTCCCTAGCTACGCCTCTGCCTGGAGGGGAGGGCAGAAGGGACTGCCAGCTGCCGGCTGGGAGCCCAGCCAATGGGGGGGGCAGGGGGGTGGTAGGGGGACTGGGCAGGGAGTCTGCCATCCCTGGCCTTGGAGAGCTGCTGTTATAAGCACTGAGGCCGAGGGCGGGGTTTGGGGAGGCATGGTCACACCCCCAGGGGTGGGTGGGGGTGGGGCCTCACCCTTTGAACCTCCCCATAAGAAATCTATACTTACTTCACTGCATTTGGGGACACATGGATTCATAGGATCACCATGAGTCAGGTGCAACTTGACAGAACTCAACTCACGCGTTAGGCTATAACAGGGGTAGGGAACCTGCGGCTCTCCAGATGTTCAGGAACTACAATTCCCATCAGCCCCTACCAGCATGGCCAATTGGCCATGCTGACAGAGGCTGATGGGAATTGTAGTTCCTGAACATCTGGAGAGCCGCAGGTTCCCTACCCCTGGGCTATAACAAGAGTCTGCTTCACAAAAGGTAGACCACACATGGATGTGGAAGTTAACTGTTCAGGGGGGCTTCCACCAAAGCTCTATGTCCACTGGGTGCCAGAATCCCATCTGGGAAATCAGATCCTGGATGCAGTCATAGCGGAGGAGACTGGTGCAGCCAGGAGTGGAGGAGGCTTTTTAATCCTTAGAAACAGTGCTGCACAAAACAGAGAATAGCACTGCTTACTTGCCCCTTTGCAAAGAAAAATTCCCCTAGTAACAGAAGTGAATGGAACAGGTGGGTACTGGGCTACAGGAGGAAGCAAGAGGTATAACCACGGAACACCCCACACGACAGATTTCAGGATGACGAAAGAGCCCCCTGAGAGTCATTACCATGCAAATTACACTCTTCCGATGTCACAAGTAGAATCCAGAGCCGCCTGATATGCATAAAACATTAGTTATATACAACGACAATGCAGCAGGTGTGTGCGGCATGGGAAGGCTGACGGCGATAACTTCAGTAACGGGAGAACTGCTTTCCCGAAATCTGCCTCGACCTGTTGCAAACAGCTCTTGAGAAAGAAATGAATGGGCCAGAGCCTCCGGTGTTGGCAAAAGGTAAACTGCAAGTCAAGGAGCAAAGTACAGGCATG
Organism: Sphaerodactylus townsendi; assembly: GCF_021028975.2. NCBI lineage: Eukaryota > Metazoa > Chordata > Lepidosauria > Squamata > Sphaerodactylidae > Sphaerodactylus > Sphaerodactylus townsendi. The sequence goes on from NC_059435.1 coordinate 62,325,496, forward strand.
GCTTAAAACCACCTTTGCATCATCTCAATCTCATCTTGGGCTAGAAACGTTTATGCTCTTCCTGACTCTACCTCCCCTCACCTCCCCACATCACTATGCATTGCCTCTTTAACTGGCAGGGAGTAGTAGAAACAACAATACTTGTGAGCTTCTTGAGAGGAAATGTCACGAAGCTATTATTTTTTTTCCAGGTTGAATGTTCAAAGCATTATCACAAGATCAAATGCAACAAATATGATACTGAAAAACCCTAGCAAATCATCAACGGCCAACACCAAAAAAAGCTCTGTTTCTTTCCACACTTGTTCTTAGAAAATGACAACATGTCTGGATGTCCCGATCTCAAATGGTATGTAGGCACATTGAAGGGAGGAGACAGTAAGCAGGTGGTCCTAGGCCAGTGATAGCGAACCTTTTCGAGACCGAGTGCCCAAATTGCAACCCCAAACCGACTTATTTATCCCACAAAGTGCCAACAAGGCAGATTTAACCTGAATTTCTGAGGTTTTGAATTGTTAGAAAAAAAAGCAGTTGGTTCGGCCAGTGAGCATGCTACTTTCAGAGGAGTAAAAAGCAATTGGTGGTAGTGATCGGTGTCTTGGCTTTGGAAGCAACCGCGGCATCTCTCTTTCCAATGGGTGGAATCACTTGACCCTAGGAGGGAGTTTGCTTACAAGCAAGCCAAGCCATTGCTGGCTTGGCAACCGAGGCTTGCTCCCAGGGAAAGGATTGCTTTTGGTTCTTCGCGCTTGATGAAAATCAGTAATTTACTTGGGGTTTTAACAGGCAACAGAGTTTACCCTGCACTGGCTTCCCCAAAACTAGGTCTTAGGTTTAGTACTAATGGTGAGCCCAGTGGGCCCAGGCCAGCCTAGGATTTGGGGAGACATGTACTCTGCGTCGCCCATAGAGAGGGGCTCTGAGTGCCACCTCTGGCATCCGTGCCATAGGTTCGCCACCACTGTCCTAGGCCATGAAAGGATTTTAAGGTTAAAATGCCTGAATGGAATACTGAAGCAGATGGAGCCTGTGTTACTGGTACAGCACAGACTTTATATGGGTGATTCCCAACTCTGCAGTCGAAGTAACTCATTGTTTGTTTTGATCAGCTACTTCAGGGGAGAAAGAATCTCGTCCCAAGACGGGCCTCCTTCAGCAACAGTTCCAGCTGATGTGTCCCTCAAATGCAAGAGTGCTCTGAGGTGGTCGGCCCAATCCTGCCTCGCTATAGGCGAAAAAGGGACGCAAACCTGGTAAGAGGGGACAGCATGACCCTCGCCCAGGCAAACAGAACACTCATAGGTGAGACATTCACGCAAGACTAAAAGTGACCATTTTATAAAGAAGCAGCAATAGTCTGTCGAGTAGTGAACTGACCTGAAAAAGAAAATGAGAAAACCAAGCTTGAGCTGGCTAAAACATGAAAGCAATAGTACTAACTAGTTCTAGAAAAAGGCTAACCAGAAGCAGTAAAAGTCTGAGGTAAAAAAATAAGCTCAGCTTGAGCTAACCAAAAATGCTGCTGCCCCATGTGGCAGTGAACACAGTTCTGGAGGGCCAGGCCAGTGCACCCCTTCCCCCTAGTCACATGACCCTGGGCAAGAAGACCACTAGCCCAGGAGTCCAGCTGTGGAGAGGGGAGTACTTGCTATACAGTTAAAGCTTTTTAAAAAGACTAACTAAAGCAGTGATGGCTTAATCCTCATAGCACTGGGTGCCAGAGGTAGCACTTCTAGAATCTCTAATGAACTTGCCTTACAGAGTTCATCATGGGGGGGGGAACGCCTTACTGCACACAATAATAATACATCTAGGCTGGCCTGGGCTGCTGGGCTCGATTGTTAGCATTAAACCCTAAGACCTTAGTTTCCTTGGGGAAGCAGTGCTTAGGTAACCCTGCTGGGGCTAATTGCAACTGTTAAACCCCACTGGATTTTCATGCAAAGAACTAAAAGCGTGATCTATTTACCTGGGAATAAGCTTGGTTGTTGTAGCTGATGGGGCTTACTTCTAGATGTAAACTCTCCTAGGGTCTGATTTTCATCTGCTCAAGAGTTGCATGGTTGCCTTCAAAACAAAGCCAAACAACTACCACCAAGCTTATTCCCCAGTAATGCATGCTTCAGAGCCAACCATTTTTTCTAAAACCTCAGTATTCAGGTTTAAATTCGTCGTGTGTTGGCACTGCAGAATGCATGTCATAAATAAGTGGGTTTTGAGTTGCAGTTTGGGCACTCGGTCTCAAAAAGGTTCGCCATCACTGAACTAAAGTATTCCGTTGGCAGGCCTGCTTTAGTGCAGACCCACATGGGACTGTACAGAGGCCACACGATGAACATACCCAGTTCACCAAATTAGAGTCTGCCACTTGAGTGGAGAAGTGGGGAATCAAACCTGGTTCTCCAGATTGGAGTCCACTTCTCTTAACCACTGCACCAACCCTGCTAGAGAAAACATTACACAAACACTTTTGACCAAGTAGCACCTCATTTAACATGTGTGTGTGGTATCCTCCCAACTTCCCCCCCTTCTCCAAAGACCACAACTGCATCACAGAATATGGAAGTTTTAAAAAAATATGTATAAAACAAGAATAGAATTATGGACGTCCTAATGATGAACTGCCAAATGTTCTGTTTCCCCAAAACAGCTGAATCGAGAATTCAAAACGTAGAAGGGTAGTGAAGAAAACGGCGCTTGGAGGGTTATGTGGATTGTTTGCCTTTTGCAGGGAGAGTCGGCTGCCACCTGTCAGTGTTTGTTCCCGCATTCCTTCATCGACACTCCTTGACTGGTTTGCCCCCTTCATGGCTCTTGCTGTTCTTGCACTAGACCTTTGTCAAAATAAAGAACAATCCTGTAACTTTGTGAGGGCCATCTTTTAACATTGGGCAAGTCTAGGCAGCAACCGACAGAGGCATGTAGCTACGGTAGTGGTTGCTGTTGGTTGCTGCTGTTCTTTATGCCCACTGTAAGGGGAGTGGGGAGTCTAGGCATTTTAAAAATAAGGCATTAAACATTGTTGGGAAAAATAAATAATGAGCTATTTGATACATATTGAACATGTAAAAATGAAGTTGTGGGTTGAAAGGTTTATGCCCTCTGTGGCTCTCCACAGCAATAGAATCCCCCTTACTATGTCTTGCTACCTGGTACAAAGTCCTTGTGTTTGTTGGTGGATGTTACGAGGACTTTGTATCAGACACGCAACAGGAGTTTTATGCCTCCCAGTCACACACAGACCCTTTTCTGCTTGTGATCCTTTGGAAAAATTGGTTCAGCTTTCCATCACTGTGTTTGCATCCCCCAACCACCCACAGAACCACCACTGACACAGTTATCATGTTTCAGATTGGAAGCTATTTCTTAAGGATCACACGTTGAACAGCACACTATTATTTTCCAAATCAATGTCTTGCTAATTTTCTTGCACTTCTGGATTTCTCCCTGATTTATCACATCAGTTGTGTACAGTCCCTTTGGGTGGCCATTCTTTCATTCTCCTTCCTGACTTGTTAATGGTGTAACGAATGCCCTTTTAATGCATTCAGTTTCCAGGGTGAGAGTCTGCCCTGAAGGGGTTAAGCCCTGGCCAGCCCTGATTGGCCAGAAAAATGGCAAGAATATAAATAGAGTCAGCCAGAGTGCTGAGGGTTCTTTTGCCTTTTGACTTTTTGGTCGTTTGGTTCTGTGTGCCTGCAGAGTGAGCAGATCAAGCAGAGATCTGTCACTGCTGTTGGTCTACGGCAGGAGTCAGACAGTACACTCTGTAAGCTGAGGAAGCTTACCAGAGACATCAGGGAAGGTGTTTTGACAGACAGAAACCTCTCTGTCTATTGGAATCCTCCTGATGCTCAGGACCAAGCCTCGCCAGCATGGCCACTGGCCATGCTGGCAGGGGCTGATGGGATTTGTGTTCCTGAACATCTGAGAGCCGCAGGTCTCCCTACTCCCTGGTCTAGGGCTAAAGTCTGTCCCTAACAAAGTACAACACCAGTCTCTTGGGGAGGCTCCAGTCCAGTGTAGCAGTGGCCAGTTTGGATGGTGGGAGAGGGGAGGCTTGTGTGCCAAGAATCCCGCAGGGCAGAGAGACTGGGGGTGTGTTGTTTAGTGGCTAGGTACAGTGGACTACTGGACTGTACTCAGGAAGGGGGAGTGTAGCAATGCTCCTGGAAATCAAACCATTTCCTGAAGTAAAATCTTTCCTAAGTGACACCTGCGAGTGTCTGTGACTGTTTTGCAACTGAAGTGCCAACAACATCTCTGAAACCAACAAGCTTTAAAATCCTCCCAGGTTATCTGAGAAACCTACATCTAAGCCAGTAATAAACGTACAAGTTTTGTTGAAGTTACAACCATTCCAGTTTGACATTATAGAATTAATGTTCCCCAGTAAGAGTGGTGACCATTAATCAGCTTGTGGGCTATAAAACAGATTGGTGGCAGCGAAAGACAGATTGATTAGTAGGAAGGTTCCTGAAACAGCTGACAGGAATCCTTCCTGTACCAGAAGCTAACGCACTTTCGCTATTACTGGGCGTGTGCAGAGAAGAAAGAGCCTCGTCTTACGCAAAGAAACCCAAACTGATTTCTTGACAGCCATCTCAATCTAAAATTATACATAATGTCAGAGAACTTTGATTGGAATCTACTGAGTTTGTTTTTAATGGAACAGGAACTGTGGGAAATGGAACGATGCTTGGGGAAATGGTAATGGGTAAAGTGTTTAGGGGAAAGCCCATCTCCTGCATCCCAGCACTACAATTGCATTTTGCATTGGGGGAAAAGAGGAAATCCAAATTACAAGTCTCCCACAAAAATACACAGGCCCATTTTACTCAGTACAATTGTAACAGAGGCAGACTAGATCTATGCTATGTACCTGATAACATCTGAAGCATGGATAATTTTTTTTAAAAAACTCAGTTCCATGCTGCAGAGAGACCAAGAACTTGCTTCCACTCCACAGTACCTATTTCATAGCAGCATGAATCCTACCACTAGGAAGGGTGAGATGGCCTGCGCGAGCAGACACTGAAGGGCACCTATTTACTGTAGTCTGTTTCATTTTTACCACCATGTGGAAGTTTGCCTCAGGCATGAAAATGTCAGGCTGCCTGAACTGCAGAGTGCCTATGAGGTAAAAAGAGAGAGGCGTGTAAGCACTTCAATATAGCTTAAGTAGTTACACAATGCAGGCTTGTAACATTCCTCATAAAAATGGTAATGAGTAAAAAAGATCTATGATATTAGATGATCTTTAACTGTTCTCTGGGAATCGAGAGGGAGGCCAACATACATCTTGTAAACTTTGTAGATAAGCCAACATTTGAGAGGTATATGTGATGCTCGACTTTTGCCATCTGTTTACAAAACATATATTTCTCTTGGTCATATGGTGCTCTCATCCTTGAAAGAACACTTAACTGATACATGCAACATTAAAGTCTCCAAAGGGAGCAAATATATGCAATGCATCAAACTTGAACAGTCGTTAATATCTGAGCACGGCTTTTTAAAAGAAAGTTTGTTAGTTTATTAATAGCTCTAAATTTACTAAAAAGTAAATTTTGGGGGGTAAAAAGTAAATTTACCCTAAGCAGGAAATAGGATTATTACATTTGACCTATCAGGAATAATCAGTTATATGGCAAGGGGAAAAGCGCGCACACACACACAATGTGTGTGTGTTTGTGTGTGTGTGTGTGTGTGTGGCAAGTAGGATGGCCAGCTTTGGGGTAGGGAAATGCCCAGGTTAGGGGGGGGGGGGGGGGGGTGGAGCCTGAGGAGGTGGGTTTTCGGGAGTGGGGGTGCCTCAGCAGGGCCCAATGCCATAGAGTCCACCCTCTAAGCCTGTGGTGGCGAGCCTTTGGCACTCCAGATGTTATGGACTACAATTCCCATCAGCCCCTGCCAGCATGGCCAGCATGTCATGCTGGCAGGGGCTGATGGGAATTATAGTCCATAACATCTGGAGTGCCAAAGGTTCGCCATCACTGCTCTAAACACAGGTGTCAAACTCGTGGCCCTCCAGATGTTATGGACTACAGTTCCCATCATCCCCTGCCAGCACCATGTGATAAATGTGATAAATCAGGGAGAAATACTCCAGATGTTATGGACTACAGTTCCCATCATCCCCTGCCAGCACCATGCTGGCAGGGGATGATGGGAACTGTAGTCCATAACATTTGGAGCGCCGTAAGTTTGACACCTGTTCTAAAGCAACTATTTTCTCCAGAGTAAATGATCTCTGGAGATTAATTGTAACAGTGGGAAATATCCAGGCCCCACCAGTAGGCAGCCCTAGTGGCATGTTATATGTTGATGAAGTAGTCATTTATGGGTCACTGTGCTACTGAGTACACAGATACCATACTGAATCGTGCCTTGCCTTCCACTGCTTGGTAATACCGCACAATTAAACTTTTACACGATACTGGCTAAGACAATTCAAACAACCGCCATGTAAAGAAAGATAACTACTGAGCCACTAAGTCTGTAATAGTCGGTGCTTGTTTATACAAAGCACAGGGACTTAGATTCGGGCCTTTGTGGAGATTAGTATGTGGCTGCTATCGTGAGGGAAACGTTCCTGGCTTGTTTATTACAGCCTTTAATCATTTGACACAGCGAGAAGCTTAATTTTTATTTCCCCTTTCATCCCAGATAGCAGAACCTCACTTGTTGCCAGCATTTAGTGCCATTCCCTCAGGACCCAACTACAGATGTTTTGACAGAGGCTTCTGCTCTGGAACCAACTTCAAATTACCTATCAAAGCACAATTCTGTTTTTACGCAAAGAGGTACATCCACCAAGGGAGAATAGCATGGCTAATTCATTGGCTCAGCCTCTTACATAGTAAAGACTGTTTAAAAAAACCTTGTAAATAAATAATAAATGGGGTGCATACTTTTAAACAAAGGGAGATAACTTTGTCTAAGCCCAATTAAGTGTCTACATGGTCATTTTGGGGTCAGCTCACCAAAATAAACATGACTTGGCAACAAGCTCCATTTTGCATTCTGGTCTGCAAAGATCATTGATATGTGTGATGTCTAGCAATCTCTTATTTTTAGCTTTATAACTTAATCCTGTGTTAAAATAGAAACGAAATGTAAACAATTTAATCCCGAGGGTATGTATAACAAAGAGTCTCATGACACCCGAAAGACAACCCATTTATTGTGTCCTGAACTTTTATGAGGCTGAGCAATGCCACAAAATGTTTAGTAGTCTTTAAAATGTCAGAGTGTTCTTGTAAACATTTTGGCTGCTTCAGTGCAGACAAACACAAATACTTCTCTGGAGGAAAAAAAACCCTTAACATTTGCATTCTACTTGCTTATGTGCGTATACAGATGTACGTTTTCCTCCGACCTTTTCATTGCAACAGAAGTTACGAAGAATACTCAGCTCAGAGACATTAATTTGGGGACCCTCCGTGATATTTTCCACCGACGGGCTTCCATTTTGAGGGCATTTTGAACTTCAGCGGGAGGAGCCAGTAAGAAAGTTGTATTTCACTGACAGAAATGCCACAGGATCCAAGCCACTGATGACACACCCAAGACTAATCCCAACCCATTCAGCTTTGTGGCGGAAGAAGGATTTGAACACACCCAGCTTCAGCCCATGTCGGTCACACTATTCAGACCATGGTGCTGGACTCCCATTTTAGATAAAATTGCCAGTTCTGGGAGGGACTTCAGCTGGATGTGATGTCACAGAGACCAACTTCTAAAGCCACCATTTTCTCCAGGGAAACTGATCTCTATCAGCTGGAGACCAGTTGTAATGCTGGACCCTCAGGGCACTTTATTAAATGGCCATGGTATTGCTGATTGCCACTTTGGGACCAGGAAACAATTTTCCTCCAGGCCAGTTTAGCCAGGGATCCTGGAGGGGTTTTTGCCATCTTTTGGGCATGGCTCAGGGATCATTGGTGGTGGTAGGGTATGTGTGGGAGGGGAGGTAGTTGTACATTTCCAGTATCTAAGACCATGTACCCTCAGAAATCTTGATTTCTAATTGTGTGTACTGAAGCTAAAAAAATTAATGTGCTTCTGTATTTAGTCAATTTTTCTTCCAAGTGTGGCCCCAAAAGCAACAAAGAACATTCTCCCTGCCTCCATTCTGTCCTCACACAGTCTTGTGAGGTAAGACTTACCCAAGATCACTTAGTAAGCTTCCATGGCAGAGCAGGGATTCAAACCTGAATGTCCCAGTTCCAGGAAAAGGCAATTTCTCCCCTCCTCTGCATGTTGCCAACAGCAGCACACCAGATTATTTTGCTTGGCACCCAGGGCCAGACCCATTGCCAAAAAAGAGCCATATTTTCCTTCAGCGATGTAAAGGTGGACTCTTCTTGTGAATGTGCGATAAAAGCATATATATATATATATTAAAATCCCAGGCAAGCAATCATGCTATAAATATGTTGTGCATCTATTTAACAAGTACAACATCTTTGCTCTCTTAATAATGGTGTTCACCAGTCCTTTGCTTCTCAAGCTCAGCTTTCCTAGAGATGCCCGTGGTATGGGCGTGTGCTTAATTATTGGATGCTGTCCACTCTGTGTTAAATTGGCTGTTATTATGCTGCTGATCTTGGGTTTGGTTTTGAAGTTTTATTAGCTGCTCTCAGGTTTACTGTCATAGATGGTGGTTCTGCTTTTATTGACATTTTATAGATCTTCTTTGCTGATTTTCTATAAGATGCTTTAAAGCCCCTGCTGAGAGAAAGGCCGCGTATAAATATTTCAAATCAAATGGTGTGTTCAGTGAACAGCCTAGGGATAAAATGCTGTAGAATTCCTAGCTGGTTGAAATGGGGAGGTGTATAAGTGCACCTTGTTTGGAGTGGACAAAAGGCTCAATGAGTGAAATTCCTCGACCAGCTTTCTCACTTCTTGGCTCTCCAACACCCTTAAACCTCTGAGGAGTTCTCTTTGAGGAGAAGCAGTCATTCATTCCTTGTGTTATTGTCCTGTCAATGCCCTTGGCTGTCCCAAACACATTGCCTCACAGTCTCACAGAGATAATTTTGAATGTGCACCTCTTCCTGCAATCTTTCACTGCTTTGAAGATTACGCTCTGTATCTCCCACGACTAACCCTAGACATTTTTTGTTATTTTTAGTTCATGCCCTGACATACATTTCTGTTGAGGGGAAAAGGAGGAGTGAGACCCACAGCCTCATTTCGATGTGTAGTTTCGAGAAAGGAAGATTAACATTCTGCCCAGCTGTTTGAAAGAAATGTCAGAATCCTGTTTCAAAGAATAAAAGTTAGGTTGTGTCTGCAGGGTGGGGTGGGGGGCTGGTAGAAAAACTCACTCCTGCTATGTTGGCAGCAGTAATAACAAGTGAGGTGGGGAACAAATAACTCCACCTGCAGCTGTCCCACAGGTCCCCTTTGGAAAGATCATTTATTTGTGATTCTGTTTAAAGGCAGAAACCCACAAGGTTGGGCTCAAAATGAGTGTGACTTCATGTCGGCACGCTTCTCAAACGGTAGGGCTTCTTGCTCTCCCTGTGGGAAAAAATATCCCCTTGTGGAAGTAGCTTTATCTAAGGTAGGATAGCAGCAACCACTGTCTACAAAGCTATGCAGAAATTGTCTCCCTTGAGACACGCATCTGTCCTTTCTCTTGCCGTCTTCCATCAATAGGTGAACACAGGCATTCAGATGGCATGCAAGTTGATTACTTGTTGAAGGCCAATTTTTTAAAATGGGTAAGGAAAAGTGTTGTTATGTCATGCAGTGAATTAATTTGCAGGTTAATTTGCAGGTTAATTTGGTCCAGGTGTATTTCTGAAATATGAAATAGAAAATACTTTAAATAGCTTTTAACTGTTGGATTTACATTTCCTGCAACAATAGCTCTACTGAGCCATCACTGATAGACATTATCTTAACTGAACAAAATGTTAACCATTCAGTAATGTATTAATTAATTGATTGAAAATCAGATGATTAATCCACTATAAATTAACAGATTGACAGATGAGATTGGGGGAAGAGGCTTGTGACCAGTGGTAGGATTCAGCCTATTTGCACCTATTCGGTAGAACCGGTAGCTAATTTTTTTGTCTAGTTCAGAGAATGGTTGTAATCCCACCACCGAGTTCTTTCAGAACCGGTTGTTAAATTATTTGAATCCTACCACTGCTTGTGACCCTTGTGACTTAAACAAAATTTTGAAACACAGCATGAACATTAAAAGGGGAACAAATAAGAGAATGAATTTACAACCAAATATCCTTTGAAAGTATGTAACCTGAAGCAGTTACAAAGAACCAAAGTCCCTCTCTCTAATGCATTACAACTGTAATTTCCCTCATTAATGATTTATTATTTATTTACATAATTAGGATATTTCTATAGAGGACCAGCATGGTATAGTAGAAAAGATGCTGGACTAGAATCTGGATGGCCCAGGTTCGATTCCCTACTCTGTCATGGAAACTGGCTGGGTAACCCTGGGCCAGTCACAGAGTCAGAGGTGTAGCAAGGGGCAAAAGCGCTCAGTGCACTGGTGTGTCATCCACCCCGCCCCGGAATGCCCCCTCCCTGCCCCCAGAATGCCCCCTGGAATGCCCCAGAATGCCCTCACCACACCCCCACAGGGGCACGTGCTCTGTGCGTCACCCCCTGTCCCTTTGGAGCTACGCCTCTGCTCTCCGCCTCAACCCTGCCTGGCAAGTATTTAAATGGGAGACCTCCAAGGAATTCTAGGGTTGTTATGCAGAGGGAAGCAATGGCAAACTTCTTCTGAACATCTCTTGCCTTGAAAACCCTACAGCGTTGCCATAAGTCAGCAGTGACTTGATGGTAAACAAAGAAAAGAAAAAGGATGTTTTAATGCTACTTCTTTACAGTCCTGCTTAAGACAGATTACAACTAAAACATTATAACAATACAAAAACCAGCTATTAAAAACATAGACAGCATGAAAACCAGCGCAGGCATCTAGAGATTCAGTGTGGGATAGGAAGATCTGTCTCAGACTTGGATTGAGAGAGTGGAGTCAGATAGATTTTGTTTTTGGACAAGATTGCTTATTTATTTAAAACTCTCACATCCTGCTTCCTAATGAAAACTCTCTGCAACCATGAAATCATGCAGTTCCATAATTTCCTGACAAAATTAATCAGATTTAATTTTTGTGTTTCTTTGCTTTTTTACATGAGTGGTTTGAGGGCAAACTAAGGGCACTGTAATGTTCTCCTTAGCCTAAAAGCAGGTCTTCTGTGTGGGAAATGTCTGAGGATCATTAGGTTTGCTTAGAAGGGAAATGCTGTGATTTTCAACAGCACCTTTGCAGCCGTTTGCACTAGCAGTCAATGGAGACGGAATAGTTTTAGTGTCAGCCCATATTCTACAATCTCTGTAATATGGAGTGTGCCAAGGCCCAAATCAAGCTGGTTGCAGATAACTGTTACATATTACCTGGATCTTGCTGGACTGGATTATAAGCAGTACGAAACAGAATGTAACTATTCTCCCTTCTACTTCAAGTCTTTATGTTCCCCCAAATCCAGTTCTGGAAAGAGGGGAGAATCTGCAGGGTTGTGTAGATTGTGCAGGGTGCACAGTCAGAGAAAGAAAGCAAATTGGTGGAAATGCCCTCTTTGGTATAAAGGGCAATGCAGCTTTTGCAAGCAGAAAAGGAATTGTGATACAATCCATGATACATAAACACCGAAGGATCTGTATGCTGTTCATGTAACGCATTAGGAATAACTGATGGCATAGTTGAGGCTTAAGTTTACCGAATCTTAATCATTCTTTGGATGTTCTATGCCAGGGTTTTACCTCTAAGGTGAGCATGTAAAATAACATCAAACAGTGATGTTCCTTCACATTTAGTTGATATGTAACATCTATCATTTCTTTTCTTCCCATTCCTTATCTCTTTCTCCTGTTTTGTCTTCTTACTTACCTGCATAAATACTGAAGACCAGACTCTGAATTATAGAATGTCAAGAATATAATTTAGATCAGGCACTTCTTTATAACTGGGTATAGTACCCAGAAAAGTTATCATGTCCAATACATACATTTAGCTTTTTTAGTAACTTAAAATGTTAATAAACTGCTGATAATTTTTTTCTGTTCCATATGCATTTGGCATTAGGAAGAAAGGTTTGAATTGGAGCCGTAGGCATCTCATATTTTAAAAATTAGGTACTACAATGCCCTGGGGCTTTGGGAGCAGAGGATAAAGTGCTACAAGCAAATATGTAGAATAAATATTTTTTAAAAGAAGCATAATTGCTCCTGTTTGTTAAACTGCTTTCTTACAACAAACACAGCAGGAAATTTGGGATAACCGGGTGGGGGGGGGGGAGGAGAGGTGGGGATGCCAAGTCCTGGAAGATAGGCACTAATTTCTCTCTCTCTCTCTCTCTCTCTCTCTCTCTCTCTCTCTCTCTCTCGGGTCCCTTCCACACACGCAAAACAATGCGTTTTCAAACCACTTTCACAACTGTTTGCAAGTGGATTTTGCCATTCCGCACAGCTTCAAAGAGCACTGAAAGCAGTTTGAAAGTGCATTATTCTGCATGTGCGGAATGAGCCTTAGACACACATACACACACACAACTGAAGGTATTTTGCTACCCCAAAGACCTTTCTTCCACCCCAGCTGGGCAGTTTCAAAGCCATCTTCTGAACCTTTCTTGCATCCTGCCAGCAGCTTTTGGCAGAATGAGTATACCAACATCAGTCACATAGACTTATAAGGTTCAGAGTATATGAGTAAGGGTCACATAATACGAATAAACATGTTGGGGGCTGGGGAGACTCACTGAGAGAGGGCAAGCATGCTAGTTGTCTAGAGGGAGGGAACAGTTTTGCAAGCTTCCAAGAAGAAGTAGTAGATACCCAAGAAGAAAAAATACTTAGCAAGGAAAAAAGCTAGAGAGCCACGATTCCATCTGACTAAATGTCCACATGCTGCCCTCTGCAGGAGCCTTTTCTCTTCTATCTTGTTCATCCGACAAGAAAGAGCAACATCTGTCTGTTAGGCATCAACATGTACAAGACATGTCCATCACCTCCTCCCACATGTAACCTTTTGCCCTCTTAAGTGGCATCAGTTGTGTGATGAACTGAATTTGCTCTCTTTATATCATCAATACATCTAAGTTGCAATATGACTCCATCTGTGGATACTTAAATCCATGCATTGGGGGCATTTTTACAGAAGGGAGATTTTTCTCCAAACTTGGGGGGACACCACAGATTTTCAGGAAAATCTGGAGCCGTAAAAAGGATGGGAGGTATCCCACACACTCAAATATAGAGCAGGTGTTTGTGTATGTGCAGATAACTGTATCTTGAGAGCGGCCTCTTTCCCTTTCCCTTTCTACTCATCATCACTGAGGGGACCTCACTGGAGTTATGCAGGTGGTGGTTGGGCAAGGGACAGGGGGAGTCTCCTTCTTCTGTACCATTGAATACAGCACTAAGGCATCAGCCCTGGAGTTGAGCAAGTACCCCTGATGTCCTGCCAAGTTGTTAAAAAGGCAGCTCTGGAGGTGGGCAGAAGCCTCCTCTGCCCCATCTCTTATCCCACCCACTGCTGGAGGTGGTAGTGATGGAGTGGCAGTAATGCTGGAGGCAGATGAATGGTTCAAGAGGAGGGGGAGCCTTCGTCATCCCCTGTGTCTCCCCCATTGCTGGACCCAGGAAGGGTGGAGGCGAAGGGGCAGAGGTGGGATCCAACTAGTTCTCACCACTTCTCTAGAAGTAGTTACTAATTTTTTCTGAATGCCGAGAAGGGGTTACTAAAGCAACCTCCCTGCCCAATAGGGACTGGAGGTGCGTGTGTGCGGCGGCGCCACTGTTTGAATCCCACCACCATCGGAACCTGTTATTAACATTTTTGGATCCCACCATTGGGAAGGGGACAGCTGAAGAAAATATACTTGCAAATCCCTTGGTGGGAGAGAGGGAGGGAGCAGTGAACTGTCTGGCAGAAGCCTAACCAAGTGATGTTGGGAGGACAGAATCCCTTGAAATTTGGCCAGACTTCCTACGGAGAGGCTGCCAAAGCAAAGCAAGAGGGATCTGAAGATTGGGGGGTGGGAGTGCTGGCTCATGGGGTGAAAGGAGAGAAGGAAGGTGGAAAAGAGTAGGGAATGTGGGAACTGCTGAGTGAAAGGAAGAAATAATGGGGAAGGGGAATGCAGGAAAAACAAGATGCTCCCCGCAAGGCCCCCACTTCTATCTATATGTCTATATTCTGCAAACATATATATTCCTGACTGCCTCTTGAAATCTCTCCTTTTTCATTTCAAAGAACCCTTCACGAAAGGAAGTAAGAGTTCAAATAACCTTGAGGATCTGTTTTCCATGGTAAACCAGTAGCTGACTGTGCATTTTGACTGGGCAGAGCACATTTTCAGAATTGCATGTGAAGTTCTCAGTCCAGCATTGGAAAACATGGGCCGGTGCTGAAATTGTGTATTTATTTATCTATCAAAACATTTACACCTGACCAGTCATAAGAACATAAGAACTAGCCTGCTGGATCAGACCAGAGTCCATCTAGTCCAGCATTCATCCCAGTTCAAGGTGACTCACAATAACAGTTGAAAATATTCCCAGAATAGCAAATCTCAAACTTCTCCCCCTCCCTTATGAGATGCAGGTGATGGATGCAGTGGTCCAAAAGCAGCATCCTTTTGCAGGTGGGGTTCTGAAGTCAGCAGAAGTTTCCTTGCATGAGGCAGCTGTTGAAAACCACATGCTGTAGCCATTTTTCAGTAGAACCAAGAACAGCATTTCCCTTCTCTTAATAAAAAGTCACATTTAGAAGCAGAAGGCGATGAATTTGGAATACATTTTTGCAGTGGCAAAATAATATATCCTGGCATGGAGAAATTTGCTAAATTTTACACTTTACTTTTTGAGTACAGACCATCATATTGCACAAAGAGAACAGATGAGGGCAAGTGAAGGTAGGGTACAGATACATTGCATGGTTTTTGAAACATCAAGTTTATTGTGTCATCGTTGTTTCTCGGCAGCCCCAAGTCATCCCTGTTTTTACGTTTGCAAGTCTTTGGGAAGGCAAGGTAGTCTTGTGCAACATAAAAAATTTGGAGGCTGCCGGCAGTGGCAATTCCTAAGTGATAATAACTGCTAGCTATAAACTCTGCAATATACAATTAGCTTTTCACAGGAGTCATAGGGATTCCTGGGTTAATTGGACTACACTGTTGGATACCAGTTCAAAATTCAGAAGAGACTATTCGATTGAAAAGGCGCAGAGCAAGATTGACCAGTGTTTTAAAAACAGTGTTGGTGGTGACATAGTGTACAACTAATCATTGTTTTAATTATCCAGTCAACAAAACTATATTCTATCATGTTACAGCAATCTGAAAAATCCACATTTACTTTACTTTCAGTTTAGAATCTTGCCTTGATCACTAATATACTTTTTTCCACCGAAAGATCCAAGTACAATGGTAAATTCATCCATCACTTCTTCCTGGACCTTATTTGTAGTAGAATGCTCCACAGCGGTCCTAGTGCCAGCCTTGTTCTGTTCCCCTTCCCCCACCCCAACCCCTGTTCAAATGAAAAAAATAAAAAATAGAAAAAACCTTGCCCTTACCACTTTGCAGGAGATTGAAGATTAAGGCAGGGAAAGGCACAGAAAGTTATGACTGTGGTGGGTTTTCTGGGCTGTCTGGCCGTGGTCTGGTGGATCCACCAGATCCATGGCCACACAGCCCGGAAAACCCACCACAACCAGTTGAATCCGGCCGTGAAAGCCTTTGACCATACACAAAGTTATATTTCATTTGAAGTAACTTTGGAGTAACAGTGAGGAGAGCGCTCTGCAGAGTTTGAAAAGCCCGCTTCTGCTCTGTTGGCCATTTTTTCAGCGAAAAGGAGTGTGTCCGTTTGAAAAAGGCAAGTTTCGCCAACAGTCATTCAAGGCAATATAAATGCTCTTTTACCCAACTACCATGTTTAACAGTGCACAAAATGACGGTTTTGATAAAGGCTGCGCTTAAAAATGATTCTTTAATGCTCATAGACATTCAGGACTATTTTCACCAGTGGAAACATGCTACTTTTAGTTCTGCCGCACCACGACTGACTTAGATCTTTCAGTGAGCATGTAAAATAACATTATAAACAGTGATGTTCCTTTACATTTCGTTGATATGTAACATCTATCATTTCTTTTCTTCCCATTCCTTATCTCTTTCTCCGATTTTGTCTTCTTACTTTCCTGGATAAATACTGAAGACAAGACTCTGAATTACAGAATGTCAAGAATATAATTTAGATCAGTCACTTCTTTATAACTGGGTATAGTACCCTTATAGGAAAAGGGTATAAAATGAACTGCTGCCCTACTTACACGAGTACACTGTTGAGCTCACCAAGTGCAACGTGTAAATCCCTGCCATTTCAACAAACTCAGGGTTACCCCTCGTTTTACAGCTCCCCTGAGTTTTCACTTCCTCATTTGGAGCCACTACATACCAACTTGTGACTAGAACATATGATGCTTCAGGGACGATTATTTTATGAAGCAGCAACTTGCTTGCTGTTTTGCTGTAGAGGAAAAGACACTTAGATTTTTTTTGCTTTGTTTTTTGTTTTAAATTTGTCCAAAATAAACAGTGTTTAATAACTATTCAAACAAAAGAAGTCCTGTCCGGACCAGAGTCTGGCTGTTAAACTGAGAAGACTTTATTTGATGTTGTCCTTTTCATCATTTCCCTCTCTGAAGACACGTTTTAATCTTTTCCCAAACGTACAAAGGCTATTTTAAAACTTGACTTCATGACAATTAAAGACAAAAGCGTGCACAAAAAGGCTTCATTTACTAAGCACAAATATGAACAATGATTTCAGTACTGGGTTGCGTTTCCTTCCTTGAACAGCATATTCCTTACTCGATGTGCTTTCCCCAGAATTTCATGTGCATTAAAATATTCATCTCAAGGGTAGAAAATTCATTCATTCTGCATTTGGTCTGAGAGATTCTAAAACACACAGTGAAACCCCCCAGAGGACTGGGAAAATAAATAGCTGGTACTCAAAGGCCCAGATTTCATCTTCACTTTTTCATAATGAGCTACACAAAAGAGAACTGCCTTCTCTTAAATAATTTAAAAACGCTCCCATGAGGGTTCTCTCCACATAATAAACAGGGGCTTATCTTGCTATATTCAATTCTCGCAATGCTACATGGCGTCTTGGCAGGCTCCGTTTCTAGAATTAAGATGCAACTTTCATAAGGAAATGTTAATTCAGGATCTGAAATGAAGCTTGGGTCCAAGTTTTGACAGCATGCATTCTTAGCAGTGGTGACAGAAAAATCAGAGGATCTGCAAACAGGGTATGATAATATCAGTTGTGGGATCTGTATACCACAATGTGGTGGAAAGTCTATATAGGTTTAATGGTTTGAGATTTGGAGTAGCGAAGGAGAAACAAACCTGGCCAGATCTTCATACAGCTGCTGCCAGCCACCAAGCTGGGTATTCCCATTTGTTCAATTAAAGCACAGGTGTCAAACTCGCGGTCCTCCAGATGTTATGGACTACAGTTCCCATCATCCCCTGCCAGCATGATGCTGGCAGGGGATGGTGGGAACTATAGTCCAGAACATCTGGAGGGCTGCGAGTTTGACACCTGTGTATTAAAGTGTATTGTAGAAATGAACATTTTAAAATACTCAAGGGTTTCTGGTGGTTCCTGTGGCTACCATTTTTCACTTCTGGATTGTACCTGGAAGTGACGTAGTGATATCAGCAATGTCCCTGCCCCTCAACTTTCCCAGGGGTCTTTAGCAGGGCACGGGTGGGCAGCTGTTTGCTTTTGCTTCTCTTCAGGGACATTCTGTCTACACCCCCCCCCCCAAAATCACCACATTTATTCCAGTCACGGGATAAAACTTTTAAGTATTCTATAAAACTTGTTTCTTTCCTAAACTATGAAATATTCCCCTTTCTTTCAACCATTCTCAGAATGATTTTTTTAAAAAAACCTCCTTGGTTAGATTTATTGCATTCCCAGTATTTTCAAATAAAAACAGAGCCTTCGCACATCTGACAGAAAGAATATCATCCGCAGAGAACGTCTCTGCCCGGTGAGTCAAGACGAAACATCTTATATTCTGTCTGTACTCATTTCAGTTCATGGGGAGTCCAAGATTTGCCAACCATATTTTTTATTACCTGAAAAAAAAAGTGTAAAAGCACACACTGTGTTGCAAGGTACTGAACTTAACAATAATTTTAAAATGTTGCCACATGAATTCTCCTCGGAGAGCTGTCAACAAAGCAAGGCGTGTTGGGACGCATTATCCCCTCTTCACATTCACGGGAACAGACAAACAAGGGAAGAAGGAGTGGGCGTACTGGCCCTGACAGGCCTGCATGCCAGAGTTCCTTCTGGGTGTGAGAATGAATTAAAAAAGGACTGCGCGCGCTCTTTCTCTCACAAACACACATTATTTTAATTGGTTACGGTCTTTTTCTGTTAAAACTGGGCCCTTTTTTCTGCTCCAATCTCTTTTGCCTCACATAAGCCTGGGCATTTTTAACCTGTAAAAAATAAAGCTTGTTTAAAAAGAAAGCCATTCAGAACATTGTGGGAAAGTTATGGCAATTCCAGTTGTTGATAGGACTTACCGGTTTACAGTGGTGGCAAACCTTTGGCACTCCAGATGTTATGGACTACAATTCCCATCAGCCCCTGCCAGCATGGCCAATTGGCCATGCTGGTAGGGGTTGATGGGAATTGTAGTCCATAACATCTGGAGTGCCAAAGGTTCGTCACCACGGGACCAATTGGCCATGCTGGTAGGGGTTGATGGGAATTGTAGTCCATAACATCTGGAGTGCCAAAGGTTCGTCACCACGGGACCGTTAGGATATTTGCCCTGATTATAGAAAAGAATAATTTATATGCAAATATTTTTTTTTCTGTTTTGGGCAAATAGAAAGTTTATTAGTACTCCTATAATTGTTTTTGTTGAGGCAAATTTGTTTTTATTAAGGTAAAAGGCCCAGGAAACCTGATTAAGAATCCTTATTCCATTAAGGGTGGTGCAACACAAAATGCTCTTACCACAACAGTACAAAATGTACAGTAGATTCATATGCTGGTGGTATATGGTTGATCGTACTGATGTTATTTAATTCTTGATGGATTTACAATTGAACTCGGGCCTAGTTGGACTTCTCTTGTGAGAGATATTGAAGAAATAACAGGTGTTAATATAAGATTAGATCAAGAGTAGAAGAGCATTGCCAAGGTAGTACAAACTAATTAGCTTGGAATTTGCTATTGGCAGCTAAAGTGGGCCAGCATTTAGCAAACGGCAGTTACATTCACAATAAGTGAATGGTTAATCAAAGTACTAGAATTAATTGAAATTAATAAAATGTGAATCATTTTAGAATGGCAGTTTCTGTGGAGGAAAAGTTGGCTCCTTTTGATCTTTAATGGCACAGATGCTCTAACTTTCTAAGACTGGACAGAAAGTGTGTGTGTAAATTTTTCTTTATTCCTCTGAACCAACCAAATAATGCCTCTCTTGTTGTCACCGGCTGGCCCAGCCTCGCTGACTACATCTGAACTTTTCCAAGTATGGGCAATAATGGGGGGGGGGGGGAGATTCAAAATCTGAGGTGGGGCTCAGATGAACTGATCTAGCAAGACAATTCAGACGAGATTAGCTTTACCGCCTCTATTTTTTTTTAAAAAACTACCGTTTCCCCGAATATAAGACATCCCCTGAAAATAAGACATAGTAGAGGTTTTGCTAAAGTGCGAAATATAAGACATCCCCTGAAAGTAGGACGTAGCAAAGTTTTTGTTTGGAAGAATGCCCGACCAACAGAACACAGAAAAATAAGACATTCCCTGAAAATAAGACATAGCGCATCTTTGGGAGCAAAAATTAATATAAGACACTGTCTTATTTTCGGGGAAACACGGTATGTGGGTGACCATCAGCAATAGGGATTTCACTCTTATAGTTTTCAGACAGCAGAATTCAATTTCCATAGAAATTTACTCAGCTCCAACCAGCTCTCACAGGAATGTTTCTTCTGGTGTATTTTGTTGTGTGGAATATTTCCGCCCTTTCCTCTTCTTCTGTTGGTGTTATCAAAAGACCTGGGCCTGGATGACTGTTATATATATTTACTTCTGCTGCAAGAGGTGTCTGGTACTGGCCCCATTTTGGTGTTCTTTTGTTTAATGTGAACATACTTTATTATTTTTAACACTTGAAATCATCTCATGAGTAGCTATACTTACAGATGTTGGGATGGATCCTCTAGTGGTACAAGTAGTCGTTTACTTGTTGTGGCAGACAAAAGGGATTAGGTACTGAGGGGGATGCAAGCAGGGCAGGGGGCATTGGTAAAATCTTCCCAACTCAGGCCTTTTCCACACCAACCTTTCAAAATGTTTGAAGGAGGAAATAAAACGTTTCCTCCATGAAGTTCTGTATTGTTTCTACCCCGCTTTGTTCCCAAAAAAAGTTTTATTTGTAGCCTCAAAACGTTTTAAATGAATGATCTTTAAAAACAGTTCTTTAAGGGAAACGTTTTCAAAATGCCTTCATTTTCAGGGATTTGTGCGGAAAGCGATTCAGTCTGGTGCTAGCAGAAATCCAGTGAATGAAGTGTGACACAAGTTCGAAGTACAGATAGTTTCACTAAATGCCCCCTCTCCACAACCTCCACTGTTTTGTCACAGGAGACTCACGACTCCTAGCAGTGCCTTTGTGGGCATCACAGAGAACTGCCATGAGAAAGAAAGATGGGAAAAGATCCACTACTGTAAGTAACCTTGTCAACTGGGTAACCATAGGAACCGACATAGCATAAATGAATATGAACTACTAAGCTGCCAGTGCCTCATATAGGTCAGACCAATCGCCTGTCTGCCCAAGCATTGCCCACTCAAACTGGCAGCAGTTACCTGAAGTTTAGGAATAGCATTTCCACATTATTAGCATTCTGGACATTTCAGAACTACATTTTTTAAAACTCACCTAACTTCAAGATAAACCAGGCCTAGTGAAAGATCTACATTCCCGCCTGTAAAGAAAGAGATGTCTGAGGATTTATTTATTTATTTTTTAAGTTCAGGGTATACTTCGCTATTTAACAAACAAGCTACCGGTAATAACGTAACCGAATTCCACTTGAATAAATCATACTTGTAGTAAACAACGGTCACTGAGGATTTTGTTGAGTTAAAGGCGTGAGAGAGGGTATAGTAGCAGCTGCCAAAGCAAATTGCTGGCAAGCTTGAGTTCTCCTTCACAGCTGCAGCAAAATGCAGCTTTATGTTTATTAAAGGGAACAACACGCACTCAAGAGGGCAATAATTATAGTATTTCACATTCACTGAATCTGCTGAAAACAGGGCCTTCTCAGCTGCTGTCCTCTTAAACTTGTGTTTATGCATTCATCCCTCTTGTAAGCAATAATGTGTAAGAGGGGTAATCTCCCTCCCCCCCCCACCAGTGGAAATTCACCCTTTGGCTGTTCTGAGGTTGACAAAGCAACGCTACAATTGGATAAGAGCTGGAAGATGACATACACTTTCCTCAGAATGCACTGAGGAATAAGATAGGCAATTTCTCCACTGATCATAAGGGAAAAGAACAGTCAATGGTTGCAACGTCCAGTAATCAATTCTAAAAACTCAAAAGATTTCTGAAATAATTTGGTTTAAGTCTTTCTAGAACAGTGGTTCTCAACCTTCCTAATGCCGTGACCCTTTAATACAATTCCTCATGTTGTGGTGACCCCCAACTCAAACATTTATCCATTTTACAGATGGAGAACACTGATGCAGAGAGTCTTAGCCGACCCCTCTGAAAGGGTCGTTCGATCCCCAAAGGGGTCCCGACCCCCACGTTGAGAACCACTGCTCTAGAAGACCAGCCAGGTGAAAGCTTTTGGGAAGTTACTCAAAAGGAGGGGAGAAAAGAAGACTGATGGGGTAAGAGGAATTGTCCCAGGTCATGAAGGCTTCAAAGGCACAAGTCCCAGGTCATGAAGACTTCAAAGGCACATTTTACAGATATGGCAGCCAGTGGTGAGAAGTTTCCAAGTTGTCTTCAACGGTAGCCCCATGCAGCTAAGCCTCAGTGTTAATGCGGCATGGCCAGGTCAAGTGTCTTCAAGAAAGGGAAGAGAAGCTTCCAAAACACATGAAGGTGAAATAAAGCATTATTTGCTTACCTGCCTCTCCAACAGAAGAGCAGGTTGAACTGTTAAGTTCTTTACAGAGGGTGTTTCCGCACGGGCGGAAAATGACGGCCTGGAGACGCAGTAAACGCCGCTCTCCAGGGCTGCCATTTCACTGCATCGGGCGAGCGCAGCTGCAGCGCAGCCGCTGCCGCCTCCAGCTGGCCGCCTCGGCTGGCCTTGCAGCCGAGCGTATTCCGAGAACGCTAAGAAGCCGTTCTTTTGGAACTCTGTAGCCGATGAAGCCGCTGTCCGGCGGCTTAACGCAGCGGCTTCATCGGCGCTCTCCCCGACCGGCATCTCATGTCCCTGGGCCTTCGGCGCGTCGCTGAAGGCTGGGGACACGCCCGCCCTGCGCCCGGTCGAGCAGGCGCTGCGCAGGGGCTGGGGATGTGATCCCTGAACAGGCCTGCGGCGTGCGAATTCCGGAGGCCCAGGGACGAGCCGGGTCGTGCGGGCGCCGGTGCTCTGCGGCGCCAGCTGCCTGCCTCTTCCCGGGACCGTCCGTGCGGACGGTCCCAGTGTCTTCAGGTCGGCGCAAGAAGCGCCGACCCAGCCGTTTCCGCCGCCGTGCGGAAACGGCCAGAGTCTTTCAAGGAAAGGACTCTTGTAAATTCCAGCCTTCCTAATCAGCAAACCCAGTGTCCTGTTTGGATTCTATTTTATTCTTCTGTAGACACTAATTCACAGCAGTGGTCTATGAGAGACAACAGCATCTGGAGGCTTATGGTAGAATCACAGTGTTGGAAGATACCCCCAAAGGCCATCAAGTCCAACCCTGCAAAGCAGGAACACACAATCAAAGCACTCCTGACAGATGGCCAACCAGCCTCTCTTCCTCCTCCAAAACCTCCAATGAAGGAGACTTCACCCCACTCCAAGGTAGTGCATTCCACGGTCGAACAGCCCTGACTGTCAGGAAGTTTTCCGTGATGCTTAGGTGGAATCTCTTTTCCTTCACCTTGAACCCATTACTCCTAGTCTCTGGAGCTGCAGAAAACAAGCTTGCTCCCTCACCAACATGACATCCCTTCAAATATCTAAACATGGCTATCGTGTCACCTCTTAACCTTCTCTTCGCCAAATTAAACATACCCAGCTCCCTAAGTAGCTCCTCATAGGGCATGGACTCCAGACCTTTTGACCATTTTGGTAGCCCTCCTCTGGACCCGTTCCAGTTTGTCAATATCCTTCTTGAATTGCAGTGCCCAGAACTGTACACAATATTCCAGGTGGTATGTGATGCAATTCTCTGTTGTCAGCATATTGATAGGACCCAATCACAAAACTATCTCATTAAAGGGTCTCAGGTAAATATTAAATAGCATGGACAAGAACACCAAGGAGTACGAGACACCTCTTGCTAAACCCTATGCTTCTGTCTTATTGTCCATGGCTACCTTCTGTGTTTGGTCTGGTCTCAGAAAGCAAAGCATTTTCTGTTCCTTCTCTAAGGACTACTTTGATTTCATATTCTCATTTCCAAATCTTCATTCTAACTGCAGCTTATTAACAAATATTGCAATAGCTGAGTGTGTTATCAGACAGAGATGAGAACAACTTTAAAAGTTTCTCTTTCCTAAGGGTACAACCGGGGCAATTTAGGCAACTTAAATTGATTGATGAGATACTTAGCTTCATGAAGATGACATGATGAAAAGACCTTTCTAGGAAGTGATAAAGCCGAAGATTATTTATGTTGTGTTTATTCCAGAAGGGAGAAGCAGCACTGCCGGAAATTTGAAAAAGATTAAATTAATTCAGTGGAAACTTGTTTATCCAGTTTCTTGGGGGCCCTTTGAGTTATACAGTGAAGATGTGCATGATGCATTTACTGATTTTTATATGCACCGCAGTAACAATTTCTCTTTCTTTCGATCATAAGTAGAAATTTTTATGTTTCAAGAGCCATTTTTCAAAATCAAACTTGCTTTTGCAGGCCAAATGCAAATATTATTTAACTCATATTTAGCCCACAATAAAGTGGTACTGTGGAGGCCTCTCAATATTTAGGATGGGGAAAAATGAAGATGGCCAATCTTCATCTCTAGGGTCCCCATTACTGGTCGAAAGACAGCTGCTTCTTCATACCCCAGTGCCCTATTTATACTCTATTCTAGAAGGAGAAAGAGCTGGTTTTTATACCTTAATTTTCTCTACCTTTATGGAGTCTCAAAGCGGCTTACAATCACCTCCCCCACCCCCACGCACAACAGACATCTTGTGACATACGTGAGGCTTGAGAGTTCTGAGATTTGAATAGATGTATTAATTGCAGTCATGGACCAGAACAAAGAGTTCTGAGAGAACTGTGTCTGGCCCAAGGTCACCCAACGGGCTTCATGTGAAAGAGTGGGGAAACAAACTCAGTTCACCAGATTTGAGTCTGCTGCTTATGAGGAAGAGTGGGGAAGCAAAGCCAGTTCTGAAGATTAGAGTTTGCTGCTCTTAACCATTACATGGCACATACTCTCCTGCAGTGCAGCTCTTTTTCACGGCTGGTAAAGCAATGAAAGCTGGTTGGAAGGTAGATCAGAGGTGTAGCAAGGAGGGAAAACACCCAGTGCACTGGTGCATCCTCCGTCCCCGCCCCTCCCTGGAACGCCCCTCCTGCACCGGAACACTTCCGCCACACCCCCACAGGGGCGCGCGCCCGGTGTGTCGTGCATCCCCCCCCCGCCCCCTTGGAGCTACGCCTCTGAGGTAGATAACTGGTTTCTCCATGGCCCATAATTTCTTCTACAGCTAAGATTACTCTTGTACTCTTCCTTATTGGGCCACTGCCACTGTATTGGACCATAGACAATGTACATGCAGAAACAATGTGCACCCAGAAATAAGCAAAGAATCAGTTTTTTAGGTGGAACCATTTTTGCTCAATTGACACACTGGTAGCTGTTTCATGACTGGGTCTATCTAGAAATGACTACAATTGCCAGGCTCAGGAAACACAGCAACAGCATCCCAGTAAAATGAGGTTAACTGTGCAATGAATATGTTGCCTTTTTCTCTACTGTGGAGAGCAATTTAGATTATTACCTCAGCTACCAAGTACAAAGATGAGGACCAGCTTGGTTAATAGCCTTATACTTCAGTTAATTAATATTTCCCTCAGATCAACACACAGGGATAGCCTATAAAGGTATTTGGTCCTGAAAAAAAAGAGCACAGCACACAGGATTGGAATAACCCAGTAGAGTGGGAAAACCCAAGGCAGGACACGCAAAGACACACTCAAAAGAACTGCCCTCTATTCATATTTGGTTTCAGCCTTGCCTGCACTGAGGATGGCATTGTTCTCAAGTTAAAACTTGTAAGATTGCTTGGGGAATTTTACAATGTCCTATTTTCCTAGTAATTTGCAAACCTCCGGCTCAGCCAAGAACACATACTTTCCCCTTACGGACTCACTGTTTGTTTACAATAAAACCAATTATCGGGGCAGGCAAGCAGTTGCACACAACTTTCACAAATTCTCCAAGCAAAACATAGCCTCTCCTTAAGGCAGTCAGCTAAGGGTCATGCTTCTGGCCACACCCACGCTTAAATGCCTGCAATAATGGATAGGACAGAAGCTCAGTCCAGATCCCACTCAGCTGTCAGGTGTTATCAATCCTTCCTTCCTCCTACACGTCCTCACAAGGCACCCACTTGCACCAGTCCGAAGGCTGCAATCCTGCATCCATTCACCTGACAATAGACCCTCATCCAGCAAACGAGACTTACCTGCCGTCAACGCACACAGCATCTGGGATGCCTTCGACCCAGCCATTTTCAAGACGATCCGCTTCCCAATTAAATCAAGCCACCACAAGATATTCCATTTATTTATTTGACAAGCAGCAGTATCATGTTCTTCTTTGTACATTTTAATGTAGATACAATTATTATGTTATCTGCCATATTACAATATTTAGTCTGTTTTTAACTTTTGTCTTTTAAGATACATTAAAAAACATCAACTGCAAACGTGGGGGGAGGGGGCGGGAGATGGAGGGGAGGGGGGAAGCATAGTACCCAACCAAAAATTTCCACATTTCAGCAAGACTTCACTCATTCTCTTTTAGTAAAGTTTTTAAGAAATGTCATAATGACACGAGCTTGGAATATCTATAGGCTTTTTTTTCTCTCTCTTTCATCTGACGCTCATGACGTGGCACTGGTGATGTTGTAAACAGCAGAAAAAACAGGGGCTGCCAAGTGACCAATGATGGAGGCACAACAGGCCTGCTTTTTTTTCCCCCACAGGACACACCAAGCAGTGACAGCAATGATCTCCGCACAACCATACCTGCAGGGTACTCAACCTCATGCTACGTAGCTGTATTCGTCTGCTGAGGCCTGGCTCCGTTCAATGTACTGTTTGTCTATCAGAACTTCAATACACTTCTTAATCATGCTGATGCTTGGGTTAAACCTAGCTCTTGATTGGCTAATTACCTGCGTGAGAGAAAGAGAAAGCATGTGCGGGGTCAAACACCATCTCATCAAAAGGGAGGTTCAAAGATTTCAGAAGGAAAGCCTGTGCCTATTTTTCAGAAGACGTTTCCTCTGAAGCAGAAGTCATGCCGATTGGCCATGGTGGCAGGGGCTGATGGGAATTGTTGTCCATGAACATCTGGAGAGCCGCAGGTTGCAGACCCCTGCTCTGAAGCAGGGGCCAGTTCATACCATATTTCCCCCCTCTATATGTAAACAGGCTAAAGCTCTCTCATATGAATGGAAGTGTGACAGGGTACTGGAGCAAATTCTATGATGGATGCTGCTGGAAAGTGTGCTGCTGAAACTGTTACCTGCTTTTTCCAACTGTTACCTGGCACACACCTGTATACCTCTGTGCAAGGTGCTTCTATGAACAAGCCCAGACTTGCATGTGAACCGAGTCCGTGTGACAAAGCTACACTAAGCAGTTATAGCATCTGTGTCTCTTGGAGAGTTGCCCGAAATCCAAGCACCCCCCCCCCCCCAAGATGCATTAGGAAACCCTTTTGGTGTGATAAGGTGTTCATTTGCTGAGCCACGAAGGATGGAAATAGAGCACTTTGTATCAAACTGTACACCTCATCATCATGTTTCTAAAAGTAGAAACCAATTACTACAGCAGGCCTTCAAGGGACATTAACCAGGCTAAGCTATAGCTGAAGTAACACATGCTTTAGTGAAATTCTGCACAGTTCTGTCTCCACGGCATGACGTCTGAATCAAGTGGGAGGAAATAAGGCCACACTGGCAGGCAGAAGGAAAAAAGGAGCAAGGGGGAGCAGTTTATTTGACTGTTTAGATCCGAGCGGATTTCATGATAAGCTTAGTCAGGAGCTCTTAAGCAGAAATACTCCCACCAAGACTAAGAAGAGCAAAGAAGCAGAAGAAGAATTTGGATTTATATCCCACCTTTCTCTCCTGTAAGGAGACTCCAGGTGGCCTACAAGCTCCTTTCCCTTCCTCTCCTTACAACAGACACCTTATAAGGTAGGTGGGGTTGAGAGAGTTCTGAGAGAACTGTGACTAGCCCAAGGTCACCCAGCAGGAATGTAGGAATGCGGAAATACATCTGGTTCACCAGACAAGCCTCTGCCACTCAGGTGGAAGAATGGGGAATCAAACCCGGTTCTCCAGATTAGCCAGAAAAGCTTCTGCTTGCGATCCTCCAATGAATCTTATCACAAAACTTGTTAAGATCGGAAAAAACCTGCTCTCCCTTACCCCTCGTTCTTTTTTCCTGTGTAGAGTGCTAGGATGATAACATGCTTACCTCCTGAATAAGAGCGTTGTGTCGGAGAAGTTTTCGCGCCTTCATGATACGGACTATAGCAGCTTGAAGGTACATTTTCCTATCTTCATCTACAGCACTTCTGGTTTGCTCCATTTCCTGAAGGGTATGAACAATAGCAAGAGAATGACAAGTAGCCCAAGAGAATGTACTAATTCAGTGGGTAAACTGGGGTGCTTGCATCTGGACAGCTGCCTAAGCCCTTCGTAAGGCTTTGTGGCTGTGCTGATCTAACATCAATTCTAAGTTGCAGGAAATTCTAATAAATACATATTTTATCTTGAGACTCTAGGCAGATCACAACGGTTAAACATATGAAGTAAAATTCAGGGCTAGTTGAATAAAACTCCTTTTTTGTGACTTTTTTGGGCACAATGCAAGAGTAATACTTTCCTTACTCCATTTCTTTCTGCAATGAGAGCACAAATAAAAAGCCCTTTTCACAAACTGTTCCTGACCCAGTGGACTCAACATAAAGGTTCTGTTCTGCTATTTGGCAAAGTCTTCCTACAAGGCAAGGGGCCCCTTTGGATAGAAAAAGATGCATTCCACGGGTTGAGATTTTTTGCCAGAGGAAGATCCTACTGTGAGCCGAATGGAATCTTGGAGTCTGTAATATTTTTTAGAATCTGGCTTTGAAACCGGCTTTTCAACAGTGACTTCACTTACTTTACAACTACTTGAGAGACCTGTGGAGTAACAACTAAAGTATGATAAGCTTTAATTATCGCATTATTTATTGTGACACTTCTGATTGAAAGGAATGATAGTCTGAGCTCAAGACCCTAGTTACAAAGTTATAATAATTAAGAAGTTATAATAATAGAAAGAAGTTATTAGTGAGATTTAGTGAGATTTGGGCCTGAAGCGAACGAGAATCTGTAGAAACAAAAGGACTTGCTGTGGAACTTTGCAGTTGTGCTACTTTAGAACTGGCTCAGAATCCACGCAAAGTGGCTACACGTACGTAGCATGCCCAAGTGGGTACTGCACTTCTGTGCTAAGCATATGC
Organism: Sphaerodactylus townsendi; assembly: GCF_021028975.2. Classification (NCBI taxonomy): domain Eukaryota; kingdom Metazoa; phylum Chordata; class Lepidosauria; order Squamata; family Sphaerodactylidae; genus Sphaerodactylus; species Sphaerodactylus townsendi. The sequence goes on from NC_059435.1 coordinate 62,354,540, forward strand.
ATTTGCTTTGCACAATTAGCAGGCTGATTTAAATGAGATGTCATGTGGATGCAGAATCCCATGGGAAAATGGTTTTGCCAGCAGCATGCTGAAATCAAGCCTGGGAGGGAGGAACTCAAACTCTCCCCAAATCAATGTACTACCAGAAAGCATTGCAATTTTCTTTCAGTAGCTTAACAGACAAATAGTCAATTTGGGTTTACTTAATTATCACATCATAAATCAAGCAGTTTCTTTTTAGCACAAAAGGTCTTAAGTGAATACTCAGGCATATTTAACTAAGAAGTAGCCTAACACTGCATACTGGACAGTGTGGTTTCTTTTGTGCAATAGATGAAACCTCAAATTTGAAGTTTAGAATTGCTTATCGAATGAAAAACTGAATAATAGTTCTTCACTGTATTATCAACGGCGCTACAATTGCTTAAAGGGGAGAACAACAATTCCTCAGTGTGTATTCAAGACATAACCAAGTACTGTGAATAATATTAGTGGAATGTAACATTTTGCGACAGTAAACGTGATGTTCCTGAGCAAATGAACGGTGAACCGCAGAAAGAGAAACAAGACACAGACGTGGAGATATTAAAAAATATGGTCAAAAGAGCTGCAAGAGAGACGAAAATATCTGAATGTAGCTGCTAATATTTGAACCACTCACACATGGCCTTTTTGAGAAGTCTTAATGAAGTCAATCAGAAAATGAAACAGATGGGAGGAGACCCAAATAATTCCTTACATATAATCATGAACAGTCTACACTTCGATTTTAAGTCCCAGTCCTTAGTTCAGATAACAACCTAGCTGTTAAAGCAAAAGACACCTCCCCTGCATGCCCAAGCACATACAAAACAAGCTGTTTTTCTCCATCGCCCCCAGTTTACTTTCAAAGACTCTAGAACAGGAGTCTGCAACCTGTGGCTCTCCAGATGTTCATGGACTACAATTCCCATCAGCCCCTGCCAGCATGGCCAATTGGAAGGGGCTGATGGAAATGGTAGGCCATGAACATCTGGAGAGCCGCAGGTTGCCGACCCCTGCTCTAGAACACAAGTTCAACAGCTGGGGATGGGAAGAACTACATACTTATATGCCATTACTGTCTTGGGTTTCATTTAATCGGAAAACTTTTAACCTAATTTTCGCCATACAATATGGATCAAGGTTATTTTCATGGCTGGAGTTTAGCTACAGAATAGCATAAATACTCTCTTGATAGAGTGGAAATGGCAAGTTTTAAAGCGTTCCCACTTTTGCCTTCCATGACTTTTCCTTGTCAGCCCTGAAACATTTTGTCATCAGTCGCCATAGAAATTAATCTCAGTTTAGAGACACGTGTGGTGCTTCAACCTAAATTACATTGTAGATGTTGACAATACTTGCCTGCGGCGTGTCTTTTTGCATGGATGTAGTGATTTTAAATTTTGTTCGTTTACTGCTGAAGCTCATATTTAATGAAAAAGTAGATTCTGCCTCGACATCTTCCTGCAATAAGAAAAGCATATGCACTTCACACACACACACACAAACAAATCGGGCCAAACAAATTGGCAGCCAGTAGATTTCTCAAGAAGACTGAACAGCTTGCTTGAAAAATTGCATATGGCACGCATCTCCTCTGTTGAAAAGTAAACATATTACCTCTTGCTCAGTTTGGCGAGCCTGAATTATTTTAGTCAAATTAGTCTATTCGCATATATGTTTAAAATGACTCTGATGTAATAACAGTTCACGACACTTAACATGGTTGCGCTGAGATGGGGTGAACCAAAACTGTTAGCAAAATAAAATACCATATATATTAATAATGGAAAATAATTAGGACATATGTATCAATTTTGTGTTAGGATTGTGAAGTAAATTTAAAAAATCTCCTGAGAAAAGTTAAGAATATTCTCTAGGCTTCTTGCATCAAATTATTTTTTTAAAAACTCTACTGATTTGTTTTCTGGGTATATTACACAAACTACCTTGGCCGCCTCAACCAATGATCTACACCTTTCTCAAGTGGATTGGAGATGGTAATAGTAATAAATTGTGGTGGATCTGGTCTTTCTTGGAGGGTAAGCCACAGAAGATTGAGAACTTGGGGTTTTTAGTTCAGTGCTGTGACCACTAGTCTTCTGAACCCTACAAGACTTCCTCCTCTGTGTTTTTCAAATCCACATAAAGCCATTAAGCCATTAAGAGGTTGCCATTAAGAGGTTGCAGTATCGTTGATTTGCAGGTGAGACACAGCTCAAACTCTCAGAAGTGGGCTATAGAGGGCCAACACTATACCTCTGAAGGCAATGATGGGCTGATGAGAATGAACCAACCCAATCCAAGACAAGATGAATGTGTTGTTGATTGGGGGTTCTACTGTTATAGGGGTTAATTGCATTCTCCCTGAAGGTCCAGGTGCACCACTGAGGGACAGCTCTTGACCCAGCCTTGCTCATGGATGGTCAGGTGGCAGCAGCAGGCAGGAATAACTTTCATTAGCTTTGACTGGTCCTCCAGGTGCAATGCTTTCTGAAGAAATATCACCAGGCTAGTAACACATTCCCTTTTAGCATCAAGATGGGACTTCTGTAATACACACTATATGAGAATGCCTTTGAAAAGTTCTCAAACTTCAGCTGATCAAAATTACCACTGCCCAATTACTTCCTGGAACTCACTGTTGGGAATGCATGCTCTATTTGCTTGAAAGGAAGATGATCGCAAAAGTAAGATGACTCCCCTAAAAAAAGTTATACATCCAATTTTTCCCCAATTTTCTGGATGAAGGTGTATCTTAAATGCAAACATATGATGAACCCCTCTCTCTCTTTTTTTAAATGACGTATGTAGAAAACAACCTAAACTTTCACTGGAGTAAATATCGTTAGTAATTATCCTAATGTGCTACCTCCATAGGCTAACTTTTGTTGTTGGCTGCAATTCAAAGTGTTGGATTTGTCTCAAGGTAGTGGACCTTTCAGGGCACAGACATCTAAAGAACCACCATCTCGAATATCAACCAAAAGGGATGTGGAGACTTTCTAAATGAGGTACCACTTAGTGTGTCATGAGTCTGTCAGGTGGCAACAGGGCCTCTTCAGTGGTGGCACCAAGATTATGGAATTTCTTGCCTTGGAAGGCTCAATTAGCGATATCCCAAACTACTTTTGAACTTCAAAAGCAGTCTTCCACATGATGTTTCAGAAGCACAAACTCAAAAATACATCTGAGGCATGTGTATACTCATGCGATTCTTTGCCGGCCACTTTTTCGTTGAAACCCAATGAAAGTAAAAAGAAAAACAAAAAATTCAGAACAAAAACAAATTTCCAATACAGCATTCCTATTTCCCTAGCTCTCAGGAAACAGGATTCCAACCCTACAAAAATAGGTTTCCTCCCTAAAAGAAGCCCACCAAAACGCACATAAGGAGCAAACAAAGACATTCTAGCAAGAAAATGTTCCATGCCCCTTTCTGTGACTTACTTTGTCCGAGTCATGGTTGATCATTTTGACATCCAGTAACGACTTGATCGTCTTCGTCAGTTCTTTCTCATTCATCTGCGTACTGTCTTGAAGTTCCTTGTAACTGACAGTTTCGCTATTGTTGAAGGCGAGCAGCACTGCCATTTGGTATGTGGTAACCATGGCTACATACGGTTTGCACAGGTAATTCATTTTTACCTCACCTGCAAATTAATCGCACATTTTAAACACTACATTACATAGGAACGTATGAAGCAATCTCATGGAGCATGACCAATGAATCCATGAACCTTGGCAGCTTCCACTATGATAAACAGAACCTGTCGAGTCTTGGGCAGAGAGAGGTCTTTGCCTGATACCTTCCACAAGAGTCCCTTTTCCTGGAGCTTGCAGGGACTACACCTGGAACTTCACCCAGGCAAAGCAACAGGCTCTACCAAGAAGCCAGCACTCCACTGACGTTGCCAGTTTAACAAGTACCATCACTAGCATATTAAAAATAAGACATGGCATCTGTTGTTTGCCGTCAAGGCAGGCAGGAAGCAGCCCAAAGTCCAGCCGAATGGAGAAGAAACTGTGATCTAGTCTACTTTGCAAGACTGTTGGGAAGAGAAATGGGCTAAGAGTGGCAAAGCACCCTGAAAACTGACAAGTGCTATAGAAGTACAGTTAAGAGTATCTTTTCCAGTCATCTCAACAAAAGAAAGTGATGGTTTGGGGGTTGGGTTTTTTTTTTTTTGCATAAAACATGTTTCTTTTGGTTGCAGAGGTTCCCTTTATGCCATTGACAGGACTGTAATAACTGCACCCAAGTATCCTCATTTGAATATTTTGATACATCTGGTTCTTTTAATACATACTTTCACAGTGGTCACCTATTAGCTCAGCGATCTTAAACTCCAACCATTACACAAGACCAAACTAAGTCAAGCACTGTTGAAGGCTTTCACGGCCGATCGAGCTTGTGTTACCATGGTCAGAATTTCCTGATATTGCATCTGTGGCTGGCATCTTCATGCCAGCCACAGATGCAGGCGAAACGTCAGGAGAGAATGCTGCTAGAACACGGCCATACAGCCCGGAAACCACACAGCACCCTAAGTCAAGCACCTTAAATCCTTAACCTTAATTTGTTCCCCAAAATATATTTTTTCTTCAAGCTGTGTTATTCAACTGGGTGTTGTTTTTTTGCAAAATACCCAGTAAAGATGTTATCTGAAGGGCATTAAATCTTACAAGTAAGAATCAAAAGAGCTAAAATTAAGATACCGAATTGAAATAATCAGGAAAACATACTTAGCTGTGTAAGAGAGGATTATTTTAATTCAAGAATATTTTAACCTACAAAACTTCCAAGAATGAAGAGCTTTCAATCAGCAAAAACGAACACTAATGTATGTTGCATAGACTTTTCATAAGGTAAAAGAAACATGCACACGCTTATTTTTACCTGTGCAGAGGTAATGTAACCAGGTAAGTTTCCTCCCACTGAAATGCTGACTGTAAAATAATTCAAACTGTAAAACAAAATCATTCTTCAGTCAAATATTTCCAGAGTTCATGTCTTCAGCCAAATATCTCAAGACAGTTCTGATTAATTCAGATTTTAGGCACCCAATATGCAAAAAATTAGAATTACAATTCTCAATAGCGGGAGGAGGGGGGGGGGAGAGAAATGCATTGAACATTGGGAAATCCTTTATACAGATGCAATAGCCTGGATTAACAAAGTTCAAAATCCTCATTACACCAATTCTGGAGACTCCCGAGAGGCAATGACACTTAAAATACTAGAAACAAAATGAAACAAAACACACCTTTATGGTATCAAGGAAGAGTGTTCATTTTTGGATACAGACATAATATTCATATATATCAGCAAAGCATTATATCTACTAAAAATGCATTTCTATAGCACTTTTCAGTGTTCACAACACTTTGTGGTACCACCATAATTTGTTCTCAGAATAGGTTTGATATGCTGAACTGCGAGGTTGCTCAAGGAGAACAGGGGGCCTCACAGCTGAACAGGAATTTCCACATCCAAGCGCTTTAAAAAATTGTACTCTCCAAGTTAAATCTAGCTCTCGAACCACTGCACTTCCACATAGCTTTGTTTCTCCAACCAGCCCTAAGCCTTTTGGATGGAGGGATACGCAAAGGCAACACTTGAAATGCAATTAACTTGTACAATAATTTGGCAGAAATCTTCTTCATCATCTACTAAAGCACAGCGGCTTTCAAAATGATTTGGAGTGCCATTGTATTTAAAGGTAGGTTTCCCTTTAACAAAAAGACAGAACTGCTACCCAGCCAGGCTGGTCACTTTCATCCCCACCTTACAAAAGTGACCTGAGGTTAAATGGCTAAAGAAGAGGACTTCCCCAATGCCACATAAAACATCATAGTAAAGCTGGGACTTGCCCCCAGGTGACTCAGAAACAAGGGCAGGAGGGTTACAGCTCTTTTAAAGTTTTTAAATGACTGGACTTGACAGTGACTGCCAGAAAGTCTAATTATATGTGTGCCAGTAACTTTGAGAGTCACACTGGGCCTCTCTTGGGAGACAGCAAAAGGTCACCAGAACAGATAGTACATTAGGGTTTGGTTCCCTAGTTTTCAAGCCCCTTGGAAGTAGGAGTTCAAAAACTGCTACTGAGCTCTCAAGGAGGCCGTGACTGACCGACCTACAAAAGGTCTCTGAATTTCATTATTTGAAAGAAGAGCATAAAAATGCAAAGGCTCATATCTTCTGGTCTTCTCCATTGTTGACCTAGAGGTTTTAGGAGAAAGCCTAGTACAAGTTCAGGGAACACCTATCAACTTAGAACTTTCAAAGAGCTAAATCAAATGAGAGAAAGTTAAATCAAATGTGAGACTTTGTGCTTCCATGGAATCTTTAATAATGCAGCAAAACTGAGATCATTTTGGATTTTATCAACGTGTAGGGATGAGCCACGTAATGCTAATATATAAAATTAATCACAGTGTTAACACTTGCTAATTATTCACATATTTAAAAACAAACACCACCATGTCTGCCATACATTTTTAGGCCCAAATGCACACCATATCTTAATTGGCCATTTCAGTTATAGTACCAAAAATGTGTTTCAGAGCTTTCACATTAAGATGGGGTCATCATGGCTCAAACTTGCATTAATGTTTCATTAAATTAAACTGATAGCTAAAAAATAGAGATTATTAAAATGATAGCAAAGAAACCAGGGTAATTTAATTTTCAGTCCTTGAGGATTAGAATTTATTTGGCCGCTCCCCATGGCTGCCGTAATATTTCAAAGGCGAAAAAGCTCAGGAGACTTGCAATTTCAGAGTCCCCTCTCCCCACTTTGAAGTCAGCGTGAAGCCAGCTCAGAATAAAAAAGGCAAAATTCTAAGCACATTTATTTATTGATCCGAGGAAATGAAGAACAAAACAGGATTTAGAAAGCAAATTGCCAATGAAAATAATACATTTAAAACAGCGCAATCTTAAAGCTCTCATGAAGGCCACTGCTATAATTCCAATTCTGCACACATAATGGACATCACACAAAGAATGAAGGATGGATTGCGACCTAGGAGATGCACACAGACCTCTTACACTCTAGTGGCATAAGGATGTGGGATTCTCCATAATGTCAGAAACGGAAATGCCGCAGCACTTCAAAACATGGCAACACATCTCATTAGACTGGTTGTGGTGGGTTTTCCTGGCTGTGTAGCCGTGGTCTGGTAAATCTTGTTCCTAACATTTCGCCTGCATCTGTGGCTGGCATCTCCAGAGGTGTATCACAGAGAGAAATCTGTTACACACATCTCTTTAGACTTTACAGGAATGTTTCATGAGTATGGTTTTCTCCCTGTTGTTCTATGAAACCTGCTCATTTAACAAGTCTTCCTGTTAAATGCTGGACAGCACACGATTCACATTTCAGGGATGCTGACCGCCCAATCCATGCTGCAGCCCCAGCCCCGGCAATGCAAATAAATTCGGGAAGCCCGAATAGAACAATAGTAAAAACTAGAAATAGCAGCCCTGCTGCTGGATTTGTCTCTCCTCTGCTTCTGTTCCTAAAGGCTGGATTTAGGGAGCGCAAGGCAAGGCCAGATAATCAAGAGGCAGGGTAGGCTACGTTTGGGATCTCTGTTCCATGTGAAGAGGGTGACACCTCCATCACCTACTGTCTGTACAGAAAACTGAAAAAAGTGACCAGCTTTTCGAAGAATACATTACAAGTTCTGCACAATTAAAATCCACTGGTCACTGAAACTACCGTACCTTGGCATTCTTTGAACATAGTAATCTTCTATCTACTTTTAGATTTGGTCACCACTTTGCTATGCATCTCTGGGGATTTGTGAGGAGATCTATAAATCTGCAGCTGTGGTGTTTTCCATTCCACAGCGAGACTCTAACAAAAACACTCAACAGGGTACAAATCAGGATGAAGGAATCACCTCACAAAGGGGGTCATAACAAGGGGACAAGGTCAGGATCTTTACACCTTTGCAGCAGCTTTTATGGGTTGGTTGATTCCTCAGTTGCCAACTGGTCTTCTTAGAAATACAAGCCAACAATCCTGGCACTGCTGGGATGTCCTGGGAATAGGTGTTACAACCGAGGTAGCTATTTAGAACACTCTTGGAATCCAGGCCCCAGCCTATAAAGGCAGAGAGGACTTCATACTCCCAGCAGATTCCATTTTTGCAGAGTCTAAAGCAGGGGTGGCCAACCTATGGTGCTCCAGATGTTTATGGACTACAGTTCCCATCAGCTCCTGCCAGCATGACCAATTGGCCATGCTGGCAAGGGCTGATGGGAATTGTAGTCCATGATTATCTGGCGCACCATAGGTTGGCCACCCCTAGTCTAAAGCATCCACATTTGATAGCAACAGCCTAAGACCAAAGAAGAACTTATAGACTGGTGGGTGGCTCCATGAAAAAAAGAAATACCTCACAAATAAGGAACAGAAGGTTCCCATTTACGTTTAATCTACCATTAGGCAAAAATTAGGCAAGTAACAGAGAAAAGACAACGAAGAGTCAAAGTGTGTCTTTATTTAATGTGGAAAGCTAAAAGCAAATTTGGGAGCATCCGGGGAGGGGGGGGGGGGGGGGAAACCAGGAGAGGTCCCTTAGGAGACAGGTTTGTCCCATAAGCTGAGTGTGCCCTCAGCAATTTACAGGCAGACAGATATACTTCCTCAGATACCTGAAAGGAAGCTAAGCCCAGATCTACAGGACCCAACCAGAATATTCTAAGATCTGAAGTGTACAGAACATAGAGGATTCTTTTCAATTTAACTTGTCACTTGGAAACAGAACAGGCCATTCAATGGCTTCTTTCTCTGCTGTGACAAAGCTGGAGCAAGAGGTTCCCTTTTCAAGTGCACAGGAGGACTGTAAGTGGTCCTTGAGAACAACGGATATGATGCTAAAATGAGCATGAGGATGCAGAGATAGAGCAGACCCAAAACAAGCTCTTTAAGGAAAAGTCCCGCCCCGCCCCCCACTCAGCAAAAAGAGCACAGGGGTCAGAGCAAGATTTCACCCAGTCTGAGGTAACAATGAGCATTAGGGGGAAAATGTCTTACAGCCTTCACTAATGCAACTGTAAGCTCATCATGATTAGCAAGAGTTGCTAGAGAAAAACAAAAAGCATAAACGACATATGAATTCTAAAGTCAATGCTGTTAATTACACAGTAGACATAAAAGATCTCTTTGTTCTGTTGAGATGGGCCCTCCTTAGAAATCATGTATTCCACAGGAAGTTCATAAAGAACATGGATAATTGTGAGGAGGGAAAACAATCTGTGACAAGAGAAAAATAACCCAGTGGTGGAATGATAAACTTGTATGTTACCTTTTATTTTTAAAAAAGAAAGAACACAGATCAAAGCAGATTAGGTTCAAATATGATGAAATATGAATTCAACCTTTTTGAAGGACACTCTCTTAGCAGAATCAGATAGACCTCACCTAAACACTCTAAATTATATAAAGAGTAAGCTTTTCTTTTTGTTATACAGAAAATCATCAACTATACACCTTTCCAAGGAACACTGGTATATCATTGAACATGAAACGTCTAATTTGCAGCCAATTCAAATATGTGATCTGACGGTTTTATGGGTATTGAGAAAAAAAACTTGTTAAAATGTGGAGCAATTTTAAAGTGTCAGACTGGATTTTAGGAATAGACCTCCATCTGTCACAGATGAAGGCCAGATGGTGAAAGATAAACGCATACAGACATTTCTCTTTCGAGGAATGCTTTTCCTGGATTAGTGCACAAAAATCTTAAGCATTCAGTTTGGCTAGCAGAATGGGGTACTGAAGAAAGCTGGGGGGCATGATTTTGAAAGGCAATCAAAAACAGTCCAGAGCATCCAAAATTGGGCTCAGGAGGGGAAGTGGAGATTGCATTTTTCTGTTGGTCAGGAAATCAAGGATGAACAATCTTTCCTGGGTGAATAAATAAGGTTAACTTGTTTCTGTGTTAGAAAGGTTAACTTGTTTCTGTGTTAGTACTACTGTGGCTAATTTAACGAGGCAACTATTTTCCAATAAGTCATTGAGGAAAAACCTGTAGTAAATGCCTCATCTCAGAAAGATTCCTTGGCTCCTCATGTCAGAGCCAGCATAATTCCAAATAGACAATGTAGTCATTCTCTCTCTGTGTGTGTATGTGTGTCTTTTTGGGGACACTTGAAGAAAATAAGCATTAAATCTACTTTAAGCATTGAATCTGTGGCAATTTGTAATTAGGGGGCTGCATTCAATGCCACAGCTTTCCTACTTCACAACAGGAAATTAATGCTACCGTATTTGGAAATGACCACAGTCCTACCATTCACGCCTTCAGGAAGACAAGGCCATCCAAAGCTAACCTGGGTTCCAATTACTATGACGTAATGTGCAAAGTTAACGATTTTTATGTAGCCATATGGCCAGGTGCAGCATGCTAAATCCCATCTTTAGACAGTTATCAAATCTGCAAGAAATCTCCTACTAACCTACCATCTGTACACTTTTTTCCAGTTCCTGAGGAATGGCAAACGTAGATGAAGGCGCCTGAGTTAAGGGCCATGCGCCAGCCTGGAAAAGAAGCACAGAAATATATTACAATGCAATAAAATTCTTTTTCAAAGGAAGTGCACAAAAAGCTGTCGTTTTCAAACATTCCAAAGCCACGACAGCCCAGTTAGACCCAAACTCTTCACAGGATCCTCGTTCCAAATTATGAAGCACACATAGGAACCTTTCAAATGAACTTTTGTTAGATGCATTTGCAAATGCTGGTGTGCTGGATCTGGGCCAGGGGAACTAGCCTCTTCTTCCCTGCACTATTTTCCCAGCTTCAGTTATCTTCCTGAAACCGCTATTTCTAATAAAAAGACAGAAACCAATCAACGGAGCCAACAGCAAGTACCAAAATAAATACAACACGGAAAATGATGTATAGAGAAAAGTTAAATGCTCTGCATGATTATAGTACCTGCTGCTAATCCTTTTAAAAACAAAATAGCCACTAATAGATTTCTAGGCATCAGACTGACTTTGGCTGAAACTTTTAAGGGAATCGGTCAGAATGCTTTTGAAGGTTTACAGTTATTTCCATTTACTCAACTGCTCCAAGGCCCCTTCCGCACATGCAGAATAATGCACTTTCAACCCACTTTAACGCTGGATTTTACTGTGTGGAATAGCAAAATCCACTTGCAAACAATTGTGAAAGTGGGATTGAATGTGCACTATTCTGCATGTGCAGAAGGGGCCCAAGGGATAAAAGCTTGGGGAGGGGACGGGAGAGGAAACCAGCAGCATTAATACACAGAAGGTTCCAGATGCAGTTAGCTCAGTATTCCAAGCCACCAAAGGTAAACCTCTGGTTCAGACTGAATGTTCCCATTAGCCCACCTGGAACTGGTGAGACGTACATTGAGCCTTGAGCTCATGGAAGTGCTCAGATAGATGGAACTCCACAGAGGAAGTGTTTTATTTCCGGGCCTCAAAATGTTTTAAATGAATTGTGCGGACAAGTCCAGTGTTTGTTTTTCCCTCTCTCAGTCCTTTCCCCAGAGTATTTATTACATTATCCCTCTTCCTTCCTGCACTTGGGCTTTCTTTATGTATTGTCGAAGGCTTTCACGGCTGGATGGATGGATTGGTTGTGTGGCACCAATGCTGAAGCTGGTAAAGTCAGCATGTTGGAGGTTCACAACCCTGCCATCTCCTGTTCTTTTACTGGCTATTCAATTATATATTTTATTTATTTATTTATTTATTTATTTATTTATACATGCATGCATGACTTTTCTTTTTAGTGAGGAGCCAAAGAGGCTTACAACATCATTCACCCCTTCTCCATTTTATCCTCACAGCCACCACCCTGTGGGAGTAAGCTAGGCTGTGACAAACTCACTCGTAGCACAGTGGGGATTCAATCCTGGGGACTCCCCCCAATCCAACAATCTAATTCCTACATCAAATTGGCTCTGGACAGAAACTAACTTACCGCCCCAACAACCACGGGACAAAAATGGAAGGTACTATAAACTTATTAAGCTATGCATGGTTGAAACAGGTATGCTTTATTTGAGAAGTATTTGTGTTGCCTGCCTGCAAAAATGTAAAGCTTTTGTACGAAACATGCTTGCTTCAAAATAAGTACTACTGAAATATCTGGGACTTGCTTTCAAGTACTTGAGTGTTGGTTCGAAGTGCTCGGTTTAAACATTACATACAACTTTACACAAAACTATTTCATTACTGTACATCATACAACAGCAACACAAACACACAGGCATCTTCAATACCTGAAGAACATATATCTGGAAACTAATTCCCAGATCTACAACGGTGTCTTGATTTTTTATGAAGTTGTTGAATTTGTTGTTCAGGTCAGCACTAACGCTCATATCTGTGTACATTCGATGAAGCTTGCTAGTGAACTCATAACCACAGGCTTGCTGGGAAAAACAAACAAAATTGTGAAGTTAAGGCAATGCATTATGTTTATCAAAATTGAGTCATTAGGTTCAAAAAATTGCGTAACAGTGGGTGGGTAAAAACACAGCCTTCTTTTTGTTAATTTTTAAAAAGAAAAAACTTTAAAGCTGTTCCAGCATGGGGTGAGGGTAGTCATGTAGCAATTATCATTGACTGGTTTTATTTCCTTTTTAAAAGTAGCAATAGTGAAAAACATCTTTTATAGTAGTAGAAAAATAATTTCCTCTAGGCATTGGGGTAAGAAACTGTGTTTTTCATCTTAAGTAATATCACTGGCTATATATTTGATCATCTGCCAACCCCCTCCCTCCCAGGGTTTGATCACTGGGGTGTGATGCCAGACGTCCCCTGTTATTAATTAATTCATTAATTATTTACTGAAGGTTACTGCTGCTATAGTTGTAAGGTTTTGTATTATTTTTAACTGGGACTATTCGATTTGTTTTACTGTGTTGTTGTTTGTTGTTGTACACCGCCCTGAGCCCTTCGGGGGTAGGGCGGTTTATCAAATAGAATTAATAATAATAATAATAATAATAATAATAATAATAATAATAAGAAGAAGAAGAAGAAGAAGAAGAAGAAGAAGAAGAAGAAGAAGAAGAAGAAGAAGAAGAAGAAGAAGAAGAAGAAGAAGAAGAAGAATTATTATTATGAGTCAGTAGTACGTGAGACAGCCACATATGCATTGATGTAGAGCAGGTTGAAAACTTTGGTTTCTCTCAGATATTGCTCCAAGCACTATTGAAACTTGTAAAAACCATGGCAGAAGTTCCACCGGGCTGCTTATGGCCACATTGTTCAAAAGTAAAAACCCAGAAAGAAATGCCACGTTATGCTGTTTGTTAAGACCAACGACAGTGACGCAAAGAGGGCATGCAACCATGTCTCCATAGTTTCTACTAGGTAGGAAATGAACCCCAGGCAATGGAAGCTCTGCTGTGCCTATCTGGACACAGCTTTGGACTGAAACGGATACAGTCTCAGGCACCTGCAGCTGCCAACTCAAAGCATCTTGGCACCATCTGCTGGCTGAGCTCTAACATGACGGCCTTTCATCAGCTAACAACCAGAATATAGGGGACATCCAGAGGTGTACCTAGCTACAACAGTGCCCGAGCTCACCCTGGGCACTGCACCTCCCCAGATGAGCCCCCCTCCCACCCTGAGAGCAGAGTGCTACCGGTGTGGTGGGTACCTGAGAGACCCTGCCAAGAACAATGCCAAGTGATCCAGCCTCCCAGCAGCCCAGGAGAAGGGACAGGGTGTGTGTGGTGCTAGTGGCTGGGGAGAGAGTGACGGAGGCACAGGGAGTCCTGAGCCGAAGAGGTGGAATGAAGAGAGACCAGGGGTAGGGAAAGACAGTGGGAGGCTCCCCTTGCCCAGACTTGGAGAGAAACAGCAGTGAGAGAGTTCTGGGGCATCTTTTGCAAAGAGAATCTCTGCAGGGAAGACAGTGGTTGTGCCTGCCCTGCTTACACCAATCTCTTGCGAGATCCAGCCAGCAGTTCCTTCTCTTCCAAGTGCTGTGCGGCTGCTTAAAGCCTGGCATTGAGGGAGTAGCGTGGCCCATGCTGGCCTCCCTCTCTACCTTGGCCACTTCCTGCACCTCTCTGGCCATCTTTCTGTCTTGCTGGGGGCGGGGTGGGGGGGTGGGGGCGGGTGAGAGGGCACCTTGCTGCACACGTTGACCATCACCTCCTCCTCGCAGTTCCCTCCTCTTGCCAGCTGCCTCCTTTCCCCAAGGGAATATTTTATAGTGCGAAAGCACGCTGTTTCCACCCAACAACTTCCAACTGCATTGTTTTCTTTCAGTGAGAGGGCAGGACTGTTTATTAGTCCCATTCAAAGCAGGTTACCAAGTTTAGACAGAGATCTCAAGCACATTTACGGAAACTGCATTTTGTAGCAGCATGTAGTAATATGCTTAAAGCATGAACCATGGCTGCTGCGGTACAATTGACTTAACAGTTCCGGCAAGCTTGTAATTACCTTCAATTTGTTAATCATAGCTTCTTCGGAGTCCATAGACATGGACAAGCCATGGATAAGCCGTTTCGCCAACATTCTAGCATAGAACTAGACCAAAGAAGAGGAAGAGTTCAGATTTTTGTGGAATTAAAAAAAAAAAACTGGTCTCAAAAGAAAAGGCAAAACAAACGTGACTTTGGAAAAGGGCTTCTTACCTTTTGGAAAACGTCTTTATCATCAATATATTTGAAAACAGTAATGAAGCTGGTAAGTTTGTCTTCTACTTCATTTTCCGTCATGCCTTTTGCCGATTTTTTAAGCAAGTTGTCACAATACTTGGCCAGCTCAAGTTAAAAAGAATATTGAATATTTGTCAAGCTGCTCAGTTAATACAATAAGCGCCTCTTTTCTGAAGCAAAGATGTCTTGTGACATTTAGTAACACGTACAGCACATTTCAAGACTTTCAGTAATCCTTACAAAAACTTAATATGTCTAAACATGAGGGCTAGATTCACACACACATCTGTCCATGCTTGAACAAGGAAGGGGAGACTCAATTTCCATTGAGTTACATTTCAGATGTGGTTCCATTCACCACAACTCACAGTACCATGAGGTTCCTGTGGCCCTTAGGACTGCAGAAAAACACAGCTGTGAACCCAGGGAAATAGACCTGCAAATAGAACTCAGTTTGTGGGTCACTAGATCCCATCCTGCTTTAATACTGGCCTCTCAGACAAACTGGCCTTGGTAGGCCTTCGAGAAACTATGCTGCACAATTAGCACCTTAGTGACCAAGAAGAGTTTTAGGAAATAAGCTTTTGAGAAACAAAGCTCATTTCAGCCAGCGTGGTTACGAGCAGGTGCACTCTAATCCGGAGAACCGGGTTTGATTCCCCGCTCTGCTACTTGAGATGTGGTTTATCTGATAAACCAGATTAGCTTGTGCACTCCAACACATGCCAACTAGGTGACCTTGGGCTAGTCACAGTTCTTCAGTGTTCTCTCAGCCCCACCCACCTCACAGGGTGTTTGTTGTGGGGGGGGGGGAAGGGAAATAATATTGTAAGCCCCTTCGAGTCTCCTTACAGGAAAGAAAGGGGGGATATAAATCTAAACTCTTCTTCATCAGGCATAAGTAGGAATGGAGATGCCCAAGTCCTTTTACCCTAATCAGAGGATGGAAGAGATGTTGTAAAGAATGCTTGTAAAGGATGAAAAAGTACAGTGCATATTGTGATCAGCTTGGTTAGAGCAGATGGGAAATGCTTGTGCACACAAAATTAGCAGTGGTGGTGAGATAAGTATCTTATGTCCCTATTCAGTCCCGGGGGAGGAGTCCTTTGCTCTGAACTTGTGAATTAGCTCAAAGTCACCAACCTCACACTGTAATTTCCCCTTGACATTTCTTTGAGGACTGATGCTCTTAGGTAAGCAGTGGAATGACCCATAAGATTAAAAAGGTTCTTACTGTTTTTTTAGTACCGTGGTTTTTAACGTCAGATTTAACTGTTCCACTGCAGATCAACACAGCTACTTTCCGAAACTGTACTGGAAAATATCACCTGAACTAAGTTTATTGCTTTTATTGTAAAGCTTAAAAAATGTATGTCACGTACCAACTCAGGTGCTTTGCAGATGGACTTTGGTTCCCTATAATTCACTACTGATGTCAAAGCCTAGTTGGGGAGACAGAAAAAGGAACATTTGTAAGGGTTTGAATTGTATACATTGCAAGTGGAGTTGGGTTAATGGAATGAAGCCTGAAGGGTAGTATGTGGCTCAGCACAATATAAAACCATGGCTTGATTGGAGAGGAAACTGAAGGCTTCTTGGCCTTTGGTTTCATCCAGGTATCTTTGTAGCAATGGCATAGGCAAGGGGAGCACCAGAGAACAAGCTATGATTAAACAGGGATGGCTGTGTTTGTCCATCATGTGACGCTTTTAAACCACGGGTTGACAGACCCAGACCACAGTTAACAAGTGCCTTAGGTTCAGCCAAACTAACCAAAGTCAGATTTACCAAAGTTAGCTAACGGTCTGGTCAGACCCGACTTCAGAACTTGTGCATGAGAGAAAGGACTGCACATTTTACCTTCTGTCAAATGCTTCTCTGGAGGGCTACTCAACTTTTGAAAGTGGCACTAAAAAAGGCGAAGACAAAAATGCACCTCTCTGTAACACTTTAAATACTGCTGATATGCCCTTTATGGACCCTTCGGCTTCAGTTAATGAGGTTAATACATTAATATAAATATGTTAATTATATATAAGCACACTTGTGATACCAATAGATTTCAACACAACGTTTTTATTTTCAACATGCATTTCCTTCTTACAGCCTCATCCAGAGGCCAACACGACTCTGGCGCTGCTCTGCCCCCAAAAGTTAAAGAAAGAAAAATCCCCCGTGGGTGAAAACTGTGGTGTTTCTCTGCCGGTGCACGGGGCCTGCTGGGCAGTGGAGGCCAACTAAGGTCAGCCATGCCCCCAGACCCCGGCCATGCTGGCAGTGTTTTGAGCTGGTGGCCTGGGTGACGGTGAGGGATCTCGGGTCAGGAGCCATAGAGCTGCATGGTGCCCAGCTGCCCGGGTAAGTTGCCCCTCCGCCAGTGCATTCGCCCCTTGCGCTGAGTGAGTGGGTGTCCATGCCAACGCAGGGTGCACTGGCTCCAGAGGGGTATCCCCCCCGCCCGGATTGAGCTGCAATTTGTTTTCAAAATATTCAACTGAAACATGCCTTGAGTCATGCTAAGTAAGCAAAAATAAAACAATTCGCTACAGTTCAAATCAGGGTAAAGAAGAGTCAAGTTCACTGCTATTGTTCACTATCTTTTATCAGTGAACTTAACTGAATTATTCACAGAACAAATTCTGTGCTCACCATTAATGGTTAATAGTTTTTGGCAAAGCTCGCAAACTCTGAATAAGAGACAAACTCAAGAATTCCAAGATAAATGGAAAATATTATTCTCAAAAATATTAACAATGAAAAATGTGAATATGGTTGAAGTGGCGTATATAAACTATTAATAATTGCGTAGGTTTTAGTGTATTGGAAAGTGTTTTGAAAAAAGAGTTAAAAAAGGAAAAGTTGAATGAGTAATTACACTAAAGATAATCTGATAGCCGGACACATATTTTGTAAGAAAGATTTTTAGAAACTAAAGATAATAATCACATATCAATGTCCCTTCTGCAATAATGCATTCTGTTTATTAGAATTTACTCATTTTAAAAAAATGTAAAGCATGGTTAGCTTACGATTTTACAGAGTGTTATTTGTGTAACTATACTGTCTCTCAGTGCTGAAAAATGTTTTTGAGAACAGATTCATCTTCTTCTCTGTTGTTCTTGTTTTTCTTTTTCCTCTCTGTTAATACTGAAAAACAAAAACAATTATCAAAAAAAATTGTTAGTAGCGTTTTCTCCCCCACTAGGATTACCTTATCAAGGGCACTCATAAAGCGCTGATCCCCGTTCAAAACGGTGCTGATGAGCTGGACAAATTTACTGTGGACTTCCAACACTGACTCCACAAACTGAGTGGGCATCTGCGGAAAGAAACACAGGTGTCTTAAAAAAGAGCACAGAGCAACAGTTTTAGCCAAACACATGAGTAAGATAGAAAGTGTCAAGGATGAAGGAAAATGAGCAGTCAAAGACACTGACAAAATAGCCCAGTTTCAGGGCACAAATGCACTGTTCGTTTTACAGGACGCAAGAAATCTCTCGCTTACAAGGAATTAATCAACTACCTCTTTATTCTAGAAAGAGATTCCATGGAACTGTGTAGCGATATCCGGCGAAAACATCAACATTTCAAGTAATTTCATATTTTATAACATTACGCTTAGGTGAGTTCCATCCTATGATGTCCCTGGTATTAATAGGCATTTCAGAATGGATTGCCAATTGCCTGAATCTACGTTTAGCTGCGAAGAGGTTAAGGGGACAATGACGGGGGAAAGAGCCGTCAAGTCACAGCTGACTTATGGTGACCCTGTGGGATTTTCAAGGCAAGAGATGTTCAGAGGTGGTTTGCCATTGTCCACTTCTGTGTACTGACCCTGAACTTCCTGGGTGGTCTCTCTTTCAAATACTAACCAGGGCTGACCTGGATGAGATCGGGTCAGGGCCAGGACATCACTATATCTGCTTTTAGGTGAGGTCATGGATACCGCATACACATAGTGATTTTCCATTGCAAGATTCACATCTTTTCGTTAGAAGATTCACATATCTCAGTTGCTGAACTCCCAGGGCTTTGTAGGAAAAACACAACAACTTTTTCAACTTCATGGGGTTTTTGTTTTGTTTTTTACATTTTTACCCATCAGCTAGATATGTCCTTCCCGATGAAGACAAACTCACATTTTCCTGAGAAAGGTTACTGGTTGCTCTAAGGCCCTCGTCATGGATATGGTTCTGTAGTTCCTGAATCATATGAGGTAAGCCACTTGGCACAGCATGAAGCAACGTGTACATGTTTGCCATGTCTGCAAGAAAAAAGACAAGACACAGGTCTGAGAAGGTACTTTAAACTGGGCATTTTCAAGTCTTTAAAACAGCAGAATGATTATTAGAAGCTATTTTCTTTCACAAGGACACTAGGCAGTGAAAATGCACCAGCCTGTTGGTGCAGTGGGGGTCAGACTGTCAGATAAGGACTGGAAGGCCCGGGTTCAAATCCCTACTCCACCATGAAGCTCATTGGATCACCAAGAGCCAATCAGTCTTTCTCAGCCTAACCTACCTCAAAGGGCTGTTCTGAGTATAAAATGGTGGACAGAACCATGACTACCCTCCTGAGCTCCTCAAAGAAAAGGTGGGTAGAAATATGACAGATATGGGAACAAATTTAATTTAGATAGGCAGAGGGGAGAATCAATATCAAGCATTGCAATAAGGAACTGGAAAAAGAAAAGCCCTAACCCATAGGTGTCAAACTCAGTCCCTCCAGATGTTCATGGACTACAATTCCCAGCAGCCCCTCTAGCATGGCCTATGCTGGCTAACCTTTCCACTTCTGTTTGTCTTGGATTGCTATGCCAAGAATTGATACTTGAGCCACCATGAATCACTTGGCACATCTGCTCCTTAATGTGTGCGCTTGCAGCAAGACAGATATAGGGCATTCCTCACACAAGAGGGTGTAGAGTGTTTTTTCTGCATGGAGATCCAGCTATTGCTTGGAGCTTTACTTAGGAACATCTGCACAATTCCTATGTATAGTATCTTTAGGAATATCTTCCCCAACACCATATGTTTGAGTATTCTGCATGGCTGGTACACAGATGAATCACGCCTGCTATAGAATGAGCCCTGGAGGTCATATGAATAAACTATACATGCGTGTGCCCACATGTTTATTACAAATGCTCATTCCATAAAACATTGGGAAGGTGTGTTAGAATGTATGACAAAAGATTATAGAATTAAAAGGAAGCGTCCCTCTGCAACACACTACTGATTTGAAATATAACGCATCGTCTTACTTATTTAGTCTTTTATCCTGCCTTGCGTCCCAGCCACGGTCTTTAGACTATATTATGTTGTGAAGACTCCAATAATGACTGGCTGAGTGGATGAGATTATCACAACTCATTAACTTCCTGGGGAAATAGTGCTGGCAAAATGATTCCAGCTGTAGAGAAAGTGGTAAGTGTTCCTTTCATTCTCAGCTGGGGGTGGAATTGCCTATTACCTGGCTCTGGAAATAGGTCTCTCTCTGGGGAAAAGCGTGGCTGGATCCAGATAAAAAAGGCAACTTCCACTGATTCCCTCTTTCCACTACAGACTCCTCTCCCCCAGGGTAATTCTTTACCCATCCATCCCCCCAATTCTCCAGCAGAAGCATCGTCTAGAGAGCTCTGTGAGGCAGGAAAATTCTATTCTTCCACTGGAAAATTTGGGTGGGATGCAACCCAGCATCTCCTAAGTTCTGCTCAGACCTATCCTTCGATGGGGTACTTTCAGTTCTGTGAGAAGGCCAGACTTGCATTGTTGGAAGTTTCTCTAAGGGCCATTTCCAGTCAGGTTTTCTTATGGCTTGTGGCATGCAGGCAAAATGTTAGGAGCTAAAACTAGCAGACCATGGCCACACAGCCTGGAAAACCCACAACAGCCAATCAGAAAGTTATCAGCTTCTCCTGGCTTCTTCACTTTCCAGTTTATGAGAAAGACTGGGAGGACTTGGCTGTATCCATGCAGGCATTCCTCGACTTCTAGTCATCAGTAAATAGGGTCAAACAATTCCACAGGGACAAATGAGCATTGTGGCGCTCATCAGTATCTCCCTGTCTGGATTGGGGCACGTTCGCACAAGACAATACATCTGCATAAAATGCTATGAACGGACAAGACTGAACAAATCAAGCATGTGGAAGGCACAGCACTTCTATTCTTAATTCACGTAGATTCAGGAACATTTTACCACTTCTCTTCTCTTGTCGGATGATGTTATGGCATTCCGCGTGAAGGAACTGTAAGTGATCTGCTACCATTCGTTGTTGGCATTCGTTAATTACTTTGCCGTAGGAGCTGGGGTTTAGGTACTTTCGACATCTCATTTCTTCATCTTTTAATCTACATAAAACCTGGGGTAAGGCAAAGATGAAATATTGCAGACCTGTTTTAGTAGCAGAACACAGCCCCCACCTGAAATAATAAACCATGACCAAGGCAACCAAGGCTGCAAAGCCACCTACGCAAAAACTTTTCCAGGCAGTTTACCTATTTTAGATACAGCAGACTCTGAATGTTAAATAGAAAAGCTGTTCAGAAAGCTCATCTTCATTTACATTCATTGATTTATCAATGGATACCACGGATCGAATCCTTCCTCTCTCTTTTACCCAACCGGTTCTTCCCTTCTGCCAAGCCTTCCTACAATAAAGACAGACATCATCCCTCGGAGAATGACTAGGCAGAAGGGAGCTGCGGGATCCCACTCTATCCGCCAAAAGGCGGCAGTTAAAAGAACCAAGGTTACGTTAATAGCGCTAACAAGGATCACCGCTTCGTTTAATACACTGCCTTGTGATCCCAAGAACTGCTCAGGCAAGGAATGTTATATTAGGCCAGGGAAATGCTTGATCTTTTCCCTTTGAACAGCTTGACCTCTACTGCCTGTATTACAACTCCTGTCAGTCTCAAAAACTCCGCGTTACGGGTCACTGAGTCACGGGAACTACTGGGTGAGAAAAATAGCCCTTCGCAGGGCACTCATTTTCTGGTTCTCTGGATTGTTGCTGCAAAGCTCTGATCCACAAAACAGTCTTGTGCAGGGGCACACGGAGGGAGCAGCACAAGGTAGCGAAGCAGAACCTGCTTCCAAGAAGAAAATCTGCCACAAAGCCTGTTCATCCCCACTGCTATTTTGCCTTTGGGGAAACCAAGGGGGCAGATAATCGCAACTTAATACCGACAATGTCCTTGAAAGGCCCTGCTAACATTTCTTTTTATTTTCTCTAATGATGCACTAAGCCTTTATCCACTGTATGCTCCAACAGGGTCGCCTTACCTTTTCCATATACTGCGAGCAGTTCGACTCTTGCAATAAATTCGATGCTTCTTGTTTATAATACTCCCCTGTTTCATTCAGAAAAGGACACTCAAAAATTTCCTGATAAAACTAAATTGAGAGAGACTGATCAAGCACAGATAATGCAAGGCTTTGAACAACACACTCATATAAACTAGACCCGTTAAGTGAGAAACGACTCTTTTTTTTTTTACCTTTAGAGGGAATTTTTTCTTATACTGTTCAACATGAACAAAGGAGTTAATAACCCCATGGATTACTTTCTGATTTGGATCTTCTCCACAGCGATCGCTGAAAGGTAGAAAAATGGCGCTTTCAGAATGTATGCAGTTTTAATAGTATGCAGGCTTTAAAGCCAGGAAACTACGTTTGGACAAATGGGTACAATTATAGCCCTGTTCCAAAGGGTTTTACTTTAATGTGACCGAGCAGCCTGCAAAGTAAAGTGCAGAAAAGCAGTAAAAATTGTTCGGGAGTAGATACAAACGGACTTGTTTCAGGCACAGTGAGGAACAGACTTGACTTCCCAAATTCCCAAGGGGCAGGGCAAAAACTATTGGATCCCATTTCTCACCCCCATCTCTCCACAAGCTATATAAAATAGCACTTCCAGGTTTAGTCTCTTAATCCCCACATTTATAAAGCAGAAATGTTGTGCCGATGGGTTTGTGTATTTGAAGGGCTGAGGGAACATTACATATCCAGACAAAACTGCTAAAACCTAAACACAGATCACCCCCTTTAGGCATGTACCTACATGGAAGTTATTTATTTTTAAACACGTTTATTTAAATGGTTTAATATCACTGCAAAGTGTCCCACGGTTTCTCAAAACACTCCTTGCCTTTAGACTAGCCGGCTACGAGACAGGAAAGCGAGAAATGGATTAATGTTTACAGAGTGACTGGGTACAATATTGGTCGTCAACTGGCGGGCGGTGTCCTTAACGGGGGGCACACATGACTTCAGGTGGGTTGCGCCAGTGGCACCAAATTTTCTTTTTCAAAGACTCGTAACAGAAGATGGAAACAAGACAGAGAGAAAGGCAGACCAAAAGGAAAAAGACAAATTCAGCTGTGTCCCATGAACAACTCTGGTTAAAATTGAAACCCCAGGATTGGATCCAGACTACATTGGCCCCTTTCACCAATATCTCCTTCCCACAACAATCCTTCCCCCCCCCCCGGGTTATTCTTCTGGGTCTCTTATCTACCAGGAGCAACATCTGGTGGAGACCAGTCACAGGATGGTGGCAGAGAGTTCCATTTCACTGATAATTTAGCCAAGATCTGAAAAAATACCAAGAATACTGCATCCACATTTTGCTTTAAGTGGCCAAAAAGTATATAGCGCTGAAGAAGCCATTTTACTGACAACAGAGGGAAGGACCTTGAAATATTACTGAGGGGCGTTCCTCTTCCCGCATGATTACTAGCCCTTAACAGGGGAAATGTTATCACCAACAACAGGCTATATTAAAAAAAGAGAGACTGCAACTTCTTTTTGGCATTTTGTTTTAATGTCAGCAGGAAAGGAGCTGAAAAAAGGAGGATTTCATTCCATCTGCATGTTTTTTTGCTAAGTATGGGCAGAGGGGAAGGGATGGCTTTGATTTTGTATTTAGCTTTGATGGTAGTCCTACAACTCAATTTATACCAAGTTAATTAAATCTGCAGCTAACGCCACCAAGAAGAAGAGTTTGGATTTATACCCCACCTTTCTCTCCTGCAAGGAGACTCAAGGTGGCTTACAAGCTCCTTCCCCTTCCTCTCCCCACAACAGACACCTTGTGAGGTAGTTGGGGCTAAGAGAGTTCCGAAGAACTGTGACTAGCTCAAGGTCACCCAGCAGGAGTGCAAGAGTGCGGAAACAGATCTGGTTCACCAGATAAGCCTCTGCCACTCAGGTGGAGGAGTGGGGAATCAAACCTGGTTCTCCAGATTAGAATCCACCTGCTCTTAACCACTACACCACACTGGCTCTCAACACCCTCTAAACAGCGTGAAACACACACAATATGAAGGTGAAACCGTGGCTCATGGAGCATGGCAAAGAGAGACAAATCCCGCCTATCTTTTCCAAACAACCACTGACAAAGCAGCAAATACAAACTGAAGCAAACTGAACTATTGGACTAATGAATAAGGCACCAGATTACATCTGAATCCAACACATGGCTCACCCCTTTCCAGATGCTAGCTGGGACCCCTTCTGTCAACATGTATGACTACAGCAGTTATTTAGAGGGCTAAAGGAAGCCCATGGCCAAAATACAACCTAGCTCAGGGCAGAGTTTCCATTCTAATGGATCTACTAACAGCCAGGCAACTTCCTTCACTATTCCCTCCAATGCTGAAGTAAGTGGTTGAAGGCCGATCAGTGGGACAGCAGAACTGCGCAGAAAAGCATCACTTTGTAAAGAAAAAGAAAAGAAAATGAAGTTCAGGAGGACTGAGCATGCTCATTACCCTTAAGGCTTGAAAAGTTAAAGGAAGGGACAAAAGTTAAGCAGAAAGGGATGGAAAATGTGATCTGTTCAAGACAGTGTTGTGGAAGAAGAGATTTCAGCTGGGAGAACTTTTCTCAATCATTCCCTGTGATTCATTTGGGCCCGAGCAGCTGCCTTTTAAAGTGGACCGAATTATTTATGAAACCAGACTAGTATTATTTGGCTAATGTTAAGATTTGGGGTATAAAAAAAACCCAGGTGGCTTCGCTGTATTAGGATGTGTCTTTCCAAGATAATAAAACCCAGAGCTAAAAATCAAGAGTACAGTCACTCACTTGGTCACTCACAAAGCATAGTCTTTTCCCCCTTTCCTCATTGCCCCAATTTCCACACATACGTTAAA
The DNA here is from genome assembly GCF_021028975.2 of Sphaerodactylus townsendi. Lineage (NCBI taxonomy): Eukaryota > Metazoa > Chordata > Lepidosauria > Squamata > Sphaerodactylidae > Sphaerodactylus > Sphaerodactylus townsendi. The sequence goes on from NC_059435.1 coordinate 62,379,404, forward strand.
CAGGTCTCCTCAACTATGGAGCATTGCCTTCTCTAGATAAAACCATTTCCCTTTATATATAATACATTACATCTTTAATATATTCAGTAACCCAATTTAATCAAACTGGAAATAAGCCGGTCAGTTACCCAAGTTACCCTATCATGTAATTTAACCCTATTTCTTCCTCTACTGTCATCACTAAGATGTCATCACTGAGACCTCCTGACATCTCAAAATGTGCTCTACAGCATAGCTTATTTTGCAAAATCTTTAATAAGTATATAAATTACTTAAATACCTCTGCTTTGAGACTAAGAGTGCAATCCTATGCATATTCACCTGGTAGTAAGGACCCTGGGGTTTACCACAGCTTACTTCTGAGCAGATGTGCATAGGATTGCACTGTAATTTCTTACTACACTATTTTGTAGGATCAGGAACTGGAAAAAACATCCTGAGTTCAGACAGACTGGGGGGTTGATTCAAATTTTACAGTGTTCAGCATGAGGTGAACATCTTTACGAGCAAAGGAGTTCATTCAGCAGCTGACGTTTAAAACAACTGCAAGAATACTTTTTTGAACAATGTTTGCTTGAAATATACTGCTAAAGCAGGGGTCTGCAACCTGTGGCTCTCCAGATGTTCATGGTGGCAGGGGCTGGTGGGAATTGTAGTCCATGAACATCTGGAGAGATGCAGGTTGCAGACCCCTGTGCTAAAGGAAGACGGCACTGTCACTGTTTATTTGGTAAATTAGACCTGACTCAACTGAGGGGATCGTTAAGCAGACATAAGCCCCTGCAAATTAACAGGGCTTCATAACACTCAATTGCACGTTGGACTGCCGCCACGCCGTGGAAGTCTATTAGGAATGGCACAAGGCAACAGTACAGTATCACCTGCCAGCAGCTTCCAGGTGCAGTCCCTGAGAAACATCCCTGTACTGCCAAACGTATCGAGTTGCCTGGATCTGTCTGGTTTTCTGTGTGTTTGCTCAGCTATAGCACACGCGAGGGTTTAAATTGCTGGCAATCAGAGCCTTACCCTGGAACAAGGCTGACTGACTGAAGTGGCTGAAGCTTGCACTGCTGATCGGTTCTGTAATACATTCAGAATTTCAGAAAGAATTCTAGCTCGACTAACATTCCTTTTACAAACATTTATACAATACTCTAAAATGCTCAAGTCCAGATGTGTTCAAAGCACGAGTGTCATCCAGCAACAGAAAGATTAAAATATTCAGGCCGCTGTCCCTACGAATCAAGCTCATAGTTCTGCAGTTAAGCAGCAGAAATGAACACCGAGTTGAGCGCTCCCACCCCATCTACTGCTTGCTAGTGCACACTTTTCTGCTTTTACAGACAGTTTTCGCATCTCGGAAGGATGTTTTGCTTGGGCACAATGCCAGCTTTTAAAGGCAGTTACAACTGGAACAACTATGATCAACCAACAAGCCAACTGCACAGTTTCTGGTTAATTAAGCGCCCAACACAACTCTCCGGCTGGCACAATAAATACACACATAGACACAGCAGTAAAACCCAACCCTGCCCCAATCTGAAGAAACACTTACTTTTTGATTTCTCGGAGGAGCATTCGAATGAGGACAGCCTGCAAGGGCTCAATCATTAACCTCCTCCACATATCAAGTGCTAGCTGTTGTGACAAATGTACAATGCAAACAAGGTCAGTCACATATTCATTCCTTTAGATTTTGTAACTTGCACAAGGCCCAGGGCTTCAGAAGACTAGCAGTTATCATAAAATATGCATTTTAAGGACCAAACTAATTGGAAACAATAGGGGAAACACTGAAACCTAGCACCCCACCAAATTAACCCAACAGCACAATCCAAAACAGAGCTACACACTTCTAAATCCACTGACGTCAACGGGTTTGGAAGGCTGTAACTTTGGTTATGGATGGTTAGCTGCCCAGACCTAGCCCAAATTTAAGCATTTCATAATTCAAACCCAACATGTGTCCCCAAAATACAAGTCTCAAAAGCATTCTAAAAGAAGCTTTCCAAAGAGATATGGGAAAAATAGTTGAAAAACATGGCACAATTAAGAACAGAGAACACTGCAGGCTAAGGGCCACAGTAGCAAAAGGGTCTCTGTGTGTTCATGAATCAAGACACTATAGCCAATTCCGGCTGTCCATCAAGTATTTTTCTAGGTATGCGCACATTATATTATTATCAGTGTGAAAGCAAAACGTATGAGCAGCCCTAGTACTTCCAATTCTTTGTGAATTCTAGAAACAAAGCGATCCAGGACACGGAGAATGAATTCTGTGATTCTCTAATATGCATGAATATGGTACCCGGAGAGATCACATCTTGTTTTTTACCTTTGATCCTGCTGAACACATTTGGGGTGGGGGGTGTTTCATCAGTTCCTGCCTCCTGGTTTGGACTTTTGACACTCCAGAAATTGTTCTGGTGCGTGTGTATGGGGAGAAGGGGTGTTCAGGAGGATTCAAGAATGTGTTTCACAAATCCTTACTCTCATCTGCTTCGGATCACAGAGGCTAGTGTCAAAATGTTTATGCTGTGCATTTCAACCACTTCATAAAAATTAGCACTTCTTTATAATCACACCTCTCTGCAATCCATGATTGCTGTTTCTTGCAACTACTTTTACAAAATACATACCTCTCCAATCTCCATCAATGGCTCACTCATGTCCACACCTCCATAGCCATACTGAAGATCGGCTTCGGTTAATTTGTTCTTTTTAATAAACTGTGTATTGAGGTATCTGAAAAAAATAGCAAGTTTGATAGTGAACTTGGTTAGTCTGCTATCATTTTTCCTTTAAACCATTTAAAATCCAAACACAGACAAATCAATTTGTAGATCTATTTAGCCCCATTTAAAAACAACAGGAGCTTTACGGTATTGTGTGCACGCAAGTCTTTAAAAAAGGGGCAGCTGGTCCAGGGCCAAATGGAAACTGTGACAGCTAGTAAAGATGTTTGTGTTTGTGCCCTTGTGAATTCTTTTTACATAATCGTAAACTTCCCCACTTTCCAACTAGCCTCCAGAATACCTATGGCGTCTGGATCGCCAAAGTTAAAATGTATTTCAGATAACTCAACCTCCCTTAGTTGGAAGATGCAGTAAACCTGAACACAGCATTGCAACCTCTTAACATTCAAATGATCTTTCGCAACTCTTTTCATTATTCAACCGTTCTCAGATAGCAGGGAAGAATTTTCTAACAACCGAACCAGCAGTGCAATGATGGACATGTGTACACGGAAGAAAATGTCAGTGATATAATTGAAAGGCAGCTCTGGGGCCCCTTCTGCACATGCAGAATAATGTACTTTCAATCCACTTTCAACGCACTTTGAAGCTGGATTTTACTGTGCGAAATAGCAAAATCCACTTGCAAACAAATGTGAAAGTGGATTGAAAGTGCATTACTCGGCATGTGCGGAAGGGACCTGGGTCATACATGCAACAGAGGAAGCAATGCAGCAACATGGCAGCTGGGCAATCATACAGGTAGCTTCCTATGATAACCTGGCACTCCTCGTGAACATCCATAGAGATCTGGCTTGTGTCACCTTCTCCTGCTTTAAAAAGGGGGGGCGGGAGACCAGATTTCTGGAAAATCTATTAGTTTATTTATACCCCGTTTTTCTTCCCAGTAGAACCTAAACCCTTTTATATCATTTTCCCATCCTCCATTTTATCCTCACAACAACCCTGTGAAGTAGGTAGGTTAGGCTGAAGATGTACGACTGGCCAAAGGTCACCCAGAAAATCTCCATGACAGAGTGGGGATTTGATCATGGGTCTCCCAGATCATAGTCTGACTTAATTATTTACACCACACTGGCTCACAGGAATGCATGTGGAAAGCCTGGTTCAGAGCGGAGGTTGACTGGGAGGTACGTAAGCTCACACCTTTTCCACTACACTACTGCAATGCTAACCCTAACCCAACAACTGTATGAATTGTGGCCCTTTCTCAATTAATGGAGCTCTACATTTGAGCCTGCTTTTTATAGTCCATTAAATTTTTTCCACAGGATAGTTACGTGATACATTCTGTAAGTATTTCATTCTCTCTCTCAAGTAATGCTCCCACTGGTAAGAATATGGGACAGACCATTATCTTATTCCAAGAGGGGGTAGAAAGTGCTGTCGAGTCACAGCTGACTTATGGCAACCCCAAAGGGTTTTCAAGGCAGGAACGTTCAGAGGTGGTTTAGCCGTTGCCTGCTTCCATGTGGACTGAGAGAGTTCTGAGAGAATTGTGATTGGCCCAAAGCGAACCTGGTTCTCCAGATTAGAGTCCGCTGCTCTTAACCATTACCTTGCATGAGCTCTAATTCCGAGTACCTCTCCTGAAGCCAAATTCTCGCGTTTTTCAATTTCCCTAATAGCTTCAGCCTTTCTATAAGAAATCGTTTTTGAATACAGCCCGGAAACCAGACAACACTCCCATTTTTGAATCTATTACAGTTTAAAACCCTTTCCCCCCAAGACTTACCTGTATAAACAGTCCATATAGTCTGCCCCTTTACTGTATTCATCCCAATATCTATGATACATTACCAGTATTTGTTCTTCAGAGTCTAGAACTCTCTAGGGAGGAAAAAAACAAAGTCAGTTCTATTACCCACTCTACAGAAACTTCACGTTCAAAATGCTAACAATAAATTGTTTTAACGTTATTTGCATAATTTTCAAATACTGACTTAGAAATGCCATTCTAGTCTGCTTGATACTCCTGTTCATCACAACCCTTTTCTTAAATAAAAGCACATTTAGTCTGCTGTGAAACCATGTATATAACAGGTTAGCAGTTCATGTCAGTTTTCTTTTTCAATCTCCCCCATGCCGCAGCCTAAATCTCACGAGGTTTCTGCATACATACACAGTCCCTGCGACTCTCAGCGTAGCCTTTTTGAGTGGATCAAAGTGGATGTCATCTTCCTTTCTTCACCAGAAGAAAAGCTTATTATGAAATTCTCCCTTTTCACTTCACTGCGGAAACCACCCACAGAGTTCATCTATGAAATACAGGAATAAAGACTTCCGTTTTGTACACTGTCGTTACCTTGTGCAAATGGCGTACATGATTTTCCAAAAAAATTTTAGTTTCCATATAAAGTCTCTCCCCAAGAGGTTCAGGATAGGCCACACATAAAGCATAAATGTCCCTGGGTCTGAAGTCAAGGTTGAAATACACTTTTGAAGTATCTGAGATCGAATGAATTTAAAAAACATGCACAAAAGTCTGCTGCGTTTCCAAGAGGCCGATGCGTGTGCTAGTGGCGTTTCTCCAAGTGCAAGGAGAGGTTGCTCATTTGCTCTTCCACTGTGCCATACCAAGGTTCCAATCCTAAGGACAGTTTCTTGAAAGTAAGTCCCAATGAATAAAATACATTTACTTCTGAGTAGACATGTCCTCCCTGAACACTCAAAAGTTCGTAACTTTCTGGAGCATTTTTATGGGGTGTCAGAAGGAAGGACTGCACTGGAAATGTGACCTTTCAACTCTGAGTGCGTGCAATACAGCATATGATATATTGGTTATCAGGTTTTATTTAAAGTAAACTGTAAGTAAATCTAGGATTGGATCCAGACTGAAATTTCTGAATTGACAGAAGTATGCCCATTATCTCTGCCTCTTGCTGCAGACTGTGGCTCTCCCCAAAATGGTGCTCCAGGTGGACAAGGTACCATTTTGGGGGCTCAGTGGGCTGTAGAAAGAAGCAGAGGTAAAAAAGATTCCTTTCCATTGATCAAAGTGCTCCCCACGACTGGAAACCATACATTTAATCAAACCCCGTTTCTTAAGGAATACCGATGCAGATACCCCAAGACACAGCTCCATGCTTTGCATCACTAGGTACCAAACACATCTGTTAGCCCAGGGAAGAACTATTCTTAACGTAACACCCTAACCTAACATTCCTGACTTCCTTCTACTGAATCTTTGTAAAGAAACATAGTTAATTCTACTGGGCACACAGTACACATTGAAAATCAAAACCTAAGAGGCCTTTTGTGCAGTGATCACATTCAACATAAGCAGTTGCACTATCTCACCAAACATTTTTGATTAGTGTAAAGCTTAAGCTTCCAAGGAAGACATTCCTCACTATGGCAGGTCCCTCTAGATCAGGGGTAGGGAACCTTTAACACTCAAAGAGCCATTTGGACCCATTTTCCATGGGAAAGGAAAACACTTGGAGCCGCAAATAATTTTTGACATTTAAAATCAAGGTAACACTGTATATATTGGGGTTTTTAACCTTTTACTCCGCTCATTCTGAGAAGCGCATGGATGTGTCCGCCCTGCTGCCTGCAGGGCGGGCAAGGATGGGGCCAGTGGTTCGCCCTTGCCGGCCGCCGGGCATGCCCACCCCGCTCCAATGGGCCAGGCCGAGGGGAAACTGGCCGACGTGAGCAGTTGAATAGCCCGCCCTGCTGCCTGCAGGGCGGGCAAGGATGGGGCCAGCGGCTCAGCTTGTGGAGCTGCAGTGCAAGGGCAGAAGAGCCGCATGCGGCTCTCGAGCCGCAGGTTCCCTACCCCTGCTCTAGATACATGGCGGCCAGCCATTTGTATGACACACAACTCTCCAGAAAAGCAACAACAAAACTCTGCAATCGACACAACATATAATAGTCGGATATAGCATATCCAGAAAAAGTCTGTTTCCTCCTTCTTTAAAGCCTTCTAGGAAAACACAAAGAAGAGGGCCATCTCTTCTTTATAAAATGCCTGCTGGCATCTATGTCATGATTACTATACAAAAACATACTGTCCAGTTGTCTGGCAGGGTAAAACCAACCAAAACACAAAGCGTTGAAACAAATGAGGATTTTCCAGAAGCTAAACATGAGGAAAGAACACTATTATTTGAAAGTACCATCTCTCTTTGAACTTTGCTAGAGCAATTATGTAATCAGGGAACAAAAGAGCAACAAAACCAGCAGCAGATAACTGTTAGCATTTGCAAGAATCTGGCCTTTTAAAAAAAGACAGTACCCACAAAGACTATTCCAAATATCGCAACACTTTCTCTGCGTTGCCAGAAAACTAGAAAATCCTAAGACTTCATTTTTGCTCTGAGTACCTTTCGCAAAGATTTAGGGACTAAATCAACAAATGCCAGGGGGATACAGTGTTTGACTGGGACACTCAAATTCAAAACCTTACTCCACCACAGGAGCGTGCTTGGTTACCTTGGGCCAGTCCTGCGTTCGCAACCTAATGTACTTCACGGGGATATTGTGAGGATAAAACAGAGCAGAGGAGACTGACATAAGTTACCCTGGGCCTGCCATTAGGAAGAAAGGCATGATATAAAACAAAGTAAATAAACAACTGATTCTGGACAGAGGAAACAAGGTGTTCAAAGATATCATTTTTAAAAACGAACTCAGCAGCGAATGCAGATAACTGTCAAAGTATTGTCGAAGGGTTTCATGGCCAGAATCAACTGGCTATTATAGGTTTTATGGGCTGCACTGTCTGTGCCATGGACAGAAACATAGTTGTGACATGCCTCTGAAAATGCCAGTCACAGATGAGGATGAAGCATTCGGAGCAAACACTACCAAATCACAGCCACGCAAAGACAGAAAACCCCCAACAGCCAGCAGATACCTTCATTCACTTTTAAAATAAAATCAACCTATAAAAGCAGACATTCTGGCTTAATTCCTAAATTTACTTTGTGTTGATAATTATGGAACAGTCAAGGGGGTGCATAAATGAAGTCCCCCTGATTCTGACTCCTCCAGGATCAGGAAACACTTGCTCTTATGGCCCAGAAAATGGATGAACTTGGGATAAGTTACTAGAACTCCTTGTTGATCTTAAAGGACCCCACTGGAGAAGGAACAGGATACAAGAAGACGACATTTCATATTGCTACAGTGGGTATCACCACATCTTTATATTCCCTGCAATTTCCCTTGGACCTCAGTTGAATTTTTGGACCCTACTGAAATATCCCTGCCTTCCCAGGAAGATCTTCCAGGCATTTCTGATTCTGTTACCTAAATATTGCTTCCTGTTCAGTGTAAATGGTAAAGGGTCTGGAGTCCATGCCCTACAAAGAGAGGTTTAGGGAGCTGGGGATGTTTAGTCTGGAGAAGCGTAGGTTAAAAGGTGACATGATAACCATGTTTAAATATTTGAAGGGATGTCATGTCGAAGAGGGAGCAAGCTTGTTTTCTGCTGCCTCAGAGAATAGGACATGGAGTAATGGATTCAAGGTGAAGGAAAAGAGATTCCACCTAAACATTAGGAAGAACGTCCTGACAGTCAGGGCTGTTCGACAGTGGAATTCACTGCCTCGGAGAGTGGTGGAGTCTCCTTCTTTGGAGGTTTTTTAAACATAGGTTGAATCTGCATATGTTGGGAGTGCTTTGATTGTGTGTTCCTGCATTGCAGGGGGTTGGACTTGACGGCCCTTGTGGTCTCTTCCAACTCTATGATTCTAAATCCCCTCCCAACTTTATTTGGCGTCTGGAGGCTTTATAGTCTAGCTAGAGCAGATTCTTAAAACAAAACAACCCTATCGAATACATTTGTATCCTACCCTTCCTCCAAAGGTCGGGGTGGCATATATGGTTCTCCCTCTCCTGTTGTGCCCTAACAATCCTGTGGGGTATAACAGGCTGAGAGTGACTGTCCCAGCAAGTTCAGTGACAGAGTGAAGGCTTTAACCCACATCTCCAGATCCTCCTCCAAATGCTACACCACACTGCCTCTCCTCCACGGATTGTTCTATGTTCCTCAGTGTTTAGTTCAAAACCTACTTTTGGTCTTCCAGCAACAATTCTGCAATTCAATGATTACCAGGGTTCCGACACCTAAAACCATCACAGAGAGCAGGGGTTTCCAGCAGAGTAATGACAAGCAGATGGTTAAGAATGCAGTAAAAGATCTCATAAAAAGTGATCCATTAATTCCTAGAAGAAATCAGAGATAAATCCTCAGAGACCGATGCAGGTGCTAAGAAAAAAAAGGAGTTATTTTCTGAAAAATGAAAGATTTTTTAGAACACCTTTGGGTTGTGTTTCAAGCTCCCACACCAGAAATCCTTTTCTGCCATACCTATATTGATTTGGAAGCTTGGGAACTATATTTTCATGACTACATGGAGAAAGTCATCCACAAGAGAAATTGTTTCCTGCCATACATATATTGCTTTGGAAGCTTGGAAACCATATTTTTACTAATACATAGAGAAAGTCATCCAAAAGAGAAAGCAAAACCAGTTTTCTACAAGAACACCTAAAAACTCCCTTATTTCCAGCAACAGGATTAATATATGTCATATGTGACCCACTGGCTCTGGAACACGCTGAAGCAGTGCCAGAAATATCTCCTTTCTGCAGGGGTTCAGGCAGAGGAGACATGAAGGTCAAAAGGTAACTAACAGTGAGTCAAGGCTTTAAATAAAGTATCACATAATCTTCTGTTGCTCTTTTCGAAAGGACAGCACAGTGCCTGAAGCATGTTTATCGTGCTTTCAGTCTCAAGGAAGTTTGAACTAATTAAACTCTGAATTAAAATCTGCTCTACAGATCAACATATTCAGGCTCTAGTTGAGCAACGGAATGACAAGCGCGGAGCCAGGACAACTCGTTTGAATGCATGTATAAATTGTAAGGGATTTCTTCCTCCTGCCCCACGTGAGCCACAGTAAATCAAACCCATCAACCTGAATGCAGGTGGTATTTTCTACTCTAATGCCCATTCCCGAAGGAGTCGCGCTGTCCCTACTCCGTTGCAGTCGCTTTTTTAATAGGATTACTTCTGACATAAATGCGTCAGGGAACCACGATCCACTCAAATATTCTGATGGAAGAGTCACACGCAAAGTCAAGAGCTTCGGAAAGATCCAGCTAGTCAGCCTCCACGACCATCACCGATATGCGCAGTTCTGCTTTTCCCTCCGCCTCGCCTGCAAGCAGGGATCTCGACAGCGTCCAAAAACCCACAGCATGTCCGGCTTACAAGAATATAGGCACTACCCTGGGAAATGAATTTTGACGAAGACATATTCAGGCAATGCTTAGGTGGGCTTAGGGAAATACTGACAACTGCATCCAGGAAAACAGAAGAGACATAAACAGCACAGCTGCACACCCCATCAGAGGGACCCAATCCTCAAGCTCTCTGCAGTCATTCTAAGTGAAAATTTAGTTTAAGCAAAAGATTAGTCTTAGATTGGAACCCTGTTTGAGGTTCAGTTGTAGAACCGAGTTCAAGCAATGCCAACCTATGGAGCAAAACCCCCAACAAAAAAAGGAAAGAAGCAACTGGGGCCCAGATATCAGGAGCTGCTAAATTAAAAGGCTCTGCAGTAAGACTGAACAGGGATTCAGACAAAGGTGTACATGCAATAAGATGTTAGCTCGGGATTAATGAGAAGCTGTATGTCGCATGTGCAACAACGCAAAATGACGTACACAAGCCGATGCGCTGAAATGGTCCCCATAATTCAGTCTAAATCAACTATAGTTGTGACAGACAATCAAATCAGACAATAGAATTAGAACACAGAACAGCAGTTCCTCACTTCCACAGAGCCACTTAAGGCATATTTTATTCTAACCGCCTTTATGTCAGGCCCAGCAGGTGTAAAGTTACGCCAAAATCAAAATGTCAGAAAACAAGAATCCACGTTCTGCTTAAAGGATACGAGAAGCGGTCATTCCACGTAGCTCTTTCAACATAATCCAACATTACAACAGCTTTAATTGTTGTAAGAAGTTTGTTCCATGTTTCATCAAAATCAACCACTCGTGGTTTCAAGGACATTGTGGGGCGTTAGGAGTTAATCTGAAAAAAAGAAAAAGAAATTAAAACTATTAGTTCCCAAAATTAGTGAATTATGCTGCTCTGTTGCTCAGCTCTTTAACCACATGTGATCATCAGCACATCTGAGAATGCTAGATGATGGCACCCAATCCAGCTGCCAAAGCTAATTTTTGCTGGCGCCATCCTAAACAATAAAATGCTAAACAATTGAACGTTCAACGACGAACCCTCCACCAATGAGGGAGCAGGACTAGTGAGGCCTGCTCCTCCATTGGTGGAGGACTCCTGGTGGGGACATTCTATTTCTTCCAATCTGCAGAGCAGCAGTGGCACCCTGTGGGCCCCCTTAAGGCTTTCCGCCTCCCCCCATCCTCAACAGCCATACGGCCGCCACTCCCATCACCTCCCCCCCAAATAATACCAGGCCTGCAGATAGCCCCATGATCCTTCCTGTCACCCCCCACCCCCCCGATCAACGTTGAGCCTTCAGCAGACACGGCATTTCCCCCTCTACAACTTCCATGACTCCCCCCCACTAAAGCCCATTGCAGGGGAGATGCTTCCTCTTCCACCCTTTCCTAGGGCCCACTGCATCTCCCCTGCAATGGGTTTTGCTGCTTGTTACAAATATTTGGCTAGTGGAGGACCACTCTGCGATATTTCTCAGCAATCACAGTAATGCTCTGCCTGGTGATATGTTTTTAAATCATGGGATCCACATCACTGTCATACACACAACCAATGGAATATGTGGAAGAGTAAGAGTGAGAAAAAGGGTGCACCTAAGACCACTTTACAAGAAACATGATTCATGTGAGAAACATCCATGTAAAGAGTCTGGAAAGATCATGTCAAATTTCAAACGAAGCAGTTCTACTGAGGCACTCAAGGGAAGCGTACAAATGCCTAGACCAACAAACAGCCTAGAAAAAGTAGCTGAAACGTTTCAGTTGCTGTCTTGAAATACACAATAATTTCCAAGGAAACTGAACAAGGGCTAGTGGAAGACAACAGAGGGGCTTGCAATACTGAATTTAAATAGCAAACCGACAGAAATGTCATCTGAGCTTAGCTGGGTCTTCAATAGTACAAAAAAAAAAACCCCACCCTTCTTAAGCAAGCCCATCCACTACCTACCAGTTTCCACTGGGGAGCTTATATATGAAATGCAGAATTTTCCTTAATTGAGCTGAAGAGATGAGAACCAGCTGCAGGAACGCTAAAGCATCCCTTGCCTTCTTGGAAATGAATTCCCTGCCCCCAGCCTTAACAGCTGGTTTCAAGTTCTGGCTATATGAGAACTCTGGCCAGCTGTAACTGCAGTAATGTCTACCATGGATCAAAATATATATATTGATTTTAAATTCAGTTTTTGAAAACATAATCATTTTTATTTTTATTCATATTATTTATACCTTGATTTCTGGACTGCCTTTCCTCATAGGGAGGTTCCAACAGAACCTTTCAACAAACATTCCGAACAGTTAAGTTTCATAACCTGTGGAGCCCTAAGTTATAAACTACAACAGACTTTCTGTCATCTTAAGAAGAACCGGTTTAAAATCAAGCCTGGATTAAACGCAAGCCATACGGTAGTTTTTCTGTACTGCATTTCAAAACTGAAGTGGGTACATCCCGTTGACCTCTCTGACTTTGTTCAGTTGCAGTACTCAGCGCATGAGTTGACCAGTGTTATTGTGGGCTCTGGCACCTCCTAATGTCAGCCTATATTCCCACTGCAAACTTTCAGATCAATACATCCAAGTGGGGCAAATGATGGTTTCCTGCAGCCTAGTTTGCCTCCCAACCACAAAGCAGCTGTTTTGATCCAAATCAATCCAATCTGTTGATACTGATGCCAACATACCCTTCAGCTGTGCTCATGGCTGGATGGGGAATGTGAGCTCACACAAGCTGACCCTTCAATTTTTTCGATAGTTAAAAGGAAGCCTTCGGTACAGTTGCTTTGACCTTGAACTCAAATCATGCTAGATTGCAAGCATAGTGTAGGGCTGGCAGCTCTGGCGACCCTGGGACCATTGCGGGTGGTGAAGACCACAGAAATCATGGGGATTTAGGAAATTCCAAGAGCATGATTCTGCGATGCCGCTTTTGGGCATGCAACCGGATGTGACATCTCAGCACTGGCCAACGCTGCTCATTATGTTCATGCTACTTTACTATCAACAGGAATCCAAAGTGCAGAAGCATGAGGTTACTTGCTATGGTAGGCAATTCCGCATAGTGTAAGGTTGCTGCAGTTTTCGTACGAGGGCAGCGTCACTTCATTTTTCTAAGCTTGCGTCAAAGTAGGACATCATCTTTCAAGAAACGCTGAAGCACTAATGCGTATATTTCCCCTCTGATTTAAATACCATAAGGTTAGACTGTCTCCACAGAAAGGAGGAACTAGACTATGCTCATGTATTTGTTTGGTGGCAGGTAAGGAATCAAATATTAAAGGTAAAGGGAGATTCCAGTGCAAGCATTGGGCCATTACTGACCCATGGAGCAATGTCGCACCATAACGTTTACTAGGCAGACAATATTTACAGGATGGTTTGCTGGGTGCTCATTTTACTGACCTCAGAAGGATGGAAGGCTGAGTCAACTTTGAGCTGGCTATCTGAAACCGACTTCCACTGGGATTGAACTGAAGTTGTGCGCAGAGCTTGGACTGCAGTACTGCAGCTTACCACTCTGTGCCACGGGGCTGTTCCTATCAAACATTATAATTAATTAAGTAAATATTAGTTTCTAAATGCTGTTGGGTGATACAGTTTTTTCTTCAATATATTTATTATAAGCAAAAACAAAACAGTGGGATAAAATGCACTAGCTGGAACAAATATTGTAAGGCCAGTGTCCATTTTCCTTCATAATCTAAATCTAACCAGCAAAAATGCTTTTATCCCTGAATCAATGACATTTAGTCCCTTAAAACTTAAGGTGTCACATGTACATACAAGGTGATCTGGCAAAACAAAGGTTATTTGGTCAATGCTAAGCTCTTTGGCAATAGAATATTCAACATATTTCTAAGCCCACACAAAAAAGTGATACCAATGTTAGTTCAACTTACTCGAGCGTATCTGTGAAACAAGATTAACCTGATAAGGTTGATTATTCTAGGAATCAAATTAATTATTTCTGCTCCCTCAAAGGAATTAGAGAACAGTCTTATTCAACACAATGTCTACATGGTACTTATTGTCAGTAACTGTTTTTTTTTTAAAATGATTTCCAAAACCATGACAATCAAACAGCTTAACGGAGTAAGGTCATGTAAGGCTATCACGCCGGCAGAACGGATTACTATTGCTTTAAGGGAAACAATAGTTATTTAAAATACATTACAAGCATTGAACTCACATGGTAGCCTGAACTATGCATGCAGACAAACACGGCTTTACTTGTTTAAATTACGAGATATTTTTTCCAGGACACAGGGCACTGCAAAACACCCCATTAAGACTTCCTAGCATATCTTCTGAATCAGCAATTACACCATTAGCCCTTTAAACTACTGTGAAGTATTACTTTGTGGTCACATCAGCCTGAACCATGCCAAAGATCCTGCATTGTGATTCCAACAGTGACCAACAAGATGACTCTGAGATGCTCACAAGTAGTGTATAATAATTATAAACCTTCCCTGACATCTGTTTTTTCACTCCCTCCATTAAGCAATCATGGCTGCTGATATGCCTATCTGCTACAATTTATGCTTAAACACACACACACACTCTCTTAGCTGGTTATGTGCCATCAAGTCACTTCTGACAACCCTATGATTTAATGACTTCCAAAATATCCTATTATTAGCAGCCTTGCAGCATGAATTGCCATGATGACATTTTTCCTATACACAAGCAGAGAAAAAAGTGCATTAAATGGTTTTATGATTCTGCAGAGCAAAATACTATGAGGGTGTCTACTATGCACAATTTATGCACCTCCTTCTTATTTTAGCTTTACTGAGTTACTCAAAGGAAAAATTCCCTTCTGCTAGTTCCACTGCAGAAGACATTCTGATCAAATGTACAAAGCAAAAGGCACTGGCATGTAACATTTAGGAACTAGAGCATTTTTGGTCATTTTGCTGCGACTAGACAATATATAAAGAACACCTTTGGACACCATCCCTTAGTCCTACAATTTGCTCCTTTTGTGTTACAATATTAGATGCCTAATTACCTCTCAAGGTACATTTTAAGGGAAAACACTTCTGCCTTCACTACACTCTGGAGAAGAGAATAAAAGAAGTGAGGACACGTGTTTCAGGATAAATGGTTACTGAAGATGTTTCTGCCTTCCTCAGGAACAAGAGATTTCAAACTAAGTCTCGGAAGTCAAAATTATTAATCTAAGAATACAGGCGATATTAAACATTCTCTTAAAAGCTAAATGTTGTACATAGAGGTACAAGAATTAAAAGCACAAAAGTATCTTCTAAGCCAAAAGCACAAAATGTTAAAGATATTGTCAAAGGCTTTCCCAACCAGAATCAACTGGCTGCTGTTGGTTTGCTGGGCTATTTGACTGTGGTCTGGTGGTTTCAGCTCCTAACGTTTCTCCCATATCTGTTGCTGGCATATGGAAAAAAGTTAGGAGCTGAAACCACCAGACCACGGCCACCCAGCCCAGAAAACCCACAACATCCAATGGTTAAAGGGCTCAGATCTGTTTCCCTCTCTAACTTCTTATGTTCCACAACTGAATTGTTTAAAAATTTGAAATATTTCTTCATCTGAAAGGCTTTGGTTGACTAAGATCCCTGCAACAGATTGCTCAGTTTTTTATTTGTACCCCACCAGTCTCCCCAAGGGAGACCCAAAGTAGCTTAAAACTGTGTATCCAGTGTATCCTCACAACTATTTTGTAAGACTGGTTAGTCTGAGAGTTTTTGATTGGCCCAGTCACCTAGCAAAAGTGGGAATTCAAACAACTGTCTTCCAGACCATACATCAGCTCTCTAACCATTATACCACACTGACAAGCTGTTTTGTTGCAACTGTTTAAATGATTTCTGAAGTGGATACAGAGTCTGCAATTTTCCCAAAATACTATGTATTCTGTAATATACATGGCACTATTACTAACAAGGTGCTATTTAACATCCACTCTTTTTTGTTGCTACTGACTAACTTTTTGAATTACATCACTGACTTGCCCTACATTCTATTTTCTTACGTGAATGATGCTATGGTTACATTTATGATTATTCAATCTGCACACCAGGTAGTTTTAATTTAGTTCTTACAGTAATTTGCATAGTTTTGTAAGGTGGGGAAAGGAATGATGGTGACTTTTAATTTGTTACTAACAGCCAGTTCTCCTGAATCACAAGTGGATCAGATGCTTAACATTTTATCTCTCCTTGCTGACAGTTTTCTGGATTAGAAAAATAAGCAATGCATATTATACAACGTATATATTCATGGGCTCCTTAGCAACAATTATTATGTCAGATATATTTATTTTCACAGAACAAAAATTTGTATTTCTGTGTCATGTTTGAGAAGGTAAGAATTCCAGCTAAATAAACTGCTATGGATTTTCTGTACAGATCTACTTGTGCCCAGCACCAAGGAGAATATATA
The DNA here is from genome assembly GCF_021028975.2 of Sphaerodactylus townsendi. Lineage (NCBI taxonomy): Eukaryota > Metazoa > Chordata > Lepidosauria > Squamata > Sphaerodactylidae > Sphaerodactylus > Sphaerodactylus townsendi. Next base: position 62,395,798 of record NC_059435.1, read on the forward strand.
GGTTTGGGATGTCTGAATTTTTTTGATGGAGTTATTGCACATATATGTGATTACCAAGCAGAAAAGACACCTTTCTTAGAACTACCACCCTGACTCCTAATACTTTGTTTCAAAGCTAGCTGTGCTTCTGAAGAAACTGCCAAAACGTTTAAGTGTGTTTAAAGAATCTCTATGTTATTCTGCTGTGGTCCAGAGTTTGTCTGAATGTCAACCTATTTAATTGTTTTTATAGGTATACATATTATATTATAAATACATGCATATTACTCACAAGTTTCTATTTTCTTCCTACACACTCTATTCTACTAGGATCCAGAACCTGCTGGAACAGAGCAACATATATAACGCAATCCTATGCACAGTCACTCCAGTTTGAGGCCATTGAAACCAATAATCTTCGCTTGAGGTAATTCTTCACAAGACTGCACCGCCCAGTGGCTTTCATACCTATCTCACACACACAGATCACACACGTGGGTTGCACGCACATTCAGTTACAAACGATGCCACTGACTATTCCTTTAGGATCCAGAGCCTGCTTGAAAGTTGTGCAATTCAGCGACTTTTACGTCTTTTTGTAGGCATCATCTCTATATGCATTGGCATATATACACACACAACACTCGCGCACAGGAAGGAAGCAAGAGGGGGGCAGAAGGAGGTCATTCTTAGGGTTGGGGGTGGCTGCACCATGTGCCCAGAGAAACATCCCACAGAGAAATGGGGAGGGGCAGGATAAGGGGCAGGTGACCCGGGGAGGCTCGGGGAGGAAGCAGCATCGCCGGTGGGGGCAGGGAGCGGAGGGCGCATGGCCCTCCCGGCGCCCCAACCACGCACCCGCCGTTACCTGGCAACAGGAGAGGCCCGGGTCAGTGTCGCCTGCCCGCCCCCCCGGCCCACACGGCGCGTCTCGCGCAGGCTGCGGCTCCTGCCCCACCAGACCCTCCTCACTGGGCTGCCATTACCCAGCCGCCACGGCTCCCCGTCGGGCACCGCCCACCGCCTTCCCAGGAGCTCCGCGCGGGCGGAAAGAGGCGGGCGAGTCCATTCACCTCCGCCGCCTCCGAGCTCCCGAAATTCGAGGCGACCCCTTCGTCGGTTTACCGACGCTTCGGGCTCTCTGAGGGGCTAATCAGCCGCAGCGCGGGATCCGCGGCCGTTACGCAACACGGGCGTGCATCGTCTTCTCTCTCCCTCCCCTCAGAGGAGAGAAGGGAGTGGTATCGTCCGGACGACGGCAAGCGTTGAGGGCCTAAACAAGCTCATCGCGCCCGTATCTTGGCGATAAATAAATAAAGCGATAGATGCAGTTTCGGATTGCGCAGGGTGGAGAACAGGCCGAGCGCGGCTCCCTACTGTACGCATGCGTAGTGGTTTATGCGGGCTCCACTTGCAAATGTGTCTGTTGGGTTTGTTCTGGCGTCAACTACTTTTATTATCTCTGCGCCTTTCTGATAGGTTGCAAGTGACAGTTAAATAAATAAATAATGGGCCGGTTTAGCAAATACCCGCCTGTGTCCTCTAGGGGCAAAACAGAGGACGGCTAGTTCAGGCAAATAGCAAAAAGAACTGGGAGTTCATGAAGCTGAGTTTGTAAAGTCTTGATGAGTGTGTGGGGAAAGGGACACTGCAAGGCGCTCAAAGCACTCGTCCTTGGTTGCTATACGCCAGGGTTAAACGCTAATTGTTAGTATAGTTCAACGTCTGTCTCACATTATGGGCTCTGAGTAGAAGGACACCCAGCAAGGTGTCAAAAAGGCAAACAAGTCTGATAGGTTCACACTTGCAGGAGAATGAAGTGATAAAATGCAAAGGCAACCAAATCCAAAGCAGTTGTGGGTACCACTTTTCCAGACACAATTCTTCAAATCTCAGGGTACAGATTAAATTCCAGTCTGGGTTATAATAAATATATTTCCCCTCCACACCAGATTGGCCAGAGGTCCAGGAGGTATGTTGCCATCTTCTGGGAGAGGAGCAGGTGTTACTGTGTCTGTGCGTAGGGGGGTTGTTGAGTGGACTGCTTCACCTGAACACACATAAAGCTCCTGTTTAAGGAATCAGACTTTTGCTGCATCGTAGTGTCCTCCTCAGACAGGCAACAGCTCTCCAGATTCCTTTTCAGGTATTGTTGAGGGCTCTCATGGCTGGAATCAACTGGGTATTGTGCGTGGCTGTGGTCTGGCAGTTTTTGCAACTAACGTTTTATCTGCATCGATGACCGCATCTTCAAAGGCATATTAAAGAATCACCATGCCTATATGATTCAAGTACATGGACTACTTTAAGTAAAGTGCAAAGTGTTATTTTAGTAAAGTGCTCAGTGAAAAGTGCACTGCATTAAACAACATAGACTACAAACATTCCAAATATTTTTTCTGTTGCTTCCACATATGTAAACACTGTTTCCCCTCCAGAATACTTACAGAAGTTACTGCAGATTGTGTATTTATTTGCAAACGGTGATCATTGTAGAGGTCTCCAGAGACTTACTAAAACATTTAATATTGTTTATCTTAGTAGACAAATGATATTTTGTGGACCCTTTTATCGATACACTTCTAAGTTTTCCTTCAGGAACTTAGGAGCAGCATATGCAGGGCCATTGCAATTCATCCTCTTAACCCCATGAGATACATCGGGCAGAAAATTGTCCTGTAGCCACTAAGGCTGAAATGCTATGCTTTTGTGCTTGGGGGATCCTATTAACTGAACTCACTGAGACTTCTGCATATGCCAGATTCTAATCAACATAGGGGTTCCTGTGTCTTTTGAGTTTGGGCTTACATAACTCAGCACTGAAAAGGCAAACTACCCAGGTCTCCTCAGACCAGGGGCAGACTAGCCCTTTAAGTTAGCACAGAAATTCTTGGCAAGCTGCTTCTCAGGAGGGATGAGAATCTCCTAATTTCTGCTCAGTTCGTTTCTGAATTTTTTAACATGCCTGACTCCTCTGCCTCAGATAAAGTATCACAGCAGTTTTCCACCCTTTCTTTTCACATGCTGTTTGGATATATATGCTAGATTTGGGGTGGTGGCAGAAATCACACTCTGTTTATGAAAGGTTCTGCTGGCGCCTCAAAGATGAAGAAAGCACTGGTGATTTCAACGAGATTCCCAACACGACGGTGGAATCCAGTACGACTCAACCCGCTCACGTTCCGCTTCCTTTTTGCACATCCGCAGTCAACAGAACCCCCGAAAAAAGCAGTTGCCCCGCCCCTGGCCAATCAGATGCGAAAAGAGAACCTCGGCGGTTGGCGCGATTTGCAGACGTTGAGCTCAGCTGGGCGTGTCGCGAGGGCGGGGAGAGGCGGGGTGTGTGGCTCCGCCCCCTCCTCCACAGCCGCTCCCTCCCTCCCTCCTCTGCTCAGGTGAGCCGGGGAAGGCGCCATTTCCTCCGCGCCTCCCGCGGTGGCGGCGCCGCGGCATCACCGCTGACGTGAGGGCGACGCGCGGCCTCGCTCGGCCCAATCCCTCCTCCCCCGCCTGCTTCCCCTGTGACGGAGGCGCCACGTACTTCGGTGAGTCGCAAGAGGGGGCGGAGACAAGGCGGGAGTGCGCAAGTCTAAGGGGAGGCTTGCCCCCCTCTTAGGGCAGGCTGGTCCCATGCGGACTGAGAAGACCCTCCCAACCGGAAGTGCTCCTGCGCATGGACAGATGTTCTTCTCTTTCCCTTCTTGCCCCCCCCCCTTTCAGGCTGTTTTATTACTTATGTACTTGGCTTCTTCTGTTTAAATCGCGCAAGGGCTCCTGCGCATGGACAGACTGTTCTTCTCTTTCGCTACTTGGCCTTCTTTCAGTTTGGTTGCTTCTGTTTAAATCGCGCCGTTTTTATGTGCTCCGTGGCACTCGGCCCCTCCTCCACTTGTTTTATTTATGGCTGGACTTACATGCCCCCCCCCCCCGCCCCTTATGAGCTTAGAGAGGCTTTCAGCCTTTCATAATTTTGGAGTTTTCTCGATTGAGGCTTACTCTCGGATGTTTCATGTGTAGATGGGGGCGGTGGTACAGGGAAGGGGAAATAGGCTGGGCCCTGGTTTAGGTTTGGGGAGAATATCTTGGGTCATAGATGCAAGGAATGCGGTAAAATGGCAAAGAGGAGGGAGATTTAATGTTTATGGGCTTCCTCTAGGCTTTTGCCAATCGTAAAAAGTATGAAAGACCTAAATCTAATAATAAGGTGCTCGTAAAAGAGGTTCTCAGTGAGGTGCAAAGTCTCGACTGCCTCCTTTTGTTCCTATAGCCTTTCTAGTGTTATTTGGGACTGGGGCAGGATGATCTCACACAGTGGCAGACTGCGCTTGCGAGTACAACAAACTCCACAACTTTGGTTCAGCAGTTAGTTTATCTGGGCATGCATGGTTCAATTTACATCTTTGTTGCGGCATCCTGGAGTGGTGTTGAGCAAGCGATGGCATCAGAGCTTCAAATTGTAACAGAGCAGGAAGCAGGAGATGTGCTGAGAATTCAGATAGAAAACACCAGCGCATGCATGCAGAGTGTTCAAAAAACAGCCGGCCACAAAGCATGCCCTGTAAAGGCTGTTCTGATGCAGCGAGAGTAGAGAGCTTGACAGCTTTCCATGCTTGCCAAAGTCATTTTTATGTAATTCTCGAAGTGTCTACCCAGAAGTAAATGTTGCAGTTGGTTCTGGTGGGTTTTCCGGGCTGTGTGGCCATGGGCTGGTCTACAAACCAGACCACGGCCACACACCCCGGAAAACCCACCAGAACCAGTTGAATCCAGCCGTGAATGCCTTCGAAAATGCTGCAATGTTCACTGGTCTTGCTGCCACAAAAATACAATTGTAGCCTTAATCTCAAATGGTTTTCTTCCAATTTAATAAAAAAAGACACTCAATAAATTTGATCTCGTGTTTGTTTTTGTGTAGTCGCTTTCATTCAAGTAGTGTTATACACAGGGCATAGGATGTTTGAGGCAGGGGTCTACCTTCTTTGCCCACTATAGTACCTGCCTACACCTTTTCTGGCACCCACCAAGTGTTTTTAGGAAAAGAGTGGGGCCAGGGAGGGCTTTTGCCCAGCAAGGCTTCCGATTGATTACTGGAGATTTGATCAGCTCTGCAGATTTTAAAAAATGTTGCTTTGGAGCAGCTGCCACCACAGCACAACACTGTCTCAGTGAGGTTAAGCTCTGGCTCTGCTTCCTGTGGCAGCCATTCTGTGGTCAACATTTTGATTCTGCATCCACCATGCTCCGTCAAAATACAAAAAGTGTCCACAGGCTCAAAAGGTTGAGGACCCCTGCACTAAATACTCCCGATAAGAAACACAGTAAGACTTCACTGAGGTTCATTCCGCACATGCAGAATAATGCACTTTCAAACTGCTTTCAGTGCTCTTTAAAGCTGTGCGGAATAGCAAAATCCACTTGCAAACAGTTGTGAAAGTGGTTTGAAAACGCATTATTTTGCATGTGCGGAAGGAGCCTAAGTGTGTTAATTAAAGTAAAAAATTCTAGAAGTGAGCTTTCAGGTCACATAGAACTCATTTTTGGGTGTAGATTTTAGTGTTACTATGTCTATAGTACCTATATAATACTTAAAACAGGTGCTAAAGTCAGAGTCAAACATGATAGCTATGTTGCTGTTCATATCATGTGCCAGAATTCACTTGCTACAACTACACAATAGTCCTTGGTTCTCTAGTCACAGCTTTTTGGAGCTCTTTCAGCCCCACCTACCTCACAGGGTGCTTGTTGTGAGGGGGGAAGGGCAAGGAGATTGTAAGCCCCTTTGAGTCTCCTACAGGAGAGAAAGGGGGGATATAAATCCAAACTCTTCTTCTTTTGGTTGACAGGGGCCAAACCATCCTCTTCATTTTTGTGGCCACAGGACAACTGAAATGTTTGAGAGCTGAGAATGATAGATTATTCAGAATAGGACATTTGATGTTTCCAGATCCTATTATGCCTCCCCACACGAACTGCATTAAAGCAGCGCCAGAGTCTTTTCATATTTCCAAGTGCATGAAATGAAGTGTTTATAAAATGTGGCAGTTCTGAATCTTGCTTTCAAAGTCTTTGCAGGGTTGGACTGTCATAATGAGGAAGAAAAGCTTAACTTGATGCAGAAAGTATAGCCATGCTTCAGGATTTGTTGGTGTTTCCAATAAAGTATACACACAAGTAAAACGTAATTTGCAGAAGTCTGCTTCTGAAACAGTTATCTTTTTAAAGTATGTGTTTTCATTAGGCGACCAGCATGTTGCTGTGTGTTCTCAGTGTTTAGTTACGCAACTGCATTCTTTATTAAATATTTGCATCAAATTTTTGTTTCTGCTGCATAAAACAGAGTTCTGTGCGTGCGCTCTTAAAGGGTCGTAAAGTACAAAGCTGTGTGTGGAACAATAGACTGGGAAACCTTATCAAAATAAAGTTTCATTTTCCAAGCTTGCGGCTTTTCTTCTGTGTCATAATCCTTCTAAATATGTGTTGTTTATCAGTCATTATTTTGAGGTCATATACACAGTGCTATTTTTTCATGGAGGGTTCAAGTTTCACCCTATAGGGTCGCTTTCCCCATTTCTGCACATGTTCAGTCCACCCTCCAAGTGCCTTGCCTGGTGAGAAAATCAACCCTGATATGTTGATTGTATCTTGTGCAATGGACAAGATATCTGGTTCTCAATTTGGAGATACAGTAAATCCCCAAATACTACATGAAAGAGTGATTGTGCATCTAATTGTGATTTTTCTATTTCTGGTAAGACCAATCAATCCCACTGGCTGGATGCATCCTATGAGGCTGTGAAGAACTGTCTTGAGTGAGGCAAGAGGACTTCCACCGTAAAGTTGGTTTATTTGCCTACAGCTCCCCACTAACCAACAATGCAACCCCAAACAGCACTATTCCAGTCTAAACAGATCATCTATTAGATTGGAGTAATTTTGTGAAGGATTGCACTGGGAGACCCCAACAATGGCAGAGTCTATTCTCAGCTTCCCATAGAAGAAGAGTTTGGATTTATAGCCTACATTTCTCTCCTGTAAGGAGACTCAAGGTGGCTTACAAGCTCCTTTCCCTTCCTCTCCCCCCAACACCTTCTGAGGTAGGTGGGGCTGAGAGATTTCTGAAGTACTCTGACTAGCCCAAGGTCACCCAGCAGCAATGTAGGAATCCAGAAACACATCTGGTTCACCAGATAAGCCTCTGTCACTTAGATGGAGGAGTGAGGAATCGAGGAATTCTCCAGCTTAGAATCCACCTGCTCTTAACCACTACACCACACTGGCTACACTATGCTAGCTCCCATACTGCACAAAATGTTTTTTGAAAGCATTAAAGCGTTCTTACTAACTTGTTATGGGGCCTGGAAACATTAAATCAGTATTTTACAGCATCTTTAAATTTAATTACGTGATCGGGCACTAACAAGTTAGCAGAAAGTGAGGTCCCAGTCTTATACAGTTTTGAAAACTTCAGCTGTGGAGTCTACAAACTCCAAAAATTGGATGGTGTCAAGTGGCATTAGCACTGCATAGAGCACACGACTTGCTTTGCATCAGATTGACGTCAAAGGTCTTGTCATGTAACACCTTTCATTCAGAGCTGTGGCTGAAACGCTGTTTTTTTCCCCATTTGCTCTTTTTCAGTGCTAATGCTTCCCTCATATTTATCAACTCTCGTGTGCCTGTTAGAATGAAACCTCTTTTCCCCTCCTGTAAAACTCTCCTCCATTCTGTAGGGAACCTTCTGTGCTGTGTTTGTAATGCTGTGGGTGTCAGTTGCCATGGCAGCCATTATGACATCACAAGCTGAGCATAACTTCACCAAAGGTTCACTCAAAGGCGGCGTGGTCTGGAGAAGGGGGAAGTCCTTTTTATAAACACATCAGACATAATGAGCAAGGGCGGCAAAAAACAGCATGCAAGAATTAACATAAGGTAGTAATTGTACAGTATAGTCAACTGCTAATCCAATCATGATTCTGCATTACTTCAGTGTATTATCAGGTAGTAATGGTTCAGGTACTTGTTCCCCTGTGGAATGTAACTACACACATACAGTGTAGATGTTAAAATGTATTAAGTTGCTTTGCATTAAAACGAGGGTATTGCTCTGTCACCTTAAAGTAGATCACCATCGTGAATTTTAACTTTGCTGTGTCCCAAAGACAAGGGTTGGCATCCCTATCCCAAAACACTTGGTGCCTTCTTTGCTGGGTGTGATGCTGTCATTTGCTTTGACATGACATGTCCCCGTAGATATACTAGAGCTACTTGTGCAACCGTGTGCTTCTGATCCAGACCAATCCTCTTGCTTATTTTGAAGATTTCTGAACTGTGTATAACTCAAGTAGCTGAAAGAATATCCCATAATTTAATCAAGCCCTGCGGGGACAGGGCGGATAGAAATCGAAAATAAATAAAAAAACACATTGAGGGAAAGAAAAAAAAAGATCTGTGAATATCTGAAAAGAGAGTATTCCACAATTAGACCACTTCCTTTAGAAATACCCTTTCTGAGCACCAGGAGATCTTGCTCCCGAAAAAGGCACCTTCAGCAAAGTTTTGCTTGTAGCATATAAAGCATATTCTTATGAGAGGAGGCCATATTCTTCTTGTGCTAAAAGTCTCATACCATATGTAGCCAAAACCGTAAATATAAGAGACAAAATGTTAAGATGGTCTGAAAAGATGTGAGTCAGTTCATGTGCTATCTGTGCATTTTTGTCCCTTTGTCTTAATTTCAGGCAAATGACCATGGAAGGAGGGGAACAGCAACAAGATGGCAGTGCAGCAGACTCTGTGGCAGAAAGTGATTCTGCCAATTTACAGTCTCTGTCTGGCCAAAATCAGATTTCTGCTATTGCTCAGGTAACTTTAAATGCAATATTTATTTTTCAAGTTCCTAATGGCTAGGTACTATGGGTCAATAAAACAACACAAACGGTCTCTACCTTTCTAAAATCTCGCCCTTCCTCCAAAGTAGCACAGAGTTGTATACGTGATTCTCCTCATGACAGCCTTCTGAGGTAAATCTGGCTGAAAGAGAGTGTCGGACCAAGCATAAATCCAGTGTGGTTCGTGGAATCAATGGAGGTTTGAACTGTGGTTTCCCAGTTCTCTGGTGTAATGCAGCGAGGCCCTCTAGGTGTTCATGGACTACAAATCCCAGCAGCCCTTGCTAGCATGGCCAGTTGGCCCTGCTGGCATGGGCTGATGGGAATTGTGGTCCATGAACACCTGGAGGGCCTGAGTTTGACACCTGTGGATTCTTGCTGAGTATTTGGTTAGGACCGTGGTGGCGAACCTTTGGCACTCCAGATGTTATGGACTACAATTCCCATCAGCCCCTGCCAGCATGGCCAATTGGCCATGCTGGCAGGGGCTGATGGGAATTGTAGCCCATAACATCTGGAGTGCCAAAGGTTCGCCACCACTGGGTTAGGATCTGGGAGACCCGGGTTCAAATCCCTGCTCTGCCATGGAAGCTTGCTGGGTGACCTTGGGCCACTTTCGGAGTAATCTACTTCACAGGTTTGTTGTGAGGGTAAAAGCCACTTTGGATGCTCATGGGGGTGGGGGGTAGTATGGCATAATTGAAGTTGAATAAATACTTTAACCACTGCTCAACTCTAGCACATGCCTGCAAACTGGTCAGTAATGGATACATTATGGGACTTTCATCACAAAAATCGATTCAGATTTCCATTCAGCTGTGGCCTTAGACCGGTCATGACATGTAGCCTACCTTCACATCACAATTTCTACAAGAACAAAATGAGATAATCTGAGAGCATATGCACCGGAGACAAATTCCTTGTGTGTCCAATCACACTTGGCCAATAAAGATTCTATTCTATTCTAAGTACGCAAGCCTGAGCTCCTTGGAGAGTGTGGGAGGCAAGTTATGAAAAGAGCAGGAAAATGAACTTTATTCTATCTTGCTGTGTTATAGAAAATGAAAAGGCTATAGTATCATACTGCCTCTGTTTGATTCCTGGTAAAAAGTTGACTGCTGCCCTGCCACCCCCCCCCCCCAAAAAAAAAGTGTGAGTTCATCAGATGCAAAATCAACTTTTGTTTTGAACTCTTAGAGATGAGCTAATTCTGCATTATAAAACCTAGCTGTCATGCCGATTATTTATAGTTTCTTCTGGTAGCCATAAGTCTAACCAATAATTATATAAAATTTGATGATTTACAGAGTTGTCTATTTAAGTGGCTGGTCACAAATCAGAACCTGCGACACCCCGAATTCAGTCATCCAGGCTGGTGAAAGTCTGTTGGTCTGACTATTTTTCCATTCTTAGTAGCACCAGGAAGGATTTGACATGAGACCAGAGATGGAACGTGGGGGAACTGCGCCCAGGGTGCACGGGCGCCCTTTGTCCCTGCCACGGTGCCATCCGCCCCCACCCCGGAATGCCCACGCCACGCCGCCTCTGCTGCCCGGCCATGCCCCCTCCGCTGCTCTGCCCAGGGCATCGCACCCCACCCACCCTGCCCCATTGGTGCTACATCACTGCATGAGACTTCCTTGCTAGATTATAGTAATTTCCTTTTTTTTTAATAGAGAAATTGAGTTTAGTGGTTCACCAGTTGGCTTTCATTTTCACACAGTTGTGTACCAGATTACTGAGGTCCCAGCACCTTGGTAACCAATAATCTAAAAAGGCGGCATGGCGGCGGTGGGTGAGAGAGAAAAGAGGGGAAGGACTCTGAGGCAACTGCCCATTGGGTTGAAATGTTACTGTAAAGATGGCCCAGATTCCATTCTGGCCCAATTTACACTAAAAAAAGCTGAATGTAAGGAAGAAAATCCTATTTGTGCTGCCTGTTGCTCTTAGGCCAAAGAGTCTTCAGCTTAGGTTCTCCCCTGGCATAAACTATGGCCCCCCATCTGACAGTGATGTATACAAATGGCTACAAGGAATTGTTGATAAAGTGATATGTCGCTTCTTCGAACTTGGTTGGAGCACTGAGATTCTGACAGTGAAGACAGAAGTAAAGTTTAGTGAGGGAAATAATACAAATCATTGGGGAGCCAGTGCAATGCAGTAGTTAAAGTGCCAGACTAGTATCTGGAAACCCAGGTTCGAATCCCCACTCTGCCATGGAAAGTTGCTAGGTGACCTTGGGCCAGTCACACACTCTTAGCCTTGTCCCTGGAAATGTTTGGATGGGAGGGCTCCAAGGAATACTAGGGGCGTGGCATGGAAGCAAGCAATGGCAGACCACCTCTGAATGTTTCTTGTCTTGGAAACCTTATGGGATTGCCATAAATCAGCGGTAACTTGGTGGCAAAGAAAAAGAAAGGCCCTTAATAGGATGCTGATTTGTCTCACTGAAACCAGCTTTCTTCCATAAACCGACCCCAAGTACTAACCAGAAGGCAAATATAAAGCCTGGCTAAGCTGACACTCTTATCCAGAGCCACAACTCTCTATCAAAAGAAAAAGGGTTTTCTTTACCCTTCCCATTCAGTTGAATTCCATAGACTGGCTCACCCCATCCCATCCATTGGATTCCATGGGCTGCTGTTGCCAGCCAACCAGATTTGCATGAGGTCAAAATCACAAGGATTGGTTCAGAGGTCTCGAGGAAAGGTGGGACTTTTGGGGGATAATTGCCATAGTAGTCCAAATGGGAAGAATGGGGAGTCAGCTGTCATTGCCAGCTAAGAGAAGGTACTGAGACATAGGCATGCCAGGTGTCAACTGAAGCTAATTCAGGAGCAGTGAAATCAAGAGAAAGATACAGTTTGAGGCAGGTTCTGGTCCCAGGTAAAGGAGAAGATGGTTGATTAAAGATTATTTTCTTTCCAAAGTTGGCAAGGGGGGCAGGGATATGCTACCTGACTGTCGAAAGACAATGAAGGGGATGAATTTCGATTTGGGTTATATTTCCAGGCAGAAGGAAGTATGTCTGGAGGCAGTCTTTCTTACCTTGGAGAGCCAGCGTGCTGTAGTGGTTAAGAGTGGTGGACTCAAATCTGAAGAACTAGGTTTGATTCCCGCATCCTCCACATGAAGCCAGTCACAGTTCTCTCAGAACTCTCTCAGTGTCACCTACCTCACAAGGTGCCTGTTGCTGGGTGGAGGCAATTGTAAGCCACTTTGAGACTCCTTTCAGTAGAGAAAAATGGAGTATAAAACCAACTCTTCTGTCTTGTTGATCTGTGGTATTTGAAGGCAGTTTGAACAATCTACATTACATTATAGGGATAACTGGACTTATTTTGGGGAAATGTAGGTGAGCTACAGTTCTTTCTCTTGGCAGAATGCTAATGCAGCATCATCCTTTGAACCTTTGATTAATGGCCTAGCAATGGGCAAGGCTCAGCTGCTAGCTAGTACAATTGTTTTTTTCCCAGTAAGTGTGCTAAAGTTAGGCACAGTCTTGTCCTTTCTGCTGGCAGTCTTATCTTTGTTGTGGTCATGGGCAGAAACTCTCTTTTGTTGGCTTAAATGGCTTGCAGAAGGGAGCTGGTACCGCATCAAGGGAAGGGGGAAGACGAAGCAAAAGGGAGACTTGGTGACGACACATTCAGATGTTTGTCCAGAAGGGTTTTTCTCCACAAGCATTGCTCCACAGACATTCTCCATAAGAACCCAAGCTCTGGAGGTATAGAACACTTGAAGGTTGCTTATCTCTACTCTCGAGAAATCTTGGAGGCTAATAATGCTGGATGAGAGAGCGAGCCTTACAGATTCTACTTGTGACTCGGCAGCCCTACACAAATCACTCTCATATGCTGTTCCCAGGCAATAAGGGCAGCAAAAGATGTCCTCTTATTATTATCATGAACAACCTCCAATCTATGCTGGGCAATGATACTCCCCATTGGAAGGTGAACCATTTCTCACACACAGACAGCCTCCTACCTTAAACAACTTCTCACTCAAACAGTGCCCTTCCTAATATGGTCCCTCTGGGACCAGAGCCAAACCAAGATGCTAACTCTGTTCTCATATTCACTCTGACAGCATAATCACCAGACCTAAACCAACAGCAGTGCAATCTCAGGTTCATTCACTTGTTCATCTTCCAACGTGATGTATGCCATCAAATGACGACAATGTCCTTCTGCTCTCTATATCATAAATAAGTCAGTTCCATAAACAGAAGAATGTGGACATAAACCGCAACACTCAGAAAACAAGGAGAGAACATTTTAATTTTTCAAGTCGTTTCATTGCTGACCCAAGAGTGGTAGTCTTCAGAGAAGCTTCAAGGAGAGATTTCAATGTGAGATCCTGACCTTGTGTTCATTCACAAGTTCAGAACAATGGACCTTCCCAGGGATATAGGATTCTTAATCTCACTATAGTTGCTGATTTTCTACCACCAAACATTTCCCCTTTACATTGTACCTCTGCATTCTGAGTTTCATCTTTGCAACACCCCTCCCACCTTCTTAGAGGGATAAAAGGATTCAGGGATCTTTATTTCAATTCATATCTGGTAAGGGAGTTTTAATTGTCAAAAGCTTATACCCTGAAAATCTTGTGGGTCTCTAAGGTGCTACGGGACTCTAATCTGGCTGTTCCACTGCAGACCAACGTGGCTTGCCTCTGGAACTGCCTTCGTAAATTTCGTCGGAATCGGAAAAGTATTTTTTAAAGAACACTGTTATTATTTGAGATATTGCCATGTGACCGTTGGGTTTTGTCTGCTTCCTGGTCTTAAAACAAACACCTTATTAGCTGGGTCTGACGTACTTCTAAATGCATTCTTTGTTGAACGAAACACGGCATTGAATGTTAAGTACCGACCAGCCTGGAATCCTGAACATATCCTGCTGGAGAGGCAGAATACTCACTTATCTGAAACAAGCTGGCCCTGACCCAAGCTGCCCCTGAGCGTCTGACCATTTCTGGCATCATTCTCTGCGGGGCTATAAAACTTGGCTTCCCAGGTGGCTGCATTGTTCTGCAGATTGTCTGCTTCTAGTAAGCGAGAGTCTGTACAAGCATTCAAATGCCAGCCTCGCAGCCGATTCCCCTCGTTACTGACGTCAGCCTTACCCGAACTGCTGTAGTCAGTACATGAGTAATCTAGCAAACATCTATTAATGTGAGAATGTTCTGGCAATCTAGGGGCTAGGAAACAGTGCAGCATGACAGTATAGCAATTTGAAAGGCCAGAAAAGAAGCCCACCCCTCTAATTCTTCGTTTGTGTAAAACAACAGAAAATAACAAAATAAGGGTCTTTCCTCAGAGAACCACAATAGCAAGAGAAACAGGGCCTGTTGGAGATTCCTTCTAAGCCCTAAAATATTACCATGTAGGTTTTAAGTCTGACGTAGCTTGAAATATAGATTTCAGTGAGAACAGATGGGCCTAGGACATGAATGTACTTTGTGTGCATATCCTGACTGCTTAAAATTAATTATAGATTTTATTTTGGTCTTCCCTATATTGACTACATTGGTGTGCTTTTTCATTTTGCTCCTCATAGTGCAGATGACATAACTTCTTGCATTAATCATGGCCGCCATGACCGTTTCAACCAAGCATTTTCAGAGAGCCTAGGATGTTGCTTAGGAATGACAACTGATCTCCTGGAGAAAACAGCAGTTTTGCACAGCAGGCTGTATGGAATCACGTCCACGTCGAGCTCCCTGCCCTCCCCAGACTCTTCTCCCAAATCTCCTGCAATTTCCCAATCTGGAATTGGACCCGCCACGGACATAGCAGTGGCAGAGAGGGCACCACAGGGTAGCGAGTTCTCCTCCCACCTCCTCAATAATACCCACAACCTCTTTTGGTACTCGGCCTACTTTCAGTCACAATATGTTAAATTCCTGTGGCACTGAAAGCCTGCTGGAGGTTGAGTATTCTCAATTCACTCGCTCTCATCCCACTCCACTCTGAAACAAGCAGAAGCCATTGTACCTGGAACTGGGCCTGGCCCAGTAGCTACGGTTGCCAACCTCCAGGTTGGATCTGGAGATCTTCCTCTCCATGTTTCCCTGAATAAAATGGCTGCTTTGGAGCATGGATTCTGTCGCATTTGTACCATGCAACAGTCCTTCCCCAAACCCCATCCTCTTCAGGCCCCACGCCCAAATCTCCAGTTATTTCCCAGCACAGACTGGCAACCTTATAGCTGCCTTGGCCTGATCCAGAGTAGGGATGGGTGGGGTCCATCCATGTACAGGTGGTCTTCCCTCACCCCCACCCCAAAATGTTCTCCCCCTGCAGGTTTGAGCTGGTACTGACCTCCCCTGGTATCTCAAGAGGAAACTGGTAGGCCCAGACCAGGCCATTGGGCCTAACCCTAATAGTACAGTTATTTTAAAAGCCCAGTTCCGTGTCCTGAATAAACAGGTAAATATATACATTTACAACATTAAGGAAAGTGCCAACGTTTTCAAGGGCTTTTAGGAGATCAAACGTGCCAAAGAAAAGCAAGGCACTCTGAAATCCGATAAGAGTCACCCTCCATCGGAAGCAGGCCGTATTTGGAAAGAGAATGCTGTTGCCTTCAGATTAGGCCGGTCCATATATGGCAATTATATTGAGAGAAAGGTAGGAGTGTTTGACAGCTCAGTACTTTGTAACGGTTGTTGTCAGATGAAGAAAGGAATAAGTTATTAACAACGTGTATCGTCGAAGGCTTTCGTGGCCCGAATCAACTGGCTTTTGTGGGTTTTCTGGGCTGTGGGGCCGTGATGGTGTGGTTTTAGCTCCTAAAGTTTTGCCTTCATTTATGGCTGGCGTCTTCACAGTGATACGTTAGGAGCTAAAACCACACAGCCTGGAGAACCCACAACAGCCTATTAATTAGCTTGCCTCCTTTCTGTAAAGGTTTGCCTCCATTTAAAAATGGTTTGCCTCCTTTCTGTAAAGTCTGTTAGAAAAACCCTTGTTTACCTAGGAATGGTCCCTCTCACCCTGTGTTTCCCCAAATTGGTCATTTCACCGTCGCCCTGACCAGTGGCTTTCAGTGTGCTAGGGGGAGGAAAGATTGAAGCTTATATTGTAATTGAACTGTGGAGTCTCTGGCTGGCCTTAGGCAAGTAGCTAGTCCTAAAGCTTCTGTTCCTTTGTCTGTTAAATGAAAAATGTAAGAAAGGAACCCAAATGGTACTTAGAAGCAAATCCCATTTTCTTCAGTGGGGTTTGTTCCCAGGAAATTGTTCTCGGGTTTGCAGCCCAAGACATACTTTATTTTCTAAAATGGGATAGGGTAGGAGGAGTGAAAGATTTTAATGGGCAATTAATATGTATGAATGAAGAGCAACAGTGAGTATGCTGTGCAGCTATCTTATGAAATAGGCAAGCCAGCTGTGCATTAAAAAAACCAGACTACCGGTACCTCTTGGGCTAAAGTTAGGGCTCTTTCCCAGTATACTGTGTGTATCTGAATTTTAAACTGTGTCAAGTGTGATGATGTGGGAATGTATTTCTGTAAATCACATGTTTCTGTGATCTCAGGTGTGAGCTAATATGTGGTCATCCTTTCCTTCCTGTAATGTGGGAGCTGTTGTCCAGTTGATTTCAAATCCTCCTAGAATAGATAAACAAGGCCTGACAATTCTCAAGGCCTCAGTAATCTCATAGAATAAACGTCTATTATGGAACTGAAAGCTTGAACAAACTCTTGCAAATTGTTGCTTTTATTTCCTAAATTTATAAAGCTTGTTGTTGACCAATTCATTTTTAGAAAATAATCCATTTTGGGGCATTTCCTGACCCTCCCATCCCCAAGGCCTTTTTAGTTTTGATTAAAAAGTTTTGCGAAATGCACGTCAGTGATTGATGTTCTGTTACTAACAGGGAAGCAAAAGTATCTGGTGAACCAGTTGTGTTTCTGCACTTCTACATTCCTGGTGGGTTACCTTGGGCTGGTCACAGTTCTTTGGAACTCTCTCAGCCCCACCTACCTCACAAGGTGTTTGTTATGGGGAGAGGAAGGGAAAGGAGCTTGTAGGCCACCTTGAGTCTCCTTATAGGAGAGATAGGTGGAGTATAAATCTAAACTCCTCCTACTATACTCCTCTTCCTCCTTCTTTCTCCTCCTCCTCGTCCTCCTCCTCTGCTGGCCATAGTTACAGTGAAATGTCCAAATCAATTTTCAATGTAAGCTGTGATAAATTTTACTGTATTTGAAAACAGCCTTTGGGGTGTGTGGGTGGGTGGGGGGTTAGATCATTCACATTGGCATACTAATGCTTATGTGAACTTACATCTTTGTGATCTTTCCACTACCAGGGATCAACAACTGGAAGAGGATCTCCCTCAGTAACTGTAGTGCAGTTGCCTTCTGGCCAAACAGTCCACGTGCAGGGAGTGATTCAAGCCACACAGCCTTCAGTTATTCAGTCGCCACAGTTGCAATCTGTTCAGGTTAGTCATCCCCTCCAGATTTTGCTCCAGGTTTGGCTTAACCTTCAGAGCAGCTTGGGCTTCTCGTTGTTGGCCTAGCAGTGAACAAAAGCATCTCTTGTCCTTAAATGTCAGGGGTTGGTGGTTGCCAGACTAATACTTTGCTTGTTGGGCAACAGGAAGAGCATATTAATATCTTCTGTTTACTTCTTTGATTGTTTTGAGATACGTTGCCTAGGCACATGGAGAATATAAATATAGTTTGTTTGTGGTCTTCTTTTCCCATGTGTTTTACTTTTTCTTCTTCTAAATGATTTCACGGCACTTGAGAATTCATATATTTGTCAGGCAGCGAAGTCTGCATGGCCAGTTTGCTGTTCTGTGAACACTGTCTTGTATATGTTAAAAGCCAGCATGATGTAGTGGTTAAGGTTTCACAGTAGGATCTGGAAAACCCAGGTTCAAATCCCCACTTTTGCCATGGAAACTTTTTGGATGACCTTGGGCCAGTCACAAACTCTCATCCATGACCCTGGAAAGCATTTAGATGGGAGACTTCCAAGGAATACCAGGGGTGTGATGTGGAAGCAGCATTGGAAAACCACCACTAAACATCTCTTGCCTTGAAAATTCTATGGGTTTACTATAAGTCATCTGTCACTTGACAAGAAAACATACACTCATCGTTCTAATAAAGTGGCAGTTGTGGCAAAGTGCAGTCTTTGCCAGCTTCGGCTAGTCAGCCAGCTGTAACTGGGCAAAAAAGTTCTTGCCACTGGTGCATGCACTAGTCAAGATTAGACTATTGCCAAGCTTTGTACATGGGGCTGCCCTTGAAGAATGCTTGAAACCTTCAGCTGATAGAGAATGTTGCAGCTAGAATGCTAACTGGAATGGATCATAGGTTACATATCACTCTAATCTCCTTCTACCAACACTGGCTCTCGGGGTTTTTTCAGGGCCTAATTCAGGGTGCTCCTATTGACCTCTGAAGCCCCATATGTCTCAGAACTATGTTGTACACCGCCCAGAGCCCCCTGGGGATAGGGCGGTATAGAAAACTAAATAATAAACAAACAAACAAACAAACTAGAATACCTCAAGGGCTGCTTGCTCCCATATGAACCTGCCTGGTTTCTACTATCATCTTCATGGGCCCTGTTTTGGGTGCTCCCATCACCTGAGATGAGATGGATGTGGCACCAAGCCTATCTCATTCTCTCCATAGGGAGATATGGCTGTTTCCCTGTATCATTGTCATTTGCCAATGGCAGCATATTAATGTATTTTATTTATTTATTTATTTCATCAATTTTATATACCGCCCTCCCCCGAAGGGCTCAGGGCGGTACCCAACATTAGCCATAAAAACAATTAAAACAATTAACAACCACCAATATCCGATTAATAAGAACCGTTATAACTTACAGATGGCTTCAGCTCCTACCCCTTCCCCTTACTTGTACCCACTGGAGGTCAGATGTTCATTATATGGCGAAAAGTCGATATTACCCCGGCTGGCCAAATGCCTGGCGGAACAGGTCCGTTTTGCAGGCCCTGCGGAAACTCTGTAAGTTTCGCAGGGCCCTGATCTCACCCGGGAGCCTGTTCCACCAGGTAGGGGCCAGTACTGTAAAAGCTGCTTTTTAAAAAGCTGTTTTGAATGTTTTTGGTTGTTCATCACCCTGGGGGCCCTAATTTGGGTAGCAAGACTACAAAAATGTTGTAAGTAAATAATCTTCCCATTTTCTGTATCCTATATCCATTCTGATAATGTACAACTGGCTGATACTGAGTCCGACCACTCCTCTGTTACGCTCATCAGCTACCTGAGATTGTTCAACGAGAGATGCTCAGCAGTGAACCTGAGGCTTCCTGCAGCACATAGCAAGCAGCACTAATTAAGTTTCTTTCTGAAGGAGGAGAGATACTTTGGGCACATTCAGAGTGGAAACAATGGGGAAGTTGCTGTGTACGTTCACCTGCAGCCATGGTCTTTTCTCAGAGAGAAAGCTGGGGGACTATCAGCGTTCTAAATAGATCATTAGATATTGTTGCCACTCTCCATCATCTATGTAACACTTTTACAATGGCAAAGAGCTTTTGGAGACCACTAATACTAGAAGCCAGGATTCCTTGCTCGGGCTTGAGCAGTGGTTGTGCACAGTTCTGACAGAAAAACCCTTAGAACTGCACCTTGTACTGACTGTAGCCATAACTTCTGCATGAACTTCCTTGGCTGTGTTCTTCTTATAGGTAGTATCTGCAACCAGCGCAGATGAATCTACAGAATCGGAGGTTGTAATTGATTCTCAGAAGCGTGGGGAAATACTCTCAAGGAGGCCTTCGTACCGGTCAGTTCTGCTTTGAAGCTGTGTCAGTCTTTGCTTTCTTGTTAAAAATCAGCCAGCCTTCAGGAGTCAGATTCTTAAACCCGTCCTATCTTTCTTTGTGTCAGGAAAATTCTGAATGATCTTTCTTCTGATGCTCCTGGGGTCACTAAGATTGAAGAAGGAAAGCCAGAGGAAGAAGGAGCACCCTCTGGCGTTCCCACCATGGCAGTGCCAACCAGCCTTTACCAGACCAGCACTGGACAGTACAGTATGTATTTCCATTCTATCAGAGCAGTTGTTTAATTTTGTTGTTCTTAGAAAGACCTTTAATGCAGTTTGGACACTCGTTACTATTGAGGAAAAAAAAACAAAAAGAGGGTGGGAAAGTTCTGCATTAAAGCTTACATTTACTTCAGTGGGACTAGGTTTTGCAGATAAGCAGGCCCACAGTGACTCAGTGCTGTGTATCCTATCCCGTTCTGTCTTAAAAAACAAACAGTTGTCATGCCACCCCGGCTACAAGTAAACTTTGATGCAGCTGGTATCAAGACAAAAGTTCCTTTGCCTTTTGTGGTGAAGAAGCAAGAGGGAGTTTTAAGTTGTGGACTGTTTTTGAAAAGGAGTCTAGGACGAGCAGCAAGGTGCTGTGCATAGTGGAAAGTTCACAGGTTGCCTTCTGTGCAAGTGGACTGCAGTTTGGCTCAGCTGTCATAAGTTTGGAAAGCACTGGTCTGATGGCATCTACCACTTTTTTTCAGGGAAATATTTATTGCCTCAGAGCGTGAAGCAAAGTGGTACCCTGATTGCGGAAGTGTCGCCCAGTTTGTGGGAAAGGGGTGGTAGAGATTGAACAGGGTGTCTCAATCTTCTGACAGCTGAGTCACTCTGCTTTTCTGAATTGACATTGGAGCCATGCATTACCTTTACCTCCTATTAAAGGAGGCATACACAGAGCACAGGTGCATAGGTATGCAACAGGTTACCTCCTCTGAAGGAAGATAGTTTGGGTATTTCTCCCATTGGGTATGGTTGGATCTATCAGTCCCCTCTAATCCAGAGAAACAGCAGCATTACTTGCCCTTGTAGAGGGCTGTAAATAGGGAGGTGGTAGTCTCAGCATTTCCAAAGAGTGTTGAATTAATCATTGATGTTGGCACCTTGGTAGCACTCAAGACACGCAAATGTGCCGTGGAACAGAATTCAGTGCCACCTGAAAGACTAACAGAGTTTTCCAGGATATCTAACAAAGTGAGCTTTGACTTGCAAAGGCTTATATCCTGGAGAATATTGTTGATCTCTAAGGTGCTACTGGACTCAAATTTTGTTTTGCTGCTACAGATTAACGCGGTTACTCATCCGAACCTGGCCAGCTGGCTGACTGCCCTGTTTTAGACTCTTCTGTCTGTGGTCTGACATTGTTGTTGCTTTTGTTTAGTTGCTATAGCCCAGGGAGGAGCAATCCAGATATCTAATCCAACATCTGATGGCGTTCAGGGGTTGCAAACATTGACCATGACAAACTCAGGAGCTCCTCAGCCCGGTGCTACCATTGTACAATATGCAGCTCAAACACCCGATGGCACACAACAGTTCTTTGTACCTGGGAGTCAAGTTGTTGTCCAAGGTAACATTATTTTCTCTTCGAGAGTGTTTTCCTTGTGATATTTGCAGAGCAATCCTAAAGAGAGTTATGTCCTTCTAAGCTTATTAACATCAGCAGATTTAACAATGCAGCTCTGCTTGGCATCGCACTGCTAGTTGGCGAAGAGGATTTGCTTTTAATTTGGTGTATTAATTGTGAAGTATCAACAAAAAGCATGTGGCTTTCCATTGTTTTGTGCAGCCCACTCCAGATGGGGAGAGAGGCTGAATTCTCATAGGGAGCGGTGAAGGGCTGCGCCAACGCATTTGTGTCCTCCACTGGCGCAAGGGATACCTTCACTGGTGGAGATGACCCCGCCGCATGGGGCACCTTCACCAGTGGAGGTGGCAAAGGCAGTAAAACCCAGAAGTCAGGGCTGCCACGGAGCAACACCAGCATCCGTTCAGATACTGGCCTATGGGAGGGTGGGCGAGGGATTCCACTGGCGTTCCAGCCCAGGAGCACCAGCCCCCGAATGACATGTAAGTCATTATTGGCAATGGGGCAATTAGGTGATGGGAGGAATTTCAAGTCCCCCCCCCCTTCTGTTCCACCCAACGCCCTTTTGAATGCTTGCGGCACTGCCTTTGCTTTGCCACCTCCGACCACCGCAGCACTACCCCCGCCCCCCAAACTGGATTGCACTGTAATTTATGGTGTGGTTTTTTGATGGCAAAGCGCTTCACAAAGCCAAGGATAAAAAAACCAGTTTTTTTTAAAAACATGCCTGCCTTCATCAAGGATTGATTTATGCTGGGTGAATATTTGTAAGAAGAAAAAAATAGGTACATAACAATTAGTAATGTTCAGTAGAACAAATAACTGCCATAACACTAATTATTAGAAGAGTTTTTGTTAATAGGTTTGCAGATTCCAGTTTTTACAAACTAAATTAAATGGCTTTTGTAACTAAAAATGTGAAAATGCGCATACCGTTGGTGTTCTAAGCCTTTTCACACACTGCATGATAACAAGCATTGGTTTGCCTCTGAATGTGCGACCGATAAGAAACTGTATCCAAGTCAAACTTCCTGATATGCTCTTCTGAAATATGTGTTGTCTGACTTTTTTAGATATACGTTTTGTAAACTTAAATCTTAACGATTGTAGCATTCCTTAGTTTTCTTAGGAAGTAAGATAGTAAGAAAGTATGGATGTAGGTTGGAGAAACATGCAAGAAAGCTGAGAGCAGTATTTATATCATGTACTCAGTAATGCTGAAGGAAGCTGCCTCAATTTTAGGTTAACAGGTCCCTCACTGCTACTGACAGGAGATGGGGGATGGAATTGCCACATCCAGGTTGGGAAATACCTGGGGATTTAGGGATGGAGCCTTGGGAGGACATGAACCTAAGTGGGTACAGTTCTGTAGAGTCCACCCTCCAAAGCATGTATCGTGTCCAGGGGAACTGTTTTCTATAGTCTGGAGATGAGCTGCCATTCTGAGGGATCCCCGTGTCTCACCTGGAGGCTGACATCCCTACCTCAAGTAGATTTCCTGGAGAGGTGGGCATAGAAATGTTCTCAATTAATATATACAGCCAAAAAAAGAGAGAAAGAATCTAATAATATTGTTTAACAGACTCTCAAATGAAGAACTGGAAGAAACATTTAATTCAGATGCTGTCAAAACTGTACATAACTGATGAACCTTGTTTCAGTAGAGAGCCAGCAAGGTGTAGTGGTTAAGAGCAGGTGGATTCTAATCTGGAGAACCGGGGTTGATTCTCCACTCCTCCACCTGAGTGGCAGAGGCTTATCTGGTGAACCGGATGTGTTTCTGCACTCCTACATTCCTGCTGGGTGACCTTGGGCTAGTCACAGTTCTCCAGATCTCTCTCAGCTCCACCTACCTCACAAGGGGTCTGTTGTGGGAAGAGGAAGGGAAAGGAGCTTGTAAGCTACCTTGAGTTTCCTTACAGGAGAGAAAGGTGGGATATCAATCCAAAACTCTTCTTCAATAAAATTGCCATAACCAGAGCAATACAGCATGCAATTTTGTGTACTGGCACGTACAAATGATAAATTGCAGTACACCTATGTATAAAGTTAATATACCTTCATTGCACTAACAGCAAAAAACAGACGCTGTATTGCAATATCATTGCTGACACTCGTTTTGCCTGTGCATAGGTAATTGGAGACATGAAGTTTATCTTGTGCATATCTAATATCCCTTGATCCTCTCCTGACAAAACTCTGGCAGAAGCCAGGATTATAAATCCTCAGGCATCTAGGACAAATCTCATGAATTGAGGTCCCTCTTCCATTTTAGTCAATTCTGTGTTGCAGCCAATTCATGGGGATGGGATTGGTCCCTGTCCTATTACTCTTTTATATTTGGTCTGTAAATTGCTTTGCTGAAATGGGCTTGAGCAGGCTAGCTAATGAGACAAGTTGACTAGTTGCTCAGTATTTCTCTTCTGGAAGGAGTTATTATACTAATTGCCCTGGGCATCTTGTAGTTGATATCACGAAAGCAAATGGATTTCTGTGATTTTAGTCAGCAGTTTTTTTTAGCAGGTGTTATTCATGAATGTTTCAGTAACTTTATTTTAGGCACTGGTAATCCAGTTTTGAAATAGTAGGATTTCATTTAGTTGGAGCTCAAACAAACAAACCATTAAAATGATCAAGTGGACTGACAGCTTGTTTTGTGTAAGGAATTTGAACGAACAGGTAGGTTCAGTTAACATCAGACTCTAAAAAAATTCAATGAAATGGAAAGAATTTCCACATTAATTTAAGCGGTAAAGTCCTTCGCGTTTGTAGTCTTCTTACTGCCTCTTTAGTGAAGAGTGGCCCATTATGCAGAGAACGCTTACCTCCGGGTCCTTCAGTGGGCAGTGGGCTGGCAGAGGGGTCTCCTTGCTTTTTTCTGTTTACACTTGAGGAGCCATTCTTCCTGCCCAGCTAGCTTACTGGTCTCAATGAGTCTCTGCAGCTTTTCCTAGTTCTCTTAACTCCGCACATCAGCTCCTCTTAAAGGCACAGATCTAATCACACCCATAATTAGATCTAATCATACCCATAATTAGATCTGATCGCACCCATAATTGCAAGATAAAGGACTTTGTTAAAGCTCTTTAAATTGCATTTATATTGATATAACCGTGATAGCAAGCAAATCCATGTTTTAAGATCGATATTTTAGGAAATTTGTATAACTTCCCCGCCCCAATATAACTCCCCTGCCCCAGAGAAAGAAGGAAAGCCATTTCCTGGATCACACGCTGCTGAAGAAGGGGACCATGTGCTAGATCCCTCTTTCTTCCCCTCTACACACACTCTCTCTCTGTCTGTCTCTCTGTCTCTGTCTGCTGCTGCAGCCAGGAAAATTGTTTTGAAATAAAGTTGTAAAAAGCCCTCCCAATCATTGAAGCAGAGCAGGGGAGGTGGGGTGGAGATAAAATATACCCTGCTCGTGTTGTTCCTTTGCTGGGGGGGGGGGGGCTTGTTTTTCAAATAGAAGCTTGTCTGAAAGAAAGTTTTTTAAAAATGCCTTCCCGATCATCAGAAAGTGCAAAAGCAAGAGTGGGGGAGGGGGCTGGAGCCAGAAAGAGGCCCTGCTTGTGTTGTTCCTGTCAATGTATCGATACAGGTGTTTAGAGGGGTGGAGGAGCAAGCATGCAAAGCTGCACAAGGAAGTGGGCAGAGGGAAAAGGTTCGGGGCAAAGCTGTGTCCTCTGGCAAATCTGCCTGCTCTGGATGCGAAGCAAAAATAAACTCATGCTGGAAGTGGCCTTGCTTGCCTCAGTGAGAATAAAAAGTGAAAGCGGGGCTTGAGGAAATACGTCTGTACAAGAAGTCTTGCGGCAACACACATTTTTTCTCCCACTGGGCAGCAGATGCTTTGTGCATAATCGACCAAGTGCCTTGTTGTGTTCTCCCCAGCTGAGAGCCAAACAAGCCGGTGCAGAAAATATCTGTCTGCCACTGAAAATGGCAACCCATTCCCCTTCGCCCTCCATAACATCTGGCACTACTCACCCCCTGTATTACAACATTCTCTGAGCGGGTTTCTGCCACCACAGCTACGCATTGTTGGTTGTTGAGGGAAGGAAAACAGCATCTTATGAACATACAGTTTGTTCTACTAAACAGGCAGTATGTTCTGCCAAGCGCTGCAGAGGAGATAGGAGGCTAGATGCACGGATCCCATTTGCAGCATGCTTTTCATTTTGTGATGTTTAGCACTGAGAAGAAAAACAGAGACCGCCCCCAGTTGCCTTCCGGTGAGTAAGGAGCAACGGTTTTGCTGCTTTGAACATGTCCTTGACTTGGTCCAGACCAAGACTAGTGGAGTGAAGTTTGCTGCTTGTCAGCAAATAGCAATTTTTGAGGGCCTTGCTCTGAGAGACCTCACTGGCAAAGGCGAGTGGAGTCACCAATGAATTGGAGATCTTCATTTGCCCTTAGAGCCCCCTGCTCTTCCTACAAAGCTGCTTCTGAAGGCTGAAGTACCCTTGGGAATGATGCGGAAATTCTTCCACCCTCGCACTTGCCATGTGAATGAGCTGAACAAGAGTTCACACCTGGGGAGTACAGAACCATTGATCAACCTTCTGGCTGAAGCCTTCTTCACCATGTCCTCGATCTTGGGAGTCTCCTGATGTTCCGTGGCTGCTCATAGAATTGTGGAGTTGGAAGGGGCCATCTTGTCCAACCTGCCACTCAATGCAGGGCATCTTCAAGCATTCCTGAGAATTGTTCATCCAGCTTCTGCTTGAGGGGGGAGCTCCAGGGCATAGTTCCAGAGGCAGGGGCGCTCCAGGGCAGAGGTGTGGCAGGGGCAGAGGATGCACCAGTGCACCGGGCACCCCCCCCCCTTGTTAAGCCTCTGGAACTCATCACCTCTCAAGGCAGCTGATTCCACTGTTGAACTACTCTCACTATAAACAGATTTTCCCCAATATCCAGACAGAACCTTTCTGTAATTTAAACCCACTATCGCAAGTCCTATAAACAACTATCAAGAGGAACAGCTCCCTGCCCTTCTCTAAGTGACACCCCTTCAAATACATAAAGAGAGCAATCATGTTCCCCCTCAATCTCCTCTTTTCCAGACAAAACTCCCAAGTTTTCAGCCTTTCCTCGTAGGGCTTGGTCTCCAGGCTGTTCACTGCAGTGAGGAGGGATCAGCAAAGAACTCCGGTTTGGATCCAAGTTGCTATATTGAATTTTTTCCCATTAGGTAGTTGCAGTCTACCTGAAAGTAATTTGTATCGTCTGGTTCAAAGAGCTGAGGAGAAACAGCATTAAAACACTAGCTGATCCTCCAGCCCAGGGGTAGGGAACCTGCGGCTCTCCAGATGTTCAGGAACTACAATTCCCATCAGCCCCTACCAGCATGGCCAATTGACCATGCTGACAGAGGCTGATGGGAATTGTAGTCCCTGAACATCTGGAGAGCCGCAGGTTCCCTACCCCTGCTCCAGCCTAATTTAATACTCAGTTACTACTGGCCAGCCATTCAGTGGGTAGGTACACCTTCTCTAGTAGCTCTAGCAGAAAGCCTGTGGTTAAATGTCTGTGGTGGTGGTGAAGGAAACCGGAATTGCCAGAATTGGTGTTTGAATGGTTGGTTTAATACGCCCCCATTCTGATCTTCATTGGTCTCCCTATAACAGCTGTTGAAAGGCAAAGGGTTGTGCTAGTTCCATAAAAGAAAGGAATAAAATTGCTTTCTTTTAATAAAAAAATAAAGTTTCCCCTTCAGTCATGTCTGACCCTGGGGTACCACTGCGAGCAGTGATTTTATATGCAAGCCGTTTTTGTGGGGCAGTTTGCCATTGCTTTCCCCGGCTATTCTTTACCCCCTAGCTGTGTGCTAGGTACTCATTTACCGACCAAGAAATGGATGGATGGCTGAGTTGACCATGAGCCAGCTGCCAGGATATCTGACTCACAGGGGGCTTGAGCTCCTGACCATGTGAGTGGCAGTGCAAGCACTTAACCACTATGCCACGTGGTTTCTTTTAATAACAGTACTCAATTTGTGCAATTTTACAGCAGTGTATTCCTCCAAGTGTATTCTCAGTAGTGTGACTGGGGATGGCGATGGGACAATCATAATGCATTTGTGGGGTTGCGGGATAGACAAAGTAGTGTGACAGAACCATCTTCCCTGTCCATACGGAAAATAAACGGAGGAAAAATGAGGAGGAGTTGTGGCGAGTAACTCTATTCACTGCCTTGAGGCATGCAGTTTTTATCACTTGATGGCATGTTTATTTTATGTCAAGGGGGAACTTGATGGGGAAAACTCGCCCTACTGTCGGGAAAGTAAAACACACATGAAGTAGTTGAGCAGCGAGAATGTATACAAAACACCTTGGAATAGGGCTTAAAACAAAACAGTTCTTGTCCTGCCTCTCTGCCCCTCAGACAAGAGATTTCATTTATGTTCCCCAGGACAGTTTTGAAAACCTAGCTTTGAGAAGCATCCACGCTGAACTCGCTTCAGCCCAGCCAACAGACGCGTCTGATTTGCAGCTGGCTCCCTGGGGTTTGCGTGTGCTTTTGTACCGCTGGAGAAAGCCAGGCGAGGGAGATGTAAGAAGACGAAGCCGTTGTTTGTTAGTAATGGTTCTTTCCTGGGCTGCCTTTTCAACCAGCCGTTCCAGTCAGAAAACACATTAATGACAGGGTAGGCTAGTGAGGTCATTATGATGTCAGCGGTGGAGCTTTGTAATCTTGCACATGCCTGCTTGTTTGGACCATTTCTTGTTCGGCTGGTGGTAGAGGAGTCTCTGAGCAGAGGCTGCCATGGCTGTTACTCGGGATGAGACCGGTAGGTGATTCTGTAAGCTCCTTTTAAAAGAAGACACGCAGGCTGGCTTAGGCATTAAGTTTGGTGGAATCTCGTTAATTTCAGTGGGGGTGTAACCAAGCAGCGTGCAGAATCGCTGTACGTTTAGCTAAGACAGCCGGCAGTGCTGATACATGCAGCATTTACTTGCCGAGCACAGTTTTAATTTCTTTTTGAAAGTGTGCCTTGTTTTCTTATTTCCCAAGCTGCTGCAGCATTTTAAAGGGAACTGACTAGTTTCCTTCTGGGGCTTTTCCTTTCCTTAGCTGAGCGTTGAAGCAGCCCTTGTTGTGAGAAATGGAACGACCAACCTGTCCTTGCAGTGGCGGTAGAGGCATTCTCTTTGCTTTGGCTGGAGAGACCTGGAAAATTTCTTCTTTGGCTTTGAGCAGTTGGAGTGGAGTTGTGAGACACGCTCTGTGGAGTTGTGTAATCAGCCCTGTAGTTATTACATTCACTTCCCAAAGATCCAAAGGGCAGGAGTGAAACGGAGCGGCGAACGCTCTTAACTCTCAGCGGACGTTCTGCTAACTCTGTTGTGATCCTTATTCCTTTATTTCCTCCGGCACTTGAAAATGGTCCCTTCCACTGCTCATTGAGTTCAGGAGGGCTGACGTCATTGAGATTTCCTGGAATCGCGTTTCGGTTGACAGGCTGGAAAAGTTAAACTCCACAAACAAAATACACATTGACGTCAGTCACGAGTCATGCTGTGATTTAGTCAGTTCCTTCCTGCTCTCGCTGGTGCCCCTGGCACTTTGCACAGTGTTTTTCGGCAGCCGGGCTGTCTTTTTCAGCGAAGGAGCTCTGGTTTGCGTAATCTGTTTTGTTTTGATCTGAATGGCAGGCTCTTCTTGAAAGCCATACCTGAAGATTGCAGCCTCATGGGGACAGGAGAACTAGGAGCTGCATAGCAGACTCGGGTAAAGTTGGTAATCCTTCTGATAGTTCAGGTGTGGGTGGGTGGGGGGGAGGGAGGGAAGCTTAAGGTTGCCACCTCTGGGTTGGGAAATTCCTGGAGGTTTGGGGGGTAAACCCTGGGGAAGGTGGGGCTTGGGAAGGGGGTGGGGCTTCAGTGGGGTATAATGCAGTGGAATCCATCTTCCAAAGTGTGCATTTTTTCCAGGTGAACTGATCTTGGTCACCTACAGATCAGTTGTAATAGAGGAAGCTATCCAGCCACCATCTGGAAGTTGGCAACCCTGGTGAAGCTGCTTTTCCTGTTTTGTAGTATCACTTCTGGTTCTTCTCTCTGATAGAATTTTACACTTCCTTTGCTCCCAGTGTTCAAATTGATCGTTGGTCATTGATTGATTATGGAAGTTGCACTTTTTTGTAGACCGGGGTGTTTATTTGGGTTGGGGTTTTTTTTTACAGTTATATTACTGATTATGGTTTAGATAGTTCATAGAATCGATACTCATTTCATCCCCCTCCCCTGCTCTGTTTCAATTGCAGAATTTGCTCAATTTGACAGCAGATTTAACTAAGGTTGCACAATGCCAGGGGGTTCTGGAATTCCATTTGTTTACTTTAGTTCATCCTCTGTCTTCTGGGCTTGCGGTTCAAGCGCTTTTCTAAGAGGACTTGTAATAGTTTGTTCGAGATACCATTGGCAAATATTGCATTTCTAATACTGAACCGTGCCGAAACTTTGTGATATGTCGGGGTGGAGATGCAGGCAGAAAAACATAATGGTTGAGAACTTCAGCCTCACCCATTTGCAATGTGATTGAACCCCACTGAAAGACTAGAAATCAACCAGACTTCCTCTAAGCAGATCAAAATGTTACCACTGTTTGCATTTTATGGTAGATTCCCAGCAGCGAGGAAAAAACCAGAGAGGATTAAAAGCAAAAGCAATCAAATGTTTCGAACTTTAAAAGCAGCCTTACTAGATCAGTTTGATGATCTTTTTTGTTCAGCACCCTGTTTCCTACAGCAACCAGCCAGACACCTCCAGATAGTTGTCATGCCTGGCACAAAGGCAAAAGCCCCCCCACCCTCAATTGCTGGAGTCCATCCCCAAGACTTAGCTAGTCGGGAATAACAAGCTGAAATACCCCCCTTGTCTTGAACTGCTATATTAGTTTGTTAGCATCATTATTTCTTTTCTTTTTTTTCATCAAATTTATATACCGCCCTCCCCCGAAGGGCTCAGCGAGGCCTCTAGCCTTAATGAGGTCTGGGTTTAAAGTGTAGTATCTGGCAGTCGTGTTTTGGAAGTTTCCCAGCAGCTAGTACGGGCAGCAGAACTATTTACCTGGTTGCCACATGTGATGAAAGAGAAAAAGAAAAGCCCCCTTTTGATATTTACTTGCATTTGGCTGTTAAGTGTGTTTAGCAGCAGTGAGGTTTGACTCACGGAATTTTGCCATTCAGAAATTGACCGTCCTCCTTATAGCGTTCTTTCGACATGAGTGCCCAAGTGAACATCCAGTGATTTTTCCATCTTAATGTACAAAACATTCTAGCCCTGTGTAGTACTCTGTAATAATAGGGATCCTCCCTGGGAAAAGTGAGTAGTCTTTATTTAATATTGAACAAAGAGTCAGTGCTGTGTAGTGGTTAAACATGGTGGACTCTAAATCTGGAGAACCGGGTTTGTTTTCTCTGCTTCTCCACTTGAAGCCTGCTGCAACCAGTCACAGTTCTCTCAAAACTCTCTCAGCCCACGCAGAGGCAGGCAATGGCAAACCACCTCTGAACATCTGTTGCCTTGAAACTCTTTGAGGTTGTGACCTGACGGCACTTTTCCACCAGCAGTCTGGAACAATTTCAGATGATTCACATCTACTGCCTTGTGGAACTGGCTACCCGACTTGTGACCTACTGATCTCAATATGCCTTGCCAGGTTTGTAAGTGACCTATCAGGGTTGATAAAGCTCATTTTGCTCTATGCCTGGGACTGGGACTGGAAAAAGAGAGTTGACAGGTATCAGACAGGCCTCTGTGACTGGTCGGCTGCATTTGGTGGGGTGGATCACAGATTGTTGCAGCATAACCTCACAAGTGATGTGAGTAGGCTCTTGAATACTTCCCTTGCTTATCTTCATCTGCGCTAACCCTCTGTTAAATACTATACACTGGGTAAAGTCTCAGCACTTATATGCTGGTGTGGAGAACCATTACCTCTGGGGAATTGAATTTCCATTACCTGATGACCGCCAGAGGTGTAGCTGGGCCAGAGTGCGCCCAGTGCACACTCTGGGTGGTGAGCTGAGTGGCCGGCTGACAAGGGGGAAGGGGAAGGGGGAATTTTCTGCCCCCCACGTGACCCAAAGCCGTGCGCCTGGTGGTGTGTGATGCACCCCCCCCCTACTCCCTGGTAGCTCCACCACTGATGACCGCTAAGCATCTGTTAAGAAAAATGTCCTAATCATCACCAAACTACAATGTAGTTCATGTGGGCTGAGACAAAGATCTATGCCAGCACTGGAAAAGGATAGCTTCTCATTTTTTAATGGCTTTCAGGCAGTCTGTACCTGAAATTATGGTATATTCTTATCATGTAGTTTTTTCTGATGCAGTCACAGCTTTCCATCCTCATGTAAGGACAACCTCATGAAGAGGTCCACCCTTCTAAGCCCCCTTGCCTTCAACAAATTTTGAAGGGCGTAACGCTGTTTTGAATTACATTGATGGGCAAACAGTGAAATAGACCGAGGGTCTTGGCAATTCATTTCAAGCTGGGTCAACATTAATCCAAGTGATTTATTGCAGAGGAGAACAACACATAATTTTTCAAGTCTCTCTGGCACTACTTTGTATTTTGGTTTAGAGTATTCTTTTGGGTCGCATAATTAGAGTTAGCTTTCGAGTTACATATTTGTGAGCTCGCTGGAAACAATAGCAATGCCAGCCCAAGACGTTTGGCTGCCTGACGCAGCCCTGGCCTGCCCAGCTGCCTCTGCCTTCCTCCTGGGAGATGGAGCAGCCTCCTTGATCCCGCATCCCTCTGTAAAAACAGACCACAAACCAGATATGCCCTACAAGCCTTCCCTCTTGAAATCCTTCCCCTTGTGAGAGTCAAGCCTTTGTACAAGTGCAATAATTGGAAGGGTTTCCAGGGCTATCAAAGTGTTGACCAAACTCTTGTAAGAAAGAAGAATCCCTTGTAGATTTTAGAAAGCCAGGTTGGCTGTACATGGCTCGCCGTATTGCCTTTAAAGGAGGCTGGCTCAGTGAGGAAGTGAGGAGGCTTACCTGATGTGCCTCCCAGGTGGAAATGGGGCAGAGGCAGTAGATAGGAGGCTTCCTATCTGACTCCACCTACTCCAGCCAGACTCTGCCACTTGAGGCAACTGAGACAACCAGGTAAGCTGCTTTGAGAGCCAGCATGGTATAGTGGTTAAGAGCAGGTGGATTCTAATCTGGAGAACCAGGTTTGATTCCCTACTCCTCCACCTGGCAGAGGCTTATCTGGTGAACCAGATGTGTTTCCACACTCCTATATTCCTGCTGGGTGACCTTGGGCTAGTCACAGTTCTTCAGAAAGAGAAAGGAGACTCCTCTTCCTCCTCCTCTTCTTTCTCTAGGAGCAGAGTTGAGATGTCTAGCTGGCTGACCTCCCTCCTTCTTGCCACTGCTGGGTGACCTTGGGCTAGTCACAGTTCTCTGAAACTCTCTCAGCCCCACCAACCTCACACGGTGTCTGTTGTGGGGGAGAGGAAGGGAAAGGAGCTTGTAAGCCACCTTGAGCCTCCTTACAGGGGAGAAAGTTGGGGTATAAATCCAAACTTTTCTTCTTTAGCTGGCCTTACGAGGTGATGAACTCTGACAACAATGATCAGCAAATTCATGAGCAAGACAAATGGAAATCCATTGTTGATACAATGAACCTGATATAAACAGTTCTGAAATTGAGAAGCATCTTTCTCAAGAGTCTCGTTTAATTCTCTCAATAAGAACTTCTAAATGTTTTTGAACCAGTAATGTCACACTTCTAGCTGGGACATTCATGTTCCTAGAAGCTACAGGACAATGGCTGTTTAGCAAACTGGCTCCAACTGTTCTTTAGCTTTAGTTAAATAAATGTTGTGTATTGACACCAGGGAGGCAAACAAGAGAGAAAGGCTGTTACCTTTGTGCTGTTTATGTAATTCCTGGAAATTGGCTGGAAATTGTTCGGAAAAACAGAGTGCTTAGCCAGACGGACCTCAATCTGATCCAGAGGCTGTGATTCCTTTTGCTGATTTCCGTATTTCCGAATACCATTTCAGCAAGAAAAAAACTTTCTTTGCATCAGTCTTGACAAGATAGGTCTTTAATACAAACTGTACTATGAATTTATAAGAGAAACCCAGGCAAACTGGAACTTCACTGGCAGAATGTTTGGAGCTGTTCTGTTTGGTTAAATAATGTATGGCTGCATGTCTAGGGAAATGCTTCTTCCTCTCCAGACAGTAAAGAACTCTGCATCCATCAGACATTATGTAGTTACCTGAAGTTAGACATCAAGTTTTAGGATGGAACCAGACAGAGCTGGAGCAAATACACCCTGGATTGCCATCCAAGCCCTTGCTTTATGGCATGTTTATTCAGAGCTTGGCCAACTCTTATAAAAAGAATTTGAGTTTTTCATAGCGGTAGATGTGGTTGGTTATCTCCAAAGCTTAAAAAAGATTAACAATTGATAAATGCGGTTGTGGCCTCCTCTGAACTTTGTTGAGCCTTGTCATTGCTGAAGATAACGGGGTCTACAGAAGCACAGGGAAGAGTTTTAGTCATTTCCTGATCTACTGTATTTGGAAGATTCTGACAAGGGGATAGTTCGATTTTTGGCAGGGCTGCCTTTTTATTATCAGATGAACCAATGAAAAGCCTCAGTTGATCAAAGAGTACCTCCAGTTCACTAAGCAGTAGACTTTAAAAATATTTGTTTCCATATTCATACATAAAAAGTGAATAATAAGTGCCATTAAATCCATTCTGTTATTCATATGCAAATATAGGCAACTTTATTGCATGATCATACAAAATCGTGACTAATCAACTTACGGTAGCTCTGCTCTTGACGACCAATTTATATTGTTAATTTTACTTTATCATTGTTGCTAACTGTTTTATTCCCTTCTTATATGTAGCTGTTACATATTTTAATCAGTCTTTTATATGAATGTATTTGCATTTTGCTACTTATGCCAATAAAGGCGTCATTGATTGATTGACTAATCAACTGTGGTTTCTCAAGGTGGATGCTAACACTAGTTTTCAGTATTCTCTTCCTCATTGTTTCCTCTCAGTCAATCTTATTTACTGAGAAGAGAGTTCCCAGTTGTCAGGGTTCCTATAAAGGGGGACTCCATGCAGGGTTGCTGCAAAGAAAACTCCGTGCAGAGTCACGGTTTAGGCCTTTGCTGGCAACTGGAAATAGTATGAGAGGATGGGACGATACTGGCATATGTGTGTCTGCAGCTAGGCTGTTTGCATGCTTTTACCCCTGCAGCCTCAAAGCACACCATATGGATGGTGTCAGCCAATGAGGCCCTCCAATATGGTTCTAGGGGATCTTGGCCCAAAGCTGTACCAGGGGCCGCTGCAGTGTGCTACAGCAACTAGCTGGCAGGCCAAGGCACAGCCGGACATCATCGAGTCAGTTGCCACAGAAATGGCATTCTCTCAAGGCTCAGGACTGTCATAACACAGCTTGGGCGGGAGGGGGAGATTATCAAGGCTGCTGGGTATTTCAGACTCCCATAGCCAGAGGCTGAGGAGGATGCCCACGGCTCATTTCCCTCCCAAGTTCTGTGCCCAAGAGTGGGAGGAAACAGAGAGAGCGATTCATATGAAGGAAGAGGAAGACGGGGGTGAGGGAAACACGTTCCCTCTCTGAGGCCTTCAAAGGGGGAACTGTGAGGGGCGTGACGGCTGAGGCAAGCCCCACCCCAGCACTCCCACAATGGACCACTCCGTTCTTGGACTTGGCGATGGATTTGTTCTTTCATGTTGTACTCAACCTGTCTACTTTTTCAAATCGCAGCTGCCACTGGCGACATGCCAACTTACCAGATCCGAACTCCAACCACTGCCTTACCTCAGGGGGTTGTCATGGCAGCATCCCCTGGAACGTTGCACAGCCCGCAGCAGCTAGCAGAAGAAGCGACGCGTAAACGGGAGCTACGGCTTATGAAAAATAGGTACTGTTGTTTTAACCCAAGCAAAGTTCAGTGTTTACTTTTGGGAGCGGATGGCAGGAAAAGATTAGGAAGAAATCATTGTTGCTGTTGCTGAAAAAGACTTTTTGCGAAAGTGAAGAGGGTCCTTATCTATAAAGCCCCCCATGCCTTTTTTTGTAGCTGCTGCGGTGTGGGCATAGCTCTCTCTGCACTGTGATGGTCAGTGGCTAATTATCACCTCAGCCATGATATTTAAAGTATCCTTAATTAACGTCATCTGGCAGGCCTCTATCTCTCTGGTCTTTGGAGTAACTGTGGCCAAAAAGCTCATCCCAAAATTCTTAGTGGCAGCTGATTTGAAAACGGGCATGACAACTGCTGGTATGTTAAAGCGCTGCCAACCTGCGCCAGCTGCTGCCTTTTCCATTCAGGGTTTTCCTTTTCTGCCTTTTCTTTGACTAGTGCGTGGTGATAAAGATACAAAAACAAGGTTGCCTTCCTCATGGCTGTTGAGAAAGCCCAGTTCTCTCAAGCGCCAGGGAGACAGAAACGGTTTTTCAGGTCACAAAAGGCCATCGAAGATTAAACTAGAGTATTTTCAGCATTATGTTCTGTTTTCTGAAAAGAGTTGTCAAGGTGGCCTTTGGTAATAGGATTCTTACGCATTATGCAAGATGTTTCCCCTAGAAATTGTTGTTTGATAGCAGCCTAAAAAGCTATCATTCTCCTTGAAACCTTTATGGAATGTTATGCTCAATATAAACATATCTGTGTAATAGAGCTGTCCAACATGCACATGCATTTATATTCTCTGTTACTGCTGGTGCTTTAGATTAGAATGTCATTCATGTTTGATGCTTTTAATTAAGCTTCTGTTTCTTTAAAAAATGAAAACCTTATTTCAGTTTAGGCTTTGTCCAGGTTTCATGAAATAAATTAGTACAGTTTGCTGTTGACTACACATTTTAGGGTAGGATTGTGAATGGGGCCTGTCTGAGACTTGAGCTTTATCCTCTGCGTTGTGGCTGGTGCCGATTGGTGTGCAGAATATACTAACCTTTGTTTGGTCACCTCTTGTGTACCTTGTGTGGTTCCTGCATGCCCGCTGCTTACGCTGGTAGATGCTCTGCTAGGAAAAGCTGCGTCAACTGCAGCTAACCTTGGTGTTGCACATTGTGTTCGTGGGATTGCTTTTTCTCATGTCTTGTTTTAAATTGCTCATTGGATGTGTCTGTGTCTCTTAATCCAGTCATTACCATTTTCTCTCTTCAGATTGAATTCTAATGTCCAGCCAGTCAAACATAACACAACATATGTTGATTCTCCCCCCCCCACCCCCCACCCCACACACACACATGTGTTCTGGATAGACAAATCGTGGTGAATTTCCAAACCTCCTTTATGTGAGTGCCCCACTTTAAAAAAATCCCTTTCCAATAACAGCGCTGCGCTCCCTGCCTAGATCAGGCATGGGGAGGGGCCATAGCTCAGTGGGTGGAGCATCTGCTTTGCGTGCAGAAGGTCCCAGGTTCAATTCCCGGCATCTGCAGCTGAAAGGATCAAGCGGGAGGTAGTGCGAAAGACCTCTGAGACCTTGGAGAGCCACTGCCAGTCTGAGTAGGCAAGACTAACCTGGACAGACCCACGGTCTGATTCAGTATAGGAGCAGCTTCATGTACTAGGAGCAGCAGTGGCGTAGTGGTTAAGAGCAGGTGCACTCTAATCTGGAGAACCGGGTTTGATTCCCCGCTCTGCTGCTTGAGTTGTGGAGGCTTATCTGGGGAACTATATTAGCCTGTGCAGTCTAACACATGCCAGCTGGGTGACCTTGGGCTAGTCACAGTTCTTCTGAGCTCTGTGAACCCCACCTACCTCACAAGGTGTCTGTTGTGGGGAGAAGAAGGGAGGGAGTATGCTTTGAGACTCCTTATAGGAGAGAAAGACAGGATATAAATCCAAAGTCCTCTTCTTCTTCTAAGTTTGTTTCACTGTGGCTTCCTGTAGCTTAACAAGTTTCTATGATAGCTGTGCCAGTCTGATTGTGGTTGCTCCAGTTACAGTCTCTCCTCCACTGTGAACTTAAATAGTCAGTCAGGAAGGCCCTTTGTCTCCAACCTCATCCCCATAACGCAAGTGGAGAGGCCACTTCTGCTGACCTACCTAAACGGCTGTTGTATGGTTTCTGTGATCACTTATTTTACATGTCACAGACACTCTTGGCTTTGAATATAGTTATTTTATTTATTTATTTATTTATTTATTTATTTATTTATTTATTTATTTATTTATTATTTAAATTTATAGACCGCCCAATCCCCAAGGGGCTCGTATCATCCACTATCTTTTTATTTTAAAAAATTCAAGGTCTCATGTACCCGAACAATAACAGTCCATACCCATTTTAAAGAATGTGTTTAAAGACTTTGTCAGTTTGTTTTCAGACCTCATTTTGTGCAAAATTCCAAAATGACATTTAGACTTCAGCGTGAAAAGAGAACAAGGTGCTTATCTTTGCTGGTATTTCTTTTCATAACCCTTTCCTGGCACAGGCCAAGGTGCTTCAATGCTGAGTTAAGCAGTAAATATGAAATATGACGGAAGCAGGTAGAGGTGAGATTAATTAGGGGGTCTGCAACCTGCGGCTCTCCAGATGTTCATGGACTACAAATCCCATCAGCCCCTGCTGGCATGGCCAATTGCTGACCGGGGCTGATGGAATTTGTAGTCCATGAACATCTGGAGAGCCGCAGGTTGCAGACCCCTGGATTAGATCATACTGTGCAATTGTTTTCATGCAGATTTTTGCTGCTAATGGTGGTTCATTCACACCTGACAAGAGCAAATGCTAGTTATCCGTGTTGCAATCATTTGTCACGCTGCATATGCTTTATTCCTCACCGCACATGTGTGTTGTCTGTGGACACGTGTGGCCTGAATCTGTGTTGTGACCTGTTGTGCGTTTAACCCTTTAGGACTCCTTCAGTTTTATTGTGGCCTTTTGATCGTTGTGGGTTCTCTTAAATATATCCAGGCTCTTGTTGCCTTGTGGCTGTTCCTGTAGTCATTTGCCTTGTGTTGGTTCCAGGGAAGCTGCCCGCGAGTGTCGCAGGAAGAAGAAGGAGTATGTCAAATGCCTTGAAAACCGAGTGGCTGTGCTCGAAAAGCAAAACAGGGCTCTGATTGAGGAACTCAAGGCCCTCAAAGACCTTTATTGTCACAAAGGAGAGTAACTGGGGCTCGGCCTTTGGACCCTTTTGGTGTGAACGCTAATCAAGGCATGAGATGAAGCAATTCTCCAGATTGCCACGCGGCCCTTGAGGGGAGGGGCAGGATGTAGCCCTGGTGATGCCCGCTTTCTTAGATGTTTTCTAAACGGCCGGGAGTCATTCCAAAAATCAGAAACCGTCACGTTCTCTGTGTTACGCTACTCTTTCGTCACTCTGCACACTCTGCTCCACGCCCGGCCTCCGGTAGATTGCCAAAAATGTGTATTTGTTTGCTCTCTTTGCTTCTGCTTTTTCCAGGGAAGCTGCGAAAGAATGTCGGCGGCGGAAGAAAGAATATGTGAAATGTCTGGAGAGTCGGGTTGCGATGTTAGAAGTCCAGAACAAGAAACTTATAGAAGAGCTAGAAACCTTAAAAGACATTTGCTCTTCCAAGACAGACTAGTTGTCAATATTGAAACTGTGAACTGGCTACAGCATGTACAGATCCTCCTGCAGGCAATGTCTAGTCAGCAAGAATTATGACTTCTCAGCTGTATCATTTGTCTTCTCCTTCCAGCCTCTCACATTCCTGAAACACTTTGCTGCATTTTTATAGATTCTTAGTTGACACTTCAGGTCTTTTTCTCCTTCAGAAAAGAGTTCGATTTAAGGCAGTGTGTGTTCCGAGTCTTCAAAACGAAACATTTGCAAGAGCTGCTCTTCTGCCCAATATTTGCATCAGTTAATTTTGTGTGTGTGTGTGTGTGTGCAATTTTGGTAATATCCGACATGCACCAGTATTTTCAAGTGATCAAAGATAATGCATCTGGCACAATAAAATGGAAACTACCACCCAAAGTATCTCAGGAAAGAGTTCTATGTATAAATATAAAGTATGTGATGACATACATGTATTAGAATACTAGTTTACAAATGACTTTATGGCATATTTTTATATTCATTGCTTTGTGAAGAGAGTATTGTATTGCTGTCACTGACTGCCATGGTTGAAACTAGTTTTTTTAAATAGAACCATGTTGGTTAATCTTTGCAGTGTTTGCTGTTTATTTGAAGCAAAGGAGCTTGGTGTTGTGCAGCGTTTTTGTGGCCGTGTTTCATGTGTGTCGTAAATATACGCATAGTTCCATGCCTCCGGAACTGTTCCCCAAATACCTTTTTAAAAAAGACCTCACACAGGTTCTTACAGTCTGTTACTGAAAATTAATATGCCTTCTAAAAAAAACCACACCAAGTTCTGCCCTGTATTGGTGATTTACTTTTCTTGCTGGATTAGGTCCTGCTTGTCTGCTCTTTAAGGGTATTTCACATACCTGTAAACAATGAGAGTCACGCTGTGACTGTATAAAAGGCCTGAAAATATCCTTGCATGTGAGATGGGGAATGCTGCTACTTGAAAGGTGTTTGGGACTTAAAGCTTTTGCCAATTATATCTTTCTGTCTTCCACCAGCTGATCAGCTGACACTAGCGGAAATTAGCTGAATATGTTCTTTCGATTTTTGTCTCCAGGGTTTGCTGTTGTATGGCCCTTATGCAGACAAACCACTTTTACACCCTGAAGGCTAACACGCTTGTCCTGAGACAGCAATGCATTGTAAATCTTTATAACAAAAATGCATGTGTTCATATACATACAGAAGTTCTCCTTGAAACTTCTGAACCAAATAATGCTATCAGCTTACAACGTAAATAATACTAATATTGACACCTTGTAAATAATCTATCATCGTTTCACAATGATGTTTGGGTTTGGGTTGATGTTTGGGTTTGGGTTTGGGTTTGGGCTGTCCAAACTCTGGTGTGTTTCGTTTCGGAATCCCTTCAATGGCCCAATTCTTATAGCTCTAATATACAAAACTCTCAAAGTAGTTTGTTTATAATAATATTTGACTCTGGCTCTTCTGGGACTACAGCCAACCGCTTTCTCACATGCCTTGTGTAAAGTCCTGAAAAAAAAAGAGTCAAATATTATAGCATTATTTGGTTTAGAAGTTTCAAGGAGAACTTTTGTATGTATGTGAACACGTGATTTTTTGTTATAAAGATTTACAATGCATTGCTGTCTCAGGACAAGCATGTTAGCCTTCAGGGTGTAAAAGTGTCTGTATTCTCAGTGCACCCTCCCTTGAATATGGTGAGTGCTATGGCTCTTGCCTGTTTCTGAGAGCCAGCATGGGGTAGTGGTTAAGAATGGTGGACTCTAATCTGAATAAGAAGAAGAAGAAGAGAAGAAGAAGAGTTTGGATTTATATCCCCCCTTTCTCTCCTATAGGAGACTCAAAGGGGCTTACAATCTCCTTGCCCTTCCCCCCTCACCACAAACACCCGGTGAGATAGGTGGGGCTGAGAGAGCTCAGAAGAGCTGTGACTAGCCCAAGGTCACCCAGCTGGCATGTGTGGGAGTGCACAGGCTAATCTGAATTCCCCAGATAAGCCTCCACAGCTCAGGCGGCAGAACAGGGAATCAAACCCGGTTCCTCCAGATTAGAATGCGCCTGCTCTTAACCACTACGCCACTGCTGCTCCTTCCAAGGTTTCCCCCCACTCTTCCACATGAAGC
The DNA here is from genome assembly GCF_021028975.2 of Sphaerodactylus townsendi. Lineage (NCBI taxonomy): Eukaryota > Metazoa > Chordata > Lepidosauria > Squamata > Sphaerodactylidae > Sphaerodactylus > Sphaerodactylus townsendi. The sequence continues at coordinate 62,436,792 of NC_059435.1, forward strand.
CTGCTGGGTGACCTTGGGCCAGTCACAGAACACTTAGAACTCTCTCAGCTCCACCTACCTCACCAGATGCCTGGTGTGGAAAGGGGAAGGGGAGACAATTGCAGTGGTGTTTTCTGTTTGATCTGGGTCTCTAAGAAGGAGACAAAGTGACGTGGACCACATTGTGACTTTGTAGTAATAACAGACTTGCGGGGGGGGGGGGGGGGTTCTGGCTTGAAAACTGTAATACTGCTTCCTTTTCCTATGGCAAAATCTGCAGGCATTACACCACACCTAGCATTTATTCATTGTACCCCTGGATAAGGAAAAGTAGAACAAGTACACCATGTCCATTCTAAGAACAGTCCTGTCAAATTATGAGCTATGGATATGTGCTGGGATTGATTAAAGTTCATTCTTCCATTTTAAAAAGAAAAAAACACAGCGAACAATGGGTGTTTTACAGATTTATATAACAAGTGTTGGACCTGCTTCTAAAAGAGTTTCTAGAGATTTACAGTGTTAGGTGGTTAGTTGAACAACTCCAGATCTGGCACGAAGACAAGATTTTGGTATGCTTATAAAGACTGTGCGAAATACTATATATGTCTCACAGAAGACAGGTCACTATTGCTTCCTCTACATAGGTTGAAAATTGAAGTTGAAAAATAGCAGATTGCACAGCCCTGTTAAGTACACGGACCTGGATTCAAGGACTCCTTTCTGTCAGTTGCATCCAATGACCCCCTTCTGTTCAGACTTTATGTAACACCAAAAGAAAGACAAGTGGCTGGGAATCTGCTGGAATGAATTGGAACCCCATGTTAATCTTAAGCATGCTATTCAGTTAACTACACTGCCGGTGTCTACAAGTCAGAGAGACTCAAGAAGTTATCTTCCATACATTGAAGTTAATATACCACGATTGTTGGTACATCCAGCTGGTTTTAAAGTATCCTTAAAGGTAAATTTGATCTCTAAGTTAACATCTCTACCCAGAAAGTCTAACGGAGATGGACATGGTGAGTGTTAGGATAAATCAAGTTGGTATAGTAGGGGGAGAAACTTGCTGAGAAGCAAGAATTTTAGGGAAATATATACTTGTACAAATCTTTCACAACTGATCAGTAGTAGCTACTGGAAAAAAGGTGTCTATATATTAAAAAAGAAGAAGAAGAGTTGGATTTATATCCCCCATTTCTCTCCTATAGGAGACTCAAAGGGGCTTACAATCTCCTTGCCCTTCCCCCCTCACAACAAACACCCTGTGAGGTGGGTGGGGCTGAGAGAGCTCCGAAAAGCTGTGACTCGCCCAAGGTCACCCAGCTGGCGTGTGTGGGAGTGCACAGGCTAATCTGAATTCCCCAGATAAGCCTCCACAGCTCAGGCAGCAGAGCGGAGAATCAAACCCGGTTCCTCCAGATCAGAGTGCACCTGCTCTTAGCCACTACGCCACTGCTGCTCTTAAAGGCATTCATCTGTTCCTATGCTGTCACAATATTAGCGTACAGTTTTGCAAACAGTTCTTCCAAACAGCCAGTTGTGAAGTGCAACAGTTCATTCATCAGTGCCTTATGCCTCACTGAAAATAAGAGCAAAGGGGATCTTGGCTGCTGAAAAATTCCTCATTTTATAGAAATTTAATTTTCACATCCAGGTGCCAACAGTGTGCATTATCTCGTCTGTTCTTCAGCTGATCATATAACTGAAGTTATTCGTGACATACAGAGAAGGTTCTGTACCTGAGGACATTAACAGCCCCCAAAGACCCTGATCTGAGTCCAGTTCTATATATGGTGATACTTAATCTGATTTTTCAGTCTGTCTGACCTTTCATAGGTCACTACTGTATGGTTCTCTTTTGCTGCTCACCTGCTTCTTGATTTGGTTCCTGTCCACAGCCTCTCTGGATGGAAGAATTTCTATGTAGGGCGTGTTAGATCTCGCCCCAACCAGCATTCATCCTTCCGCAGTAACCGCACACCGCCCACACCTGTTTGAAAATTTTAGACAGGATCCAACCCACTGGCTGCTCATGTTAGCACTGTGTTACAGCAAGATCTAGCTTTCACTCTGTGCTTTGAACGTGGTTCAGTGGGTCCCGATAATCTCTGTTGCTGTTGCATATGATACTTCTCAGGTCTCAGATGACTCGTGCATATTCAAGAAATACAAATCGTGCAGGTCAACAGGGGAAAAAGCTCTCAATCATGCGAAGTGTATCTTGAAGTCTTTGATAGTCAAATGGCAACCACAGCAAAAAAGGGTAACCGTTAAGTACAGTGGCTTTTCCTGCCCTTTCCTGCCCTTGCTAGCAGCGACTGAGGTGGTGACCGAGTTCATGATGGTTTGAATATTGATGTCACGCCTCAGCCTTGTTACCCAGCCAAGTTATTGTCTTTCTTTGTCGACGGTTGTTTTGAAGGCTTGTGATTTCCATGTGGTCTGGAGTGTGAAGCTTTGGAGCAGCAGCTGCAACCACATCTGAAGGCCGCCTTGACTTATATCGTCAGGCTTTGACCGCATCAAAAACTTTACCAGTTGTGTTTAATAACACTTGTTAAAAACAGCCCGCCTGTGGGAGAAAGAGTGTAAAAGGCGGGAGGGGGCTTTTGTGAACTTCAGACTGTACATGGTGCACATGTTACAGTGATGTGCTTCTTCCCCACTGGGTTTGTCCTAGAGCTTTTACATTGTGTGGGGTGGAGGGCAAACACTACAATGACCTGACATGGGGGAACGAACTTTTTTTCAAAAGTTTTCAAAATGAAATTGAGGCTTAAAGCTGGCAAAATGAAAACCTACAGGTCGCCGTAGTTCAGCTGTGACTTGACAGCACTTTCCACCACTATAACATGGAGAAGAGAAGAATGGAGTAAGCTACTTTGGGTCCCCATTGGGGAGGAAGTTGGATAGGACTGTCAACTCTAGCTTGGGAAATTCCTGGAGATTTTTTGGTGGGAGGGTTCCGGGGGGGGGGGGGGAGGGAATCTGGAGAGATGCAGGAGGTCAGAAAGGATGTGGTACCATAGAGTCCACCCTCCAAAAAAGCAATTTCCTCCTGGTGACATGGTCCCAGTTATCTGGAGATCAATTGTACTTCCTGGAAAATTTCAAACTCCACTGCTGGAGGCAGTGGTGGAATTTAAATAATTTAACAACCGGTTCCAATGGTGGGATTCAAATAATTTAGCAACCGGTTGTTTACAAGTGCCGTTTTTAACAACCGGTTCTACCGAAGTGGTGCGAACCTGCTGAATCCCACCACTGGCTGGTGGGCAACTTTACGTGGGGTATACATAAAATACAATGAAAAAATTAAATTTATTTCTGTAGTGGATATGAGTTAAGTGCTGTTTGGAAAACTGATGTGAATGTTCTGTTCTTTAGGTGCAAACGTGAAATGGGTATTAAGATACACAACAGTAAAGAGTGGTAACAGAATGCTTTTGACTGTAGATGTAATAAAGACTCTTCACTGTTCCTAGAACAATTCTTTTAAAATATTTTTATTAAATAAAAAAACCACCAAATATAAGCAAGGCTCTAAAATGCGAATTGCTGAATTCAGAACTGCTATCAACCTAAAATTATATAAGCTCAACTTCTCATTCTGGACAGCAAAATATTCAATTTTTCAAACTTCCCAGACATTCAGTCGCCAAATAGCTTGATTTGCTCAGATAAGTACATTCTGCTAATTTCTCCAACCACTCCTCCTCTTCCAAATTTGGGCAAGTACTGACCTTGCTGATGTTAGAACACATAGAAAGAAAATCCGTTCAATTCAACAGAAAACCCTTAGGATACAATGGTCAGTTTCTTTATCCCTTGAGAGATCACCATAGAAATCATATTGCAGTAGTCTACGATTCTGCTGCATTCCTATTGCACATGTATACAATTTGCCTGGGCAGCTCCAAATATACCATAATTCCCTTTAGCCCTTTGATACATTTTGCCAGTTTTAGGGATGGCAGGTCATCTACCATTTTTTATTACATTTTCATTGGCAAAGGGGTTTTCAGAAAAATTTACACTTCTTAACATCCATGGCCAAACCTCTGGATTTACTAAAGCTTTCAGGTCTTTCATCCAGGGCTTTACAAAAAAAATGCCTTTTACTATCAACATCCAATAGATCCTAATAAAACATTCCTAATGTTGATTTTTCAAAACCTGTTAGCTGGGTTTTCCGTGAATAATTCTGGAACTTACTTTGATCTCTAATTTACTTGCAGCAGAAACCTAAGTAGTTATACCTTTCTAAGCTCAGACTGATGTAATTTTGCTTTCATTTGCACTGTTGAGGTACTGCTGACAACCCCACCTTTTCATTCTGGGATGGTCTTTTAACAATATAAGGGTGATCTCTTAAGTGTTCACAGTTTTGTGGGAAAACTGATTTGTTGTAATTGTACAATGCCATCTTGTGGACACAGGAGATCAAAAAATGCTGATAAACTTAAAATAGTAGTTGGTACAGTGTGAGAAGATCAAACATTTAACTTTTGGAGATATACCCTTTGCAACCCTTTTTAAGTTGTGCCAAAATACTAAGGAACAAGTTTTGATCCAGAGATAATTCTGGTGTGGAGTTCATGGGACATTGATGTACATCAGTGCACATATGTCTCTTCAATGAGCCAAACATTGCATAAGCATAAGCATTTATTGTCATTGTGCATGCACAACGAAAATTTACAGCAGCATTCCTCGATGCACACAATTGGCTCCCCAAGACTGTTTTAGGTCAGGAAAGTAAGTGCTTTAAGGTCCTTTTCTTTCTGCATGGTGGTTCTGGTCAAAGATGGTTCTCCTGTCTTGATTCCATTTTGGATTCCTCTTTTTCACCTTCCTTCTTCCTTCTTCCACCTTCTATGTTATTTTTCTTCAATACAGGAATAATAATCAACTTTGGGCTACGAGAACTTCTTCACTCTTACTAATCTTATTTTCATCACTCTCTTCTCCCAATTCTCTGATTCTTCTTTCCTTGTCACTTTCGCACTGCCTGCTCATATATATTCTCCAACGTCACTTAAATGGCGTGTGTGGGTCAGGCAATATGTAAACACCCTGTTGGCATGCTATTTGTCCACCATCACCAGTGTCCATGTACTTTTTATCTTTTTAAATTCTTGCTAACTACAACATTTATATAAATATAATTTTAATGTATCACTAAAATAATACCCGTGTTGAAAATGATTAGGTGCTTGGTACAGGAAATTCATTGCAGTCAAATGGGATTTTTTTTTTTAAAAAAAATGTGTTTTGCAAAATAACTGTACTAGAAACAAGGATACATTCAGGCTACAACCGCCAGAGGGAGCCAGTCACTTTCGCATTTGCCGGTTGAACTGTGGGCCCGGAAAAAATCACACAGGCCAGGAATCCCCCCCCCCCCAAAAAAAAAAAAAAAGTTAAGCAGCCTAGCAAGAGAGGTAAAATTTCTTAGGGATAACAGGAGGATGGGGTATAACTCTCAGCAAAAACCAATTCACCATTTAGCTTACTGGGCAAAAACTTTATGTGAAATGATTTCCCTCCTTATAGTAGCAGAGGGCTGTTTCTCAAATCTTTTTAGATGCCCACCTTAGAGGTTTATTGCTCACCTAAAAACTTCACACATTAATCAGAGAGGCATTTTAATCGAGGATGCTGTGATGGCCTGGAACTCCCTATTGGGCTGAAGTGGGGAAACCCATATTTCACTTTGTGTATTGTGTAAACATTTTTTTTCAGTGAAATTATTTCTAAAACAATATTTACAGTGGCCCAAAAGGTAAAATACAAGCTAGAAAAAGATTTTGCTGCATGCTGCAGCTCAACAAGAATTACAGCGCCCTGCGTGAAATGTCCAAGTGATGATTTGCTCAATAAACCATGCTGTTTTGCAGACATCAAAACCCATTTGTGTCTTCCGTTGTCGATGCCTTTTGGCGGGTTGTGCTGGCAGTGTTGACTTTACAATGCTTAGTTCACTCTGCCGAGGGCAACCCTAGCTGGAGTTCTTCCTCGTATTTCAGTGTGCTTTATTTGTTTATGATTACTTGATTTATTGGATGGCAATCAAAAAGCACTTGGTTCCTAAGGGTTTTGACATCAATCTCGCTTTGTACTTAGCTGGTTTACTGGATGCACTATATGTCCATATCATTAGTTGCCTAATGGCATATTCTCTTGATATTTGCTAATCAAAAATCATTGTTCTTTCATGCATATGAAAAACATGTTGTTGTCTATCTTACAATGACTGTAGCCCAGGAGTCCCCACCCCTTTTGAGCTTGCAGGCACTGCTGGAATTCTGATATATCCTGGTGGGGGCAGCCAAAAAATGGCCACCACAAAATGGCTCCTGCAGGAGGCGCAGTCTGTCACACAATCACTTCCACAGCTTACCTTTAGCCACACAGTGAAGATCCTTGTGCTATGGTGGCAGCTGCTGGCGAATCAGCATCTTGAAAAATACTCACAGCCAATCAAGTCTCCAATGGTCAAATAAAAGCCTTCTGCACTTTCTTAAAAAAACACTTTGTGGGTGCCAAGACAGTTATATGGTTACTATGGTGCCCTTGGGCACTCTGCTGGGGAGCTCAGCTGCAGGCAGCGTCCATTCCAAATCATCCAGCATCTCCAAAGGGCATGCTTTAGATCAGTGGTTCTCAACCTTCCTAATGCTTCAACCCCTTAATACAGTTCCTCGTGTTGTGGTGACCCCCAAACCTAATATTTATCCATGTTACAGATGGAGAACACTGATGCAGAGAGTCTTAGGCGACCCCTGTGAAAGAGTCATTCGACCCCCAAAGGGGTCGCGACCCACAGGTTGAGAACCGCTGCTTTAGATCCTACTCACATCTCTGACACAGTAGATGGAGCAAATGCTGCTAGACAGACTGTGTAGAAGTGACTATCAAATCCATATGCATTGGAGATGTGGGATGAGTAGTATTGACTCTTGTCAATTCTTAAAGGCTGTGGACCTTGGTAACCATCTTCAAATTCTTAGCATTTATTTTAAATTGAGTTTCTAGCCCTTAGCCATGTAGACTTGAAAATGTTCTAGGCTTATGAGAAGCAATATGGCAACTTCAGGTTACATGAACAATGCAATGCCTCATTAAACATAGGAAGCTGCTTCACAGGGAGTCCATCCCGTTCAGTAATGTTTACTGGGACTGGCAGTGACTTTTCGAGCTCCCAAGCAAGAGAAGAACCTTTTCTAACTCGTGCTCTCTCTGGTGCTTTTATAACTTGGGCTGGGCCCAGGGCCCTTCTGTGTGCAAACACAGGCTCTCCCATTAAGATAGTGCTCCTCCCTTATTTATTTATTTTTTTCCAAAATTCATTTTGTAATTTTTGAAAGGGCTGAAATAATGAGGTTGAACATGTCGACAAGCATTCCTAGCATTCTTGCACAAAGAGTGCAATCCTAAACAGAGTTACACCCTTCTAAATTCAATGGGTTTAGAAGGATGTTATTCTGTTTAAGATTCCATGGGTGTCATTGCCTACGTCCTCACTCAAGGCAACACATGGTAATCCAGCATTCAATTAACTCTGACTTCTTGTCAGCATTTGGCTCCTTTTTACCTATGAATTAAACTACGGCAATATCTCCGCTGAGTTACTTCCCACGTGAAATCTTCTTGCTTGCCAGATCATTTGATCTCATTGATGTGAAGTACAAACGTTTCCAAACATCTCATTTATTGATTTTAATTATACTTCCGGGCAAGGTGGAACTGTGTGTTTCCGAGGGGGAGCAGGGAAGCATAAACCCTCCGGCCAAAATATCTCATGTTAACTAGGAGGTATTCAGTAATTCCCTGGCAGTGCACTAAAGACATGTTTAATGGTCCCCTAGGGCTGCATAGTATGTTTGGATAAGATGATATGCGATTACTGATTGTTTCCAATAGCCACTATACAGGAAGTTCTCTTGGCTAATCTCTTGGCTAATCAGCATTATCCAACATCCATTCGCCTAATTTGATTTAATAACATGAAAATCCTCTGTTTAAGTTCAGCAAATTTCAGTCTTAGGAGTACACCCTTGCTTGTGGAGCTACTTCAAATGGTATCCATAGGAGCCCCAAAGACGTTGATGACCACAAATAACAGACAAGGACCAGTGGATAGAAGAAACTCCTCAGCTAGATAGAAACAAAGGTTGCCTCCATGCAGGGATTTTTCCCAGCATGGAATGCCAAATGTCTCAATTTAAATAGGAGTGTCCCTGCTACCTCGTGGGCATTCAGCGTTCCATGCAGCGATTAAACCTGATCCAAGAAAGACCTCCTTTGAGCTGATTCAAAAGAGCAACTGCAGGCGGCTATGGGCAGAACATCCATGCGGATACCTGACCTACAGTATAGGCCCGTGGTGGCGAACCTTTGGCACTCCAGATGTTATGGACTACAATTCCCATCAGCCCCTTCCAGCATGGCCAATTGGCCATGCTGGAAGGGGCTGATGGGAATTGTAGTCCATAACATCTGGAGTGCCAAAGGTTTGCCACCACTGGCATAGGCTCTAAAATGGTGGCACTAAATGCCACATCCCCTCCCCTGCCCCCCTGGGCTCTTGAAAAGACTTTGTTTTTCTGTTCTTGGTGGAGCTGTGCTGCAGTTCTACAAAGCTGAAAACACAAACCACTCAATACTTTTTATCAGCTGAAAACACAAACCACTCAATACTTTATTGTGTGTAATCTTTCAAGAACTCTTTATTAGGCTGGATGGAAAAATATAAAGAGACGAGGAGAAAACAAATGCCTCACCGTATGGTGTTGTGTCCGGTTCAAGTTAGCACAGTGTGTTAAATTCTGAACAGGCATGCTGATTTAGAATGGTTCCAGTGTCAAGACTGTACCTGGGCTTGTTCAGAGCAAGAGATAATTGACGGTGTTATCTAGAGAGATAATGGGGACACTTGTTTTTCTTGTGGAGAAATGCATTTATCACCTCTTGCTCTGAGAAAACCATTTGGCTGGTCCTTATAACAGATGTGCCCTGGCCTTGATGGCTCAGGCTAATCTGATCTTGACAGATCTGGGAAGTCAAGAGAGTTCAGCCAGAGCTAGTATTCAAATGGGAGACCACTAAGGAAGTCAGGGGTTGCTACGTAGAAGAAGGCCATGGCAAACCACCTCTGAACATCTCTTGCCCTGAAAACCCGATGGCAGGGATCCCCAAAATCAGCACCATTTGGTGCCATGGCACCCACTGACACGTTTTCTGTCATCTACCAAGTGTCTTAACAAAGTGGGTACGGCTTTTGCCCAGTGAAGCTTCTGATTGGCTGTTGGAGATTTGACTGGCTATGCAGATTTGTTTTTTGTTTTTATTTGGCTGCAGCTATCTGCACTGTTACTGAAGTTAAGCTGTGGCTGACATTTTTTGGCTATTGCTTGCAGCAGACATTTTGTGGCAGCCATTTTGTTGCTGTGCCCACCATGCTATGTCAGGATTCCAAATGTGCCTGCAGGCTTTAAAAGCTTGGGGATCCCTGCTTTATGGAGTTACCAAAATTGGCTGTGACTTGATGGCATATCTCTCTCTCTCTCTCTCTCTCTCTCTCTCTCACACACACACACACACACACACACACACACACACACACAATTACATTTATTTATTTATTTTGCCGTCACCTTTGCCGTACACCAAAGTCCCAGGGTGGCTTACATAATCGGGTTAAAAGCCCCTTTAAAACATACAATCCTAAATTTATTTATTTATTTTTATTTATCTTCAAATTTATATACCGCCCCTTCCCCTAAGGGCTCTGGGCGGTGAACATCAGGATAAATATCAATACAAAGAGCAATTATAAACAATAAATAATTAATACAGGCTCCTTGAGCCATAACATCATTAAAACCATAAAATACAGCATTTCATATAAACTTCTCGGCGTCCGACAGTAAAAACTTTCAGTAAAACCCTCCCAACGAGGGGGAAATGATGGATCACATTGTGACAATGGTCCCAGAATGTAAAAGGGACAGAGACAAAGGGGCGCACCATCAGCAGCCGGCCTCCCCAAAACCCCGGTGGAACAACTCGGTCTTGCAGGCCCTGCGGAATTCACCAAGATCCTGCAGGGCCCGGACAGATGGAGGAAGAGTGTTCCACCAGGCAGGGGCCAAGGCAGTAAAGGCCCTGGCCCGAGTGGAGGCCAGCCACATCATCGAGGGGGCGGGGACCACCATAAAATGGATTCTATTCCTGGTTTTAGAGTTTGTTCTTGGACCAGCACAGCTAACAGCAGTTTTCTTGTAGCTCTGCAGCGCAGCTCATTTGGGAAATGGGGTGAGTGGGCTGTAGAGGAGTCCGGTGTGATCTCTGTCACGTCTGCTTGTGTGAAGATGTGACAGAAGAAAAGGGAGATTTAGTTTTTGAATTTGCTTTGCTGCATAAAAGAACCACAGAAGTACTGAGACAGGGTACTGCATGCAACGCTTGTGAAAACAGCAGCGTGTGTGTATAAAATTAGCTACATGTCATTGTCAATTTGATAAATTTTGTGACATTTTGGACACTTTTTATTTCCTCATAGGCTGGGGTGGAGGTTGGAACTGGCAGGACATGGGTTTAATTTTTTTTTTCCAAAACAAGGGACCTAAAAATGTTTATTTGACCACAAACTGAGGGAAAATATTTTTAGGCCAGATTTTTTTTAACTGCATCCTTTGTGTTGGGGGAACAATTGCTTGTTTGGGCATCATACTTGCTGTTTCCAGTGACAAATGGATTACCGCAAAATGGTTGCTCTGACATGTCAGTACTAATAGCACCGTGAGCTTGAGCTGTATTTCCTGCCATTTTACTTCTGTCTTAGCTGATACAGTCTATTTTCTTCTTCCTTTTTTAACTTCACCATATGGTGCTCCTTGATTTGCTTTTGTTCTTATCAGTGATTTCACTTTTACGCTGAGAGGAATATAGTAACCAACATCCAGTAGAGGAAGCATTTTTAGGTCAGTGACTAATTTTTCCCAGGCTCACATTATAAGCTCTGGTGATTTATGCCGGCACTATTTATAGTGAAAAGAAGTCTCATAACTTTTAACCATGGCAGTTCGGTGCTCACCTTAAGGATCCAAGGCAATATGTGTATTTGGTCTTGGACCCGGGTAAAGAAGAATAAAACAATAAGTACTGGTATTTAAATATTCAGAATTATATAATCATTCCCTCTCAAGGGGACATGCTAGCCTTAATTATACAGTATAAAACAACAATCAACCACAGTTAAAAGACCTAAGCACATAGAACCTTGTGAGCCTGGGAAAGGGAGGGGGGGAAGGGGCAGCTGCCCTACCTGTTGGACTTGGAGCACCAAGTCCAACAGGGATGGGGGAAAGAAGCGTTGGCTGCCCTGTCTGTTGGACTTGGGGTGCCGAGTCCAACAGGGAGAGCAGCACCTTGTTCCTTCGCCAGACTTTGGTCTCTGTGCGTCCTGCACAGCAATTGGCTAAGGGTTCGTCGCCGGATGTTCGAACCTTTAGCCAATTATGTATAGTAAGATAAGCTTATAGGTCTACAGTTGGCTGGGTTAGTTCTGCAGCCTTTTTTTAAAGATGGGAACAATAATAGCTAGACGCCAATCCCTTGGAATTTGGCCCATTCAATCAATTCACTGCAAGAATTGGAGCCCACCATTCTACATTTGATTTTTTAAAGATCAGGTGGGATGAAATCACTGCTGGTACTTTACTGCTCTTTAAGTCCTATATTAATGGGATGAAATCACTGCTGGGGCTTTACCGCTCTTTAAGTCCTGTATTAATTTCTCCACTTCACTTACAGATGAAATCACTTCCCGGGGCTTTACAGCTCTTTAAGTCCTGTATTAATTTTTCCGCTTTCACTTACAAATACTGGTGACCATTGTGATGTAGCATCAAGAGCTATATTGGGAAAAGTGATAGAATACTGCTCAGTATATGAAGTGGAAAAATGTTGTATCCAGGGATTGGGACTAATTATGTTGGCCATATAATTTGGTGCTTGTGGGAAGCATTTCGATGTTCGTTTCCAAAATCCTACGGTATCATTTAGTTTCTGCTGTCTTAATGAGCATTGCCCAATTTTCTGAAATTGCTGTTCTCTTTTTATACTTTATCGTAGCTTTATATTCTCTTTTAGTTTCTTATACTACTCATTTGTGGACCATGGTGGATTATCTTTGAAATCATTAAATTGTCTCATGAGAGGGTTTTTTTGCAATAACACACTCATGATCAAACCATCCCTGCATGTGAGTATTTGATTTCAGGTGCCCTGGACCAGTTCTGGATAAAAAGGGACTTCAATTCTGTATGAGTTCCTCATATATAGTAAGTAAGGAATTATCATCTCCAATTCCCAAAAATCTAGCGTATATCTTTCTGCCCTGCTCAGTGTTTACCCATTCATTTTTTGTATTATTAAGCTGTTGACTCTATTTGATTTTGAGTTTCCCGAGTTCAACAGACGAAATGTATTTGAACTGATTGTCTTAATGACTCAGCTCCTAGATTACAGTAAAGGATTTAAGGGAGGTGATAATTTTCAGGCTTCAGTAGAACTAAAAATGTCTTTGTTATTGCAGCTATGTCATTTGATATGATGAGATAATCGATGATAGAGGATTTGGAGCCAGTCCAGAAAGAGATCTGGCTGGTTTGGTCTCCAGGGGCAGCACCATTCAAAATGACCAGATCCAAATTATTACCCGTATATACTCGTGTATAAGTCGACCCGCATATAAGTCAAGGCACCTAATTTTACCACAAAAAACTGGGAAAAGTTATTGACTCGCATATAAGTCAAGGGTGGGAAATGCAGCAGCTACTGGTAAATTTCAAAAATAAAAATAGATACCAATAAAATTACATTAAATGAGGCATCAGTAGGTTAAATGTTTTTGAATATTTATTTCAAAGAAAAACAGTAAACTAGCTCTGTAAGTGGAAGAGAGGGTCAACAAAAACAATATGGTCTGAACAATAACTTTAAAAGTACAAAAACCTTAGCTCAACCAGCAACCAAGCTAAAACACAAGAGTTAAAATCCTTCAAAACTGGATTTTTCATCAGGGGAGGAATGTTTATGTTAGCAGTACCAACATTTCAGAGTATCTTTAGGAGACCCTCCTGATGATACCACCCAGGTTTGGTGAAGTTTGGTTCAGGGGGTCCAATGTTATGGACCCTCAAAAGGGTAGCCCCATCTACTATTAGCTTCCATTGGAAACAATGGGGGATGGGAGCACCCACTTTGGGGATCCATAACTTTGGACCCCCTGAAGCAAACATCACCAAACCTGGCTGGTATCAGCAAGAGATTATCCTGATGATACCACCCAGGTTTAGTGAAGTTGGGTTGAAGGGGTCCAAAGTTATGGACTGTCACAATGTAGCCCCATCTATTATTAGTTCCCATTAGAAACTATGGGGGAACCCCTTTGGGGGTCCATAACTTTGGACCCCCTGAACCAAACATTACCAAACTTGGCTGGTATCATCAGGAGAGTCTCTTGAAAAATCCCTGAAATTTTGGTGCTGCTAGCCTAAAAGCCGTGCCCCCTGGTGGCCGACAAAGTAAAAACCCTAAAATATTTTTTAAAATACACCTCACTCGCGTATAAGTTGAGGGGGGCTTTTTCTGCACAAAAAAATGTGCTGAAAAAGTCGACTTATATGCGAGTATATATGGTAACTGTCTGCACGAAACACAGCTCAGCAAAATTTGCTACTAGATCCAAGGAACAACAGGCAGGAAAATGTTGTTCACCCTTAAAGGTCTTTGGCCAAAGTCGAAATTTATCAGCCAGCATCTTTGTTATGTCCCATCCTAGCATTGAGGTCACTCCCTATTAAGAGCATAGTAGTTGGACATTTTTGAGATAATGTTAAAATGAAGGACTCCACATCCTTCCAAATCAGACTTAACTGAGAACATAAATGCTGGGGAGATAAGTATAGATTGATTCAAAGAATCTTATACTGCTTAATAGATATTAGCATTGCTGCAACCCAATTAGCATGACATGGTATCTAAACAACACGTGCCACAAAAATTCCTATGCCTCCCAAGGGCCTACCCCTGCTTACAGCTAGGAAGTACCGCAGTTATTACAGAATAAAAATTCAGGATGTCAAATTCTTCAGTCATTCGGGTCTCTTGGAGGAACAGCAAATCAAATTCAGTAATAAATTCTAAGAAGTGCAATCCGAGCTTTTTGTCCGCCATTCTGTGATATTCCAACACACTAAAGATAATTGAGTGGCATTCTTTGCATTAGTAAATGAAACATTGAGATTTTCATTAGATCTTAATTGTCAATCTTCTATTGTGATTTTCTTTAAATCTCCTTTCCTATCCAAGGTTGCACAGCCATTTCTTCTCTGAGGGGCAGGTTGACATTGTTCCTCACTTAATTCCATTGTTTCCTTTTTGTGGAAGAAGCTGTTTGGAGTTCCTTTTGTGAATTATAATCAACGCGTGGTTCCTTATTATCCACAGATGGTGATTGAGACCTTATCTGTGACGTTTCCTGTCAGTGGGTATGACATTATTCCTTGGGTGGTCTATTTTAGCTTGCTCGGGAGCGTTTTTTTTTTAACCTCAGCAGTTTCAAGCACAGATGTCACCTTGGGAATCCAGTTTCTGACTGATGGAGTCTTCCCACCAGCTCAGAAGATGAAACGTTGTCATCGTTGGAATTTCTGAGTCAAGATGATTTCAAAGTGCCTATTGCCATCAGCAGATAAATGGTTTAATTGGCAGTTGCAGTGACCTGCATAACAGAGAGCTGATCCATATGTTCAGAATATACCACATGTATACTTTCCTGGGCCTTTATCAGTTCAGAGTACATGTTTGAAGGTACCCCATGTAGGCATCCTACTGTACATGGAAAGGTAATACACTGAGAAAATAATGGTCTTTCACTTTCACTTCAAGTGCTAGCTTTCAATTTTCAGTGGCATTTCCACTTTCCAAACATATAGCATCTCTTCTCTAAAACATTGTAATACATGACAATGCACATTGATATCAGAGTGGGGTAAGTAACTTTGCTGAAGCTAACTTGTTTGTGTCAGAGCAGTGCCTGGATGGGGGTCCACCTAAGAAAGCTTGGCACACCTGGTTGAATTCCAAGATACAGAGCAGGTAGGAAACAGATAATGTAAACACATTACATTTATGTATGTATTGTCATCCTCCACTGAAGTGGCTCTGTCTCTGTATGCAGGTGGAAGGTTCAACATGTTCTCTTTTCCTCCCTGAATATCAGCATTTCTACTCCACTATTATATGCTTGTTTGAAGTGGGTCCAGAGCTTGTGGAATATGTTCCACTAAATCACTACGGCCCTGAAACTCCCAGCTCAACTTTGCTAGTGAGCCAAAGCAAGTGATAACTGAAAGATAGGGTTGTTATTGTTTACCAGCTATCTCAAGGCCTCAGTCTTATCCGTATGATGAAAAGGGCTTCATTCATGAAATATTATAGATTCAAGTCCCCGCTCACCAGTTCACTTTCCTTGAACCATAACAGATTATCAGCCACTTGACTTCAAAATGCTCAGCCACTTGACTGCTTTATCCCAGACCTATTCAAACATATTGAACCACTGCTTCGCCCAAGTATGGTAATTGCCACTCCAATCTATACACGTGGATATATAGCAGTTACCGTTGAGGGTGGAGCCTGAAGAGGGTGGTGTATGGGGAGGGAAAGGACTTCAGTAGAATATAATGCCTCAGAGTCCTCCATCCAAAGTAACCATTTTCTCCAGATGAAATGATCTCCAGCCATCCCCTGGAGGTTGGCAACCCTAGTATAATGCATTGAGCCCATTCTCAAGCAGCCATGTTCTCCAGAAGAACCAACCTCTGTCTGGAAATCACTTGTAATTCTGGGAGATCTTCATGTCTCCTGAACATTGGCAGTTCTATGGGCCCAGTTGTCATGGAAACAAGTAACAACTACCAGTTTATCTCATGGCCTACAAATCCTACTTTTGTGACCACGGAATGAGATGTAAGCAAGGAGAAGAGCTATTAATAAAAAAAACCAGGGTCAACTCTAGCTTTTTATGAGTCCTTGGCAAGTGAATCATCGGTGGGCCTCTGGCTGCTCAGCTGCCCATGCCAGTGGTCTCCTGAGCCATCATATCTGAGCATGCTCTTTGGAAGTAGTTCAAGGGCAGGCAATGGCCTGTGATAGCCAGAAAGGAAATAAAATAGGTAGCAGCTTTTACCAGCATCTCCTCAGTATCATCTCCTGCTTTTGTAACAAATCTGGGCATGTCTACATTAAAATGAATTGCTCACAGGTCCAGCATCATAGTCTGTTTTACAATTTCCTATCACTGGTGGGATACACCTGCAAGTATATGATGGTACTAGTTCCTGATACCAGGCCTGCAGAGAATCAGGGCAATTTAGATGGGCAGATAGACCATGGCCATGTGACATAGAGGAAGTTGGATCATTTATGGGTTTTGTCTGGAAGTTTATTGGTGCAATTACATAATCTTAATTACTGCTCATAAAAAATGCAGGGTGGATAGAAGCATAAGTTTGGCCCAGTTCTGGATATACAAAATATCTATATTAGACTGCACACCTTCCTTGGTGTTGCTATCCTTGGTTCTCTATTTACAGTGCAAATATTTAACAATATTTGAATAGAAGTTATAGCACTTTCTTCACCTATAGAACAAGTCAAGCTTCTCAGCTTCACAACTGGTTTTTCAGGTGTACATTCCAGCTTTAAAGAAGAGGGCAACCTGGATGGATAAGGGGTGGAGCATGCTTCCTATGAGGAAAGTCTGAAAAGTCTGGAAGCTTTCAAGCCAGAAAAGAAATGGCTTAGGGGGCACATGATAGAGGCTTATACAACTATGTATGGGATAGAGAGAATGGACAGAGAGAACTTTTTCTTCTCTCAAAAATACTAGCAGTTAAGGGCATCTGATGAAGTTGATGGGCAATAGATGCACTATGGACAAATGGAAATGCTTCTTTACATAATGAGTGAGTAATCCTGCTGCCAGAGGATGTAGCGATGGCCACAGGCATAGACAACTTTCAAAGGTGATTAGACAGGTTCATGGAAGACAAGTCTATCAGTAGCTATTAGTCATGGTGACTAAAGGGAACATCCATATTCAGATGTAAATCTTTGAATACCAATACAAGGAGGCAACATCAGAGGAAAGTCTTAGCATCAATGCCCGGTTGTTGGTCCTCCACAGTATCTGGTTGTCTGTTGTCTGAGATGACGAAATGGACCACTGACTTGATCGAGTAAGACTCATACTCTTCTTCGCAGTTCTTCCGGTATGCTGTTTCATCTTTTTATTTAAATGCCACCTTTATATTTATCTGTTCATGCTTACACTCTTTACCTTATTTAAGAAAACAATGTTGCAAAACTGCTACAGAAAGATAGGGGGTATTTGTTTTGATGATATTACAAATGCTAACCAACCTATCAGTGGCATCGATAGTTTTCAATGCAAATCTGCAGCCCCCCGGTACTTAACCCAAGCAACGTGGCAGGTATATTTACTACTTGTGAAAGCGCTTGAAAACTTCCCCCAGCGCAAATATTATGTCTGCCTTTAGCCTATGTCAAGCTGCTTATTATTCTGACCACCGGTGGAAGACAGCCTCCTCACTCCATCAAAAATTCAAAGATGGCAAAAAAAGTTTCACCCATGAAGAGTACCCTAATTCCCTACAGCATTTAGAGAGACTGTTGGGGGGAGTTTTTAAAGCAGGTAAGCAGGGTCAACCCTGGTTATTACTTGGATGGGTGGCCACTCAGGAATACCAGGGTTGCTCTGCAGAGGAAGGCAATGGCAAATACCACCGTTAGTCTCTTGTCTTGAAAACTCTACGGGGCTGCTATAAGCTGGCTGCAATTTGACGGCACTTTACGCACACGCGCACACATACAAAAGCAGCCCTGAGCTATGTTGGAAGTATGGGTTGAAAATTGGTACAAACAAATAAATCCATGAGCAAAATCTTCTTTCTTGGTTCAGTATTGTGCTTCATTTTGCAGATGGACTCATTGAGAGGAGAACAGGAAGGGGCACCTGTCTCTGTTGGGTGACGCTCCAAATACAAAGTTTTTTTCAAGAACCGTTCCATGACCAGAAAGTAGCCACCTCCTCATGGGTGACTGGGAAATTCTGAGTTTTGTGACTGCTGTAGTAGTCCTGCATCACCTTTCCCCTTACAATATGAGATACAGGATGGTGAGAATATAACACTTCCATCTCCTGTGTCTATCCTTCCATCTCATCTGGTGAATTGATGCTTCCTTTACAATAAAGCTGTGGCTTGTTTCTCATTCGAAGAGCTGGCAAGAGGTGCCTTTCATTCCACCACAGGGGCAATAGGATTGGAGCAGAGTACAGGAGAGGTGAATGCTGCAAGTGTGCCATTATCCTCATAAACATATTTGGAATACAAAGTCCTTCATTACCAAATGTGAGTTTGCTGGCTACGTTATTTGTTTTACTTTGCAGCATCATTTCAGCTTGCCTTGATAGCCATCCCAGACCATTGGCCCTTCTGGAGGAGCCCCAAAGTCTTCAGCCCCACAGAATTGCCTATTGCCCACTGCTGCTGCTCTATGTCTTTACCCCACTTGCTGGCTTGCCCCTCTCTGAGTTGAGTGACCAGGTAGCAGCACCAGCAGTGAGGAGGAGGAGCCATGCTCGCAAATGACAATAAAACAGTCCATTGGAGGAGAGGGCCTTTATATTGTCCCTGCATAACTTTTGCGTACGCAGTTGTGAGTGGAAATAGTTCCACTGAAATTAGCTAATCCATTAAACTCAGAACACTCTCCAAAAACCAAATCAGACTTAATTTTGACATGGGGGGGGGGGGGGGGGGGAGAGAAAGAAGAATTGGAACAGAACAGCCTGAACGCTTGTAAGTCACGCAAGCATTCCAGATGGGAAACTGTTTGAAGGCAGAACAGCTTGTTTTTATGCGTTGCTTTGGTTTGTTATGTTTCCTTTCGGAAAGTGCTTTTATTGTTCAAAAAGGGTAGGGAAGCGCCAGCTCCCACCATCTTAAATAAACAGCAGACCTACAAGGACTGGATAATTATAGCTATGAAAACATCAAGTCATCAGGAGGCGGCTGATCCTGATGCCAAGGAGACACACACATTCACACACTGGCTCAAGACAAGGGGGCGTGCAGGAATGAAGTACGGAGTGGCCCTGCTGTGTGCTAAAGCTCAAACAGCTCAGTGTTGTGTTTTCCCCTCCCCGTGTATTTGTTTTTCTGCTAGCAGGCTACTGACATAGGTAAATGCATTTCTGTATGCACTTGCAGCTGGGAGGAGCAAATCCTACAAAGGTTGGTCAACTGCAAATCACTGTTTCTGGTCATACTCAAGCGACTTCATAAGGAGAAAGATGGACTGAGGTGAACTGGAACTGAGGACGCTTGAGTCATACTTGGGCTGAATGATTCTGCCATGCGTGAATTGAAGGGGAGAGTTGATATTATAGATTGTTCCAGCCCGAATTGCAAGAAAATCTCTGTTGGACCAGATGAAAGGTCCATCTAGTCAGGCATTCTGTTTCCAATGGAAGCCAGCCAGAGGCCTCTGGGAAATTTATGAGCAGGGTATGAAGGCAACAATCCTCCCTGCTGCTCAACTGTAATGTTGGACATTCAGCGGCATATGGTTTCTGAATATGACGATTCCACCCATCAATGATTGCTCGTTCTTTTTTCAAGCTATCCAAATGAGTCATGGCTATCCTATCTTATGCCACTGGATTCCATATATATTATTGTGCAAGAAAAAAATGGCATTCCCATACTAAGGGCATGCCTCTTCCAATGAAAAGAACTCAAGGAAGACCCCATAGGTGGGAGGAAGTCTTCAAAATTTATTAAATAAAGTGGCAGGATACAAGCTATTTTCTAAATAAATTGGAAATAATAAGCGTTTCCACTTAAAATCTTTTCTAAATTTATAATCCTTCTTTAAAATCTTCTGTTTGTTGCCCCTTCATTGCAGTGGTGGGTTAACTGAGAGTGTCCATCAGCCTCTGTTTGATAGATAGTTTACAAAACCTTAGTGGTGCTCAGTTGTTTTGACACTCCCAAGATGCTGCATTATATCAATTATTATGTAACCCTTTGCAGTAGGATATGACAAAGCACAAACCAAGCCACCAGCTCCCAAATGAATGAAATATACTTATAAACCAGAAGGGGAGAATGTTTCTAATTATCAGATAATTAAATTTATTATTTGTATCTTCCTTTCATGCACCCTTGATATAATCATTTTATTTTAAAAACCCCATCTGATAAAAGAAACCTATTTTTCATAATGCCAAAGAATAATATAATTTTCAGACATTTTAAGCAGGAAAGAATTATCTGATATTTTAAAACAAATGTTTCCATATTTTTAGAAACCCTTTTCTGACTAGCATTGGGCATGGTTTAATTCAGTAGGAGGAGGAATATGATATGGTGGTAGAAAGTACTGTCATGTAATAGTCAACCTACAGCAACCCTATATGGTTTTCAGGCAGAAAGAATGTGGTGTGTGTGTAAAGGGGTGTCAAGTTGCAGTAGACCTACAGCGACCCCAGCCAGGGGCAGAGGTGGTTTGTCATTCCCTTCCTCTACAGAGTCTTCTTTGGATGTCTCTCTTCCAAGTATTAACCCTGCTTAGCTTCCAAGATCTCATGAGACTGGACTATACCAGGCTGCCTTTCCTCAGGAGTGTGGGTGGGGTGGGGGGATAAATAATGTATAGAGCCCCTGTAGATCATTAGATAGTGGTGTAAGGAAGACAGGTGTATTTTTTTTTGTGTGTACTGTCAATTCAGACAACTTTTGATGACCCCATAGGGTTTCTGAGACAAAGATGGTTTGCCATTGTTTGTCTCCACATCAAGACCCTGATGTTCCTTGGAGGTCCTCCATCCAAATGCTAACCAGGGCTGACACTGCTTAGCTTATGAGATCTGACAAGATCAGGCTAGCCCAGTGGTGGCGAACCTATGGCACGGGTGCCAGAGGTGGCACTCAGAGCCCTTTCTGTGAGCACATGTGCACAGAGTTTGTCATTGGGGGGAGGGGCGGAAAATCACACACACACACACACACACATCTAGGCAGGCCTGGGCACAATCCTTTACCTGGGAGTAAGCTCAGTTGCTGGCAATAGGGCTGGCTTCTGAGTAAACCCTCGTGATTCACCCATTCAAAGATTCGTGATTCACCCATTCGAAGCATTGCACGGTTGCTTCACCAAGCTTACTCCCGAGTAACGCACGCCTCGGAGCCAACCATTTTTTCTAAACTAAAACTAAACTAAAAATTCAAGTTAAATTGCTGTATTGGCAATTTGCAATAAATAAATGGGTTTTGGGCTGCAATTTGGGCACTCTATCTTGAAAAGGTTCGCCATCACTGGGCTAGCCTGTGGCTATCCAGGCAGGGCAAATAGGTATACAGTATCGATCTCTCCCCCGCAATATTAAAAGTAAAGATTTGTAATTGTGCTGCAACCATTAGCATCATGATCAATTTGCTTCTTATTTTGCAAATAAAATTATCCACATCCACTCTGGGTTAGATGCTGGCATAGGTGTATGTTCAGGTGATGTTCCTTTGGCACCTGCTTGTCCAATTTATAGAAATACTTAACATTTTGTGGCACCTGAGGACGTGGAAAAGATTCCAGGAGAGGTGAGGCCTACAATCTGTGTCCTAAATCCTTGCCCTTCTCTGTGGATAAAAGTTATCTGACAGCGGCAGACCAAGTTGGTAAGGGAAGAAGTAAATGTTTCACTGAGAGAGGAAGTTGTGCCACCTGTGCTCAAGTAGGCATTGAAGGCTATTCAAATATAGACTATATCTCAGTGGTGGCGAACCTATGGCACGGGTGCCAGAGGTGGCACTCAGAGCCCTCTCTGTGGGCACACACAAACAGAGTCCCCCCCGCCCACATATCTAGGCTGGCCTGGGCCGCTGGGCTCGATTATTAGCATTAAACCTAAGACCTAGTTTTCGGGAGGCAGTGTAAGTAACCCTGTTAAGTGCTGTTAAACCCCACTGATTTTCATGTAAAGAACTAAAGCATGATCCTTTACCTGGGAGTAAGCTCAGTTGCTGGTAATGGGGCTTGCTTCTGAGTAAACCCTCCTAGGGTTGTGATTCACTTGTTGGAAGAGTTGCACGGTTGCTTCAAAGCAAAGCCACCGACTACCACCAAGCTTACTCCTGAGTAACGCGTGCCTCAGAGTCAACTGTTTTTCTAAACTAAAACCTCAGTATTCAGGTTAAATTGCCATGTTGGCACTTTGCAATAAATAAGTGGGTTTTGGGTTGCAATTTGGGCACTCGGTCTCAAAAAGGTTCACCATCACTGCTATGTCTCTTGACAGAGATTAGAAAGCTTTCTCAAAGAAGAGTGGAACAGAGTTTGGATTTATACCACGCCTTTTTTCTCCCATGTAAGGAGACTCAAGGCGGCTTATAAGCTCACAACAGCCATCTTGTGAGGCAGGTGGGGCTGAGAGAGTTCTTAATGAGCTGTGACTAACCCAAGTCACCTAGTAGCAATGTAGGAGAGGGAAAACAAATCTGGATCACCAGATATGAGTCCAGGGCTCATGTGAAAGAGTGGGGAATCAAACCCAGTTCTCCATAATAGAGTCCTCCTGCTCTTAATCACTACACCACTCTGGTTCTCTTTTGTTGTTCCTTTATATGTCTCCTCATGGTAACTTCTGTTTAGGTGAGTAGTTTGTTCTTTTGACGAGAGTAAGAATTGTTGGTGCTCCCTAGCTGAGCTAGCAGAGGGATCATGGACAGTCATCTAGGAGAGTGCTGTGACTAGCCTGAACTTGTAAGATCTTGGAACCTAAGCAGAGTTGGTCCTGGTTACTATTTGGAGGGAAGACTACTAGGGAAATGTAGGGCCACTATAGAGGAAAGCAGGGCAAACCACCACAGTTAAGCTCTGGTTTTGCAAACCTTATGAAATTAACTATGATCTGACAGCCCCTTTCACCACCACTCTGTGATATTCCAAATCTGCTGCAATTCTAAACACGTGCACTCTTGACACCTCCCCACCTTTGAGAAGAACAGAATTTAAAAGCCCACTCAAATATTCGTTTGATGTGCTCATGATTCACTACGACTACGGCAGCGACTGTATCCCCATATCCCCATTTTTAGACATGCTCCTATTTTGTATTGATAACCTGCATATTTTTGAGGCCTGTTTTAGTTTCGACAGAGGCTTTCAAAGTAGGTTCAGCAATTCTTCAGGTCCTGTGGGAAGAAGGAAAGAGATTCAGCCAAATTTTCTATTTGTGCTTGCTTCACTCATGTGATGCAGCCGGAATGTCATATGACAGGCTGGGTGTTTCTGCAATTCTGCTAATTTTCTGCGGAGCACCAGAGAAAACTCATGCCTGTCAGCAGCTCTGCTGCCTGACTTAGTGAGTTATACCAACAAGCTTTACATTCAATGACTCTTTATGTGAATCAACAATGGTGCAGGGATGAGCCCTTGTTCCATTACAGCTCAGGCACTGACAATTATGACTGGCATGCCCCACATTTTCCTTTGGCTGAAATGAATTCATTCATTACTGGAACTGAAACCTTCTTAACATTCACATATTTATGTGGGTCAGCAATTAAACAGTAAAGGTGTTTGACACTTGCCTCTAAATACATGACTTGACACCAGTTCTTACTTTTATTGAGTGAGCACTTGAATTAACCTAGTTAGTAGTAAATCTGGAAGAACAAGAAACGCAGGACACTTAGAGATGTTTGCCTGGCCCATGGCACTGATATGAGTGTGGAGATCTCTGACATATATCAAAAGAGAAGTTTCCATTTTCTACAAAGCCAGGGAGCACTCCGTATTTGCAACAAAGCCGCATGAAATACCATCAACGACTAAAAAGAATGCTGTATCTCTTAGCATCACAGAAATGCAAAGGACTTTACAGGCCATCTTGTCCAATCCTTCACTCATTGCAAGGATCCAAAACTAGAACATTTCGGCTGGATGACTCTAGAGAGGCATCAGAAAACCAATCTCTATATTGAAACAGATCCAACTTGATATCCTTGGAATACATCAAGAGTCTGCAACCACTTATAATTAAAAAACCAAAGTATGTCAAAATTCACAGCAAGAGATCAACAGAGAATCAGTATGATTAAGCCAAATTGCATAACTGAAAATATACAACTTTACATTGTTATTAGCTGACATGTTCACTAATAATCCATAAAGTTTCCAGGCCTGGTTATTGTGAGTCCTTTATAGGAGGTGGCCCAGATGAGATTGCATAAGATTTTATAAATACACACAGGAGAATCATGTGTGTTTATTTCAAAGCACTGGCATAAACCCGCATGTGGCTAACACCTGCATTAGTGGCAACTGTACACTTCTATCAGTTTCTTTTTTGCACTTGAAGAAGCTGTTTAGTTCCACAGAATCTTTTTCCTGTCATTCCTTTACCTACTGGTAAGTCTAGAACCCTACCTACTCCCCAATGTACCTTAACTTAATGATTTCATTTTCTTTTTTAAAGAGTCTTATTTGATTCTGTACTGAGCCACAGATCGTTGCCCCCTGCTTCCTATTAACAAATAATGGCTCAGAGTGGTAAGCTGCAGTACTGCAGTCAAAGATCTACTCATGATCTGAGTTTGATCCCAAGGGAAGTTGGTTTCAGGTAGCTGGCCCAAGGCTAACTCGGGCCGTTTCCGCATGGCCCATAAACGACGACCTGGGGGCAGTAAAAACGCCGCCCCCAGGCCGCCGTTCACCCCTGGAGGTCAGAGGACAGTGTGGGCAGGGCTCCGACGGCCAGCAGGCGACGACGAGGACATCGTGAGTAGAACGGAGGAGGGCGACGGCGTCTTCCCGGCGGCGCGGTTCGCACCGCGCCACCGGGAAGACGCTTCCTCCCCAACAACAACCCTTTAAAGGGTTGTTGTTTAGGGTGGCCTGACGCATCGCAGCAGCGGGCGCACCTGAATGGCGCTTCACTTCAGGGCGGCGTCAGCGCCACAGTTATTTCCTAAAACAACAACCCTTTAGCGGGTTGTTGTTGGGGAGGAAGCGCCTTCCCGGCGGCGCTAAAGTGCGAACCAAGCCGCCGGAAAGTTGCCGTCGCCCTCCTCCGTTGCACTTACGATGTCCTCGTCGTCGCCTGCTGGCCGTTGAGTTCCTGCTCACACTGTCCTCCCACCTCCAGGGGTCGGAGGGCAGCGCATGGGCGGGGCTCCGACCGCCAGCAGGCGACGACGAGGAAATCGTGAGTAGAACGGAAGAGGGCGAATCCTGCGGTATTCTCCGGCTGTTCGCCTGCTCGGCATCGCTTGCAGGCGAGCGGGCTTATGTTTCCACGCCGCCAGCACTCTTGGCGGCGTGGGGGCGCAAGGAGGCCGTGCGGAAACGGCCTCAGTTCCTTCCATGGTTGGTAAAATGTGTACCCACCTTGCTGGGGCCGAAGTGTCGATGAATGGGGAAGACAATGGCAAAGAACCTCGTAAACAAAGTCTGTCTAGTACACATTGTGATGTGACGTCAACTCATGGGCTAGTAATGACATGGTGCTTGCACAACGGACTACCTTTACCTAACGATTTTACAATCAGTGTATCAGCCTACTATTACATGGACACACAGCAGAACATGGCGATAATTATCTGGTTTGAATGGAAAGAGGAAAATTCGATTTTATTATCTATTTATGTATTGAAACATTTATGTCCTGTTTTTCTCCTTGGTCCAAGGCAGCTTACAATAATAGTTAAAAACATTGGGATATGATTGAAGTCTATAAAATTATGCATGGGGTAGAAAATGTTGACAGAGAGAAATTTTTCTCTCTTTCTCACAATACTAGAACCAGGGGGCATCCATTGAAAATGCTGGGGGGAAGAATTAGGCCTAATAAAAGGAAACACTTCTTCACGCAACGTGTGATTGGTGTTTGGAATATGCTGCCACAGGAGGTGGTGATGGCCCCTAACCTGGATAGCTTTAAAAGGGGCTTGGACAGATTTATGGAGGAGAAGTCGATCTATGGCTACCAATCTTGATCCTCCTTGATCTGAGATTGCAAATGCCTTAGCAGACCAGGAGCTCGGAAGCAGCAGCAGCAGCAGGCCATTGCTTTCACATCCTGCATGTGAGCTCCCAAAGGCACCTGGTGGGCCACTGTGAGTAGAAGAGTGCTGGACTAGATGGTCTGATCCAGCAGGCTTGTTCTTATGTTCTTATTTTTGGTTAAAACCAGAATAAAATAGCAATCCCCAAATCTCTCTCTCCCCCCACCCTAAGAGGTGCTTGCCGTTCAAATCCCCTGGAAAACTTGGACAAAGGAGCAGGCCTTGCAGAAGCGCTCCAAGGGGGAGTGGCCCCATCTCCTTTTCAGGGAACCCATTCCACAGAATTGAGGCCACAGTAGAAAAGACCTGGATTGTGGTCAATGCCAGATGGGCCACCCTAAGTCCCCTTCCACACATGCAGAATAATGCACTTTCAATCCATTTTCAATGTACTTTGCAGCTCGATTTTACTATGCAGAATTGCAAAATCCACTTGGCAACAATTGTAAAAGTGGATTGAAAATGTATTATTCTGCATGTGTGGAAGGGGCCTACGTATGTGGTTCAATAGCAAGCAGATCGCTGACTGATTATCGTAGTTGGCATGTAGGGATATAAGGAGATGGTCCTTCAAACAGTAAAGTGAACCTTGAACAATTATGTTCGTTAGATGTATAAAGGATGCCACAGCTTCCATACCTTAAGCCACTGTGTTAAAGAGACAGTTTCGTTGGCCCAACTTATCTCAACCTGCCTTTCTTGTAAATCTTTAACTGCAATAAATAAATGCAGGCTGCAATTGTACGCAAACTTCCTTGGAAATGTGCTCCATTGAATTGACAGCAATTACTCAAGAGAAAATACTATTACAATAATTTCCCCCTATCTAGAGCCCTGGACAGATTGCCTCGCTATGTTGGAAGGAGTCAGTGAGGTTAAACCTTCTGATATGAAAGGGGGGAAGAGAGGCCTTGCTCCCTGTAAGCCGAGCACACACCGAATTGGTGTTATGCAGTTTAGATGACGGCTGGCAGGCAGGGGGATCTCCTGCAGGCGGCTCAGTTCCGCGCAATTCCCTACAGCATTTAGAGGGACTATTGGGGGGAGTTTTTAAAGCAGGTAAGATATAGAAGCTGCATTGAGAACTGATAATGTCACTAATACATCCCAGCCCAATCCTATGGAGGTTCTCACACTCCCTGGTAAGCATAGTAGGATTGACTTATTGTAACTCTGTTTCACATAAAGATGTTAGTTTGGTCGGTTGAGGTGCAATAGCTGAGAAAACTGTATGCTTTTACATTAGAACAGTGGTTCTCAACCTTAAGAACATAAGAACATAAGAACTGGCCTGCTGGATCAGACCAGAGTCCATCTAGTCCAGCACTCTGCTACTCGCAGTGGCCCACCAGGTGCCTTTGGGAGCTCACGTGCAGGAGGTGAAAGCAATGGCCTTCTGCTGCTGCTGCTCTTGAGCACCTGGTCTGCTAAGGCATTTGCAATCTGAGATCAAGGCAGATCAAGACTGGTAGCCATAGATCGACTTCTCCTCCATAAATCTGTCCAAGCCCCTTTTAAAGCTATCCAGGCTAGTGGCCATCACCACCTCCTATGGCCGCATATTCCAAACACCAATCACACGCTTGTGTGGAGAAGTGTTTCCTTTTATTAGTCCTAATTCTTCCCCCCAGCATTTTCAATGAATGCCCCCTGGTTCTAGTATTGTGAGAAAGAGAGAAAAATTTCTCTCTGTCAACATTTTCTACCCCATGCATAATTTTATAGACTTCAATCATATCCCCCCTCAGACGTCTCCTCTCCAAACTAAAGAGTCCCAAACGCTGCAGCCTCTCCTCATAAGGAAGGTGCTCCAATCCTTCAATTATCCTCGTTGCCCTTCTCTGCACTTTTTCTACCTTCCTAATGCCGCGACCCTTAAATACAGTTCCTCATATTGTGGTGACCCCCAACCCTAACATTTATCCATTTTACAGATGGAGAACACTGATGCAGAGTCTTAGGCGACCCCTGTGAAAGGGTCGTTCGACCCCCAATGGGGTCCCGACCCCCAGGTTGAGAACCACTGCATTAGAATATAGTCCTGAACAAATATGAGAATTGTCATTCATTTTTACCCACTGCCTGTGCCAAGACAATTTTTTGTGCATTATTGAACATGGTACGTTGATACATGCACATTCATGCCAAAATGTATTTTTACTTTCAAACAGATGGGGAGAGCGAGGCTTGACAGGCACTAGGACCCAGCCGGAGAATTCTGCAACAAAGAAGGTCCAGCATGCTTTGTTTTGTGGCAGAGGAATATACAATCTACTAACTTCTTTATGTGAAACAGAATTTAATATGCATAATGGCAGTGAGATGGGGGAATTTTTGTTCAAAATGTGCTAATGAAATGGCAGAATACCGCTGGTGCAAAGGCCAAGCTATATAACATTGTTGTCTAGATGGATTTTCCCCATAAATGAAGGAACGCTGATATGTGCATTTAATTTTGTAAGAGGCAAAACAGGATGAAAACATCTAGTTGGCCCTGGTGCCTATCTGAGATGGTTGGCGGTCAAACTGTCCAGTTACACTATCACCTTTCCCTTCCACAACTTAGCAAATTACTGTCAACAGCAGCCATGGTCAGGATATTCCGATACTCTGTAAAGCACAGCAAACTGGCTCATCGTGTGTAGATGTACTCCAGACCACCATGTTTACAAAGTCAAGATTCCACACCCTAAACAGGCAGAATCAAAACAATCCTCTGGGGTAGAGATCAAGGGCTTGAACATCTGCTCCAGAAGGTGGAAGACACCAGCCTTATATGACCTAAGATGAGTGCAGGACACAATTTCCTACTGAGGTTCCTCCGCTCAGCAAACCCCATTCTCCTCAGGGCCCCAAATTTCCAACAACCTGGAGTTGGCAACCCCGAAGATGCCTTATATACCCGGTCTATCTAAAACCAGTATCATTTCTTCGCCCTCGTGACGCCTTTTCAGGCTCACAGGCAGAGATCCTGACTACTGGATCCCCTTAAGCGAAGACGCTGGGATCGAACCCGGGGCTTGCAGCACTGAGATGCATCCCTCCTCTTCCGCCCCCAACCTCTGGGGCTTGCTGGCCGCCCCACTCAGAGGCCGTGAGCCCCGGCACCTTCCCCCTGAAGCTTGCAGAGGGAGGAAACCCAAAGCAGCTGCCTGCAGATTGCAACGCAGATTGCAAGCAGCTGGCTGCAGGCTGGCGACGCATGAGCTGTTGCAGGCCGGGTGCTGCTGCTGCTGCTGCTGCTTTTCCCCGTCAGCCAGTTTCCTTCCAGGGCAGCAAGAAAGAAGGAGGTGCTGCCGCCGCCGCCGCAGGTCCTTGGAGGAATTCCCTTCGGCCTGCAGGAATCCCCTTCCTCGGGCTCCTCTCCCCAGCAGGACAGCAACCTGGGCTTCCCCTCGACGTGCACAAGCAAGGCGAACTCCCCGCTTGTCCGCTCTCCCGAGCTCGCCGCTCCCACCCCCTTGAACCGGAACCGTTTTTGCGGCTGCAACGTTACTTACTGCCGCCGCCGCCTCCTCCTCCTCCTCCTCTCGGCTGGTTAGGTGGAGGGGGAGGAAGATCAAGAGGGAGAGCCCCAGGGGGGGAGGGCGGCAGCCATGGGGCTGCGGTTGCAGCAGCAGCAGCAACCGGCTATGCAGCGCCGCATGCCAGGGCAGGATGATTGAACGGCGCGGGCTTGCATGAGTCTGGACGGAGGGCGAGCGGTCGGGGAGCCTGGCGGGCGCCGGCATCTTGTCCCCCAGCGGTGCTTGTCGTTTTCCTGGCCGCCGCTGATGGCTTTTCGTCGCCGCGGGTGACTGCCGCCTCCCCGTCTCCTTTCCCCCCGGATTCCCCCCTGCTTGGCTACAGCCTCTTGGCTGGCCGGCCCCGGCGGCGGCGGCGGCGGCGATGGGGAACACGACCTCCTGCTGCGTGTCGTCCAGCCCCAAGCTGCGGAGGAATGCCCATTCCCGGCTGGAGTCCTACCGCCCCGACACGGAGCTGAGCCGAGAGGACACGGGTTGCAACCTGCAGCACATCAGCGACAGGGAGAACATTGACGGTAAGGATGCAAGGGGGTGAGATGGGTGCAGAGTTAACAGGAAGCAGGGAGATCTTCCCTTATTTCTTCCCTTCCATACTGAAACCAAAGGCACCCCCCAACTGAAAGTATTAAGGAAGTTGATAACAACTTGAGCCGTTTGATATTTTTTTAATGGTCTTCAGCGCCAGAGATGAGCCTGGGGACATGGCAACAGTGATGCAGAGCATGAGCAGAGTGCTGTTGATTTTTGTTGTCCTGGGTGTCAAGTGTTTAATCTGGGGGCATGGGAACGGCATGCTTCTTAAGCGTGTGCAAAGTGCGACCTGGCCAAGTGTTTCATCTGGGGGCGTAGGTACAGTGTGCTTCTTAAGCATGTGCAAAGTGTGACCTGGCAAAGTGTTTAATCTGTGGGCATGGGTATGGTGGGCCTCTTAAACATGTGCAAAGTGTGACCTGGGCCTACCAGATGACTTGAGGCATTGATTATTTTTCCTTTAGGAGACTGAGATTTGCTGGAGTATGTGTGATTGGTGCCCTGTTAACATGAGGAGAATGTATCCTGGACTCATCTATGGTCTTAGGTTTCTGGTGTCTGTTAAAAGGGTGCAGTTTGCCTTATGTGGATTGACTGGATATGGCTCTTCCACAGGGCAGTGAGCTGCGTCCTCTCATTTGCTAGGAAATAGTGACACGGAAAATTTTAGTCCCGAGGCATATTTGGGCATCTCACATGCCTTATGTTGCACCCTGTTCTGTGGCAGAGGCCATGTAAAAAGGCCTTTGTTTTACATCAACTTAACCCAGAAACATGCCATTATTCAAAAATCAGGGCCACTGTTTTCCTCATGCTGGACAGCTTAGTCATTGTTTTGTTGTGTTTCCTCACATGGGGTTTACTGGCTGAGCAGGGGAGGCCTATTTTTGTGGAGGTAATTGCCCTGGCACATCCTCCCAGTTCATTCAGGGTCCAGCTTTGGGGCATATTTGATTTGCTTCATTAACAGAACTGGGAAAAAACTCTGGTATCTCCTCCCAACTGCTAAAGGGAGCAGGGGAAATATCCTTCATAGTCAGAGGGATCCCTGCAGTATGTGGGCAAGTGGATAGGAGGATGCAGTCCCTAATGTTCCTTCTCTTTTCTCCCCTGTATGGTTATGAGGGGCAGAACTTCCCCGCTAAAGAACAGCGATGGAATGGTGCAATCCAAAGAAATATATAATTTTTAATTTTGATGGGAAGAGGTACTTTGCTGAGGCTTTCCTACTTTTGGCTGCTTGTTGGGGGAAAAGCAATTGTGGGGAAACCTTAACGTACTTTGCAAGTTGAGCACTGAAAAAATTATCACCAAGGGCTAGTAAAAACCTGACCCCATCCTGAGTTGGGGGAAGGGAAAAAGACACTATAATCCTCCTCATCTTCCTCCCTCATCTCTTCAAGCACACAATGAATGTACCCCCTCTCCACATGACCTCTGGATTGGCATGGCTGAAATCTTCCCTTCATCACCTCAGTAGAGTAGTCATAATGCCATTAGGACAGAGAAATTTACATGCATTTTTCAGGGGGTAGCAATCCACGTGAAAGTGGTAACATCTAAAAGGGTTTTATTTTGCTTTGGGTGTTTGCCCACTTCATGCTGGTGCCATTCTGTGAAGCTCGTGGCGTGTGGTTCTGGGATGCTCGTGGCACGTGGTACTGATGAGGGTGTGTGAAATGCACGTAGTAAGAAGTTTCTAAATTGCTGTCACCCTGGCTGTTGTGTGCTGTGTTGTTCTGGGAAAGCCCTTTGGGGAGATGGTTGTGTGAAACTCTTTGAGATTTACTACTTCCTTATCTGATGCATCTGTATGTCAGCAGTTCTGTGGTTACATTCAGGCTGGTTATGAACAATTTAATGCATCACACACGACAGGGGAGGGAAGAGGGTCTGGAAAGGAAGAGGAGAACAACAAAGAGGACTGATGTTCAGAAAATATGCTATTTGTTTCATAACAGCCAGACTGAATGGTTGTTTCAAGAGATGGCTGTGGGCAAGCACAGAGTCTGTTAGTCCCACATTGGCCCATGCAGGGGCGCAGCCAGGTGGAATGTGATTTCTTTTCATGTTTTCAGTTGGTTCCAAACAGTTGCTTCCTTGCCTAAGGAAACTGGATTACTTTTTATCAGTAGGCCCACATGTTCCCAGGTAACAAATGTCCATCATTATTATCTTATCTTTTATGGAGCATATTCAAAACAAGAGTGTCTAGTTTCTTCTCTTCCACTATGATAATGTATATGCCCATTCTGCAGCCTGTAGCATACAAAAGGGCTACAGTTATTTTTTTGATAGTGTATGTGTAAAGAAGCAGATTTAGGAATTGCAGTTGATACAAATGTAGGGATCATAATTCCCATCAGCCCCTACCAGCATGGCCAATTGGCCATGCTGACAGAGGCTGATGGGAATTGTAGTTCCTGAACATCTGGAGAGCCGCAGGTTCCCTACCCCTGATCTAGATAGAGATATGCTGGGACCTTCATTGACGTTCTTAAGCGCTATGCTGGTTGGGACTTCATCTTGGAAACCTGTCCATTTTGTTTTGGACGTAAACTGTGATGTGTCAGAGATTTGAGCTGGTGTTTGCGGGGTGTTGTTTTTGTGATGTGTCGTAGTAGAAGCAGAATGTGCTGTGAAATGACATTTCTTTAATAAGTTTCGACAGCCACAGAATTTGTGTGGATAACTGCTGTGTTTTCCTAGTGCCAGCTGACAAGGAACCTTGTTTAAAGAAGTAAACACATGCGCTTGGAGAGCTGTTTGGAAACTGGGAGAAATCCTGATGTCAAATCAACAGCATTTTCCTTGCATTAGCTAACTTGGATCCAGTCAGTTTTTTAAAAAATAAAATGTTGAAGTGTGTGTGTTTTCCTGTTTGACTTGACAAGACATATTGGGTGCATTTTAACCTTGTTTTAATCCTTTTTTGGGGGGAATTGTAACAGTAAACAAGGGGGAAACATCCATAAACACATGGCTAATGGAACGGTTTGATTGACGACAGTTGAATGATTAACCCTTAGAGATTAATACTTGCGTGGTAATATCAGAACTGTCCAGATCAAATATCTACCTATCTTTCAAACCACTATGATTAGTGATTTTAGCTGCACAGTATTTATTTAGCTCTGCTCAAAGCAAAGTGGGAGTCATGATTTTTTTGTGTCCTCTGTGTATAAAATCTGTGCTTGGCTTGACCTCTTGGCAGAACTCATAGAGCATTCTGACTCACGTTGAACTCAGTCACACATAAGGGTGTGGTGTGTCCTCTCTGCCCTGCTAATAAATTCTTCTTGTTTGTTTGCATGTGAGATAATTAACACTAGTAGTAAATCTATGTAAAGGAGAAAAAAATTAAAACTTATTATGGGATGATGCACTAATTTTCACCCCATTAAAATGGCACTACAAAATTGGAACATTTCCTGGACGTAATATAGTTTTTCAAATCTTACTGTTTTATAAAAATGAATGTCTTTTCAGTGTCTGATACAGAGAGGCTTAAGGGCTTGATATTTATCAAGTAGACTGAAGTGAATTAATCTTTGAGTACGGAATGGTATTTGAAAAGTTTAGTGCCGTGTACACCTCATTGCGCAGTTGTAGCTGTTGGTGGAGGCCTCGTGGTTGAAGACATAAAGGTGATTACACAGTGTGATGAGGCAATTACTCTTCCTTGTGCGATTGTTTGAAAGGCTGTGATGTCGGAAGGGTCTATGTTTCCTGCTACAATTGCTCTATCTCCTGAAAGAAAAAAGTAATATCTCTTGGCCTTCTTGGGTTCAGATTTCATGCACGTTCCTATAACAGTTGGTTTGTCTGAATGACTGGCCTTTATCAGTCATCCCTGTTGGTGTTTTCTGTTGTTTTGCAATGAATTGCTTGAGTAAATAAGAGGGCAGAGATGCAAGCATGTTTTATAGATTTTCACTAGATAACAAATAAATTTATACTAAATATAAACATGTGACTCCAGCAGTTAAATCTTGCTTGACTGAATGAAGCAGGGACTTGTAAAATCCGAACACTCTCCCACATTCACTGTCATGTCCAAGAAGTTTAGATTTACTTCATCTACTTTTTTCATAATTATGTTTTCCATAATGATTTGTTGTGAAAAGTGTAGGAATAGCAGTGGTACATTAATGCAAGCCAGTTTTGCCTTCTGTGAACAGTTAGCTTTCTATTAATTCTTTTAGTTGCAGGATTAATAACAGTTTGAAACTGGCTAAAACATCTTTAAAACACTCTTACATGTTCTCAGATGTAGTGCTGGCTAGTTGATGTTCCAGATTACGAGTAAGCATTTTGACCTGCAATGATGCTGTAACTTGTGACATTAACACAACATCACAAGCAGTGGTGGGATTCAGCAGGTTCGCACCACTTCGACAGAACCGGTTGTTAAAA
Source organism: Sphaerodactylus townsendi (assembly GCF_021028975.2). Classification (NCBI taxonomy): domain Eukaryota; kingdom Metazoa; phylum Chordata; class Lepidosauria; order Squamata; family Sphaerodactylidae; genus Sphaerodactylus; species Sphaerodactylus townsendi. Next base: position 62,471,473 of record NC_059435.1, read on the forward strand.
TGCTGCTTGTAAACAAGCAGTTGTTAAATTATTTGAATCCCTCCACCAGAACCGGTTGTTAAATTATTTGAATCCCACCACTGATCACAAGTTGATCTAGGATGTTGTATTCTTTGAATGATGGCAGCTGTATTTTATTTGGGGTTGGTGAGGAACCATTCATAACATAAGAATTTGAACTCAAATGTCTCCCCTCTTCATGCTGTTCCAGTGAAGCACTAATGTGGTTCGATCACATCTTTCATTGTCGGTTCCAGATCAGAAAACTGTATCCCACATAAATGCACTGCTAATAAACGCGGTGCAGCCTCCTTTCTATGGCATGTTGACCGCGTGCTAAATTGTCTGGGCACGGTGGATGAATACAGTGGACTGTTTTGCAAAGTGATTTATTTGCTCGACATGGTAGTTTATTTTATTTTGCATGATGCGTGAGAACCTTTTAGATCAAAGGCAGAATTGTATAGGAGCTTTCAGGCTGAGCACGTGTGTGTGAGAGAAAAGTGCATTTTTTTTGCTGTTGTGTGGCTTGCTTGAAGAATGTTTCCTAGAAGATATTCTGTTGTATTGTTTTGAAGAGTATTTTGTGTGTGTGTGTGTATGTATACCATGTTTAAAGCATCACTGAACTTTACATAATAGTACATTTATTAACTTCTACACCTTAAATTTCTCCCAATGGGAACCTGGAAAGTTTTCTTATCTGGCATTTGATTATCCAGAATTCTCAGTCAACTGGCATCACCTAGACAGCAAGCTCCATCATCATGCACTGAATCTTTGGGTGCGTATGCCCCCTCCTTCCACCTCTCCATCTGGCCAGCCTAATGCTTCTGGCTCATGTTGAACTTCTGACAGCCAGAACTGCCAATTAATGGCTTATTGGAGTATGTCCTTTTGCCCAAAGCCTGCCTTGAGTTGTTGAGAGTCAGCGCTGTCTAGAGGTTCATGGACAGCTTACCTGCTTGCTTGCCTGAATTGCTCTGTGGATTGGGAACTGGGAAGTGTCCCTTCAGATGTGAGCATTGTCACCATGATACTCCCAATGAGTTGGCGTTTGGTGACTGTGTATGTATCTTGGTAGGGGATAGCTTAGAACAGTGGTGGCGAACCTTTGGCACTTCAGATGTTATGGACTACAATTCCCATTAGCCAATTGGCCATGCTGGCAGGGGCTGATGGGAATTGTAGTCCATAACATCTGGAGTGCCAAAGGTTCGCCACCACAGGCTTAGAAGAATAAGCTTGAGTATCTGGCTGTATTGATGATGATGAAGAAGAGTTTTGTTTTATATCCCGCTTTCTCTCCTGTATGGAGTGTCAAGGTACCTTACAAATATACCTTTTCCCTACCTCAGAACAGACACCTTGTGAGGTAGGTGGGGCTGAGAGTTCTGAGAGAACTGTGACCAGTCCAAAGTTACCCAGCAGGCTTCATGTAGAGGAGTGGAGAAACAAATCCAGTTTGCCAGATAAGGGTCCTCCACTCATGTGAAGGAGTGGGGAATCAAACCCAGATCTCCAGAGTCCACCTGCTCCTAATCACTATGCCATGCTGGCTCTCATTCCAGTGAGTGCTGGTTAATAAATTATTTACTGTGCAGTGTGTCATAAATGGTGCAATATATTGTTAAACAAGATTTGTATAGTTCTAGGACAGATTGACATAGTGAGATAAGATAGAAACTTTTCAGACTGAAGCAACCTGGTTATGAGAGTGACTTCCTTCTCTGGAAATATGAACCTTTCTTAGTTTACAATATTTGCACATTTCCTTGACTCAGTTAAATAAGTTTCAGTCGTACTAAAAAGAACTTGCGGTTTTAAAAAATTTGAAGATCTGAGTTAGGCACGTGTAGGTGAGGTAGGTCCATAATATTGAAGAACTACCTTTTGCAAAAACCATGTGAAAATAATAGGCTATTTAGGGGTCAAAGCATACTCTTGTTGGGGTTTCTAGCGAATAGAGTTCTCCAATGCTGCATGATATGATTGCATCACTGTGTTTCCAGTTGAAATCTGTGTTACTTGAAACAGTAGATTAACCTACAGAGAATCAATGAAAAGCCACTGTGTAAAGTAGCATTTCCCACTTTGGTTGTAATTATGCTCATACAACAATTGTGCTGGGGTCTGAAGCAGACTTACTGTATATACTTGAGTATAAGTCGACCCGCATATAAGTCGAGGCACCTAATTTTACCACAAAAAATTGGGAAAACTTATTGACTCGCGTATAAGTCGAGGGTGGGAAATGCAGCAGCTACTGGTAAATTTCAAAAATAAAAATAGATACCAATAAAATTACATTGAGCCATCAGTAGGTTAAATGTTTTTGAATATTTATTTCAAAGAGAAACAGTAAACTAGCTCTGTAAGTGGAAAACAGGGTCAACAAGAACAATATGATACCAACAATAACTTTAAAAGTACAAAAAACGTAGCTTTTTTGTAAGGAAGGATTTTTAACAATGGATCTTACAATAAAAACTGGAATGTACATGCCTGTTCACTGTGACTCAAAACTACCCTGCTTTTTTAAAAAAATAGTTCATTATTTTTAGTGTGCATATTTTTAAAATTGCTCATGGCAGGTGTCATTTTAGAAGGAACATTCACACAACCTGTCAGGAGAAGAATGTTTATGTTAGCAGTACCAACATTTCAGAGTATCTTTAGGAGACCCTCCTGATGATACCACCCAGGTTTGGTGAAGTTTGGTTCAGGGGGTCCAAAGTTATGGACCCTCAAAAGGGTAGCCCCATCTACTATTAGCTTCCATTGGAAACCATGGGGGATGGGAGCACCCACTTTGGGGATCCATAACTTTGGACCCCCTGAAGCAAACATCACCAAACCTGGCTGGTATCAGCAAGAGATTATCCTGATGATACCACCCAGGTGTAGTGAAGTTTGGTTCAAGGGGTCCAAAGTTATGGACCCTCAAAATGTAGCCCCATCTACTATTCGCTGCCATTGGAAACAATGGGGGATGGGGCACCCCCTTTTGGGGGTCCATAACTTTGGACCCCCTGAACCAAACTTTACCAAACTTGGCTGGTATCATCAGGAGTGTCACCTGATGATACCCTGAAATTCTGGTGCCGCTAGCTTAAAAACTGCGCCCCCTGGCGGCCGACAAAGTAAAAACCCTAAAATATTTTTAAAAATACACCTAACTGGTATATAAGTCGAGGGGGGCTTTTTCTGCACAAAAAATGTGCTGAAAAACTTGACTTATACACGGGTATATATGGTAAACCTTTGCTTTCTTTCACATGGGAACTGGCAGCGTTGAGGGTGCTGCCAACCTTTTACCAGATGTGTACCTGCTAGAGGGACATATGGGGACAAATGTCCCCGGGCGCAGGCAATCTAATAACGTGGGGGCGGAAAATTGGAAAAATAAGGTCTTGCCCTGGGCTCCATGGAGGGCAGGGGCGGAAAACTCTGGTCTTGCCCTGGCTGCCATTTTCTGCTGGTACATCTTCCCCTTTGTCAGTCCTGCCCATTGATGGGTGTACGCCCTGTGCATCTGAGTAAGTGAGCAGCAATGCTTAGTCAGTTGTTGTGTTACTCCTTTGTTTGTGTTAACTTCTTGTAGATGTCGTTTAAATAAAACAAATTATATATAATGTTATATGGTTGCATCTGATAGTTACTGGAAAGCCTGGAGGAAACAGAAAAACTGAAGAGTGAAGGTAGCAAATTAATACTGGGGAAGGTAGCAAATTAATACCGGAACAAGATTTATGCCTTTCATGGAATTTCCCTTTGTGCCGTTACTAATTCAGCAACTTAGATTCTGGTGTCTCTTTGTTCTCGCATTCCTGAGACCTCTTTACAGTTTCTGTGTAATCAGTAACAGAATGTTTGTTGGCTCTTCACAAGAGTTTGGGAAGAGTTTGTGATATTCACTTTCAGATACTTGTACATAAGGTTTAATACAGCAAGGCCGAATTGGTAAAACCTGGTTAAGGGACTACATTACGGCATTTCAAAAAACGTGTGTTGGATCCAGCCAACTTCTTTGCTTAATTTCACCCAACCTCATCTCATTCCCTTCTTTACTTCAGGCAGGTCTTATGGTCGAGCCCTCCGGGGAAGAGGCGGCCTATACAGCTAAAATATAAATAAATAAATAAATATAAAAGGGGACTCCCCCCAAATGGGAAAGCTGTGTGGATCTAGCCTTTTGTTTTGAAAAACCAGTTTAATTTTGGGATCGTTTTCTAATTTCTTTCTTGTTACGATGTGATTTTTATATTATAGCTGGTGTTAGATTTATGGTGATTGTTATTTGGGGCGAGGGATTGGGCAAGGAAGAGGAATCAGAGTCACTTCTCCATCAACTCTTTGAATTCCGGAGCTGCAGAGGTCGTAGCATATTCATTTTGCTCAGTGGAAAAACTTTGCATTTTGCTGTGGGCAAGGTTATTGGCAATGAGAATATCAAGAGAACTCCAGTTTCCTTTCCTTGATGCTGGGATAGTGCTTCTGCTCTCTTTTAAGTAAGAATAATGATTCCTTCGGAGCTCCACTGATAGCCCCCCTCCCTTCTCCATTAATCACAGCTGCAAGCTAATGAAGACAGATGTGTAGTGAAATCCTAAAGCCATTGACCTCAGTGGACTTAGAAAGGTATGACTCTGTTTAGGATTTCATATGACAGTCTCTGAGATTGTGCCAGCATATCCACTTTAGTCTTGGAGGTGTCTTTGGTTGAACGATCTGGATTGCATTCGCCATAGTTCACTGTCTATTATATTTTAAAATATTTATACCCCACCTTTCTGTAAAACAAATATTCATGTTAATGCCTACATTCTGGGTTTGTGCTGCTCTATGTTTGTTCACATTCTGTAAATGTTTTTTATTAAAACCTCGGAAGTAATAGACCCGTGAAGGGGTTGAAGGCACAAAAATGTCAGCAAGGACATGTAGAAGTCTTCCATGAGAGTACTCTGCCTTATTTTACCCTCCCTCCAAGGAGTTAAAAAGTACCCCCCTCTGGTCCTATGAAGTAGCTCAGTAACGGGCAAAGGTCATCAAGCAACCTGTTGGTGTTAAGCAGGGGTTTTATTTATTTCAGTGGATAAGCCCTCTTTCCCGTTACAGGGTTCATTTTCATGCACCCAATTCTTGCCAGAATATAGAACTGCCTTGGTCTAGTTTGTGTTTGGATGGAACAAGGGGCATATCTGTAGAAAATGGCACCCAGGACAAATACTTGCCCCTCCCCCAACTCTGTGTGTAGTTCAGGAGCTGGCACGCTGTTCAATGCTGGGCTCAGCTTGGCCAGGTCCAGCTTTAAACGTAAAGCTTGACCTAGCCAGGCTGAACTCAGCATCGGACTGAGCAGTTGCTTTGCCTGGCTCCAGCTTTATACTGCTGACTCCGCCCCCAAGCTCCACCTCCAAAAGTCAGACTTGAAGCCTGCAGGTTAAAGCTTGACCCAGCCAAGCTGAGCTCAGCGTTGAACAGGCATGCCTCCCGCCCCGCAAACGCCATGTGGTGTTCGGGGTGGGGTGAGCCCCCTTGAAAGCTGAGTTCAGTCTGCTGATTTCAGCAGTCAACTATGTACCCTGTCCCCGAACGCCACATGGAGTTTGGGGTGGGCACAGCTCAATGGTGGTGGTTCAGAGGCTGCGGTGCGGTGTAGGCTGTTGCACCCTTCAAGGGATATTGCGCAAGAAATGTGACATACTTTTCTCCACCCTAGTTCTACCTCTGAATGGAACAATGCAAGATCTCTCCTGCATTGACCATGTGAACTTTCATTGTTTTAGCCTTCCGCAATGCGAGGCCTCTTGTATAGTTCTGTCTCCATTCATTTAATACCATGAATGAAGGGAGCTTCTTTGTACTGGGTAAGACCATTGCTCCACGCAGGCCGGTACTGTCTCTTCTTTCTGGCTGCTGTCTTTCACGGACTTTACTGTCTGAGATCCCTGGAAACGAAACGTCTACAAGCAAGCCATATACTCTGCCACTGTGCTGTATCCCCTTTCTTGAATAGTTCCTGGCTTGTGATTAAATTTGCTCAAGACATTGTGCCTCCTGGCTCTTGGGCAGAGGTCCGAACATGCCTGCTGGATGGCAGCGGTCAAACCCATTCTTATTCATGTCTCAGTGTCTGCCAACTCGGCTAGCAATGAGAAGGAGTATGACACGGTCAATTGGCTGGTATACCAGTCCCGGCAGCCACATTGCTGCCCTGTAGCAGCTGTGCCTGCCAGCCACTCTGCTTTCAGCACTGTTGCTTTATTTTGAAATGGTTTGCTCTGTGCAGGCTGTCTCTTGCACATGTTGGGTGTGTGTGACGCTTGCAAGAAATTGCAGAAAACTGGCAGGGCGTCCTTTGGTCCTTGGAGTAATGGCCATTCCTCCTTTTCCTAGGGACTGTGAACACATCAGAGGGCTGGTGGTGTCAGTAGAATGATTGCTGATGTCCCTCTCTTGTTCAGTCAAGGCTGGAAAGTACATCAATCCCTCCCACTTCCTGGCCCCATCATATATCTTTCCTCCCTTTTCGGGTAAACTGGGGTGATTTTTGCATTAATCTCATTACTGAAAACAGCTGCCACTAGAATATGAGAGCGATTGCTGCTGGTGCTGCGCTGAGTAGGTGCCACAAATGGCAGGGGACTTCTCTGTTGCAAATGCATCCAGTGATCCCTGGCGTGATAAGCAAAGCAAATGGATTGGGTACTAGTCCCAGTTCCCTCTTCCAGGGATGTATGTGTTTTGCAGTGGGTGATTAACATGAAAATGAGTCCTTGGTTATGTTCTGTGTATGTTAGAGAACAAAGAGGAACCCACAAGGACCCACAAGTATGTTAGAGAACAAAGAGGAACCCACAAGGAACCCACAAGGAGGCATCTCATTTCCCTCTCTCCGGCTATTTTCTCTGTCCCTTTCCTGAAAGCCCCCATAGCCTCCTGCTTCCTTCTCTCTCCTTCTACTGTTGCCAAGCTCTAGGTGAGGCCTAGCGATCACCTGGAATTACAGCAGATCTTTCAGCTACAGAGATCAGTTCCTCTTTATGGTTGCCACCTCCAGGCTGGGAAATTCCTGGAGATTTAGATATGGAACCTTGAGAGGGAAGCAACCTCAGCAGGTTAAAAAGTCATAGACTACACCCTCCAAAGCTGCCATTTTCATGACGGGAACTGATTTATTTCCCAGCCATCAGCCAGTCTACCTTTGTCTGTCCCCCTAAGTTGTCTCCACCCCCTGCAGCCTCTATCCAGGAAACTGTTGCCAGGTTTTGTGGTTTTGACCATCAGGTCAGACCCACTTGCATGACATGAAACCGTCAAAGACTTGTGGAGTGGCACCTCACTTTTCCTTCTATTTTCTTTCCACATTATTTCCTCTTACATTCCCTTGAGTCATCCTCTTCTTATCCATTCTCAAACCTACCTTTATCTACCTCTGTCTTCAGCTGTGTTTATTATATATTTGCCTCATTTTTATCTCATCTTTCTTTATGGTGAGGACCAAAGCAGCTTATTGCATTATTCTTCTCTCTTCCTTTTTATCCCCACAGCAACCTTTTGAGGTAGGCTAGGCTTAAAGTAAGCGACTGGTCCAAAGTCACCCCATGAGCTTCCACAGTAAAATGGGGATTCGAACCTGGGTCTCCCGGATCCTATTCTGAAGCCCTAACTGCTTCACCGCACAGGTTTTCACAGAGTGGCTGCCATTGAACAGTAGCAGGCAACCAGCCCTAGTTGAGTTATGCAAGTTGGCTGATATCAAGTCGCCCACAGGTTGGTGTCAGGAGAGAATCTATTTTGTTTGCTGGAAGCCTTGAGTGAAAAATCCTTTTTCTGTTCTCATGATCTCGGAGGGTTCAGAAAGTAGGTGTCTTTAATTGGGAATGAATGTACTGTCTCTACAAGGTTATAATGCTTGTTAGAGGGGATGGAATCATCTTCATTAATTCCAGCCAGCTGGAACGGGTAGGGAGAGGTAGATCCAATCTTCATCTGGAACTTTGTGATCAAGGTGTACCATGACTGATTAATCAATGATCACTTGATATGGCCAGTCCGAACCATAAATTAGTTCTATCAATGTTAGCAATTCCTTCTACTTCCTTGTCCTATGCTGTGCCTTCCACTCGGCTTGAGAATTCTGTTGGAACTTTTCACATGTACTGAAGGTAACTAGTACCTTTTGCCGGCAAGTATTTCTTTCTGGCATGTAGACTTTAGCTTTGTTGTTATATTCGTGTAACTGAATTGCACCTTGATTTTGTGTTCACTGTTACGTTTTTAAACCTATGTTTTACTTCCTTTCCTTAACAGAATTTTAAATATATATATATATTGGTGTCTTGCTTTTGCTACCACACAAAGGTGTGGTTGTTACCACCCCTCCCCCTCCCTCCCCTCCCTTGCATGCCACCCCATCCCCTCCCCTCCCTTCGCTAGGGTGGGTGGGCCAGGTCCAGATGCCGGGCCCCCTCCCTCCCCTCCCTTGCATGCCACCCCTCCTCCCTCACCTCCTTCCACTAGGGTGGGTGGGCCAGGTCCAGATGCCAGGCCCCCCTCCCCTCCCTTGCATGCCACCCCTTCCTGTTAGGCCAGGTTTGATCTTTTACAGTTGCTTCTAGGGTTGCCAGTCTCCAGGTGGAACCCAGAGATCTCCTATAATAACAACTGATCTCCAAATGACAGAGATCTGACCCCTTGGAGAAAATGCTTTGTGAGATGAACTCTGTGGCATTATATTCAGCTGAGGCCCTTTTCTTCTCCAAACCCTAGCCTCCTCAGACTTCACACCAAAATCTCCAGGAATTTCTCAACCTGGTGCAGGCTACCCTAGTCAGGCCTGGCCCCAGCAAGTCCTCCTTCAAAGGCCCAAATAGACCTCGAAAGGGCCCTGCCTCCTTCCCCTGCCTTTTACTGGCAGAACCAAGCCTGGAATCTGTGGTTGCCTAGTAACAGTTACTGAATGAATCCTTTTATCATTTTTGGCTTTTTTGAACCTCCTGTTTTTTTAAAAAAATATTTCAGATTTTTTTGCAAATCAGCCTTATAGAAAGAACAATCTGTCCAATGTATTGTTGAAGGCTTTCACGGCCTGATTCAACTGGTTCTGGTGGGTTTTTCGGGACGTGTGGCCGTGGCTTGGTGGATCTTGTTCCTAACATTTTGCCTGCATCAGTCGCTGGCATCTTCAGAGATGTATCACAGAGGGATACATCTCTGAAGATGCCAGCCACAGATGCAGGCGAAGCGTTAGGAACAAGATCCACCAGACCACAGCCACACAGCCTGGAAAACCCACTAGAACCAACAATCTGTATGTTCACAGTGCTAGACACTGGATTTAAATATCCAAAGATTTGCTGATTTCGCTATGCAATTTATAGATGTTTCTTCCTATTAGCTACTGGTTTTTTTTTGGTCTTTTGTTCCTTTCTTAGTCTTTTTTGTTGTTGTTGTACAAGGTTGGCTGGAATGGGAGGCATTTCTTAACAGACTGTTTCTTGTGAATTCATATCGCAGCAAACCACAGTTAAGTATCAACTTTGGTTAATAAACCAACTGTTATGCATGGTTTGGTGTGAATTGATTGTCTGTGTTTAGATGTGACAGGTAGGTTGGGATTGAGCAAGCCTCATTTCATTAGGCTGTAATAGTTTATTAGCCTCAGTTTGTCATGACAACTGAGTATATCCTTAGAGTCTGTAAGCCTGTGAGCAGGAGCAAAATTACTCTGCAGTCCTTCAAAGCATCTAGGACATAGAACTGCTCTTTTAGTATTGGTAGTAACCCCAAAGCTCTTAATATGCATCTTTCCCGAAATGTGAAGAGTTGGTGTTGGAGGGCAGGAAAAGATTTGCACAGAGATAATTTTTCCAGATAGGAATGGTCAAAATGTTTTCCGGTCCCTGATCCAACACTTCTGCAATGAAGGATCATTTCTAGTTTCTTTTCCATTGCTTTTCAGAGTAAGATGGTTTTTGTTTATTGGATTACTGCAGTCAGTAAGGGCTGAAATAAATGTACGGCTCTATTTGTCTTCATGGCACTAAATCATACTCAGACTAAATGGCATTGTGTCCATCCGAGAGAACAGGGTCTCTCAGTCTTGAGGCATATTCAAGGAACTGTGTATTTATATTTCACAGGAGTTTGTATAAATGGAATATTCTTGCCTTCCAGAGTGGCACTACCTGGGGCTTTTCATTCTTATTTCTGTTCTCTCCCCGCACAGTGCTTGAAACAGAGCCATTTAAACAAACACTATTCACACTGAGGAAATGGAATATAGTTTTTTTTTTTTACACAAGGCAAACTGCCTTGCACAAGGCTGCCCACTGTTTCAATGGTGCTTTGAGAACAGAATTTTTTTAAAAAAACCTTCACATCACAATCAAGAACTTTGTCTGTGCCATTCACTAGATAGGTGTTCATTTCAGCATAGTTTGGTCTGTGAATTGTTCCTTAAATTTGAGCAGACGCTTGCAGATGACTCGTTGACCTTTTTCAATGTTTATAGTCAGCGAGGCAAGTTTAAAACCGAAATCTTCCATCTGTCCTGCCCTGAGGTAGTTTAACTGCTGTTCTATGGCTTTTATGTACATGCTCTGATATTTGTTTATTCCCCTCACCCAGTGATTATTAAATCAGGAAGCAACTAACAATAATTGTGTTCCTTTTATTGGCCGATTTATATACTGAGTGAACTTAAGTGAAATACTGAAGTGCTGCTCTTTTTTTGTGTGTTGTGGTTTGTTTTTTTTTTAAAAAAACCCCTCTGTTACTTAAACATTTCCTTCATTGTATTGTCGAAGACTTTCACGGCCAGATTCAACTGGTTATGGTGGGTTTTCTGGGCTGTGTGGCCGTGGTCTGGTAGATCTTGTTCCTAACGTTTTGCCTGCATCTGTGGCTGGCATCTTCAGAGGTGTATCACGGAGAGAATCTGTGATACACCTCTGAAGATGCCAGCCACAGATGCAGGCGAAACGTTAGGAACAAGATCTACCAGACCACGGCCACATCCCGGAAAATCCACCACAACCATTTCCTTCGTCGTTTATTGTAAGAGACCTCAGTCAAGAGTATTGTATTACTTGATCACTCTTTAAGTTCATTTAGAGCAGAATCAGCTAAGGTCGTCTCCTTAGAAAGGGCAGGGCATTGTGCCATGTGGGCTACTAACATCACTGCATGGATCCATTCCAAAAGAATTCCTTAAAGATGATCTTGTTTGTTTGCTTGGGGGAATTTTTTTTTTGTATGTTACTGTACTCCTTGGAAGCCCTCCAGTGGCAGATTTTATGGGGTATTCCCTAATAGTTTGCAGCGATGAGTTGATCAGCTATTCTGTCTTAGTATTTTGCTGGTTTTTGTTTGTTTGGGTGCTCAGACCCACCAGCAACCTTGCCACAATTGTGTGAGTGGCAGGAAGTCAGCTTGATAGCAAAATATCAGTTGACTGACAGCACAGAAGAGAATTTCCGGGGCGGGGGGGGGGGGGGCCTCCGGTGGCAAGAGACTTAGGTTCACCCGTGACACTAGAGTTTGGTATGGAACTCTGCACATGTCACCTGGCTGCGAAAAAGCAACTTCAGAGGAAAAGAGGTGGGATCTTTCAATTGGGGCTTTGGGGAAAAATGTTTGAGCTGTTTCCTGAATCAGAAATCTCTCCTTCCCCACAGCCTGCATTTAAACCCCATGCAGGAAAAAGGATGTGCAGCATATGGGAATCTCCCCCCATTCCTTCTCTTCCAGACCTTAAAGCAGCTTGGGGGATTTTTGATAGAAGTGGCACAGAGGTAGAGAAATGAAATCCCTTTCCCCAGCTTTCATTCATTCTGCCCTCTCCCCTGCCCTCCCAGCAGCTTTTAAAACTAAATTATTTATCTGGAATTTGTCACAGAACTCCAGCATTACAGATTGGTAGATCTGTGATCTTCGTGTTGGTCAGTAACATGGAACTGGTCTTGGTTCCAGGAGGATTCTGGGTTGTTGTGTTGGTGTTCCAGCTGGAAATGACTGCTGTTAACTGCTTTGGTTTAGCTGTCCTCGTTCCCTTCTCTGGCTTATCTGTCTTCAGGGAAATGGGTACCTGCTGTGAAGTAGTTCTGTAGATGCCACTGAGCATCTGATGAAGGCATTTAGTGGAGGTGAGTTATCGGTGAGAACAGGTTACAGCCCTTCTTATCTCTCCACTGCTTGATAGTTGCTGCTTGTCTAGGTTTTGTTTAGCAGAGTTCAGCTGAAGCCCAAAGAAAACAAGGGGCGTTTTCTTCCCCTATACCCCTTTTTCCAACTTGTGCATTGCAAGGGATCATCAAAACAAGGCAATTTGTGGGAAATTGTCCAGCTGATCTGTGCCTCTTCTGTGCTTACTTGTTGTTAAGCCTGTTCTTTCTCTTGAGGTCATTATCAGAAACGGCTCTCCTCGTGTAAATCACGCTGTGCTAAATCTGACCCTGGCTGGAGCTAGGCGTCTTAGCGTTGGAATAACCCGCTGAAAGATGTCAGGGTATCGTCAGCTTGAATAACTTGCTTTTGCTTGACAGGAGCTCGTAGAAGCATCCTCAGCTGCAAAGAAAGTATAAATCTCTCTTTGATGCTATATCATATTTAGAAACGAGGCCTTTATCTTGCTGGAGCAGAAGGTATAGGCAGTAGAAAATTCAGAGACTTAGTAGTTACCTAATATGACCCTGAATAGCTGTTCTTGGCAGAAAAAAAAGCAGCAACATCTCCTTATTTTAATAAATGATTTGTCTTAGATGAATTGCTGAGGCTTCTTTCGGCATCAAACTATAGTCCCAGAGGCATATTTAAGACTGGATCAGTTACAGTTGTATAGAAAGAAGGGTGGAGGATCTCATTTTAGAAGAGAAACGGTGAGCTCTTTTCTTGATTACTGTCCCTAAGTCTGTTCCTCAAGGCGGTTTCTTACCAGAAGTGAGCTGATTTGAAGGAATACTGTGTTTCCCCTAAAATAAGACCTACCCCGAAAATAAGCCCTATCATGATTTTTCAGGCTTTTTGGAGGATGCTTAAAATATAAGCCCTGCTCCAAAAATAAGCCCTACTGGTAGTTTCAGATCAGGATGTGTGATTCTGCAGGGTGCTCCCTGCCAATGAGGATGCAGCTTTCATCACACGTGACAGGGAAGCAACGGGGCTGCAGAGAACCTGCCTTAATGAATTGTGAAGGTATCATATTTCCCCTAAAATAAGCCCTACCCCGAAAATAAGTCCTAATGCATCTTTTGGTGCAAAAATTAATATAAGACCCTCTTATTTTCGGGGAAACACGGTACTACCTTGCGTGGTGGTGGTGGTGGTGATGATGAAGAGGTTGCAGAGAAGTTGCCTTCAGACAACAGCACAGTTTAGCATCTGTCCCTTGCAGACACCTTTCAGATTGAATCGCTCTCTTGTCTCTCCAGCTGCACTGCGTTTCGTATTTCCCACCCTTTTAGACTTAACCAACCTAACTAGGGTAATCGAACTCCCTCCATGCTGGGTTGCCCTTGAAGACAACCTGGAAACCGCAAATGGTTTGTAATATTAACAACCTGATCATTTTCTGGGGTTAGCTGGTGGAAGCACATCTTATCCGTTTTAAGCCATTTTTTTCCCAAGTCTAGTTCAAGGTTCTGATTATTAGAGAGAGAGTGAAGAGTTGGATTTATATCCCCCCTTTCTCTCCTGCAGGAGACTCAAAGGGGCTTACAATCTCCTTGCCCTTCCTCCCTCACAACAAACACCCTGTGGGGTAGGTGGGGCTGAGAGAGCTCGGAGAAGCTGTGACTAGCCCAAGGTCACCCAGCTGGCATGTATGGGAGTGTACAGGCTAATCTGAATTCCCCAGATAAGCCTCCACATCTCAGGCGGGAGAGCTGAGAATCAAACCGGTTCCTCCAGATTAGATACACGAGCTCTTAACCTCCTATGCCACTGCTGCTCCTTTAAAGCTGTTTACGATCCTGGACCCATGGATCTAAAGGATCTCCCTATATATCCCTGTGTGTGCCTACTGAGGTCCACTCGTTGTCAACTCTTGGTTTTTCCCCTGCTTTCAGTATTGATCAGAGAATCATGCTTTTCCTGACATAGCTGCCACCCTATGGAATAGGCTCCCTGAAGAAGGTAAGGGAGCTCTGTCTCTGGAAGTTTTAGGAAGTGTTCTTGGCGGGACACTTTAGTGATTAGGGCTTTTAGTGGGTGAAAGCTGCAGCCATTTTATTTGGACGCAGGGGATTATTTAGAACTCCACTGTACCGCTGTATCCTGTAGACATGGATTTGTAAACCACAAGGGGAATGTGGGGAATAAATATTTAAAAGTGTAATTTTTTTCAGTCGTAGATCCGGGTCGTAGATCAATCTGTCTGCCACTGTTTTGGCCCTAACTTCAATTGTAAAACGAGTCATGAGCACACGATTATTTCTGTGCAGTAAGAAGAGTTACTTTTCTCCATCAACTTTAAGGCTTGGTCTTGCGTTAGAAGCAATAACTGTACAAATGTAAGGCCAGGGGCAGAGAGGACACTTCTTGTTGGGGGGGGGGGGGGGAAATCAGCCAGACAAAGTTTTGTGTAAGTTTTGGGAGCATAAAGGCAAAGTTTGATCCCCCGCACCTCCAGAATATGACTCTTAAATAGCCAGGTTGGGAAAGACCCATGTCCTAGACCAGGGATTCCCAACCAGGGTTCCGTGGTACCCTGGGGTGCCGTGAGCATGTCCCAGGCCATGCTACTGGCCCCCCTCACGTTTGCGGTGTCTCCTGCCGCCACGAGCAAGGATATAGAGCTGGCCCAGGGAGCAGGGCTTGCCATAAGGTCAGCAGCCCCTACCCACCCACCCACCCACCCACCCCACCCACCCGTGCTTCCCTTCACCCTGGGAGGGGAAGGTGAGGGGTTGCAAGCAGGGGAACTGGGAGGGGAAGGTGGGGGGAAAGGTGGCAGGGGTACCGTGAGACATTAAGAGTGAGGTCAAGGGTACCGTGATGTCGAAAAGGAAAACACTGTCCTAGACTCTAGAGTTCCATTGCTGCTCACAGTAGGTCTCCTTAAGTGTCAGTGGATTGACCTGCTGTAAGTCAGCTTTCTATATTGGAAGACTTGTTCGGTTTTTCTCATCGTAGCCTCTTTCCCTGATCCGGAACTGTCTGGCGGGACCAGTGTCACCTTGAAGGGACTGTTGTGGAGGCGGAAGAGGAGAGAGTATGATTCAATTGTGAATTGTTGCTGACAGTAGGAACTGACCTTGATGTGCTTTGTCCCAAAGGACAGAATATTCATTTTTATGCTGCTTCAGAAGCAGTCTTTGCTATATTTAAGGTATCTGAAAGCTGGAGCCTGTCTCAGGCGTGTGTGTTCATCACTGGAGGGTGGCATCATTGGGTGAGGACTTGCGTTCATAAATGGGCCATTGCAGAAATGTGGGGGGGGGGATATGTCTGCAATATTATAACATCCTCTCTCCTCCATAAATCTGTGCTTTCGAATGGAATCAATTTGCAGGTTTTCTCCTAGCACTTGGCGTGGTAGAAACAGTGCTGTTCTGACGGGAAGTGAGGAAATAAAAACAATTTGGGTGTGAGGGAAAGTGGTTGTCAGTCTGTGGCCTTCCTTCAGTGATTCCATTTTGCTTAGGCAAGACAGCATCGCTCGGATCACAGGAACATTGAGAATGTTGGCCCAGGAGAGATTTTCAGGGTTGGGAATTTCCTGTGGATGAAAATCTTAGGTTAGTGCCGCCGTGAATCGAGACTGCTTTGGCAGACGTATCTGTCATTGGCTGCAATTGCACATTTTAAAAAGATCAGGGAGGCGTCAGGCTGCTGATAAAGAGATTTATTTGTGGGGTGAATTTTTTATTTTGGCATACTCGGAGAGAGCGGTAAAGCAAAAACCAGAGACCAAGATTTATGTTGAAAGCTGCAAGGAAGTTGGATTGTCGTCGCTAATGTACCGTGCTGTGCATCGTGCTCGGAAGCCTGATAAGTTTTGTAACTGTCACGAAAGAGTGCTTGTTTTTGCTCACAGTATGACTTTCTTCGCCACCCCCCCCCCCCAAAAAAAACCCACTTCCCTATCTAATGGTTATGATTCCTCAATTCCCCCGGAGCAAGAGCAATGGATTCTTTATCTCTGCTAGAACAAGCTACACAACTTGTGACGCTCCATGTTGAACACTTGTCTTGAAATTCATAGATAGCAGTTATTCATGGGGCATTAGTAAACATCCATTTTTGTTGTATCCTTGTAGGGCAGGAGAGCAAGGTTTTGTTGAATACTTAGTAGTCCGTGACACATGTCCAGTGGGCTGGGCTTGGCCAGGCAGCTCAAAAGAGGCAAAGGATAATTACTGCAGATAGCACTGAGGAAAAACAACTGTGTGGATCCCTTCCTTCTGGACAATACTAACATTTGTGGCTGGAGAAGCAGTGAATGACCTGCTGTCACACAGTTTCTGTTAACACTATGGTTAAAGATACGTGTCAGGTATTAAGCAGTTCATTCCCCTTATTCTAGATCAGGGGTCTGCAGCCTGCGGCTCTCCAGATGTTCATGGACTAAAAATCCCATCATCCCCTGCAGACCCCTGTTCTAGATAGTTGTGGGGATGGGGCAGAGACGTAGCAAGGGGGAAAAGCGCCCGGTGTACCAGTGCATCCTCTGCACCCGCCCCAAAATGCCCTCGCCAGACCCCCACCTGGTGTGTCATCCCCCCCTTGGAGATACACCTCTGGGGTGGGGGTCTTGGTGCTGATGAATGAGAGGAGGAGGAGACCTCTACCCACAGCATGGGAAGATATTTCCATTCAAAGGAAACCATATTAAGATTTGAGAAGCCAGCATTGCAGAGAACTGAATGTCAAATTCCTAATTACCAATCTGCTATGACTTGAAATCTCTAATTTGTCCCCACTTTGGCATCCTGTCTTCCCTTCCGTCCATTCCCTGCTAACTATCCTCCCCCCATCATTCCAATGCTGTCTTGAACTGATTGCTTCAAGAGTGCTTTGAACTCAATCTGTTTTAAATCATTGTGATGGCCTTGTGTATAAAGGCTTCCCTTCTTAAGGAGGCTAGTTTCTATGATGGACGAAAGAAAACACAAATCACTGTGAGAAATGGAAGTCTCTTAACGGGTGTTTTTTTTTGGAGTGCTGTATTAGAAAGGTGGTCAATTAAACACACTAGGTGAGGGACGGGAGGGAGTCTCAGAACTGGTACACAAGCCATCTTCAGGGAGAATGGTGGAAAAAAAAACCCTTCAACTTTTAGCTGATTTATGGAAAGCCTATAGGTTTTCAAAGCAGGAAACGAACCAAGGTGGATTGCTGTTGCCTACCTCTGCACAGCAACCATGGAGTTCCTTGGTGGACTCCCATCCAAGTACCAACCAGGGCCAAACCTGCTTAGCTTCCAAGATTTAGATCGGGCTAGCTGGAGCTTTTCAGATCAGAGATGATACTCAATCTACATCGGAGTGGAATGAAGTGCTTTGTGGGTCCACAATCATAAATTAACCATGGCTATTATTTTGTGCATACATCTCGGAGTGTGTCTTATTAACACTGCAGGGCTTATCTGTGGAGGGAGGATGAAGAGGTTTTGTATGTGAAGAATTGGAAATATTGCAAAAATTAGATGATATATTGCGAAAATGCTTTTTCAACAGAAGTCCAGAAAAGTAGCTCTCTTGCCAACAATTTTTTTTAAAAAGTCAACTCTCAGAGTTTACAAAATTTTTGTTTCCTGGGTACCTGGAGCTAATTCTTATTTACTCTAGATGACCAAGTGAGTGGCTTTTTACAAGTCAGTATTAAACAACTGGTTCGAGGAATCTCTTGCTCAAAAGGGTATTGAATGATGACGTAAGCCAACAAAACTTGTTTTGATGAGTCTGGATGTGATCTGTAATTATTTCCTCTCTTTGTCAGTTGTGTATAACGATTTGCATAATCCATCTGTGCATCATAAAGGGTATACTTGATTCCATATTTTCAGAACTTCAGTCTATAATTTCTAACAAGTCCCACGGAATAATGCTAATACTTTCATATAGCTGGATGTTTGCATCCTGTTTATGAGTATGAATAAGTCTTCTAATCCCTGCTCATGCCCTGTGCATTTTTCCAATCCACTTATTCATAAACAGTGGCTGATGGCAGTTGATGAAAATAGATAATGTTTAATCCTCCAGCAGAGATGGATTTGTTTGACTTTTATGTACTGCTTGGTGCATATGGTGGCCTGTAGTTGATTTTCACACACGGGCAACAATTACCTCTGTGTAGGAAAAAGGACTTGTGCATAGTAGACAGGATTTTCGGGATTTTCATGGTGACCATGCTGAATACCGCATGAAATCTGCAGATACTTCAGGATAGACAATATTGACCTTGGAAGACCAGTGGTTTGGCTTCATACAAGGCAGCTTCATGGGTTCCGATATGGATGGGCCAAAAACCATTGACCATTGAGCCCAGAGGAGAAGAGTAGTACAGAAGACCACAGGAAGGTTGAAACTCCGATGAAGAGGAGCAATTTCAATTCGAACTGGTTTTGATCTGTGTAGAATTTTACAGTGGGGATTCGACCCATATCACACGCCTTCTGCAAGTTCAGTTACAAGTGTCTTTCCTCTGTTTCTTCCCTCACATTGAGAAGAAACCAATCTTCTTTCATTTGGGCATTTTTCTCGAAGCTCAGCCTGTGTTTTCAAGTTAGTCTCTTCTTTTACAACCCCCATGTAGTTTTAATTTTAAGGTACAAGATGTTGCTGCTGCTGATGGTTGGTTGCATCTGTTGAATGTTGTGAGCTGCTTTGTGAGATCCGGTTAAGAAAATCTAAAATTAAAATGTTAAGGCTTGCAAACATCTGTGATGTTAATAGTTTACATTTCTTAGGTGTAAACCTAAAACTGCCTTAGGTGTGTGCCTTCAAATGTACATGTAAGTATACACGTGTAGCAAATGGTGGACCACTTGTAAGAGTGTTAGGAGTCTAGTAGAAGAAATGGTGGTAAAAGGACTGTGATGTAGATGAAACTGCTTTCTATTGGTTCAGCCCACTGGTCCATCCAGATAGTCTATTCTTACATGAAGCTGGTCTCTGGGCTGTCATGCTGAGAAAGGTCTTCAACATCTGCCATCTCAGGACACAAACTGAGATGCGATCAAATCATGAGTGTTTGTCTGTCTGCAAAAGGCCGTTTGTTACACATTCAGTCCAGATTCAGATCAGAGAGAATGGAGGTTTAACCCTTCAACTCCTGCTGAGTTTTGAAGCAGGCTGGTCATGTGGTTGACACTTTAAAAGAGAAAATGCATTATTAACGCTGGCAAAACTGAGCAGGAGAGGACCTTCAGATCCTCTGAAGATGCCAGCCACAGATGCAGGCGAAACGTCAGGAGAGAATGCTGCTAGAACACGGCCATACAGCCCGGAAATCACACCCCAGTGATTCCGGCCATGAAAGCCTTTGACAATACATTGAGCAGGAGTTTATTAAATGCCCCACTGTACAGTCTTCTAGTCTAAATCAGTGCTGTGTACATAATTGGCCATTTAGAGGTAGAGGAAGATCCATATTCCTTGTTTCACTTGTTGATTCTCTGAGTTGTTCTAATGGGGGATTCGAAGGAGTCATCCTAGACTCTTTTTCAGGCAAAGCATGTGGTCGGCCACAGTCTCTCCCTAACATTTTCAGGTTAATAAAGCTATTGACATTTTGTAAGGGGAATGTCGTGATTAGATACATGATATAAGAGAGCTTGCTGGAGTTGAACCAGAAAGATGTGGTTCTGAATCTCTACTTAGCCATGAAACCCTTTTCATCGGGTAGCCTTGGGCCAGACATACATTCCCCCAGCTTGGTTTTAACCTACTTCAAAGGGTGTTTGGGAGGATAAAGTGGGGATAAACAACTCTGAGCTTCTGAGGGAATATAAATGTTGGAGATATCTGTGATGCTTATATTGAGGCCAGCCTGCCTCAGTAGTCTGATCATGTTTGTCAAAAGGGCAAATTCAGACTGGAAACATAGATGCCAGAGATCCCGTTACCTCTTTTATATGAGATGTTGGCCTTTCCTTTTAGTTGCAGCACAATATCTTGTTGTGACTGTATAAAAGACATTTAGGAAATTGCCAGTCTGGTGCCCTTTTCAAAGAGGAAAATACGCAAAGCCTGTTAGGCCTGCCAGCACTTCTAAAGAGGGGTACTAGGCATCAGCAACACAGGAATGAATTTAAACTCTTTTGCTGCTATGTCATATTGATGAAGTGTCTGACATTTTTTGCCTGTATATGGTCATTTTTGTCTTGTCAGGCTAGCAGGAATATAGTCCAAGTTGGCTGGTTGTGTTATTGCTAATTCCCTCCCTCCCTCCCTCCCTCTGTCCTTCCCATCCCCTTTCAGTTTGTGCTTCCTTCTGATTTCACATGTAGTATGTTGTGATATTCTTGGCATCCCCACCCTCCCAAAGTTTACTTCCTTTTATGCATAACATCTTTGGCTTGAGCGAAGCTGAACTGTACCCGAAACAGCGAGTTATTTGAATGGGAGTTACCCAGTTGTTAGGACTTGAGTTCTTACACTTACCCACTCTCTTTTCCTTCCTATCACAGTTGATTTCAGTGCAGACAAGCTTAAAGAACAACTTTGCTGAGGAGTTGTAGTTTTTCCGGGCTGTGTGGCTGTGGTCTGGTAGATCTTGTTCCTAGCATTTCGCCTGCATCTGTGGCTGCAGAATTTCTCTCTGTGATACACTTCTGAAGATGCCAGCCACAGATGCCAGCGAAACATTAGGAACAATATCTACCAGACCACGGCCACACAGCCCGGAAAACTCACAACAACCGGTTGAATCCGGCCGTGAAAGCCTTCGACAATACATCAGATTTGCTGAGCTTCAACAGCTATGCCTTCATGCAACTGCCCTCTCTGCCTTCTCCTACAATGTCTGATCACCATAAAAAGAGTCAGTCTACTCCCTTTGTAGAGATAGCAAACTCTGGAAATGATGTCACATGATTTCACAGGACCTTGTCCTTTCAAGTAATAAGCTTAAGAAAAGCTCTACTAAATGAATGCTGGCATAAATATAAACAGTAGTTTGTCTGTCTGTTTGTTTATTTATTTAATTTATAGGCCGCCTCATCCCCGAAGGGCTCGAGGTGGCTCACAACATGGCTGTTTCCAACAGCAGATTAATACAGCATAAAAGTTAACCCATTAAAACTCAGCAGCAATTAATAACAATAAATAAATTAAAACAACAGGATTGTGTAGAACACATATACACATTCATTCCACATTTTAAGAAACCAGGGCTTCTTTCTGATTAAGACTTGTGAAGAGACGCCTTGGGCCTTGCCAACCCATTACAAAAGCTTCATGTTGCGCTTATGACACCAAGACTCGTCCAGTTGGAGGTTTGTGCCTCTCAGGTGGACGCTGACCCTTTTGTTCGTGTGTCCGAGGCACGTTACTCATGTGGCTACTTATAAATTCGGCGAGGAAGCCAATAATGGCTCCACGGGCTGGTTTGAATACCTAAAATTGTGTGTGTGCGGGGATGGGTGGGGTGGGGTGGGGGTGGGGGTGGGGGGAAGAAGCTGAAGTTGCTTCTCTGTACGCACTGTGGTTGTAAATGCAAAACAGCTGGTGTGCATTTGCTATGCACAAAACTCCCATTACACTTCTGACACACAGTCTTCATGTCATCCGCTAACAAACACAAGGGCTTTATAACATGTATTGAGGCCCCTTGTGCACCAGTAGACCCCCCCCCCCACACACACACAATGTTTGCTACCTGTGACTTTTTTAAACAAGGGGGGGCCTGGCCACTAAACCTGGGATCTTTAGTGTTGTCTCCTCTTAAAATCTGGGAGGATTGCAGCTTCTCCCAATGTAGTGTTTCTAATGGATGGTGGGAGGCCGTCTTGTTCGGTTTTCTCTGCACTTGGTTCAGGAGGCAGGATCAAATTTCTTGGCCACTCCCACTTGCCCTGCAGGAGCCATCTTAACTCCAGTATCTTCCTGCCTTGCACAGGGAGAACAGGATCATCGAGAGGCTCCTAAGTTTTTAGCGAATTTGTGTGTGTGTGTGCTTGTTTGTGTTTTTTCCCTTGGATGTTTAGAGCAGCAGTGGCGTAGTGGCTAAGAGCAGGTGCACTCTGATCTGGAGGAACCGGGTTTGATTCCCCGTTCTGCCGCCTGAGCTGTGGGCCAGTCACACCCTCTCACCTTAACCTCCCTTACAGGGTTGTTGTGAGGGTAAAATAGGGAAGATGATGTAAGCTGCTTGGGTCCCCATTGGGGAGGAAGGTGGGATGTAAATGGTTCTTGGATCTAGACGTTTTGTTCTGGGAAAACCCATCTTGGCTGGAAAGCGAGTGTTCTGAGACACTTCCTGACTATTTTTATCTGGTGTGCAAAGCGATCCATAAGGGCCAGAAACCAACAGGGAGTTTGGAATACAAACAGATGACACATGGCAGAATTTTTGTACTGTTCGTAGGGAATTCATTGCATGATGTGAAATAGGAGAAATCAAAAATATTTATCTGCCTTTGCGGAATTAGCTGCCTTTTGTGATGTCTTTCCCCTTCCTTGCCCTTTGGCTCCTGAAGAATTTGCTTTTGTCAATAACAGGAAGAGTGTTTTCCTTCCACGAGCAAGCCACTCCGTAGCTATTGGCCATGGACTCCTAAGATCTCAGTTGGCCTTACTGTCTCTTTCCTCAAGTTAAGAGCTTCATATATGCTTTTTGGAACTCATTTCTAGTCAAACTTGATTATTTGTGATCCGGGTGTTTTGAATGTTGTTACTCTGCATGACTAAAATAGTTTGGTTTAGGTCAGTGGCCGGCCAACATGCGGGTCCAATCCTTCACTAGTCAAAGATTCATGCTGTAGTATTGGGCAAGTCACGCTGACTCAGTCTTGGTTTATTCCCTACAAATATTGCCCCTTCTTGTTTAGGGTAAATTATGAAGCTTATTGCATAGTACAAATGCTTTCTGAATGACTGATAAGCCCTGTGTTAGACAAGGCTTTAGAAAGAGCCTATGTATGTATTTATTCATTCTTGCCAAATGGAAGAACCTGGAAATCATTTTTGAAGGATGCAATGTAGGGTTTTTTTTCTGGATGCCAGTCAATTTTCTTGGAGATCCTGTAGGGAAAGTTGGTATGCATAACAGTAAAGATGGTGGTGATCTTGCTACTTCCCCAGAATTCAGAGCAGCTAACAAAATATGACCCACTCCCAAAATATGCATAACATGGATATTAAATGCAAAGGCAGAGCCCAGTATGAAACGGGTTTCTCTTTAATGATTATCTCGTGCCTGTAGTAAGGGCTGTGTGTGTTTTGTGCCCAAATTGGGGGGGGGGGGGATTCTGGAGCAAGGACCCTGCCCTTCAGAAAATTGTAAAAAACAGTGTCTTTCTGTGGAGCTGGGTAGTGTATTTTGCCTCCAAGATTTATATATGTACCAGTAAGTTAATTTGGATACCAGTAGAGTCATTAAGATCAAGAAGGTAATCGAGGTACACAGACTGTAGTCAAGGCGAGGGGGTGGGGATCATAATCATAAGAAGAGAGAACGGCTCACTTGCTTTTTTGTTACCTCAGTGATAAGTATATCTTGTTCAGTGCCTCTTATTTTCAACATTGTCCAGCCTTATCTCTAACCTGCTTTGTGATCTCTCTTTCTCTTGCCAAAGAAAACAAGATTAATGGATATCTTTTAAACGTTACACTAATCCCATTGGAGCCATTTTTGCTTGAGTTAATCCCAGCACATGGCAGTACCATTGAAAGGCCCACCACCATGTTTCTTTCTGTGGGACTGACATATAGTGGGTTGGGTGACTTTTACCAGTTATAGCCCCACTATGGGAGTGAGGTTTGTGTTGAATGATCCTATAGTGCTGTTTACATTTGGAGTCCCTCACCACTAGGAAGAGTGCCAGTCACAAGGTCTTTTGCTATGGTGTCTTCACTCTCCATCTTGGTGGGGTGCTGATGTTTGTAAGGGAAAAACGTTGTTCATTTATGTGGCCCGTCTGGTTGCAACCCTTTTTAGGATAAGTATTTGCTTGTTTACTTCATTTACAGCCTGCCTTTCTCATTGAGACTCAAGGCAAATGTATGGGATTAGAAAACAATGCAGTAAAGACCAATACAATGCACACAACAAACAAAATTATGGAACAATGAAATAAAAGCCGTCTAATACCCAATGAATAATAGAAAGGGCGAAACGGTCAGTTTTTCACACAGCAAAGCTACAGTTCTATTTCTTTTATAAAAGGAGCCAATGAAGCTTTCTGATCGTTGAGCCAAGCTTGTCCAGAGAAGCTAGTTCCAATTGTTTTTCTTTTTCAGGTGGCTGACCACTGTCCTTCTGTGTACTCATGATTGCCAAATGGGTGCAAATCATGGTTTCTCCACTGTTTGAAGAAAAATCAGTGCTATTCTAACCTTTACCTCTGTACATTTAGAATTTTGGGGCCAGTGGCTCACAGCTCCATAAAGGTAGGTGTGCAATTGATGCACTTTGACCTCATTGAACCGTAATTATAACTGTTACCAAGTGTTACTGCATCAGGAAAGAAATTCAACATATGTGCCAATTTATGAATTTTAGATGTAACAATCTGGGCTACTCCTTATGAAAACAATTAAGTGTGTGTGTGTGTGCATACATGTTTTTTTTCCTGACTGACCCCACTGCTTGTGCATAGTATTTTGTATAAATTGTGGGAAGATCGACTTTTTTAGACGAGGTAATCTGCTGTATACTTCTGGTCTGTGAATTGATAGTTTGTTTTTGGAATTTTGTATACTAGGAATTCTAATGCCCCATGAAGTCAGTCCTTGTGATCAATACATAGGATAGTGTGTTCGTGTGTGTTTTCTTAATGAAAATACGAGGTGTGATGATGGCATAGGCTGGAGAGAGGGGGCTTTGGTGCTCTGGCTACTTAACTCTCTGTCCATTTTCAAAGCTGCTATCATCTGTTCCTCATTTTCTTACCTTCACTTCTGAAGAATTCCATTTTCTTCTGTTTGTTCTTCTTTCCTCTTGTCCACTGGTACTGCTGCAAGCTACTGTTGACATTTATTTGAAAAACTGAATTTCAGAATAAGTGGATAGAAATTCCCTGGAGAGACAGTGAATCAGTGGTGAAACTACTTTGTACAAGTTATTTTGAGCATGCTATCAAAGTTCTCTCGATATGGAATTAGCATTTTTTCAGGCTTTAAGGGTGGCTTCATGGTGTATGTTTAGATTCGCACTAGTAATTTTGAGAACAGAGACATTTAGACACATTATTCTCCCTCTGAGGCCAAGGCTATCTTGATGGATGATTCCCACCATCCTATCAGGAGGCAGAAAATAGTTGTTCCTGTTTCCTATCTCCTTGCAGGAGTCCCCTGTCCGTCAGTTCTGTTCCTGCCTCATCAGGGAGAACACCTGATTTGTAGCCTGCATTAGACTGCCTTCTAGTTCAGTCAGTCATATTTGCTTCCCCCTACTTTTTTTCTATTTACTATCCATTATTTCTCATTTTACCTTCCATATTCTCCCCCCCCATCTCTTAATTGCCAGTGTAGAGATGGCGCAAGGGCTCTTTAGGAGTGAAGGGCCTGCACAAGGTGTATGTACAGTGATGATTTCCTTTCAGAAACAGAGCTGGAGGTTCCTATCATGACAGGTTCTGAAGATCCTCCTAATCTGGTGAGCATGATCCTGAGCAGGCTGCTTTAGTTGCAGCTTCCAGTGTGCCCCCAAAAGAGCCAGAAAAACGTATGAAAAAACACTGCTTACAGAAGGCTCTTGGCCTACAATTGTGTGGATTCACCCTGCCAGCCATGAGCGGTGGCCATTTGAGCAGGTGAGGCAGGGAGGCTCCCATTGCCCCCACAGACCAGTCGGTGTGGGAAGTGATGGGAATGATCAGGAATGTCTGACCCTAACTGTACCTCAACCAGGATTTGAGACTGACATGCGGGGAAGTAATCGATCTACTTGTGAATCATTTCCCCTCCCCACTAAACTTTTCTCCTTTCTTAGACTTAGGGAAGAAATTTTAAATATCTGCCTCCGTGGGTGGTGGGGAGCGGTGGTCTTGTTCTCCTGGAGGCGACCTCGGGCATCCTGATTGGGTGATTTCCAACCCTTGCTCAGGGAGGCAGGACAGATTTCTTTTGTCACTTCCTGTAGAGGGTTGGACCGCCCTTCTGGATCCAGTTGGTTTCCTGCCTAGCAGCAGGGAGAGCAGGACTTGGAGCTAGCTCCAAGAAAAAACTTGGAAAAAATCCTTTTCTTCTCTATCCTTACCCTCGTGGTGCCGTTTTTCTCCTTCGTCTTCTGTAGTAAGTCCGTCTGTGTGTGTGTGCGTTAGCGTCTAAGCACCCCCCCTCCCCGCCTTCCTGCCGCCCACGCCTCGTCTTGGCGCAAACGGCCGCCATAGAATGGCCGCCTATAGATCTTTTTCCCCTCCACCCAAGACCTTTGGAAGGTCCGCAGCAGAGGGGACGAGGTGCCTTCACCCTGGTAAAGGGTCGCAGCAGGACCACGATTCTCCACCCAGCGTACTCTTCACAGAGGCTTCCATTGTCCGCCTCTCCTCCATTGCACTTTGCCTCAACGCCAGCCAGCGGCCAAAGCGGAAAAGCAAAAAGGTGGGCAAGAAGGGGAAGGAGGCGAAGCGCCAAAAGCGCCTAGAGCCTCCGGCGCAAGAACAATCTTCATGGAGCACCAGCGCCCCTACAAGGGCCGTGGAAGGCGTAGCTCTGGGGCACGGCCAGACTCATGCGCCGAAGACAAGCAGCGTTGCAGCACAAAGGCCCGGCGTCTCCCGACGGCGGAGGCAGGAGAAGGCGTGGCGGCCGCCATTGCTGACGACGCCCCTCAGGAAGAGACACAGGCCGCCATTTTACATCCCAGGCAAGATCTTGCAATTAGGGGAGGGGGAGTCACAACGAACCCGGTTAACCCCTCACTGGCCAACACACACTCCTGGGCTAATGCCTCCCCAGATCAAATGATGCGCATGTTCCGAAAAGCCATGCGGGAGGAAATTAAAAGGGATAAGCAGAGACACAGATCCCGCCACAGAACTGGCCGCAGGAGGAGACGCAGGTCCTCGTCCTCTTCCTCCTCCTCCAACACCCCACCCCCATCCCTCAGTTACAGGGATCCCCTTAATTTACCAGAGGAAGATGAGGGAAGTGAGGGGGAAATCCGGGACTCTGACCACTTTTCCGAGGTAGATGAAACCCCCACAGAGACAAATGACCAGTGCAAAAGGTTTTTTAAACAGGAGAACCTTGCATTGATGATGGCTAAAACTATCTCTGCACTTGAGTTGCACGATTCCGCAGACGCAGAGGACCCTGCCACATCCTCCAATCCCAAAAAGCCAGTTAAAGGGGTTCCTAAGGGAAAGAAACAGATGTTTCCCCAAGATGAGGATCTACCACCAGCCTTCCCACTCCCAGAGTATTTTGAACGCCGCATTAGGAAAGAGTGGCTGAACCTAGAGGCTAGCAGAAGTTGCTTACACTCATTTCACCAAAAAATTATGCAATGTATCTTCGCCAGATCCTTATCCACAATTCATGATCAAAGACACCCCTAGTGGATGCCCCAGTCGTTGCCCTCCAATCAGGGGGACTCGTCACTAAGGACGGGGAGGGGTCCCTAAAGGACTCCTCAGACAGAAGGGCAGACGTCTTCCTTAAACGGATACATGACCGCCTAGCCCTGACCATCAGGGCACTGGCCCCGTCTTCAACCATGGCTAGAGCAGCTATAGTCTGGGCCAGACGCATCCTTGCCATCATCCCCCCAGAACTCCAGGGTATCAGGGAGGGCATGGAACGCATGCTCATGGCCGTTTCCTACTGGGCCGACTCCACATTCGATGCACTCATGTTGGTCTCCCGCATCCTCGCACTAGGCGTCGTAGTATGCAGACAGGCATGGCTGAGACAGTGGTCAGCAGACTTTCACTCAAAACAGGTAGTCTCCACGTACGATTACCATGGCTCCCGCCTCTTTGGGCAGGAGCTTGACGCTGTCCTAGTCGAGTCTAAAGGCAACAAGAAGACCATGCCTAGGTATGTTAGAGCAGAACAGGGCTCCTCCAACTATAGGTCACCCTCCACATTTAGATCCCAACGCACTCTTGCTCGGGCTCCCAGGGATGGTCGACGCTGGCAAACCTCCAATTCCTTCCGCAAGCGGAATAACTACTCCTCCAGTAGCTTCGGCAATAACAACTTCTCTTCCTTTCGTCCCTCCAACTTCCGACAAGCGAACAGAGGTGGGTGGTCGGCCCTGAACGACCGCAGTAACAGATCCTGACTTACACCGGGTACCGGTCGGCGGTCGTCTTCAATTCTTTCAGCACATCTGGGTAGGCGAACATGTCGACCAATGGACCAAGGAGGTAGTCTCCTCGGGATACCTCATCGAATTCGCACATCTACCAAAACCCCGCTTTCGTCACTACCCTACAGCCTGCAACCCAGACAAGGTTCACAGAACTCAGGAAGCCATCTCCCATCTACTCAAGATCTGGGCCATAGAGCCGGTTTCTCGCTTCCGAGCGTTTTGGCGGCATTTACTCCCATTTCTTCACCGTGCCCAAACGCAACGGCGAGTGGAGGGCCGTATTGAACTTGAAGTACGTGAACAAATTCATCCGGCTGCGACGCTTCAAGATGGAAACCCTGAGGTCCATCGTGGAGAACCTCCGTCCAGCAGACTACATGACTTCACTAGACCTGACAGAAGCATACCTTCATGTACCAATCAACCCACGACACCGTCAATATCTCAGATTCACAGTGAACAACGACCACTTCCAGTACAAGGCCCTCCCCTTCGGGCTCTCCACAGCTCCGAGAGTTTTTTAAAAGATCCTTCTAGCCCCACTCACAGCACTTCAGCTCCAGGGCATCCACGTCCACCCTTACCTGGACGACATCCTCATTCGATCCAGGTCCAAGGAGAGGGCCGTCCAGGACCTGAGGGTGGTCATGATGACATTAACAAATCACGGCTTCCTGATCAACAAACAAAAAAGCTCCCTAACACCGGCAGCGAGGATACAGCGTCTTGGGCTGTGGGTCATAGTATACTTACGCTCATATTAACTACCTGCCCCAAACGACAAGATCAGGAAAATCCAGTCGTTAGTGAACACATTCCTGCCGGCCAGACAGGCCTCCATACTGCAACTTGCCCGCCTCATGGGCCTCATGATATCTGTCATAGACATGCTGCAATGGGGGAGGTTCCATGCGAGAACACTACAATGGTTCCTCAAACCCTATCAAGACCAGATCATGCAAAAACAAGACCAGTCGGTACCACTCACAATCCAACTCAAAGTCAGCCTAGCCTGGTGGTCACAATACAAACATCTCTCCACGGGCAAGATCTATCTGCAGGAAGACAGACTACAAGTCTTCACCGACACCAGCCTCAAGGGATGGGGAGCTTCGTTCCAGAAACACATCGCGCAGGGCCTCTGGTCAACATCCCAGGCCCAGATGCCAATCAACCTCCTCGAGATGATGGCAATTCGACACGCCCTGCAACACTTCAGCCCCTACATCCAGGGCCACCTGCGTCACAGTGATGAGGACCGGACAATGTGGCAGCCAAGGCCCACCTCAACAATCAGGGGGGCTCACAATCTATCCGGCTACACCGCGAAGCAGTACGCATCCTCACATGGGCGGAAACCCACCTCAAGTCCCTCTCGGCAGATCACATCAGCAGCAACCTAAACATAAAGAGGCAGACTGGCTGAGCAGACCCATGGCGGTAGCAAGTTGGAAGCAGAATGGAAAACTCCACCCATCCATCTTGCAAGCATTAATACAGAGGTTGACATGACCATCCATAGGACCTGCCATCAGACGGGACAAGAATCATCAGCTCCCAGCATTCTCTCGCAGGTACCCGCGGGCCCAGAGGCGCAGGCCACAGACTGATCAATGCATGTAGTGGCATGGAAACTCCTATACGCCTTTCCTCCAATTTCCATCCTGCCTAGGTGGCACGGGGAAGATACAGCGGAGAGAGAAGGCAGAAGTCATCCTGGTCGGTACATGGTGGCCAAGGCTGCACCATGGTTCTCCTCCATGCTGCAACTGTCCAGGCGCTCCACCCGTACGAGCGACGCAGAGAACACATGCTGTCTCAAGGTCCTATCTACCACCCGGGACCCCAATGGCTAAAGCCTGAACCCATGGCATGAGCGAATGGCTTAAAAAAAGAAGCGCTTGCTCCAAAGGTCATAGAAACCATCATTTGCCTCCATGAGGGCTGCCTTCTTACCAACCGGATCTATTACTCCTCGTGGAGATGCTTCGCGTCCTGGGCAAACAGAAATTCAGTGAACCCTATCAATCCCAACATTCCGCAAGTCCTGTCATTCCTTCAGGAGGGATTCGAACGCGGACTCAGAAGCTCTACCCTGAGGAGACAACTAGCAGCCATCGCTTCCATATGGCCCCGCGTGCAAGGATCCTCACTATCCAGATACCCTGATATCCTCAGGTTCCTAAAAGGGTTAAAGCAGAAACAGCCGCCAGTCGTTCACCGCTTCCCCTCGTGGAAACTAAACACGGTTCTCAACGCGCTCACCAAGCATCCCTTCGAACCAATTCAGACTATACAGCTAAAATGGCTCCGCATGAAACTCCTCTTCCTAATCGCAATAACATCCGCTAGGAGGGTCTCAGAGCTCCGTGCTCTATCCGTCAACTCTCAACTATGCATTTTTCATAAGAATAAAGTTGTACTCAGATTGGATCCAACATTCATACCAAAGGTGAGGTCCCCATTCCACCTAAAGCAGGAAATAGTTCTGCCAACATTCTTTCCGTCACCATCACACCCCAAGGAGCACTTGTGGCATTCACTGGACGTTAGGTGAGCCCTTAAGGCCTTCATTATCCGCACGGAAACTATCAGGAAAACGGAAAGCCTGTTCGTCAATGTGTCCGAACCAAAACTGGGAGCCCAAATGTCCTGCGCTGCCATCAGCCAAACCATTAGATCATGCATACTAGAAGCGTACAAATCCACAAACCTTCCCAGCTACATACCAGCGGGCATCTGGGACCCATTCCACTTTCAGCTGGCACTTCCGTTCGCCGCCAGCTCTCAGAAACGTCAAATTCCGGTGGAGGACATATGTAAAGCCAATACTTGGTCCCTCCACTACCCTCATTCATCCAGGCACTTCACAAATTACAGTCCATTGCAGACCATGAGAGCTGCTCTCAAATGGGCCGTGTGCTTGAACACATTTTTTGGAGAGTATTATACCCACCCGGTGGGGGTTACTGCTTTCGGGGAGGTCTTCCAATGGGATGCCGGGGCCGCCTCAGGAGGAAACTGATCCATTGGTAGGAGACTTACCTGAAGAGACCTTCTCCTTGGATGGCGGCGAGGGCATCCTATTAGCTGAGAGAAACATTACAGCACACGATTACCATAGTTCTTACACATGGGGTACCCTCCACAGGGTTAGGGAAACCTCCACTTAATTAGGGTCAGGGAGGTTCACGTTGTCTTCAACTGAAACCAAGTTGTCTATACAGTTGGTACCCAATTGTTCTAGCAATTGTGTTACTTCCTGTTGCTACTTATATATGTTCTAGTTTTTTCCTTCCTTTTCTGCTATACTGCTGAGCAAATATTCACTGGATCCAGAAGGGCGGTCCAATCCTCTACAGGAAGTGACAAAAGAAATCTGTCCTGCCTCCCTGAGCAAGGGTTGGAAATCACCCAATCAGGATGCCCTCGTCGCCATCCAGGAGAAGGCCTCTTCAGGGTAAGTCTACCAATGGACCGTTCCATTTGGTACCCCTTGCAATATTCCCTTCCTCCCCAACTTACTAAGGCATGTTAGGTGGGGAGCCCATGATCATTTGTCCAGCTAAAGCTGCCCAACAAAACACCTCTAATAGAAAAAGAGGTAGAACAAGGGATCTGCATTCATCCTTACCAAGACAACCTTCTAATCAGATCCAACTCCTATTACAAATCGGAAGAAGATGTTCAACTCACCACATGTTTCTTGCGAAACCACAGTGAATCTGAACAACAGTTCTCTGGAGCACTTAGTGTAACCTCTGCTTGTGGGTTCTGTGGGGCAGAACTTAGAAGGAGTTTGCAACAACTAATTTTAAAACAAAATGGTTTACTTTTCCTTACCATGTGACACTTATTAAACATTAACAGTTAATATAACACTTCAAGGCCCTGTTCAAGTTTCAATTCCAAGCCCTTATATTTACAGTCTATTGATAATGCCAAGTCCAATTCTTCCTGCTGGTGGTTGGCTTTGAAGACTTCAGAGGCTTGGTGAACTGGATTCAAGATGATGAAGGTCCCCAAAAGAACTCCCATCAACTACATACACAGAAAGCCCTTAAACAAGGTGTTAAGAGCTTATAAAGAAATAAATCAAAGTCCCAGGCTGGTAGCCTTGCTTCCTCCAACTTTTCGAGTTTTTGCAGCCTCCTGCTGCTTTGAGTCTCCACCCCTTTTTGGATCAACCCATTCTGAACACAAGGGGTTACATTAGCAATTGTCATGGATACCACACCCAATTGATTCTTTGTCACGGATCAAAAGGCCAGGACAACAAGGAGATGGCTATTTAACCAATGGAGAGCAGACACTTGTCTCGGATGAACCTTACTGTCCTCATGAGTCTACTGATTTCCAACACCAAGGTGATGCAGTGGGGCAGATTCCATTCCAGACACCTTCAACAGCTTCTGAGATCCTTTCACCCACAGATCTTTAAAAAGAGAGAAATCTCAGTTGATCTGGTGGACCAAGATGCCCAGTCTTAGGCAGGGCAAGATATTCTGGATGCAAAAGGTCAAGCAGATCTTCACCGACTCCAGTCTATATGTTTGGGATGCTACACTGGATGGAGTACTTGTACAGGGGAAATGGGACAGAGCAGACCCTTCATTACCCATTATTCATGTCCTGTGTCCTCATAAGAACCAACACCATAGCAATGAAAACTTACCTGAATAAAGAAAGGGGATCCAAGCAGTTGTTCCGTCTCATCCCGACATGATTCTATTGCCCTCTGGTGGACCTGTTTGCACTGCCAACAAACCTTCAAACATATCAATTCTTTTCCAGGTTCCAGCAACCACCACCACCCCGCCCCCCCCCCCAGCCCCCGGGCAGAAGAATCAGAGGCCCTATCATCAAACTGGCCCAGAGAGCTGTTATACATCGTTCCACCTCTCCCAATAATTTTGGAGGTGATAAGAAAGATCAAGGCACAATAAGCTGAGATGATCATGGTGGCCCCATTCTGTCCCCAGTACCCATGGTTCACAGACCTGATACGCTTTTCAATATCCCCACCAATGAGACTTCCAATCTCATCAGACATGTTACAGGAGGGTCCAATTTGGCACCCATATCCCAAGTGGATAAACTTGAGTGCATGGGGATAGAATGTATGAGGTTCCTCCAACTGGGGTGCGGCACTGATGTCACGAATACTCTACCGGCATCTAGAAGAATATCCACCAGTAGGATTCAAATGGGGCAATACAAATAAGAATTATTTGAGATTGTACAGGGATAGATATGTCTATTCTAACTGTTAAACTTCCTATTGCTCCTGAAATTCCTTGAAGCTCTGCATGGCTTGTCAACACAAATTTGGAATAGGTCAGTTTTTGTGATGGATGAATAGCAGGTGACCTCCCAAGAACTGCACGATGCCAGAAATGTGTTATGGAAATAGTACTAAATTGTCTGTTGTGTGTAGCACATGTTGTTGGACAAGGATAAAAAGCTCCCCCCCCCTTTTAAGGATTTCCTTTTCCAGTTGGTCTTCAGTTATTCTCAAAAGCCTTGTATTCAAAACACATACCACACACGAGCCATGAAATAGGTTAAAGATGTCAAACATGAGATAGCTACGCAGCTGTCTGCCTGAGGAAATTGCTTGGCTCTTCAAGGGAGAAGCCATGGGTAGCATGGGGTGTGTGTGTGTTACCACAAAGCATCTTTGCAGCTTGCCAGACAGAATATTGAGAGGGATTTTTGAGCATTTCATTCAAATTCTTTTACAGACAATGGAAACTAGTTACACCATTTTAACAAGTTCTACGTTGAAATAACATTACTGGTGGCCAAATACTGGTGCCCATCTCAAGGTTCATTGCCTTGTAGAAACTTGGAACATGGACAACCCATCACCCCCTCCCCCCGCCCCCCACTTCATCATGTTGTATTGCAAGTGGCTTGGGAAATGGCTAGGAGGCTGTGGGTTTTTCACACACACACACACCCCGGAAACCTAAGTGCATGACACACTTGTAGGCATAGAACAAGTTGCGCAGGCTTTTTGACTCCTCTTCTCTGAGGATCGACAGGTGACTTCTTCATTCTTGTCATCTAATGCAACACCTCCTGTGGCTGGAATGTATACTTCATTTGCAGATGGCTATCTTCCTCTTTCTATTTATGCATAGTTGATTCTGGAAGAGTGCTTGCTGCTGCTTGTGACAACACCCTTAAATTCTAGTTAATATTGAATGTTCTTCAACTGTATGTTTAGGTTTTAAGTCAGAGGTTAGGTGATGGCAACTAGAAGGTCTGGTGTCTGTAAAGTTGATGGGGAAGGCATGGCAAAGAAAGCAGTTGCCCATACCAGTATGCTAGTTTGACTTGGAAGCCTTTATAGGCAGTGGTGAGATCCACAAATTTTAATAACAGGTTCCAATGGTGGTGAGATTCAAACAGTGGTGCCGCTGCACACACACACCTCCAGTCCCTATTGGGCAGGGAGGTTGCTTTAGTAACCCCTTCTCGGCACTCAGAAAAAATTAGTAACCACTTCTAGAGAAGTGGTGAGAACTGGTTGGATCCCACCTCTGTTTATAGGGGTCCGGGAATACCTCCCTCTGTGGCCAGTCAATGCGAGGAGCCTTCCATCCCTCCTTTGGATATTGCTGAGTAGTGAGCCCCAAGCTGCCTAACATTTCTCTGGTCAGCACTCTGAGGCTCGCTTGAGGTCATTTGTCTTGATTGAAGAACTCTCAACTGAATGACTTTTAGTTACCAAATATTGCATTTCTGTTGAGAATTTATAATAGGATGTTATGTTGTTACATGATTTGCATAGCAGAGCTTTTCAGTGGTTTAGGTCCTAAATAAAAATTCAGCAATCTATGGCTGAATTCCCACTGAAAATTTAATCTAGATACAATCAAGTTTCAAAAGAATCCAAGTTCCAACATCCAAGTTCCAACATCTTCACTGCAGCATGTTTCTAGTGAAGATGTCTAGGCCTGCCCCGGGTGTGTGTGTGTGTGTGTGTGTGTGTGTGTGTGTGTGTGTGTGTGCCTGCTGTCAGAGGTGCAGTTGTTAAGCTAGAAGCACCAACATTTCAGAGTATCTTTAGGAGACCCTCCTGATGATACCATCCAGATTTGATGAAATTTGGTTCATGGGGGCCAAAGTTATGGACCCTCAAATGTGTAGCCCCCATCTCCTATTAGCTCCCATTGGAAATAATGGGAGATGGGGGCACCCCCTTTGGGAGTCCATAGCTTTGGACCTCCTGAACCAAACTTCACAGACCTGGGTGGTATCAGTAGGAGACTCTGCTGATGATACCACCCAGGTTTGGTGAAGTTTGGTTCAGGGGGTCCAAAGTTATGGACCCTCAAATGTGTAGCCCCTATCTCCTATTAGCTCCCATTGGAGTGTTTTTTTTAAAAGTTGCATATACAAGCAGGTCCAGGAAAATCCCGTGATTGGGGGTGGGGGGGCGCGCCAGAAATGGGATTGATCTGTGTTCTGTGGTTCGGCAGTGGGGAGATTGCGAGGAAACCTGGATATTTTGGGTGACCATCCCAGAATTAATCGCCAGTGGGAAATTGCCCTATAGGGACGTAACTGATCTGGAAAGAAGTGAAATTTGGGATTGTGTTAAGCAACAGTCTCGCTCAGGGGTAGGGAACCTGCGGCTCTCCAGATGTTCAGGAACTACAATTCCCATCAGCCCCTACCAGCATGGCCAATTGGCCATGCTGACAGAGGCTGATGGGAATTGTAGTTCCTGAACATCTGGAGAGCCGCAGGTTCCCTACCCCTGGTCTAGCTTATAGAGCTTTGCTGGGGTGGGAGTCCTCTCTCTGTTGATTGCCAAGATACTACATGACTCACTGAGTTACAGCTGGTACGGCCAAAGCTGCAGCAGGGAAAAAGCGGTGAGCAAATGGTATGTTTTATGGGTTGATTAACATATTGGTTTGGCGCCTAGAAACTATTTTTGCTGCTGAAGAACAGGAGTTGATTTTTCTAGGGGGTGGGTCATAGCCTGAGATGCTATTTGTGGGTCATGTAACATAGTTTCTGTAGTACTTAAATTTCCTCCAAATTTTAGGCTTTGGCAAGATCCTAGCTTGTCTATATAATACCATGTTTTGCCGAGTTCTATGTAAATAGCCTCCTACAAGATGACTACTCAACAACAGTTACTCACTGCTGAAATATTTATTCATTTTTGTTACTAAAATAACAAATAACAGACAATGGATTTTGATTATATCATGAACTATGGCAGCTTTTAGGGATAAATCAACCACATGTTGGGACATCTTGAACGAGCTTTCCTCTTGGATGGCTATTGCATTTAATGATAGTCAGTTGGGGGGGTGTGTGTGTGTGTATATATAACCAAGACTCGTTAGGTTTTGAGGATCTTTGTGGCCTCACCTTTGCCATCCTTTCAAGATATATTTTGAGGATCTTTGTGGCCTCACCTTTGCCATCCTTTCAAGACAAATGTGCTGTGTTAGGGTTGATGATGATGCTATGGCAGTTGTAAGCAATAAAAAGTATCATGTAAGCTATGTAAGAAATGGTGGGAGGTACTTACCTGTAACTGTTTCTTCCTCCCCATGTTTCTAGTGAACTGGGGTGGATTTGATGCTGCAAGTGAACAACTTGAAACTTAACCCTGAAAAAACAGAAGTTATGCTGGTTGGGAAGAAGGAGCTCTTAAAGGGCATAGTTATCCCTACCTAACAATCAGCTGATTGTTGCAGACTCAGTAAAAAGCCTGGAAGGGGGGGGTGTCATACGGGATCTGACATTATTATTGGAGAGGCAAGTTAATGCAGCTACCAAAATGGCCAGTAAGATGGCCCCTAACCTTGATCTGGCTACCTGGATCCATGCCACAGTAACTTTGAGACCAGACTTCCTTACTGCGCTGTACATTGGTCTCCCCCTCAAAATCAACTCAGAAACTCCTACCGATCCAGAATGCTGCAGCTCAGCTGCTAAACGGAGCTAGGCGGAGCATTCATATTACTCCCGTTCTTCAGAGGCTGCATTGGCTGCTGATCTGTTAAATGGGCTCAATTTAAAGTATTGGTATACACAGCTCTTCCTGGCTTTGTCCCCTCTTATTTGCAGAACTTCTTTTCCCCAGTGTTCCACCATGACAACTTCACCTGAGTCAGCAGGGGTTTCTGCAGGTGCTAACCTGCAAACGAGCATTATGAACAACTGCTTATACACATGTTTTCTCCATTGTGGCTTCCTTCTTGTGGAAGGCAGTCAGAAAGTTCCCCCTCTTCTTGATTTCCGTAAACTTCTGGCTTTCCAAAACTGAACTATTGAATAGGCTTTTCTGTGGAGGTAATAGGGTTGTGCTGTACAAAATGGTTTTACAAACTTCCTAGGCTAAATTATTAGGGACTGTACTACCTGTGTATAGAGTATTGTAAGTAGGATCCTATTTTTGCAATTTCTTAATATGTCATGTGAATACTTATGCTATGCTTCAGTTCTTTCTGGTAGTTCCAGACTTCTAACATCCTAATGCATTGATTATTGGATGTCCCATTTTGTTGATTGTATTATCACTGAGGCCTTGAGTCTATGTGAAAAAGGTGAACTGTAAATAAGGTAAATGAAATCAAGTAAAAATATCTTGTAGCATTTCTGTAACATCTATAAATGGATCAGCTTGTAGGAGCTGAAGGAATTAGTTTTGCTAATACACTGTAATATACCTTTT
Source organism: Sphaerodactylus townsendi (assembly GCF_021028975.2). Taxonomy (NCBI): domain Eukaryota; kingdom Metazoa; phylum Chordata; class Lepidosauria; order Squamata; family Sphaerodactylidae; genus Sphaerodactylus; species Sphaerodactylus townsendi. The sequence continues at coordinate 62,509,613 of NC_059435.1, forward strand.
GGAAGCAATGCCTGTGCATTGTGTAGGGTCTGAGTTTAGTATATGCTGTTACCTGCCGCTTCGGTAATCTATTCAGCCTCGATAGGACTCTGGAATATTGACGTTTTATGTTGCAAAACGATTTTTGCCCACAGAGAGTAGCCTGCGTGAGTTTTTTACATCTGCACTCAATAACCAAAAAGAAGTTGATGGGCTTATGGCCATCTGTTCATTCTTGGGCAGTAATGAATCTCTTTGACTCTCTGCCTGATATTGGTTTCAGGTATTTTCTCTGTGCATCACCCGCATTAAAAAAACAAAAATATTATCCCTTGTTGTACACAGTGCTTAAAAGTGTTTTAGATGAGCCAGCATGGTATGGTTAGAACGGTGTCTTTACTCATCTGTGAAATCCAAACTCTTCCTCCTCTTCCTCCTCCTCTGTGGCATCATTTGCTACAACTTGGTCAACTGAATGGATTGGGTTCAGAGAAGAGCAACAAGAATGATCAGGGGCCTGGAGACTAAGCCCTATGAGAGGAGATTGGGGGACTTGGTAATGCCCAGTCTGGAAAGAGGAGGCTTAGTGGGCGGGGACGACAACATTTATTTATTTTATTTTTTATTTATTATTGCATTTTTATACCGCCCTCCCCCGGAGGGCTCAGGGCGGTGTACAACATTAACAACAGACAATAAAAAGATAAAAATAAATTAAGACTTAAAATGCAGCATTCAAATATCAAACCCTATTTAAGTTTAAAATAGATGTCGACCTAATTATTAAAACCTCCTCTTAAGAGAGGACGGTGGGTCCTAGAATGTTTCTCAGCATGTTTGTTTGTTGAGGCTCGACCCATTGATCAGCGGCTACAGGCCTCCCCAAAGGCCGGTGGAAAAGCTCAGTCTTACAGGCCCTCGCGGAACTCATTGAGTCCACTTGAAGCTTCTCTCGGACACTGGAGGGAGAGCATTCCACCAGGCAGGGGCAGAACGTGAAAGCCCTAGCCTAGTGGAGGCCAGTTGCATCCTATAGAGGCCCGAGGATCACCAACAGATTGGCCTCGCCAGAGAACGCGGGGACCGGGCAGTGGGACATATGGGGGGCCAGGCGGTCGTGGTGGTACCAAAGGAGTCCCAAGCCCAGCAAGGCCTTAAAGTTGTTAAAACCAATACCTTGAAGACGCGATCCGGGCTTCAACTGGGAGCCAGTGCGAAGGCGGCCTTGTACCGGGCATGATATGGTCTCTAAAGGCACCGCCCGTGAGCAGACGTGCCGCCGCATGCTGGACCAATTTTAATTTCCGGATGATTGCTGTCTTGAAGTATTTGCAGGGCTGTTGCTTAGAGGAGGGCAGGGAGCTATTCCTGTTGTCATTGAGGCTCGGACTCGCAATAAGGGGCTGAAATTATAGGCAGAAAAGTACTCTCAGGGTATTAGGAAGATTTTTTTTACAGTAAGAGTAGTTCAACAGTGAAATTGGCTGTCTAGGAAGGTGGTGAGCTACCTCTCTCTAGTAGTCTTCAAGCAGCGGTTGGATGAACTCTTGTCTGCAATGCTCTAGGCCAGGGGTGGCCAACCTATGGTGCTCCAGATGTTCATGGACTACAATTCCCATCTTTTTTAACCGTGCCAATTGGCCATGCTGGCAGGGGCTGCTGGCAATTGTAGTCCATGAACATCTGGAGTGCCATAGGTTGGCCACCCCTGCTCTAGGCTGATCCTGCATTGAGCAGGGGTTGGACTAGATCAGTGATTCTCAACCTTCCTAATGCCGCGACCCTAACATTTATCCATTTTACAGATGGAGAACACTGATGCAGAGAGTCTTAAAGCTGACCCTGTGAAGAAGTCGCTTGACCCCAAAGGGAATTGACCCCTGAGTTAGAACACGCTGGACTGGATGGCTATATGGCCCTTACAGCTGTATGATTCAATGTTCCTATTTTTAAGATCTTATTTTGATAGCCACTTGTATTTGTAATTTGTATGCCATTTGAAAGCAGTACATATATTGTGATTGCAGCATGTGTGCACAGCTGGCAGGCAGTTCCAGTTGGTCTTAAAAGTGGGGGGATGTGCCCCATACTATAATTTCCTGGACTGTGGGGAAAGTAATTCCCTGATGAATCTTTGCCTCCGTGGTTGGGATTCCCTAATCCTGGCTTCCCACACAGAATCATTTTTAAAAGGGCTGGAGATGAGACTAAAACGTGTAAACTTCATTTGTTTTTGCTGGCCATTCAGTGCTCCAGATGAGCAGAATGAGGGTACAATATTTTATAAATTAAAAAGGGAAGGCGATTAGATTGTCTGGGAGTTGTTTGCCATCTTTTTTTTGTTCGTTTTATTCTGCTTTTGAGTTTGAGCGGATGGAGTCTGTGGTACGTTTCCTTTTTATTTGTCATCTTCCCTTTGGGGTAGCATTTCCTTCCGTTTAGGCTTGCCAGCATCCAGATAGGCCTGGCAGTCTCCTGGAATGATAGCTGATCTCCACAAGACATAGATCGATTCTCCTGGAGAAAGTGGCTGCTCTGGAGGGTGGATTCTCGGGCGTTATACTCTGCCTTCCCCAGATTCCCCCTCCACATTTCCAGGCATTTTCCCAATCCAGAGCTGGCATCACTACCTCCCCCTCATCCTCTGGGAAGGCTGCCCAACGTACTTCTCTCTTTGCTGTCAAGGAAAGGAGAGTAAGGGAGCTTCCCTTTGCAAATAAAAAGGCTGCCTCCCAAGGGGAAGAATTCTTCTCACAGCTCATCCTTTAAGCTTGTCAAAGCAGTTCTATAGGCCTTAATTTTCCTGGTGTAAACACATAAGGAATACCGATAACCCTCCAAGATGACTTGACCAGCACAGGGGTGGGGGGTAGAGACCTCCCCAAACTCCCCAAACTGGCTCAGAATGGGCGAGCTGAGCATGGAGGGAAGCCCCACTGCCCTCCCCTGGAGATCCCTGGGCTTCAGAGAGTTGGACTGCAGGCATGAAGCCAATGCCAGGCTGCCAAAGCTGGAGTCAGCCAAAGGGTGCCCAAGAAGGCACCTGTAATGAGTGAGGCCTAGAAATGGTTACCATGACTGCTGGTGACATCATCAGTGGGCACTGCTGGCTTCGAGGCTGAGCAAGAGCCTGGACTGGCACGGGAGGCCAACAGCAGCTGGAACAGAACAGGATGGCTCCATTGGAATGAGGGCTACTGGGTTGGAGGTGAAGGACCTGGCTTTGACCAAGGTCCATAGCCATGTGGAGGCACTCCAGGAAGACAGCCTGGGGGAGATAAGGCCTTTGCTTCCTCTGCCTTTAAACCTTCCAATGAGGGATATGGTGGAATGGGATTGGGTCTGAGCGGAGCGGGAAAAGGCTATAAGAAGGCCATCCTCACACAGGGTTAGAGAGGGGAAAATGGGCTGTGCTCAGATTGAGGCCCAAGAAAGAGGATGCCAGAGAGACAACCCAGGGGAAGGAAGCGGAACCAGAGTGGTTTAACTTCCTTCCCAATCCTGTGGCATTCGGGAACTGTGTTCTGTGGCAAGGTAACCAAAGGCAGGAGCTCCATTGGGCAGCACAGGGAACCTCACAGCAGTCATAGGGCAATGGCAAAATAATATTGTGTGTACAAGAAAGGTCTGAAAACTGCATGCAGTGTGCCAAATGCAGGCGTGGCTTGTAAGGCCTCTGTGATGTCTTGTTAGAAATAGTATTAGAACATGTTGTGTGGCGTGGGTGTCAGCCACAAAAGCACTCTTTTAAAAATAAGAGACGTGGCTTTCAGATGCGGGGCAAGTTGAATTCTGAGAAGTTCATGACTCCAGGATTTCTGTTTCTCAGGCCATGGAAATGTTACGTTTTCATTTCAAGGATTTGGCGCATTTTAGAGTGTGATCGGATAATTGCCACCGAATTAAGTGGAATATGAGCAGAAGAAGTTGAGCAGGTTCTGATTAGCAGCTCACGTCGTGCACCACTGCGGAGATAGGCTCTTATTTTCAAAATGACTTCACTGAATGAAAAGGAAGTTTTCCATATGGTAATTCTCACCTCTTCGTCCATGTATGTTTATTTGATTTGCTGTATTGATTCTGTGTCCTGCGGATGAACATGAAGAGGCAGTTGATTTTTTAAACTACCTTAGCATTTGTTGAAGTGTATACAGTAGCAGTTAATAGCACTGAGCTTTTTTATTTTCAAACTCTTTTGTGCTTTCATTGCTGGTTCTGAAAAATTATGATGTGTTGTAAAATATTTGGGTGCTGTGTGTGGTTTCCGGGCTGTATGGCCGTGTTCTAGCAGCATTCTCTCCTGACGTTTCGCCTGCATCTGTGGCTGGCATCTTCAGATCCCCCCCACCCCCCCCCCCCCCCACCCCCCCCCCCCCCCACCCCCCCCCCCCCCCACCCCCCCCCCCCCCCACCCCCCCCCCCCCCCACCCCCCCCCCCCCCCACCCCCCCCCCCCCCCACCCCCCCCCCCCCCCACCCCCCCCCCCCCCCACCCCCCCCCCCCCCCACCCCCCCCCCCCCCCACCCCCCCCCCCCCCCACCCCCCCCCCCCCCCACCCCCCCCCCCCCCCACCCCCCCCCCCCCCCACCCCCCCCCCCCCCCACCCCCCCCCCCCCCCACCCCCCCCCCCCCCCACCCCCCCCCCCCCCCACCCCCCCCCCCCCCCACCCCCCCCCCCCCCCACCCCCCCCCCCCCCCACCCCCCCCCCCCCCCACCCCCCCCCCCCCCCACCCCCCCCCCCCCCCACCCCCCCCCCCCCCCACCCCCCCCCCCCCCCACCCCCCCCCCCCCCCACCCCCCCCCCCCCCCACCCCCCCCCCCCCCCACCCCCCCCCCCCCCCACCCCCCCCCCCCCCCACCCCCCCCCCCCCCCACCCCCCCCCCCCCCCACCCCCCCCCCCCCCCACCCCCCCCCCCCCCCACCCCCCCCCCCCCCCACCCCCCCCCCCCCCCACCCCCCCCCCCCCCCACCCCCCCCCCCCCCCACCCCCCCCCCCCCCCACCCCCCCCCCCCCCCACCCCCCCCCCCCCCCACCCCCCCCCCCCCCCACCCCCCCCCCCCCCCACCCCCCCCCCCCCCCACCCCCCCCCCCCCCCACCCCCCCCCCCCCCCACCCCCCCCCCCCCCCACCCCCCCCCCCCCCCACCCCCCCCCCCCCCCACCCCCCCCCCCCCCCACCCCCCCCCCCCCCCACCCCCCCCCCCCCCCACCCCCCCCCCCCCCCACCCCCCCCCCCCCCCACCCCCCCCCCCCCCCACCCCCCCCCCCCCCCACCCCCCCCCCCCCCCACCCCCCCCCCCCCCCACCCCCCCCCCCCCCCACCCCCCCCCCCCCCCACCCCCCCCCCCCCCCACCCCCCCCCCCCCCCACCCCCCCCCCCCCCCACCCCCCCCCCCCCCCACCCCCCCCCCCCCCCACCCCCCCCCCCCCCCACCCCCCCCCCCCCCCACCCCCCCCCCCCCCCACCCCCCCCCCCCCCCACCCCCCCCCCCCCCCACCCCCCCCCCCCCCCACCCCCCCCCCCCCCCACCCCCCCCCCCCCCCACCCCCCCCCCCCCCCACCCCCCCCCCCCCCCACCCCCCCCCCCCCCCACCCCCCCCCCCCCCCACCCCCCCCCCCCCCCACCCCCCCCCCCCCCCACCCCCCCCCCCCCCCACCCCCCCCCCCCCCCACCCCCCCCCCCCCCCACCCCCCCCCCCCCCCACCCCCCCCCCCCCCCACCCCCCCCCCCCCCCACCCCCCCCCCCCCCCACCCCCCCCCCCCCCCACCCCCCCCCCCCCCCACCCCCCCCCCCCCCCACCCCCCCCCCCCCCCACCCCCCCCCCCCCCCACCCCCCCCCCCCCCCACCCCCCCCCCCCCCCACCCCCCCCCCCCCCCACCCCCCCCCCCCCCCACCCCCCCCCCCCCCCACCCCCCCCCCCCCCCACCCCCCCCCCCCCCCACCCCCCCCCCCCCCCACCCCCCCCCCCCCCCACCCCCCCCCCCCCCCACCCCCCCCCCCCCCCACCCCCCCCCCCCCCCACCCCCCCCCCCCCCCACCCCCCCCCCCCCCCACCCCCCCCCCCCCCCACCCCCCCCCCCCCCCACCCCCCCCCCCCCCCACCCCCCCCCCCCCCCACCCCCCCCCCCCCCCACCCCCCCCCCCCCCCACCCCCCCCCCCCCCCACCCCCCCCCCCCCCCACCCCCCCCCCCCCCCACCCCCCCCCCCCCCCACCCCCCCCCCCCCCCACCCCCCCCCCCCCCCACCCCCCCCCCCCCCCACCCCCCCCCCCCCCCACCCCCCCCCCCCCCCACCCCCCCCCCCCCCCACCCCCCCCCCCCCCCACCCCCCCCCCCCCCCACCCCCCCCCCCCCCCACCCCCCCCCCCCCCCACCCCCCCCCCCCCCCACCCCCCCCCCCCCCCACCCCCCCCCCCCCCCACCCCCCCCCCCCCCCACCCCCCCCCCCCCCCACCCCCCCCCCCCCCCACCCCCCCCCCCCCCCACCCCCCCCCCCCCCCACCCCCCCCCCCCCCCACCCCCCCCCCCCCCCACCCCCCCCCCCCCCCACCCCCCCCCCCCCCCACCCCCCCCCCCCCCCACCCCCCCCCCCCCCCACCCCCCCCCCCCCCCACCCCCCCCCCCCCCCACCCCCCCCCCCCCCCACCCCCCCCCCCCCCCACCCCCCCCCCCCCCCACCCCCCCCCCCCCCCACCCCCCCCCCCCCCCACCCCCCCCCCCCCCCACCCCCCCCCCCCCCCACCCCCCCCCCCCCCCACCCCCCCCCCCCCCCACCCCCCCCCCCCCCCACCCCCCCCCCCCCCCACCCCCCCCCCCCCCCACCCCCCCCCCCCCCCACCCCCCCCCCCCCCCACCCCCCCCCCCCCCCACCCCCCCCCCCCCCCACCCCCCCCCCCCCCCACCCCCCCCCCCCCCCACCCCCCCCCCCCCCCACCCCCCCCCCCCCCCACCCCCCCCCCCCCCCACCCCCCCCCCCCCCCACCCCCCCCCCCCCCCACCCCCCCCCCCCCCCACCCCCCCCCCCCCCCACCCCCCCCCCCCCCCACCCCCCCCCCCCCCCACCCCCCCCCCCCCCCACCCCCCCCCCCCCCCACCCCCCCCCCCCCCCACCCCCCCCCCCCCCCACCCCCCCCCCCCCCCACCCCCCCCCCCCCCCACCCCCCCCCCCCCCCACCCCCCCCCCCCCCCACCCCCCCCCCCCCCCACCCCCCCCCCCCCCCACCCCCCCCCCCCCCCACCCCCCCCCCCCCCCACCCCCCCCCCCCCCCACCCCCCCCCCCCCCCACCCCCCCCCCCCCCCACCCCCCCCCCCCCCCACCCCCCCCCCCCCCCACCCCCCCCCCCCCCCACCCCCCCCCCCCCCCACCCCCCCCCCCCCCCACCCCCCCCCCCCCCCACCCCCCCCCCCCCCCACCCCCCCCCCCCCCCACCCCCCCCCCCCCCCACCCCCCCCCCCCCCCACCCCCCCCCCCCCCCACCCCCCCCCCCCCCCACCCCCCCCCCCCCCCACCCCCCCCCCCCCCCACCCCCCCCCCCCCCCACCCCCCCCCCCCCCCACCCCCCCCCCCCCCCACCCCCCCCCCCCCCCACCCCCCCCCCCCCCCACCCCCCCCCCCCCCCACCCCCCCCCCCCCCCACCCCCCCCCCCCCCCACCCCCCCCCCCCCCCACCCCCCCCCCCCCCCACCCCCCCCCCCCCCCACCCCCCCCCCCCCCCACCCCCCCCCCCCCCCACCCCCCCCCCCCCCCACCCCCCCCCCCCCCCACCCCCCCCCCCCCCCACCCCCCCCCCCCCCCACCCCCCCCCCCCCCCACCCCCCCCCCCCCCCACCCCCCCCCCCCCCCACCCCCCCCCCCCCCCACCCCCCCCCCCCCCCACCCCCCCCCCCCCCCACCCCCCCCCCCCCCCACCCCCCCCCCCCCCCACCCCCCCCCCCCCCCACCCCCCCCCCCCCCCACCCCCCCCCCCCCCCACCCCCCCCCCCCCCCACCCCCCCCCCCCCCCACCCCCCCCCCCCCCCACCCCCCCCCCCCCCCACCCCCCCCCCCCCCCACCCCCCCCCCCCCCCACCCCCCCCCCCCCCCACCCCCCCCCCCCCCCACCCCCCCCCCCCCCCACCCCCCCCCCCCCCCACCCCCCCCCCCCCCCACCCCCCCCCCCCCCCACCCCCCCCCCCCCCCACCCCCCCCCCCCCCCACCCCCCCCCCCCCCCACCCCCCCCCCCCCCCACCCCCCCCCCCCCCCACCCCCCCCCCCCCCCACCCCCCCCCCCCCCCACCCCCCCCCCCCCCCACCCCCCCCCCCCCCCACCCCCCCCCCCCCCCACCCCCCCCCCCCCCCACCCCCCCCCCCCCCCACCCCCCCCCCCCCCCACCCCCCCCCCCCCCCACCCCCCCCCCCCCCCACCCCCCCCCCCCCCCACCCCCCCCCCCCCCCACCCCCCCCCCCCCCCACCCCCCCCCCCCCCCACCCCCCCCCCCCCCCACCCCCCCCCCCCCCCACCCCCCCCCCCCCCCACCCCCCCCCCCCCCCACCCCCCCCCCCCCCCACCCCCCCCCCCCCCCACCCCCCCCCCCCCCCACCCCCCCCCCCCCCCACCCCCCCCCCCCCCCACCCCCCCCCCCCCCCACCCCCCCCCCCCCCCACCCCCCCCCCCCCCCACCCCCCCCCCCCCCCACCCCCCCCCCCCCCCACCCCCCCCCCCCCCCACCCCCCCCCCCCCCCACCCCCCCCCCCCCCCACCCCCCCCCCCCCCCACCCCCCCCCCCCCCCACCCCCCCCCCCCCCCACCCCCCCCCCCCCCCACCCCCCCCCCCCCCCACCCCCCCCCCCCCCCACCCCCCCCCCCCCCCACCCCCCCCCCCCCCCACCCCCCCCCCCCCCCACCCCCCCCCCCCCCCACCCCCCCCCCCCCCCACCCCCCCCCCCCCCCACCCCCCCCCCCCCCCACCCCCCCCCCCCCCCACCCCCCCCCCCCCCCACCCCCCCCCCCCCCCACCCCCCCCCCCCCCCACCCCCCCCCCCCCCCACCCCCCCCCCCCCCCACCCCCCCCCCCCCCCACCCCCCCCCCCCCCCACCCCCCCCCCCCCCCACCCCCCCCCCCCCCCACCCCCCCCCCCCCCCACCCCCCCCCCCCCCCACCCCCCCCCCCCCCCACCCCCCCCCCCCCCCACCCCCCCCCCCCCCCACCCCCCCCCCCCCCCACCCCCCCCCCCCCCCACCCCCCCCCCCCCCCACCCCCCCCCCCCCCCACCCCCCCCCCCCCCCACCCCCCCCCCCCCCCACCCCCCCCCCCCCCCACCCCCCCCCCCCCCCACCCCCCCCCCCCCCCACCCCCCCCCCCCCCCACCCCCCCCCCCCCCCACCCCCCCCCCCCCCCACCCCCCCCCCCCCCCACCCCCCCCCCCCCCCACCCCCCCCCCCCCCCACCCCCCCCCCCCCCCACCCCCCCCCCCCCCCACCCCCCCCCCCCCCCACCCCCCCCCCCCCCCACCCCCCCCCCCCCCCACCCCCCCCCCCCCCCACCCCCCCCCCCCCCCACCCCCCCCCCCCCCCACCCCCCCCCCCCCCCACCCCCCCCCCCCCCCACCCCCCCCCCCCCCCACCCCCCCCCCCCCCCACCCCCCCCCCCCCCCACCCCCCCCCCCCCCCACCCCCCCCCCCCCCCACCCCCCCCCCCCCCCACCCCCCCCCCCCCCCACCCCCCCCCCCCCCCACCCCCCCCCCCCCCCACCCCCCCCCCCCCCCACCCCCCCCCCCCCCCACCCCCCCCCCCCCCCACCCCCCCCCCCCCCCACCCCCCCCCCCCCCCACCCCCCCCCCCCCCCACCCCCCCCCCCCCCCACCCCCCCCCCCCCCCACCCCCCCCCCCCCCCACCCCCCCCCCCCCCCACCCCCCCCCCCCCCCACCCCCCCCCCCCCCCACCCCCCCCCCCCCCCACCCCCCCCCCCCCCCACCCCCCCCCCCCCCCACCCCCCCCCCCCCCCACCCCCCCCCCCCCCCACCCCCCCCCCCCCCCACCCCCCCCCCCCCCCACCCCCCCCCCCCCCCACCCCCCCCCCCCCCCACCCCCCCCCCCCCCCACCCCCCCCCCCCCCCACCCCCCCCCCCCCCCACCCCCCCCCCCCCCCACCCCCCCCCCCCCCCACCCCCCCCCCCCCCCACCCCCCCCCCCCCCCACCCCCCCCCCCCCCCACCCCCCCCCCCCCCCACCCCCCCCCCCCCCCACCCCCCCCCCCCCCCACCCCCCCCCCCCCCCACCCCCCCCCCCCCCCACCCCCCCCCCCCCCCACCCCCCCCCCCCCCCACCCCCCCCCCCCCCCACCCCCCCCCCCCCCCACCCCCCCCCCCCCCCACCCCCCCCCCCCCCCACCCCCCCCCCCCCCCACCCCCCCCCCCCCCCACCCCCCCCCCCCCCCACCCCCCCCCCCCCCCACCCCCCCCCCCCCCCACCCCCCCCCCCCCCCACCCCCCCCCCCCCCCACCCCCCCCCCCCCCCACCCCCCCCCCCCCCCACCCCCCCCCCCCCCCACCCCCCCCCCCCCCCACCCCCCCCCCCCCCCACCCCCCCCCCCCCCCACCCCCCCCCCCCCCCACCCCCCCCCCCCCCCACCCCCCCCCCCCCCCACCCCCCCCCCCCCCCACCCCCCCCCCCCCCCACCCCCCCCCCCCCCCACCCCCCCCCCCCCCCACCCCCCCCCCCCCCCACCCCCCCCCCCCCCCACCCCCCCCCCCCCCCACCCCCCCCCCCCCCCACCCCCCCCCCCCCCCACCCCCCCCCCCCCCCACCCCCCCCCCCCCCCACCCCCCCCCCCCCCCACCCCCCCCCCCCCCCACCCCCCCCCCCCCCCACCCCCCCCCCCCCCCACCCCCCCCCCCCCCCACCCCCCCCCCCCCCCACCCCCCCCCCCCCCCACCCCCCCCCCCCCCCACCCCCCCCCCCCCCCACCCCCCCCCCCCCCCACCCCCCCCCCCCCCCACCCCCCCCCCCCCCCACCCCCCCCCCCCCCCACCCCCCCCCCCCCCCACCCCCCCCCCCCCCCACCCCCCCCCCCCCCCACCCCCCCCCCCCCCCACCCCCCCCCCCCCCCACCCCCCCCCCCCCCCACCCCCCCCCCCCCCCACCCCCCCCCCCCCCCACCCCCCCCCCCCCCCACCCCCCCCCCCCCCCACCCCCCCCCCCCCCCACCCCCCCCCCCCCCCACCCCCCCCCCCCCCCACCCCCCCCCCCCCCCACCCCCCCCCCCCCCCACCCCCCCCCCCCCCCACCCCCCCCCCCCCCCACCCCCCCCCCCCCCCACCCCCCCCCCCCCCCACCCCCCCCCCCCCCCACCCCCCCCCCCCCCCACCCCCCCCCCCCCCCACCCCCCCCCCCCCCCACCCCCCCCCCCCCCCACCCCCCCCCCCCCCCACCCCCCCCCCCCCCCACCCCCCCCCCCCCCCACCCCCCCCCCCCCCCACCCCCCCCCCCCCCCACCCCCCCCCCCCCCCACCCCCCCCCCCCCCCACCCCCCCCCCCCCCCACCCCCCCCCCCCCCCACCCCCCCCCCCCCCCACCCCCCCCCCCCCCCACCCCCCCCCCCCCCCACCCCCCCCCCCCCCCACCCCCCCCCCCCCCCACCCCCCCCCCCCCCCACCCCCCCCCCCCCCCACCCCCCCCCCCCCCCACCCCCCCCCCCCCCCACCCCCCCCCCCCCCCACCCCCCCCCCCCCCCACCCCCCCCCCCCCCCACCCCCCCCCCCCCCCACCCCCCCCCCCCCCCACCCCCCCCCCCCCCCACCCCCCCCCCCCCCCACCCCCCCCCCCCCCCACCCCCCCCCCCCCCCACCCCCCCCCCCCCCCACCCCCCCCCCCCCCCACCCCCCCCCCCCCCCACCCCCCCCCCCCCCCACCCCCCCCCCCCCCCACCCCCCCCCCCCCCCACCCCCCCCCCCCCCCACCCCCCCCCCCCCCCACCCCCCCCCCCCCCCACCCCCCCCCCCCCCCACCCCCCCCCCCCCCCACCCCCCCCCCCCCCCACCCCCCCCCCCCCCCACCCCCCCCCCCCCCCACCCCCCCCCCCCCCCACCCCCCCCCCCCCCCACCCCCCCCCCCCCCCACCCCCCCCCCCCCCCACCCCCCCCCCCCCCCACCCCCCCCCCCCCCCACCCCCCCCCCCCCCCACCCCCCCCCCCCCCCACCCCCCCCCCCCCCCACCCCCCCCCCCCCCCACCCCCCCCCCCCCCCACCCCCCCCCCCCCCCACCCCCCCCCCCCCCCACCCCCCCCCCCCCCCACCCCCCCCCCCCCCCACCCCCCCCCCCCCCCACCCCCCCCCCCCCCCACCCCCCCCCCCCCCCACCCCCCCCCCCCCCCACCCCCCCCCCCCCCCACCCCCCCCCCCCCCCACCCCCCCCCCCCCCCACCCCCCCCCCCCCCCACCCCCCCCCCCCCCCACCCCCCCCCCCCCCCACCCCCCCCCCCCCCCACCCCCCCCCCCCCCCACCCCCCCCCCCCCCCACCCCCCCCCCCCCCCACCCCCCCCCCCCCCCACCCCCCCCCCCCCCCACCCCCCCCCCCCCCCACCCCCCCCCCCCCCCACCCCCCCCCCCCCCCACCCCCCCCCCCCCCCACCCCCCCCCCCCCCCACCCCCCCCCCCCCCCACCCCCCCCCCCCCCCACCCCCCCCCCCCCCCACCCCCCCCCCCCCCCACCCCCCCCCCCCCCCACCCCCCCCCCCCCCCACCCCCCCCCCCCCCCACCCCCCCCCCCCCCCACCCCCCCCCCCCCCCACCCCCCCCCCCCCCCACCCCCCCCCCCCCCCACCCCCCCCCCCCCCCACCCCCCCCCCCCCCCACCCCCCCCCCCCCCCACCCCCCCCCCCCCCCACCCCCCCCCCCCCCCACCCCCCCCCCCCCCCACCCCCCCCCCCCCCCACCCCCCCCCCCCCCCACCCCCCCCCCCCCCCACCCCCCCCCCCCCCCACCCCCCCCCCCCCCCACCCCCCCCCCCCCCCACCCCCCCCCCCCCCCACCCCCCCCCCCCCCCACCCCCCCCCCCCCCCACCCCCCCCCCCCCCCACCCCCCCCCCCCCCCACCCCCCCCCCCCCCCACCCCCCCCCCCCCCCACCCCCCCCCCCCCCCACCCCCCCCCCCCCCCACCCCCCCCCCCCCCCACCCCCCCCCCCCCCCACCCCCCCCCCCCCCCACCCCCCCCCCCCCCCACCCCCCCCCCCCCCCACCCCCCCCCCCCCCCACCCCCCCCCCCCCCCACCCCCCCCCCCCCCCACCCCCCCCCCCCCCCACCCCCCCCCCCCCCCACCCCCCCCCCCCCCCACCCCCCCCCCCCCCCACCCCCCCCCCCCCCCACCCCCCCCCCCCCCCACCCCCCCCCCCCCCCACCCCCCCCCCCCCCCACCCCCCCCCCCCCCCACCCCCCCCCCCCCCCACCCCCCCCCCCCCCCACCCCCCCCCCCCCCCACCCCCCCCCCCCCCCACCCCCCCCCCCCCCCACCCCCCCCCCCCCCCACCCCCCCCCCCCCCCACCCCCCCCCCCCCCCACCCCCCCCCCCCCCCACCCCCCCCCCCCCCCACCCCCCCCCCCCCCCACCCCCCCCCCCCCCCACCCCCCCCCCCCCCCACCCCCCCCCCCCCCCACCCCCCCCCCCCCCCACCCCCCCCCCCCCCCACCCCCCCCCCCCCCCACCCCCCCCCCCCCCCACCCCCCCCCCCCCCCACCCCCCCCCCCCCCCACCCCCCCCCCCCCCCACCCCCCCCCCCCCCCACCCCCCCCCCCCCCCACCCCCCCCCCCCCCCACCCCCCCCCCCCCCCACCCCCCCCCCCCCCCACCCCCCCCCCCCCCCACCCCCCCCCCCCCCCACCCCCCCCCCCCCCCACCCCCCCCCCCCCCCACCCCCCCCCCCCCCCACCCCCCCCCCCCCCCACCCCCCCCCCCCCCCACCCCCCCCCCCCCCCACCCCCCCCCCCCCCCACCCCCCCCCCCCCCCACCCCCCCCCCCCCCCACCCCCCCCCCCCCCCACCCCCCCCCCCCCCCACCCCCCCCCCCCCCCACCCCCCCCCCCCCCCACCCCCCCCCCCCCCCACCCCCCCCCCCCCCCACCCCCCCCCCCCCCCACCCCCCCCCCCCCCCACCCCCCCCCCCCCCCACCCCCCCCCCCCCCCACCCCCCCCCCCCCCCACCCCCCCCCCCCCCCACCCCCCCCCCCCCCCACCCCCCCCCCCCCCCACCCCCCCCCCCCCCCACCCCCCCCCCCCCCCACCCCCCCCCCCCCCCACCCCCCCCCCCCCCCACCCCCCCCCCCCCCCACCCCCCCCCCCCCCCACCCCCCCCCCCCCCCACCCCCCCCCCCCCCCACCCCCCCCCCCCCCCACCCCCCCCCCCCCCCACCCCCCCCCCCCCCCACCCCCCCCCCCCCCCACCCCCCCCCCCCCCCACCCCCCCCCCCCCCCACCCCCCCCCCCCCCCACCCCCCCCCCCCCCCACCCCCCCCCCCCCCCACCCCCCCCCCCCCCCACCCCCCCCCCCCCCCACCCCCCCCCCCCCCCACCCCCCCCCCCCCCCACCCCCCCCCCCCCCCACCCCCCCCCCCCCCCACCCCCCCCCCCCCCCACCCCCCCCCCCCCCCACCCCCCCCCCCCCCCACCCCCCCCCCCCCCCACCCCCCCCCCCCCCCACCCCCCCCCCCCCCCACCCCCCCCCCCCCCCACCCCCCCCCCCCCCCACCCCCCCCCCCCCCCACCCCCCCCCCCCCCCACCCCCCCCCCCCCCCACCCCCCCCCCCCCCCACCCCCCCCCCCCCCCACCCCCCCCCCCCCCCACCCCCCCCCCCCCCCACCCCCCCCCCCCCCCACCCCCCCCCCCCCCCACCCCCCCCCCCCCCCACCCCCCCCCCCCCCCACCCCCCCCCCCCCCCACCCCCCCCCCCCCCCACCCCCCCCCCCCCCCACCCCCCCCCCCCCCCACCCCCCCCCCCCCCCACCCCCCCCCCCCCCCACCCCCCCCCCCCCCCACCCCCCCCCCCCCCCACCCCCCCCCCCCCCCACCCCCCCCCCCCCCCACCCCCCCCCCCCCCCACCCCCCCCCCCCCCCACCCCCCCCCCCCCCCACCCCCCCCCCCCCCCACCCCCCCCCCCCCCCACCCCCCCCCCCCCCCACCCCCCCCCCCCCCCACCCCCCCCCCCCCCCACCCCCCCCCCCCCCCACCCCCCCCCCCCCCCACCCCCCCCCCCCCCCACCCCCCCCCCCCCCCACCCCCCCCCCCCCCCACCCCCCCCCCCCCCCACCCCCCCCCCCCCCCACCCCCCCCCCCCCCCACCCCCCCCCCCCCCCACCCCCCCCCCCCCCCACCCCCCCCCCCCCCCACCCCCCCCCCCCCCCACCCCCCCCCCCCCCCACCCCCCCCCCCCCCCACCCCCCCCCCCCCCCACCCCCCCCCCCCCCCACCCCCCCCCCCCCCCACCCCCCCCCCCCCCCACCCCCCCCCCCCCCCACCCCCCCCCCCCCCCACCCCCCCCCCCCCCCACCCCCCCCCCCCCCCACCCCCCCCCCCCCCCACCCCCCCCCCCCCCCACCCCCCCCCCCCCCCACCCCCCCCCCCCCCCACCCCCCCCCCCCCCCACCCCCCCCCCCCCCCACCCCCCCCCCCCCCCACCCCCCCCCCCCCCCACCCCCCCCCCCCCCCACCCCCCCCCCCCCCCACCCCCCCCCCCCCCCACCCCCCCCCCCCCCCACCCCCCCCCCCCCCCACCCCCCCCCCCCCCCACCCCCCCCCCCCCCCACCCCCCCCCCCCCCCACCCCCCCCCCCCCCCACCCCCCCCCCCCCCCACCCCCCCCCCCCCCCACCCCCCCCCCCCCCCACCCCCCCCCCCCCCCACCCCCCCCCCCCCCCACCCCCCCCCCCCCCCACCCCCCCCCCCCCCCACCCCCCCCCCCCCCCACCCCCCCCCCCCCCCACCCCCCCCCCCCCCCACCCCCCCCCCCCCCCACCCCCCCCCCCCCCCACCCCCCCCCCCCCCCACCCCCCCCCCCCCCCACCCCCCCCCCCCCCCACCCCCCCCCCCCCCCACCCCCCCCCCCCCCCACCCCCCCCCCCCCCCACCCCCCCCCCCCCCCACCCCCCCCCCCCCCCACCCCCCCCCCCCCCCACCCCCCCCCCCCCCCACCCCCCCCCCCCCCCACCCCCCCCCCCCCCCACCCCCCCCCCCCCCCACCCCCCCCCCCCCCCACCCCCCCCCCCCCCCACCCCCCCCCCCCCCCACCCCCCCCCCCCCCCACCCCCCCCCCCCCCCACCCCCCCCCCCCCCCACCCCCCCCCCCCCCCACCCCCCCCCCCCCCCACCCCCCCCCCCCCCCACCCCCCCCCCCCCCCACCCCCCCCCCCCCCCACCCCCCCCCCCCCCCACCCCCCCCCCCCCCCACCCCCCCCCCCCCCCACCCCCCCCCCCCCCCACCCCCCCCCCCCCCCACCCCCCCCCCCCCCCACCCCCCCCCCCCCCCACCCCCCCCCCCCCCCACCCCCCCCCCCCCCCACCCCCCCCCCCCCCCACCCCCCCCCCCCCCCACCCCCCCCCCCCCCCACCCCCCCCCCCCCCCACCCCCCCCCCCCCCCACCCCCCCCCCCCCCCACCCCCCCCCCCCCCCACCCCCCCCCCCCCCCACCCCCCCCCCCCCCCACCCCCCCCCCCCCCCACCCCCCCCCCCCCCCACCCCCCCCCCCCCCCACCCCCCCCCCCCCCCACCCCCCCCCCCCCCCACCCCCCCCCCCCCCCACCCCCCCCCCCCCCCACCCCCCCCCCCCCCCACCCCCCCCCCCCCCCACCCCCCCCCCCCCCCACCCCCCCCCCCCCCCACCCCCCCCCCCCCCCACCCCCCCCCCCCCCCACCCCCCCCCCCCCCCACCCCCCCCCCCCCCCACCCCCCCCCCCCCCCACCCCCCCCCCCCCCCACCCCCCCCCCCCCCCACCCCCCCCCCCCCCCACCCCCCCCCCCCCCCACCCCCCCCCCCCCCCACCCCCCCCCCCCCCCACCCCCCCCCCCCCCCACCCCCCCCCCCCCCCACCCCCCCCCCCCCCCACCCCCCCCCCCCCCCACCCCCCCCCCCCCCCACCCCCCCCCCCCCCCACCCCCCCCCCCCCCCACCCCCCCCCCCCCCCACCCCCCCCCCCCCCCACCCCCCCCCCCCCCCACCCCCCCCCCCCCCCACCCCCCCCCCCCCCCACCCCCCCCCCCCCCCACCCCCCCCCCCCCCCACCCCCCCCCCCCCCCACCCCCCCCCCCCCCCACCCCCCCCCCCCCCCACCCCCCCCCCCCCCCACCCCCCCCCCCCCCCACCCCCCCCCCCCCCCACCCCCCCCCCCCCCCACCCCCCCCCCCCCCCACCCCCCCCCCCCCCCACCCCCCCCCCCCCCCACCCCCCCCCCCCCCCACCCCCCCCCCCCCCCACCCCCCCCCCCCCCCACCCCCCCCCCCCCCCACCCCCCCCCCCCCCCACCCCCCCCCCCCCCCACCCCCCCCCCCCCCCACCCCCCCCCCCCCCCACCCCCCCCCCCCCCCACCCCCCCCCCCCCCCACCCCCCCCCCCCCCCACCCCCCCCCCCCCCCACCCCCCCCCCCCCCCACCCCCCCCCCCCCCCACCCCCCCCCCCCCCCACCCCCCCCCCCCCCCACCCCCCCCCCCCCCCACCCCCCCCCCCCCCCACCCCCCCCCCCCCCCACCCCCCCCCCCCCCCACCCCCCCCCCCCCCCACCCCCCCCCCCCCCCACCCCCCCCCCCCCCCACCCCCCCCCCCCCCCACCCCCCCCCCCCCCCACCCCCCCCCCCCCCCACCCCCCCCCCCCCCCACCCCCCCCCCCCCCCACCCCCCCCCCCCCCCACCCCCCCCCCCCCCCACCCCCCCCCCCCCCCACCCCCCCCCCCCCCCACCCCCCCCCCCCCCCACCCCCCCCCCCCCCCACCCCCCCCCCCCCCCACCCCCCCCCCCCCCCACCCCCCCCCCCCCCCACCCCCCCCCCCCCCCACCCCCCCCCCCCCCCACCCCCCCCCCCCCCCACCCCCCCCCCCCCCCACCCCCCCCCCCCCCCACCCCCCCCCCCCCCCACCCCCCCCCCCCCCCACCCCCCCCCCCCCCCACCCCCCCCCCCCCCCACCCCCCCCCCCCCCCACCCCCCCCCCCCCCCACCCCCCCCCCCCCCCACCCCCCCCCCCCCCCACCCCCCCCCCCCCCCACCCCCCCCCCCCCCCACCCCCCCCCCCCCCCACCCCCCCCCCCCCCCACCCCCCCCCCCCCCCACCCCCCCCCCCCCCCACCCCCCCCCCCCCCCACCCCCCCCCCCCCCCACCCCCCCCCCCCCCCACCCCCCCCCCCCCCCACCCCCCCCCCCCCCCACCCCCCCCCCCCCCCACCCCCCCCCCCCCCCACCCCCCCCCCCCCCCACCCCCCCCCCCCCCCACCCCCCCCCCCCCCCACCCCCCCCCCCCCCCACCCCCCCCCCCCCCCACCCCCCCCCCCCCCCACCCCCCCCCCCCCCCACCCCCCCCCCCCCCCACCCCCCCCCCCCCCCACCCCCCCCCCCCCCCACCCCCCCCCCCCCCCACCCCCCCCCCCCCCCACCCCCCCCCCCCCCCACCCCCCCCCCCCCCCACCCCCCCCCCCCCCCACCCCCCCCCCCCCCCACCCCCCCCCCCCCCCACCCCCCCCCCCCCCCACCCCCCCCCCCCCCCACCCCCCCCCCCCCCCACCCCCCCCCCCCCCCACCCCCCCCCCCCCCCACCCCCCCCCCCCCCCACCCCCCCCCCCCCCCACCCCCCCCCCCCCCCACCCCCCCCCCCCCCCACCCCCCCCCCCCCCCACCCCCCCCCCCCCCCACCCCCCCCCCCCCCCACCCCCCCCCCCCCCCACCCCCCCCCCCCCCCACCCCCCCCCCCCCCCACCCCCCCCCCCCCCCACCCCCCCCCCCCCCCACCCCCCCCCCCCCCCACCCCCCCCCCCCCCCACCCCCCCCCCCCCCCACCCCCCCCCCCCCCCACCCCCCCCCCCCCCCACCCCCCCCCCCCCCCACCCCCCCCCCCCCCCACCCCCCCCCCCCCCCACCCCCCCCCCCCCCCACCCCCCCCCCCCCCCACCCCCCCCCCCCCCCACCCCCCCCCCCCCCCACCCCCCCCCCCCCCCACCCCCCCCCCCCCCCACCCCCCCCCCCCCCCACCCCCCCCCCCCCCCACCCCCCCCCCCCCCCACCCCCCCCCCCCCCCACCCCCCCCCCCCCCCACCCCCCCCCCCCCCCACCCCCCCCCCCCCCCACCCCCCCCCCCCCCCACCCCCCCCCCCCCCCACCCCCCCCCCCCCCCACCCCCCCCCCCCCCCACCCCCCCCCCCCCCCACCCCCCCCCCCCCCCACCCCCCCCCCCCCCCACCCCCCCCCCCCCCCACCCCCCCCCCCCCCCACCCCCCCCCCCCCCCACCCCCCCCCCCCCCCACCCCCCCCCCCCCCCACCCCCCCCCCCCCCCACCCCCCCCCCCCCCCACCCCCCCCCCCCCCCACCCCCCCCCCCCCCCACCCCCCCCCCCCCCCACCCCCCCCCCCCCCCACCCCCCCCCCCCCCCACCCCCCCCCCCCCCCACCCCCCCCCCCCCCCACCCCCCCCCCCCCCCACCCCCCCCCCCCCCCACCCCCCCCCCCCCCCACCCCCCCCCCCCCCCACCCCCCCCCCCCCCCACCCCCCCCCCCCCCCACCCCCCCCCCCCCCCACCCCCCCCCCCCCCCACCCCCCCCCCCCCCCACCCCCCCCCCCCCCCACCCCCCCCCCCCCCCACCCCCCCCCCCCCCCACCCCCCCCCCCCCCCACCCCCCCCCCCCCCCACCCCCCCCCCCCCCCACCCCCCCCCCCCCCCACCCCCCCCCCCCCCCACCCCCCCCCCCCCCCACCCCCCCCCCCCCCCACCCCCCCCCCCCCCCACCCCCCCCCCCCCCCACCCCCCCCCCCCCCCACCCCCCCCCCCCCCCACCCCCCCCCCCCCCCACCCCCCCCCCCCCCCACCCCCCCCCCCCCCCACCCCCCCCCCCCCCCACCCCCCCCCCCCCCCACCCCCCCCCCCCCCCACCCCCCCCCCCCCCCACCCCCCCCCCCCCCCACCCCCCCCCCCCCCCACCCCCCCCCCCCCCCACCCCCCCCCCCCCCCACCCCCCCCCCCCCCCACCCCCCCCCCCCCCCACCCCCCCCCCCCCCCACCCCCCCCCCCCCCCACCCCCCCCCCCCCCCACCCCCCCCCCCCCCCACCCCCCCCCCCCCCCACCCCCCCCCCCCCCCACCCCCCCCCCCCCCCACCCCCCCCCCCCCCCACCCCCCCCCCCCCCCACCCCCCCCCCCCCCCACCCCCCCCCCCCCCCACCCCCCCCCCCCCCCACCCCCCCCCCCCCCCACCCCCCCCCCCCCCCACCCCCCCCCCCCCCCACCCCCCCCCCCCCCCACCCCCCCCCCCCCCCACCCCCCCCCCCCCCCACCCCCCCCCCCCCCCACCCCCCCCCCCCCCCACCCCCCCCCCCCCCCACCCCCCCCCCCCCCCACCCCCCCCCCCCCCCACCCCCCCCCCCCCCCACCCCCCCCCCCCCCCACCCCCCCCCCCCCCCACCCCCCCCCCCCCCCACCCCCCCCCCCCCCCACCCCCCCCCCCCCCCACCCCCCCCCCCCCCCACCCCCCCCCCCCCCCACCCCCCCCCCCCCCCACCCCCCCCCCCCCCCACCCCCCCCCCCCCCCACCCCCCCCCCCCCCCACCCCCCCCCCCCCCCACCCCCCCCCCCCCCCACCCCCCCCCCCCCCCACCCCCCCCCCCCCCCACCCCCCCCCCCCCCCACCCCCCCCCCCCCCCACCCCCCCCCCCCCCCACCCCCCCCCCCCCCCACCCCCCCCCCCCCCCACCCCCCCCCCCCCCCACCCCCCCCCCCCCCCACCCCCCCCCCCCCCCACCCCCCCCCCCCCCCACCCCCCCCCCCCCCCACCCCCCCCCCCCCCCACCCCCCCCCCCCCCCACCCCCCCCCCCCCCCACCCCCCCCCCCCCCCACCCCCCCCCCCCCCCACCCCCCCCCCCCCCCACCCCCCCCCCCCCCCACCCCCCCCCCCCCCCACCCCCCCCCCCCCCCACCCCCCCCCCCCCCCACCCCCCCCCCCCCCCACCCCCCCCCCCCCCCACCCCCCCCCCCCCCCACCCCCCCCCCCCCCCACCCCCCCCCCCCCCCACCCCCCCCCCCCCCCACCCCCCCCCCCCCCCACCCCCCCCCCCCCCCACCCCCCCCCCCCCCCACCCCCCCCCCCCCCCACCCCCCCCCCCCCCCACCCCCCCCCCCCCCCACCCCCCCCCCCCCCCACCCCCCCCCCCCCCCACCCCCCCCCCCCCCCACCCCCCCCCCCCCCCACCCCCCCCCCCCCCCACCCCCCCCCCCCCCCACCCCCCCCCCCCCCCACCCCCCCCCCCCCCCACCCCCCCCCCCCCCCACCCCCCCCCCCCCCCACCCCCCCCCCCCCCCACCCCCCCCCCCCCCCACCCCCCCCCCCCCCCACCCCCCCCCCCCCCCACCCCCCCCCCCCCCCACCCCCCCCCCCCCCCACCCCCCCCCCCCCCCACCCCCCCCCCCCCCCACCCCCCCCCCCCCCCACCCCCCCCCCCCCCCACCCCCCCCCCCCCCCACCCCCCCCCCCCCCCACCCCCCCCCCCCCCCACCCCCCCCCCCCCCCACCCCCCCCCCCCCCCACCCCCCCCCCCCCCCACCCCCCCCCCCCCCCACCCCCCCCCCCCCCCACCCCCCCCCCCCCCCACCCCCCCCCCCCCCCACCCCCCCCCCCCCCCACCCCCCCCCCCCCCCACCCCCCCCCCCCCCCACCCCCCCCCCCCCCCACCCCCCCCCCCCCCCACCCCCCCCCCCCCCCACCCCCCCCCCCCCCCACCCCCCCCCCCCCCCACCCCCCCCCCCCCCCACCCCCCCCCCCCCCCACCCCCCCCCCCCCCCACCCCCCCCCCCCCCCACCCCCCCCCCCCCCCACCCCCCCCCCCCCCCACCCCCCCCCCCCCCCACCCCCCCCCCCCCCCACCCCCCCCCCCCCCCACCCCCCCCCCCCCCCACCCCCCCCCCCCCCCACCCCCCCCCCCCCCCACCCCCCCCCCCCCCCACCCCCCCCCCCCCCCACCCCCCCCCCCCCCCACCCCCCCCCCCCCCCACCCCCCCCCCCCCCCACCCCCCCCCCCCCCCACCCCCCCCCCCCCCCACCCCCCCCCCCCCCCACCCCCCCCCCCCCCCACCCCCCCCCCCCCCCACCCCCCCCCCCCCCCACCCCCCCCCCCCCCCACCCCCCCCCCCCCCCACCCCCCCCCCCCCCCACCCCCCCCCCCCCCCACCCCCCCCCCCCCCCACCCCCCCCCCCCCCCACCCCCCCCCCCCCCCACCCCCCCCCCCCCCCACCCCCCCCCCCCCCCACCCCCCCCCCCCCCCACCCCCCCCCCCCCCCACCCCCCCCCCCCCCCACCCCCCCCCCCCCCCACCCCCCCCCCCCCCCACCCCCCCCCCCCCCCACCCCCCCCCCCCCCCACCCCCCCCCCCCCCCACCCCCCCCCCCCCCCACCCCCCCCCCCCCCCACCCCCCCCCCCCCCCACCCCCCCCCCCCCCCACCCCCCCCCCCCCCCACCCCCCCCCCCCCCCACCCCCCCCCCCCCCCACCCCCCCCCCCCCCCACCCCCCCCCCCCCCCACCCCCCCCCCCCCCCACCCCCCCCCCCCCCCACCCCCCCCCCCCCCCACCCCCCCCCCCCCCCACCCCCCCCCCCCCCCACCCCCCCCCCCCCCCACCCCCCCCCCCCCCCACCCCCCCCCCCCCCCACCCCCCCCCCCCCCCACCCCCCCCCCCCCCCACCCCCCCCCCCCCCCACCCCCCCCCCCCCCCACCCCCCCCCCCCCCCACCCCCCCCCCCCCCCACCCCCCCCCCCCCCCACCCCCCCCCCCCCCCACCCCCCCCCCCCCCCACCCCCCCCCCCCCCCACCCCCCCCCCCCCCCACCCCCCCCCCCCCCCACCCCCCCCCCCCCCCACCCCCCCCCCCCCCCACCCCCCCCCCCCCCCACCCCCCCCCCCCCCCACCCCCCCCCCCCCCCACCCCCCCCCCCCCCCACCCCCCCCCCCCCCCACCCCCCCCCCCCCCCACCCCCCCCCCCCCCCACCCCCCCCCCCCCCCACCCCCCCCCCCCCCCACCCCCCCCCCCCCCCACCCCCCCCCCCCCCCACCCCCCCCCCCCCCCACCCCCCCCCCCCCCCACCCCCCCCCCCCCCCACCCCCCCCCCCCCCCACCCCCCCCCCCCCCCACCCCCCCCCCCCCCCACCCCCCCCCCCCCCCACCCCCCCCCCCCCCCACCCCCCCCCCCCCCCACCCCCCCCCCCCCCCACCCCCCCCCCCCCCCACCCCCCCCCCCCCCCACCCCCCCCCCCCCCCACCCCCCCCCCCCCCCACCCCCCCCCCCCCCCACCCCCCCCCCCCCCCACCCCCCCCCCCCCCCACCCCCCCCCCCCCCCACCCCCCCCCCCCCCCACCCCCCCCCCCCCCCACCCCCCCCCCCCCCCACCCCCCCCCCCCCCCACCCCCCCCCCCCCCCACCCCCCCCCCCCCCCACCCCCCCCCCCCCCCACCCCCCCCCCCCCCCACCCCCCCCCCCCCCCACCCCCCCCCCCCCCCACCCCCCCCCCCCCCCACCCCCCCCCCCCCCCACCCCCCCCCCCCCCCACCCCCCCCCCCCCCCACCCCCCCCCCCCCCCACCCCCCCCCCCCCCCACCCCCCCCCCCCCCCACCCCCCCCCCCCCCCACCCCCCCCCCCCCCCACCCCCCCCCCCCCCCACCCCCCCCCCCCCCCACCCCCCCCCCCCCCCACCCCCCCCCCCCCCCACCCCCCCCCCCCCCCACCCCCCCCCCCCCCCACCCCCCCCCCCCCCCACCCCCCCCCCCCCCCACCCCCCCCCCCCCCCACCCCCCCCCCCCCCCACCCCCCCCCCCCCCCACCCCCCCCCCCCCCCACCCCCCCCCCCCCCCACCCCCCCCCCCCCCCACCCCCCCCCCCCCCCACCCCCCCCCCCCCCCACCCCCCCCCCCCCCCACCCCCCCCCCCCCCCACCCCCCCCCCCCCCCACCCCCCCCCCCCCCCACCCCCCCCCCCCCCCACCCCCCCCCCCCCCCACCCCCCCCCCCCCCCACCCCCCCCCCCCCCCACCCCCCCCCCCCCCCACCCCCCCCCCCCCCCACCCCCCCCCCCCCCCACCCCCCCCCCCCCCCACCCCCCCCCCCCCCCACCCCCCCATGATCCTTGGAATTTTGGACAGTCCAATAGATGTTGGGGCAAGGTGTTAAGGCTTCCTGCCTTACAGCTACAAAACGTATCCGTAAATGAATTTCGTCAGTGCAGCCAGAGAGTTCTGCCATTGGGATCGAATTAGGGCGAGCCAACCTAAAGGCTCATCAACGTTTGGGAACTGTCAAGTAATCTTGATAAGCTGGGCTGCAACCTAGCCTACCTGCCTTTTTCTGACCTCACACTGTCCCATAGAATTCAAATGCCATTGGTTCAAACGGCTATGAAAAATTGATAACTGCACTTCCCTGACAGGTATTGTAAGCGTTTGTTTTAGAAATTAGTTGCGATAAAAGATTAATGAATAGATAGTTATGCAAGTTATCGTTTTTGTTGATTTTTCCCCTCAGCAAGATACCATCTGTGAAGGGAGATGGCCTTCTCCTCCCCACCCCCAAGCAACTTGTGATTATTTCTCAAGAACCCTTTTATTTCTGGCTATCGCAAGACAGAAAGACTAAAGACAACACATGCTATTTATAATGGTTTGGGGCAATTTAATCTTGATTATGTAACAGATTTGTTTACTAACACAGGGATTCTGGCTCTGATAGTAACTGTTCCAACCTCTGGTACCCATTTGCTTCTTCTAAAAGCTATTAGTTTGCATTAGAAAAAAGGGAAAAAATATCTGAGGATGCCTTCACAGAGGAGGAGTCAGTGTCCTTGACTGATATTTACAGCTCATGTTCAAACAAACGAACCAGAGCTTTCTGTGTTCTTAATCTGATGACTAATCACATATTTTGCTGTCTTGATTCTTTTGAGATATTTCAGGGGAGAGGAGATTTACCATTGAATGGGCACTGGACTACAGTGCCTCGTATGTACTTTCTGTCGCTAAAAGCATGATTCTGCTGTGTGATTCCTGCATCATCTAAAGTGTCATGTTGATACTTACGCTTGGTTGCAGCTGTGTTGCTAGATTTCTGCCCGTTTTCAGATTTTTTTGCAATCCAAACCTCAGCTGTATCATCTGTTGAATGTCCCATTTTGTTGATCTACAGTTTCTTGCCCTGTGTAATACGTGTTGAGTCTCGGTGAGAAAGGCAGGCTGTAAAGGACTTAGCTGGTAAATAAAAGAACTGTAGGGTAGAAAACTTTCCTGGTTGGAGGACCAAACCAGTGAGAATGCATTCAGTCCATTCGGGGAAGGTGAGCAAGAAACTTTACCTCGTGGCATATAATGCCAGACCAACAGTTTTCAGGTTTGGGCAATTACAGTAGTTAATCCCATTGTCACCCAAGAAGGATGCCAGTAATGGTTCTCATCTGAGCGGAAAGGTCAGAAATATCTCCCGTTTCTTTTTGGCAGAAAATGTGTGAGATGGATGGTGGGCCGTTACGGAACATAAAGGGATAATAGCAAAATAGTGGCTGGGGAGGGGAGGGGGAGAAAGAGCCATTGACTCTGGACCCCCTTGTACCAAAGTGTTCCTGTTTACAGGTTTCTAATTTGATACAGGAACTCCAGTGCAAGCCAGGCATATAAAATGAGGCTGACTGAAAGGTGTCAAGAAATAGGGTCTTTTCTCCAAAACAAATGTGTGTGTTTTTCCTTTTGAGGTTTGTTCTGGTAACATTTTAATAAAACCAGGGAACTAATACTTGTATTTTCTGTTGCGCACCCAAGAAAGCTCTGATGAGAATTCCTCAGAAGTTGCCAGTTGCTAGGATACCTGGCTTTCAGTCTTTTTGTGATAGCCTTTTTTCCTGTGCACTAATGAGTTTAAGGAATGTTTTTCCTCTTTTCTTCTTTAAAACGATGCCAAGATACCTTCTCTTCTATTTCTTCTACTTGTGTCATCCCCCCCTACCCCTCTCCCTCCAGTGATTACTTGCTTTTAAACTCTGGGTCAGTCTGAAGTAAAGAATTTTTTAAAAGTCACATAGAGCAGCGCACAGCAAAGTTTCCATTAATAATGCATTAAAAGGCAATTTTCCCCCTTTGGGCCAAATTGCACAATTGGGGCTATAATTGTGCTAAATAGGTTTATATATCTGATAGGGGCATGAACTGGTTATCCTACTCAGGTTTCAGGGCCTGTTAACTAGGTTTCTGTAAACGCAGTATATTTTTAATAGTTGTGAGCTTCTGGCAGTGTTGCCCAAACAAAATGAATCCTTGCTGGTTTTTATCATAGGCATGACCTTTTGAGGAAGCTCCTAGCAGTTTGATTTCCGTGACTGAAAGAGAAGAAGAGTTTTGGATTTATATCCCCCCTTTCTCTCCTGCAGGAGACTCAAAGGGGCTTACAATCTCCTTGCCCTTCCCCCCTCACAACAAACACCCTGTGAGGTGGGTGAGGCTGAGAGAGCTCCGAGAAGCTGTGACTAGCCCAAGGTCACCCAGCTGGCGTGTGTGGGAGTGCACAGGCTAATCTGAATTCCCCAGATAAGCCTCCACAGCTCAGGTGGCAGAGCTGGGAATCAAACCTGGTTCCTCCAGATTAGATACACGAGCTCTTAACCTCCTACGCCACTGCGAATAAAAACATTTATTCACACCAGAATTTATTTGTATACATCTTGTTTGCATTTATTTATTTATTTATTTATTTATTTATTTGCTTGCTTGCTTGCTTGCTTGCTTGCTTACTAGCAGCTTCTAGCTGCAGGGGACATGGGCTCGGATTGGGTTGTAGATTACACACATAATAATATCTCACTCTGCTCCCAGGGTGATTCTTACCAGATCAGTGTCCGCAGGGTGCGGTTTGGGAAGGTGGGAGGTGTGGCTAGGGGTGGGGGAGGTTAGCAAGGTAAATATTAGGGTGGGGTAGCAAGGAGTGGCTAGAGCGGGGGAGAGTGGAAAGGTGAGGGTTGGGGTGGTGGGAGGTGTGGCTAGGGGTTGGGGGAGGGGTAGAAGTTGAGTATTGGGGTGGGGGAAGATTGGAAGGTAAGGCTTGGGGTGGGGGTGGAGGAGGGTGGCAAGGTGAGGCTTTGGGTTGGGGGGTCGAATTAGGATGGTTGGGGTAGGAGAGGGAGGTGGAGAGGAGTGGCTGGGGTCATGGAGCTGCTCCACAGGTCCGGTCTTGGAGGTGGATTGGGGAGACGGTGAGGGGTGGCAGGGCCTGCGGAGCAGCTGCTTTGTGGCCTGACTGCCCAGCCGCAGAACAGCTGTTCCATGGTTGGAGTGACAGTAGATGGGGAGACGGGAGGGCTTCTGGCAGCCCACAGAGCAGCACCACTAAGGTACTTCTGCTCCATGGGCAGGAACCAACTGAGTCTCACGACAGCAAGCCCAGAGGGTTTGTTGTCGGGACATTCAATTGCTTAGTGCTTTATTTTTTAGGACTAGAGTGTTTATATTCTGCCTTTCCTCATGGTTCAGTGCCCAGATTTCCTTTCTGAGTATGAGAAATCATCAAAGGTTCCATGTGTTGCCTCTAAGTTTCTCTACCTTTAACTGTGGTGCCCTTCGGGGGAGGGCGGTATACAAATCGAATAATACAATACAATACAATATATGGATAATGGGTTGTATCCTTTCATCTTTTTCACTTGTCCAGTTTCCCTATTAACAACATACTGTCTCATATGACTTTCATACATACAGGTTCTATGATTCTCTGGATAGCTGTTTTGGTAGTCAAAGAGAATTCCAGTGAACTCTTTCTCATGAAAGTGCATACTGGAATAACTTTTTAAAAACTTTAAGTTGCCGCTGGATTTCATCGACTTGAAACTGAGGTTAATGGCATTAACTGAGGTTAATGCATGTGCATCACAGTTTGGGCAGAGGTGCTGATGTGGTTGTTACCAAAGTGGTCTCCATACAGTCAAAAGGAATTATCTGTCAGGTAGCGACTTTTACCTCCAGATAGGATTATTATTCTTATCAGCTCTTCCATGGGCCAATTGGCCATGCTGGAAGGGGCTGATGGGAATTGTAGTCCATAACATCTGGAGTGCCAAAGGTTCGCCACCACTGATCTAAGAGGTTTCCAACACAGGGCCCATGGGTCTCATGTAGTGCTTTTAGAAGGTGAGAAGGACCAGGTGGGGCTTTTTGCCAGCAGAACTTCTGATTGGCTGTACAGATTAAAAGGCACCGAGTTAAACAGAGCTTCTGCTTGAAATGTTGAGGAATTACTATTAGAGTCATTCATTTCCTGATATTTTGACTTTGCCTCCTTTGGCAGCTATTTTGGGGTTGTGTCAGAATGCCAAAGGTGTCTGAAGGCTCTCTTGCTCTGTTCTTTACATGAACCCACCCTCTTGTAGGTGCCCACTTCTAACAGTAGCTCCACCCTTCAAATGAATCCACAGAACGTTTTGGCCTAATAAAAAGAATTAGTAGCCAAACTGCCTATGGCCTAAAAGAAAAAGTAAAACTATTCTTTCCTCTTAAGCTTCTGCCTTTTGTTCCCAGCTGCACCGCAGGCAAATGGCAGTTTAGAAGTCCAGAATAATACATTTGTATTCAGTGTTCCTTGAAAGGGATTTAGAGCAGCATATCTGGATTCCCCCCCCCCCCCTTCCTCTTTTTCAGTCCTCACAACAACCATGTATTGGTAGGTTAGGTTGGGAGGTAATCACTATCCCACAACCACACTGCTGGATTCATACGTCGGTGTGGATTTGCTCTCAGACCTTAGTTATTTAAAATCCAGCACTCTGACCATGATCTTGCCTGAAGTCAGCTTTGTGTCTGAAAGTGAATTCTGTCAAGTCTGACAAAAGGCGATGTTCTTGTGTTAACAATCGGAACCTTCTATTACAGTGATGGCGAACCTTTTTGAGACTGAGTGCCCAAATTGCAACCCAAACCCAACAAGGAGCAGCAGTGGCGTAGGAGGTTAAGAGCTTGTGTATCTAATCTGGAGGAACCGGGTTTGATTCCCAGCTCTGCCGCCTGAGCTGTGGAGGCTTATCTGGGGAATTCAGATTAGCCTGTGCACTCCCACACACACCAGCTGGGTGACCTTGGGCTAGTCACAGCTTCTTGGAGCTCTCTCAGCCCCACCTACCTCACAGGGTGTTTGTTGTGAGGGAGGAAGGGCAAGGAGATTGTAAGCCCCTTTGAGTCTCCTGCAGGAGAGAAAGGGGGGATATAAATCCAAACTCTTCTTCTTCTTCTTCTTCTTCTTCTCCTTCTTCTTCTCCTTCTCCTTCTCCTTCTCCTTCTCCTTCTCCTTCTCCTTCTCCTTCTCCTTCTCCTTCTCCTCCTCCTCCTCCTCCTCCTCCTCCTCCTCCTCCTTCTCCTCCTCCTCCTCCTCCTCCTCCTCCTCCTCCTCCTCCTCCTCCTCCTCCTCCTCCTCCTCCTCCTCCTCCTCCTCCTCCTCCTCCTCCTCCTCCTCCTCCTCCTCCTCCTCCTCGTGCCAACCCGGCAATTTAACCTGAATGCTGAGGTTTTAGTTTAGAAAAAACCGGTTGGCTCCCTCTTCCTTTGCCTCACCCGCTCAAGCAGGGGCCAGCCTGCTCTAGCCTCCAGCAAGTCCTGTGTGCACCGCTTTGTGCCTCTCTGCCTCCTCTGCACCCCCCCCTTGGGCAGCAGCCACCTGGAGCACGTGCACCAGGCCCGCCAGCCAAGTCCTCCCTGCTCACCGCAGTCCGTGCATGTTGTGCTCAGTGGCCCAGGCAAGCCTAGATGTGTGTGTGTGGGGGGTGATTTTCCGCCCCCCACATGACAAACTCTGTGAGCGCATGCCCACAGAGAGGGCGCCGAGTGCCACCTCTGGCACCCGTGCCATAGGTTTGCCATCACTGTTCTATTACTTAGGTCTTTTTGAAAGACCGCTTAAGAATAACGCCTAAATAGACTCTCCTTTGAAAAGGAGCTTGCTGTGAAAGCAGTGGCTATAATTCAGGGTCTCGAGCTCATACATTTTTAAATGCTGCTTTAAAATGGATGAATGTATGTTTAGAAAATGAAATCAAGATGGTGCTCCTGTCCCTCAATAAATCACAGTCTCTGTTTTTCCTCTCTTTTCCAAGATTTGAATATGGAGTTCAACCCTTCGGATCATCCTCAAGCCAGCACGTTATTCCTCAGCAAATCTCAAACAGATGGTAAGTAACAAATTTTATCCTATTTTTGGAAGGAAGAATACTGGAGAACCATACAAATAATAAAAAGCCTACTATCAATCTACTAGACGCCTGTTATTTTCTGTGCTACCTTGGCATTTACAGGGCAGATTACCCAACACAAATGCTTAGAATTAGGCTACCCTTGACTTTATTTGGTCATAAATGAAGTTATTTAGAACAGGATTTTACATGTGGTTTATTTCCATTTTCGAAGGTGTTAACAAAAGGATCTCAGGGGGAAAGTATCTTTTAAGTCGTGCTTTTGGACATGAACTTCACAAAATATAACAGGAATAGTTTCCAGGCACATTTTTAAATACAATTTGTGAACCCACATAATCAAGATTTTCAGCGAATGAGTCTTTACATGTGATTATTTTACCTCAACCCCCTCCCCCCCCCCCCAGATTAGAAACTAGTTTATAATTTACCAAATTATTCTTGGCTGAAGCTTCTTCGGAAGTGTAATCAGGTAAAATAATAACTCATGCGTTTGGTGACAGGGTCCCTAATATTCTCCTGTGACAGTTTCAGCAGCCTAGTAGGCTAGGATTCAATTTACACGGGGTGGCTTTCACAGCTCCAAAGATCTTGTCAACATCCATCAGGTAGATCAATTGGAAACGATCCATTAAAAAAATTGACCAGACAGTGTTTCTGTCACTATAACTACCTGCTCTGCATCCAAATGGAAGCACAAGTCAGACTGGATCAGCAAAATATCATTCAAGAAGAGGCTAGACATTTCTTTATTAGGTGAATCTAGCCTTGGTTAGCAGGGTTCACACCATCGAATCGGCTGAGCTGGATGAAATTCAGCAAATGCGGTGGTAGCAAATAAAAAAGGCTCCTTCAGTGCTGCCATTCCCAGTCTCAGATACTTTCAATTGAGAGATAGCAAAGGAAGATGATGTCGTGATGCCATCATGTAAGTTTGATGTTACAGAGGGCAAGCAAATCCTCCCACCACTCTTCTCCCCTCCGTTCAGAACGAGGGTGAACATGTTGCCTCGTGGTCAAAGCAGTGAAATCCATACCATGGCAAAATCGAGAGAGTGTTACGTGTTTCCCCGAAAATATGACTGGGTCTTGGGTTAATTTTTGCACCAAAAGATGCATTAGGGCTTATTTTCGGGGACGGGCTTATTTTAGGGGAAATACAGTACCCTCACAATTCATTAAGGCGGGCTCTCTGCAGCCCCGTTGCTTCCCCATCACGTGTGATGAAAGCTGCATCCTCATTGGCAGGGAGTACCCTGTTGGATCACACCATCCTGATCTGTAACTACCGGTAGGGCTTATTTTTGCAGTTGGGCTTATATTTTAAGCATCCTCCGAAAAGCCTGAAAAATCATGATAGGGCTTATTTTCAGGGTAGGTCTTATTTTCGGGGAAACACGGTAGTTCTGTTGTCTTGGTGTTGGGAATGTATATCCCTGTGGTGGCGAACCTATGGCACTTCAGATGTTCATGAACTACAATTCCCATCAGCCCCTGCCAGCATGGCCAATTGGCAGGGGCTGATGGGAATTGTAGTCCATGAACATCTGGAGTGCCATAGGTTCGCCACCACTGGTATATCCTGTTCCCACTCCAATGCCCATTTTTAGAGGATTGCATTAGACTTTTTTGGGTCTCATTCAATACCATTATATTGGGTAGTCTACTCTAGTGATGCAAACATTACGTTTGCTATGTGATCCCTGAGACAAAGCTCTGAAAATAGTGAGGAGAAATGGTAGCACACTTTACAGTTCCCGGTATTCATCGTATAACTTTTGGTGCATGACAAAACTTTGACTGCTTTCCCAGCATGATTACAGATTAGTTGCACGGGCAGACAGTTGAATATATGAGTTATAAATTATACATTTTATATGTTAAAGTAGCAAAATAGATTATAGTTTCGATTGAAGGAAAGCATTGCATATGTTTCAATTTTTCCAGAATATCCCATTTTTTTTCCTGGGGAACCCCTTTCTTGCCTTACAAGATATTTTACTTCTCTGGCCTCTTGAAAGACTTCTTCAAAAGTAAACTATGCAGCTGAACTTCTGTTGTACGGTGCAGCTCTGAAGTTGCAGGGTGAAGTGAAGTGGAAAGTGTTACTTGACAGCGAATTTGTATTTCTAGAATAAAGATATCCCATCTGCCCCACTGCTCACTTACCTAACCACCTTTGGTTCCTCTGCTCCCTCTTGCAGGGACTTTCCTAAGACAGAAATGTTCCCTCTCCCTTCTCTGATCTCCCGCAACCCCTTCCTATTGCTGTGCCTATCTACTCACTCTCTGCTACTCTGGCTTTCGATCCATCCCTCTCACCTGCTCCCTCTGCTCTCCATCCCTTGCAGCAGCTGCTCTGCTCACCAAGCTGTGGGGAGCAGCAGAAGTAGAGTCTCCTATTCCTCCCCCCGCCCCCCCCCCCGGCACACCACATGCAACATTCCTTTTTCAGTTCCCCCTTGGGGGAGGGGGAACAAGGGTGCATTGTACAATCAGTGCTTGCACAATCAGCGTTCAACTGTTTTTGGGGGAGGGTATTTCAAGTCCCTCTCCATTTTTTAACTTTTCAAATTTTCCTGCAAACCTTTGCGGACTAATTTCCCTTCTGTCTACATGGCCTTGATTTGCGGATTTAAGTATCTACAAGTAGGGCTATGTTGATGATTAGGTATGTTGATAGATTATACTTGTCAGCAAGCACCTTGCTGGCCATCATTGTTTGTTCTGGGGAAAGGGTTTTTTAAACCATTTTGTAGGTTAGGGTCTAGACTAGAGGACCAAGTGAAAGTGCACCATGTTTTCAAATCAACTTCTCTGGAGAAAAGCAGATTTGCTTAGGGATACCACGTATTTGCTGCATGAAGCGAGTTGGGTTCCTATCAGTTATGTAGTCTGCTGTAGTGAAGAGTAGACTGAGTCATTCCAGATGCCAGGACTGTAGGAATTGGGAGTCACGAAACATGCAGAATTTCTGAAATTAAGGTTCCCTTTAAATATGCCCAAACAGGGAGCTTGTTTTGTAGCCCACACTTTAAGCCCTAGGTGTCAAACTCACGACCCTCCAGATGTTATGGACTACAGTTAGATGTTATGGACTACAGTTTCCATCATTCCCTGCCAGCATGATGCTGGCAGGGGATGATGGGAACTGTAGTCCATAACAACCGGAGGGCCACAAGTTTGACACCTGTGCTTTCAGCTGTCCAGTACTTGACAGAGCAATAAAGATGACTTTCTCTTTTACTCAAGATCATGATCTGTACACATGTCTAATTCTCTGGTTTCAGCCCCTGTTTTCAAGCAGAGTTTTTTTGTTATCATACAGCTTCTCGCTCCCAAAATGCTTTTCAGAATTTCTAAATTTAGGCCATGCTTGCAAAGCTGTGAAATTCCATTCCCAAAATAAGATAGATAGCTTGATGGAAGCAGGTGGTAAGTAGGCTGCAGTATTGGAGATAAATCCACAATGTACTAGATTTCTATATAGAGGCAATTAGATGTGTTCTCATCTTGAAACCCTAGGATAGTCAGGTCTGAAGAAGCGTACTGAACTCTCCCAGGGATCATTTTAAAGTGGTGATTGTAAAGAGGAACGCAGAATGAAAACCTAACTGAAATTGGTTGCTATAACCATTAAAGCATATTGATTTGAGTAGACCCTTTATACAACATTTGAGCATAGTATAAAGTTTTTCTTCAACATTTAACTCTATCTTCTACTATTTTAGAAGCTATACAACTCTATGTATTTTAGATAATGTAATTGTTTTGACCCCAGACAAGATCTCCCTTGTGACAACTGAGTCATTTGTGAGTAAGAACTGCAAGTTTTGGTAGACAGGAGTTTGGAATCATCATTAGATGGTTCTGGTCCCGTCCGCATTTCTTTCTCATCCACACTATGTCTTCTCTTCTGTCATATACGGTAAGTTCCCTGCCCAGTCATTTTACTGAGTAAATATTTCATTTCTTTACTAAACAGTTGTACAGGAACAATTGTCTGTTTAAGCAGAAAGAGGGGGAAATCTCATTTTAAGGGTTGAGAGTCACTTGGCTCTGGATACATGTACACTTTCTTTTAGGTTAGCAATTCCCTGAAATAGAAGCAATGTAGCTTTATTCCTGCACTAAATTATTTAAAGCTATCAGAATGGTTGTAATTGATGTGTAATTATTAACTCAAGGATATTTCCTTTTGTCCTTTGAAGTCCCCCATTAAAGCTGTCTCTAAGGCAGTGCACAAAGGAGTAACAGAAAAGTGCCATGGCGTGACAAAAATTGCATTTCCTCTTTATTTCAATGCCGCCCAATTTATTTCTCTCTTCTTTATTAAAAAGGTTAACAGTTTAACTAGCAAACATCAGGTTTTAAAAATAAAAAAGCTATTTAAGAAATCTTGGCAGCGATCCCGTCTTTTTAGCCTGAGAAATAAGGTAACCATGTTTTGGGGACAAAACAAAAGGGAGCTTGTCACTGGAATCTCTCAACCACAACCGAAGACGTGTTCAGCTTCATTTAAATTCCTGTTATGTCAGGCTTCACATTTGTAACTAAATGTCCCTGCCATCTATGCAAAACAGGTAATTATTAATGTTGGTTTTCCAGTTGTCTGATGTTACTCTGTGCCTTGTGTGCAGTACAAAGGGATACAAGCTCAAGGGGCTTGCAGAGTAAAACAATACTGAACCCCAGAGTTTTGGAGGCTGCTTATGGTTTACTTTTGTATCCATCAGATTTTCATTCTGTCCTTTCTCCAAGGAGCTCAAGGAGTAATATATGGTTCATCCTGCTCCCATTTTATCCTCATAAGTTAAACAGACTGTAACTGACCTAGGGTCACCCACTGACCTTTCATTATTTGGGAGAGGGGCAGAGGTGGGATCCAGCAGGTTCTCACCAGTCCCCGAGAGTGGGTTACTAATTATTTGTGTGTGCCGAGAGGGGGTTACTAATTGGGTCCGCTTTTCCATCTCCACGTCCTCGCCTCCCCGAGAGGCATACTGCCTTTGAACGTGAAGGTTCCATATAGCAATTGCAACTAATAATGTAACTCCCTGAACTGGGTTAATCCCTTTCAGGTACTGCAATTCATTGATTCTCAGCCTTTCGTACCTTTTATCTCACCAGTCTCTATCAAAGAACCTGTGTGTTTCACCATTGCTGTGTTCAGATTTGTGAGTTGAGCCGTTTTCTATAATGTGATGGTGATTTAGAAATGACCTGGTGCAAAAAAAATTTGGGGGGTCATGGTGGGGTGGCTGCCCATGAGTGGGGCATCCAACTCAGGTTTTGCCCAGGGATCAGGTTTGCCTAGGTATGCCTCTGCCCCCTTTGCTGAGGGGGGGCTGGCGAGGGAACCTGTTACTAAAATTTTTGGATACCACCACTGGAGAGGGGGGCAGGTTGGAACATGGATTGTCCTGGTCATGGCCCAACACTCTAACCACTGCACTGATTCTTTCAGTACCAAAGCTTTATTTTTTGTCTCTATAGAATAGAAATTTCATATCCATCATTGATAAATATTGCGGGAAAATCTGCATAGAAATTTTAACCTTGTTAAAACATGTTTAATCTGTGGTTTCATTCAAGTCTATCAAAAGCTTTCTCTGTCTGCACACAGGAGTACCATTCAAACTGAACACCTGGTCCATAGGACTAGAGTTACTTATTTTGGGAAATGATATTTTAATACCTGTTCACTAGGCTGCATATGAAAAGCATTCAGTTTGTTATTAGGCAGTGCAGTAGCAAATTTAAATTTCAAGTTTATAAGTGAAATAATGAGATGCTTTCTATTTGTTTGCTTGTTTTAACAAATTGTATTTTTTTCTATTTTTGATGGTAAATAATGAAGGCATATATAACATTTCTTCTACATTTTTATGTTTCCACAGTGAGAGAAAAACGCAAGAGTGTCTACATAAATCACGTAAGTAAAAAAAGCCTTTCTGAATTAGTATCTGCAAATATACCTTAGAGCAGTGTTTCTCAACCTTTTCAACGTCGCGGTACCCTTGACCTCGCTCTTCATATCTCATGGTACCCTACGGGTTGTATGCCCCGCCATCCCCCCACCTTCCACTCCCAGGGTGAAGGGAAGCACCGGGGGGAACGGCTGCTGACCTTGCAGCAGGCCCTGGCCCCTGTTCCAGCTCCACATCCTTGGTGGTGCCAGTGGGACACACTGCAAAGGGAGGGGGCGGTAGCGTTGTTGTGGTACCTTTGGGATGTGCTCACGGCACCCCAGGGTACTGCAGAACCCCAGTTGGGAATCACTGTCTTAGAGGTTTGTTGGCAAGCAATTTGGCTTAGTGTGCAGTTGAGGAAAGTCAAAAGTGTATTGACCTAATCAGTAAATCCACCCGATTATAAAAATAGCACACATTTTGTTACTCAGAATACAAACTCTTCAAATTTTAAGGTACTAAACTTTAAAAGTTGACCAAAAAAAGAGAGTTAAGATCTAATGTGATGTAGTGATTGGAATATCAGACGAGGATCTGGGAGACCTAGGTTCAGATTCCTGCTCTACTGTAGAAATTCGCTATTTGGGCCAGTCATACTCACTCAGCCCACCTCACAGGGTTATTGTGAAGGAGGAGAGGAGAATGATGTAAGCTGCATTGGATCTTTGTTGGGGATGAAGTCAGGGTGTAAATAAAATAAATAAATGACAGGAAAATTTTGAAGTTGAGTACAAATCTCACTTTTCTCAGTTTAAAGGCATTGATATACTATAAGACAGAAAGGTAGCTAGTAAAATGTTGCTTGCGTCAAATAAAATACAGTTTATTGTCGAAGGCTTTCACGGCCAGAATCACTGGTGTGCTGTGTGGTTTCTGGGTTGTATGGCCGTGTTATAGCAGCATTCTCTCCTGATGTTTCGCCTGCATCTGTGGCTGGCATCTTCAGAGGATTTGATGATCCGCTGTTAATACAGTTATTTTTGAAGATATTAGTGGTCTCTGTATGGGTATGCAGTCATTTTTTCCTCATTTGGGTTGTTGTTTAGTAAGAGCATTGGTTTCAAAAATGCTTTCCAATTCTTGCCTTGCTCCAAGTTTATTCATCTCCCCACCCAAAAACAGACACTGTATGTGCAGAATAGCTTAATAACTCTCTCTATAGCAGCTCCGTTTCCGCAAAGGATCACTATGTGAAACATTTTTAATGACTGATTTTATTTCATTTTTCCCTCCACTCACTTAGAGAAGGGTTACCTTTTAGCCCAAATATAGGTATCAAATCACCGACCTTTAGCTTAATTTGACATACTGTGAGAATATTTTTGACTGACATAATAGCTGTTTTTATAGCATGTCAGTCAACTTAAGTCACTTATCACCTTTCCTGTTATGAAGAGGAAGGCAGCCCCATCTTGCTTGTATGACAGGGTGACTTTTTAACAGGACAGCATGTAATTTCCCTGACGCTTATCTGGAAGCAAAGAGCGTTCCCCCCCCCTTTTAAACCATATTGTATTGGTGGATCATGCTTTCCTTGCAACTGTTGAAGGGTTAGCCATGACCTCCATTTTCCTTCCCTTTCATTCAAAGCTGACAATTGGGCCTTCTGAAATACTTCTCACTAGTGTGCTTGCTGCTTCTTGTAATTTGTGTTTTATTCTTATTCATTCTTTTCTCCGAGCTCAGTCAAGCTGTAAAATGATAGCAAGACTTCTGAAAACACAAGTGAGCCCTCTTCACCGACTAAAAGAGGTTGGCCTTTAAAAGGAAGGTGCTTTTGATATCATTTGCCTCTCC
This sequence comes from Sphaerodactylus townsendi, assembly GCF_021028975.2. Lineage (NCBI taxonomy): Eukaryota > Metazoa > Chordata > Lepidosauria > Squamata > Sphaerodactylidae > Sphaerodactylus > Sphaerodactylus townsendi. The sequence goes on from NC_059435.1 coordinate 62,547,787, forward strand.
CTTTAATGGGGAAGCGTATCCTTTGGTTCAGGTAAAATGGCTGACATTATGCTGCTACTTACACCTTTCAAACTTTGACCCTATTCCTCTTCCTGGCCATACTCCCAAATTATCCCTCATCTAGTTTTAGCTAAATGCTGGCTACTTAGATAGATGGGTGAGAAAGAGAAGGTAATCTAGAAAGAATGGGTAGAGTTTACTGGGTAACAACCTGTTGAGGTGTAGAGTAAACACCCCTGTAGTAGAGCAGCACTGAATACTGGAACCCTGTAGGAACACAGACTCTCACACAAAAATTCTGCTTCACAGAAGCGGCCTTCATTTATTGGTTCCTGACAAGTTATGATCTCACTCGGACAAAAGTGCTTACATGCAAAGCTAACAGCGAAGACATGAGTCTCACAGTTCTCAGTATGCTTCAGCCTTATATACTGTTACCTAGCCTATCACAGTTCACTGTTAATTATACTCAGAAAATGCTGCAGCTGTTGGCTATCATGTAAATGCCAAATAGATTTTGATGATCAGTTTACTTACACTGACACAACCACCACCACCACCACCACCTTTATTAGGCATATAAAATAGGCTAAGTTTGCTGGGTACTGGAGTGGTGGGTTCAGAGGATTTCTGAAGGGCAAGTTGCCAAGAAAGGGTGTGGTGTGGAGGGAAGGACACTCGAAAGGTATTTGTAGGTATGTCCGTGTGTGTTAAATGACTTCCAATATTATTATTATTTATTAATATTAATATTATTGATAATATTATTAATAATAATATATTCCAATTTCTTCTTCTTCTTCTTCTTCTTCTTCTTCTTCTTCTTCTTCTTCTTCTTCTTCTTCTTCTTCTTCTTCTTCTTCTTCTTCTTCTTCTTCTTCTTCTTCTTCCAATAATAAACTTGTGAAAACCAGGTTATGGTATGCATATCTTATAGCTGAATTAACCTGTTCCATTTTTTTTGTAAATACCCATTGCATGAATTAAGGGTAACTATATTGCTGATCTGTTGCACAATCATATATCTGAAAAGTGCAGTTCATCTTGTTTTAGTCAGTTGTGACTAGAGAAGGATAAAGCTATGGTGAAGACAATGCAGATACAGTTGTCTAGGTCCACTCCATATCTTGCTTCTGTCATGGGGATAATCACAGTAGCTTAGATGTGGACTAGGAGATGGGAAGTTTGTCCCTTAGCCCTCAAGCCAAGCCACCAATTAGAGTGACACAGGACGCTGCTTATACTGAGCCTGCTAATTGGTAAATCTGGGTCGGTATTATCTATTCTGACTGGTAGCGACTCTGCAGGATCTCAGTTAACTGGAGATGTGGGATATTGAACCGGGGACCTTCTTCATGTGAGGTACCTGCTCTATCACTGAAACACAACCACACCCTATCCTGTGTCAGGTGCCACATGAAGAAAAAGAGGAGAGCCCGCAGTCTTTTGAGTTGCTGTGTGGTCTGGCAGGGAATGAAGCTTCATCTTGTAAGTGTAATGAAAGAGAATTAATGGATAAATGAAAGAGAACTCTTCTACCTGAACCTCAGTTCATGTTCAGGCCTGATAAAGGCCTTTTGGCAATGTCTAGTTCCTAAGCACATACAACATATTATTGAATGATTTCTCAAGAACTGTATGGTTTTGTTGAATAAAATAGATCATATTGGGGAATTTGGCTGGAGTATGAAATTGTAAGGATCTATCCACTGAGCTATTCTCCATTTTAAATGATTGATCTATTGCCATCATGAGCTACTCAGTTTCTGGCATTTTGCATTTTAATAGTAAATCCTCTCCCAACCTTAAAAATTCCTACTGACACAAGGAATAAAATCCTCAGTTACAGAGGAATTAATCAAGAGCTAATTTTGTTGCAAGCATTTCGGTTAAGAATCCTGGGTTCCAGGGCAACTTCTTCAATACTGTATGCTGGCATTTGTTAAAGAGATGCACTGTCAGAATGCAGCCTACTTTAAAACAGGAGTGTTACGGTTATAATCCACAGCTATCCAAAAACCATGAGCTAAACTGGAGACTTTGTTTTCCCCATCATTATATCTGATTCTGAACTGGACCCTAGGTTGTGGATCAAAACATCCAAACAATGGGGCCTGGGACAGCAAGGGAGATTTTTCTACAAATCTGATAAATCCCCAGGTTTAGAGAAAAATTGGAAATATTAAAATGAAACATTGGGGGATTGAAAGAAACCCCAGGTAATAGATATATCCAGAGTTTCTGTCACTGTAACAGACTTCCCTCTGTGATACGCCTCTGAACATGCCAGCTACAGATGCAGGCAAAACATTAGGAACAAGATCTACCAGACCACAGCCACACAGCCCAGAAAACCCACAACAACCAGTTGAATCTGGCCGTGAAAGCCTTCGACAATACCTTTAGCAGATCTTTATGTACCTCCTTCCTATTCATCTTTTCCCTCTTCATCTTGGTTTGTACATTGCCAAGGATATATTTGTGGTCTCTAAACTTTGCAGTAGCATAATAAATCAGGTACACATGGAGTAGGTGGGGTTGAGAGTGCATACGCTGTCAGTTCTTGGCTGGTATATATTGGACACACTTTAGTTCTCTTTCGTAGGCTTCTCTGCCACAACTTAAAAGAACTGGAAAATCCAGAGAGAACTAACACAAAGATCAAGGACTTGTTTAAAATGGCTGGCAGGCATGTTTTCTCATTCTGTGGGTGAAGGGGATGAACAGAGATGGCCTCTCTTTAAAAAAAAATTCCTTCCGTGGACAAACCTTTTCTATTGATTTTAAGTGTTCCCTTCTTTTGTCCAGTAAAGGAGCTAGTGATGTCTGAAGAACGTGACTTTCCTTATCAGTTCCGTGTCCTGGGTCACCTTTTGTTTGTGTCTTTTCACATATATCTTGCTATCTGACATTCCCGTCCTTTTAAGAATAAGCTTGGCCCAAATGCATTGTATGTATGTGAATTGTTCTTGGAATTGTTCTTTGCGTTTGAGCCAAGGTGTTCTTTTCTATACAATTTGTATGACACCTGGCACCTCTTCATTTCCCCCCAGATCTCTGTTAGCCCCAGATCTCTGGCAACCTGTGTTCATGCATGCATGATGTGTATGCAACGGACATAGAAACTGTTCACTTAATTGTGCTCTCTGAAGAGGGGGAAATACCTTTTGTATTATGTGACATGTTGTTATTCTTGTGTGTTGTTTTCTAGCATCCTCCTGGTCAACTGAGAAGGAAATACAGTTCCTCCTCCACTATTTTCCTGGATGACAGCACAGTCAGTCAGCCCAATCTGAAATATACAATTAAATGGTGGGTATTGAATTATTTCTCTCAAAGATGTATACAGATATTTCTAGATAATTACTTGCAAAAGTAAAAGAGAAGGGTGGATCAAATTTTCAGGTGTACTTTTTTTGTATTGCCGAAGGCTTTCACGGCCGGAATCACTGGGGTGCTGTGTGGTTTCCGGGCTGTATGGCCGTGTTCTAGCAGCATTCTCTCCTGACGTTTCGCCTGCATCTGTGGCTGGCATCTTCAGATGGATCTGATGGTCTGAAGATCCTCTGAAGATGCCAGCCACAGATGCAGGCGAAACGTCAGGAGAGAATGCTGTTAGAACACGGCCATACAGCCCGGAAACCACACAGCACCCCACTGTACTTTTTTTTGTTTTTGTTTTGCATGGGAATTTACAGATGTCAGCTGTAATGCTGAAAATGCGAGGATCAGTACCGTAGGAATGTTTCTGGCTATTTGCTGGATGGAAAGAGGGGGAATATGTGGCTTTCCCTGGCTTCTCTTTAGAGCTCCATCTTGGATTTCTGAGAGCTCTGTGGCAGTTCTGCAGTCTACGTTTTGTTCACGACCTGAGTTCAATCCCAACAGAAGTTGTTTTCAGGTAGCCGGCTCAAGGTTGACTCAACCTTCCATCCTTCTGAGGTTGGTGCATGCATGCATGCACCTTTACCTTACAGTATGGCAGCACCACAGGAGCTGCTACAGCACAATTCCTTTCCTGTATTTCTTCAGGGCAAAGTAAAAAGACCCAGGTTATGTGGGAAGAGTGTCTTCTTTCCCCACACCAGCATCCCCCCTTATAGATTCTAGGGCACCACAGATGTATAGATATCGTTCCGACTTTGCTGAGATCTATCTGCCTTTGTTGTTGTTCGCTATCTTTTTTATGACTCAGTGTGAGTTTGAAGTTTTCAGATCAGTCCCAGGGGAATAAACCATGGGCTAGCTAACCTTATCTTATTTTAAATAAATGCAGTGGGTGATGATTTCCATTCTTGGTTGTTGACTTTTCGGATCTTTCGAAGACAAAAGTGTGGCTGTCTTACAAACACAGGAATCTTGTTTTTTCCCCTCTAAAATGTTGAAACCTGTTTGTTTTCTTTGTGACAGAAAAGCATCCATGTCTGGGTCAACTAAGAAAAACTTAATCAATGTGATGCATATCCGTGAGGTCTTCTTCAGACAGATTGGCATTACTGCTTAGGTCACGGGTGTCAAACTCTCGGCCCTCCAGATGTTATGGACTACAGTTCCCACATCCCCTTCCAGCATGATGCTGGCAGGGGATGATGGGAACTGTAGTCCATAACGAAAGGCCGTGAGTTTCACACCTATGGGCCTTAGGTGGCTGTCAATAACAGTTCTGTTTTTCGCTTAATGGTCATGCAGGATAGTGCTTAAGCTTCTCCATACTGTGTATTGCTTTCACTTCTGGGAAGAAAAGAAGCAAGAGGTGTTGTTTTTTTAAATTTCCTGCTATTAGCAGTTCCTAACTGTGAACAAACATCTTCACATCTGGACAAAACTGAACATGCTCGTTCTTTCTCATGTTGATATGTTGTCTGTTAATAGTACGTTTTCTGGATTAATTTAGAAAGCACCTTCTAGAAGCACCTTCTAGTTACTTAACATAAGAACATAAGAACAAGCCAGCTGGATCAGACCAAAGTCCATCTAGTCCAGCTCTCTGCTACTCGCAGTGGCCCACCAGGTGCCTTTGGGAGCTCACATGTAGGATGTGACCGCAATGGCCTTCTGCGGCTGTTGCTCCCGATCACCTGGTCTGTTAAGGCATTTGCAATCTCAGATCAAGGAGGATCAAGATTGGTAGCCATAAATCGACTTCTCCTCCATAAAGCTGTCCAAGCCCCTTTTAAAGCTATCCAGGTTAGTGGCTGTGGCGTTCCCCCTGCCCCGCCTGCAGCCCGGGCTGGCAAACCGTCCCTCCGTCCCTAACCGAGGTGTTGGGCCCCTCGTCAGTGGCCCCGGTCTTTGGGGCCTTCACTGCCAGCTGCCGAAACCACAGGGTGGCCGCCCAGGGAGGAGGTAGCAGCTTCCTCCTCCCGCTTGCATGACCTGCCTACACCAGGCTGGGGTCGACAGCCCCACGGGTGCAGAGCCAACCACGCCCGTGAGCAGCCGCCCTTCCCTCCTCCACTCCCTTTCCTGCGTCCGCGTTCCCTCCGCTCGCAGTCCCTCCTCTCTCTCCAACTTCCCCGTTCCCTCGCCTCCTTTCTTCCTCCCTCTCTCTTTCTCTCCCTCTTTGTCCCACGTCAGTTTCCTCCTCTCCCTGCTCTTGCAACACCCTCCCTCTTCCCGTTGCGACCAGCCTCGCCCTCCCCGCTCTTCCTTCCTTAAATAGGTTCCCCTCCTGATTGGGGCTGTTCCCGGCCTCGTCCTCGGCCCGGCCGCCGGCCGCCGGCCGCCTCTCCGGGCGCAGCTGCGCTGCGGTTTCGCCAGCCGTTGCCGGCTCCCGCAGCCGCAGCTGCGGCGTATCGGGGCTTCCCCCCGCCGGGCCTGCCGCCTCGACGGCGCGCTCCTTGACGGGCCGGCTGCTGCCGGGTCCCGCCGTCGACCTCCCGCTGGCCCCGGCTCCCGGCTGGGCGAGTCCGGGGTAAGCCGTCGCGGCAGCCACGGCGACCCCCGGACACAGGCCAACACCACCTCCTGTGGCAGCATATTCCAAACACCAATCACACGTTGCGTGAAGAAGTGTTTCCTTTTATTAGTCCTAATTCTTCCCCCCAGCATTTTCAATGAATGCCCCCTGGTTCTAGTATTGTGAGAAAGAGAGAAAAATTTCTCTCTGTCAACATTTTCTACCCCATGCATAATTTTGTAGACTTCAATCATATCCCCCCTCAGCCGCCTCCTCTCCAAACTAAACAGTCCCAAACGCTGCAGCCTCTCCTCATAGGGAAGGTGCTCCAGTCCCTCAATCATCCTTGTTGCCCTTCTCTGCACTTTTTCTATCTCCTCAATATCCTTTTTGAGATGCGGCAACCAGAACTGGACACAGTACTCCAAGTGCGGTCGCACCACTGCTTTATATAAGGGCATGACAATCTTTGCAGTTTTATTATCAATTCCTTTTCTAATGATCCCCAGCATAACACCTTCTAGAATGGCCTAGTCCAAATTAGAAAATCTGCTGTTACGGCCATTTTCTGTATTTTCCCCAGTTTTCTATTGTCCCCTCATAATCATGTTTAAATACACTGAAATTAGAACACTTGGTCTACGTTCTCATGAACCTTATTTTTCTGCATTTCCTGAGTCTGTAATAATAATATTCCCCCCCTTTCTCACTGCTTGTAAGTTCAGAAAGGGAAATATCCCTTGTGCTGAACTCACCTGGCTGAGAAGGGAAGTCACCTGAGATATATTGTGGATGGCACAAGATGGCCGTAATGCACAATGAGTGATTTCATTTACTAGTTTAAATTCTTTTAGCCAATGAAAGCTCCACATTGTCCAAAATGTAACATTGCAAGAGTCTTACCTTAGTCTATATTGAAGCATGTTCTCTTGCTGTCCCTCTAATTCAGAGGAATTTGTTGATTACTTTCATTCCACGTTGTCGGTTCTTTTGCAGGTAGAGTCCTTCTTGACAGGTGTAGTTTTTTTGTGGCAGAAATTCTGTTCCATCACCACCATGGCCTTCAACCCAAATAGACAGGATTTGTTTGCCAAGGTGTGATTCCTGAAGGCTGTTTTAATTGGATTCCCCTACTGGGCTTCAAGAATCTGGTTTACATTCACTGGGGCCTGGATTCTTTTGGACTTTGACATTGACTAGATAGGCAGGATGTTTTGAAGCAGTTTGTGAGGTGTTTTGTCCATAACCAGTGTATTTATTTATTGATCAACTAATTGGCTGATTTTGGTGAGGGTGTACGTTTTTGTTCTACCCTTCCTCTAATGAGTGCAGGGTGGCATACATTGTTGTATTCTTACATCAACCCTGTGAGATAAGTTCCTCTGAGAGAGTTAGAGTGATGCAAGGTCATCAATCAACTTCATGGTAGAGAACCAGTCTGGTGTAGTGGTTTAAGAGTGGTGGACTCTAATCTGGAGAACGAGGTTTGATTCCGCACTCCTCCACATGAAATCTGTTTACTCTTGCCACCAGCATGGCTTCCAAATGCCAATTTGTTCCTTCGCAGAGATGATGTGAACGTTCAGAAGAGTCCAAAATATTTTTTTTGTCTTTCTAAGGTTTTTTTTATGTGATTCGCTCCACAAGGCCTTTGAAATCTTATGAAAGAAAAAATTATAGTGTAATTACCACATGCTGTCTGTCTTGGCTTGTGATGCATCAGAGAGACTGTGGTTTTCTTGTAAAAGTTCTGACGAAAAATTCTAGCCCCTCTAGTTAATTCACTTATTTATATGTGATGCACTAATGAGAAGTCTGTCAAAATAAGGCTGGCAGTCATCCGTGAATCACTGATAAATTTAAAAAAAAACAGGCAGTAAGATCCTTTTCTTTCTCCTTCGTGGCCTCTGCAGTATCACATACAAGGTTTGTGCTTGTATGGAAGTGCTTTGGAATATTCTAGAGCTTTAGTCAAAAAGTTGATACCTGAATCCTCTGTGCAGAGGGCGAGCTTTTGCTCTCTGCACATGCTCAAAGGAAAAGTGACTTCTCAGTCCCCTCAGAAGCAGCTGAATGAATATTTTCCTCAGAAATGTTTTTCCTCAAGTTCTTCTTTCCTATTCTGAGCTCAGGCTTTCATTTCTGGGTTTCAGTTATGAGGACCATTATCCTTATTTTGTTTCCTTAGGTGATTTCCCCTCTTCACCCCAAGCTTTAAATACTGCTGGACTTGAAGAAAGAGGCAGCAGAGGGAGTTACTTCCTCACAACTTCCTCTAGAGGAATATTGCTTTTCAGTTTCCTCCCTTTTCTCAATTTTAGTTTATGCTTTCACTTAAGTACTAAACTGACATTTGTCCTCCTTTTATTCCTTTGGGAAGTAGATCTCATTTACATATTTCAAGGGCTTTAGAAGGCTCAAGAGATCTTTCTTAGAATATCCCTGGAGTAAGAACATTCTCCAGACCCTACAGGCCTTTGGAGGATCACTGTCTTTACGCAGAACTTGTGGAGACCCTCCGCATTGAAATATCACAGCCGTTGCCTTGGTTATGTCTGTTATTTACCAACTTCAGTGATGTTGTGTTACCTCCTCAGTTGTAAAGCCCCTGGAGTTGACTACAGGTGTTTCAGTTGGTCCTTTTTCAGTCTTGAGTCTATGTATTGAGTTCGGGAATTGGGCTACTTCCTTTTTGCTTTGTCATCCAATCTCTAACTGGGCCCCACCTATATATTGATTCAGAGGAGAACGAATTAGAGAGACATCAATTACCCTCTAGTTCAACTCTTGCCTGATCAAAGGTTCTGCCCAATTAGAGTTTTCTATTTCCTAAAGCTACAAATTAACACTGTGTCAATTGCAGTTCAGAAACTGTTGAGAACTCAGTGGCCTCAAGTGAACATACGTTGCCTCTGGTCCACTTCACTCTTCTTGGACATCAGATCCCGAAAGGAGGAACTTCCATGATTTATTTGGGATTTTTCTTAATAGGGAAACTATCCATAGATTGAGACGAGTCTCATCTACCATTCAGCACCCAGGCAGTGGCCTTGGCTCTATCTAGACCGATGATATTGATCATGTCTTCACTTCTGTTAGCATTGTTAGTAGTACTTATGATGGCACAGTTTTGCTTTTCTATATTTAATTGCTAAAAAGCCTTTCCCCTCTCTGGTGGTCTGTTTTTTTTTTAATCTGGTCAATTATGCTGCAAATCCTCTTTCTGTTTTCTCACTTTTCTTCCTTCAGTTCAGAATGTTTTTGCTAAGACCTTTACAGTCCAAGTTTCTAGCCCTTGTTTTCTAACCTCGCCATTTTGGAATATCTAATGCGGCTCCCACTCTTGCTTCTCCTGGTTTGGCTGGTTTCATCAAAGGTAATTTGCTGTTGGTTTGATTTAGTCCTCTTTGCCCATTCTATTTTTTGTGCACCCCGTAGGCAGGTCTGGTATCAGCCCGAGACATTTTGGTAACTCAGCTGTTGTGTCAAGGAGTTTTGTCCCCTATTCACTTGCAACATTTCAAAGGTTGATGGGGTGCAGTTCTAACTGCTCTTCACTCACAGGTGCTCTTCAACGTATTGTGGTCTCGTCTTGTGGCATTCCCCTGCTGAGCTCAACTCGCAGGCCATTTTCCTCCGTCGTTTGTGAGTCACTCTCTTCCTTCCTCCTTTTAAATCCATTCTATAAAGCGCCTCTTTTCATAGCTGAGCAACTTTGAAAAAGTGCATTATTCTGCTCTGTTGATGATACCACTAATCTCTTTTTGGTACAGCTTAATAGCCACCATTGCTTTTATCGATTTCCTCCATCCCTTCTCTCCGTGAGGAACCATTCATTTGTGGCTGGTTGACCTTTCTGAGAACTTAATATTGTACAGTATTTATAGAAGGTGTTCCTGTGCAAAGACACTGACTCTGTATTTTCTTTTACAGTGTAGCTCTTGCAATATATTATCACATCAAAAACAGGTATGTACACACAGGGACAGCAGTTTAAGTTTTTGTACCCTGTGATTAGTTATTTTCTGCTTCCTGTTCCCTTGTTTTTAGTGTTTTGTAGGCACAGTTTGAAAACATTGGTTCCTAAGGATGAAGAACTGTGATTAGGCGGGAAAAGCCTGGGTAATGGGCCATACCCAAATGGTTCCATCCTTCCTACCTTAAGGTGTCAGCAGATTATGGAGAAACCATTCCCATTCTGCTGGGGTAGCATAGAAAAAAAACTTAGAATATGCTTGGAATGCTACTACAGTCAGACTTGGTACAACAATATCTTTGTGGGTGCTTTTCACAGATTTACTAAACGAACTTCAACACTCAAACTAGTTTCCTCAATTTACACAACTCTGATTGTCGCACTTACATATGCTTAGAATTTGGCACTGATTTAGCAAGAGCTGTAGAAAGATAAAGGACAAAGGTATCATGAAGGTAGACAGAAGCAGACAGACAGAATTGTGCCTACACAATGAATTGAGAAATAAGTTAGTACAGGGGTAGGGAACCTGCGGCTCTCCAGATGTTCAGGAACTACAATTCCCATCAGCCTCTGTCAGCATGGCCAATTGGCCATGCTGACAGAGGCTGATGGGAATTGTAGTTCCTGAACATCTGGAGAGCCGCAGGTTCCCTACCCCTGAGTTAGTATGTCGGAGCCCCATGACACAGAGTGTTAAGCTGTAGTACGGCTCTGAAAGTTCTGTTCACAATTTGAGTTCAACCCCAACGGTTTCAGGAAGCCAGCTCAAGGTTGAGTCAGCCTGCCATTCTTCTGAGATTGGTAAAACGAGTATCTGGCTTGCTGGGGATAAAGTGTAGTTGGCTGGGGAAGGCAGTGGCAAACCACACCACAAACATGGTCTGCCTAGCAAACATCATGATATGACATCACCCTGTGGGTCACTAATGGCCACGTGCTTGCTGCCTTTAACTTTAAGTTGGTTCAAGTACAGTTAGAAATAAATTTATAATAAGCATTCTGAGGATTATATTAGCAGTCAAGCACTGGGTGGGGACAGAGCTGCAAAGGCTCTCGATTCCCATCTCCTCAAACCTGGCAATCTTGTTTCAAACTGCACTGAGTTTTTAAATGTTTGCTTAGATATAATGTTAGCTGCCTGCAGAGGCGTAGCTCCAAGAAAGTGGGCGGGGTGTGTGTGCGTGATGCACCGGGCACGTGCCACTGAGAGGTGTGGCAAGGGCATTCCGGGGCAGGATGGGGGCAGAGGACGCATGGATGCAATGGGCGCTTTTCCCCCTTGCTACGCCTCTGGCTGCCTGTTCATGGATTAAGAGCACCTCAGATTTCTCCAGCCCCATTTAGTCTGCCTAGGAAACATCAAGATATTGTATGTTCCTTCACTTAACCCTAAGAGTTATCACAAGGGTATTTCAGTATAAGCTTTTGGAACCCAGGAGGGACTGGGGGGTTGGGAGTGGGTGGAGCCACTGCTTCTGCAGTCCAGTCGTCCTTTGCAACCAAAATAGTATAAATGCATCTAGTGGCAGTTGCTGTGGGAATCTTCTGTGTTACCCATGCGCCCTCTGCTGTGCCTTGCAGGTAACTGTTCTTTGCTTCTGGTTACAGAGGTTTTGCAGTAATTTGGAAAACGCCGTTTAAAAGTATTCTCAGTGGAATATAGTAGGAATACCCAATTCAAAAACCCATTGTTTAATAGCAAAAAAGTTCAATTTTATGCTACCTCCATCAAATAATAAAACCCTTCTGTAGCTATTATCAATGTTACTGAGGTTTTTGCTCTGGGTAATTCTGTTCTGCATGAATGAAGTAGCCATGTAATGCAGTGGAACAAATGACACTTTCTTCTTCAGTGTAAAAATGTGCAGTGTTAACTGAATTTTGCACCGTTGTTAATTAATAATAATATTTCAATTTGATACTCTGCTCTCCTCACCAAAGCAGGCTCAGAACGGCTTGCAGTACATACAAATGTAATCTACATATTAATATCATCTAAAAATACAAAAAACCTTTTGTGCATGAAAAAACTATATCGACCATTCTTATATGGGCCATTTGTATATCTTCTGTTTGAATGTTGGAGGGGAAAGCGTCCCGTTTATGTTTCCTTTTATACCGTCTCAAACGGATTCTCCTGGTAAATGCCATTAAATCCTTCCTTCGGTCAAAAGCGCGCTTTCCCCGTGATGTAGCTCTTCTCCCTGGTGTTAAAAGTTGGCTCACTGTCTTTGTTTTCTTGCTTTTCAGGGACACAGACGGAAGGATGCTCCTAGATATTTTTGATGAAAACCTCCACCCCCTTTCGGTAAAGCTTAATCTTCTTCTTTTTTTCACGAAGTGGACCTTGCCACTTCTGCTCTGTGACCTGTTGGCTCTCCCATCCTCACCCACCCCACCTTTGTGTGCTGCAGTCACTTTTTTAGTACTGTTGTTTCCCCAGAAATCCGAAGTGCCGCCAGATTATGACAAACACGACCCGGAGCAGAAGCAGATTTACCGCTTTGTGCGGACGTTGTTTAGTGCTGCGCAACTGACTGCCGAATGTGCCATTGTCACCCTGGTGAGTACTCTGTTGACTGCCAGGCCAAACCATGACTGATTTCAAAGTCATAGGTTTTAATCTTGCAGCTGTGGCCACTTGGTAGCTGCATTTGTGAAACAGCCATTGCAGACTGAGCACCACGGAGCGTCTGTTTTTACCTTTTCCTCCCATCAAACTTTTTGTTATTTTCTACAGAGATTGGTGAATGTAAAAACAGCAAAAAAAACCCTCTGTATAAACCTACATACCCCTGCCGTCTAGTCCAACATAGCCTTTAAGCAAGAGAACAAAGTAAGAGAAAGAAGTACGCATGTAGTTAGTATGGTGCAGTGGTTAACAGCAACAGACTCTGATCTGGAGAGCTAGGTTTGTTTCCCTGCTCCGCAAGATGAGCAGCGGACTCTAATCTGATGAACTGGGTTTGTTTCCCCACTCCTCCATATGAAGCCTATTGGGTGACCGTGGGCTAGTCACAGTGCTCTCTGAACTCTCTCCGTTCCAGCTACCTCACAAAGTGTGTGTTGTGGGGAAGGGAAGGCAATTGTAATCCACTTGGAGACTCCGTAAAGGTAAAGAAAAGCAGGGTGTAAAAACCATCTCCTCTTCTTCTTCAGCTGAGAGTAGAAATTAAAAGAAGGCGAAAAGGAGGGGGAGATCGGGAGGGAAAGCAGCAATATGTATCTAGCGACAGAAAGAATGGTGAAGGTGAGGCATCACTGCTTGAAAAAAAAAGACAAGAAATATTGCCTGATGGAGCTGAAGATTTCAGGAGCTTCTTATCTGTTGAACACTGTTCAAAGATCTAACATATTGCTCGCCTGATCAGCCACAGAATGAGAAATGCAAGATCTCAATCGCTGCAAAATAAATCCTGTGGCAGCCAAGGCTGCCTGCTGAATCTAAAACGTGATGTCTTGAGAAGTGTCTGCAGAGCAGGTATACAGCCTAGAATTAGTTTATTTGCTGGGAGGCGCAATTTGCTAGATAATGTTAGATTAATCCTATGTAAAATTTCTTGCCAGAAATGTGTACATTTTGGTACATGCCCATATAGTACCTGGACCAGACTGGCTTTAAGTGTCTAGCATCACCAACACACATGCTGAGCAAGTTCTCGGTGGCTTAATCTATACTCTGCTCAGCAAAAAGAACTCAGTGTGCTCGTGAGTGCTCTGGCAGAGGTTGGAGCAGCGTGCGCCTGCATTGTAGAGAAGTGTGGATTCTCTGGCAAATGGCACAACTTTACAAGGGAAACTGTGGTTCATACATTCAGATGCTACAGCATGTCTAAATTAATACAAACTGTTGTTTACAAACCACTTGTAGCCTTTTTTCGGGTATCCACATTTGACATCTACCGACAAACCCCATTTTCTTGGACCATCTGCATTCAGCTGGCACAGCTAATCAGGGTTTATAAACCAGTTTATTGTGATGTCTGAATGTGGCCTTTTCTGCATGGTTTCACCTTCACCCTTTCCCAGTTTGAAATATTTTGCTAGAACAATTCTGCCCAGAGGTGATTATTTTCTTTAAGAGATCTGGGATTTCTCCCCCCTTTCCTGTTATCAACAGTGATCACATCTGAAGGAGGATTTACTCCTTAATAAAGTTATCTTTAGGAAAGCTATGTTGACAGTTTATGCTCAGGATCTAATTCTCACAGAATCTAATTTTCACCAGCTCATTGATAACTTCCACTCAAGGAAACTTTCCCCTACTGAGCTAGAATGATTAAATTGCCAATACTACTGCAAACTCAGTCTGCATTGCAGACTTTAGACAGACAGGCCATCATGTTATAATAGCCCAGTGATGGTGAACCTTTTCGAGACTGAGTCCCCAAATTGCAACCCAAAACTCACTTATTTATCTCAAAGTGCCAACACGGCAATTTAACTTGAATACTGAGGTTTTAGTTTAGAAAAAACGGTTGGCTCCGAGGCGTGCGTTACTTGGGAGCAAGCTTGGTGAAGCAACCGTGCAATGCTTCGATTGGGTGAATCACAACCCTAGAGGGTTTACTCAGAAGCAAGCCCCATTGCCAGCAACAGAGCTTACTCCCAGGTAAAGGATCATGCCCAGGTCAGCCTAGATGTGTGTGGGTGTGATTTTCCGGCCCCCCACATGACGAACTCTGTGCACATGTGCCCACAGAAAGGGCTCTGAGTGCCACCTCTGGCACCCGTGCCATAGGTTCGCCACCACTGTAATAGGTGATCGCCTGAGCTGAGTCGAGTTGCCATGTTTGAATCTGGGAAGTAATTTTCCCCCCTATTAAGATGCTATGTACTTTTGATGTACTCTGCACTTGGACTGAGCTGTCTTTGTGTGAGGGACTTTTATTTCCCCTTAGCCAACTGAAAAATCCAGCCCCACCACAATATTGTCTGCAACAATAAAATAATTCCTATACTGATCCAACCTTGTTAATAAAAGGTTCCCCTCCATCCTCCTCACTCCAGTTTCTGAGATTCATCTCACTTATTCAAACCACCAAGACACATACGAATGGAACTACAAATTAGCTCCACCCAGACATATGCAAATGTGCCTTCTCCCCTCCCACCTGGGAGGTGGACAAAGCAGATACCCACACAACACGGACAGAAACACATCTTACTGTGACATACCTCTGAAGATGCCAGCCATAGATGCAGGCAAAACACAGGAGTCAAAACTACCAGACTGCGAACACACAGTCTGGAAAACCCACAACAGCCAGTTAATTCTGGCTGTGAAAGCCTTCAACAATGCACAAAAAAGGAAACAGTGATTTAATGAACTAAACATGTCAACTTTAGTGATCTTTATCTTCAAGCTTACCTAAATTAGTGGACACATTTAAAACTAATTTGGTTATGTTTGACCTGTTGCCCTTTCATATTTCGTTGGCTTATGCAGCCAGACCCACATAGGCTGTTAATTTGGGAAAGACAAGGGGAATGTAACCATTGTTGAATGGAGTCAGGAAATCTATTTAAAGACAGTCTATCTTTGCTCATTTCTTGGTGGTGTGGAGGGATCCTCTTACAGGCTGATTGATTAATATAATGCACAGGTGCTGGTATGTGTATATGTAAGAGCGCCGGCATTTGGAAGATGTCAGAGGCTGGAGCGCTTCCATTTTTGTGAGGTCAGTTGTAAATTATTATAGCTTCAAGCTAAACCGCCTTGGACAACTGTCAGTAACTGACAAGGGAATTAATGAGACCTGACGGATGCAGCAAGGCCGTATGAGTGATGGGTGCAAATTTGTAGCTAATGTACATTGAGGTAGGGTTTCTTTTTTGTTTTGTTTTTCATTTTGTCTTTTGAATTCTAGTGTGCTTGTCTTGCTAGGGCAGACCAAATTGGAGAACACTTGAAATACCAGACAAAGAGAGTTACCCAAAATAATCAATGATGCCAAAATGGATTTCCAGGAAAGGGAGGTGGGATTTGAAATTCAGACCCTTGTCATTCTTTGACTTCTGCCTCTTTTGCACCAGATGTTTAAATCCCTTGTTAATGGTTAATTCCTTCCCTCCCCTTATATCATGCCAATCTGCTGACTATGTTGTTAAAAATTGTGTGTGGGTGGTGGTGGTGGTGTATTATGAGAGAGATCATCCCTGAATCGCAAGCAGTAAATGTGCTGACTGGGAAACCCGGTTCAGGCTTCATAGATGCCGGATCAGGCAGCGTCCATGATTTTAGGAGGTGCTATCCTGTTTCCCCGAATATAAGACATCCCCAGAAAATAAGACGTAATAGAGGTTTTGCTGAAGTGCGAAATATAAGGCATCCCCCGAAAGTGAGACGTAGCAAAGTTTTTGTTTGACGACGAACAGAACACAGAAAAATAAGACATCCCCTGAAAATAAGACATAGCGCATCTTTGGGAGCAAAAATTAATATAAGGCACTGCCTTATTTTCGGGGAAACACGGTATTTGGATAAGACATGAGTATTTCCCAACATCCCTATTAAATTGCCATTATGGCTTAAGCATGTTGAACTGGGTGCAGCCGTTGTGGTGTGTGAACAGCTTTTTGCGTTTGCCTCCCTGTAAACAAAATTCTTGGGAAGGATATGGAAGATTGGTCATTCAAGTATCCTACCTTTCCCTTCACGCTAGAAGACTCAGAGCTTTATTAAACCCATTGAATAGACAGGCAAATAGAGACCATGTCTGATATAACTGTAGAACTCCGGGCACCCATATAAGGGACCCTTCTCTATCCAGTGGCCTACAGTGGCTTTAAATATGTCTGTACGCTGCCCTGAGCCTGGCTCCGGCTGGGTAGGGCAAAATATAAATGTAATAAAATAAAGTAAATTGATTCTCTTCTACTTCACATACACAGACAATGGGGCAAAGCATCCAAGTAAAGAGCAAAAGGACTAAGTGCATATCTTTCTGTTAACCCCCCCCCCCCCCCACACACACACACACACTCTGCAGAGGCAGTCCAGAACAATGTCTCAAGTGTTATCTATCTAAAAGAGGGGAAAAAATGCTTGGAAGCACCAGATATGGAAATCCCATCACCTGGTTTGGCCCATAGTAAGTGCTAAATTGCCCAGACCTGGATGACCCAAGCTAGTTTGATCTTGTCGTAGCTCAGAAGCTAAGCAGAGTTCACCTTGGTTAGGATTTGAATGAGTGACCGCCAAGGAATCCCAGGGTCTCTGTGCAGAGGAAGGCAATGGCAAACTACCTCTGTTAGTCTCTTGCTAGGTTTCCATACGTCAGCTGCGACTTGACAGCATTTTGCACACGCAAGTGCTAAACTGGCGTGCATTCATAGCATATGCTATTGCACTAAACCAGAAACACAGAAAACGGAGGATAGGACCCAGGTCTCTTCCTTGCTTTGACATCCCCAAATCGCCTCATTGGATTCTGTTGTGTGATGTTTCCTGCCAGGAATAGAAAGAGTAGCCAGGGATTTCTGCTTTTTATGCTGCGCTCGAAACCACATCAGATACTGTTTTGACTCTCTTATAAAGTCCTGTCAGTCAGGGGGAACTGTTGAAGTTTTCCCCCGGATCTGATTCCAGAACCCAACAAGGTTTTAAGAAGGAATAATTGTTCTAAGCTAGCCTGCGGTTCTGCTTTTACAAGCTCGAGTCTCCGCCTCTTCTCAGCACTCGGAGTTTTGAGAATTGGATTTTGGAGGCAGTGAGCAATCTGTCCTGCTCTTCAGTTCCTTTGTGCAGTCTTCCCCCATGGACCGTCTGCAACCTGATCCAGGGCCTGCTATGTGCTTTTCCTGGGAGGGTTGCCAGCCGGCTTGCAATATATCCCTGGGGAAAGATATCTCAACAGTGCTTTCAGAATTGTTGTATGTATTCAGTCTCACGTCTACAGAGGCTTTATACTTGTGAATAACTCCCTATTTTTTCCCTGTATTTCACTATACTTGCAATGTATATATAGTTTTAATCTGTGTATAGTTTTATATCCAGATTCTTTGTCTGGATCTGGTGCAGGGAGGGGGTATTTTCTTGTTATTAATCTGTTTTTGCTATTATTAAAATGTACACCACTCATTGGTGCGTGGGGTTCCTCAAGGAGCAATTGTTTCCCCTAGTGCTATTCAATGTCTATATGCGCCCTCTAGCCCAGCTGGTGTGGAGTTTCAGGCTGGGTTGTCATCAGTGTACTGATGATCAGCGTACACAATTGTATCTGTTTGCTCCAGATAACTTTTGTTATTTGTAATTTTTTAGGATTTTATTGTGTCTAATTTTGTACATCGCCCAGAGCCCTTTGGGAGTGGGCGGTATAATAAGTTAAGGAAGGAAGGAAGGAAGGAACTAACTTGACAGTTGATAACTGTTATTAACAGTTGTTCAGGTGCTGTGGTGAGATGCATGAGGCAGAGCCGACTGAAGCCAAATCCAACAAAAATTGAGGTCCTGTGGCTAAGAGCAGCAGTGGCGTAGCAGGTTAAGAGCTCGTGTACCTAATCTGGAGGAACCGGGTTTGATTCCCTGCTCTGCTGCTTGAGCTGTGGAGGTTTATCTGGGGAATTCAGATTAGCCTGTGCACTCCCACACACGCCAGCTGGGTGACCTTGGGCTAGTCACAGCTTCTCAGAGCTCTCTCAGCCCCACCTACCTCACAGGGTGTTTATTGTGAGGGGGGAAGGGCAAAGAGATTGTCAGCCCCTTTGAGTCTCCTGCAGGAGAGAAAGGGGGGATATAAATCCAAAACTCTTCTTCTTCTTCTTCTCTCTAGGCCGGGGAGGGTCTGAGATTGGGTGCCAGCTCCCAACTCTTGACAGTATGTAATTAACACTTAAGCCATTAGACTGAGTGTCTGAGTGTAATTCTGGATGCTTCCCTTTCAGTGGAGGCCCAGGCCACAATTGTGGCCTGACTAGCATTTTTCTATCTTTGCCAGGTCAGGCAGCTGGTACCGTATCTGTCCCACCCCCAACTTGGCTATAGTGATCCATGCAATAGTCACCTTTAAAACCGATTACTGTCCTTGGTCCTGATTCTGTAGCTCCAGCTAGTCCAAAATGCAGCCACAAAGCTCCTTACCAGAATACCATGGTGAGCCCACACATGACATTGGCTCCAGATGGAATACTGGATCCATTTCAAGGTTCTAGTTTTAATGTTTAAACCCCTTAACAATCTGGGATCAGCGTATCTGCTGGACTGCCTCTCCTGATACATCCCCCCAGAGAGCTCTTTGCTCTGCTAATAATAACTTGCTGGAGGTCCCTGACCCCAAGAAGGGTCCAGCTTTTTCAGCCCTGGCCCCAGCCTGGTAGAATGAGACCAGAGCCCTGCAGGAGCTATCCCAATTCCGCAGGGCCTATAAAACACAGCCAGCATGGTGTAGTGTTTAACAGCAGGTGGATTCTAATCTGGAGAACTGGGTTTGATTCCCCACTCCACCTGAGTAGCAGAGGCTTATCTGGTGAACCAGATGTGTTTCCACACTCCTACATTCCTGCTGGGTGACCTTGGGCTAGTCACAGTTCTTCAGAAAGAGAAAGGAGACTCCTCCTCCTCTTCCTCCTCTTCTTCTTTCTCTAGGAGCAGAGTTGAGATGTCTAGCTGGCTGACCTCCCTCCTTCTTGCCACTGTTTTTTTCATCTTTAAATTAGGGTGTGGTGGTGTATTAGCCAACTCTTTAGCACTAAAGATTTTCGTACTATCTTTATGTGATATTTTATGTAACCTGTATTTATGATATTTTGTGTAAAATTGAAATTTATGTTAGCTGCTCTGAGGTTGCTCTGGCAGGAACAGTGGGAGATTAAGTTAAAATCATCATCATCATCATCATCATCATCATCATCATCATCACATTTGTGAGTGCCAGCATGGTGTAGTGCAGTGGTGGCAAACCTTTGGCACTCCAGATGTTATGGACTACAATTCCCATCAGCCCCTGCAAGCATGGGCAATTGGGCTGATGGGAATTGTAGTCCATAACATCTGGAGTGCCAAAGGTTCACCATCACAGGTGTAGTGGCTAAGAGCACCTGGACTCTAATCTGGAGAACTGGGGTTGATTCCCCATTCCTTCTCATGAAGCCTGCAGGGTGACCTTGGGGGAGTGACAGTTCTCTCAGCCTGCACAGAGGCAGGCAATGGCAAACCACTTCAGAAGGTCTCTTACCTTGAAAACTCTATGGGATTGCCATAAGTTAGTTGTGACAAGACGTTACCCACACAATCACATTCATAACAGCTTCATGGCAGCTACAAGGAGGCTCGTTGCTTCTAAGTTCTGCTGCTATACAGCCCTGTCTCAGTTCTAAAGATTTGCTTTTGCTACAGCGTGCGTTGGACTCCTCTTCACGTTGAAAAGACTCACGAGTGTAAAGTTAAGAGTGCTTTTCCGTTAGATCTTCTGTCACTACTGCCCTTGCACAAGAATTGGTACAAGCGTGGCTTTCTCCCCTATCAAAAGAGGTCCCTTTAGCGTATCTAACACTGCCTGCTTTTAGAAGCCGGCTGACAGCTTTATCATATTTAAGCAATTTGGCAGGCACCTAAGCTCCCTCCTTGCTGAATTTAATGACATGCAAGGGTTAGCCATGATTAGCATGGCTAAGGCCTCCTCAGGATTAACTCAGGCTCCATGGCCAGCTTGAAGCCACGGTTTTAATCATTAAGTTGAACAGAAGCATGAAGCCAGCACTGATATATTTTCTAATGACATCCTTCGCCCTGTGGCTTGGCCAACAGCATGTGGGAAACATGGCTGGATTATAGCTAGGGGACCCGGTCCAGTGTGCAATTGTGTGTTCCCCCTCCCCATATATATTAAATTATTCAACCATTTAATTAATAAGATAAGCAAACGCACAAGAGATTTTTACATGGAATGTCAGCCAAATTGGTGCTAAGTAGTTGTTTACGTTTTTACATCCTGTTGCCGAGAATAGAACAACTAACTGATGGCAGAGCTCTTATTCTTTCTTGCTGGTATTAGACAGGATTTGATAATGGCAGGTGAGTTGCGTAATCAGAACTGTAGGTTTTTCAGTCAGTCAGTGGGTCTTAATATAGGGGGACATTTGAGAAGAGCTGACAAATGACTGTTTTGCTAGCAATTTCCACTGAATGAATGCTTAAACATGTCGTGTTCTTTTAAAACAGATTTGTTAATTGGGTCTTTGGTTTCCTCGGCGCTAGTTGCTGTAGTGTGTGGGTATATATATATATCCATCACTGTGATTAGTAGGTTTTATGAGCTTGTAAAATTTAAAGCAGAGCTAGGGGGAAAATTCTGCTGACTTATTCAGTAGTTAGCAATAGCCCATGAGGGTTTTTGGTAATCTCATTTTGCAGCAAGCTGTTTATTACTGGACGTAGCTGAATCACTGTTCTGATTACCTTTTGCTATTCAAGCCTAGCCCTGATTTTAATTCATTTTCTTCCCCCAATGTACTCCAAACCACCCTGGGTATGTATCTTTTGCCCCTATGGCTTTAATAACAATAACAAAATGCTAGTGTTCCACCCACCCCCCATCCCACACACACCAGACAGATAACTTTGATTTAAATATAATCTCGGATATTATTCTGCTTTAAGCCACAATTCCTAAATCAGTGCTATTAATTAATAACTCACTGTGTAAAAATACCAGTAGTGGCAGAAGTCCTTTCCCTCGCCCCCAAAATCTGGTTATAGGAACATTTATTTAAGAAGTTTTAGGAAGCTTTGAACTTTGTTTCAAAGGCAAGACTCTAGCGATTGATTGCAAGTAGGTCCTAGTCACCACAGGGTCCTAGTCCTGGTAGGGAGAAGCCCATCGTGGGGGGAAGAGGGGAGTATGACTTCCTCATGCACATTTTCCCCATATCAAGGCTTGCTGTCCCGGAGAGAAGCACCCGGTGAGGACAGGAGGGGAGAATTGCTTCCTACAGCAAGGGTTGCTGGGAAGTGTAGTCTTTGCCCCCTCTGGGAGGAGATGGAATCTGGGCCCTCCCTGATGGCCGAGGACTACATTTCCCAACAGCCCTTGTGTTTTCTGGTTTGTCATCAGAAACACACTGCTCAATTATATAGTAAGATTTTATTGTGTATGGTTTGAATTGTTAGCCACCTTGGCGGCTTTTGTAAGGTCAGGCAGGTGGGATATAAGAAGAAGAGCTGGTTTTGTACTCTCCTTTTTTCTATCAAGCTAAGTCTCAAAAAGGCTTACAGTTACCTTCCCCCCACCCCAACAGGAACCTTGTGAAGTAGGTAGGGGCTGAGAGAGTTCTGAGACAACTGTGACTAGCCCAAGCAAGCTTCATGTGGAGGAGTGGGGAAGCAAGCCTGCTTCTTGCCCATCAGTCCATGTCTAAGGGTTCTTGCAACACAAGCTGGCCCCCATCTACCCACAGTCCCCATTCCTAGTCCTTGTTTACTTTGGTAGTTTTCCTATATGCACCTTTAATCTGTCATTTGTGCTTGAATACAGGGCACTAACCAGCTTCATTCAGTAGCATTTAGTATTAACTATATATGCACAGACTTACAGAAACCAGACCAACCCAGTTAGTCAAGTGTTTGTTTATAACTAAAACATGCTGTTGCTATTTACTACATGATACAATCTGCACCTCTAACATTTTTGGAAAAAAAAATCTATTCCAAAGGCCTCTAAGTGAGAAAAGCAAGTTTAACTTATTTCTATCCCATTTCCCACCCTCCACCCCCTTACCCCCTCTGTCCCTTATTTCTGTTTACTTGAGAAACACCGTGAATCTGGGTCATGTTGTGTCATTTCAGGTATATCTTGAAAGGCTTTTAACCTATGCGGAGATAGATATTTGTCCAGCAAACTGGAAGAGAATTGTGCTGGGTGCTATTCTGCTGGCATCGAAAGTTTGGGATGATCAGGCTGTATGGAATGTGGACTACTGTCAGATCTTGAAAGATATCACAGTTGAGGACATGTGAGTTTGCTCTTTGGTCTTAAAGTTTAAGAACTGATGAGAGGCAACACCCTATTTATGTGGGTCTTCTGGACAAACATCTCACATCTGTTCCCATGATTCGACCATCCGTTTGCTTGAAATGCAGTGGTCGCGACAGTCTGAGTCCTAATCGTGGAGTGCAATAGACATTTGGAGCACGCTGAGTCAATTAACCCCCTTATAGTCATCTTGGTCCCTTTCCTCTTGTTTACTAGAATCAGTGGTAGGATCAAGGGGGTAGAGGTTAAACCCTGCCTCAGCTGTGGTCTGGTGCCAGAAGACAGATATTATTTATTACTATTTTAAAACATTTCTGACCTGCATTTTCCATCTCCTTATGGAGATCTCCAAGTGTCCAACTGTGTACTAAAAATTCAGTAAAATAAACAAAAATTAACAAAAATTATTTAAAAAATAAGCAGGGGAAAAATAATAAAACAGCAAAGATGAAAACACATAATCAAAGATGAACATATGACTACACCTTGGACAAAGTAATGCTGGACTTGCCATGTTTTGACCTGACACCTAAAGATAGACAAAGAGGATCAAAGGTTCAGTCATGACCAATTCAGGGTATTCTGCAGGTTTCACAGGATGTGTAGATGGCATCCAAAGAGGCAGCTTAGCAAGAGAATGAGAAAAGACTGTCCCTAGATATTCCTCCCCCACCTCTGTGAATGATGACCACTATCAAACAAGTGACGGCCAGTTCCATTTCATTTTCAAATAAGAAAAAACAAACTAATAAAGCCAACTTCCACATGGTAGCCATGAAAGGTTTGGAGGAGGTGAGTGCGGACAAACCTTGTGGCAAAGAGGGGAATAAAAAACGTTCTGGAAACGTTCTACACAATTTGTTTGGAAAGAGCCCATATCAACCAGCTTCAAACTGAAATAAAATACAGCTCTCCCTGGCAACAGTACAAAGGGTGGGATTTAAAATGCGTCGTCTTTGTTTTGCAGGAATGAGTTGGAGCGCCAGTTTCTGGAATTACTGCAGTTCAACATCAATGTTCCCTCCAGTGTTTATGCCAAGTATTATTTTGATCTGCGGTCCCTGGCAGAAGCAAACAACCTCAGCTTTCCTCGGGAACCCCTCAGCAGGGAAAAGGCATATAAACTTGAGGTGAGACCCTTTTCTCCCTGTTGCATTGACGTCACCTCCTTGTATTGAAAGGTGAAAGTTACAAGTTGATGTCCATTCATCTCTGCCCCCTTAAAGAAGGCCAATGTTGGCAGACGCTGCTGCGGTGCCATCAGTTAGTCCCTGAGCCACAAGCCACAGTACTGGAACACAAGTGGAGCTTCCTTATTTGGAATCAGTCCAGCTACTTGTCCATTAAGGTCAGTACTGACTGCTCAAGACAGGCAGTTAGAAGAAGAGTTGGTTTTTGTACCCTGCTTTTTTCTAAATTTAAGGAGACTCAAAGTAGTTTACAATGACCCTCCCTTCCCCTCCTCACAACAGACACCTTGTGAGGTAGGTGGGGCTGAGAGAGTTCCGAAGAACTGTGACTAGCCCAAGGTCACCCAGCAGGAATGTAGGAGGGGGAAAACAAATCTGGTTCACCAGAGTGCACCACTCATGTGGAGGAGTGGGGAATCAGACTCTGTTCTCCAGTTTAGAGGCCACCGCACTTAACCACTACACTAAGCCAACTTCCACATCCCCTACTGCTTGATCCTTTTAGCTGGAGATGCCAGGAGTTGAACCTGGGACCTTCTTTACTTCAAGCAAATGCTTTCCCACTCTGCCACAGTCCTTTTCATAGCAGACTGTGCCTATGCCATAATCAGACCTGCCTCCCCCATAATGCACTACCATTCCTTTCCTCCTCCTGCCTCAATAGTCAGTGGCAGAGCGCCAAGGGGGCGGGGTGTGTGTCGTGCACCGGGTGCACGCTTGTGGGGCGGAAAATCGCCCCCGGCCCCTCCCCCTCTTCCCTGCAGCCCCCCTGCTGCGCCCCCCCCCCGGCCCACTCCCCCACCCCCTTCCCACACAGTTCCTTTTCTTTTTTAGTACTTTTTGAGGCTGAAAAAAGCGCCCTATTTACAGTTCAGGCTAAAAACGGCCTGAGGAACTGCAGTTCCCAGGAGACCTTGGGGTGCACAAGGTCTCCTGGGAAGTATAGTTCATCAGGCAGTTTTTTCCCTGAACCGTGAAGAGGCTGCTTTTTTCAGCCTCAAAAAGTATGAAAAAAAGAAAAGGAACGTAGGTAAGTGTGGGAAGGGGGGTGGGGGGGCGCCATGGGGGGGGCATGGGCTCAGAAGGCTGCATAGGCGGCTTTGTGCCCCCTCACTGCATTGTTTCTATACACTCAGTATTAGACATGTGACCCAGTGGCCAGAAACTCTGGCAATCATAGCAGTAATATTGTCTCAGTCATATTCCGGGTGCCTGCTGGGCTTCCCAACTCCTCTTCATTCACCTTCATTCACCTTGTTTTGTGGGCTTCCAAAACGTACGGGTAGCATTTAGCATGGCGGTTCTTAGGTGGTTGTTAGGGTAAGGTAGAATATTCATTCATTCATTCATTCATTCATTCATTCATTCATTCATTCATTCATTCATTCATTCATTCATTCATTCATTCATATATACCGCCCTCCCCCAAAGGGCTCTGGGCGGTGAACAACAAGATGAATAAAACAGACCAGTGTTGGAGCAAATAAATAAATACAAGTTACAGTAAGATAGGCTCCACTTAATCATAACATTAAAACCCCATTAAACAGCACCTCATTCAAGACAATCAAAATTATGCAAAAGAATACAAAAGTATTGGCGACCGACTTAAAACTCATAGAAACCCTCCCAGAAAAAGAGGAAGGGGAGCGGAGGGCCCCATAGTTGTTATGGGCCCAGAGTGTACGGGAGAGCAAAAGGAATAGCACTGTTCAATGCCCTGAGCTTCTCCGTAGAAAAGCAAGATAAAAATGCAATAAACATGCCAAGTAGAGGCAGGTATACTTTGATTTACATATTTCTCATCCCAGAATGTAGCTGCTTTCTTGGCACAAAATGCATCCAGAATACTTCACCTTCAGGACAGTCATTACTCCCACCCCCACCCCCCCCAGCAAATTACCAGACAACCACTCATTACTATACGCTCTGGTTCACAGCCTTTTTAACTACAAGCACTGATGATAAGCACTCAACACGTTGTCCCCGCATGTGTCTGTGTAACATCACCCTCTGCAGTCCATACGTTAAGATGAAGTTAGCGAAGAATGGTTCTTTAAGCCTATAGTGGTTTTTTGTTGTTAGCAGTAGAATCTGCCCATGCTGTTAATAGTTTCTGAAAAGTCTTATGTTTTATAGAATCATAGAGTTGGAAGAGACCCCAAGGGCCATCCAGTCTGACCCCCTGCAATGCAGGAACACAATGCAGGAATCTATCACAGACCATCTTAGTCAACTTCTTTAGTCTGCGGTGCCTCTGATTTTCCCTAAGCAAGCTGCTGAGGGGCCGGAAGCCTCCACCCAGCCCTAACATCTTGGTCAGAGAGACTTTTCAGATAAAGAACCTGATGAGTCACTCTTTCTCCATTCATCATCCCTTGCCCAGGAATACGCCAGTCCTGGAGCCCGGTGTTATTGAGAAGCTGTGCCTATTTGCCGTCTCTTCTGGATCAGATATCGCAGCTAGCCTGACCTGGTTGTGTTGCATGGCTAGAGTTCAAAAACAGTGTGACGGTACAAGGCAACAGGGAGGACACAGATGGTGTGGTGTCTGCAGTGGAAGAAGAGTTCAGATTTATACCCTATCTTTCTCTCCTGTAAGGAGACTCAAGGTGGCATACAAACTCTTTTCCCTTCCTCTCCCCACAACATACACCTTATGAGGTAGGTGTTCTGAGAGAGTTCTGAGAGAATTGTGACTAGTTTAAGGAAATTCAGCAGGAATGTAGGAGTGCAGAAACACATCTGGTTCACCAGATAAGCCTCTGCCACTCAGGTGGAGGAGTGGGGCGTCAAACCTGGTTCTCCAGATTAGAATCCGCCTGCTCTTAACCACCACACCACGCTGGCTCTCAACCCTAGCATATAAAGAACGGAGAAGGTTTGTTTCAAGCCTGCAGTTTTTGTTCTACTTGCGTGCATCTCGCCATTCTCAACCGGCCATTCTAACCCCCTCCCCCTCCCCCCCACAGGCCATCTCTCGGTTGTGTGAAGACAAGTATAAGGACTTCAGGAAATCAGCAAAGAAACGGTCGGTCAGTTCGGACAATCTGACTCTAGTTAGATGGTCTCCTGCTATCATCTCCTAACAGTGAAGACTGGGACGATTCCTCCAAAAGTACTGTTTCTATCATCAACTTTGGGCAGGCGGGAGGGGAATGTTATCGTTCATTTTTGGGTCCCCCCCCCCCCCCCCGGTTTGTTTTTTCCTCCCTTATTTTTAGAACTGCCTTTGCAGTGCCTCCCCTGGTTGTAGCACACGAGAATTAAACCCGGGACGTGGAGAGAACCGTCAGCATAATCGGATAGGACTCTATAGGAAGATTACCTCGGTTGCTCGCTAAACGAGAGTCCTTTTTGCGAAGAAAAAATGAACACGCTTGGAACAGGGAGAAGACCGGAGCGCGGTGCGGGAGAGCAGAAAGCGACAAGTGTGTGCCATTTTTTTTTTAAAAAAATACCTGCTTCAGAAACAATGGCTTGAAAATGAAATCCACGAGATAAACTTGCAGGAGAGCTTGGGGAGAAAGGGGGGAGGAATTGGAAGAGCTTCACGTTCTCTCTGGTATCTTCGATCAGTTTTCTTTTTTCCCACTGCTGGGTTTTGCATTCCTCTCTGCCGTTTGCCTGGGTTTGGTTTCCCTACTACTGCAAAGCATCGAGTACGAAGGTGGTCTCTACAGTAGCACAAGCATTGGTTGTTTCCTTCCCTTGACATAGCACTTTTCTCTTTATAAGCTGTTTTATTAGCATTTCTGCCCACTGTTGTTATACATATTTTGTCTCTCGTATGCCTTTTGGGGAAGGGGAGGGATTTTTTGGAAAAGATTTAACTTGATTTATAGTGCTGAACCAAAAGTATACAAGATCAGGTGATCATAATTTCATGATTTTTGCTTTAATTTATAGCGGCCGGTGTCCGTGATGCTTTTTTTGTTAACTGCATCATGAAGACCGACTGCATTATAGTATATGTGGCTGCATGTGCCTTCCTACGTTCTTTTGGGATAGTTTATTTTTCCTTACTATAAAGCTATGATTGTCAGAAGGATTCAGACAATGGTGAAATTTGGGCTGAGGAGGTGACGTTGACTTTGGACGCGGTAGTCCTCTCTGCAAGATTTTTCTTAGCGTGTTAGAAATTCAGCAGACTGTTAAGTGAGAGAACGTGAGGTCTCCCTTCCGTGTGGCCCAAACAGTTGATTTCCTTCACTTCCTGGTTCAATGTTGCAAGCAATAGCCTCGAGATTTTTATATGTTTATTGGTTTAAATGGAAACCAATCTGTTTGTATAAAATAGAAAAAAAATGTAAAAAAAAGAGAGTTTTTTTTGTTCTAGTGAAAAACAGTCCATGAAATAAGAAAATCTATATTAATTTTACCAAGTGTTTGTCACAGGCTGGATTTCAAAAAAATTTAAAAAAAAATGTTTTACAAAACTGCATTTTACAGTGTAGGTGCTTGTAGAAATTTAAACAAAATGCAAACTGTGAAGAAAATCGGATGGTGGGTGGATCGTGTTGTACCTTTTTGTCGCTGTTACTTGTTCCCACCATTGCATTCCTTGATGGGATGGATAAGAGGAATCCCCTTTTGGTAGCAAGCCGCACGATTCCTGTAGGAATTCTTGTGCTCCGTACAAGGATGTAGGGATTGTTTTGCACTCTTTCGAAAGACGCAGATTCATTGCCTGAAAAAGAAGCCAGCAGCACGTTTCACGGTCTTGGAATTCTATGAATTTTCTCTCTAGTAGAAGAAATGATCAAAACTGTCCGGGCTCAGACTTGCTTTTTTCTTTTTTTTAAATTTGCACTATTTGAGAGAATCGTACAGACCACATTCCACTGGCAACATTTCCTGCATACGTCTCTCAACCCCAGCAGCTGTGCTGATATACATGCCCCCCCTCCCTCCATCGTGGGGTTTGCTCAGGAGAACTTCCCGGCTCCATGCTCTTGAGCTGCTCGGTTGCTGTCAATGAGAGCTTTTGCAGGACGTTTCCACATTCCTTTGCATGGTCTTATTGAGCCTTAAAACCTCGTCTTTATATTGTTTACTTGACTCACGTTTCCAACAAAACCCTTCCTGTCCCCCCCCCCCCCCCCCCCCCATTTAGGGCACATCCCCGCAGCTCTAAATTATGGAGGGCTGCGGGAGCTTTCTGTGCCGTTGATTCTTTCAGTCAGAAGTCAGGAACCAAAGAAGAGGGAAGCTCCGGGACAGAAACTTTCTTTTTGGTGGTGTGCTGCAAAGTGCTCGCTGCTAAAGAAGCCAGACCTTCTTTTAATGCTGAACAGACGGTTTTCTCTTCAGCAGAGTAACTGCTGTATTCGGCTCACAGTTGTCATTGGTCAGCACATGTTCCTTCTTGGGATCCCACTCAAGGGATCCCACATTGGTCTGTAGAGCTAGCAGGGTCCACTGGGAACTGTCACCTGCAGTGGTTGCTGGGTTGTTTTGATGAGAGAGAGGAAAGTACATTTATTTTCTCTGGGATGTTTTCCCTTGGGTCCAGCACACAGTGCTCAATCAAGAGTGCTGTAAGCTATCATTTTAGACGTACCGCAGATGTGTTTAGGACCAGAGCATTCAAGGCTATTTCTCAGATGACTGTACCCCTGATTGTGCTGTTTGTCTTAAAGCCGTGGTGGCGAACCTTTGGCACTCCAGATGTTATGGACTGCAATTCCCATCAGCCCCTTCCAGCATGGCCAATTGGCTGATGGGAATTGTAGTCCATAACATCTGGAGTGCCAAAGGTTCGCCACCACTGTAAAGGGATTGTGGCACTGACGATAATGGAGTATGAACAGCCAAGCAGTTTTCTACCAGCTTTTTTATTGGTATTACACAACATGAAGAGTTTGCCCTACGTACGTTCCCTGATCTTTCAGATAGTTTAGTTCTCATTTGTTTTTGTTTTTAAATTGTTGTTGTGCCAACATATCAAAACTCTGATTTGTATCATGTCGGAGTTTGGATTCTCTGTCCCTTTCCTTCTTTTTTCTTTTTTCCTAAGCAGAATGTTAAAAAAGAAAAAAAAACCTGTACAATGAGAGGGGAAAAGGATAATTTTTTTTAAAAAAATAGAATTGAATTATATTTTCCCCAGATAGAGATGATGATTTTAAAGTGGGTTGTTTTGTCAACAGTTTGAAGAATGCTAATTGAGTTTGCAAAAATATCGTTGTGCTGTTTGGGAGGGAACGGCGGAGGAAAAAAGTTTGCATTATTGTAAAGTTCTCAATGCATCTGCTATAATTTTTGTGAATTTTATTAAACTACTTTAAAGATTGTATAGTCTATTTATTGTATGTATGTACATACAGTCGGATACTTAAAATTTCAAGTGGATTCCGTAAAACCTGGCTCAGTCTTGTTTAGACTATTGGATATCGTTTTAGCCTTGTGCACTGGACTCTACCTCTGTATAGGAGAATTTTCCATATTCTTCAATTAGTACTGATTCTCTGTGATTTAACTTGGTTATGTTTCTTGCACTAAAAATTAAAAAAAAGAAATCTGCTGTTAAATGTGGGGTTTTCTTTTTGGTTTCTTTTTGGTTTTGTTTTGACTGTATCTATGCATTTCTTAATTTGTTCCATTTTTCTCCCCAATGGAGACCCAAGGCAGCTTAGAACAGCATTATCCCCTCCTCCTGGCAACAACAATCTTATGAGGTAGGTTAAGTTGAGAGAATGTGAGTAGCCCAAGGTCATCCTGCAAACTTCAATGGTAGAATGGGGATTCAAACCTTGGTCTCCCAGCAGCCACTGTGCCATACTGGGGCTCTCCCTTCCTTCCTTCCTTCCTTCCTTCCTTCCTTCCTTCCTTCCTTCCTTCCTTCCTTCCTTCCTTCCTTCCTTCCTTCCTTCCTTCCTTCCTTCCTTCCTTCCTTCCTTCCTTCCTTCCTTCCTTCCTTCCTTCCTTCCTTTTGCACACACACAGAATACGTCATTTTATCTAGCCTTCTAGCTAATATATTTTACCCCACCTGTCTTTCAAGGAGCTCAAACAACATTCTTGGCTCTCCCTTCTGCATGTTATTCTCCCAACAACCTGATGAGGCAGGCCTTAAAATGTTCAGTTTTTTTCGTGATTGGGCAAAGTCTCCCAGATGCTTGTCTTAATATTCTAACTACTGACCACCCTAGATGTTAATTGTTCAATATGTAGTTCTCTAAACTTCTCTTGGTAGGTTTGCATTGGTTTCCTTAAGTGTGCAAAAACAAATTAAAAAAAAACCTCTGATCTATTCAAGTGACTGCAAGGTGACTCACAGCTCCATCTGGAGGAGGAGGAGGAGGAGGAGGAGTTTGGATTTATATCCCCCCTTTCTCTCCTGCAGGAGACTCAAAGGGGTTTACAATCTCCTTGCCCTTCCCCCCTCACAACAAACACCCTGTGAGGTGGGTGGGGCTGAGAGAGCTCTGAAAAGCTGTGATTAGCCCAAGTTCACCCAGCTGGTCTGTGTGGGAGTGCATAGGTTAATCTGAATTCCCCAGATAAGCCTCCACAGCTCAAGCGGCAGAGCGGGGAATCAAACCCGGTTCCTCCAGATTAAAATGCACCTGCTCTTAACCACTACGCCACTGCCAAATATCTCTGTTTAGGATGGCTCTGTACAGGAAGGACTAAAGTATATACCTCAAACTGAACCCACAGTAAACTCCTAAATGTGATCTAACAAGAATGAGCTTAGGAAACTGATTCTAGCGGTCCTAGCCCATTCTCAGAAGAGGACAAGACAGCCACTCCTTAGGCATGCTTTGGAAATGGACATGATGCAGAAAAAGAATATCTTTTAATATCAACATTATGGCCATGAAATATACTTGGCACTATGTAGGAAAAGCTAGCTAATAATCTCTAAGCAGATGATGGGGTAAAATTTCCAGTAGTCAAAGTGAGTTGGCTGTTGTGGGTTTTCCAGATTGTGTGGCTGTGGGCTGGTAGTTTTAGCTCCTAATATTTTGCCTAAGGGCAGAACGATAGGAGTTAAAAGTACCAGACCACAGCCACACAGCCTGGAAAACCCGCAACGGTCAGTTGATTCCAGCTGAGGAAGCTTTTGACAATACAAGTCGTCAAAGTGAGTTTTCAGTTCCCTGGATATCTCTACAACCTCCTCAGTGGTTAATAAAACCAGAATAAATTGTGCAGAACAGGCAAAAATAGCACAACGGGTGGCACTTGACTTGCATAGAAGTAGTAGAGCAGGTTTTTGTACCCTGGTAAATAATGTGGGTTTCATTGGTCTGCAGCGTTAAGAGTACACTCGGCCATCAGTGTTCTCATCCTCAGAATTCTCCATGGAACTGTCTTCATCCTCTCTTACCTCCTTGTGATCTGCCTTCGGGATCCTCTGCCATTTTCATAGGGATAATAGTGCCCATCCTCCACTCTCCTTCCTTCGGTCTCGGTGCCCTAATTAAAATTTATCCGCTGTTCCATCAGGCCTGCTTCTCTTGCCAGTTTTTTGTGGCCACCTTGCTACTATCTCTCTGTCTCCAATGGATTAAAACAAAACAAAGCACACTGGTCATTCAGTAACTGTGAATAAACAGTTTGAGCTTTGTTTTTTGTTTTTTTAACACCGGCGGTGGAGAAACCCGAGAAAGGTATCAAAGGACTCTTCATTTTAACTCTGCCGCTCTCCGCCTCTACGTTGAACCTGTTCAGTGACATCCATGCTGATGGCCGCTTCCCAAAGAAGGAATGCTTTGCCCACGTTGTGATGGTTTTAGCCCTTCCTGATCTGCCTGCTGCCTGCTGAAATATATGCAGTCTTCTAAATTGAACTGACATTTAAGTACTTATTAAATGCTTTTGACTCAGTACTGTGGCAGTTCAGGTTTTGTGAACATGTTTTGTCGTTGAGTGGTTATTCTCAAGAACATTTCTGTGCTTTTCTCCCATTGTCCTTGTTCATGAAAAATGTCCAGGTGTTGGATATGCATGACAAGGTGGAGAATCTTGATTTATATAAATGTTATATAAATGTTCCTTGATTTATAGAAATGTTCCTGCCCTGCATCAAAATGTTCTTGGAATTCCAGAGATCTTGGCTTGATCTCCCTGAAATGCATTTCCAGGTGAAGGCGAATGCTCACACCCACTGTCTTTCACCTGCTAACTGAAGTAGTACAGTTCTGCAAGACTTGGGGGGTTTCTAGCTTGGTTCTCAGTGGGCCTTTCCCCACTTACCTTAAGCCCTGCGCTACTCTCCGAAAGTAGCGCGGGGTCTCCCGGCACTCCCCACGACAGGGGCGGCGACAGCGCAGCCGCCCCGACTCTGCTGCTGTCGCGCCCCCTCAGCGCGCCGCATCCCTGGCGCTCTTCCAAACGACGCCTTGTGATGACCCCGCGCTGAGAGCAGCGCGCGGCATAGGGGGGATCACAGAGAGTGGGGAAACGTTCAGTGATAAAGCTGGGTGGGTTCCTCTGTTTCTATTCCATCTGGATGATTCACAAGGGCAATAATAATGCAGCCAGAATTTTGCTGCCTTTCCTAGACGTTATAATTTTGGCTCATGTTGATTTGAATGAAAATCATGAATCTGCCCTTATATTGATTTTAGACCTTTGGCCCGTCAAATGCAGTCATGTTTACTCTGCTCTGCAGGGTCTCAGATAAGGGGTCTTTCCCAGCACCTGTTAACGGAGATCTGTTAGCTGGAAATTGCAGGACCATCTGTATGCATGACCCGTGCTCTGTGATTTAAAGGGAGAAAGGGTTGGATTAAATTTTCTGATAAATTAGGGCTAGTTGATGCATTCCTCAGAATCAAATAGTAAAGTATACCCTGGTCTATACCATTTCTGGGAGCAAGTGGGAGACTGTACTGCATGGATGTACTCATTGGGGGTGAGGGAGCTCCCTGAAAACAGAAAGCCTGTCAGGGAGAAGGCCTTATACTGGCTGTATAGGCCTCACCAAGTTCTGAGGAGAATTTCACCACAACTGGAAAAAAGTGAGAGAAGGACAAATGTATCCTCACTACTCAGGGGACTCCCACAGACAGCTGACTTACTCTATAGTTAACATACATAGCTTGAGTAAGGTATCAGTAGGTGTTTGACAGGAATCATCTGTAGATGTCATTCGCCTCAACCTTCTCCTTGCTCATTCCTAGTTGCTGCCCCTTCACACTTTCAAGCTCACTGCCCACACCTCCAAAGACCCACCTCCATGGAGACAAAACAGGTCTTGAAATTTGACTGACAGCCTTCTGGTGTCTTGTAAGGAACAAGGCAGCTTAGTAAAATGGTGACCATTCCAAGGACTGCACCAGGCATGAAGACTTGTTGTATTACTGGTACTCCTGTGAGTTGCAGTGCATGCCAGTGCATTGCAGGACTGCTCCCAGTGAAATTGGGGTCACCGGAATTGGGGGAGGAGGGCAGGTTTTATGTCTTCAAACACAGGCCGGTCCTTTGCTCCTTGAGAAGGAATACAAGGCAGCATCCATTTTGTCTTGAAAAAGTAAAACGAAGCACTGTGGAGGAAAGGGTTAAATCTGCTCTGATTTGCCCAGGCATTAAGGCTGAGCCTCCAACTCTCAGTATTGAGCTCTGTTGCCCTAATCGTGCAAAAGCATAACACATTTTTTTTATTGACTTATGTAGATTTGTAGATATGTGTACCACACTTTTTCTCCCCAGTGAGGGCCACAAGCAGAACTGGGTGTAATGTTGCAAGATTGTTACTTGGAGCTGGCAAGCAGGATCTTCGGAGTCTGGGGAGAAAAGATCACCCGAAGTCATGGCCCTTGATCCTTTGGGTATCTTCTTTCCCCGCGTATTATCCATTTTTATCACTCAGGGAAACAAAGCGGCGTCTATGATTTCCCCCCCAGTGCTCCATTTCTCTTTCAGCAGGGAACTATCCCAGCAATTTCACCAGGCTGGAATGCCCCGGGTGGGTAAGAATAGCCGACAATGGCAGAGATTATTCCTCTGGCCTTTTGTCTTCCTGCAGTTGTCGAGTTGGAGGTAAAGAGCAGCACGGAGGATTGTGAGCCTCGCATTGCCTCAGCTGTGTTTCCGAAAGGAGACTCTTCCCCTCTTCAGTCAGTGGCAGACCCAGTTCTGGTTGGCTTTTGAGCACTTCTTTCGTCTGAGGGACCCCTGCCCTCTTTCTTGGGGACTGTGAGCTTTGGGGGAAATGCTCGATTTCTTCTTATGCCTTCTGTAGGTGGGGATTCCTGGGACCGCGTTCAAGCATGGACTCCTGGGACTCTCTTGGCTTTTTAATCCTCGTCCTCAGCTATAATGTGACAATTATAGGTGAGTCTCTCAAAACCTATGACTGTGTTTGTTCTGTCTCCATGCTTGGCTACATTCCCGGTAATTTCCTCTTCATCTCTGGCTGTTCCCACCACCCTCTAATTTCAAGAAGGATATCTTTTGAGTTAAAAGCTGGCTGACTGTTTGCTTATGTACAAGCCTTTTCCCCTCCCTCTCTCTTCCCTCCTTTCTGCACTTCCTAGAAGGATTATAGGGCAGGTGAGACCATGAATTGGTTGTGCTGCAGGCGGTTGTCTGGTATTAAGCAATCATTTTGACAGTGATGTAAAAGTCATGGATAAAAATGTGAACGCTTCTTGAAATAACGTGGTGGAATTTGCTGGATCGTTTGCAAACTTAGGTTTTGGTGTCGGCATCTAGCCAATTTAAAAATTGTTTTTAAAGGAGTTACAGAGAGCTTCCCTGGGAAAAGGTAATTCTGACGGATGATATGGGGGCATGTGATTAGTCCTCTTGGGCTAGACTATAAAGTTATCATTGAAGTTATCCTCCAGAAAAATACTAATAGTGGTCATCAAAATCTATGAGATCTGGGATGCTACTGCTAAGATTGTATACTAGGGACTGGGCAAAAGAAAGCAATTTCTAAGCTCTTATTGAATTTGTGAACTATTAAGGGCTATCTCTTCTCCTTAGGGTTCAGATTGTCATTATTCTGAACTGACAACTGCATGTGAAGACATTTATGTGACCTCCACATCCGTTCCTTTAGAAAAGCTCTCTCTAGTTAATGTTATTTAACATCTGCATTGAGCTTTCATTGTTCAAGGCACTTCATTCTGTTGTTAAGTCAGCTTCATCACTGCTATATTTTGATGATGGGCATATGAGGTGGCAGCCAGTTAATTTCTGGCAGAGGTGAGATTCCAAAGAAGGCCTTTCAGTAATAACAGATCATCTCTATGTTGCACCGGCTATTTGGCCCACTGATCTGTTTTAGGTGGTATGCCATTCACAAATGTCACCACCGTTCTTAGTGCAAGCTTCTATCAAAGCTTCTTTTCCACTGCACGTACCCAACATACACCTAGAACAAGTGGGACCTGAAATAGAAACACATTTTTATTGTGACATTAATAGTTTTTGTTGCAGCAGGTTAGTGAGATACTTCCTCTTGAGGCTATTCATACCTAACATCTAAAAGATAGTAGAATATTAAGTTCCTTATGTTTTTGTTCCTCGTCGAACATTTTTATTTGGATATTCACGATCTAGGAACTGTGAAAGTTACTGCTGAGAGTTGACGCACAGATCTGAAACAATAGGGACGGTAGACTCTAAAAGTACAGACCTTTCTGTTTTAGGAGGAGACAGGGCAGTATGCCCTTTGCAGCTTCAGTTTTTCAAACAGTGGTTTGCTAAACATTAGACCCAAGGGAAATTCCTCATTCTTTACAGCTTGCATCTTCTCTGGTGTTTTGTGGTGCTGTGCAATTAAATCTGACACCCATCATCATCAGCCACATATTGAAATGTGTGTCTCTGGGGACACAACAGTCGTTAAAACGTGGTATGAGCAAAGTTAATAAGCCCGTTTCCAGGAAAGGCCGCACAGACTGGGGGGTTTTATATGAGAGGAAAGATAACTGGGGAAATATGACAATGGCTTACAAAGTATGCCTGGGAAGAACAAGTGAGGAGACAGGGAGAGCTATTTTACTTCTCCAAAATATGAGAACTCGGAAGCACCCAATGAAATGGATGGACAGTCAGTTTAGGACAGGCAAAAGGAAAGTGCTCAAAGGTAATTAATGGAATTTGCTGCTTCCGACTGTCATGATGGCCAGTAGTTTAATTGGTTTTGCTAGGGGATTCAGCCCATGAATGGAGAATAATGACTGTTGGTCACGCTGAGTAAATAGAACCTCCATTTGCAGAGGCAGTGTACCTGTGAATACAGCTGCCAGGTGACAACAACATGGAGAGATTTGTGCTGATGTTTTTCAGTTGGTAACACTTCAGGGGGTACATGGTTGGCCACCATATGAAATCAGGTAGCAAACTTGGTAGATGATTGAGCTGACCTTGCATGGCTGCTCTTATGCTCTAATGCACCTTTGCTACACAAACACAAATATAAGAAGAAGAGTTTGAAGTTATATTCCCTCTTTTCTCTCCTGTAAGGAGACTCTAAGGGGCTTACAATCTTGTTTTCTTCCCCACCCCTCAACAAATATCCTGTGAGGTGGGGGGGGGGCTGAGAGAGCTCCAAAGAACTGTGACTAGCCCAGGGTCACCCAGTAGGCATGTGTTGGAGTGCACAAGCTAAGTTAGTTCACCAGATAAGCCTCCAGAGCTCTAGTGGCAGAGCGGAGAATCAAACCCAAATCCTCCAGATTAGAGTTCACCTGCTCTTAACCACTATACCACGCTGGCTCTCTAAGATATGGGAATGGGCTTCTAAACCTCATGCGGGTTAAATTCGACAAAGCTTCTTTTCCTGCTGTTTGTTGAGTGCTTTTTGCCCACGTCTCAACTGGAGTCAGTGTGCGACTCTGTGGCCCATCAGTTTCTAGTCATAAGAACATAAGAAAGAGCCTGCTGGATCAGACCAGAGTCCATCTAGTCCAGCTCTCTGCTACTCGCAGTGGCCCACCAGGTGCCTTTGGGAGCTCACGTGCAGAATGTGAAAGCAATGGCCTTCTGCGGCTGCTGCTCCCGATCACCTGGTCTGCTAAGAAGAAGAGGAGTTTGGATTTATATCCCCCCTTTCTCTCCTGCAGGAGACTCAAAGGGGCTTACAATCTCCTTGCCCTTCCCCCCTCACAACAAACACCCTGTGAGGTAGGCGGGGCTGAGAGAGCTCAGAAGCTGTGACTAGCCCAAGGTCACCCAGCTGGCGTGTGTGGGAGTGTACAGGCTAATCTGAATTCCCCAGATAAGCCTCCACAGCTCAGGCGGCAGAGCTGGGAATCAAACCCGGTTCCTCCAGATTAGATACACGAGCTCTTAACCTCCTACGCCACTGCTGCTCCTAAGGCATTTGCAACCTCAAATCAAGAATGACCAAGATTGGTAGCCAGAGATCGACTTCTCCTCCATAAATCTGTCCAAGCCCCTTTTAAAGCTAAAGTCAATTTAAAAAAAAAAATCCTGTTGAAAACGAGTCCCCACCTGGGGTCATCAATACCTGGAGGTTCTGTCAACCGCCATATCTCTTTCAGTGCTGATGTGTCTCCACCCTTGCTGACCAGCTGGCTAATGTCCCGTTTAGATATCTCTTTGTCAAACAGTGACTTGAAG
The DNA here is from genome assembly GCF_021028975.2 of Sphaerodactylus townsendi. Lineage (NCBI taxonomy): Eukaryota > Metazoa > Chordata > Lepidosauria > Squamata > Sphaerodactylidae > Sphaerodactylus > Sphaerodactylus townsendi. The sequence continues at coordinate 62,586,379 of NC_059435.1, forward strand.
AAAAAATCACCTTGTATGAAATACAAATAGTATAGAACAGTGGCGGTGAACCTTTGGCACTCCAGATGTTATGGAGTACAATTCCCATCAGCCCCTCCCAGCATGGCCAATTGGCCATGTTGGAAGGGGCTGATGGGAATTGTAGTCCATAACATCTGGAGTGCCAAAGGTTCGCCACCACGGGTATAGAACAATGAAGCCATAAATGCAAATAAGCACATGGAGGTTCTATCACCTGCCGTATCTCTTTTTCTTCTTTTCCAGGGAAGGTCTGGTTAACCGTAACAATCCTGCTGAGGATACTGGTGATCTTCTTCGCAGCCTACCCTCTTTACCAAGACGAGCAGCAGCGCTTCATCTGCAACACCTTGCAGCCGGGATGCTCCAACGCGTGCTATGACATGTTTGCGCCCGTATCCCACTTCCGGTTCTGGCTCATCCAGACGGCCTCTGTCCTGCTCCCGTATACCTTGTTCTGCGTCTACGTCTTCCACAACGTGGCCAGGCGGCTTGTGAAGGCTCACTCCCTGCCTTATCGTCGATATAAAGAGATCAAAGCCACGTCGGGCCTCAAAATGTCCAAGAAGCCTTCCAAAGGGGCAGCGGGGAGTCGTGAGGCAAACAAAATGGACATTCCTGATTTTTCCAGAGCGTATACAGTCCAGCTCCTTCTGAGAATGCTGGTTGAAGCCTGTTTTGGATCGGGCCATTATTACCTTTTTGGATTCTTTGTTCCCAGACGGTTCGCCTGTTACCAGTTTCCTTGTGCAAACTATGTTGAGTGTTTTGTGTCCAGGCCCACGGAAAAATCTGTCATGGTGTTCTTCATCTGGGGGCTCAGCGGCTTTTCCTTCCTGCTCAGCCTCGTCGACCTGACCTTTGCCTTCAGAAGCAACATCGTCCGAAGTCACCGAAATAAGCTGTTGTTGGAAAGGCTCGGACCCGAGGAGAGGTGCGGTCCTGGGATACTCCAGGGCAACAAGCCGAGCAAAGACTTACTCGACTTAGGGAAAGGAGGCCAAGGCATTCTAGTCACCCCAGCCAACTGTGAGAACGCGAACTCCTCTTTGTTTGGCTGTGAAGTTAAGAAAGACGTGCCGTTTCCACCTGCGTTGCCTTCCCAGCCAACCATCAGCTTCAACCTGAATGGCAATAAGCCGTGTGTCGCCACAAATCAAGAGGGGAAAGGAACGCCCGTCCAGGGAGGCGAGCCACGTGAGATGTCGCAGGAGCAATCTAAATGCAATCATCTGCCGGGTCCCCTAAAAGGTGCTTTAGCTTTCAAGCCCCAAGACGGGTGCCCACGGGGAACTCCTCCATCTGCGAGTTCCAGCAAGCCTTCAGTCCATTATTCCTCTTTGGAGAGGAAGGCTTCAGACGTTCAGTCCGTCTGTAGCAGCGGTGGATGCTCAAAGTCTAAAAAATCTGAATGGGTGTGAAAAGCGGGATGCTGCAGCGCTGTTCCTGCATCGTGAAGTCCCTTCTCATATCACTGAATAGAAACAGTCCTCCCGGAAGAGTGTAATGTCTTGCACCCAACATATCACCGCTGTACTTTTGTGGCTGTTTAGCGTTAGAGCGGGGTGTGTTCGGTTTTGGTCCTAGCAACTGTTCTGAATTAAAGCAAGCAGAATGTGTGCCCGTTACACAGTATAAGAAGGGGATCATCTGCATGAATGTAAAGCATCGTATGACTGTAGAAGGAAGATCACACTGTAGCTGTTCGTCGGTTTGTCTAAGAAGACACTGTGCGAACCTCACCAAACAACATCAGCTTCCATGTTTTGGTTATCAAAAGGAAGTCTCTAGTAGACCATCTTGTTAGAGGAGAACTTGAATGTGCAGGCTTAGTATTTATTCACGTCTCCGAAGCCAAACTGGGGCTGACCCAGAATTCCCATTTTTTAGTGTTCAGCTAGATCAGGGGTCTGCAGCCTGCGGCTCTCCAGATATTCATGGACTACAAATCCCATCATCCCCTGCCAGCATGGCCAATTGGTTGCAGACCCCTGAGCTAGATCTTTGTGTGCTTTCTCTGAGCCCTTATTCAAATACCGGTAAGCCCAGAAGTCATTTTGTTGAGAATCTTGGCATTCAAATTAACAAGTCAACATTCTGGCCCTGGCACTGATGTGCTTGACATTTATTTACTTATTTCATTTATATCCCGCTTTTCTCACCCTTGGGGACACAGAGAGGCTGACTTCATTTTCCCATCCTCCTTTTTGTCCTCACAACAGCTGTGTGTGGTAGGCTAGGCTCAGAGTGTGCGGCTGGCCCAAAGTCACCCAACAAGCTTGCAAGGCAGGGTCAGGATTTGAATCTGGGTCTCCCAGATCCTAGTTGAGCTCTTGCAATTAAAATACCATGCTAGCTGTGTGTGTGTGAGCAATGCCTTCTGAAATGTCAGAGTCTACAGTAGGGCCTGAACAAGATTCCTAGTGGCTAGGCAACTCTGTTTCATTGCTTGCAAGTCACAATATAGATCAGCTCAGCTCTCTTAACTCAGTCCTTTGTTTGGGTAGAAGAGGTGGGTATTGTTGACTGATATTTCAGCAATACAGAATTACATAACAGATCTTTTTGTTCAACGAGCCATTAAATGATAACTCAGTGGTAGCTGTATTTCTTCCCACTGGAATTCACACTTTGGAATGTTTTGCTTCTCATCCAGTTCTTCTCAGAGCATAAGGGTCTGCAACCTGTGGCTCTCCAGATGTTAATGGATTACAATTCCCAACAGCCCCTGCCAATTGGCCATGCTGACGGGCTGATGGGAATTGTAGTCCATTAACATCTGGAGAGCCACAGGTTGCAGACCCCTCTCCTCTTTCATTTTGTGCTAGCGCTGCTCATAGGATTGCATGACTGACTTAAGAAATGCTGCCCTCTAGAGGCCCTGGAAGAGCCTGCATGTTTGAACAAAGTATAGGCACAGCAGAATACGAATGTCATTCTTTATAACAGTGAATGATTATAAACCACACTCAAGCCTGAGCTCCGTCGTCCAGCCCGTTCTACCAGTTTAAGGAGAAGCTGTGAATTTAAAATTGCACAAAAAACCCCTTTTGCGTGGTTCGTTTCTATTGCTCTGACCCTCTAGGAAATTTAAGGTTCTCTGTACTGAATTCCTTGGTAGTTACCCAGCCCAAGCACCTAGTTCAAGAGTATGCATTAGGATCCTTTCTTTCATCTCTTACTTGTATTCCCCTGTTCTGGTCCAACACGTTTCTCTCTGTGTATTTTTTAAAACTGTATTCACAAACAGGACCAATACTGGTGGTGCCACATAGAACCAGTTGCCAATTTCATTCTTCTACTTTGTGTTGCTGCTCAGTGAGGTTGTGACTCTTAAGGTGAATAGAATGCAGATCCAGTGTCTTTCTGAGCACAGCCTAAAACTTTAACCTGGGTCGATTTGTAAATATCCCAGAATCTAAGCATCCATGGTGGCTTTTTAAGCGATCTTTACTGTTGTCCTAGCCTTCACTTCAGTAGCAGAATGACGGTTAGGGGACTTTTTAACCAGGTTTTGAAAGAATGGACAACTGAGAGCAGAAGGAAACAACAGAAGCTTCTGGATGAATCTTTTAAACTGTATGATAACTGATGCAGAAGTTTTCCCCAGGTACATGCTTGAGAAATTGCTGGATTGATTCTCATTCTACTCGCCTGTCAGAAGCAAAAGGCTGATTTTTCAGTGGACAGTTCAGCCACTTGCAAACCACTGAAGCAGTTCCTGAAATGTGGCCAAGTCACATTTATGTGAAACACCTCTCCTGCCGCCACTACTGGCCCTGCTGCTCACTGCTAATTGTTTTAAATCCAAATATAGTCAAATCACATAGTCATGAAAAATATGAAGTAAAAACACTTTGTTGTACTATTGGGTGTCTGAGTTTATTGTGTGACAATAGCTGCTGATCTGTGAAGGCTGGTTATTGTTTATACATGTGTGTTCTCATATAGACTACTGGGAAATGAAGTTCACTTTGCCCATCTTTTTTTTTAAGTTGTTAACTGTAAAAATTGCAATAAAGAGATGCCTTGCTGGTGGAATACAGACAAGTGAAGGATTAAAACATCACAGTAGTCCCAATCTTAGACAAAGTCACCTGTGTGATTTCTGACTGGCACCTCCTTGGCAACTGATTGTATTAAGTGCAGGGCCTGATGTCATTAGTGCCTTCATGTTCTGGTTAAAAAGTTGACTGCAAGTCAGAAGGAAATGAAATTCCACCACCACTAAACTGTTCACCACAGTGGTTGTGTTGGATGGGGGTGAAGCAAAGAAGCCTGAGGCTCAGCTCATGAGTGATCACAGCTGCCGGTCAGGTTACATTCCCTCCCCAAAGATGTTTGCTGCAACATTCCAATTCTCTGCCCATAATTTAAAGCCAGCGTGGTATAGTGGTTAAGAGCAGGTTGATTCTAATATGGAGAACTGGGTTTGATTCCCCACTCCTCCACCTGAGTGGCAGAGGCTTATCTGGTGAGCCAGATGTGTTTCTGTACTCCTGCACTCCTGCTGGGTGACCTTGGGCTAGTCACAGTTCTCTTAGAACTCTCTCAGCCCCACCTACCTCACAAGGTGTCTGTTGTGGGGAGAGGAAGGGAAAGGAGCTTGTAAGCCACTTTGGGTCTCCTTACAGGAGAGAAAGGTGGAATATAAATCCAAACTCTTCCTCCTCTTGTCCTTCCTTGCTTCCTTGTCTCCCCTCATTCTCTCTTCCCCTTTCCCACCCTTCTTAATCTTTCACTTCTCCCAGTAATCATACAAAACTACCTTGTACAAAGCTATCCGACAGTGTAGCTCTGGACTGTTAATGAAGTTCTGAGACTTCAGGGAAAATTAAAAACTGATAAGTCTCCGAGTCTGGATGGCACATGCCCAAGAACTCCCCTTTGAATGCTGTTGCTCTGACCAGCATGTATTAAAACTGGGCTCTGGATTGGAGAACTGGGAAATACCAAATGTTACACTGATGTCTAAAAAGGGATCCAGGGAGGTCCTAACATCTGTCCTAGTAAAAATGACGAAGAACAATCTTTATTCTGCACTGGGGCAGTTTTCCAGTTTACTCTCATTGCTGTTGCTACTGCAGAGATCCTCACGGTAGTAGCAGAGCCTCAGTTTCCCCAGCAGCCAGGGCTCGCTGCAGCCAGAGAGTCTGAATCTTGTAACAACACAGCATATTATTATTAGGCCTAGGGACAAAAAAGTACATCTCCTGATGAGGGGACCAGAGGCTCCAATCAAACATTTATTCTGCAGCTCGCCAGGATCTCTACACACATAGGCCAAAATGAACAACTAATGCTTTTGGACAAAAACCTTACATTCCTTCTGTGATATAGAGTGTTCCTTACAACACAGAACCCTCTAGCACAGGGGTCTTCAAACTATGGCCCTCCAGATGTTCATGGACTACAATTCCCATCAGCCCCTACCAACATGGCCAAGTGGCAGGACTGATGGGAATTGTAGTCCATGAACATCTGGAGGGCCACAGTTTGAAGACCCCTGCTCTAGCATATATGATAACACGCTGCAACCTATTGCCTGCAGCTCAAATGAAAGTTTGTCTCTTGAAGATGCCTCCAGAACGGTGTCTGCTGACAGCCCCTTACTAGTAACTGAGTCATTATTACATGTATTTTTTTTACTGCCCAAAATATGCCACAGCCAGGGAGAAATTTCTTGCAAAGTGACTACTAAGATACTCCGGTACCCCAGATGCTCACAATATAAGGTTATATTGAAGAGTCTACAGCAAGTACTTCACAGTTGACTTGGCTAATTTAGCTTTTCTGTTATTTCTGTTCCTTAAATTCTTATATATGACCTATAATAAGCTATTAAATCTTAATAAAGTAAAGTTTGTTTGTTTTTAAAACCTAACTGGTCATCTAGTGAAGGCATTAACTTGCCATATTTATATTCCCCCTAAGGGTAACATCAGCATTTGGAGTTTTAGTTTCCCACCACTGCCAGGAAAGAGTGTAAACTTTGAGAATTTAAGGAATTGTCTTATCACTTTTACACCAGGGTCTGACAGGCTGTTGTCAGGAAATAGGGGGTCAGTTATTTTGCCCAGGGGAAATCCAGTCTTCTCAGCATGAATTCCTTGAGGCTCCCACCCTCTCCCAAGAGCCTTTGAGGCTGGTGATCTCTTCTCAGCCACATTCTGGTCCTCTCCCCTTCTAGTTTGATGGTTAGGAGGATCATCAAACAGGGCTCTTGGGTGATGCTGACCATAGCCTAGGCCTGCATGTAGGAAACTGGTCAGTTCTGTATCTTAAACAAGTGCAAGATTTATTTTACTAACATGTCTCTAGGGTGCAGAGACTAATAAAAGAAGTGAAGTAGAGAAATATTTCTAACCTAACGCGAAACTCACAATAGCTGGACATCTTATTTCCGCTCGCTGTTGGAAGATACAAATAGGTGCGTGCATAAAGAGGGTGCTGTCCTTCACATGGTCACCCTCTTATGATCTATCTCTCATACACGTTCTTGCTTGAATGAAGAAATAAAAGTTCCTCTTTAATTCTCTCTCCCACATTTCCCCCTCCCCCAAAAAGTTTTAGCCAATCTGGATTCTGGTTTCAGGTAGCCAATATCCAGGTGCTTGTATATCAGATTTCTGCCCATAATTTAAACCTGTTATGAATTCTGCCCTCTGCTGCCAACAGGAACAGCTCCCTGCCCTCCTCTAGGCGACAGCCCTTCAAATACTTAGACAGCAATCATGTCTTCCCTCAGTGTTCTCCAATCTGAACATTCCCAGATCCCTTAGCCCATAGGTGTCAAATTCGCGGCCCTCCAGATGTTATGGACTACAGTTCCCATCATCCCCTGCCAGCATCATGTTGGCAGGGGATGATGGGAACTGTAGTCCGTAACATCTGGAGGGCCGTGAGTTTGACACCTGTGCCTTAGCCTTTCCTCACAGAAGAAGACCAACCAATCTAAATCACCCTGAGCTCCTTGGAAGAAGGGCAGCATAAAAACCTAGCAAATAAATAGTATGGCGTGTTATACACATTCACATTTTTAGATTTTGTACATCCAGCACTCTGCAGAGGACAACTGAATGTCAGAAGCCTTCCTCTCCAAAGGAGAATAATGAGTCAAGGGCTTGCTGAAACGTGCAAATGGGTTAATTCCACAAGGGTACCCATCCTGAGCTGGAGGCTAAATTTCCTTTGTGGGGAATACAGCAGATGACCGCATCTTGATTGCTCTTGTGAAACCTGTTTGCGTCCTTGAAAGGGCCCTCTATAGCTGTTTTGATTATTGGAAGCTTATGGCTTATGGCTAGTAAGGCGGAAGCTGATAACTTGCTGGGAAATCAACACAGGTTGGGGGAAAAAAAAAGATTATTCCTGAACTTCATAGCCAAGGAAAGAGGAATTAACTTCATCACAGTAGTCTCTGATGGTTAGATTGCCTTCGCCTCCTCTCCCCAAGCTAACTTTTCATCTTGGTGCTGGCTGGGGGCGTACCTCTCTTCAACCCCAGGCCCTTCCAGCAATAGCTTATTCCGGTGATTTCTGACAACGCTGCTTCGGAAGGCAAAGGTCAGGTCGATGAGGCTGAGCAGGAAGGAAAAGCCGCTGAGCCCCCAGATGAAGAACATCAGGACAGTTTTTTCAGTGGGTCTGGAAACAAAACAGTCAACATTGTGAGGGCAAACTCTCCCGTTACATTTGAAACGTCCGGGAACAAAGAAACCAAAAAGGTAATAATGGCCTGCCCCGAAACAGGCTTCGACCAGCGCCCTCAGAAGAAGCTGGACCACGTATGCTTTCGAAAAATCAGGAATGTCCATTTTGTTTGCCTCACCGGGGAGACGACTCCCCCCCGCTGCCCCTTTGGAAGGCTTCTTGGACATTTTGAGGCCCAACGTGGCTTTGATCTCTTTATATCGACGATAAGGCAGGGAGTGAGCCTTCACAAGCCGCCTGGCCACATTGTGGAAGACGTAGACGCAGAACAAGGTATACGGGAGCAGGACAGAGGCCGTCTGGACGAGCCAGAACCGGAAGTGGGATACGGGCGCAAACGAGTCATAGCACTCATTTGTGCATCCCGGTTGCATGGTGTTGCAGACGAAGTGCTGCTGCTCGTCTTGGTAAAGAGGGTAGGCTGCGAAGAAGATCACCAGTATCCTCAGCAGGATTGTTACGGTTAACCAGATCTTCCCTGGAAAAGAAGAAAAGAGGGTGGAGACACAACAGCACTGAAAGAGATGCGGCAGGTGATAGAACCTCCGTGTGCTTATTTGAATTTACGGATTCGTTCTATGCTATTTGTTTTTTATACCAGATAATTTCTGCAAGTCACAATTTGACAAAGAGATATCTAAACGGGACATTAGCTAGCATACCATCACTGTTGTGTGCAATACAACCAGTTGTTCTGTTTTTGTTCATTGCAACTGTTCTGTAAAACACGATTACCAATTATTCTGTTGTTAATTATGATTAGCATTTATACTATGTGCCTTTGGATTCATTTTTTTTTTTTACTGGCCATTTGGAAATTTTAATGTTAACATTGTCTCTTTGATTTTGAACCTTCGTAATAACTCTATTGTATGTTTTTAAATTCGCTGTAATTTGTGCGTCTAATTTTTCTTCATCATTCAGAGGTTTCTCTCCTTCCTTCTCCATACAGCAAAATCTCTCTGCTGGGTCCTACACATTCCTAGAATTTTACCAGATTTTACCTGAAGTGACATTTGAAGTACACCTCAAATGAAGAACATGAGAAACTTTGACAGAAGCAAAAAAGAGATAATTTTTGTTGGTTCACTGTAAATGGAGGAGTCATCCCTTTTATCCTATTACTTAAAAACCACCTCCTCTTGCCCAGCTTTCGGTATGCAATGTGCGTCATAACATCCATAGTAACTAATCACAGATGTTAATTTGAGATACGACTGCCATCAAGAGCACTACATAATAAACATGCAGTTTAGCCCAAGAGGGATAAGCATGTATCCCAGATGCTCAGTCAGAATCCACTTTTCATAGAGAAAACACCAAGTTCTATTTTCCTAGGGGTACTTGAACACCTGCCAGTTCAGCTTGTGTTGCAATGAACAGGAAGATAATTTTTCAGCGATCAGTTGAACTGTTCTCCAACCCATTTATGACTGTTTGGTAGGTGGGTTGATTGTGTTCCCTCCTAGCCATGCAGTTCCATATAAATGCTTTGTTTTAATAAAGGTCTAGCCCAGGGGTAGGGAACCTGTGGCTCGAGAGCCGCATGCAGCTCTTCTGCCCTTGCACTGTGGCCTTCACGAGCCGTGCTGCTGGCCCCATCCTTGCCTCGGGCCTCTGCAGGCAGCAGGGCGGGCGCACCAACTGCCTGCGGCCAGCTGGGCTGCGCCACGGGCTTCCCCTCTCGCCTGCCCCATTGGAGTGGGGTGGGCGCTTTCCTGGCAGCCGGCGAGGCCGAGCTGCTGGCCCCATCCTTGCCCACCCTGCAGGCAGCAGGGCGGGGGCATCCATGCGCTTCTCAGAATGAGCGGAGTAAAAGGGAAAAAACCCAATATATACAGTGTTATCTTTATTTTAAATGTCAAAAATTATTTGCGGCGCCAAGTGTTTTCTTTTCCCATGGAAAACAGGTCCAAATGGCTCTTTGAGTGTTAAAGGTTCCCAACCCCTGGTCTAGCCTTTGGTGTTTCCCCAAGTAGCCCTTAGCAACATTAATGGCTGCCAATCAGTTTGAATTGGAAGCACCTCTGCACATACACATCGCTTCAGAAACCCATGCAGTTACAGCTGTTTCATGTGAACTGAACATGTCTGAGCAACACTTTCAAACATGGCAAGTTCGGCGGTCGAACGTGTTCACAGTAAAATTTGCAGCAGCTCTAACTGGTACGCTAAACCTATTGGAGTCAGATCAATTGTTCGCCCGTTTCCTTGTCCCCTATCCCTTGTTCTGCATTTGGTGCCACCCCAACAAACTCTGTGTTTTATAGTGGAGTGTTGATACTGTATGTTGTTGTGATGCCTGGGTTCTGTTGGTGGGTCTTCAGTCTGGTCTGTGGAGAGGTGTATAGGAATGGCACTTTTGATGAGTTCATTTGGACTACACTATTGATAAGACTCTGAATGTTTGTTGTATTTATTTGTCTTTTATGGACAATTGCTTTATTGTAATTTGGAATGCCAATAAAGGCTTGTCTACTACTATAAACTGGTACTCTATAAAATGCATTTTGAAATAGCCTAGACATTTACACTGAGAAGATTTTGGAAATATTTTTCAGCATTAAAACCCAATGAATGTTGTTACTGGGGAGCCAGCAAATTCCATCAAGTTATTTCAAAAAGCGCTAACATTTTCATCAAGGACTTTTAAACCAGTTTTCAAATTACTGCTAAGTACTAGGCTGCCATCTATAGCACAATTGAGTCATGTATGGCTCATGTATAGCAATAATACATTTAGAGAAATTTGGAGATTTTAATTGAGTAATAAAATATATATTTGTTTTAATTTGCACCATTGGCCTCGGTCTTATTTTTTTTAATCTCTTAGTGACTACCGTGTTTCCCCGAAAATAAGACAGTGTCTTATATTAATTTTTACTCCCAAAGATGCACTATGTCTTATTTTCAGGGGATGTCTTATTTTACTGTTTTCTGTTCGTTGGGCGAGCTTCCAAACAAAAACTTTGCTATGTCTTACTTTCGGGGGATGTCTTATATTCGGGAAAACAGGGTAGCAAGGCCCTTTTATTTCATTCTCTCCTTGTTAGTCACAGGCACAGCACAATCCATTCTTTCTAGGAATTGCAGAAAGGAGGGATGAGGCAGGGAGGGGGTGTCCATGAGCAAACTGCTGATCAGCCAGCATTCAACTCAAAAGATATCCTTCTTGAAACTAGAGGGTGGTTGGAACAGCCAGAGATGAAGAGGAAATTACCGGGAATGTAGCCAAGCATGGAGACAGAACAAATACAGTCATAGGTTTTGAAAGACTCACCTATAATTGTCACATTATAGCTGAGGACGAGGATTAAAAAGCCAAGCGAGTCCCAGGAGTCCATGCTTGAACGTGGTCCCAGGAATCCCCACCTACAGAAGGCATAAGAAGAAATCGAGCATTTCCCCCAAAGCTCACAGTCCCCAAGAAAGAGGGCAGGGGTCCCTCGGGAGAAAGAAGTGCTCAAAAGCCAACCAGAACTGGGTCTGCGAGTGACTGAAGAGGGGAAGAGTCTCCTTTCGGAAGCACAGCTGAGGCAATGCGAGGCTCACAATCCTCCGTGCTGCTCTTTACCTCCAACTCGACAACTGCAGGAAGACAAAAGGCCAGAGGAATAATCTCTGCCATTGTCGGCTATTCTTACCCACCCGGGGCATTCCAGCCTGGTGAAATTGCTGGGATAGTTCCCCGCTGAAAGAGAAATGGAGCACTGGGTGGGCGTGGGGGGATCGTAGACGCCGCTTTGTTTCCCTGAGTGATAAAAATGGATAATACGCGGGGAAAGAAGATACCCAAAGGATCAAGGGCCATGACTTTGGGTGATCTTTTCTCCCCAGACTCTGAAGATCCTGCTTGCCAGCTCAAATTAGCAGTCTGGAGACACAGCAAAGGATAGAAGCATGAACATTTATAATACATACTCATCCAGTCATGCCATATATTTGCACATCTTGATGTATTTCACTGGGGACAGTAGATGAGAAACATAAAATACTTTGAGAGCTTACGCAACGAAGAACTGTATTTGCAAACCCTGAGCAGACATTGAATCAAAAGAGAAATAATGTAACCTCAGCTAAGTTGTGAGGGTATGTAACATTCCGCCAAAGACTAACTAAATCAGAAATGCCAAACATACAACTGTTTTTCAGGATTTACAAAGCGTTCTTGAGTTCCAGCAAGAACATTATTAATCAGATTATAGACAGAAGCAGAGCACTGAAGAGTTAAAATTAGAGGTGTATACCATACCCTTTGTGAGTTGGAGAAGTTGGAGAAAGTTGGAGAAAGTCTCCTTGGACTAGAGGACGAACTCCAGTGTTATTAAGCAGATTGGGCGCAGGCTGGACAGAGTCGTGTACTGATCTTTTAGTGTCTTCACTTGTTGCATCAAAAAACAAAGCTCAAACTGTTTATTCATGGTTACTGAACGACCTGAGTCCTGTGTGTTTTTCAATCCATCGAGGACAGAGAGTTAGCAGCAAGATGGCCCCCAGAAGCTGGCAAGAGGAGCAGACCTGACTGAATAGAGGCTAAATTTCAAACAGGGCACAGAGACTGAAAGGAAGGATTGCAGAGGATGGGTCACCAACGGTATATATGAAAATAGTGCTCCTTATTTGTAATGTCGGGCAGCCGTCTATAGAATGGCATATTTGGGATTATACCTTTGTTGCATGGCCTTGTCCAGCTCCTGAAACAACCACTGGAAAATTGACAATAAAGTGACTCCCAAGCATGTGCAGAGTGTCTTTTTCCTCACCACCATGTAGCTTCATTCTATCCTCACCAGATGAGGAGGAAAGTTCCTAAGCAGATGGTATAACGGCATCCTGCAGAGCTGGAATATGATTACATTTCTATTCATACCACCGAGTACTTCGTTTTCTTCTTATTTGAGTAATTTGAAACACTACCCAATGGCAGTTTACTAATACAGCAGTTTATAGTGTTCAACGTTGGTCCATTTGCACCAACTGGACCAGAACCTACTGCCCCTTGACAATAAGCACACAGCTCCCCTGAAAAATATGCTCTTCTTCCAAAACATACTCTTATGTCATTATTTACATTTAATTAAACCATTCAATGAGATCATCTATGGCAGGGGGGTCCAACTCTGGCTCTCCAGATGTTGATGGACTTCAATTCCCAACAGCCCCTCAGTGTTGCAGCAAGCAGGAAGGGGCCTGTGGCTGAAATGCTGAAAGTTAACGTGATTTTTGTGTCCTGGCACTGGCGGCTTTCGAGAAAAAGAAATGGAAGAGATGGGAATATTTCTCTCTTTAGCCTTTTTTTGGTCTCTGTGTGTCTATATATGGGAGTGTGTGTGTGTGTAAAGCTGGTTTCCCAAATATAGAACCTGAGATAATTCTGATATCCTGGATCCTGATTCAACCAAACAAATGCTCCCATATTTTCAGGGCAGGGTGCCTGAGGAGCCAGTATTTACTATGGGTTCTGAGGTGCATTTGTGGATTCATAATGTAGTGTGTATCCAGTATGTGAGTGGTGAGGTTGTTTGTGTATTGGTCTAAGATTGGGGAGATCAGAGTTGAAATCTCCACTTAGCCACGAAGTACAATTTGTGGCCTTGGGCCAGTCACACACTCAGCCTAAATAAATGACGTTTATTGCAATTGTCTCAGTGAATAAGTTCACTGACCTCATTTCTCTCCTCTTATAGCCTTATTTTTTTTTGACCAAGATTCAGACTATTACAAGCGAAATAAATTATATTTTTAAAACCACGAAATTATCGATAAGTATGGTTTGGGGGAAGATGATTTCATATTAAAATAGTTTTATATAGATTATGAAGTCTGAACCTGGACCAGATTCAGCCCCATGCCCCAATGCCTGAAAATTGAGAAGTCTACGCCCACAGCTTCTAGTGTCTTATGGATCAATAGTGGAGAACTTCTCCAATCCATGTTAGAACAATAGGACCTCTTGTGCCTTTTTGTAGTGTTATTGTTTGCCCCAGAAACATGCCTGGAATAGGATGTTGTGTCTGAAAACACACACACACACACACACACACACACACACACACACACACACACACACACACACACACACACACACACACACGCAGTATAGTAGTTCTTAGCACCCCCTGCTGGCATGAAATTCACCTTGTTTCTTTAACCAAAATAACTAGAATCAGCAGGGCATTGTGGGTTTTCCAGACTGCGTGGCTGTGGTCTGGTAGTTTTTGCTCCTAACATTTCTGCTGCTTCTATGGCTGGCATCTTCAGAGGCATGTCACAACCAGATGTGTTTCTTGCCTCTGAAGATGCCAGCCATAGATGCATGTGAAATTTTAGGAGCAAAACCTATCAGACCATGGCCACAAAGCCCAGAAGAACCCCAATATCCACTGATTCCAGCCGTGAAAACCTTCAATAACACAACTAGAACCAGGTTTTTGTCTTTATGGCTAATATGAAAATGAAGCTCCCTCGATTCTCTCGGAATCAAGGCAGGGACTAGATTTCCATTTCCAGGGACAGAACTGGCTTTCCAATCTTTTGAAGGGCAGGAACAACTAGAGCTTTTGGCTCCTACTTCCCAATGTAATTGGAGCACCAGTTGAGAAATATGCTGATTGGTTGCTGGGAATTAATAAGTGTCCCCTAGGAACTCTAATTGTTTGAGTCACACGCCGCCAAGGAAGTACAGTCCTGGTGTAGTCAGGGAATACGTGGCTTGCCACACACGCTTTGAACAGAGGCTGTCTGGTACCGAGAAGGGTTGGGAGTGTCAAAATGCATGAATCGAAATAGGTGTCCTTGGATAGCTGAGGTTTGAAAACAACTAAGCTTTGAAGTGCACATGAAGGCCATTTGTTACATGCATCCCCCACCTGTCCTTTGAATTCTGCACAGGGTGCCTGATATTCCAAGGCCGATTGACATCTAGCACTTTCTGGGCTTGGTCTTCTAAGCTTCAGCAAGGCTGCTTTGTCCTGGTCCTAGCGTAGAGCATGTCTTGGCCTTCTATGTTAGTGTTCTTGTTCTGGTCAAATCTCTCACGCCGCAAGAAACAGGACAGCAACTGCAGGTGCCAAATGCGAACGGCTGCTCATTTCACACGCACACCTTGCAGTGGTTTTCGGGATGGGTAGAATGCAGAGTCAGTGTGATTCTGAGCACCATCAGGAAACTTAACCCTGGCCGCTCAGTTGTGGGCAACAGTCAACATGCCTGCTCACCAAAGTATTGATGTTGGCTACCTGGAGCTGCTTTGATCGCCCAGGTTGACCCTGCAACATCCAGAGAAACCCTTTGTGTCAGGAATAGAAAAATGGTGAGGAAATGTTGGGAGCAAGTTATGGAAGAAGGAACAGTTGTCCACAGAAGGATATCAGTAGAATATTTGAAGGAAGTCTGGATAAAAAATGGCACAGTGGTTCTCTGATTGTCCTCCCACTTTTTTAAAAAAATATATTCATTTTATCCCCTTCCACTCTTTCTCTTTGGTAATCTTTCTTCTCTCTGGAGGGCTGGGAGGGGGCATCTGAAGCTGCCTTATACCATGTGCAACTATCAGTTTTCCTAACTCCATCTAGCCTGCTCAGACTGGCAACAGACAAAGGGTTTTCTCAGCTCCTGACATCCTTCAACTGAACATGCCAGTGCCTGAATCGGGACCTTCTGCATGAAAATCACATATGTTATCGTCTTGTGTGGAAGTAGTACAGAAGGGTTACATGTTTTTGCTGCGGGGGACATGGATAGACGCCTGTTCTAGAACCTGAATTATGTTTTTGAAAAACTCTTCCCAGCATTGGAAAATGATAATCTAATGTTAGGGTCAAGTAGAGCCCACTTACAACACTTTTAAGAGCCTAGTTTTTGCTATCAAGTCACAGATGACTTATGGCTACCCTGTAGGGTTGTCAAGAGACATTCAGAGGTGATTTGCCATTGCCTGCCTCCATGCTGGGCTGCTGGTATTCCTTGGAGGTCCCCCATGCAAATACTTGCCAGGACTGATGCTGGGAGTGTGAGACTAGCACAAAGTTATCCAGCAAACTTCCGCGGGATGTGAGGAGAGAATTCGGAACCTTGGATTTGGTGGTCCCAGGCTGACGCCTTAACCATCATTACATAATCTAGCAAGTAGACTACCTGCAGATAACAGCTTGTTTAATATTCTAGAACTGTTCTCAAGGAGTCTTGCTTATTTTGGGGGTTCTTGTGATGAGCACTTCAGTGCAATTTCTGTCAATATTTTCGTCGTGATCACAGGGACCAAGTGATAAAACTGATAATAGTTAACAGTGCAACTCGAAGAGGAAGAGTTAACACAACTCGAAGAGGAAGAGTTAACACCCACACAACGTGTGATTGGTGTTTGGAATATGCTGCCACAGGAGGTGGAAATGGCCACTAACCTGGATAGCTTTAAAAGGGGCTTGGACAGGTTTATGGAGGAGAAGTCGATTTATGGCTACCAATCTTGATCCTCTTTGATCTGAGATTGCAAATGCCTTAACAGCCCAGGTGCTCGGGAGCAACAGCCGCAGAAGGCCATTGCTTTCACATCCTGCATGTGAGCTCCCAATGGCACCTGGTGGGCCACTGCGAGTAGCAGAGAGCTGGACTAGATGGACTCTGGTCTGATCCAGCTGGCTTGTTCTTATGTTCTGTTTAGGACCTGGTATAAAAAACATGTCCACCCCCCAATGGTTGATACATTTTCCCCAGATTCCAGATGCCTTTGACATGTGAACAAGAACTGAATTAGTCTTGTCCTCCTTATCAGGTACCTATCATGCCCAACTCAGAACTACTGTTGAAAATGGCATCCCTGAGCAACCTTTTTCTCCCTCCCTGCTAGTGAACAGGAATACTGATCAGTGCCACTGTAATGTTATGTTTTCCTGTCCCTCCACCTCTGGCTGCTGGTGATGATGTGCTGACATCAAAGGATTCTTACCTGTGATGAGCCAAGCGACTGATGGATGGATTCTGTTTTTGGAATCAGCCCCTTATTGGGCATACTTCTACCCTTAAAAGTGCTTTGATGTTAATGCAGAGAATGCACAGGAGATTTTGCACCACTGGGAAAGTCCTTTAGATGGCTGTGCTTCCTAAGTTTCCATTCCCTGTAACTGACTCCATTACCTTCCTTCTAATGTTGAACGATACACTTAGAAACAGAGTAGGTTAGCAGTCTGCAACTGTAAATCACAGCTTCGTGTATGCCTCATAAATCTGCCTTCAGTTGTTATGCTTTCGTAAAGATGGTGAATTTCACCCTTTGTACCAGCAGAGGATGCTAGAAATTGTTCGGTATCATTGATCTGTGGGTGATTGTGAGAATTTAAGACATGACCTATTCTAGGTAATCACAAAACCTATAAGCCATTTTCTTTAGGTTGTTTTCTGCTGTTTTATATTAAACAAAAGAACCAATCAGTGATTTTTTTTTTACCCTAGCACCTGCAAACACAAGCTCCGAGTAGATTTTTCATGTAGATAGCGTATCATTCTGTTTAATCACGAAGTAACATTTTGGAAAGGATCGTTTCCCTTCTTACCATGTTTTGTAGTAAAGATACAAATGGCCATATATTTTTAATGCAGGAAAAATTCTGGCATCTAGCTGGGTCTTTTATTGCTTCAACGAGTTACAAATGCTGATATATTTAGAGATTGTGTATAAACTTCAGCACTGGTGGGAGAGAAACTCCTATTTTTCTTCTTGTACCTTAATCGGACATAGCCTTTCCCCAAAAGATTCCCCATGCAAGCATACTGAAGTATTTGAACTACGGTATGTAAACATTCTAAAGTTCAAAATGTGGCGCTACTGATTGACAATAGTTGGAGTAGCCTACTTCAGAGAGGAAACGAGAGAGAAAAATTGAGTATTATAGCATCTTACAGGCTAAGGATTCTGAAGGAATAGCCATGTCACTGTGTTGCTGCAAAATTTAACAGGACTCTTATGACACTTTAAAAACTAACAGTACCAATTCTATGCAGAATTACTCCAGTCTAAGCCCATTGATTTCATTTGGTTAGACTGGATTAATGCTGCATAAGATTGCACTGTAGCACATGTTATCCCATCATAAGCCTTGGCAAATCGGGCTCACTTCATCACATACATCAGGCCGATTTATATACACAGATGCCCTCCTTTCTATTATGTATATAAGCCAGCCTGATAGATTGAAACCATATGCATCTGATGAATGATGCATCTGACTAACCAAGGCTTATGCTAGAATAAACTGCATTACTCTTTAAGGTATTGTTGTTTAATTTTAGGGGCCAATGGTTGGTTCATATGTGACAAAGCTCACTTTGTACAGGAAATGCTGTATGTATATTGTCACACGAGGTCCAGCAATTCATAGGTTTTGCTATACGTACATACAGGGAGACCGAAGTAAAACACACACATGCACACACACCGAAATATGCACATGTAGAATAACTATATTTGACAACTGGCTGAGTTCACCACTGCATCTAATTTAGTAAGTCGTTTTCTTAATTCAGCCTTAGCTGGAAGTTTTTAATTTCCTGTCTGGCCAGAAGATGGCACTACTAGCTTACTCTTCCTAATATAGTACTCTTCCCAGGCATTTTTGCAACTTTGTTATCTCTGTTTTGAAATTCCTGTTGATTTTTAAGTGTATTTGCAACTTGTCACTAAAGTGTAATTTAAACACTTCAAACAACGCAGGCAGAAAAACTGTCTTTTTGCAAAATGGCAGATGTTGAAAGGAACTGGCTCGTTGTGAAGTCTAGTTTCAAAGAACATGTTTTGTGGAGGGTTTTATGTAACCCCCTCCCAAAATTCCCTTGCTCGAGTCAGACATGAATTTCCTCAGTTTTCTAAATAAAGGGATGGAGACTTTTCTTGCACAAAACAACCCCAGTTACCTCATAAGCTCAGCCAAAAGAGCTGTAGTTGGTTCTTGTGTATTATCACACAATCGTGTATTATTGGTTCTTGTGTATTACTAAAGGAAGAAAATCAGATAATTTTCAAATCAGCTAAAAGGGCTTCAACTCAGCCTTAACCCTGAACTTACCAGTAAGTGTGATTTCACATGTAGTATTCACATGTTGTATTATAGATGCTACAATGTAACTTAACACTGTGCACAATCAGTTATATATACACTGTGAGAGACCATTTCAGGCATACACATGCATCCGTTTTCCATGTAAGACCTATTATTTTTCAATGTACGCATGGTGGACCAATAGAAACCTTTCCTGCTACACATAGACACTTGCACTGCAATCCTAGAGTTACACCCTTCTCAGCCCATCAGCGTCTTCAACTGACGTAGAAAGGGGTGTAACTTTATTTAGGAGTACGCTCTTAGGGTTACAGCGGGACCTGGTTTTCTGTTGCAGAAGCAGTTAAAAATATGCCTTGCTTGCAAAAGAATACATGCAATGTACCTGTTAATTGAAGCATGTGAAGTACGTCTGTACTAAACATGTCTGAGGGGTTATCTGAGCATAATAAAGTAACAAGCTGAAGGTTTCTGAATTTCTCCAAGCAGAAACGTGAGATTTGTTTCTGTGGCATTCAAAAATGTTCCAGCAGTGTTGGAGGGACTCTTATTTGATTCTCCGCTCCATGAGACATATTATTACACAGAGGAACCCTGCACCTTGAAAAGAACTGAGGGTTTTGCTAAGTGCTGTTAATTGCTGGAAAACACAGGGCCTAACCTACCCCACTGCCTTGACAAGTCAAAGCAACAGCTTCGCTCACCCACCCCCTCTATCTTCCCGCTTTTTGCTGACTATGCTGTTTTACCTCAGCAGGTTGTGTCCTGCTTTAAAAGCTGAAATCACGCTCAAGCCAGCAAACTGTTGCAGAGAACACAAAAGGGAACTCACTTTTCAACGAGAGATTTCCCTTTATGCTTCTCAGAGAGTACATCCGTTTCAGAGCTGAACAAAATACTGCATTGTCCAGGAAGAACACGTCAACCCCACCCTACCCCAAACATACTTAATATTTATCTCTCCACCGTTTTCAAATCTACTATTTATGACTGTACTGAGGGGAAGCTATGTTACCCAGTCAGTTATTAATGTACTGAAACTTGATATTAAGCTTACACTTAAATTCTCCCCAAATTAACATTATCAGGGCTTCATATTAGCTTAAATTATAAACTGAGGTAGTGTGCTTCCACTTGGGACAGCAGATGCTAGAAAGCTGGGTAGATCCTCCCAATAAACACTTTCCTCACCAATTCTGCCCCCAGATGCTTAATAATTCAAAGCTGTTAAACAAAATAGTGACTACCAAGAGATTATTTGCTGCTAATAACTCAAGTTTTAAAATGCTTTTAAGCTATTCAGTCTGACAATTAGCAGGCATAAAAACTCTTTTAACAAAAGTTCTTCATAAGCTGAAACCTTGATTTTAAAAACTCAGAAAGACAGTGCCAAGATTCTAAGCACTGAGAACTTTATAATAAAAAAACCCACACAGAACAAACTCCCAAACCACACAACTTCTGGTTTATAATAGATGTCCTTTGGTTCAATTAGCTGCCCAAGAGAAGAGTTTAGGAATACAATTGTTCCACAAAGAGAAATGCTTTAAATTGGGGCAATTGTGAGTAGACCACCTGTAGAGTATTCATGGGCCTTTTTTGTCCCCCACACTATAATACTCTAACCTTGGGCCTTACTGCCTGCAGTCTGGCTAACAATGCCGGGAAAATCTGTTTAAAAGACTGGTCTCCCCTTTTCCTCTGGTGTTCACTAACTGTTACAAGTCTCCCCCTCTCTCTTTTTTTTAAAAAAAGCCTCACATTCTTTTAATTGAAGAACTTTGAGGCTCCACGGTGGCCAATTGGTTTGTAACAAGAGAAACTGGGCAAGATGAGGAGCTTTTTTTTTTTTGAAAAAAATTTCTACACAGACTATACACATTTAGAGAAGAGAAAAGATCAAAGTTTTCCCCAATCTCAAAGGGAACCGAGATCCCTACAGATTAACCCTATTCATTTAGTTCCCTTTAAAAAAGGAAAGATGTGCTGAGCCCATTGGGGTAGACAGGTAAAAAGTTCAATCCTTTTCCGAAAACATTTCTGTTAATTCTGCAGCCGCCTTCTCCAAATCAATTAGCTTTAGCCTTGACAGGACAATCTCTCCCCAGAAGGGAGATATTTGAAGTATGAAAGGTTAACATCACACTATCCTGAAATCCATTTTTTTTAAAGAACTCCCTGTCGACTCTCGCTTTCCTATTGTAAAACAACTTAACTTTCCTGCCTGCTCGAGCAGCAGGTGCTTACCAAAACAAGCATAGACAACCCACGGGAAACGTAGCTGCATTCCTAAAGCAACATTCATTTGGCAGAATGCATAATAACGCTTGTGGGAGATTAATGCTCAATCTTTTGTTTGTCTTGCTTGTTACCTGGCAGTGACCTGAAGACAAACTATGGTACCAAATCAAGGCACTGGAGCGCTTGCTCCAAGCAAGTCCCACTCAAGTGTATGCATTTTCTGGATCATACCCTTGAAATGGTGACCCTCCTGCTCCCCCCTTTTAAAACATCTGATACCTACAGCAACCTTTCTGAATTCTGGGATTGAAGAAGTGGAGCTTCACACCTCTTAAAATCTCAGCCCAAGGCTGAGCTCACCACCACCCATCACTCATGCATTTCTCAAGGATTTTACATGGATCCGCTCTGAGCAGCTTCTTGGATTGCTAGTGACAAACAGCTTCACGGTGCAACTCGAAACAGTGCTGTCCCTCTAGCTCCAACTGATTTGGAAAGCGGGAACTTTTAAAAAGATGACACTGTCAGTCTGTTCCCCCTCCCCAGTCCGTGCAGCTCTTTCTAGCCTCCAAAGCTGGCCTCTCATCTCACTTGCCACGATACTGCAGTCCAGATGGGACGGCGCATTTCAACGTGTCAATTCTAGTCTCTCATCTAGTTTCCATGGCTTTGCAGCTGAGCCCTGAGACTGCGCTTAAAATTTCAGGAACCAAGTAACAGAACAAGCAAAGCAGCAAGAGGGGTCGGCGCCCCTTTCAAAAATAAGCATTTATCATTATTTTATTGACAAAATAAAATATTCAAATATTTGCTCTCGGGAGAGAGGGGGTTTGTGCATGTGATGGGAGGGGGGGTAAGCCTCTAAACTTTTTTTTTTTACAAAAAAATGTACAGACTGTAAAGCATTTGGATATGTACATATTTTACAGTTTTTGTACAAGGTACCAAATAATTATATAAATACATCCTTTAATGCAAGAAACCCGTATTTATTTGGGGTATATAATTAAGACATAGGTTTTGATTGTGTTTAAGGCATCTGCCAGTTTTTGCAAAAATTTAAAAACTCTACCCCACCCCCTGGAGTCCTCTCAGTCAGCTGATCCTGAAGAAAGGGGAAAGAGCACGCAGAGAAGCCCCAGTTCAGAATGGGGGTGGGCGTGCGCACGTGCACACAGGGGAGAGGGTGTCTCCAGCCAGTCCAAAGAAAGGCTGAGAAAGTTCTCATCAGGAAAGATTTCCAACTCCCTCTACACAGTAAACTGGTGCCTCGAAGAATGCGGCTGTCCCTGCACACAGCCCCAAAAGGCTAGGAGCTGGCATTTGGGGCCTCCAGCAGCCCCTTTGTTCTGCACACGAGGAGGCCATTAGGAAGTTCATTAGTGAAGGGGGAGGGGCAGTCCAGTTAGCTGCATCCCTTCCCCTTGCCCTCATGCCTTCCCTCTTTACACCTGGGACAACGGCATCTGTTTGGGGTAGGAAACAGAGCTGGCAGTGCCCGACCTCCACGTTAAGCCCGTGCTGACGTCACTGTACATGGAACCCCCTCCGCCGCCCAGTCCCCCCATGGTGGCTGCGGTCACCATGCCCCCTCCTCCTCCTCCCGCAACGGCCCCCAGGCTCCCGGCCGCAGCAGCTGCAGTCTCTTTGCTGGCCCAGCAGCAGCGGGTGCAGAGGGCCTTCCAGGACTCGAGAGTCTTCCCTGACCAGACCCACACTCCAGAAGTGATGCCTACCACCAGGCACATGAAGTACTTGAGCATGAAGACCGCATAGTCCGGGCGGCGGGCCTGGTCGGGCTGCTGGTCCCGGAGGCAGGGGCAGTTGTGCGTGGCCTCCCAGCGGGGGCGGTTGTGCTGTTCGTAGAAGAGGCAAGCGACCACGCTGGCGGCGGGCACCGTGTAGAGCACCGTGAAAAGGCCCAGCCGGATCATGAGCTTCTCCAGCTTGTGCGTCTTGGTCGGGCCCCCTTGCTGCTTGATGACGCTCCGGATGCGGAACAGCGACACGAACCCAGCCAGCAGGAACATGGAGCCGATGGCCAAGTAGATGAGCAAGGGGGCGAGCACGAAGCCGCGCAAGTTCTCCAGGCTCTGGTTGCCCACGTAGCAGATGCCCGCCACGGGGTCCCCGTCCACAGAGCTGAGGGCCAGCACGGCGATGGATTTGACGCTGGGCAGCAGCCAGGCCGCGAGGTGGAAGTACTGCGCGTAGCCCGCGATCGCCTCGTTGCCCCACTTCATGCCAGCGGCCAGGAACCAAGTGAGGGACAGGATGACCCACCAGATGGAGCTGGCCATGCCAAAGAAGTACACCAACAGGAAGACCACAGTGCAGAGGGCGGGGCCTGTACTCTCATAGCGCACGTGTTCCGCCACTGCCAACTCGGGCTGCAGCTCAGCAGCACCCCCTGCAGCCCCACGCCCCCCAACGGCAGCCGCCGCCGCCCCTGCAGCGCCCCCTGCAGGGACTGCCGGCCCCGCTCCGGCCGCCGCCGCCCCGCCACTGCAGGCCACTTTTTCGTGGCCGGCCACCAGGCGCACCAAGTAGCCCAGCGAGACGAAGAGGTAGCAGGCAGCCAGGAAGATGATGGGCCGCTCCGGGTACTTGAAGCGCTCCATGTCGATGAGGAAGGTGGAGACGGTGGCAAAAGTGGAGATGAAGCACAAGATGGACCACAGGCCGATCCAGAAGGCGGTGAAGGCGCGCTCGTCCGGGCTGAAGTAGGGGTTGTGGCAGGGCAGGGCGCAGTTGGCGATCTGGCCCGTCTTGACCCGGTTGTAGAGCGGGTGGCGCTCGCTGGAGACCGAGACCATGGGCGCCCGGCACTGGCAGCCCGGCTCGCAGGGGGCCGGCGGGCGAGGCTTGCGGAGGGGCGGCTCGGCGGGCACCGGCGGGGCCACGGCGACGACGCCGGGGGTCTTGGGCGCGCCCCCGGCCCCGGGCTTGCGGTGGGGCGGCTTGGGCTGGGGGGGCGGCGGCGGGGGCGCGGCGGTGGTGAGCTCGGTGCGGTTGTAGTCCATGCAGAGCGTGTCCGGGCTGCCTTGCTCGGGCAGGCGGTCGCAGCGCATGCGGTCGGGCCAGGCGAAGCCGTACTGGCGCATGAGCGGCGCGCAGCCGGCCTTGGCCCGCTCGCACACGCTGCGGCAGGGCGGCAGCGGCTTCTTGTAGTCCTCCAGGCAGATGGGCGTGTACATGCTGCACAGGAAGAAGCGCAGGTCGGCCGAGCACTGGATCTCCACCAGCGGCCAGAACTGGTGCACCTCCAGGCCGGCCTCGTCCTGCGTGTCGTGGTTGAACTGGTTGGGCATGTGCGTGTAGTTGTAGCCGATGCCTTTGCACAGCGGCACCGTGATCTCCTGGCACGACAGCTCCTTGGCCGACGACGACGAGGAGGAAGAAGACGACGACGAGGAGGAGGAAGAGGACGCGGCGGCCGCCGCTGCTGCCGCTGCCGCTCCGGAGGAGGACGCCGAAGAGGAGGACGCCGCGGCCAGGGCCGAGCTGAAGCCCGGCAGAGGGGGCCCGGCGGGCAGCAGGAGCGGCAGGACGGCGACGGCCAACAGGTAACTCCGCTCCATGCTCGGCCAGGCTCGTCCGGACGGGCTCCGGCCGGCCCCGCGCGCCTCCTCCTCCTCCCCCGGCCGGACGATGCGGGACTGCGCCGCCGCTCCTGCTGGGGCCGCTGCCGCCCCCTCGCCCGGCCGCTCGGCCTGCCTGCCTGCCTGCCTCCCCGCGCCCAGGCCCCGGCGGGAGGGAGAAGCGGCGGCTCAGTGCGCGCCCATCCTCGGTCCGGCGCTCGGCTGCTCCCGGCGGCGGAGGAAGAAGAAGACGACGACGAAGGGGCCGCTCGGCGGTGGCTTCAACTTTCCCGGCGGCCGTGCGCCCTGCGGGGTCCCGGAGGCTGGCGGGGGGCGCTCCACGGTGCCCGGGGCGGCGGGGACCGGCGGGCGGCGCGCTGCTGGGGCTGCTGCCGACCCGCGAGGTCTGGAGCTGCCACCGCGGTCTCCTCGGCTCAACTTGGCCCGCGCTCCGGCTCCAGCAGCGCCAATCCGGTGGCCGCGCTCGCAGGGCTATTTATTGCGGGGGCGGCCAGGCTCCGCCTCGCTTGTCCCGGCGACCTATCACGAGGGCTCCGGGCGGGGAGCGGGTCCCCAACGCCGCAGCCTCGCTTAAGGTGGAGCGCCGGTGGGCGCGGGGCTGGGAGAGGGGAGGCGCGGCGGGCCCTTTAAGACGCCGAGCTGCGGGGGCGAAGGGGGGGGGCTTTGAGAAAAGCATTGACCGGGTGTTGTTTGGAAAGGTGTCAGAGGCTGGCTTTGCACCTGGGCAGGTAAGTGAATGGCTGCTCCAGCAGTACTAACCCCAAGTGGCCGCTGTGTCCCCTTTCCGGGCGATGGCTTCCCTATGGCCAAACCAGTGGTGCGATTCCCATTCACTGTCAAAGTCGCTCTCCCTGTTTCCCCACCAGGCTTTGAGTCTCATTGAGACTCTATCTATTCTAAGAAACCGGATCGACGGGCGCTCAGTCCACCCGCGATTTGAATCCACGTGGCAAACAACTCCGCAAAGTGTGTAAGCCGGACAATTCTTGTACTCGTTCCCAACTGTTTCGGTTGTTCTCGCTCAAACGGAAACAAGTTGGCGAGGGCATCTTGAGGATGCCTGTTGCTCAGTAGGGCTTCGGACTTTCCAGCTTTATCGTCCGGGGAGCTGCCTCCCTTCAAATCCCTCCCCAAAGCCCCCTTGGCTTTCTCCACA